>NC_062564.1:91952422-93202422 GCF_022837055.1 Prionailurus viverrinus
GAATGGTGAAAAAAACACAATGTTGGGGTTAATGAAGGGACAGAAAAAAAAAAGATAGACTTTGGGGTGGATAAAGTGAGGAAAGGATGAGTTTCCCCAGTAATGAATTGAAGTCAGTGAGTAGAAGAAAAAGAAAGTTTCAAAGGTTTGGATCTGTTTCAGGACTGGAACCTGATGATTAGTTCTGGAGAAGAAACCCAAAAAGGGGCAAGGCCTAGCAGCAATGTGACCAAAGGTCATGGGAACTTGTGGAAATGCACTTTGGGTTGTTAGCTAATGTCCCAATCCTGCCTCAAGCAGGCAATGCCACTGCCTATGCTCTGGGCCTGGGAACAACATCAGTTTTTCCTCCCCTTGACATTCACTTCCTGAGCATTCAGGAGCACCTCCAGCAAGACTAAAACTTTCCAGGACACAGGAATTTTCCACATCACCTTCTCTTTGAAAAATCTTGCTTATGCTACTGCAGGATACACATTCTTGGCTAACGGGCATTATTTTTTAATATACACTGATGAATTCAGTTTTCTAGTATTTTATTACAGATTTTTATATTCATATTTATATATGAGAGATTGGCCTACAATTTTCCTTCCTTTTTTTTAAATCTTTATTGGGTTTTGGAATTAGGCTCGTAACTGATAATCACTATGGAAGATGTCACTTAAAAAATTCTTTAAGGGGAATTTTGTAAAAACTATACATAAACATAATGTGCTTGATTGCATTTGTTTTATTGCACTTTGGAGATGTTGCTGTTTTTTTTGGTTTTTTTTTTTGTTTGTTTGTTTGTTTTTTCAAATTGAAGACTGTAGCGACCCTGTGTTGAACAAGGCTATTAGGCTAATGGTGTTGTTTTTCCAGTAGTATTTGTTCTTTTGCTTCTGTGTCATATTTGGTTATTCTCACAGTATTATTTCGAACTTTTACATTACTATTATATTTGTTATGGTGATCTGTGATCAGTAATCAAAGATCAGTAAGTTTTGATGTTACCGTTATAATTTTGAGGGAGGGGCACCATAAGCCGTGCCCATATAAGACAGCAAACTTAATTGATATTGTGCATATTGCTACTGTTCCCCCAACTTGCTATTCCCCATTTTTTCCCTCTCCCAGTTCTTCTTATTCTCTAGGATACAGTAATATTAAAATTGTGACAATTAATAACCTTTCAATAGCCTTAAGTGTTCAATTGAAAGAAAGAGCACATGTCCCTGACTTTAAACCAAAAGCTAGAAATGATTAAGCTTAGTGAAGAAAGCATGTCAAAAGCCAAAATAGGCCAAAAGCTAGGACATTGTGCTAAATTGCCAAGTTGTGAATATAAAGGAAAAATTTCTTTGAAGGAAATAAAAACGTGCTAACCCAGCAAACACAAGAATAAGAAAACAAAGCAGCCTTATTGCTGACATGGAGAAAGTTTTAGTGGTCTGGACAGAACTTTAAACTAGTCACAATGTTCCCGTATGCCATAACCTAGTCCAACCAAGGCTCAAAGTCTCTTCAAATCTATGAAGACTGAAATCAGTGAGGAAGCTCCAGAAGATAACTTTGAAGCTCCTAGACATTGGTTCATGAAGTGTAAGAAAAGAACCCATCTCTATGACATCAATGTGCAAAGCGAAGCAGCAAGTGTGGATGTAGAAGTTGCAGCAAGTTCTCCAGAAGATCTAGCTAAGATCATTGATGAAGGTGGCTACAATGAACAACAGACTTTCAATGTAGACACCCCCCCCCAAAAAAAGCCTTCTGTTGGAAGGATGCATGATCTAGGACTCTCCTAGCTGGAGCAAAGATGTCAATGCCTCACTTCAGAGCTTTATAGGATAGGCCGATTCTCTTGTTAGGAGCCATTGCAACTGGTGACTTTAAGTTGAAGTCAATACTCATTTACCATTCTGAAAATGCTACAGCCCTTAAGATTTATGCTAAATCTAATCTGCCTATGCTTTCCAAGTGGCACAACAATACCTGGATGACAGCACATATGTTTACAACATGGTTTACTGAATATTTTAAGTCCATTCTTAAGACCTAATGCTCAAAAAACAAACAAAAATCCTTGAGAATAATACTGTTCATTGACAATGCTCATGGTCACCCAAGATCTCTGCTGGAAATGTACAATAATGTAAATGTTGTTTATATCTATTAATACAACCTTCATTCTGCAGCCCATGGATCATTTTGGACTTTTAAGTCCTATTATTTAAGAAACAGAAATATTATATAAAATTATATAAAACAGAAATATGTTTCATATATAGCTATAATACAGATGCCATAGTAGTTCCTGTAATGGATGTGAGTAAAGTAAATTTAAAGACTTCTGGAAAAGATTCAAGTATTTTATTTATTTTTAAGTTTGTTTGTTTGTTTGTTTGTGAGGAGGGCACAGATAGAGGAGAGAGAGAATCCAAACCAGGGTCCACACTGTCAGCATGAAGCCTGATGCGGGGCTTGAACCTTTGAACCAGGAGATCACGACTTGAACCGAAGTCAAGAGTTGGATGCTTAACCAACTGAGTCCCCCAAGGGCCCCAGATTCAACTATTTTAGATGTCATTAAGAACATTTGTGATTCATGGAAAGAAGTCAAAATATTAATATCCACAGGGGGTTGGAAGAAGCTGATTTAAACCCTCATGGGAGACTTTGAGAGGTTCAAGACCTCAGTGGAGGAAGTAACTACAGATGTGGTAGAACTGGCAAGAGAACTGAAATTAGAAGCTGATCCTAAAGATATAACTTTAGGATCTGCAATGTTATGATAAAAATTTAATAGATGAGAGTTGCTTCTTATGGATGAGCAAAGAAACTGGTGATGGAAACTGGTAAAGATGCTATGAAGGTTATTGAAATGGTAAGAAAGGATATGGAATATTACATAATCTTAGTTGGTAAGCAGAGGCAGAATTTGAGACGATGGACTCCAATTTTGAAAGAAGTTCTACTATAAATAAAGTGCTATGAAATAGGATAGCAAGCTACAGAGAAATCAATTATGAAGATTCAGTTGATATGGCAAACTTCACTGTTGTCTTATTTTAAGAAATTTCCAGTCACCCCAACCTCCAGCAAGCACCCCCCTCATCAGTCAGCAGCCATCAGGATCGAGGCAAGACTTTCCACAACAAAAACTCAGATGATTGTTGGATTTTTCTTTAACAATGAATGTATTTTAGCTAGGGGTATGTACATTCATTTTGGGCTTTTTTGGCATAATGCAATTGCACACTTAATAGGCTAATAATAATAGTGGGCTACTAATTTATAATACAGTATAAATATAACTTTGATATATACTAGGAAACCAAAAATGTTTTTGATTTGCTTACTGAGATATTCACGTTATTGCAGTGGTCTCGAAGTGAATCTACATATCTCTGAGGTATGCCTGCAATGTGTTTCTTCAGAATTTTTATAAATATTTTCAATATTTCTGTTAAACCTGGGAAAATTTTAAACTATTGGTTAATTATTTTTAATAACTATAGAATAGTGCAGGTGTTAATTTTCTCTGGGGTAAGTTTTTACAAGTTGCATATTCTAGAAATTTTTACCTCCCAACTAATATTGTTTATTTGTGCCTTTTCTCATATTTAGATCAAATTTGCCAGATATTTACTGATTTTTATGGCCTACTTCAAAGAAAATGTATTGGCTTTGATGGTCTCTTCATTATATTCTTAAATTCAAATGAATTAATCTACTGTCTTGTACTCCTATTCATTAGTTTCTTTTTTTTTTTCTATTTGTTGATTGTTTTTATGTTTTTTTTTAACACCCGAATGGTAGACTTAAGTAAATATTAGCTTCTCCTCTTTCGGGATATAGCCATTCAATACTAAATATTTCTAAGTAGTATTTTAGTTTCATTCTTTCCAGTTAAATACGGAATAGCTTATAATTGTTTAGCTCTAAAATTTTTCAAACTTTTATGAGTTTTTGATGCATGACTTATTTAGAAGTAATTTCCAAATAATTATGGTTTTTTAAACTCTGATTTTGTCAATTGAATTTATGTACTTATATTTCCAGATTCTCCTTGTTTATCTTTCCTTTTGCCTTCATTTGGCTTGCTATATTTTGTTCAGTTCATTTTTTATTTTCCACTTATTTAGAAATTATTCAGTCTATTACTGTGTTTAAGTGATTAAAACATAATAACTCTGATTACTTCCCTATTGACTGACATTAAATTTTCTGATGTTTAAGCTTCCTCTCTTTTTTATCAAATGACTTCTACATTATATGTATCATTTTATATGGTGTGTGTCTGCTTACATTCATGTATAAAATTATAGGTGTTTTTTTAAAATGTGGGTTTTTTTTGATGACCATACTCTTTTGCTACTCAGACTTTCTTCTGGGATTATTTTTCTTCTTACTAGAATACTTCCATTATATATATCATTTAGAGCAGATGTGTTTGTGGTAAACTCTATCAGATTACATTTCCTGGAAATATTTTTAATTTAACCTTATTCTTTAAAAAGTTTCACTGAAACATTCTTTATTGGCAGTGATTTTCTCATTACATTATGCATTTCATAATCATATTGTAGTCAGACTCTGGAATATGAATAGCAATGAGAGAATCCTCAATATTTGAAGAGCAGGGTCTCAAATTATTTTTAAAATTTTAGTGTATCTGCTTTTCTTGAATAACTTTTGAGTTTTGCCACTTCTTACGTGTTTTTTTTTTACAGATTTATAACACTTTCATTTATTTTATGGCTATTTGCCTCCTTTAACTTCTCAACCTCTAATTCATATTTATTTTCTTATATTTGGTGAATAATATAAACAGAAACTTTAAGCTATTTTTAGTGTTCTCTAATAAATAATTTCATAATATTTCTTATTTGATTCTTCACAGAATATGTCCACTTCTTTTATGAAGTAAAATGTTTTATTTTTTCATTAACCCTGCAATGTTTTATGCATGTGTGTATGCTAACTCATCTTTAACTTGCTAAGATTTTTATAGGCTTATTTGCCAATATGTAGTTTATGTTTTCTCTTTGAACTTCTCATGTCACACATGGCTAGGGATGAGATTTCTGCTTTAGACTTTAAACTAATTGTAAAGTGGTATAAAAACTCTTTGATCAAATGTTGGTATCTACTAGGCATTTATCTGGGGTGATCCCACTTTTCTAGCCTGAAAACATGCTTTCCCACTGTCAAATGTATTTAACCATGAGGATAAGATCTGTCTTTTGTTAATTTCAGGCAGTGTTTATTTTTACGTTTACTAGAAGTGATGCATTAAAAACTGTAGAGCCCATTATTCAGTGTACTAGGCATTTTTCCTGCCCCAATGCTGTGCTACTATCCCTGGTCTCAGTGGGCCACTGATACTCATCTTTGAGTCACAACCTTACAAAACTAATTAAAGATTCAAACTAATTTTTAAAGCAAAAGTGGAGTTAGAGATTGGTCAGCAATGGAAGTGTGGATGGAAATGACTTTAGCCTCATAACACAGCTTGTACTGCCCATAGAAATAACGACTGCCTGATTTGCTGGGACAGAAATCGTGTTTTTGAAACAGGAGCGGTGCAATTGATTCAAAATCTTGTCTAAACCACTATGTGTGTTACTACTGGTATTTTCAGAAGTCAAAATCTGCCTAGTGCCAATTTTATGGTTGTTGTTCTTGTTTGGGTTCAGGAGCCCCATATTAGTTGTAGTTAGGGGAAAAAACTCTTCCAGTCTATAAGGCAGAGTTATTTCGGCCATAGATTTCAAAGTTTAATGATTATCCATGTTTTTCTGAGTTTCTTTTTGCCTCTTGAATACACAGCCCCACATATACATCATGCTATTGCTGCACATTCACATACATGCATACGGCATTTGTCCTTGAAGGTTTGGTGTCCTTGAAGGTTTGGTCTATCTATTCTATAAATAGAATAAATCACTTTATTTTATTCTTATTCTATAGTTCCACCATAGACAATACGATAAATGCACCTGGCTTTACTTGACATCTATAGTACAGAAGACTTACATATTTACATGTCCAGACTAGATGCAGACCTTTTCTAGAGACTCACACTTGGATTCCCGGTTAACCATCCCACACTACCATGGTCCTTCTCCAGACAGTCTTCTACATGGAAACCAGTGTGCAGTTTTCCAAACACAAAATCAAATCTTTCATTTTGGGTGCCAGACATACTGATGGCTTCACATTACTCCGAGAATAAAGATTAAAATCTGGAACATGAACTAAAAGGACTTATACATCTGAGCTTTAACTAATTCTATCAGCCTTTTTCTCTGCTGATTCCTCCCTGTATTCTCCCTGGCTTCTCTGCTCTGTCACATGACTCACGTTACCCTTGATACATCAGTTACCAACTCAGACTCTTTCTGTTTTACCTCCACTTGACTTAGAACATGCTTGTATTTATTTAAACCTCTACTTTCTCATCCTTTCCTCACCATAAATTCTATCTTTCCCTTATTTTTTCATACACTTATTTTATACTCATAACATCATGAGAAGTTCTTAGCATTTACTACACATTTTGGTTTTTTGTCTGGTTGCTAAATGCAATATGCTAAGCTCAGTAAGCAGCTATATATTGGATCTGTTCACTATTTTAACCACAATATCTATCAAAGTGAGTGGAATCTAATTGCCCTAGCTTGGTTTTATGAATAAATTGATTAAGTAGTAACCAAGTAGATTAAGCTCTCAGATATAACGTATCTTGTTATCCCCAGTGTTTCTTTCTGACATCTTTCAAATTTTACTTATTTATTTGGAGCCTCTTTTCTTGATGTTCATTTTCAAAATTAATCTGTATGACAGGAGAGATGGAGTCTGCACTACCATGCTTAAAACATCATAGGTGATCAATAAGTATATGTTGAGTTATTGAAGAAGCAAATACTGTGTGGACATAACATGAATGGTTACCGCAAAGCGATATTAATCCTAAAGTCTCCTGGTTTCAAATTTCAAATGTAATTCTAATTGTTTTTCTTTAGAAGTCATAGCATTAATGATCTTCAATATAATGTGTCCATTTCTTTACAGTTACCAGAAGAAAAATGTAGGGGTAAATGCTATCAGAGGTATACATGGACACATCAACAGCAATGATACATTCAGCAATGAGGGCCATGCACATAGAGGTTTGTAGGAACACAAGGAGACTCACCCACAGTCAGGCTTGGCTAAGGTTCAGGTGGTGGTGGTTTTAGCCCCCAAACCAGAAAGTGTTATTTGTTTTGCCATTATTTTGTAACCTGTACACAATGATCTAAAAGATTCAAGAAATAAAATTTTCTTTCATCTCCCTATTTAACTTTAACCTTGGCACAGGGCCTCCGGTTCTTCCTGTGGACAAAGGGACAGGAGCTTAACCTCTAGTCAGATTTATTTCTGGAAGTTAGAGGTCTGGACAGAAAGACATCCTCTTTGGAAACAAAAAGAAAAAAAATACTTTTATCAACAATATGCTAGCATACTCCAAGAATGCTGTGCTGCTGTTGCACTCCCTGTGACTAAATGACATGGCTGGCAAAGTGCCCATGGCTACTCCAGTACTTTCTGAGACACATTGGTAAAGGGCATGAGGAACCCTCAGACTCTACAAATGATCAAGTAGCACCGATGTGGGCTCCAGTAGAATCACAAAAGTGCTCCACAGGATGTTCAAGCTGTTTGCTCCTCCCAATGACATTGTGCTTAATCAACTACCCTGCTCACTGAACCAACTTGTCAGGAACTCCTTTGAGCTAGACAGTCAATCTGCCAGGTGTCAGAGTAGCTGATTAATGAAACATGTCAAAATAGAAGTAAGCATCAAGGCTTCCATTCTGTTATAGTGTAAACAAGAAGCTAAATGAGAGAAAGCACCAACTCCTTCTGTTCCATTTTCCTACATGGAACAGAGTGCCAGTAGAGAATCGGGTGAATCAACACAGACCTGAAAGCCATTGCCAAGGGAGCTCTTAACAAAAGGTTTCTGCATTGTTATGGACTCAGGAGCCAGCAGGAAGAAAAAGAGAGCTAGAAGTGGAAAAATACTGGATACAGAGATTTGGGGGAAAGTGTCTTAAGATTCCCTCCCCTTCCCATTCCAATAACACATAAAGAGACCTCTCCAAGGTGCATGAAGATCTTGGCTGAAATCCTTAAGATAAAGGAATCTAAGCATGAAGGTGCCCAGAATGCAAGAAGAGCATCCTTGGCCATAGGGCTTGAGTCCTTGATGGCAACTCCCCCCAGAGGGGGCACTGCACTAGCAATGTATTGAATGGAAGAGGAGGGGGTGGGAAATGGAGTCAGTCCTACTCCAACCTCTGCTGCAAGGCCTGTTAGGTAAAGCTTTTGTCTATGGTTTGGCCTGAAAAATAACACATATATTTTTGGCCATAGCCAGACTGGTCAAGGGGAGAGACAAAACTTAAGCATATGCAGTCTGATTTTAGTGTCAGGGTGCTTAACCATCACATTGTGATACCTCTATGTTATATGCTACTAGGAAGTAAAAAGTGCTTATGAAACTTTCTCTTGATATTTGGTTCTTAGTAGTTTGATTAAGTTGTGGCCAGGAGTTGTATTCTTCAAATTTAACTCATATGAGTTCTGCTGAAATTCTTGAATTTATAAATTTATGTCTTCCAGTATTTGAAGGTGATTTTCAACTATTATTTTTTCACCTCATTTTCTTTCTTTTTTCTTTGAGGGATTCAGTTACTCACATGATACACCTTCTCCACTGGCCTCCAGAAGCATGGAAATTTGTTGATTATTTGTTCATTTTTTTCTATCTTATTTTTTTAATTTGAAAAAAATTCAAAGAGTATTTATTTATTTATTTGAGAAAGAGACCATGAGCTTGAGCAGGGAGAGTAGGGAGAGAGGAAGAGAAAAAATCCCAAGCAGACTCAGTGTTGTCAGTGCAGAGCTCTCCACCACCACTACCCGCCCCACCCCCCAACTCACCAACCATGAGACCATGACTTAAATTGAAATCAAGAGTCAGCTGTTTAACCAACTGAGCCACCCAGGCACCCTTGTATGTTATTTTTATTCAACCATTTTCATGGATGAATTTCCATAGATCATTTTCATTCATCTATTTTCAAGGTCATTGACTCTTCTCATTTAACTTCCTCTGCCACTTCATCCAAGAGATTTTCCTTTTTCCATTTAAGATGAAATCTGGCCTTTTGTAGCAGCATGGATGGAACTGGAGAGTGTTATGCTAAGTGGAATAAGTCACTCAGAGAAAGACAGATATCATATGTTTTCACTCTTATGTTGATCCTGAGAAACTTAACAGAAGACTACAGAGGGAGGGGAAGGGGAAAAATAAAAGTTAGAGAGGGAGGGAGCCAAAACATAAGACACTCTTAAAAACTGAGAATAAACTGAGCGTTGATGGGGAGTAGGAGGGAGGGGAAAGTGGGTGATAGGCATTGAGGAGGGCACCTGTTGGCATGAGCACTGGGTGTTGTATGGAAACCAATTTTATTTTATACTAAAAAAATAAAAGAAAAAAAGAAATGTAAATGAGCACTGGGTTAAACTTCAAGACATCAGTTGCCTTAGCCCCTAACAAGAAAGTCAGTATGTCCTTTGAAGCCTTGAAGCCAGGCATTGACTTCTTTCTAGCTATGAAAGTCCTAGATGACATCTTCTTCCAATACAAGGCTGTTCTGTCTACATTACAAATCTGTTGTCGACTGTAGCCACCTTCATTAATGATATTAGCTAGAACTTGTGGAGAACTTGCTTCTAGGGCCTTGCTCTGGATTAGGCTTTGGTTTAAGGGAATGCTGTGGCTGGTCTGACACTCAGATTTTCTCCATATCAGCAATAAGGCTGTTTGACTTTCTCAGGGCACCTGGATGCCTCAGTGGGTTAAGCGTCTGACTTTGGCTCAGGTCATAATCTTGAGGTCTGAGTTCGAGCTCCACATCAAGCTCTGTGCTGACAGCTCAGAGCCCAGAGCCTGCTTCAGATTCTGTGTTTCCTTTTCTCTCTCCCTTATCCTCTTCTCTGCTCACCCTGTCTCTCTCTCACAAAATAAATAAACATTAAAAAAATAGATTTATTTTATAGTTTTATAATTTCCATTTGGTCCTTTTCAATAATTTCTATTTCTCAGATTTTCTATCTTTTTGTTTACACCAAGACTAAATGCTTACCTTATTGACCAAATTTATAATAGCTGCTTTAAAGAGCTAAATAGGTGACGGGCATTAAGGGGGACACTTCTTGGGATGAGCACTGGGTGTTTTATGTAAAGTGATGAATCACTAAATTCTATTTCTGACAACATTGATACACTATATGTTAGCTAACTTGGATTTAAATAAAATTTAAAAAGTCTTTGTTTTATAATTCTAATATCTGCATCATCACAGAGTAAACTATATTGATCGTCTTTTCTTTTGAGCACATTTTCATGTTTCTTTGTATGTTGAGTAATTTTGAACTGTACAATGGACAATACAAATGTATTACCATATGGATTATTATTTCTACTATATTCCTTTGAAGACTGTTGATATATCTATTTTACAAGGCAATTAACATGACTACACTCAAGGTGCAAAGTCTCTTTTGGCTACTGTGAGTAGAAGCTCAAATCTTAGTTTAGTGTATTATTCAAATGCCTGGTTCAGATGTCACCCCGAGACCTTGGTAGACACGTAAACAGCCTGAGACCTGAGTAGAGTTTATACAAACATTTTGTGGTTACCTTCCTCTGCCTCTCTCCTTTCCATGAACTTCTTCAAGCCTGTCTAGGAGCCCTGGTAGTGTTGACTCATTCCTGTGATATGTTAAGCCAGAGTCCAGGAAGTCTGTGGGGTGGCAGAGCCAGGAAAATCAAACACTCACCCTATGCTATTTGCTCTTTCCACGCATCATCTCCTCTCTGAAATCTGCCTATTTTGTTCACTCTCCAAAGCCTTCTGGTAGTTTCTATTTATTTTGGTTTTTATCTGTATTTGTCTACTAACTATAATTTCTATCTTCAAGAGAGTCAATATGTTACTCCTCCATAAAGAAATTAGTAACCCAGACTTTAATTCCACAAGTATTATAGTTTTTTGTGTAGAGAATAGATTGCAATGGGGTTATTGGAACAGGCCAACTAGTAGAAAATGATAACTTGAACTAGAGAAGTGTAGAGAAAGTCTCAAATATGTTGGATTTTAGATTTTTCAAAAAGGTTTGTTAACAAATCTGATATTTCATGTGGAAAAAAAAAGGAAATGAATATTTTTTAAAATCCTGAGCAAAAAAAAAAAAAAAAAAAAAGAACAGAAAAAGTCAGTTAGGGGAGTGAGATTCAAATTTGGAGATGGGCATGTTAATTTTGTCCTGCCTATTTAATATTTAAAAAATCATTCAAGTATGTAATTTGGATAGGATGATTGAATTGTTGATACAAATTGGAGTTATCAGTGTAGAGATAGTAATTGAAAACATGGCACCAGATGATATCACTTAGCAGGGAGAACGATAGAGAAAGAGAAGGCCCTTGGACAAACACCAGTCATGACCATAGTTAGAGTTCAGGAATGAGAATAATACTTATCAGAAGGCTGAGACAGAAATGCCAGTGGAGTAGATAGGCATGGAGAATTATGATACCACAGAAGCCAAATGAACATGGTGCTTAAGGAAGAGAATGATTGAGTCAGAAGTTGTTACTGCTACCAAATACGTGGGCTTAGAGCTGATCATTGGACAGGACAATAGTAGCAGGTGACTGGACAAGAGTAATATTTTAGACACAAATAGTGTGAGAAACTGAATATCAGAATGAAGACACATCCCATTTTATGCATTTTCCTTTAATCGACCTAACTTCATCTGCGCTTTTTATGTATTTTTCCCCACTTTGACATATCTGTAACTTTGCTTGGTCTATTGTCTTAATTTGAAGGCCTCAGCATGCATTTTGAAAATTTTAGGAAGTACAGATTAAGTAAAATGTATCGTCCTCCATAAAACTTAATATAATCATTCAATGTACTTTTCCCCTTTTGCAAGTGTGAATAGCACATCAGAATCACATTCTGAGACTATCACTTTATATTTTGTAGTATCTTTCTTTGCAAACAGAACATCATAGCCATAAAATTTTCAAATTCCAACTCCTACTAGAACCAGTCATGCCACTGTTTGTTAAATCAGATTAAAATGCCACTCAGTGAAAGTATAATCCACCAGAGAACCTAAATTGGATCAGCTTAACTCTAAGTATTTGTTAACTCTAAGCTTTTTGTGTATATGAAAAATTTCCTTATTATCACAAAATTTCTCCAGAAACACAAAAACTGAAGCATAATCCTAAAGATAGCTAATAGATATGGCCCCCAACTGATACATGTTTCAGAAAAAAGAAAAGATATGTAGACTCTTCTTTAATTTTACCTTAGGTTTATTTCTCCATGCATTTTTTTTCTGTACTTATTAGGAAAATAAGAAAATAAAAGCCAAAGAAATGGAATACTTAATCAAATGAATCCAATTCCTTAGATTGTGATAATATAGTATATAAATTCTCAATAGTTTCTATGACTATGGATTCAGACACTGAACATATATGTTCTTTGAGCTGAAAGATGTGTGGGAAAAGATCACCTCTTCTAATTCACTCCAATATTACACTGAGATTAAGAAATGTTAAGGTCACAATTTTTAATGCATAGGTTTCAGAAGAAGAAAAGGAAATAAACACTCTGGAAAAACACTTTATTTATAGGCAAATGCACTCAGCAATTAGAACACTGTACATCAATTTAATTGTGTATCATTTATTTGCAAATTAATCATGATGGGCCAAGTTGGTCATGAATAAGAATGAGTAATAATTACATGTAAAATCCTTTTCACTTGAAAATGTAATTCCATCACAGTCTTGTGACAGAATTGGACTAGAGGAATTTAAGAACTCATTTACTTTGCCTCTGAATTCTGTATCACAAGAGCCAGGGTCAAAATTGCTTTTATCCATGTTATTTTGAGGCCATATAGGCTGGCTCTCTCAAATATGCCTAATAATAACTTTCAGTCGTATCTAATAGAAGTAGTCTATTAGCTAATCAGAGAACAGTTAAACTCAACTGGGAACAGCAAATGAAATTTTGAGATAAGGGATTTTTCTCCACACTTGTTTGTTTTCCTTAAACACTCCTGGATTCTTGCACCATAAGGGTGGAATGAGTAACCTGGCAAGGGTCCAACATACATTTGTCCAGATTTCTTGACTATGGAAAGCTAAATCTGCCTAAAGCTCATAAGCATGGGGTCGCAGGAATTATACTGCCGGGGTTCGGTTCCCGGCTCTACCACTTACAGTATGACTGGGCAGACAACACTTTCCCCTCATTATTACAAAAGAGTAAATAATACTAATGCCTACATTATAAGGTTTCAGTGATCCTTAAATTAGTGAATATATTTAAAATGTTTACAAGGCTGCTTCTAGGTGGCAAATGACCTGAACCTGCTGAGCAGCTGCTTGGAAAAGAAAGAGACAGAAAATGAGAAATAAGACGTCTGGGTTAGAGTCATGTGGATGGAGGGTGGACATACACAGTGAAGATTTTTGTGTCATGCGTCATGTTCTTACAGTGTAAATTCTTTTCTATGTATGGTGAGGTTAAAAGTTGTATTGAATTTTCAGTTCCAACTCTTTCTTATTTCAGTCATAGGAAACCTTCTGAAGTCATTATTCCTTTTGTTTTTTGTATTGAAATGCCATCTCCCCATTATAACAATTTAATCTGCATCTAGACAATAACTCCGATAATATAATCCCAGGAGTCCCTCATAGTGCTTCCCTCCTGTAAAGGTTTGTTCATATACGTGCTCCATTTTCTCCCTTTCCTTTCACTTCTTAGAACAACATAATCTGGGTTTTGTGTTGACATTTCCTTGAATCAACTCTTGTTAATGGCTTAAAAGGTTTCCATTCTGCTAAAAACACTGAGCATTTTTTCAGTGACTGTCTTACCTTCAGACAGAAGAATCCAGTTCCCTCTACGAATCCTCATATTCCTAGTTCAAAAATCCCTCAAATATAATAAATGTATTCAAAGTTTCAATCTAATGATATTTTCCAAACCCAGCAATTGTCCATCTGTTTTGCCTCTCTTGATAAATGGCATCACCTTCATTCTGTTACATAAGTTAAAATATAAGACTTTGCTTTAATGTCTCCTACTCTCACTATTTTAAATTGAAACACAGCCCTCTTGGTTTTAATTCCATCAGTTAAGTTGCTCTCTTTCTACTCAAGATTTTCATCAGGCTACCCTTTTCAAATTAACCTTCAGCTTTGCATACTGCAGTAACCTTCTAACTTAATTTCTTTCTTCTGTCCCAGCTTTCCTCCAACTGACAACCACACTGCAGCAAATACGGTTTTATCAAGTTACAAATCGGAAAATTCCATTTCATCCCTTTCCGATGAAAATCACAGCAATATACTCCCATTTATCTTTGAGTTGAAGAATAATAGCCTTAGAGTGGCCACTATGGCCTCATCAGCTTCTCCTTCTTCCTCACATGTTATTCTGCATCCTGATGTGGATCGCTCTGTTCCTCAGTTCCTCAGCAGGGCATGTATTGCTTACTATGGTTTTACACTGGTGGTTTTTTCTTGGTACTTTAGATCAAAATGTTAACACATTTTTTTTTTCATAAAAAATGTGGAAATAATGAGTAGGATGCATAGTTTAAAATTTAGCCTAGTAGGAGGTATATCTGAGCTTAAAAGTCAAGCTAAAATTGTGAATCAAGTACAGAAAAAAAAAAAAGCTGAGCATTGGTATTTGTATTCAAGTAGAGGGTGCACAATTGAACAGGAGGTTGGGATACATTAGAAAAAGATAATTTGAGGAAGCATGAAGATCTGGTACACAGCACTTCATACTTTTTATTTAAATCTAAGCATATATTTAGGAATCTATCAATTCTATTAGTTCTTTTTCTGAGTTTACCCCTCCAGGCACACTTTTTATCCTTGAAATATTATTCTTTAGCTATTCAGTTATCACTGATAACCTTTAATGTTTTGGTAGGAGCTAGACAAGTTATCATTTCAGTTTTTTTGGAATATTATCTATACCTGTTGACCAAATTTTGTTTTTTTTTCAGTATCAAAAGGAGAACTACTCTTCATTGTACATATTCCTTCATATTGGTAGCTAATCCCACCAATAGAAGCCTGCATATGATATGATAAAGTCTGTGGAGATAGTGCTAATATATATTAAGTGAAATTGCAGCTTATTTCAAAAATGTATCCTGAGTTGTTGAAAATACTGGTAGCATTTCTGTCAGGAATTATTCATGGTGTACAGTCTTGGAGTGGATACTTATCAGAAAAATTACCTTGGTCTCCTATTTACAGGAAACATATCTGATGAGAGGAATATTAATGAATAGATTATATATTTTCCATTTAAAAATTATCTTAGACAGTCATTTTGTTATTTATAAGCAAATTTGTTGGATCTGTAGTATTATCTCAACGTGATTTTATATTTGTACTCCTTTTTTTAAAATATTTTTAAATGTTTATGTGTTTTTGAGAGCGAGACAGAGACAGAGACAGAGAGAGACAGAAAGAGAGACAGAGAGACACTGTGAGCAGGGGAGGGACAGAGAGAGGGAGACACATAATCTGAAGCAGGCTCCAGGTTCTGAGATGTCAGCACAGAGCCCCATGTGGGGCTTTAAATTGTGAACCATGATATCATGACCTGAGCTGAATTCAGACACTTAACCAACGAGCCACCCAGGTGCCCCAATATTTGTATTTCAGTTTTTCCTCTCTCTCTCTTTCTCATCTATCTTTCTCTCCCTTCCATTTCTCTGCCTCTTCTCTCCAAACAGATTTTTCAAACTTTTAATAATGTCCAAATTGTCCACATTTTTTAGGCTTAGACACTTTTGTGTCACATTTAAGAAATTGTTTCCTAATTTCATGTAAAGAGAATTTTTTCTTATATTACCTTCTAAAAAATATATATTCTTTTACTTTTTTACATTTAAGGCTCATTCAATCCGGAATTGATTTTTATGCATGGTGAAAGAAATAAGCCAAAGTTTATTTTTCCCAACTGCTTGAGTATCTATTAGAAAGGCCATTTTTTTCTCCACTCACAGCACTGCAATGACACCTACATTGTTAATCAGGAGAACATGTAGGAAAGCATTTTCTAGACTGTACTGTCAAAATGTTTTGTTGTCGCTGTTGCTCATGGCATTTTTTTTCTTCTTTTCTTGTTGTATTTACTCATGTTTGATGGTATATTAAGTTTTGGATTTTTAAAAAAAAAATTATGTTTATTTATTTTTTTGAGTGAGAGAGAGAACAAGCTAGGGAGGGGCAGAGAGACAGGGAGAGAGAATTCCCAAGCAAGATCCATGTTGTCAGAGTGGAGCCCGATGTGAGGCTTGAACTCACAAAATGTAAGATTATGACCTGAGATGATACCAAGAGCTGTATGCTTAACCAACTGAGCCACCCAAGTGCTCCACGGTCTTGGAATTCTGTAAGGTCTTTTATGATGGTATATATTTTAGAGATTACTTTTTCTTGTTTCTGCTAGTTTTCTGTGAGCAACAAGAGCTTTAAATGACTTTAAAACAAATATTTTGTTATTATTTGTGCCTTTCACCCTCAGCAATACAGTTATGCAACAGTTATGCAAATCCCACCCTCAAACCAATTGAAAATGGAATTATGATTATGTTACAAATTCTCAGCTTATGCTTTTTTCCTTTCCACCATCACACAGTCAAGGCCAAGAAAATGAAGCATTTCTATTCATATTATTTCTCTTTAACGTTTGGTTTTGATGTGTTTAATTTTTCCTAATTATACATTGAAGATTAAACTTTCAAGAATAGGGGGCTTTATGTGGCAATCTCTTTCTGACCTATCATCAATAAAACCAAATATCTAGATTAATAAACATTGACAGATGACATTTATCAGACTCTGAACTCACTCTTTTCTTTGGCTTAGTCATTTTTAGTTTTCCTGTCACTTTCCATGTTTAATATTTTTTTTCCCAACCACATCAACCATGCATCTAAAATACATTAATTTAGGGGTACCTGGGTAGCTCAGTCAGTTAACTGTCTATTGCCTTCAGCTTAGGTCATGATCTCATGGTTAGTAGAGTTGAGACCCGTCTCAAGCTCCAGGCTGACAGTACAGAGCCTGCTTGGGATTCTTTTCCTCCCTTTCTCTCCACCTCTAAATAAATAAATAAATGCTATTGTATACTTTGTCTAGTATCTCTTTCTCTCTCTTTTTCAATCTCTTTCTTTTCCTCTCTCTGCCCCTCACTCCTCAACAAATTTTTTTTTTAATTTTTAACATTTATTTATTTCTGAAAGACAGAGCAAGACAAAGCATGAGTGGGGGAGGGGCAGGGAGGGGTGGGGGACACAGAATCCAAAGCAGACTCCAGACTCTGAGTTGTCAGCACAGAACCCCGCCCGGGGCTCGAACTCACAGACTGTGAGATCATGACCTGAGCCAAAGTCAGATGCTCAACTGACTGAGCCACCCAGGGCCCCCTCAACAATTTTTTTTTTAATTTAAAATATCCAAATTGTACTTAGTTTTTTATGGTTAGAGTTTTGATGTCACATTTAAGATTTTTTTTTTATTCTGGTGTAGTTATTCCAGATATCTTGTCTGCTATGCAGAGTAAAAATTTGACAAGTTTTTGGCTGAGACAGTACTAATAAAAGCATGAAAGAACCAAAAAAAAAATCTGAATACCACATTTTAATTATCTTTTGTAAATGACAAAGCCATATTAAATAATGTTTAATGCTTCAGTGGTTGAGGGAGTACTTTATATAACAGTTCTAAATACTTTCTTCATGATCTAATCAATCTTTAAAATTATAATTGTTATATTTTAAAACTTTCTGAGCCCATATCGACACATTTCAGGTTCAGAATAGTGATGCACAATCATTCTTAGCATAGATATAAAGAAGATAATTTTGGATTGCTGTTGTCTTCAAATTTTGTTTTATATTACTTAGAAACTATCTTTCTCCTATTTCTTGTTAATATCAGTAATAAGTGTCAGTATGTTACAGATTATTTTATGACATAATATAACATATCTAAGAAGGGAAAGAAGAGAACTAAAAGTTTTATGAGATGTAGTTTTCCTAAAACTTTCCAAGGACTTAAATAAGCAGAAAGTTATGGTTCCACAATGTCCTGAATTTCAATTTAGAATTGAGGCCTATTATGGTTTTTGGTGAAAAAAGTACAAAATAACATCAGATAATTTATCTGTTTTTTGAATCAAAGATAAGACTTGGCAATTTTATTCTCACATTTAATAAAGGAATATTCTAGTATCTTTGGAAAATTATGAAATAATTTAATTATTAAGAGTAATAGAATTAAACTATTGTAAATCAAAGTTAATGAATTCAATGATCATAAATGTTTTCTCATTAAACTTTTTAAAATTACTATTTATGGAAGAATCAAGAATTTCAGATTCTCATGGTGTACTTATTGATATCATAATCTAACATATCTAATTAACTTAAATTTTTCGTTATACAAAACAGGCGTTAGAAGAGGTAATTTATACATTCTCCACACAAGATACTAACAAAAAGAAGTAACCTGCACTTTTCTTTCAGATAGAAATTGTCGTATTTATGAATCTACATATTTTACTAGCTAGGAAGTTACCAGTTGTGCTTAAGAACTTTTTTTCCCAAATAATTAGCTAGTTCGATTGCTAAGACAATTACAAATGTTATATGGCTTTGTTTCATTAGTGATAACACTTGTTTTTATTCAAATCACTAATAAGTCACACAAATTCTACATGCAAACCCAGTCTATAACATGGCCAAATAGTGCACTTGTGCATTTATACAATAAATATGTATTTAAAAAGGAGAAAAGAGATAAAAATAAAAAAAAACTATAGGGTTAGAAAACAATATACTATAAAAATAATTTTATTTAATGATATAAAAATTTGAATTTGTTTCATAACATATGCGTATGAATTTGTGTCATAATATTTGAAATACTTAGATTCACATTTTTGACTACTTACAAAATTTAGAACTGAAAAACAGTCCATCAAATGATGAGGGTGTGCTTCTACTATTCATCCACAACACGGGCCATTCCAATGACGGCAATTTTTATGGGAAGCTATTGTGAGTTTCTTCTTGGACATCTAGAATTTTGTGTGACCCCTTCCTGCTTAAAAAAAGCGTTGTCTTTCCAACTGAAAACAATGGTGAAGGTTGTCAAAGGTTAGCAGTTATACTTACTGGTTATTACAAACTCTAAACAATAAAGACATATTGAGAAGATGTGAACACTGGTAGTATTTTTCCTCTTACTTAGAGGTTATTTTTACCTTTTAAGCTTAGAAATCAAAGAGTTTCCAAAAGTAATTGTCAAAAAGAATGTTAATAAATATATTTTTATATTTAATCAGATTTCATCTCATAAATTTGTGGCCCAAAATATTATCAGTATTATTATTACTATTATTTTACTAATAGTAATAATTATAAACTCACAATATTGTGTTAGACCACTAAAATATGAGAGATAAATCTATTTAAACATAAATGATACATTTATTAACATGTGCTTGAAAATAATTGTTTTCTTGCAAAGTATATCTGTAGGACTAAATTAAATTGATTCAGTTGAAATAGGTTGTCAATAGATTTTTGGGTCAATCTTTGTCATATATATCGACAAGGCAATAATATGCCAATATACGTTATAGGCAATAGATTTTATAATATGGCAACAAAATAAGAAACAGTTTTCTTTATTATAGGAAACATATAATCCAAGTGGAATTTGTTTATTTGTACTAAAGTATACATTATAGATTTGACTTCATTGGTTAAAATGTATTTCCTGGTCTTCAGAAGTTCTGTGCTATTTAAAGACAGTAATTTCTAAGTACAGTACAAAAAAAAGTTAAGTGGTAAAGCATATAAGCACTGACTTTTCAAAAAATTTTTAGAGGCGGTGCCTACAAACTAGCCAAGGAAAATGTTTAGAAACTAGATAAAAATGGGAAAATTGCCTCGTTCTTTGATTGACTGGCCATAAAACCTTCTAATTCCACTGATTTTTCTATTCTCTTGAACAGACTACCTATTGGGATTTGCTATTTGCTCTAGGCTCGACCTGATGAACAGGAGATTTCAGAGAGATTACAGCTGACAAGACCTCGGAGACAGTCTCTTCAGGGGTCCAGATTGAACTTGTGTCTTGCTTTTATACCTGGCATAATAGCCTGAAGAAGGCTTTTGATGCCATTGCAGCAGCAATTGCAGCAACACATTAGTGGCATTGCCCCAGTGGGTAGCAATGCATCAGCCAACCATGATGAGAAAAACAGGAATGAAGAAGGAATCTAAGGATGCAAGTGCAATGGGAGTAGTTATTCAATTTCACTTTGGAGAGCAAAACACTAGTCACTCTTTGCTTTAGAACTTGCCGTTTTGTCAGTTTCAACTGCTTCTTCATTGGTGTTATTCCCTGAAATGTTTTCTAAAATAAATACCATAAAATTCTATTTGTGTAGAAAATTTACTACACGTATACCCATCTGTGTACATGCTTCCAGGAAGTGGCTATTTAGTAGAATCTGAAAACTCTTTTACTTTTTTCAAAGCCAGCTTATGTTTTTTTTTTCTTTTGTGTTTGTACGTATGTTATCAAAGCAACGCCGATAAATATGTATTTATGCATTTTCTTTAAAATTCAGTTGTGTGCAGATAGTTTAGCTCAACTTAGCTTCCTAAAAAGGCTTTAAGCACTATATCCAGACTAAAATTCCTCATACTGTCTATATTATATTGAACGTTTGCTAATTTTTGGATTCATATGATTCACCTAACAATTCACAAGTTCTGTAAATAAAATTTCTTTGTGTTTTGTTTGCAAAGTCGTGTCTGAACACTTGAAAGTTGAGATAAAGACAATGCACAGTTTGTAGAAGAAAACGTTTAAATATTATGCATTAAGACCACTTGTGGCTTCAAACAAAATTGAAATATTCTAATGACTCTAAGCAGAGTAAGGAAACAGCCTGAAACCTTCTACATCACGTTGTGATGTTTTATGAAGAATTTTATGTCCCATGTGTTGGATTGTCATATCGTTCTGACATCAACTTGGATGAGATGGAAGGAACAGTTCATGAATTTTAAGTATGTCACAATATACTACCTGGATGGCATCTCATAAAACTCATTCTTATGTCAGAAGGGTAAGTCAGTTCTGTTTCAGTGTACATTTACTAGTGATACCAAAATCTATTGCATAATTCATATTCTTTGCCCAATAGCTTTTAGAACTTCATTGTACACAATTTAGCAATATATCATATAATATTCATGAATTGTTTCCTGATTGCTTTGGTAAATGTACAACTAGGCACTTAGGAAATAATATTTTTTGTGTGTATGTAACTGTACCAAATATTGCAGAACCTCTAGTACACTTTTAAATATTTATGTTGCATTTAAATGAATTGAAGAATAAGTCATGGCTTAGAATGGTATCCCTGATTATTTATTAAATAAAAATGAAGGAAATGTGGTGACAAATATTTGCTTTTGTGTGCTTTTTAAAAAGCTTAATTTAATATCACAACGGAATGAAGTCTTTCAAATCAAACTATTTTGGCAATGGATATAAGAAGTCAAAACCAGCAATAAGTATGGAAATTATTGAAATAAGCATATAAATGTAAAAAAAATCTTGAAAATTAATGTATTTCAGAATTTTGCATTTTGTGTTATCTACTAACCATACTGGAGTCTGGGCAGCTGTATATTATTATTTCTTAGTAGAATATACGAATGTTCATTCCAAAGGGAGTAATGAAGTCTGTAAGTTGCCTATATTAGTTTGAGCTAACGGATTTTGCCAGAATCTATGGCCAAATGAGTTAAACAGATTTTTGATTTTAGACATTTTTTTTTTATTTCAGACTTACAGTTAGCATTATTGGTACTAAATTGGTTTCTATGGAACAGAAACAGTTTCAAAATAAATAAAAAGAAAATTTTACTGTAATAGATAGAAAACAGTATGGGAACTCTAAGAGCTGTGCTCCAAAGGGCAGAAAGAAGGGTCCTTATTTAGGTGCATTTTAAGTATCTTAATGTTGCCATGCTTTCTCTTGTGTCTTTTAATGAAAAATCCAGGCAGATAATTCAAATTACTCACATAAAAAGAGAGAGTACTCAAAAAAGATGTTCTGCGTCTTGATAATCTACCAGACCCAAATATACTCCTCTACTTCTGTTTCACTTACAACTATTATATTTGGGGAATTAATGCATATACATTTCTAAATTTTGTAATGTTTATTCATTTTTTTTTAAAGAGAGAGAAAGAGAGAGACAAAGTATCAGTGGGGAAGTGTCAGAGAGAGGGAAATAGAATCCGAAGAAGGCTCCAGGCACAGAGCCCAAGGTGGGGCTCAAACTCACAAACCATGAGATTATGAACTGAGCTGATAGTCAGATGCTTAACCAACTGAGCCACCCAGCACCCCAATGTATATACATTTCTAAAATGAAGCATCAGTCATTTTTAATTTCAGAACCAGAAAAGATAAACTGGTGAATGTATTACTACTTGCCTTATAGAATCATGATATTTATTCCTGTATGATATTTTGTAGACATGTTAGTCACCAGAAACATATTTGGGAAAAAAAAAAGTGTGTTATGAGAAACAAACAATATGCTGTGATATTATCTTCTATGATATGATAGTAATATGTATATGTAAAATTTCCTTAATGACTAAATTTGAGGGAAATAAGTTTTACATTTATTGTGAACTAAAATATGTTTTGTTGTAAATGAATTATTTGCCAAAGGCACAAAGGAATAACCACTAATCTAAGCTACTAGTAAAAATAGCTCCTAATATAACTACTAGTATAATATAAAGACTAATACTGCTCCTTTATGATTAGTGTAATAGATTACTTATGTTGAGGAATATCTGTAATGTTAGTCCAGACTGATTAATAGCAAAATAGGTTTTAGAGAGAAACACTGTTCCTTTGTAGATAAGTATGTGCAGGTAGATGTTTCATAAGAACGATTCATTTTAGTAAGAGACATATTAGAGAATTCAATAGACGGAAGACCAGAATTAACGGACACAGTTCATGTTACCTGTTATAATATTTTATATTAAACCCCAGAACTTTATATGATGAGACTAAAAGTCAGAACAATAAATGATTTGTCCACTGTCACATAACTAAAAGTTACGCAGACAATGTCTAAATCCATACCTCCCAGCAACAAGTCATACCCTTTCCATAAAATAACTTGCTCCAGTATAAAACACAAATTCCTATGTTTTTTTCTGAAAAGAAACCTGGTTAACATTTCTTATAATAGCATAGAAGTTAAACATAAATTTAACAGTCAAGAAGTAACTGTTATTCGCAAACTTCATTCTCACCAAAGTCAAGCACTCTGGAGGAGTTCTTTATTCAGTCAGAAAAGAAAGGAGGTGTATTTAATAAAGGGGCTATTTGGCAAAGATAGTAAGTACAGCTTTATTAGTTGCCTACAAAGTCCTTTACATAGAATAATAGTTAATATTAAGTATAATCTCATTAGATCATGATGATGATGACTTTTTTATTCTTTTGTAATTAAGAAAATTAGTCACATGGAGTTGCTTGCATATAAGATAGAGGAATCATGTTTCAAAGCTAGGGCATTTATTATTATTTTACATTATTAATAACTACTCATTTTTATTATATTAACTTAGTAAACACAACATCAGTCTATCAAAGATTGATTGTCTGAAAGTAATTATTTATACAAAGAAATTTAGATCGTGTCTTCACCTTATAATTGTGGTAACCGCTGAATATTTTCTAGTGCTTTTATGTAGGCATTAATATATAAATGTAAATTGTGCTATAATATGATAGCAGTGGTTTGATCGTGAGATTCACAGGAAACAAGCACAAGTATGCTGCCATCCACATTCAGATACAAATTAAAAAGAGAATTTCCAATCCCAATTTCATGGGTCACTATTTCTATGCTGTTTGCCCTACTTTGTACCACATAAATTACATACAATTTATTATTCCCTCCTCTAAACTCACAGCTAGGATTTGAAGCATAGTTTAGAATACTAAATGGATGTTATGTTTTTCCTTACTCCAAACAGTCATTTCCAAATCATTTCTCTGATGGTTTGAGTAAAGTATTATACTGCATTGAGATTTTCAGCTTAAGAACTATTTCTGCAGAGTCAAGAGGCTATTCACTTAAATTCAACAAAGAGTTGTCTACTGATTCTTGAGTGTAAACCAGCACATGATGATGAATATGACTGTTTCTCATAACATTTGTTATAGGTAACCCTTAAACTTAAGATGTTGGATCTGTGTTTTAACAATGTCAAGAAGCACAAAGATATCAATCACTTACTATTTCTATGTAATGCTATTTGTAAATCGCCCAAGGCATAACTTGACAAAGAAACTCTTCTCTTATTGTGGAAGTCA
Source organism: Prionailurus viverrinus (assembly GCF_022837055.1). Classification (NCBI taxonomy): domain Eukaryota; kingdom Metazoa; phylum Chordata; class Mammalia; order Carnivora; family Felidae; genus Prionailurus; species Prionailurus viverrinus. The sequence goes on from NC_062564.1 coordinate 91,977,034, forward strand.
AGAGGTTCAATCACCACTCCTATGCCTGGGTCTGAAAAGGACATTATTCTTTAAGGATAGACCTATGCTCTTAATCATCTCAAGTATATGCAGTGCTAGAATTTATTGCTGAATGAATGTGTGTATGAATATGAAATTTAACACAAACTTTGTTTCAGTGAATATCAGATTGCGTTATACCATTTCCATCAAAACACTTGGGTATTATAAAACTTCTTTGGTCTAGCTCATCTAACTGATTATATTTTATCAATAGGTATTCAGCATCTCCAAATAATTGACTTCTTGATATGGCTGTGGACGTATATTTGGAGAGGTGCTTTCTGAAAAATTCTTGTCATTAAGTTATCTGATCCTAAAATATAGTGAAAGAAATAAATGAAGGGAAAAATAATAAATCAATAGTTTAACAAATAAATAAAAGAATGAAATGTAGAGCACCAATGATTGATACTGACCGTTATTTAGCCTATTTCTACACAGCTTTCATAAATGTATTAATAAAAGTTATGAATGGTGACTTAAATACTTCTTAACTTAAAATGATTACATAGGAAATTGTGTATTTATATACTAAGTTTACTACCCTAAAGGAATATGACAATCATCCTATAATCCTTGATTAGTAATTGGAAACAGTTTCAAAGACCTTTTCAACATACCTTTTTTTTTTCTTTTCCAAAGGAGTATAAGTATTCTGGTTTTAATCACAAAATTTTTAGATGAAATATCAGTTACGTATCTATTATTTTCAGTTCACATGTTGTTAAATTTATTTTTCTCAGGAAACAGGCTTGCTTTTAACTTAGACAAGTTTAAAAAATACATGAAAAGGACATCTGTCACTGTAAGAATCTTATTTCTTCAAACAAATTATCAGATTTTAATAATAGTTTTCCAAGAATAAAAATTTTAAAAGGAGTGAAATTGAATATCAATTCTGTATCAGAAAAGCTGATAGTTTAAGCAAAAAATATTAAATTTGTTTGGATTTTTTTATTGTTCAACACATACCAAATTACAGTAGGATTATATTATCTCTAGACAGGAAACAAAAAAATTCCCACGAGAGAATAAAAATTGAAAAACTGTTTATTCTAATTGCATAGACTTAACCACCCCTAATATTTTCCAGGTACATAAATGTATACAGCTTGCTTCACTTTCCTAACCTCCAATTCTTTTTTTTGTATGTAATTGGGCATAATACTCACATTACAAAATGAGGATTAAATTTAATAATGTGTTTAAAATACATAGCATAAAGCCTGGGACATTGTAGGCTCTCATGAACTGTTAATAACTATAAGAGTGGACTAAAATGGCTTTCTAACTAATTAGGGTCATAGGCCTTTTATCGTCAAAATTACAATGAAAACATTTGAGATATTTTTTCTGCAGTATATCAACAAAAACATTTGAGCTATTTTTCTACAGTATATCAACAAACTCATGTTGACTATAGATATAATGTTTACAGGGTGATTTATCCACAAGAGAATCATTAAAACCATCTTTTAAAATCACATCATGTTGTTTTTTGTGGGTAAAAGTTACAGACGACTCAAGGGAAATATAAAATGAAAAGAAACAAATATTTTAATTCAGGCACAAATGTTGAACCAAAATCAGCAGGTATCTGGGTCCTACAATAGAATCACCTCTATGATACTTTTTTTTAACTTTATGTTTATTTTTGAGAGAGACAGAGCAGGAGTGGGGGAAGGGCAGAGAGAGTCGGAGACACAGAATTTGAAGCAGGCTCCAGGCTCTGAGCTGTTAGCACAGAGCCTGATGCGGGGCTCAAACCCATGAACCGCGAGATCATGACCTGAGCAGAAGTCAGATTCCTAACCCATTGAGCCACCCTGGTCCCCGTCTATGATACTTTTATTTTTTTTTTAAATTTTTTTTTAACGTTTATTTATTTTTAAGACTGAGAGAGACAGAGCATGAACGGGGGAGGGGCAGAGAGAGAGGGAGACACAGAATCGGAAGCAGGCTCCAGGCTCTGAGCCATCAGCCCAGAGCCCTACGTGGGGCTCCAACTCACGGAGGGTGAGATCGTGACCTGAGCTGAAGTCGGAGGCTTAACCGACTGAGCCACCCAGGCGCCGCTATGATACTTTTTAGTACTGTATATGGTATGACTGCTGGGCTTACTAGCTCATAGTTTAATAAGCTCACATTCTTAGGCTGCCAGCGCACAGGTATGTGAGTTTTATACTAGTGTTGGTTATCTCCTAGATGATGCCAATCACCTAGAGAAGAGGTTTACACTCACATTGGAAACTGAATCTAGGATACTATATCTATGGCTTCCAGAGAGGTTTTAGATTCTTGGGCCAGAATTTAACAAAGATTATTGCTAGGACAGTTATTTAATGAAGTAAAACCGGAAACAGCTTGTAGACCAGGAAATACATGTTACTTTTTTGTTTCTTTCCACTTTGGTACTCATTTTTTTTTAACGTTTATTTATTTTTGAGACAGAAAGAGACAGAGCATGAACGGGGCAGGGGCAGAGAGGGAGACACAGAATCGGAAGCAGGCACCAGGCTCTGAGCCATCAGTCCAGAGCCCAATGCGGGGCTCGAACTCATGGACCGTGAGATCGTGACCTGAGCTGATGTCGGACGCTCAACTGACTGAGCCACCCAGGTGCCCCTGTACTCATTTTTTTTTTATTCTGGTAGAGTTTCTTCAAGAGCTCCCACCTTCCCCTCAGTTGTGCTGCAAAGCCAAAAGGAAAAGTCATCTAAGTTTGGGCCAATATATGGCAGAAAGGAATGTACCTCAGACAAATAGGAGAGTGGCAGCAATGATTTACTAAAAACACTTTATACTCCAAAAAGTAAGTTTAATTTCTGTGAGATACACTTAATCAAGGTGGGAATTCGATAGCCCTCCTGTTGGTGTCACCAAAGACTCCACATGATATTTTTATTATGAGTCTATTATCAGTGGATCTAGTGAGGCATATAACCAAAGATTTATGGCAGATTACTATACACTTCACAGCTTAGACTTGTCCTAAAGAGTTCCCCTGCTCTGCGTCCAGATGGAAACTTGCAGCTTCAAGAATGGGATGGAGCAGTTACCTAAAGCAACATGTGAACATTCCAAGTCAAATGGCTCAACAAGGACTTTGCCTCTTCATCAGCTGTAGGGGTGAAGTTGCCACTACTTATTCTCTATCGTAGAGAGGGTGTTCCAACATATGCCAGATCATTGAATCTTTAAAAGCTTCAAAATTTTTAATATGATAGATACCAGAATGTTCATTTGGTTTCTGTCCTGCCCTCTTTCCAGCACGCATCTTCCAAAATACGTAGAGCAACTTTTAGATTCCTGACTACCAAGTCAATTAGTCTGGTATTGTCACTACAGTAAATCAGAATGATGTTCTGCAGAATATAAAAAATAAGTAAATAAAGTCCCTGTAGACTATAATGTCACAGAGAACAGAAGAGTTAACATAACATCAGGCAACAAAATAAATATGTAGGTGCATTACAAGAATTCTTGTTTGTGTCTAAGCATACTTTACTACTGAATATCTTTAATTAATAAATATATTCAATATTTTAATATCATTATATTAGTCCCTTATTTTTTCATAATTTTTCCTGTATATTTTTAATATTATTTACATTTTTAATTCTTCTATTGCCCATTATGTTTAAATGCATTCAATAATCAACATAATCTCCCATAATACACAGTCTGAAAATGAAAATGCCACAATTATTATAATTCTTACCTTCCGGGCCCTTCTAGCATTTAAATTGGTTATTTTTTACTGAGATTTGATGAATGACATAGGCCTAAAAGACCTTTTCCATAATAGAAAGTCAAATAATATACGCTTAAATTCTAAGTGACTAAAAAGCTACATTGGGAATACAAAGAAGAAATATTTACTCCAGTCCTCCAGACTAGAAATTACACAATATCTCCAGTGTAATATGATTTCAGAACTCAATCTGTATCAAAATATCATTTAAAGTTTATTTTCAATATTAAATGGTGGCTTTTAGCAAGGCAATAACATGAGTAATCCTACAAAGAAAACAGGCAAACTAATCAAGACACTGTATTAAATATTGAGTCATAGATTTAAACACATACTACCAGGTCATATTATTTTTTTTTTAATTAGTGATCTTTGAACAAGATAAAATATAGAGGATATGGAAGCAAAGGCAGAAAAATTAACAGAACAGATGGAACCTCTGGAAGGAAAACTAGTTAAATTCTTAATGTAGCAAATATGAGAGGAAATTATCTAGGAAAATATGAAATTCCCACATACATAGGCTTATGAACATTGATGAATAAAGTGAATATAAGATTTTTTTTAAATATGACTATTTAATATAAGATGTATAATGTAAAGATATATAAATAAGGCAAGATAACAAAAAACATTGATTTGGGAATTGATTCTAAAACAAAAATACTTAAAAATGCATCTTTAATATAGAAATTGTGAGGAATATCTTAAATTAAATTTTGGTATATGTTTTTCACATTTGAGTCATAAGTGATAATAATAATATAACCCTCAATTTGCTTTTGCTTAATTAAGCTTATTGTATTACCTAAGAAGAAAATAAAATACACTTTTCAATTATTTCCTCTAACTTTTGGTGCCAAAATCAGTCTTCAGGTTCCTTTAATTTTTTATTGATATAAGTTTGAAATGTAAAATTTTTGAAAAAATTTGTGTGCATACACATTTCATGAATATCAAACTCACATTTAGTATAATGAATTCTTAATACAAGCAAAAACTTAAAACCACCTAAAATTAGTGGGAATTGTTTTAAAAATATTTGTTGAATTACATTTCTAAAATAACTACTCAATGCATGTACTCCTAATCAGTGAATTTGTAATAATAATATGTGAAAAGTTAATACTTCCTGATATTGTGTTTCTTGGCAAATGTAGACCAGGAAAATGCACTATTGGGCCAATCCATTTTAGTTTCATCTTCCCAGTTAGTCAAAGTAAAGTTAAAAGTTAGACAGCAGGCTTAGGAATACTGAGAATTCAATGTCTGGACAATTTATAAACAGAGCAGGTAGGAGGAAGTTGCAACCATATAATATGTCTTCATTACCAATTCTCATAAATCAGAATTTTACAGCAAGGAATCATAGATATCATTTAATTCAACCGTCTTACTATAAAGACCATACTGTGACATCCTAAAAGGTTAAATAACATGCCCAAGGGCCCTCCATTATTAGGTGCAAAGCTGCGATCCATTACTGACTTCTTTTGCAATCTTCTTTTCCATGATAGCATATTACCTCTATGTCCTAACAATTATTTTGAAACTACTTTTAATTAAATTATTGGGGACAGCAGTTATTTTATCAGACTTAGGCTAAAAACAGTACATACTCAAAAAGCAATTTAAGATTTTTTTTCAATATTTCTTACCAGCATTCAATAAAGAGAAAAATATTTAAAATAAAAAAAAACTTAACCAGTAATAAGAAATGTCTGAAAATGTTTGAAAGAAATGAGTCTTGATGTTCGCATTTAATAGCAAAGCCTAGGGCCAAGTTATTATGAAGAGCCTGTTTAGAAGATACATACTAATACATAAATTTTAAAAACAGGAAAAATAAAAGGTATATTTTTCCTTCCTAACACATGGCGGGTTGACAAATTCTTGCTCCTTTTATAGTTAAGTATGGTCATGTGACTTCTTTGGCCAAGGAAATATGAGTAACTATCAAGTGTGCTAGTTCTAGGAAGAAACCTTATAAGCTGGTGCATTATTCATCAGTGATACTCCAGATATTTGGTTCTGTCACCCTGTTGAGGTCTCAGCAAAACCCAAATATATCAAAGCCTTCAGACAATCATCAATGAATGTAAACAAGAAATGAACTTAACTGGTTGAAGGTATTGAGATTTAGGGATTTCTTGATTCTGTAATGTAAATTAACTTGTCTTGACTGAATAAGACCTATTTATAAAAAAGTATCAAATAAATTAACAAATATCTAAGCCTCAATTAAGCTTAATAACATATACAAATAATATTTTATTATAATTATCACTTATTTGTAATCCACTTCCAAAACCATTTAACACTCAACCATTGTTAATCTGTAGTGTTGGGAAGTTGAATAGCAATGTAATAGCCACTGTCAAAATACTTACATGCTATTCAGTAGGAAGAAAAGAACAATAAACACACAATTATACTAAATATTGATATAGACAACTTTTAGAGTAACATACAGCTTTCTAAGGAACATGATCACAGAAATGCATTTATTGACATAGAACAGACACCGAAAAAGCTGTCACTTTTAGTTTCTGGTCTATAATGAAAGGAATTCTGAAATCATCACTCTGCCCGCCCCCCCCCAACTGACCCCCACCAAAATATAAACAACTGAGCAAATTGAAAATCAACAAATCTTCTTAAGTCTTTCAGAGAACTGAGGTTACAGGACAAATTGCTGCCACCCAAATTGAAGACAGAAGTAGATGCAGAGAATCACAACTTACCAGAGTAGAGACCCACAAGCAGAAAACCCCCATGGGAAACAGCATTGTGATACTTTTACCATGTTTATCACAACTGGCTTTCAACAAAAAATTCAAGGCATACTAAAAGATAAAGCAATTTTAAAGAAAGAGAGCAAGTGTCAAAGCCAGAATTAGATACGGTATGAATATTGAAATTATCAGACTGGCAGTTTAAAATAATTATGATAAACATGCTAACTTTTCTAGTGGAAAAAATAGACAACATGAAATAACAGATGAGTGATGTAAACAGAAAGATGGACACTTTAAGAAAGAATAAGTGAGAAATGCTAGAGATTAAGAAACTTATAATAGTAATGAAGAATGCCTTTCATGGGCTCTTTAGCAGACTGACATAAAAAATCTCTGAGCTTTATATGTCAGTTGTAACTTCTAAAACTGAAAAGCAACAAGAAAAGAAACACTTTAAAAAAAAAGTGGAACAGGATATCCAAAAACTGTGGGATTACTCCAAAAAGTGTGACATATAGATAATGGGAATACCAGAAAAGAAGACAAAGAGAAAGGAACAGACTAAATTTTTACCAAGTCAATGTCAAGCAGCAGACCACAGATCCACAAAGCTCAGCAGCAGGTTAAATGCCAAAAAATTATATCTAGGCATACTATTTCCAAACTATAGAAGATCAAAGATAGAAATAGATCTTGGAGCACCTAGGTGGATCAGTTGGTTAAGTGCCCGACTCTTGGTTTCGACTAGGGTCATGGTATCGTGATTTGTGACATGGAGCCCCATAATGGGCTCTGCACTGACAGCACGGAGCCTGCTAGGGATTTTCTGTCTCCTTCTTTCTCTGACCATTCCCTGCTTGTTCACACACTCTCACTTCCCTAAAATAAAATAAAATAAAATAAAAATAAACTTAAAAAATAAATAAGTCTTGAAAAAAAAGACAGGCATTTAATCACATGTAGTATATCAAGCACAATATTCTGATACTGAGATGTCTATTTGAGCTTTAAAGAATAATGATAGCATACTACCAAAAGGTAATGTGGAAGATGAGCATTTGAGGCAGCGAGAACAGCGAAGGTAGAGCTTTATTGTGAAGAAAGCACAGTGAATGCGGTGAGCATGGGAACATCCTTGGCTGTGTTGACTGAGTGCTGAGGGCAATGATGGAAGGAAAAGGTTAGGGGGAAAGGGAAGAGAACTCAGGTGTTTCCAACATTTTAATACTGTCATGTAAGAAAATACAAGTGTGGGAAAATGAAAGGTAAGGACAGGATGAGGTGCCACTGAGAAGATGTAGTGTGGGGAGGAACATGGTTAGATTTGAATACTATCACTCTTAGTTTTAATGAATACTCTTAGTTTTAATTTTTTGAGGAGCCTCCATACTGTTTTCCAGAGCGGCTTCACCAGTTTGCATTCCCACCAACAGTGCAAGAGGGTTCCCGTTTCTCCACATCCTCGCCAGCATCTATGACCTCCTGATTTGTTCATTTTAGCCACTCTGACTGTTACAGAGGGAAAGAGCCAAATCATAAGAGACTCTTAAAAACTGAGAATAAACTTAGGGTTGATGGCGGGGGGGGGGGGGGAGGGAGGGGAAAGTGGTGATGGGCATTGAGAAGGGCACCTGTTGGGATGAGCACTGGGTGTTGTATGGAAACCAATTTGACAATAAATTTCATATTAAAAAATATTTTTTTTTCAAAAAAATAAAAATAAAATAAAACAAATACTTTTGATGGCAGTCCAGAGGACGATGTGAATGGAATTAACAAATACAAAAATAGTATTGTTGTATTCTTTGGGTAAATAGTCATGTGATTGCAGGATCATAGGGTGGTTCTATTTTTAACATTTTGAGGAACCTCCACATTATTTTCCAGACTGGCTGCAGCAGTCTGCATTCCTACCCACAGTGCAGAAGGCTTCTTTTCCTTCCTTGTCTTCACCCACACCTGTTGTTTATGTTGTTTCTATATTTTAGCCACTCTGACCAGTGTTTGGTGGTATCTAGGTGGTATCTCATTGTGGTTTTGATTTGCCTTTTCCTGATGATGAGTGATGTTGAGCATCTTTTGTTTTTGGGCCATCTGTATGTCTGTTTTGGAAAAATGCCTATTCATGACTTCTGCCTATTTTTTTTAATTGTATTAAAATTAAAATTTAATTGGATTAACCCCTTTAGGGTTGAGCTTTAAAAGTACTTTATATATTATGGACCCTAATCCTTTATTAGATATAGTATTTGCAAGTATCTTCTCCCATTCTATAGGTTGCCTTTTAGTTTGATTGATGTTTCTTTTGCTGTACAGAAGCTTTTTATTCTGATATGGTCCCAATGGTTTACTTTTGTTTTTATTTTCCTTGCCTCACAAAACGTATCTGGAAGAAAGTTGCTGTGGCTTATGTCAGAGCAGTTACTCCCTCTGTGCTTTTCTAGAATTTTCATGGTTTCTGGCCTCAAATTTATGTCTTTCATACATTTTAAATTTATTTTTGTGTTTGGTTCAGAGAGAGAGGTCTAGTTTCATTCTTTTGCATGTTGCTGTCATGTATTCCCACACCATTTGTTGAAGAGATTGTCTTTTTTTTTTTTTTTTTTTTTCCATTGGATATTTTTTTCCTGCTTTGTCAATGATTAGTTGACTATAGAGTTCTGGGTCCATTTCTGGGTTTTTTAGTCTGTTCCTTTGATCTGTGTGTCTATTGTTAGGCCTGTACCATACTCACTTGATCACCACAGCTTTGATTTAATAGAGCTTGAAGTTCAGAATTGTGATGCCTCCAGCTTTGCTTTGCTTTTTATTTGTTTTGTTTTGTTTTTCTATTTTTTTAACATTTATTTATTTTTGAGAGACAGAGAGGGACAGAGCATGAGTTGGGGAGGGGCAAAGAGAGGGAGACACAGAATCCAAAGCAGGCTCCAGGCTCTGAGCTGTCAGCACAAAGCCTGATGCGGGGCTCAAACTCATGGACTGTGAGATCATGACTTGAGTTGAATGTGGATGCTTAACTGACTGAGCCACCCAGGCGCCAACTCTTTCTTTTTTTTTTTTTTTTTTTTTTTTTTTTTTTTTTTTTTTTTTTTTTTTTTTATGAGTTAAGTATTTTTTTTTTTTTTTTTTTTTTTTTTTTTTTCTGAAATTTATTGACAAATTGGTTTCCATACAACACCCAGTGCTCATCCCAACAGGTGCCCTCCTCAATACCCATCACCCACCCTCTCCTCCCTCCCACCCCCCATCAACCCTCAGTTTGTTCTCAGTTTTTAACAGTCTCTTATGCTTTGGCTCTCTCCCTTTCTAACCTCTTTTTTTTTTTTTTTTTCCTTCCCCTCCCCCATGGGTTCCTGTTAAGTTTCTCAGGATCCACATAAGAGTGAGACCATATGGTATCTGTCTTTCTCTGTATGGCTTATTTCACTTAGCATCACACTCTCCAGTTCCATCCACGTTGCTACAAAAGGCCATATTTCATTTTTTCTCATTGCCATGTAATATTCCATTGTGTATATAAACCACAATTTCTTTATCCATTCATCAGTTGATGGACATTTAGGCTCTTTCCATAATTTGGCTATTGTTGAGAGTGCTGCTATGAACATTGGGGTACAAGTGGCCCTATGCATCAGTGCTCCTGTATCCCTTGGATAAATTCCTAGCAGTGCTATTGCTGGGTCATAGGGTAGGTCTATTTTTAATTTTCTGAGGAACCTCCACACTGCTTTCCAGAGCGGCTGCACCAATTTGCATTCCCACCAACAGTGCAAGAGGGTTCCCGTTTCTCCACATCCTCTCCAGCATCTATAGTCTCCTGATTTGTTCATTTTGGCCACTCTGACTGGCGTGAGGTGATACCTGAGTGTGGTTTTGATTTGTATTTCCCTGATAAGGAGCGACGCTGAACATCTTTTCATGTGTCTGTTGGCCATCTGGATGTCTTCTTTAGAGAAGTGTCTATTCATGTTTTCTGCCCATTTCTTCACTGGGTTATTTGTTTTTCGGGTGTGGAGTTTGGTGAGCTCTTTATAGATTTTGGATACTAGCCCTTTGTCCGATATGTCATTTGCAAATATCTTTTCCCATTCCGTTGGTTGCCTTTTAGTTTTGTTGGTTGTTTCCTTTGCTGTGCAGAAGCTTTTGATCTTCATAAGGTCCCAGTAATTCACTTTTGCTTTTAATTCCCTTGCCTTTGGGGATGTGTCGAGGAAGAGATTGCTACGGCTGAGGTCAGAGAGGTCTTTTCCTGCTTTCTCCTCTAAGGTTTTGATGGTTTCCTGTCTCACATTTAGGTCCTTTATCCATTTTGAGTTTATTTTTGTGAATGGTGTGAGAAAGTGGTCTAGTTTCAACCTTCTGCATGTTGCTGTCCAGTTCTCCCAGCACCATTTGTTAAAGAGGCTGTCTTTTTTCCATTGGATGTTCTTTCCTGCTTTGTCAAAGATGAGTTGGCCATACGTTTGTGGGTCTAGTTCTGGGGTTTCTATTCTATTCCATTGGTCTATGTGTCTGTTTTGGTGCCAATACCATGCTGTCTTGATGATGACAGCTTTGTAGTAGAGGCTAAAGTCTGGGATTGTGATGCCTCCTGCTTTGGTCTTCTTCTTCAAAATTCCTTTGGCTATTCGGGGCCTTTTGTGGTTCCATATGAATTTTAGGATGGCTTGTTCTAGTTTCGAGAAGAATGCTGGTGCAATTTTGATTGGGATTGCATTGAATGTGTAGATAGCTTTGGGTAGTATTGACATTTTGACAATATTTATTTTTCCAATCCATGAGCAGGGAATGTCTTTCCATTTCTTTAAATCTTCTTCAATTTCCTTCAGAAGCTTTCTATAGTTTTCAGCATACAGATCCTTTACATCTTTGGTTAGATTTATTCCTAGGTATTTTATGCTTCTTGGTGCAATTGTGAATGGGATCAGTTTCTTTATTTGTCTTTCTGTTGCTTCATTGTTAGTGTATAAGAATGCAACTGATTTCTGTACATTGATTTTGTAGCCTGCAACTTTGCTGAATTCCTGTATCAGTTCTAGCAGACTTTTGGTGGAGTCTATCGGATTTTCCATGTATAATATCATGTCATCTGCAAAAAGCGAAAGCTTGACTTCATCTTTGCCAATTTTGATGCCTTTGATTTCCTTTTGTTGTCTGATTGCTGATGCTAGAACTTCCAGCACTATGTTAAACAGCAGCGGTGAGAGTGGGCATCCTTGTCGTGTTCCTGATCTCAGGGAAAAAGCTTTCAGTTTTTCCCCGTTGAGGATGATGTTAGCTGTGGGCTTTTCATAAATGGCTTTTATGATCTTTAAGTATGTTCCTTCTATCCCGACTTTCTCAAGGGTTTTTATTAAGAAAGGGTGCTGGATTTTGTCGAAGGCCTTTTCTGCATCGATTGACAGGATCATATGGTTCTTCTCTTTTTTTTTGTTAATGTGATGTATCACGTTGATTGATTTGCGAATGTTGAACCAGCCCTGCATCCCAGGAATGAATCCCACTTGATCATGGTGAATAATTCTTTTTATATGCCGTTGAATTCGATTTGCTAGTATCTTATTGAGAATTTTTGCATCCATATTCATCAGGGATATTGGCCTGTAGTTCTCTTTTTTTACTGGGTCTCTGTCTGGTTTAGGAATCAAAGTAATACTGGCTTCATAGAATGAGTCTGGCAGTTTTCCTTCCCTTTCTATTTCTTGGAATAGCTTGAGAAGGATAGGTATTATCTCTGCTTTAAACGTCTGGTAGAACTCCCCTGGGAAGCCATCTGGTCCTGGACTCTTATTTGTTGGGAGATTTTTGATAACCGATTCAATTTCTTCGCTGGTTATGGGTCTGTTCAAGCTTTCTATTTCCTCCTGATTGAGTTTTGGAAGCGTGTGGGTGTTCAGGAATTCGTCCATTTCTTCCAGGTTGTCCAATTTGTTGGCGTATAAGTTTTCATAGTATTCCCTGATAATTGTTTGTATCTCTGAGGGATTGGTTGTAATAGTTCCATTTTCATTCATGATTTTATCTATTTGGGTCATCTCCCTTTTCTTTTTGAGAAGCCTGGCTAGAGGTTTGTCAATTTTGTTTATTTTTTCAAAAAACCAACTCTTGGTTTCGTTGATCTGCTCTACAGTTTTTTTAGTTTCTATATTGTTTATTTCTGCTCTGATCTTTATTATTTCTCTTCTTCTGCTGGGCTTAGGCTGCCTTTGCTGTTCTGCTTCTAGTTCCTTTAGGTGTGCTGTTAGATTTTGTATTTGGGATTTTTCTTGTTTCTTGAGATAGGCCTGGATTGCAATGTATTTTCCTCTCAGGACTGCCTTTGCTGCGTCCCAAAGCGTTTGGATTGTTGTATTTTCATTTTCGTTTGTTTCCATATATTTTTTAATTTCTTCTCTAATTGCCTGGTTGACCCACTCATTCGTTAGTAGGGTGTTCTTTAACCTCCATGCTTTTGGAGGTTTTCCAGACTTTTTCCTGTGGTTGATTTCAAGCTTCATGGCATTGTGGTCTGAAAGTAAGCATGGTATAATTTCAATTCTTGTAAACTTATGAAGGGCTGTTTTGTGACCCAGTATATGATCTATCTTGGAGAATGTTCCATGTGCACTCGAGAAGAAAGTATATTCTGTTGCTTTGGCATGCAGAGTTCTAAATATATCTGTCAAGTCCATCTCATCCAATGTCTCATTCAGGGCCCTTGTTTCTTTATTGACCGTGTGTCTAGTTGATCTATCCATTTCTGTAAGTGGTGTATTAAAGTCCCCTGCAATTACCACATTCTTATCAATAAGGTTGCTTATGTTTATGAGTAATTGTTTTATATATTTGGTGGCTCCGGTATTCGGTGCATAGACATTGATAATTGTTAGCTCTTCCTGATGGATAGACCCTGTAACTATTATATAATGTCCTTCTTCATCTCTTGTTACAGCCTTTAATTTAAAGTCTAGTTTGTCTGATATAAGTATGGCTACTCCAGCTTTCTTTTGGCTTCCAGTCGCATGATAAATAGTTCTCCATCCCCTCACTCTCAATCTAAAGGTGTCCTCAGGTCTAAAATGAGTCTCTTGTAGACAGCAAATAGATGGGTCTTGTTTTTTTATCCATTCTGATACCCTATGTCTTTTGGTTGGCGCATTTAATCCATTTACATTCAGTGTTATTATAGATAGATACGGGTTTAGAGTCATTGTGATGTCTGTATGTTTTATGCTTATAGTGATGTCTCTGGGACTTTGTCTCACAGGGTCCCCCTTAGGATCTCTTGTAGGGCTGGTTTAGTGGTGACAAATTCCTTCAGTTTTTGTTTGTTTGGGAAGACCTTTATCTCTCCTTCTATTCTAAATGACAGACTTGCTGGATAAAGGATTCTTGGCTGCATATTTTTTCTGTCTAGCACCCTGAAAATCTCTTGCCAATTCTTTCTGGCCTGCCAAGTTTCAAAAGAGAGATCAGTCACGAGTCTTATAGGTCTCCCTTTATATGTGAGGGCACGTTTACCCCTTGCTGCTTTCAGAATTTTCTCTTTATCTTTGTATTTTGCCAGTTTCACTATGATATGTCGTGCAGAAGATCGATTCAAGTTACGTCTGAAGGGAGTTCTCTGTGCCTCTTGGATTTCAATGCCTTTTTCCTTCCCCAGTTCAGGGAAGTTCTCAGCTATGATTTCTTCAAGTACCCCTTCAGCACCTTTCCCTCTCTCTTCCTCCTCTGGGATACCAATTATGCGTATATTATTTCTTTTTAGTGTATCACTTAATTCTCTAATTTTCCCCTCATACTCCTGGATTTTTTTATCTCTCTTTTTCTCAGCTTCCTCTTTTTCCATAACTTTATCTTCTAGTTCACCTATTCTCTCCTCTGCCTCTTCAAGCCGAGCTGTGGTGGTTTCCATTTTGTTATGCATTTCGTTTAAAGCGTTTTTCAGCTCCTCGTGACTGTTCCTTAGTCCCTTGATCTCTGTAGCAAGAGATTCTCTGCTGTCCTGTATACTGTTTTCAAGCCCAGCGATTAATTTTATGACTATTATTCTAAATTCACTTTCTGTTATATTATTTAAATCCTTTTTGATCAGCTCATTAGCTGTTGTTATTTCCTGGAGATTCTTCTGAGGGGAGTTCTTCCGCTTGGTCATTTTGGATAGTCCCTGGTGTGGTGAGGACCTGCAGGGCACTTCCCCTGTGCTGTGGTGTATACCTGGAGTTGGTGGGCGGGGCCGCAGTCAGACCTGATGTCTGCCCCCAGCCCACCGCTGGGGCCACAGTCAGACTGGTGTGTGCCTTCTCTTCCCCTCTCCTAGGGGCGGGATTCACTGTGGGGTGGTGTGGCTCGTCTGGGCTACTTGCACCGTGCCAGGCTTGTGATGCTGGGGATCTGGCGTATTAGCTGGGGTGGGTAGGCAAGGTGCTCGGGGGCAGGAGGGGCAGGCTTAGATTGCTTCTCCTTAGGTGATCCACTTCAGGAGGGGCCCTGTGGCAGCGGGAGGGAGTCAGATCCGCTGCCGGAGGTTTGGCTCCGCAGAAGCGCAGAGTTGGGTGTTTGCGCGGAGCGAGCAAGTTCCCTGGCAGGAACCGGTTCCCTTTGGGATTTCGGCTGGGGGATGGGCGGGGGAAATGGCGCTGGCGAGCGCCTTTGTTCCCCACCAAACTGAGCTCTGTTGTCAGGGGGCTCAGCAGCTCTCCCTCCCTTTGTCCTCCAGCCTTCCCGCTTTCCGAGCAGAGCTGTTAATTTCTGACCTCCCAGACGCTAAGTCGCGCTTGCTGTCGGAACACAGTCCGCCCGGCCCCTCCGCTTTTGCAAGCCCGACTCGGGGGCTCTGCTTGGCCGGCGAGCCGCCCCTCCGCCCCGGCTCCCTCCCGCCAGTCCGTGGAGCGCGCACCGCCTCGCCGCCCTTCCTACCCTCTTCCGTGGGCCTCTCGTCTGCGTTTGGCTCCGGCGACTCTGTTCTGCTAATCCTCTGGCGGTTTTCTGGGTTATTTAGGCAGGTGTAGATGGAATCTAAGTGATCAGTAGGACGTGCGGTGAGCCCAGCGTCCTCCTAAGCCGCCATCTTGAAGCAACTCTCTTTTTTTTTTTTTTTAATGTTTATTTATTTTGAGAGGTAGGAGGGCAGACAGAGAGGGAGAGAGAGAATCCCAGGCAGGCTCCATGCTGTCAGCCCAGAGCTGGACACGGGGTTCGACCTGAGCCAAACCAACAGTGAGATGCTTACCCAACTGAGCCACCCAGGCATCTCATGCTTTTATTCTTCAAGATTAATTTGGCTCTTCGGGGTCTTTTCTGGTTCTATACAAATTTTAGGATTGTTTGTTCTAGCTCTGTGAAAAATACTGGTGGTATTTTGATAGGAATTGCATTAAATATGTAGATTGTTTTGGGTAGTATAGACATTTTAACCATATTTATTCTACCAATCCATGAGCATGGAATGTTTTTCCATTTCTTTGTGTCATTTTCAATTTCTTTAAAAAGTGTTCTATAATTTTGAAGTAGAGATCTTTTACCTCTGGCTAGGTTTATTTCTAGGTTATTGTATCATTTTTGGTGCAATTGTAAATGGGATTGATTTCTTGATTTCTATTCCTGCTGCTTCATTATTGGTGTATAGAAATGCAACTTATTTCTGTACGTTGAATTTGTATCCTGTGACTTTACTGAATTCAGTTGTCAGTGCTAACAGGTTTTTGGTGGAGTCTTTTGGGTTTTCTATATATAGTATTATGTCATCTACAAATAGTGAAAGCCTTATTTCTTCCTTACCGATTTGGGAGGACTCGTATTTCTTTTAGTTGTCTGATTGATGGGGCTAGGCTTTCCAGTACTATGTTCAGTAAAAGTGGTGAGAGTTTACATCCCTGTATTATTCCTCCCCATAGAGATAAAGCTCTGTTTTTCCCCACTGAGGATGACATTAACTGTCTGTTTGTCATATATGGCCTTTATTATGTTGAGATATGTTCCCTCTATCACTACTTTGTAGAGGGTTTTTATCATCAATGGATGTTGTAATTTGTCAAATGCTTTTTATGCATCTATTGAAATGATCATATGTCTCTTATCCTTTCTTTTATTAAAGTGATATATCATGTTGATTGATTTATGAATATTGAACCACCCCTGCAACCCAGGATAAATTCCACTTGATTGTGATGAATGATTTTTTTAATGTATTGTTGGATTCAGTTTGTTACTATTTTGTTGAGAAACTTTGCATCTATATTCATCAGGGATATTGGCCTGCAGTTCTCTTTTTTAGTAATTTCTTTACCTGGTTTTGGCATCAGGCTAACGCTGGCCTTATTGAATGAATTTGGAAGTTTTCCTTCCTTTGCTATTTTTTTGGATAGTTTAAGAAGAATCTGTATTAACTCTTCTATAAATGTTTCATATAAATCACCTATGAAGCCATCTGGCCTTGGACTTGTGTTGGAATTTTTTTTGATTAGTGATTCAATTTCTTTGTTGCTAATCGGTCTGTACACATTCTCTTCAGTTTTTGGTAGGTTATGTTTCTTCCTGCTTCAGGTTTGGTGGTTTATGTTTCTAGGAATTTATCTATTTCTTTTAGGTTGTCCAAATTGTTGGCATACAGTTTTGCATGATATTCACTTACAATTGTCTGTATTATCTGTGGTGTCGATTGTTATTTCTCCTCTCTCATTTGTGATTGTAGTTGAGTCCTTGCTCTTTTCTTTTTGATAGGTCAGGCTACAGGTTGGTCAATTTTATTTTTTTTCTTCAAAACAACAACTTCTGGTTTCATTGAGTTATTCTATTGTTTTTTTTAGTTTCTGTATCATTTATTTCTGGTGTAATATTTATTATTTCCTTCCTGCTGCTGACTTTGGACTCCATTTATTGTTCTTTTACTAGCACCTTTAGATGTAAGGTTAGGTTGTTTATATGAGATATTTCTTGCTTCTTCTAGGCCTGTATTGCTATATATTTCCCTCTCATGACCAATTTTGCTTCATCCCAAAGTTTTTGGACTGTTTGTTGTGTTTTCATTTTCATTTATTTCCACGTATTTTTTCTTCATTGATTTCCTGGCTGACCCATTCATTTTTTAGCAGCATGTTAATTAGCCTCCATATATTTGTGGTCTTTCAGATTTTTTTTCTTGTGATTGACTTATACTTTCAAGTGTTGTGGTCAGAAAATGTGCATGGTATGACATCATTCTTTTTGTATTTGCTCATCCCTGTTTTGAGACGTATAGTGTTATTTATTCTGGAGAATGTTCCATATGCACTTGAAAAGAATGTATTCTCCTGTTTTAGGATGAAATGTTCTGAATATATATGTGAAGTCCATCTGGCTCAGGGTGTCATTCAAAACCATTGTTTTCTGGTTGATTTTCCATTTAGATGGTCTGTCCATTGATGTAAGGTGGATGTTAGCATTCTTTACTATTATTGTATTATTATCAATTAGTTTCTTTATGGTTTTTATTAATTGTGTTATATACCTGAGTGTTCTGATGTCGAGTGCACAAATATTTACAATGGTTATTTCCTCTTGTTGGATTGTCCTCCTTTTTCCTGTATAGTGCCCTTCTTTGTGCCTTATTACAATATTTATTTATTTATTTATTTATTTATTTATTTATTTACAGTCTTTCTTGTAAAGTCTAGCTTTTCCAATTTAAGTATTGCTATTCTGGCTTGCTTTTGAAACCATTTGCATGATAAATGTTTCTGCATCCCCTCACTTCAAATCTGCAGTTATCTTTGTTACTAAAAGGAGTCTTTTGTAAGAAACAGAATGAGGGCTTCCTTTTATCTATTTTGACATCATATGTGATTTGATTGGAACATTGCATTTACATTCAAAATGAATAGTGATAGATATGTATTAATTGCCATTTTTTATTTGTTTTGTGGTTGTTTCTAGATATTTTCTTTGATCTTTTTCTGTCTTTCTCTCTTTAAAGTTTCGCTGATTTTCTTTGGTAAAATATTTGGATTTCTTTCTTTTTTGATTTGCATGTTTGTTAGTGATTTTTGGTTTATAGTTATTATTGGTTTGTATATAAACTCTTCTGCAAATAACAGTCTATATTAAGTTGATGGTTGTCCAAGTTTGAATCCATTCTTCTGTCCTCTTCACATTTTAAGTATACATTATTGTATTTTATATCCTTTTTGTTTGTGTGACTACCTTGACTGGTTTTTACAGAAATACTCATTTTTATTGCTTTTGTGTTTGCTACCATTATACTGCCACTTTTGGTCTCTTCTTTTCACTCAAAGATTCCCTTTTAATATTCCTTGCAGGGATGGTTTAGTGGTCATGAACCCCGTTAGTTTTTGTTTATTTGGGAAACTGTTTCTCCCTCTATTCTGAATAATAGGTTCACTGGATACAGTATTCTTGGTTGCTAATTTTTTTCATTCAGCACTGTGAATATATCATACCACTCCCTTCTGGACTGCCAACCTTCTGTTGAAAAATTGCCAGCATTATGGGTTTCCCTTGCAAGTTAATGACATCTTTTGTCTAGCTGCTTTTAAAATATTTTCCTTGGGGCACCTGGGTGGCGCAGTCAGTTAAGCGTCCGACTTCAGCCAGGTCACGATCTCGCGGTCCGTGAGTTCGAGCCCCACGTCAGGCTCTGGGCTGATGGCTCGGAGCCTGGAGCCTGTTTCCGATTCTGTGTCTCCCTCTCTCTCTGCCCCTCCCCCATTCATGCTCTGTCTCTCTGTCCCAAAAATAAATAAACGTTGAAAAAAAAAATTAAAAAAAAATATTTTCCTTTATGACTACATTTTGCAAATTTAACTACAATATGCCTTGATGTTGGCCTGCTTTTGTTGATTTTGATGGGAGTTCTCTGTGCCTCCTGGATCTGGATTTCTCCTTCCTTCCCCGGATTAAGGAAGTTTGCAGTTGTTACTTCTCCAGTAAATTTTCTGCCCCCCTTTCTCTGTCTCCTTTTGGAACTCCTATGATATGAATGTTATAATGTTTGATGGAATCACTGACTTCACTGTCTGATGTCTTCTATTCTTTCCTCAAGCCCAGTGAGTATCCTTATGATTGTTGCTTTAAATTGGCCATCAAGCATGTTACTTACATCTGTTTTCACTTAGATCATAGCTATGGGCTCATCTACTTCTTTCATTTGGGATAAATTCCTCTGTCTTCACATTGCATTTTGTCTAAGTCTCTGCCTGCTTCTCTTTGTTAGAAAAGCCAGTTATGTCTCATGCCTCTGAAAGTAATGGCCTTAGGAAGAAGAGGTCATATAGTGCCCAGGGACTGGCGCTTCAGGGAGTCCTCGCTCTGTTATGTGCTACGTGCATTCTGCTATTGTGTTCTGGCTGCTCTATCCGTTAGGCCAGTAATTTGCTGAGGTTCTACTTGCCTGCTGTGGCAGTGTTTGGTCCCTTGCCTGAATATGGCAAGTTTTGTTTGTTTGTTTTTTTAATGTTCAATTATTTTTCAGAGAGAGAGTGTGAGCAGAGGAGGGACAGAGAAAGAGGGAGACACAGAATCCAAAGGAGGCTCCAGGCTCTGTGCTGTCAGCACAGAGCCTGGCACGGGGCTCGAACCCACAAACCACAAGATCTTGCCCTGAGCTGAACTCCGACACTTAACCAACTGAGCCACCCAGGCACCCCCTGGTGGCGAGTTTTAACCAGGTGTGCTCTGGTCTGCTTGTGAAATACTCCTGTCACCATCTTTACTACAACTGAGGCCCTGCAAAACTCTCTTTTTGGGAAATGTGGTGTGGGCAGGGTTTTGTGCTGGTTTTCCCATGCTTGGATTGAGGCAAACGTGATTGAGAAGGGCAGTTCCACTGGAATGCAGAGGGGTGGGGCTTGGTGAAAGCAAGTTAGGCAGCCAGTGTTGGTAGTGTCTTGCTTTCTGTAGGTAGCTCTTCGTTTATGCTGAAGGGTGGGGAAGAGAA
Source organism: Prionailurus viverrinus (assembly GCF_022837055.1). Taxonomy (NCBI): domain Eukaryota; kingdom Metazoa; phylum Chordata; class Mammalia; order Carnivora; family Felidae; genus Prionailurus; species Prionailurus viverrinus. The sequence continues at coordinate 91,997,480 of NC_062564.1, forward strand.
ATGGTGCCAGCCAGATCCTTTGTTGCTAGAGAGGTGTGTCGGTGAATGTTCCCTCTCAAGGATGCTCCCAGAGGAGCAAATAATCTTCCCACTGTGTGCCCCAGGTGCTCTTCAGATTGCTGTTTCCATGCTGTCTTCCCCTGGGGTGTTTACCTACCTTCTCCGTGGCTGCAGCACGGTGCCCTCTGGGCTATATCCCAGCCAAGCCCACTGACGTTCAAACCTTGGGGCCTGAAGCCTGACTGCTTGCCAGAATTTATGAAATATACTTCCTCTTGTTTTCCCAGCCATAGCTTTGGAGAAACATTCCTTGTGTGTTCCCTTGTGTGCGCCTTTCTCTCTCACAATGATTCCTTTCCATGTGATATAGACAGGATGAGTTTTCCCCTAAACCTCGTCTTATTATCTTCTCCTTCTTTGATGTAGCCTCTTCTCTCTCTTTAGTTGTCAAGATTGTTCTGTCAGTCTTCAGGTCATTTTCTGGGGTGTTTAGGATGATTTGATAATTATCTAATTATGTTCATAGAACGAGGCAAGCCTAGGGTCCTCCTACACTGCGGCCATCTTCCCTGCTCCTTCCCTAAAGTGTATCATTTTATAGACAAAATTTTATCACTTTAGATTATTTTTTCATAAATCTTTTATTATTTGTGAAGAGTCACAAACAAAAGCTGAGTTTTGCTTCATAGTCCACATCTCTCTTATGTAGGTGTTTTCCCTTATTCCAGCAAATAAATACATTGCCAATTTACACTTTACATTAGATAGCTCTATTTAATAATCATGAATAATTAACAAAGTAGTGTATGGTAAAGAATTAAAACATGAAATATTGTCTAATTTCATATTTAAACATTTGCTTTGATGTGATTTAAGTATAAAATACATGTATATATATTTTGTAATAGTTTTATGTTTGTATATTATTTTACATTTGGCATAAGTGATTAGAATTTTAATTTAAAACTTCTAACTTGTATGAAATAAGTAATATTTTCATAATTTTAAGTTAATGAAGATCGGTTTTTTCATATATTCCTATTTTATGCCTTTAGCTGTTACTGAGATTTTGACATTTGATTAAAAATATAACACACAAAATATGACTTCAAGGAGAAAAAGAATTAATTTAGCATATTCTAAAGTGATTTTTCTCACATATTTAAAAGAGAGTATCCTTTTCTTTCAAAAAATATTCTCAAGTGCAATAGTGAAGGCAATAATTGTATACATAATATGTTTGATTAAAAATAGGAGAGTTATATCTTTAGATGTTAAGAGAGATTTGTAGAAGCACCACATAAAATGAATATTTCATTTTTCTTCTCTATGTGTGTGGTTCTATTCCTCATTGTTATATATGATACATCAGAGTAAAATTTGAAGAAGGATTTATTATAATCTTTGTCAGAATGTTCTGTACAGTACATTTATAATGTAAAATTCTCATCTAAAATTCAGGACATTATTTTATAAAGAAAATATATTATATCCAGAAGTCAAACCTGATTTTTATGATGAGTTAGGACATTGGTACCGAGAATCTAAGCGAATGCTGCTGCACTTCAATATGTAAACCACTATTCGGTCTCACTGCAAACCCATATATGAATTATGAAATTGTTTTTCCTTCTTTTGCTTTTCACTAAGAAGTTCATTTAATTCTTCAAGATAGCTTTAATCTCCTCTTTAAAAATTAAGTCCTAAACCTATTTTCATATTTTGGAAATATTTCAACTACTTCTAGATATCACATAAAAAGTTTCAAAACTTTTTGTCTTCTGTTACTTACAGCCTTTGAGTACTTTCATTAAGCTTTTTGAAAATGGCATCATAAGCGCATGTGTTCTAATTTCAGAAGAAACACATTTATCCTTATAAATGCTTTTATACTGGTTAACAGCCTAAAACTTTCTCCAGTATTATTTTAAGGGCTTTTCGAAAGGAAAAAAGGGCGATAAAACAATATTCTAATATGATGATGAGTGGTAAGTGCTAGTAGGTTTTAGAAAAAAATAGAAAGTTATCAAAGAATGTGGTAGCAATTTAAAGGTGTACTAAACACAACTGTCTTATATATCAAAATTTTGAATTTTATCAGTAATGGAATTTAAACATAAAAAATCATATAAATATAGGTGATGCTGGAGTCAATTAGAAATTTAAATTAAAAAAAAAACTAAGTTCAGAGATGTTTTGCTTCACATTGTAATATGTGTTTTACATATTTCAGAATATATAACTGCAGAATTATAGAATATGAATGTACCATATTCTAATATAAGGAAGCTGCTTTAGTCCTTTCTATATTTAAATGATTTAAGCCAGAGAGAAATGGAAAGTCACTGTTCAATTTGGTTTTAATTTTTTATTTTAATTGCCTTATGTTCATCATGACTAGTACAATCTTCATTCCTCATCAGTTATTTCAGCCATCTTATCATCCACCTCCTCTCTGGTAACTTTCAGTTTGTTCTCTAAAGTCACAAGTCCGTTTCTTGGTTGCCCCTCTACCCCCACCTCTTTTTTTTTTTTCCCTTTGCTTTCCTTGTTTTTTTTTTCTTAAATTCCACATACAAGTGAAATCATAAGGCATTTCTTTGACTGACTTATTTCACTTAAAATTATATTCTCTATCTCCATCCATATCATACAGCAATATTTCATTCTTTTTTATGGCTGAATAATATTCCATTGTGTATATGAATCACATCTTTTTTTTTCTTTAATGCTTATTTATGTTTGAGAAAGAGAGAGAGAGAGAGAGAGGAATAGTGCAAGTAAGGAAGGGCAGAGAGAGAGGGAGACACAGAATCTGTAGCAGGCTCCAGGCTTCAAGCTGGGAACACAGAACCCAGGATGCAGGCTCAAACTCACAGGCTGTGAGATGATGACCTGAGCTGAAGTCAGATGTTTGACCAACTGAGCCACCCAAGTACTCCTATATATCATTTCTTTATCCATTAATCAGTCAACGGACACTTGGGTTGCTTCCATTATCTTGGTTCTTGTAAATAATCCTACTATAAACGTAGGGGTGCATGTATCCCTGCAAATAACTGTTTTTGTATTCTTTGGGCAAATACCCAGTAGTGCTATTTCTGACTCATAAGATAGTTTTATTTTTCACTTTTTGAGGAAACTTCACAGTGTTTCCCAGAGTGGCTGTGCTAGTTTGAATTCCCACCAATAGTACAAGAGGATCCCCCTTTCTCCATATCCTTGTCATACCTGTTATTTCTTGTGTTGTTGATTTTAGTCATTCTAACAGGTATGAAGTGATATTACATTGTGGTTTTGATTTGCATTTCCCTGGTGATAAGTGATGTTGAGCATCTTTTCATGTATCTGTTAGCCATCTGGATGTCTTCTTTGGAAAAATGTCTATTCATGTTTTCTGCCCATTTTTAATTGCATTATTTCATTTTGGAGGTTGAATTTGGGAAGTTCTTTATGTATTTTGGATACTAACCCTTTATCAGATATGTCATTTGCAAATACTTTCTCCTATTCCATAGGTTGTCTTTTAGTTTTGTTAACTTTTTCCTTTGCTATCTATCCAGAAGTTTTTTACTTTGATGGAGTCCCAAAAGATTATTTTTGCTTGTTTCCTTGCCTGAGGGGACCCATCTAGAAAAAAAGATAGATATGTGGTAAGCCCATAGATGTTGTGGCATTACAACTTAAAAGTAATATTTGATTTTAGGCTCCTGGGTGGCTCACTAGGTTAAGCTTCTGACTTCGGCTCAGGTTATCATCTCATGGTCTCATGGTTCATGAGTTTGAGCCCCGCTTCAGGTTCTGTGCTGACACCTCAGAGCCTGGATCCCACTTAGGATTCTGTGTCTCCTGTTCTCCCTGCCACTCCCCTGCTTGTGCTTTATCTCCCTCTCTCTCTCTCTCTCTCTCAAAAATAAGTAACATTAAAAAATTTTTTAAGTAATATTTGATTCAAAAATAAACTTTATTTTATAATGTACATCTACATGGGATGAATGTTAGAGATTAAAATGAATGTTAAGGAAGTATACATATTCAAAATGATTCACCTAAACAGGAAATTAAAGCTTAGTAAAGTTTAAAAAAATTTAATGGTTATTTTTGAAGGAAAGAGAGATAGACAGAATATGCTCAGGCAGGAACAAAGAGAAAGGGAGACACAGAATCTGAAGCAGGATCCAGGCTCTCAGGTGTCAGCAGAGATCCCCATGTGGGGCTCAAACTCGTAAGCTGTGAATCATGACCTGAGCCGGAATTAGACACTTCACCAACTGAGCCACCTAAGTGGCCCAAGAATAGTAAGGTTTTTAATCGATTTAGTTAAAAAATTAAATTTTCAAAAAGTAAATCCTGGTAGACTATAATTCAAAACAAAGAAAATTACTAGAGATAAAGAAGAATATTATATAATGATATAGGTTTAATTAGTAGAAAGAAAATAAATAAGAGCCTGAAAATATATGAAACAATAACTACTAGTATTGAAGGAGATATAGAAAAGTCCACAATTATAGTTTGAAACTTAAATACTTCCCTCTCAGTAACTGGTAGGAACTTCTAAATAAATTGTCTTTAGAAATTTAGCAAGGACATAAAAGATAATAAGGGAATCAACCAGTAAGGTCTAATTGACACATAACATTTCATCCAAGAAAGTGAATAGGTTTGTATTCACTTAAAAAACAGAATTTTTTTCTAACTTTTTTAATGTTTATATTTTTGAGAGAGAGAGAGAGAGAGAGAGAGAGTGAATTGGGGAGGGACAGAGGGAGGAGGACAGAGGATCCAAAGCCAGCTCTGTGCTGACAGAGGACAGCTCAATGAGGGGCTCAAACTCATGAGCTGTGAAAACATGATCTGAGCTGAAGTTTGGATGCTTAACCAACTGAGCCACTCAGGTACCCTTCAGAATATATATTTTTTAAAGGCCAATAGAGCATTAGCTAAGAGAGCTCATAACCAGGGCCATAAAACAAATATCAACACATCTAAAATAATTGAAATCAACAGACCATGTTCACCAACCATAATAGAATAAAACTAGGAATCAATTACAGAAAACAACAATAGGAAAATCTCTGAACATATGGAAATAAAACAACTTATTTTGAAATAATCCATAAATAAAATAGGAAGTCTCAAAGGAAATAAAAAATCCATACAAGTGAATGAAAATGACAGCACAACATATCTAAAGATTTGAGAAGCACCTAAACAATGCTGAGAAGGCCATTTATAGCACGAAATTGTTAGATTATAAAAATGGAAAGATCTAAAATCAGTAATTTAGGTTTCTACCACAGAAACTAGAAAATAAATAAATTTTGTCAAGACCAAAAAAATGTAATGCAAACAAACAAGTGAAAAGTATAAAGAGCAGGGATCAATAAAATTGAATATATTAAAATAAAATCAAACCAATGGAATAGAAAACTAGTTCATTGAAAAAAAATAATAAATACAATTTATAAATTTCTAGCCACAGTCATAAAAATAAAAAATGAAGACAGAAATCATCAATACCAGGAATTAAACAGATATATTCCTAAAAAAGTTCTGGAGCCATTAAAAAGAAAATAAAAGAATTCTGCAATTCACTTTATACTTATAAATTTGGCAATTTAGATATAAGGTACTTTGCTCAAAAACCATAAAATTCCAAAATTCAACCACGATGAAATAGATCATCTGAGTAAACTTATAACAATAATGGTATTGACTTCATAATTGAAAATCTTATCAAGAAGACATCTCCAGGCCCAGATAATTTCTTACAATTTGTCAATACAATTTCATACAATTAACAACTTGTATGAAACAAATAACAAAACATTTACAAAATAATTAATATCAATTTTATTCAATCTTTTCTAGAAAACAGAATACGATGTGAGCACTCTGAACTTGTTCTATAAGGCCTGGGTTATCTTAATACCAAAGGTAGACAAACACATTTAGAAAAAAGAAAGAACAAAAATTACCAATATTCTCATGAGCTTAAAATAATGTATTTTCTTCTTTTTAAAAAAATTTTATAATGTTTATTTATGTTTGAGAACGAGAAAGACAGAGCACAAGCAGAGGAGAGGCAGAGAGAGAGGCGGACACAGAACCCAAGGCAGGCTCCCTGCTCTGAGTTGTTAGCACAGAGCCTGACAGGGGGCTCAAATGCATGGACCGAGGGATCATAACCTGAGCCTAAGTCAGAAGCTTAACCATCCGAGCCACGCAGGTGCCACAAAAGAAAGTATTTTCAAAAATAAATGTCTTTCCAACAGAATCCAAAAACGTGTGAAAAGAATTATATATCAAGACCAAGTAGAATATGTTCCAAGTATACAAGTCTGGTTCAACATTAAACAGATCAATCAATTTAATCCACTGTATCAAAAAGCTAAAAATGAAAAAAATATGTATTATAGCCATTGATGTAGTAAAAGCACTTGACATTATAACACCCATTCATGGGGAAAACTCCGAGCAAGTTAACAATAAAGGAAACTTTTCTCAACATGGTAAACACAAAACCCACAGTTAACATGACACTTAGTGGTGAAAAACAGAATAGTTTTTTTCCAAAAGATTGGGAAAAAAGGCAAGGGCACCACTCTCACCATTCATTCAATATAATACTAAAGTCCTTGCCCTGTAATAAGATTTAAAAAACTGAAATAAAAGCCTTATAATGTGAGAAGAAAAAACTAAAATTGTCTTTACTTGCTGATGACAAAATTGTCTGCTTAGAAATCTTCAGTAAAACTCCTGGAACTAACAAATGAATTCAGTGCTGGAGACCAGCTCCAGCAACCAGGGGTTCCCGAAGGAAGAACGGCATCGGTGAAAATAAAAGAAAACTAAAATAAAAAACTAAAAAATAAAAAAAAAAAACCTAAAATAAAAAACTAAAAAATAAAAAAAAACTAAAATAAAAAACTAAAACTAAAATAGAAATGGGCACAGACAACGGCAGTGTGTTGAACTGGCCGATTTATTGTAGCAAACGTGGCATTATATTTGCTAGTGATTTCCTTGTAGCATACGTCATCTGTGTTTTTCTAATATTACTTAATTTTGAAAATGTTCCTGTGTATAAACGACCTTTAAGAAATAACATGGTGATTTTCCCCTAACTTTCCCGCATACCCTTTGATTATAGATTAATTTCTTACATTATTCCATTATGCATCTGCGTTTATCTATAATCTACAAAGCATTTGCTTTGTTGTTCTCGTGAAAGGCCCTCCATTTCTCAACACCCCAAGTGGAACAGTTACAGGGACATGACCTCCTAACCACATGAGAGCAGAAGAACAGTGTGTTTGCCTCGGTCCGAGGTGCCAGAAAGGGGCTGAAAAAACCTTAGAAACCCATGCCTCACACATTCTCAGAGAGACAATGCACCAAGAACCAATGAACCATCCTGTACCTTAACCAACTGACTAGGTTCAGTCATCATCTGGAATGCCTCTGGGAGGCCAGGTGGGCCTAGGGGTTGAAGTCACCTGTGCCCAGAGATACACTCCTTAGTTGCCAGAGTCAGGCTTTCAAATCCATACGTCTCTCCTTTACGGGCCCTCTTTGCTAGCAAATGTATGAGGCTATCCTTCCTGTAAGTAGAGGAGTCTCCATGGGGAATGGCAAGGGCTAAACGTAAGGCCGCACAATTCCTTGAGGAACCTTATTTTCTTCCCTAATGGTTCTTTTCCCAGGGGGCCTGCCGAGGGTAATTCCCCAATAGACAATATCCCGGGTACTTTTAAGGCCAAATTACCTAAAAGCGGGAGTACAAGAAGCTTCACTGTCAGTGGTCTGCCTTGCAGTCACCAATCCGGCCACAGCCCAGGCACTGCCACTCAGGGTGGGTAGCTCGGCTTCCAGCAATTCAGCAAGGTTACATGATGCAAGAGCAACAGACACACACACAAACACACACACGGTTGTATTTCTATATGCTAACAATGAATATGTGGGCCCTGAAATAAAACATACAGTTCTATTTACAATAATCACTCCAAAACTCAATAACACATTTAAATATACAGTTAATAAAACTTTACAGATGTTTTATAGCTAAAAACTGCAAATTCTTAATGAAAGAAATCGAAAGCTAAATAATGGAGAAACATATTATATTCGTAGATTAGAAAAAAATATGGTAAAGATAACAATTCCCTCCAAATCTGATTTACATTTGTAATGGAATTCCTACCAAAATCTAAGCAAAGTGTTCTGTAGACATAAATGTATTCTAAAGTTTAAAATAAACAATTTTGCCAAAGATTAAAATGGGAGGAATTATTCTACAAAGTATCAAGGATTGGTATATAACCAGGGTAATGTGATATTTAAGAATTGATAAACACATAGATCAAGGGAGAATAGAGGACAAATTGTACTGGAGCAATCATATATCCATAGCCAAAAATTAGATCTCAACCCAAACCTTCCACTTTATATAAAATTAACTTGAAATGGATTGTGGACTTAAAGATAAAATATAACTATAAAACTTCTAGGGAAAAAAAAAATCCGAGGAAATCATGGGATGCTGGCCAGGTAAAATTCTAATACTTGACCAAAAAAAGCTTGGTCCACACAAGGAAAAACTGTTAAATGTGATCTCGTCAAGACTAAAACTCATGTGAAGAAAATGAAAAAAATAAGCTATATTCTGGGTGAAAACATTTGCAAACTGCATATCCAACAATTGACTAGTGTCTAGAATATAAAATCCTCTCGAAACTCAACAGAAGAAAGAGCACTTTAACTAGGAGATAGGCAAAAAAGAAGTGGGTACTTAAAGTAGCAAATACGCAAAACACATAAAAATATGTTCGACATTATAAGCCATCAGAGAAATGAAAATTAAAACTTCAATATCACTAAAAATCCATAAGAATGGCTAAAAGTAAAAAGAGAGAAAATATCAATACCAAACACTGGTAGAAAAGTTGTAAGAAAACAAAATCACCCATGACTTGGGGTGGAAATATAAAATGGCACAGCAAGACTGGAAAACAGTTGGGCAATTTCTTGTAAAAACTAGATGTATTACTACCATATGACCCAGCAATTGTACTTTGGGGTATTGATCAACAGATAGATAAAAACTTATGTTCAAAACCCTTCTGTACAGGAATGTTCATACTAGTTTTTTTCCTAACAGACAAAACCTGGAATCAGCCCCAGAAGTCCTTCAGTAGATGAAGAGTTACATACACAGTGTTCCATCCATTCCATGGAATACAAATCCATAGTCAAAGGAACAAACCATTGATGCATGCAAAAATTTAGATAAGTCTCCTAGAAATTATGTTGAATAACAACAATAAAAAAAAGCCAGCACCCAAAGCTTACACACTTACGATTCCATTTATATTGTGTTTTTGGAATGAGAAAATTTGGAGGTGGAGGAAAGACAAATGACTATAGGTAAAATTAGGCAAAGCTGGATAAGATTCATGGATTACATCAATGCCAATATCCTGGTTATGATATACTATTGTTTTGCAAAATGTTGGGGAAAAACAGAGCAAAATGTACAAAGGAGCTCTTTCTGTGTTATTTCATACAGCTGCATATGAATCCAAAATTATCTTTAAAATAGTTAATTTGACGCACTGTTTTATCTGGAGATGCAGGAAAACAAAACAGCCCTTTTTTATTACATGAATTCTCATGTAAAATTGCTAAATAGGGAAACATCAGGGATATGTGCAAGTCGCATTGTTTTATTCTCAATCTTGCCTAAGCAAGGAAAGTTAAAATAATAGAGGTAGAGTTAAAATTTCCAACAGGAAAAGCAAAGTGTGGTTTACTGAAGCCAGACCTCTTTGGACTGGATTTCAACGAAATTCAAAATGAGTCGCTGGCCCTGGGGTTTCTTCCACGCAGAGGCGTACTCTTGTTCTTGTGCAGCTCTGGGCTGCTGACAAGGTTGCACAGCCAACTGTGCTGACTTGAATGGTGGCTGCACCAATGGGTGGGGGGGCGCTCCACTTTAGTTTTGTGCTCATAGTAGCTGAGTAGCCTTCGCTCTAAGCCAACCACTGTCAGCATTTCTATATTGTTGCTATTATGTGTATTTAATATCTCAGGTGCAGCCTCTAACCAGGCTGACCTGCCTAAGCGGTCTAAACTACCTCCCCCAAGACCAATTATTGCTTAATTTACAGCTTTGGTACAAGCTTGCATATTTTCTGAGTTGTCTTCCCTCTTGTTTTCTCATAAATAGGATGATCTTAATTCCTGGATAGGCCCTGACAATCCTGTTTTTTTTTTTTTGTTTCTGGAATCATTATGAGCAGTGTCTTCTTTCATTCTCAAAAGTGTCCTGGTTTATTTGACAAATTATATGGCTACCATATTTATTGCCATGTATTTTTTTTTTTTTATGTTTGTTCATTTTTGAGAGGCTGAGAGAGACAGCGTGAGCAGGGGCAGGGCAGAGAGAGAGGGAGACACAAAATCGAAGCTGGCTTCTGGCTCTGAGCTGTCAGCACAGAGCCCCCCGCGGGGCTCGAACTCAGGAACCGTGAGATCATGACCTGAGACGAAGTCAGAGGCTACGCAGACTGAGTCACCCAGGTGCACCTATTGCCATGTATTTTTAATGTAATTTTATAGAATGTGAAATGTGGGCTAGCACATATATGGAATTATACAAGGAAAGCTCATCACTGTACTAAGGAAGTGTTCTCGACTTGTGTATGTGTATGGGATGGTAATTCTCCACCTGAAGAATGAATGTTTTATTACTTATCGTTAGATTGGTCAACTAGCAATATTGTGTATTAAAAAACAAAATGGAATTTTTCTCACCCTAATACCAAGGGATATTAGATAATGATTCAAAAATAACCACGTTTATAATTAATTATTCAAATAGTGAGTTATATAGAAAGTACCTAATCTTTGATAATGCAAACTAAAAAAAAACATAACAATTATTTCTATATCTTATAAATATTTAACATGAAACTTCTTATGTACAAGACATAATGTCAATCTTGTAATCTCATTTAGGAGTTAACATGCTGTGGCCTATTAGCTGGCTGTCTGTTTTATAAATAAACTTTATTGGAACAGAGCCATATCCATTTGTTCAAGTTTTATCCGTGGCTTTTTTCTCACTATAATGGCAAATAGTTGCAATAGAGATCATATGTTGCCTCCAATGCCTAAAATATGCATGTGACCATCTACAGAGAAAGAGTTCCTAATTTATGCTAAAATTCTACATAAGTGTGAAATGCTCGTGATCTATCACTTTGTTTTCTCAAGGCTGCACAGAAGAGGTGTTTGAGGCATGGGAGTCTTCAGGTATCTCCACCAGAAGCGGTAGGATGTGATCTCCATACACTGCCCAGCCACTAGGCCAGAGGCAGGTCAGTGTTTTAAAAGAATGTCAAACCAGATTTAGGTTAGGATATTCATTAAAGAGCCTTCAAACCTTGTGATGCAAATGAAGTGGTGCTTCTTTTTTTTTTTTTTTTTTTTTTTTTTTTTTTGGAAAAGAAAGTTGTGTGATACATTTACAGCTTTAGAAAAAAAAAAATCAGCTTGTCGGTATATCCATATCCACGATCTTATCAATGTGCTCTCTGCAAATTGGAACAGACTAAAAATCTGTTTGGGAAATGTATGTTTAAAAATTAAGAAAAATAATTCCAGCCGTACGGTTTAGTTTACTCTGTGTTCATATACAATCTGGATATTGCAAGGCAACGTTTTGAAAATACATTTCTTTGCTTAGCTTTAGCAATACATATGATTAAAAACTAGGTAGAAGACGGGGCACCCAGGTGGCTCAGTTGGTTGAGTGCCCAACTCTTGATTTCGGGTCAGGTCATGATTCCTGGGTCATGGATAGAGCCCAGCATCTGGCTCTGCATTGAGAGTGGGGCTTGCTTGAGATTCTCTCTCTCCCTCTGCCCCTTCCTCCACACCCCCCTCACTCATGCTCCTGCACGTTCTCTCTTTCTTTATCAAAAAAAAAAAAAAAAAAAAAAAAAAAAAAAAAAGGGGCGCCTGGGTGGCGCAGTCGGTTAAGCGTCCGACTTCAGCCAGGTCAGGATCTCACGGTCCGTGAGTTCGAGCCCCACGTCAGGCTCTGGGCTGATGGCTCAGAGCCTGGAGCCTGTTTCCGATTCTGTGTCTCCCTCTCTCTGCCCCCTCCCCCATTCATGCTCTGTCTCTCTCTGTCCCAAAAATAAATAAAAACGTTGAAAAAAAAAATTAAAAAAAAAAAAAACTAGGTAGAAGCTACTCACTGTACTAATGTTAGTTAAAAGTTTATTTTATATTTTCTAATTATATGAGTAACATGTCAGTTTTATAAGTTTTAAAAATAAAAATAGGAGGAAAAATATAGTGCCTTTGGTTATATTTTCAATTGTTTATGCATTTTTAAAGGCTATGAGGTATTTGTTAATCTTTTGCATTCTGATTCTTTTGTACTTCACAAGATAACTGGCAGTTTTTAACTTAAGAATGTTTCTCATAAAAAAATCTTTAGTGACAATATAATTCAAAATTATGCGTAGATAAAGAATACTTAATATGATTTCTATTATTAGATATTTGGTTATTACCAGCTTTTTATTATCCCTACTAATGCTATTCACTGCATTCTTGAGGAAGCCATTCAAAAGTTTAAGAACCAATAATTTTTAGATATAAGGGGAGAATATGGGCAAATTAGTTTCTCTCCACATAGTCATTAAAATAATAATGAAAGCAAACACTTTGCTCAAAATCACAATGTAATATACTAAAGATGGTTATTGTATAATGTGATAAGTTCTGGAGAATTTAAATAAACTCGCAAGACATGGTATCATCACTAAAAACTATTGGAGGCTGTGTTTTGCTAACCTTTTTTGAACAACTTCAAACAAAAGGGAGGGAGATTTAGTCCATCTTAATGGCTGAAAATTTCCACCTTAGATAAACTGTAGCAAACACCAATGATATTAGAACCACCCTCTCATACTTTTTATTCTCATTCTTGTATTGATTTAACTCAGGCCATTCTCTTTTGTCACTCCCTTACCACTATATAATATGGCCAGCTTTAAAAGGGAAAGGACAGTAAAGACATAAATTTTGACTTTTATAATAAGAAATAATACCAATTCTCCACAATATCTTTCAGAAAATAGAAGCAGAGGGAATACTTTATAACTCATTCTATGAGACCAACATTACCCTATCATCAAAACTAAAGACATTAAAAGAAGCACAATACAGACCAACATCCACTTATGAACATAAATGCAAAAATTTTCTTAAAAATATTAACAAATTGGAAACAGCAATTTCTGAAAAGATTTGTACAACACGATCAAGTGGAATTTATTTTAGGCATGCAATGCTGGTTCAACAACAAAATCTAATCCATAAACAACAACAACAACAACCAAAAAAAAGATTCTTAAGTAAAGAAATCAGTCATGAAGATAAAACGTACAGCATGGGGAATATGGTTAATAATATTATAACGTTATATGATGACTACACTTATTGTGGTAAGCATTGAGCAATGTATAGAATTTTCAAATAACCATGTTGTGCATCTGAAACTCATATTATATGTTGTATCAACTGTACTTCAAAATAACTGAAAGTAATCAATGTAACCTACCATATTGACATGCACAGTAACAAAAGTAATACAATCATATCAATTGATACATGAAAAGCATTTGACAAAATCCAACACCACTTGTGATAAAATTTCTCAGCAAACTGGAAACTGAGATGATGTTCAGAAAATAGACCTATGACAGTATAGACAGAATTAGACCGATGGCAAAATTGACAACTGGTCTTTGACAAAGTAGCAAAGCAACAATTGGAGGTACATATGCAAAAAATAAATGTAAGTTCAAACTTTACCCATTCCACAAAAATTTCACCAAAATATATCATAAACTAAATGTAAAGTATAAAACTTTTTAACACAAAGGGAAAATCTAAGTTATTTTAAATCCAGAGTTACATTTTTAGGTACAATACAACAGTATCATTCATGAAAGAAAAAAATGGGTAAGTTGGGCTTTATTAAAATTAAAAACTCCTGCTCTGCAAAAGTCATTGGAGAATAAAAGAAAAAGCCACAGGGGCGCCTGGGTGGCGCAGTCGGTTTAGCGTCCGACTTCGGCCAGGTCACGATCTCGCTGTCCGTGAGTTCGAGCCCCGCGACAGGCTCTGGGCTGATGGCTCGGAGCCTGGAGCTTGTTTCCAATTCTGTGTCTCCCTCTCTCTCTGCCCCTCCCCCGTTCATGCTCTGTCTCGCTCTGTCCCAAAAATAAATAAAAAAACGTTGAAAAAAAAATTAAAAAAAAAAAAAGAAAAAGAAAAAGCCACAGATTGGGAGAAAAATATTTGTGAAACACATATCTGATGAAGAACTTGTTATGTATATATTCTTAGATCTCTGAAATAAAGAGGGGAAAATGGTTAAAAATTGGGCAAAGATCTAATCAGACGACACTTCATCCAAGAAGACATATACATGGCAAACAGACACATGAAAACCCTTAAACAGAACTTGTCATTAAGAATGTGCAAATTAAAACAAGGAGGTATCACTACACACTTATTAAAATGACTAAAAGAAAAAAAAAAGAACCTAAAAAACTGGCATTCCCAATTACTTGTGAGGATGTGAATCAGTGGAAACTTCTATTCATCTCTTCATTGCTACTGGAAATACAAATGTCATAGCCACTTTGGATAACAGTTTTTGCAGTTTCTTAAAAGGCTAAACAGTTTTGCTCCTAGATATTTACTCATCTAATTTGAAAACTATTACTCACACAAAAGACTGCAGCATGAATGCCAAAATCTGGAAGGAATCCAGGTGTCCTTCCAAAAAGGTGAACGGGTAAACAAACTGTGGTACGTGCAAACAATACAATATTATTCAATGATAAAAAGAAATGAGGTAACAGGTCTGAAAGTATGTTAATGAATTTTAAATTCATATTGCTAAGTGCAAGAAGCCAGCCTGAAAATTGTACAAATTATATAATTACAATTATATGAAAATCTATAGAGGCAAAACTATAGGGACTGTAAGATATCAGTGGTTGTGGAGGGTTTGAGGCAGAATGGGAGTGTTGAATTCCTGAAACACAGGAATATCATAGGGCAATGAATCTAATTTATATGATACCGTATTTGTGGGTCCATGGCAATATGTTTGTCAAAACTCATTCAACTGTAGAGCACAAAGAGTGAAACTTGGTGCACCTTGGCCTAGTCAGTTAAATGTCTGACTCTTAACTCTTAATGTCATGATCACCTCGCACCCACCTCTCAAAATTACAAAAGAAAAGAGTTCTATGAAGACAAATGTAATCTACATCTGTCTACATAAAAAATTTTTTGTGTGTGTGTGTGTAATTCAAAAACAGGCAAAATTAAAAGGCGAATAATAAATAAGAAGACTAACTTCTGTGGTAGGAAAAATTAGGGTATGTACTCACACACACACACACACACACACACACACACACACTATTAATGAAAACAAGAAAAAATGTCTTCCATAGAAAAATGAGCAACTGAGATAAAGTCTCTCTTTCCCTTTCTTGCTTTCTCTTTCTCTCTCACTGGGTCTCTAATGCGTGTCTTCATCCCCCTCCGTTTTTTACGAGTGCCTAGCACAGCAAACATTCAATAAGATTACAATGGTTAATTTTACATGAAGCCACGTGAAATGTGAAAGCGATGAGGCTGACGGTAGTGACAGGAAATACAGAGACAAAACTCATAACTTTTTGTGTGTATTACAAATTTATGTATCGTCAAATGTGTCTTTCTAAACCATGAATCTGTTCATGGTACCATGTAATTACAGCATATCTTGACCACTGAAATGATAAACTCTACAGATCAAATGATACCTTCAAAAGGATTCTTTCAAACATGAATGACAAAGATTAATATTATTAATTCAGAAAACCTTAATGGATGTTAAATATGACATTCCATGTATTTAATGCAGAGTCTATCATGTATAATTGCTTACTTAATAAATACTGTCACAAGTACCTCTATGAAATAAGTCTATATATTTGGATTGTGTCAGAAAAGGCTTAAAACTTTTAAATCTAACATGAAAGTAATTTTTTCTTAACATTAGCCAAATATGAGTGTTTCTCTACTTGAACACCATGTAATCTTTTTCCTGAAAAAAAAAGCATTTAAATCCTTGAGCACCTAAGATATATCTGCCTACTAAATAGCATTTATTTCAGGATTTTTACATCATGATAATAAAGATATAATTTTACAGTATGCTGCGAAATACTTTTCCATTTAAGTGATTGTCATGTGAAATACCATTGCATGAAATGGAAGAATCAAATATAGATTTAAAATCCTGATGTAACTTCACCACTTGAAATATAAGATAGTGAGGCAGCTTTGTATTTTTCCATTGCCAGACTTTGATATCTGCAGAACATATTGCCAGCATCCTGCTCTAAGAAGCAAAAAATCTTGGAATTATCATTTGATCTCTCACCCTACTTTCCTGTCTATTTAAACCACAAATACTGCTGCTTTTTCATTTAGATCACTTCAAAGATTCACTCTTCTCTCTCATTTCTTTCTGCAAAATATGATCTGGAATTTTCCATTACTATAAATTTTCTGGATTAATATAGTTTTAATATCTATTCTTTAGACATTAAGTTTAAGGTGGAGAATTTATATAAATTATTTCTTCATAAAACTTCAAAAGCAGCCACTATTGCTAGATTTTCATATTTCTCCATTATGTGACTTTAATTTACATGGTTTTATTCTTTTCTTTCTTATTAATTGTTCTTTTATTATATAAACTTATTATACATTTCATACATTCCTTCAAAAGCTCATGTGCCTGAAATAGACTCTCACCCTACCCCTGTCATATTTTCAAATCACACAGGATGACTGCTTTTTAGGTAAACAGAATGATGTACACTGTTATGAAAATATGCTGTGTGCATATCTCCTGGCCTAGAATTAAATGTTGGCTGAATATAACAGACAACCCAAGTTATAAAACAGAGGACAGAAATTGCACTGTGTTTATACGTAACATTTCAGTGTTCAAACGTTTTGTGTTAAAGATGATTTGGGGCACATGTGTCCCATTTTCTAATTGGTAAAAAGTATCTTTGAAGAAAATCTTTAAATAGTTGTGATATGTTATTACAAGGTGAAGACTCATTAATAATCATATTTATAGGTGACACTTGCTATGTCACAATACTCCCTGAAAATTTATAATTTGAAGTCTTTTTTTTAATTTATTTAGTTATTATAAAATAGAGAAGTACCTGGATGACTCAGTTGGTTAAGCTTCCAACTTTGGCTCAGGTCATGATCTCACGGTTTGTGGGTTCAAGCCCCGCGTCAGGCCCTGTGCTGACAGCTCAGAGCCTGGAGCCTGCTTGAGATTCTGTGTCTGCCTCTCTGTCTGCCCACTCCTCTCTCTCTCTCTCTCTCTCTCTCTCTCAAATTAAATAAAAATTAAATATATATTATATTGTATTATATATTATATATTATGTATAATTATATATTATATTATATTATATTATATTATATTATATTAATTATATTATATTATATATTATGAGAGAGACAGAGAAAGCACGAGCAGGCGGAGGGACCGAGAGAAAAGGAGAGAGAGAGAGAATCTCAAGCAGGCTACACATGGTCAGCACAGAGCCTGAGGTGAGACTCCAGCTTACAAAACTGTGAGATCACGACCTGAGCCAAGGTCAAGAGTTGGACGCTTAACCAACTGAGCCACTCAGGAGCCCCTTGACTTCTTTTTTATTTGAATTAAACCACAAAGCACTTAACAAAGTCATAATCACATGATTCAACAGAGTGTGTCTCCAGAAAACATGAGAATATGTTACTATATCACAAGTTTCTCAATCATTTGAGTTTTTATCTTAAAAATCAGTGTGCAGTGGGTAATTCTCAACAAATGCATACCCTTGTGCAACTACTACCACAATCAATAAATAGAAAACTTCCACCTACCCAGAAAATTCCATTATATCCCTTTTTGTAACACAACCTTACAATAAAATTACCTAATGCCTAACCTAGCTAGCAATTAATCTGATTTGTATTAATATAGCTTAGTTTAGTCTATTCTAAAATTTCTCAAAAATAGACCCACAAAGTATGTTTACATGTGATTTTGTTCATTCAAAAATAATACTTATGAGATTCATTTGTGTGGATGAATGTACCATTAGTTTGATCCATTTTGCTTATTATATAAATATACCCCAATTTATTTATCATTCACTTGTTAATAGGTTTTTGAGTTGTTTCCAGTTTAAAGCTATTATGAATAAAACTCATGAACATTTGTGTAAAAGTTTTTTTTTCTTGTTTTGTTTTTATTTCTCTTGGATAAATACCTAGGAGTAGAACTGGCCATTTATATAGTAAGTGTATGTTAACTTTATATATATAAAAAAAAAATCCACATTATTTCTCAAAGTGACGAAACATTTTACACTCCCATTAGCAATAGGCAGGGTGTTAGTTGTTCCGTGCCTTCGTCAATAGTCAGTACTGTGAGACTGACATATTGTGATGATAGATAGATAAGAGATAGATACATAGATAGGTAGATGGATAGATGATACATAGATTAATAAAGAGAATGTTTTTAATATATGGAAGGGAAACATAAACATGTAAACATACTGATAAAAATGTGAAATTAAGAAGTATAGAACATAGCTTATTTTTAGTTGATTAGTTATGAATATTGTTTGCAATCAATTATTAATATTTGTCTTTTGAATTGCCAAGTCTAGGTTCTAAAAAGGAAAAGTTTATTTAATTCTAGGTATAATGTTGTGAAGACTAATCATGGTCACTATTTAGTAGTAACTAAAGTCAAGTTTAAATGATCTCACTGGTAGTCCTTGACTTCTTTGTTGAGCTATAGTGATGTACACAGATATTTGTAAAAGATAAGAAAAATAAGATAAAATTTGTATCTTCAAGTTGTTATTTTTTATTTTTTAATAATTAAAAAATTGAATATTTGCAATTTGTAAGACTTTTTAAAAGTTTTTATTAAATTCCAACTAGTTAGCTACAGTGTCATATTAGTTTCAGGTGTGCAATTTAGAGATTCAACACTTACATACAGACTCCATTTTTATTATATTGTAATGCAGTCACATTTATTTAATTTTTTAAAAAAGTCAAAACAAAAACCACACTCATAGTAATTTTATAAGAACAGTTTAACTTAAGCCATATTTACAATAAAGACCTCTTAATTTTAGGACTGGAATCTTCCTTACTTTATTCTTTGTGTATTACTCTATGCTAAAAATATAAATAAATAAAAATCAAGCTTTACTTTTTAATCTGAAAAAAAGTTGGATTACTTTGTGTTTTCTTCAAAAGAGTATTACCTTATTAATTTTGCTTTTTCTGTATTACTCCTTTCTGGTAAATCTTCCATCTTTTGTCTAAGAGATTAGATTCTTCATAATCACATCCAAACTCCACTAAAGTGACTGCTATTGATTCAGTCATGCAGTCATTCAGCTATGTGTGTATGTGTGGAAAAGTCTCTATTTTCGATATTTTTCTGCTTTTGTTTCTATTAGGAAGCAGGCCTTTTCGTTTTATTATTTGAGAATGCATAAATATTTATTTTTAAAAGTAATATGATTAAATTCAGTCTCTACATTAATTTAATTGATTCTATGTAAAAATCTAGGCTTCTATGTGACATATTTAATATGTACCTAGGGTGTGTTTAAATTGGTTATTATACCAAATGTTGGTACTTTTAACAATTCCATTATTTTATTTTAGTTTGCTTTTTTGCTTGGTTCAAGTTTTTATTTAAATTCTAGTTAGTTAGCATATAGTGTAATACTTATTGGTTTCAGTATTAGTATTAGTAGTATTAGTATTTAGTAATTCATCACGTACACTTAGTGCTCATCACAAGTGCCCTCCTTAATATCCATCACCCATTTAGCCCATCCCTCACCCACCTCCCTCATCAAGCTTCAATCTGTTCTTTTTGGTTGAAACACTTATGGTTTGCCTCTCTCTCTCTCTTTTTCTCCCTCCCTCCCCTATGTTCATCGGTTTTGTTTCTTAAATTCTAAATATGAGTGAAATGATGTGCTATTTGTCTTTCTCTGACTTTCTTGCCATAATATACTGTAGCTTAATCCATGTCATTGCAAATGGCAAGATTCTTAATTTCATTTTTTCTTATGGCTGAGTTATAGACATATATATGTATGTATACACACACACACATTTGGGTTCTCTTTACATAATTTGTCTATGGTTAATAATGCTGTTATAAACATTGGGGTGCATGTGCCCCTTTGAATCAGTATTTTTGTATCCTTTGGGTAAATACCTAGTAATACAATTGCTGGGTTATAGGGTAAGTCTGTTTTTAACTCTTTGAGGAACCTCCATACTATTTTCCAGAGCAGCTACACCAGTTTACTTTCCTACAACACTGTAAGTACATTTCTTTGCATCCTCATCAACACCTTTTTTTTTCCTGTGTTGTTAACCATTCTGGTAGGTGTGAGGTGATATCTCATTGTAGTTTTGATTTATTTCCTGATGATGAGTGATGTTGATCATCTTTTCATGTATCTGTTGGCCATCTGGATGTCTTCTTTGGAAAAATGTCTATTCATGTCTTCTGCCCATTTCTTAACTGGATAATTTGGTTTTTGGGTGTTGAGTTCTTTATAGTTTTGGATAATAACCTTTATCAGATATGTCATTTGCAAATATCTTCTCCCATTCCATAGGTTGTCTTTTAGTTTTGTTGATTGTTTTCTTTGCTGTGAAGAAGCTTTTTATCTTGATGAGGTCCCAATAGTTCATGCTTGTTTTGTTTTCCTTGCCTCCAGTGACATGTCTAGTCAGAAGTTGCTATACTTTATGTTAAAAAGGTTGCTGCCTGTGTTCTCCTCTAAGATTTTGATGGTTTCCTCTCTCACATTTAGGTATTTCATCCGTTTTATCATGGTCATTTAAAATGTTCTCTTCAATAATGGATAGCCTTATGTCACCTGATACAAAGTATTAATACCAATATGCAAATGTTCCTTTGGTATAATTTGAAAGTGGAGCTTCCTTTGTTATACATTAGTCACTTGTACACCAAAACTTTGAGTTTGATACAGGTACTTTATCACTTAGAATGAGATAATTATATATGTGAATAAAGGTTAAATAAGCATGCTTGTTTTAACTTGAAACATATTTAAATATTAAGTTACATGACATTATTATATTTGTGATTAACTTGCAGTTATCCATTTCAATTAAACATAGGTCTACTGTAGCATATATAGCATCATAGGCTCAAAACAGTTTGAAACAAGAGTCCTTAGAGTAATAGGTTTTATTTTTTTTGAAGAAATAAAACTGAAACACTGATATTTTAATCGATTTATTCACAGTCATCCAGCAACCTTCTTGTAGGCGTGAGTCTGATTCCAATGACAGGCATTGGAATATGCAAAGTCCGTAGCATTCAGTAACTGCATTTCTTCCCGCAAATAATCTCATTACAAAATATCTTATATTCTGCTTTTATCAATTTTTGTTGCAAAATAATTTCACATATACTATTTAAAATGATTTATACCAAAACCAGCATTGTAGTCACTATATAAACTAAGAAAATGTTAATATCACACAATTTTATAGGTGAACATTAGGCACTGTTTTTTTTTTTGTCTGTCTGATATTTGTTTTGTAAGATTAATTCAGAAGAGAAGAAATGGGATTTTATATATATATATATATATATATATATATATATATATATATATATATTTCCTTTGGGTAAGTATTCTCTTTCATTTTATATTAAAGCCTTCACTTTCAAAATATCCAAAATATACTTTATGCCATATCCATCTTATCAGTGACTATAACCAATGGGAATATCAAAGAATTGTTGAATGGGATTATATCTATAGTTTATAATCTTTAAAAAGTCAAAACATTTCTGTACAATTAGTCATAAGATATTTACATTTCATTTATTTGGTTTTAACATGATTGAATACGGCAGATGGATAGTTTGTTGAGCTGATATTTCTCATCATATAGACATGGCTTGTGAAGTTGAGAATGGATTTGATTTTCACCATCTGCACAAAGATTTTTTTCTTGCATATTTAGCACAGTGTGACATCTAATTTGGTTACTACAGTTGCTCTTCATTTTTCTGAATTCAAAAAATTATGATTTATTTGAAATATGTCATATTATATAGCATTATTGACCCTGTAAAGTGGTCTTGAGTGTGAAAGCTTAAAGTTGTTTTCCACTTTAAAAGGTAAGTATTTGTGTCTTATCTTTGCTCAAAAATATTAAGATAAGATAAAAGTGGGAAAATACCCTATTAAACCAAAAGTCAACACCAAAATTTTTGTCTGTATGTTGAAAAATAATAATATTGGACAAAAGGGGAATAATTTTTGTGATACTGTCTCAATGCTGTGTTCACAGAAAAACTAATTAGAAGACTAATTTAATTTTGAAGTCTGGCTTTCTAATATCAATTAGGCCTTGAAAGAAAAACAATGATTCATAGTCAATAGAATGATTTATAGTCAATATTGAAGCTTTTGTTGTAAGACTGACACTATTATTACAAATCAATAATGTGGAAAAAAATGATAGATCTAGGATTCTAAATGATTTATACCAAAAAATTTCTACATGTGACTTTTATTTATAAGATCTACTGTAAAATCACCAGTTGGAACTTTTTAGATTTGTATGTTGCCTGTTTGATGTATTTCTTTTATTTTTTTTTTATTTTAATTTTTTTTAACGTTTATTTATTTTTGGGACAGAGAGAGACAGAGCATGAACGGGGGAGGGGCAGAGAGAGAGGGAAACACACAGAATCAGAAACAGGCTCCAGGTTCTGAGCCATCAGCCCAGAGCCTGACGCGGGGCTCGAACTCATGGACCGTGAGATCGTGACCTGAGCCGAAGTCAGATGCTCAACTGACTGAGCCACCCAGGCGCCCCTTTATGTATTTCTTTTAAAGTTTAAAAGGGTTTTCTATTCGCTGTTAATTTCAATTGGACAACATTTTGTCAAGAGTTTTTTTTTTTTTCTGATTGTTATTTGATGCTAGTTGAAATTCAAGAAATGACATTGACCTTATTCAAATAAAGAGATCTTTTAGTAAAAAAAAATTCCAACTTTGTAAATATTGATTGACTGAAAAGTGATATAGAATTACATGAAATATATGTGAAGTTTTATTTTTACTTACGTTGTGTATTTGTGTCACCAAGCAGATTACATTAAAGTAAATATTGCAGTAGTTTATCCAGAATATGGCCTTTTAAATTCCTCATTATCATCATGCTCTACAAGTAATGATGGAAACAGATATTCACATGATAGAGCAAAATGAAATATTTCTTTTACTTATGAGAATTCTTGAAAATATTTTCGTATACCAGAAGTATTCACTATGTTATATGTTATATTATACTTTATTTCTTAACCAAGATATGGCATAGTGAGTTACAAAAAGTCCTTTTCTATACGAAATAAATACTTGCTCGGATTTGTACTAAAACTGAATGGGCTATACAGCTGTGCTGAATTCCTTAATATTTATATGACCCTGAAAAAGTTATAAAAAGTCTAGGCTTTGTTTCTCATATCAAAAAATTTTAAGTAATAACTGAACCAATCTCATAGAATTGTTTTGAGCAATGAAATTATTAACATGTGAAAAATAGCAAGATGCTCAAAACATAAAGCTGGAACATAAAGTTAGATATTGTCATTACGTAATGTCTTTTGTCATCATGGCTTATATGTACATGATGATTAAAATATATACGCAACAATCTTTAGTTTTATTTAAACTTTATGGGGCGCCTGGGTGGCGCAGTCGGTTAAGCGTCCGTCTTCAGCCAGGTCACGATCTCGCGGTCCGTGAGTTCGAGCCCCGCGTTAGGCTCTGGGCTGATGGCTCAGAGCCTGGAGCCTGTTTCCGATTCTGTGTCTCCCTCTCTCTCTGCCCCTCCCCTGTTCATGCTCTGTCTCTCTCTGTCCCAAAAATAAATAAACGTTGGAAAAAAAAATTAAACTTTATATACATGTTTTAATGTTTTATACATATTAAATTTATATTTTAATCACATTGAAAGGGGCCATTTTTTAATTTTAAAAGAGAGATAATTTATCTTTTGTTATGGGCTGATTTGTGTCTCTGCAAAATTTATATGTTGAAGTCCTAACCCCCAATACCTCAGGATGTGACTACATTTGAAGAAAGGACCTTTAAGGAGGGAACTAAAGTTAAATGAAGTCTTCAAAGTGGGCCTAATCCCATATGACTGGTGTCCTTATAGGACACAGACACCTACATGAGAATGACCTTGTGATGACAGAGAAATTAGCCATTTGCAAAGCAAGGAGAAAATTTCAGAAAAAACAAACCCTAATAATCACATGATCTCAGAAGTCTAGCCTCCAGTATTGTGAGAAAATAAATTTCTGTTGTTTAAGCCACCTAGTCTATAATATTTGTTATAACATTTCTAGCTGATTAACACGACTTCTTAAATTTTGGGTTTATGCCTTTATATTTTTCTTGTTTATTATGTCTTTTCTAATGACAATAGTATTTTGCTGCTTTTTTTTTAGAGGGAAAGAAAGAAGGGGGGAGTAGGGGAGAGGGTCAGAGGGAGAGAGACAGCATCTTAAGCAGACTCCACACTCAGCAAAGAGCCCAACACAGGGTTCAATCCCACCACCCTGAGATCATGACCTGAGCCAAAATCAAGAGTCAAATGCTCAACCGACTGAGTCACCCAGGTGCCCCAGTATTTTGCTACTTAATGTAAGTTTTATTTTTCTACATTCTATTTTTTTTCTGATTTTATTTCCTATTACAGACAGCATGAAAGGGGTAAATATATAGGTGAGAAGGAGTTAGAATGTTGGGAGAAATGCAGTTTTTATAATTTAGTTACTGAAAATTATTAACTATGTAAATCTGGGAAAGTTTTTTAAGATTCATAGTTTTCTCAGTAAGCTCTGTCCATTTTTAGGGTAGAGATCATGTTTTCATAATAAATGGCAAATCTATCTATCTATCTATCTATCTATCTATCTATCTATATGATACATATGATATATATGATACATGTCTATGATACATATCTATGTATATACACATGATACATGTATGTGTGTATATACATGATACATATACATATATGATATAACAATTCACCTGGAATATATTCTGATTTTAAGGATATTTTTTCATATACTCTGGTATTTTTTAATAAATATTTTTAATGTTTATTTATTTTTTGAGAGACAGAAAGAGACAAAGCATGAGCAGGGGAAGGGTAGAAAGAGAGGGAGTCACAGAATCTGAGGCAAGCTCCAGGCTCTGAGCTGTCGGCACAGAGACAGACATAGAGCTTGAATTCACAAACAGCGAAATCATGACCTGAGCCTAAGTCGGATGCTTAATAGACTGATCCACCAGGTTACCCTACTCTGGTGTTTTTAATTTAAAATTGTTTACATTTATATTTAGGATTCTGAAGATGATATTTAAAATCTAAATCGCTTGTATTAAAATTCCCAATATTTATTAGAGTAATATTGACTAGTTATGTCATGTAGAACCTCACTTTTTCTAATCCTTCACTGAACAATTTGGAGTAATTATTATTTGTGTCACCAAGCATTGTGCTTTCTGCTTATTTATGATGATAAAAATGTGGAGCATTTTAGGAATCCATGTGTACCCTCATCCAGGAGAGTAATAAAACATCATTTCTATCAAAATACCCCAAAATATTTGTTTAGAATATTTTTTTTAATTTTTTAAATATTTATTTTTGAGAGAGAGACAGTGTTAGCAGCGGAGGATCAGAGAGAGAGAAGAGAGACACAGAATCTGAAGCAGACTCTAGGCTCTGAGCTGTCAACGCAAAGCCCAACCTGGGGCTCAAACCCACGAACTGTGAGATCATGACTTGAACTGTGAGATAATGACCTGAACCGAGGTCAGACACTTAAGCAACTGAGCCACCCAGGCGCCCTTGTTTAGAATATTTTAAAATTCTCCTTATGTAATTCTCAAATTGGAGGAATTATGGTAGCGGGGAGAGACATGTATTAGGATTAAAGAAAACTCATTCAGTGATTTGTTTACATGGGTTAAATTAACATCAGTCTCGGTTTATTTGATTAAATCTCTATGAGAGCATGATCTTTATTTATTTATTTTATTTTTCTTTTTAGTGTTTTATACAACATCTAATACATAATGGGCATTATTTGTAGAAAGGGAAAATTACATAACTTGAGAAAAATGTACACATGTCAGTCAAATTTTCATTTCATATAGATAGGATTTTACATTTCCTTTGATTCTGCTTGGTATTAGGCACTTTTTATTTAGAATGGTTAACCATGTACATAAGGAAATAATATATATGTCTATGAAATTGAAAGGATTTCTGGATTTGAGTTCTGGTTAAGATTTCCTAACATGTGTCTATAAAAAAAGGGAAAAGAAAAAAAAATACTATTGAGCAAATCCGTATAATTCACATCAGTAAGATTTTGATAAAGTTCACTATTAAATTATAATATTAGTATAATAAGGATGAATTATTATTTGTTTCTTATGTTATATTTATATACATATTTAAGAAACCTTTTAATATTGAAGAGCACAATTCATAACCAGGCAATACCACACGACTCAAGGAAAGCAAGCTTTGGTTTATTGTTTTCCAACATTTATATTTTTCAATTAAACCAGATGGTTGGAAGAAAGCCACGTTACCTCCAACTTCTAGTGATGCATTCACTGGCAGAAGTTCAAATAACCTGGTATGCATCTCCGAATATCGTTCTCACTGGCAGCCAAGTGTTTTCCACTTGAGCCTTTCCTCCTTGGGTCCTGGCCAGCGTGGCTCAAGACTTGATGAGGATGAGGGAGCGGTATTGATTTTCCTTTTAAGCTAATCTTGTATGAGTCGGTCACTCCTTCCCTTGCTATGAATGGAGGGACACTGGAGGAAACCAGCTGCAGCACTTGCGAGGTAGAATTGCTTCTTTGGTCTCGACCTGAGCTGAATCCCAAATACTGAAAATAAAAAGAGAAAATGGCAATGGAGATAGGCCATCCTTTCAAGGCAGATAGACATTCAAGAGTCTCTAAAAGAATGTTCCTGGGAAACAGGGAATTTGCTTGTTAGAGCAAGTGAAGGGGATTCTTATTATAATACATACTACCATTGTCAGCCAAGAAAATGATTCCTTATACCAAAGCATTCTTGGATTAACCAAGCTGTAAAGCTACTTTTTGTGTTAAAATTATATAATGAGTAGTATTATATATGCATGATACATAATATATAATATATAATGTATATAATATATGCATAAACATGCATGCTCTATAATGTATACATGGAGATTTTTTCATCTCTCTGTTTCATATAAAATTTAAACCAACCCTGCTATGAAAATACTCTAGTTCTCTAATGTAAATAAATACATGTTAATTAAATCTATTAATTTCTATGTTGATACTATCATTTGATAGAGGCAGTGCCATCTGTTAGGTTAGTATAAAAATATTGTAAAACATATCTATACATGTACATAAACATATATATGTATGTGTGTATACATATGTGTGTATACACACATGTATGTATATATGTTTATATACCTGTATATATGTGTATATACATACATATACATATATGTATGTATATATGTGTTTATATACATGTAATATATATACACACACATATATATACACACATATATGTGTACGTATATATATAAAACCTACCAACATAGCCAATTCTATAATAATGTTATCTTGTTAATTTTTACTATTAGTGTCCCTTGGTTTTAATCATTAAGAAACAAGGCTTGGATATAAAGAAATAATTTCTGAAATCAGATTCAGTAGAGTTTAAATCCTGGTCTTATCTAGTCCACTTTGGGAACTTACTTGGTCTTTATTATTGCACATGTGTTTTCGTCCCCCTCAAATAATTACCTCAATGACTACTTTTCTCTACATCTTCTGAGAGGTTCATAGTAAGTGATAGAAAGTATTTTTATCTTTAAAAAAAAATTAACATTTATTTTTGAGAGACAGAGAGAGACAGAGCATGAGAAGGGGAAAGGCAGAGAAAGAGGGAGACACAGAATCTGAAGCAGGCTCCAGGCTCGGTGCTGTCAGTGCAGGGCCTCGAGCCTGAGTCAGAAGCTTAACCGACTGAGCCACTCAGATGTCCCAAAAAGTATTTTTATCTGGAAGACATCTTTGACTACTCACAATTGTTATGTTGCAAAACAATACGAAGACTTATAAATTTCGTATTACAAAGAAATAAAATAATTTACTTAGACTTATCTGATTTAAAAATCCCATATACTGGGGGTTCTGGGTGGCTCATTCGGTTAAGCATCCAACACTTGATATCGGGTCAGGTCATGATTTCACAGTTCGTGGAGTCAAGCCCCATGTCCAGCTCTGCGTTGACAGCACAGAGTCTGCTTGGAATTCTCTCTCTCTACCCCCCCTCTCTCTTTCTGCTTCTCTTTCTCTCTCTTTCTCAAAATAAATAAATAATTTTTAAAAGACTCCCATATACTGAACAAACTGATGGTTACTAGCAGGGAGGTCGGTGCAGGCATGTGTTAAATAAGTGATGGGTATCAGGGCATCTGGGTGGCTCAGGCTGACCCTTGATTATTGCTCAGGTCATGATCCCAGGTCATTGATTGAGCCCCGTGTCAGACTTTGTGCTGAGGGTGGAGCCTGCTTAAGATTCCCTCTCTCCCTCTCTCTCTCCCACTGTCCCTCTCCCCCACTGCTAATGCTTTCTTTCTATAAAACAAAATAAAAAAAAAATATTTAAAAAGGTGATGGGGATTAAGGAGGGCACTTGCTGTGATGAGCACTGGGTGATGTCTGAAAGTGCTGAATCACTATCGTACATTCAAAACTAATTTTTTGCTGTACATTAACTAAATGGAGTTTAAGTAAAAACGAAATAAAAAAACTAACTAAATACATAAATTAATTGGAAGAGAAAAAAATTCCCATATATTTATGCAAAAGAAATATGCAATCTTTGTAAATTAGTCAATTTTTATGTTTTCTAGTTACTGTGTATATGACATATAAAGGATTTTCAAAACTCTTTTAATGTTTATTTATTTTTGAGAGGGAGAGACAGACAGAGCATGAGCAGAGGAGGGGCAAAGAGAGAGGGAGACACAGAATCTGAAGTAGGATCCAGGCTCTGTGCTCACAGACCGTGAGATCATGTCCTGAGCCGAAGTCGGACGCTTAACTAACTGACCCACCTAGGCATCCAGACATATAATGGATTTTAAAATCCCATGTATATTATGGCACTCACAGCCATTTATTTTCCCTTTTGAATTTTTTTACATGCTATGCAAGCAGTGACTAATTTGAAGTATTTTGAACAAGAGCACGGGGTTTCAATGTTTCCTGAAAATCTCTTCATCTGTTATGGGAACAATACTGTCCCTGCCTCTGCTTTGTCTTAACCTCTACCCTTGAGTAACTTCACCTTTTCTGAGTTGAAAACATAGTGTGGGTGGAGGGGGCTATCTCAAGCCATACCCCGGAAAAATGCTGGCATTACATTTGGATTCTGAATAAGTCCCAGTAATTTTCTTTTATTTGTATATAGCCTTGGATTAGTGTTATCACCTCGCTAGGTAGTTTGCAGACATAACTGCACACCCCGGGACCTGAGATGTTCATTTATCCACTCAAAGGTCCAGGGTAACATTGGCAAGGAAGATACATCTCAAGGAACACAGAGCCTCTAGCTAGAAGTTGACAGAAGAGAACTTTGAGATAATGATAAATTTTGGAGAAGACACACTTTTTTTTTCACTAGTTTGCCTGCATAATTTTACCTGCATATATCAAACAGGTACATTTGCAGTGTCTAAAGCAAATACACCTTTTCAAAGTTTTCAAGTATGCTATACTTATTTAGATATATATTGTAAGACATAATCCACTTTCAATCATTTCTGATGTGGAAGACAATAGGTTTGGGGATGTCATATGAAACATACACATAACAAATAAATTAAACTAAAAGATGAATATAAAGAGTAATAAATATGTAAACTATTCAGTTGACTGTTCTGGCCATTGAAACGTGGCTGAACATAATGAAGGAGATGTGTTCATTACATAGCAACTAAACCTTTTACTAAAATATTTGACCCTACTCTGACTACTACTTTCCCATGTCTTCATCCTATGATCAGATATAAAATGTCTTAATTTATTTATAATTGACTTTGTTTTTTTAATGTTTTAAATTGCAGTTAGTTAACATACAGTGTAATATTAGTTTCGGATGTATAGTTTAGTGATTCAAGTCTTACATACAACACACAGTGCTCATCACAAGTGCCTTCCTTAATCCTCATTACCTGCTTAACCCACCCTCCCACACACAAAATTCAATATTTTTAAACACTTAGGACAGAGAAGAGAATTCAGAAAACAAACAGAAATAGAATAATTGGAAATGTTCATTTAATGGTCATTAGATGATTCGAAGGTCTGAGTAAACTAAAGAAAGGAATCCTTTTTGAGGGTATATTTCAAAGCCCAAGTTAAATGATAGAAATAAAGCACACTTTAATGAAGAATAGTCTGTTGGGTTTAAAAAAAAATGTTAATCTGTCCAACTTGTTTGAAAAAAAGAGTTTGTATTTACATTCCCATTATTTTCAAATGGTTAAAAAAAATTATCTCCTCTCAAATCTACCATTGATGTTTTTTCTCCCAATCCTTTCCCACCCCCACTTATTTTTTTAAAACAGAAACAGCTTCAGAAAATAAATAATTAGCATAACATAAGGAAACCTAACATGTCATATTATTTAATGTTCATTTTGTTTATAATTAACCTTGACTAACTACTTTTTCATGTGCAGATTATGTGAAAAACCATAATCATTTGGAATTAGAGGTATGTTCAATGTGTTTGTGACTTACAATATATTTGAGATTTGAAATTTGTATGAATATTAGTACCATCTTAGAAGTTCATTTTCCTTTTAATTTTGCTTGGAAAGGGTCACTTACAAAGTTGTATTCTTCTGCCTAGTCTGTACACACACGTCTCCCTAATTCAATCTTCACACAGAGGCTAAAAAAAGCCCTTTTAAAATAGATAAGTGTTTACAGTACTCCTATTTAAGCCATTTCAGTAGCTTCCATTGAAATTAGTGTAAGATCCATAATCCTTACATGATATAATGGTGTCTAATGTGTATCTTCCAAGTACATTTTCCCTTGTTTGATTGAATCATCAAATCCATTTTGTTTTCTTTTGATTTATGGACATTTTCCAGGAAATCCCCAAACTCCCAACTCTCATTTTTTGGGTTCTAATGGGACCTTTGTGGGCACAGCATGAACCTGTTGTCTTATTTAGGACAATCAGGATCTTTACAAGGATTTTTATTTTTCATATCGCACTGAAGATATAAAGTCCTTTTTGCTCCTACAATAGAAATGGTCACACTTGCTCCTGCCTCAGAAGGAAAGCTTATCTAATGGAATGCAGAGAGAAACAGAGGCGTCCTAATGGCTTTTCAGTTCTGGGTGCTGGTCCCTCAGGGGCTCTGAACAGTCTTGGTTTCTACCATTTTACAGCTTTGTTTCTTTGGCTACTACTTTAGTTTCCTATTGTTTATTTTTAATGTGTTCCCATTTTTATACCCCTATATTCATTTATCACAGTTTTAGCATGCACCAGAAAGAAAAATGACATATCAACCTGAATTTTTGAAGTATGATGTAGTGCTAAAAGTAGAGGAACATTCTACTCCTGGCTTCATCGGTTTATACATAATTTGTTTGTGGGAATTTATTTGACCTCTCCTCCCTTCATTTCTTCATATGAAGAAAATATAAGGTTGCCTGGGTGGCTCAATTGGTTAAGCATCTGACTCTTGATTTTAGCTCAAGTCATGATCTCATGGTTTGTGGGATCGAGCCCTGTGTCAGGCTTTCAGGCTTTGCACTGACAGTGTGGAGCCTGCTTGAGATTCTCTCTCTCTCTCTCTTTCTCTCTCTCTCATTGCCTCTCCCTGACTTGCATGAGGTGTCTCTCTCTCACACACACACAATAAATAAATAAACATTAGCAGGCAGCCTGGGTGGCTCAGTCGGTTAAACATCTGACTTTGGCTCAGGTCATGATTTCATGGTCTCGTGGTTCATGAATTTGAGCCCCACATCGGGCTGTATGCTGACAACTCAGACCTGGAGTCCTCTTTGGATTCTGTGTCTCTCTCTCTCTCTGCCCCTTCCCCACTCATGCTCTGTCTCTCTCACTTAAAAAAAAAATTTAAAAAATATGGCCATTAGACATATCTTTTTAATCTTTTGAATGGCTTCCTCTTGTGAGACTTGGGTTAAAGACCCCTGAGTAATTCAAAAGCTGTATGGCCCATCCTATACACTTCCTGTTTATTTCTCTCTGTTATTCTCTCTGTTATTCTCTCTGTTATTCCATCTCTTTAACTCTTTCGTTCGCCTTAGAAAGGCCACTGGTACTTTCCCATTAAATGATCAATAAGTGTCAAGGATTGGATTTGAACACAAGTTTTATTCTGAATCTCATACATTTTTGCATTAAATTAAATCTATTCATGGGTGGGTCTCAATGAATATGTTTAAATAATTTAATTCTGAACTCAGCAAAATGCTAGAAAATGGTTGGACCTTGATTTTCCACACTTTTTAACTAGGCATTAGTTTGATAATATTTGGTGGGTCAAATATAACTGCAACTACATGATTAGAACCCAGTGTGAGCAATCTAAGGTCATGACATTAGTCAAAATGCACAGCAGCAAGTCTAAGTCTAGTTTGAAGAACTTGGGTTTTGGGGAATGACTCGTTGGAAGAAAATGATAGATTGCAATGGTTTAAATCTACTATCTAAAAAACTTCATTTGTTTTGGGGTACCTGGGTGGTCAGTTGGTAAAACACCTGACTTCAGTTCAGGTCATGATCTTAAGGTTCATGAGTTCAAGCCCCACATCGGGCTCTGTGCTGACAGCTCAGAGCCTCAAGCCTGCTTTGAATTCTGTGTCTCCCTGTCTCTCTGCTCCATCCCTACTCATGCTCTGTCTCTCTCAAAAATAAACGTTAAAAAAATGTTTAAAAATAAAAAAAATAAATTAAAAACTCACTTTGTTTTAATTTATCTAAAAGTACTAAATATTGAGTTATTCCCTGGGTCAGTAATTAAATCTGTTATCATATATTTGGTGGTAAGTAAATAAAACGTACCTACAGAGCATTTGCTACTTATATATCAAGAAACCCTTAAGGTTGATTCAGCAATTTGATACCATAAAGATTCCATAAAGATGTTTGTTTTTGAGAAAGAGAGCATGAGCAGAGGAGGGGCAGAGAGAGAAGGAGACACAGAATCCAAAGTAGGCTCCAGGCTCTAAATTGTCAGCACAAAGCCTGACATGGGGCTCGAATCCATAAACCTGGGCTGAAGAGATCATGACCTGGGCTGAAGTTGGACGCTCAACTGACTAAGCCACCCAGGCACCCCAAAAGATGCCATATTTTCAAATATGAGATTTAGCATTTTCACAGTTTAGCATTTTCACAATAAGGAAACAAAGAATGGATGGAGGGTTCGAAATGTGAGCTACAGAGACATAAGACGTTATCCTGGTCTCAATTTTGCATTTCACCAAAGATGAAGACTCTTCCCTTCAAGTTTAGGTAACAGCTATGAAATCTTTAGCCTATTGGCTCAAGCTTTAAACCATTAACATATTTGGAGATCTTTAAAAATACTGATACTTTCATCCCTAACCAATTACTTCAATGTTCCAGGGCATCAGCATTTCACAAAAGTTCCTCAGTGAATATAATGTGCACCTGGCTATGAGATTCACCATTTAAAGCTAACTGTAATTTATCTCCTTCATCATGGCACTTTTTATCTGAATAAAATGAGAATTTAAATAATGAATTTAAATATGAATGCCATACAGAACCTTATTATAAAATGGATCTATAACATCTCACCTGCTTCAATTGTCCCCGAAGGAAACTAAAACTCTAAGAGGACTTTACACCAAGGAAAACATCTCTGAAACCTTTGAAAAACAACTTAATAAATGAAGCCTAA
Organism: Prionailurus viverrinus; assembly: GCF_022837055.1. Lineage (NCBI taxonomy): Eukaryota > Metazoa > Chordata > Mammalia > Carnivora > Felidae > Prionailurus > Prionailurus viverrinus. Next base: position 92,031,804 of record NC_062564.1, read on the forward strand.
GACACGCTACACTTAACTTTATGAAGACCTAAGTTAGCATCATGATTATGGCTTATAATTACCATGAATTACTATGTGTGTGTTTATAACTGTGGGTATGTGCTTCATGACCCTAAGGAACAGAAAGTCATATTTAAATGGAAATTATATTTTTTTATAACTTTATCCTCAAAGTCTCACAACTTAAAGCAAAGCAAAATGCCATTAAATTTTTAACAGTGTTAACATTTTTTCAAAATCCTAATTTCTGATTCAACATTTAGTTTGCTGTACAAGTCAGATTTACTTTATTCTTGTAAAGGAATGTTGAATTAACTGAAAACAAAAATATGACCACATAATTATAGTAATTCAATATCTATACAATATATGACATGATATATTTGAAATTTACATATTCACTACTCTTTAAGGGTATTTGTACTTATACACACATTTTTATGTGATTTGGTGATATTAGCAGCAAATACTTGGTTTAATTTTTGAAGAAGATGTCATGTACTTGTTCACAAATTAGAAAATCAATACCAACTATCAAATGACATGTGGTGACCTGCATCTGGGGTAAAATATAGGTTAATTGAGAAATAGTGAGAAATACTAAACCAAGTAGAGGGCTCAGGAAAGGTGAAGTAAAACAAAACAAAACAAAACAAAACAAAACAAAACAAAACAAAACCTCTCAAATGTTGCTGGCCAAGACAGCCCTTAAACAAATGAAGAAGCTAATAAAATCTATGGTGTGCAAATATATTCCAAGTAGATGATGATAATGCTTGGTGGTAGGCAATGAAAGAATAGTGGAATTAATAACAAATCAAAGAATGAAAAAGTCTTTCATTAACACTGCGTCAATCCTATAATATTATGTCAAAATAAAAAAAAAATTCAGAAAGATTTAAATAAATTCCCACTGGAAAAAAAAGGAACCTCAGAACTATCACAGAGATAGTCTTAAGTTACAAAATATTCTTATTTTTAATAATGTACATATATATTTTACGTATGGGTCACAGGTGCAATGTTATTTTTAATGGAGTAAAAATGTTCTTATTAGAATTTATCAGGTGCCCCGTACTGACAAACATGTTCAAGGAACATGTCTTAGGTCAGCTGTTTTGTTAGGTATTTTAGGCACATTTTCATTTTAATCAGTTCTTCACTCAACCATCTCTGGGAAATATTCACCTCAAAAATTAATGAAATCTTATACAAAAGACAAGAGCTTTCAAATAATCCTTCACTTATTTTTTTTAAAAAAACAAGTGATGAGAAGCCATTAAGATGTTATAAGCTCAGGGGCACCTGGTTGGCTCACCAGGTAGAGCATGTGACTCTTGATCTCAGGGCTGTGAGTTCTAGCCCCATGATGGGTATAGAGATTATGTAAAAATAAAATCTTTTAAAAAAAAAGATACTTAAAAAGTTTAATACACCGACATTTTTAATAAAGATTGTGGCTTCTATTGATATGCTTTCAAAATCTATACATTAAATCCATCTCTGCTTCAAAATCTATACATTAAATTATTTAGCAGATACTCATGAATAAATACTTACATGACATGTATAGTTTCTTGTAAGATTTTAATCCTGACATTTCAAACAAATACTAAGTATTAAGGTGAAACTATCTCTTCTAGTTTAAAAAATCTTCTATTATTTAAAATATAGAACATTAGGGGTGCTTGGGTAGCTTAGTTAGTGAAGTGTCCAACTCTTGATTTCAGCTTGGTTTATCTCCTGGTCATGAATTCGAGCCCCACGTTGGACTCTATGAACGTCGAGCTCCACGTTGGGCATGGAGCCTGTTTGAATTCCCTCTCTCCTTCTCCCTCTGTCCTTACGCCACTCGTGCACACTCTCATAATAAATAAATAAATAAATAAATAAATAGTAGAACATTAAATAACGGACTATGAAAGAACTTACAAATAGTCTCCTAAAAAGAGAAATTTTTAAATATTGAATTCAAATTAATCAAGTCCATATAAGAAGTGAAAAATATTTTTAATAGCATGTTTGAAGTTGTATTTTAAGAGTTGAGAAACAAAAGTGACAGTATGGAAGATAAAAAGTTAGCTAATTCTTTATGAAGATATAGGCAAATGTCACTCAGAAATAGCAACTCGCTATATTTCCTGTGAGGGCAGCCATCTTATTGGTAATCTTGCATTTACTGTTAGATGCAAATATATCCAAATTTGAAAGAAATGTTAATTAATAAATAATTAATAAAAAGAAGTTTAAATGTACCTCCAAAATCTTTCTACATAAAGGAAAGAAGATGCAATAACACTGTAGTTGGAATGGAAAATTCTATTTTTTCTCAGTGCCTTGAAGAATTTGGTAAGAAATGACTTTGTCATTTTACGTTACTTCAGAGTTGTCAATTTTTTGCTGTTGGATTTGAATTCTGACAATAACTGATATCTTTTATTTAGTGATGTTTTTGTACCTTTTTGGTTCTTTCTGTGTTTTCTTATGTGATTAACTGAAAAGTTAGGAGAGACAATATTATATGTGCTTAGGCTGGCACCATTTTAAACTAAAAGTCCTAGTAGAGGAACAGCTGGGGAGAAGAAAGTGAGAAGTAGTGTCTCAAAATGATCACTGTGCCATAAACAAAATACACAATAGATTTTTTTATAGGGTCACCTGAGTGGTTCAGTTGGTTGAGTGTCTGACTCTTGATTTCAGCTCAGGTCATGATCGTAGGGTCATGGGATCTAGTCCTGTGTCAGGCTCCATGCTAAGCATGGAGCCTACTTAAAATTCTCTCTCTCTCTCTCTCTCTCTCTCTCTCTCTCTCTCTCTCCCCCTCCCCCTCCCCCCTCCCTCACTCATTCTCTCTCTCAAAATAATAATAATAATAGAAAATAATATTTTTTACAGATTAAGTTAAAGAGAGTAAACTATTAGACAGAAGGAAAAGACATATAACAATGAGGAGAGTCAAAACTAGTGAAAAAATATTGATGAAACATCTCATGGTGCATTTCATGATGTAAGATTCAAAACAACTTTGTATAATAAAATATCAGAAACAGGAAAATAATCAAAGACCCTTGATAAATATTTACTATAAACATGATTAAAATAGAGAATGCTCAAGAAATAAAAAAAAAAAAACCTTTATAGGAGACATAGAAAATATTTATAACAAAATAAAATGACAAAGTATTTGAGTGAATAGTTATTAAATATTTGGAAAGAGGTTTACCTACGAGAGTATTAAATGCAATTTAAAATAATATTCCTTCATTGTTGTCTGCTTATCAGTTCACTTCCTAGTTTATTCCATGTTCTATGGGTCTTCATTCACTTAAATGTCACACTGTCTTGATTAATGTAAATGTGCATGCATCTTGAAATCAGGTATAATTCTTCATTTTTTAGTAAGATTTGGTCATCTAGGCCCTTTGTATCCAATGTAAACTTTGGAAACTGTTGATTATTACAAACAAAGAGAAAGCTTACTGGAAATGTGACTAAGATTACATTACACGTACCATTCATTTGGGGGTAAATTGATTTCTTAAAAATATTGGATCTTTCAAACTGTGAATATAGAATAACTCATTTCTTTAGCAAATCTGTGGTTTGTTTTGTTTTGTTTTCATTATAGAGTTCTCTCTTACCTCTTGTTAGATGGTTGGCTAACTTACATGAATTTTGACACTATTATATATAGAATGTTTTAAGATTCATTTTGTGTTTGTTGTTTGCTCTTAGTTCTTTGGAAAATAAAAATAACTTCTGTAATATTAACTTGTATTATACAGTGTGCTAAATGCAGTTATTCGTAGTTGCCTTTTGGTGCACTCCTCAAAATATGAAATGGTAAGAGTGGGTATCCTTAGGGGTGTGTGTTCAGTATTCTATCATCCATTATGACATTAGCTATAGATTTATCATATTTGTCTTTTATCAGATTAAGGAAGTTCCCTACTCTTCTTACCTAGAGTTTTTAACAGAAATTGGCTTTGAATTTTCTTCTTCTTTTCTTGCAATCATCAAAATGGTTTTTTAAAACAAGTTTGCATTACTGAGATAACATTTCATTGGTCATGATGTATTATTCCTTTGATATATTTTTGGATTTAATAGCCAATATTTTAAAGTATTTTTATACCTATATTCATGACTAATATCAGTCCATAAGTTTCTTTTGTTGTCTTTTGTTGTCTTTAGGAGATTGTGCTTTTTTATAGCCTCATAAAGCAAGTGGAAAGAGATACTTTTGTTTTCTGGATGAAGTTCTATAAAATTGGTATTATTTCTTCTTATATGTTTGATAAAATTCAACAGTAAAACCATCTGTGTCTAAAATTTCCTTTTTATCAAAGTTTTTTTTAAAGTCATTTTTTTAAATGTTTATTTATTTTTGACAGAGAGAGAGAGAGACAGACAGACAGAGACACACAGAGACAGAGCAGAGACAGGGCAGGGGGAGGAGCAGAGGGAGACAGAGACACAGAATCCGAAGCAGGGTCCAGGCTCTGAGCTGTCAGCACAGAGCCCCACGTGGGCCGAACTCACAAGACCACAAGATCGTGACCTGAGCTGAAGTCAGATGTTTCACCAACCAAGCCACCCAGGTGACCTATCAAAGTTTTTTAATGACAAATTCTTTATCCTTTTGTAGACATAGGACTATTAAAATTTCCTTTTTTTGTTGCATGTAAGTTTTACCGATTACATTTTCCAAGGAATAGATCCATGTCATCAAAGTTTTCCCATGTGTTGGTATTAAATTGATCCTTTGACTATCTGTAGGCTCTACAACGATAATCTTTTTTTCATTCATGATATTATTATAATTTGTGAGATATTTGTCTTTTCACCAATCTAAGAGCTTATAAAGGTTTGTATTTCGTTCTTATCATTTTTTTATTATTCGATCTGCTCAAATAGTCAATATGTGGCTTTATAATTTTTCCATTTTTCTATATTCTATACCTCATTTCTGTTGTTTGGGGATAATTTACTTTTTTTATGTATCTTAAGGTGAAAATTTGAGTGATTGATTTTGAATGTTTGGACCTTTTTTACTTTTACAATGTTAATACTTAAAGCCATTAGATTCTCTCTAAGCAGTATTTTGGCTGTATATCATGAATTTTTATGTGATTTTTCCCATTATCATTAGGTTTGATTTTTTTTGTGAGTGATGCTAAATTTCTAAATACTTGGTATTTCCTATGAAATCTTTTGTTACTGGTTTCACTTGCTTTTAGTGTGTTTAGAAACATACTCTGTGCATCTCTGATTCTGTGCATCTCTGTGTATTTCCTTTATCACATAGTATAAATATAAATCTCAATCTTTATTACTGAATTATCACATAACTTTATATTTTCACTTTCTAGAGGAGATTCAAGTTGATTCCAACAAAACACTAGAAAACTTACAAAGTCACTACACAGTTAAATAGCTACTACTGAAAATATCCTGGTATTTTGGTACAATGGGATTAACAGATTTGTGGTAAATATTTGTTTTAAAATTATTAATATTAAATCTATTTATTTTTTCATCAGTATAATTTTGATATAAATGTGAAAATGTTTCTTTATATATTTCAAGTTTTAAACAGATAATCTAACAAAGTCTTTTTACATTTATGTATCTTAAGTATATTTCCAAGCAGAAATAAAAGATGAAGAAAGAGGAAGGAAAAGATATGAGGAAAAGAAGGAAAGACCACACACATGCCCTACTTTAAGTACCGTGTTTTAAAATAATTATCATTTTCACGAATCAACGGTTTATGTTTCTCTAAAGTCATAGAACACCCTCATTTTTTTTCATAATACAAATCCCATGATTTGTTTCCTTGTAATATTTTCTTTGTCACTGAGAAAAAATGTCTACTTATATCCCACTTAGTTCATTTTGAAAAAGAATACTCTATCACCTTAATTCATAGAATATAAAATCATACAGGCTTTCACCAGTGTTCAAAAAAAGAAAAAAAAACATAAGAAGAATACTTTGAATAGGGAGAATAATCTGAATAAGCAATGGGTAGGGAATTCCAGAAGAAAGCATAATGCTCATTCTAGCAACATAAATATATTTTGCCTCTGGCAAAGCTAAGAGCAGACATAGCCCATATAGACATAAGAGTCTTAAGTACTGTTCAGATGAAAATTTTATTAGATTAAATGTCAGCAAAATACACAAAAATTTCAATTACACATATTCTAGATGGTGTTAGGTAGTGGTATAGTATATCTATGAAGAACATGGACAGCTCTGAATTTAGTCACAAAAATGTGGAAGTCTTATTCTATTTAATGAGCAATATTTATGCTCTGAAATATTAACATTTTGAATAAATTTCTGAATATTCTTATATAAAACATGACTTTAAATCACTTCTTTTTGCTAATATACATAGCAGATTGCTTATTTGGCTTATGGTTCATACAAAATACAGAAACTCCTGGCTCACTGCTCATGTAGCATGCTGTCTTACCTCCTGCTTGGCCTCACTGGCTTTCACAGATGCCTTCCTCAAAAATTTACCACACTGAAATAAAAAAGATCTTTCAACATGCAAACATGATCACGTTTCTCTTCTCCCATCATTACTTTCCAAGTTTTTTTACTTGCCGTTGGCCTTAGACTATTATGCATATACATATAGAGCATTATACATGAACTGCATGAACTCTATATGAACCAGCCTTTTATTGTCTATCGAACTTCAAATCTTATCACTCCACTCCCATCCACTTTCCCATTTTTCATGATTTTTACTCCAGGAAGGTAAATTAATTTGGAGACTGTAATTTCATGATCTTTCTCCTTTGTCTTGAAGTACTTATATGTATAGCCTTCTCTTTTGGAATATTCTTCTTTATACCTTCCTTTCATCTGAAAATCTTTCATGTGATTTTATGTCTTGTTTTATGTGCTTCTTCATCTAATGAGACTTTTTCTTTTAAAAATTTCTACCTTTGGGGGCACGTGGATGGCTCAGTCGGTTGAGCACCTGACTCTTGATTTCGACTCAGGTCGTAATCCCAGTTTTGTGAGTTGGAGTCCTGTGTGGAGCTCCGTGCTGCTGGTGCAGAGCCTGCTTGAGATTCTCCCTCTCTCTCTCCCCTTTCCCCCACCCTCTCTCAAGTCTCTCTCAAAATAAATAAATGAACTTAAAAAAAATTTCTATCTTTGGTCATCATAGCATGCAATACACCATATCTCTGTGTGTGTACTTGTTTGTTACTCTTTTCTGAATTTAAGCACTTTCTGAAGGAATATCTATCACATTTACAACTGTATCCCCAGGAACTAGCATGTAACTTGCACATAATAAAAGCTTTTAATATGTGCAAGTTACATTAAGTAGAACTCATACAGCAAGGAAAAGTGTCACACTGCATCCTAAATGTAATTTCTACGTAGTCTTAATGCATAGTATGCACACACTCATAGACACATAGTGCTTGCCATTAATTTATTAAAATTATCCTATTTCAACTAAGACAATTATTCTATACCTTACATGTACCTACCACTCATTCAGTCTCTTCTGGTATCCTCTCTTGCTTCACCTATGTTCTCCTAAAGACATATTTATCTAGACATGAGAACATGCATATACATATTTTATTTTATTTTATTTTATTTAAAAAATTTCATTTGAGTGTAGGTGACAACAATGTTACATTAGTTTCAGGTGTAGAATATAGTGATCCTGCAAGTTTATATATTAAGCTAATGCTCACCATATTGCAGCTACCATCTGTCACCATATAACACGATTATAGTACCATTGACTATATTCTCCATGCTGTGTCTTTTGTTCCTGCGACCTATTCATTCCATAATACTGGAAGCCTGTATCTCTCACTCCCTTTCACACATTTTGCCCATTCCCTTACTCTCGTTCTCTCTGGCGACCATCAGTCTGTTCTCTGTATTTATAGGTCTGATTCTGCTTTTTGTGTTTTATTTATCCATTCATTTGTGTTTCTTTAGTTCCATATACGAATGGAATCATATGGTATTTGTCTTTCTCAGTCTGACTTATTTTACTTATACACGGATTTTATTATTTATTTCTTCATTTTAATAATTTTTTTCTTTTTTTTTTATTTGAGAGAGAGTGCATGAGCAGGGGAGAGGGGCAGAGGGAGAAAGAGAATCTCAAGCATGCCCCATGCTCAGCACACAAGCCTGACACAAGAGCTAGATCCCACGATCATGACCTGAGCCAAAATCAAGAGTCGGGCATTCAACCGACTGAGCCACCCAGGCACCCCTCACTTATAAACACATTTTAAACACATTTTGAACAAATATGATTTTTGCTCACATCATTAAGCAATGTATGTTGTATATAATTTTTACCTTTAAATTATATGCATATATAGCACTGGTCGAATGTGCTGTTGACAGATCCTTACTTCCTTTTCTGTTTGTATGGAGCACGATTTCTGTGGTAACCACACATCGCAGCATCAGTAGGATAAAACTGCCATATCTCACCATGGCCTAATGCCAGCTCACATTCTTAGTAGTGGGTAAACAACCCAGCACTTGATGAAGTAGGCTTCACAACAAAGATCCAGTATCTTAGGACTAAAATGTGGAGTTGCTATAAACACTTGGCCACCACATTCCAATCATCACTGTGGTAACCTTTGACACTTCCTGCCGAACACAACCAAGGTCAGAAGGATTGAGAGGCCCTGCTGTCACAGTCTATATATGTATTGAAAATTAAGATCAACACTATTTTTGCTCTCCAACTCACAAATGTGTCTGTTCTCTCTGAACCTACCTAGAAAATCTGAATTACTGATTGACAGTGCACCGTCCCAGTCATTAGGCTGTAGATGATGAATCCAGGCATGCTGAGCTCAACAATAGTGTGGCCAGGACATTATGAGCATGGCAGAAACATGGACCCACTGGATTCGTTCCTTTGGGATTTTATCTAAAATATTCTAAATGAGTTAGCCAATTTTTAGTATCGACCAACTGATAAATCTAGATGAATATCATATACCAAAAGTCAGAGAAGCCACAATAGCCAACCCTCTGTGGAAGGAAAATGATAGAGTAGGTTAAAGAGAGAGGAGGGAAGAAGGTGCACAGAGAGGTGCAGACATTAGTTAAAAATAAAAATTGTTCATGTGTGTGAAAGTTGGAAGATAGTTCTATGCCTATAGCATGTTAACAGTTAATTTCATTATTTGAGAGAAACAAACAAGAGCTAACACCATCAGTAAAGTAATTTATTGAGGTAGGACACAAACTTGATAAAAAAGCTAAAAATCCCAAAATACAGAAATGGCCATTTTATTTGGTAGTCTATAATATCTAATTCATGGGAGAAAAATAAATAAAATTGATCTGCAATGAATTTAATAGTTTAAAAAATCAGACTAATACACTCCAAACAAAAATAGAAGTGAGAGTGGGAATTATAAATTATTTATATTTTCACTTTTTTCCCCCATAATGATTCTTTGCCATAGATTGAAAAATGTGGTAGTGCAGGTTTAATTGGTTCTCAAGAAAAAGAAATGTACAGTTAATCTTTGGAGATGATGTGAATAAATGTCAGGACCTAAGTCATCACATGGAAGTAGCCACCCAACACAAGGGCTCCCACTTATTGGTGACTGAGAGCGTGGCTCCCTACAAACCTAGAAAATGGCTTCCATATTGTCCAGAACAATAATCCCATTGCCTTTTTTCATTTTTTTTTTGAGCCAAAACTTAGAGAGTCCTCAAAACTGATAGTTTTTTACAGAGTCCATTTGATTTCCTCTGGGTATGGAGTACCTGTACTGGCAGAATATATGCTTTACCTCCGTAAGCTCTTGATTACTAAGTAAAATCTATAAAAATAAATGTACTACTATATTCAATGAAGTGAAACTATAACTCAACAAACACATTTTTCAAGCCAGAGAAAAAAGGCAATTTACCCAGAGAAACATGGTTTCAGGACATTATTTCTCGTTAGTAAATGTAGATGCCAGAAAGCATGCAGTAGGAGTTTCGGATTGCTGGAAAAAACCCAAAACTCTCATTTAAAAATTTTGTTTTCAACGTTTTTTATTTTATTTTTGGGACAGAGAGAGAGACAGAGCATGAACGGGGGAGGGGCAGAGAGAGAGGGAGACACAGAATGGGAAACAGGCTCCAGGCTCCGAGCCGTCAGCCCAGAGCCCGATGCGGAGCGCGAACTCACGGACCGGGAGATCGTGACCTGGCCGAAGTCGGACGCTTAACCGACTGCGCCACCCAGGCGCCCCAAAACTCTCATTTTAGAATTTTACATCTAAATTAGCCATCATTTAAGAATGAAATAAAATGTACCTAAATTATTCATATGAAAAAATTAGAGTTTATCACTAGTAGAATGTCACTAAAATGACTATCAAATAACTATAAGGACTACTCTTTATAGAGGAGAAAAATAAACCCAAAGAAAAAACTCATGGCTTCCAGTAAGGAAACTCAAATCCATCATCACATCTGCTACAAGTGAGGCACTGGAGGTATTGACTAAAAAAATAAAGCGCATTTGTTTTAAAAGATGGCAGGGATTTGCACTTGCCTAACAAGTACAACAGACGTGATTTTATGGTAAGCATACACAGCTTCTAAGAGCCTGAGGATCTTGAAAAAAAATAAAAGTTTATATATTCAAAGGCAGAACAAGAACTGCTAATTACAGATCTGAAAACTTTTTCCCTGTACCGTGATACCACTTGCTAAGAAAAGATCGTATCTAATTACCCACTAAATAGAGGTTGTCCCATGATTAATATAATTACTTGAAAATATTTCAAATGAGTTAGATTTTGCTGCATTTTTTCAAGTAGTTATGCGACAACTGACATAATTATGTTAACAACAGCCACAACAACAAAAATGGTTGCCAAAGTTTAGGCAAATAGGTTATTTCCTCTGGGCAGGTGAAATCATAGCTGCTTTATTAATTTCAATCTGTTATTTTCAACTAGAATCGATTCAAAATTGTTTGCCTAAATGGGAACCGTCTGTGTGCAATGTAGGGCATAAGAATGTAGAACATGCAACATAACACAAGCAATGCAGTGCATAGAGAAAATATTCCCTGCCAGAAAAAAAAAAAAAAAATTCTAGATCAAAATGGCGTCAGCAAGAAACAATGTTTGTTAACTATTCTTTCTGTAGAAATTGAAATATATTACAAAGTGTTTTTTCAATGAGTAGGCTCTATGATCTAACTTTTCTAAGCACTTAGCACCAGACTGGAGTAGAATGCACTCCTGTGAAGGTCATAATGGGAAACCAAATGTGACAATCCAAAGCCATTCCCCTCACTGTGTTTTATTACTTTGTAACAGAGTTCTGCAAAGGATATGTGGCTACTAGGGACATATGTGCACTGATGGTTATTCTCACAGGGACTGAAAAATTTCACTTACATAAAAATTGAATTTGTTTTAAAAGTCAATCTTCAATTTCATTTGTTGTCGTTAATTTGGAGTGGATCAATCACATCTTACAGAATAAATATCATGAATAAAATAAAAAGATATAAAATTACATTTCACATGTGATAAAAGATTAGGGACTCCTGCAGATAAAAATAGGAAAACCTAAGAAATCTATAGTAATCAGTGAAATATCTATTATTTTACGTGACAAATTAATATTGTTGAACTACTAGACATATCAGAATTAGTAAAATATAATAATTTCAAATCAATAATACAAGTACCTTTCAAGTTTGTTGAAAATTGAAGTCAAAATGTTTGATTGGGTGGTATATTTTAAATGATTGATTTACTTTTAAGACTTTTGAAAAAGAAGCACAAAGATGTAATTTCCTATAGAGGCTTCACAAAATTCTCTCTCTCACACACAATTACAAATCACGGAGTTTGAGATTTGTCCATTTTCATCTTGGAGCGTTCATAAAGTTAATTCATTTTTATTTTCTGAAGATTGGACTTCAATCTCATTTGCTTGCTGTTTGAAATGCACTTTTAATATTTGAACTAAATGCACTAGATTTTCCTCCCACACTCTTACTACCATATTTATTAAAAACAAAAACAAAACAGATGAATAAGAAAACTATTAGATCATACTCCCACTATCATTTTATTTAAAAGGGAGCTGTCCGTATCAGACTTTTGAGCTGTTTGTCATCTGGGAATTCTTGAGACTGTTTTCTTTCCAGCATCGCCTACAGATGTTTCTTTAGTCTTTTCATTAGGGTTCTCTCTCCCTCCCCTACCTCCTTTTTAGTTTTTACTCCATTTTCAGATATTTTCCTCTGAAACGATGCAGTTCCTTTGCCATCTATCTAGAGTAACCTCTACCGTGCAGTACCCTCAGCCAGTTTCCTTTCTGAGTCCTTTGAAAAAGCAAAAGACATGGTAACAAGAACTTTACTGTTTACCCTTTCTTTTCTGCTCCTTAAGATTTAGAGAAAACATCATGCATAAACATTTTGTGTGACCACCCTGACTATGCCCCTTAGTATATTCTAGGGACTTAAAAATTCTCAAAGTCACCATATGGCCTGAAGTTTTGCTAGCATGTCTAAATAAAGACTTGGAAGTTCTTTGCTGTGTGCCCCTGGTCTCCAAGACAGAATTTGTAGCTGCTTTTAAAAGTCAATTTAAAAACTCTAGCCCTTGGTGAAGACAAAATTAAAAACAGCTTGAGAAGAGTTGAACATGACAAAATAATAGTTCAAGGAGATTTAGAGATACTGTCAGAAGTTATGCTGAAGTTAGAAGAAACAATTTAAAGGTTATTCCAAGGAACTTGCCGTTCTCATTTTAATGCTAATGAACCAAGAAATATTAGGCTAAGGGAGTTAATCTGTATTCAGAGCATTCTAATAAATTAAATGAAAAGGGTGCAGATCTAATGCAACTTGCAAATGCCGGTTTCAATAATTGTCACATCAGCTGAGTATTTATCTAATCAGCACTGCTAAATTTACCTTTCTCGCTAATATTGCTTTTCTTTTTTGTCACACCATTTTAGTGGCATTTTAGTTAAACTGAGGATTTCCTCCGGAATCACGAAAAAGAAGACTGTAAAGTGCTTTTCCATAGAGGGATATATTACATGCAAGAAGCTATCGTGGGGTCATACTAAAATAATGTTGCTTCTCAAAAAAAATTATTTTTGCTTCTCTTGTAAGAACCATCCCTTTGAAGCGCTTATGAATGTTAGTCTATTTCTTTTGCGTTCTGTAATGTTGCTTACCGTATACATTTGCGGAGTGTTGTGAAAGACTTCATTAGCCGACAACACTACGTATGCTGTCGCTAATTACAATGACTTCCACAGTACCTTTTCTTGTGCATTTTGTTCTCATCACCCTACTACTTCTCCATGCCTTCTCTCTTCTTCCTTTTCAATGCCATCAATCTCATTTTTCTCTAATTTACTTGATAATGAAGTGGTATATCTAAAAACTGAAATAGGGAGTAATGCCTGTTAACATTTTTCAGATGTTCCACTCAAACACCATGTGTCCAACACATGAGTAAGAGTATGAGGTCTCTTGTGAGGTGAAGCAACCAACCCAGGTTGCAACCAGCAATATACCGGCACCAATGCAACTCACTTCCAGCAACATGAAAAATGGAATATAAACACTAGCATTCATGATCTTTTCGGATATAGCTTAAATTTTTACTCCAACTTGAGATTTCTTAAGCCGTCTACGCATATCGCTTTGCTTTCTTTCCTGGGAGAGAAAACAAAGCATTCACTTTGTCCTTGGTTGATTCATTTATAGCATTCCCAATGTTTTTATAAAAGTCTTAACATTACCTTTGTAAATCTTTACACGGTATGTTGCAATGAAGCCTTTTGGAAAGGTTCTTGATGTAAAGGAAATTTCACAGAGAATATTAGAGATAAATGTGAAAAGGGGAGTCATTTTAGGATCAGGGATATGCATGAAAGAAGGACAGAACCTACTTATAAATTGCTAGAAAATAATTTTCAATTTAGAAGTTGTAATGAACTTTTTTTTTATAAAAGTGACCTTTTTAAAAAATGAAGAGGCGTGCCTTCTCCTTTAGCAAGATTGCATTAATAATTGTCAACCCGCAATTAGAAGAAGAGCAGGCTTTCAATTCTTATACTTTTCTCTAAAACATTGGCACATGAAAAGAAGTGCCCTGGACAGATGGGAAATTAGCATGTCATAAAAATCTATAATAGATTGGCTGCTGCTGTCAATCTCATGAAAGTAATTACATCATGGTGACTTTTCCTGAAAATTAACACAAACTTACAAGGGAAACTATTGTGTATATGAGGCAAACAGAAATACAAATCAACATCATTTTCTTTCAATATGATATTCTAATATCTTTTTAATTTTTTGTTAGGATGGAAACATTATTTTTTTATGATAGCATCAGGTAAAAACTTTTCTTTCTAAGAGGATGAGATGGACATGAGGAGTGAAGTGTACTCAACCATCACACTGCTCGAGAGTCAATCTTGAGCCACTGCCGTGCGAGACCACTTGGGCCAGATGCAGAGACTTTTCCCAGCCACCCACCTTTAAAAGTGTCCAGTGTCCAGTGTCCAGTGTCCTGGGTTGTTGAAATGAAGGTGGACTATGGAGAGTTCATCTGATCAAGTAACAAATTGTGAAGTCAAAAGTTGGCGTCAGAACTCCTTGGACAGTTAATGGTGACATGGTTGCTACCATTAAGAAGGAAAATCCTTACTAGGTTGCCAAGAGGAGGAACCTATAGTATCTTGTTGGCCCAGTGATGTTGAGTACTTATTGAAATGGAGACTCATGTTCTCTGCAGACAGACTCAATTTCCACAGGCCTCCCTAATCCCAGAGAAGGGTGCATTTGTAGGTAGCATCAGTGATCTCTTGCTTTTGCCTTTTTTCTCATATTAATGAGGTTCCCTTTTTTTTTCCTACTTATTCTGGCCCAGAGTTTGTCAGTATAGCACTATTGACACTTTAGGTTGGGTAATTTTATGTTGAAGAAGCTGTATTATGCATTGTTGGATAAAGCAGATCTGACTTCTATCCAGTGAATGCCAATAGTACCCCTTGACCTCAGTTACAGCAACCAAAAAAGACTCCAGACATTGCCAATTGTCTCCTGAGAAGGGGATTTTTCCCAGTTTGATGCTCACTGTTTAGTTCATGAAAGTTTTTCTATCTGCATGAAAAATAAAGAATTTCAGCTTACATCTTTACTCTATTGATTCCACAGAGACAATAGTCTCCTTGAGGAAATGAGTGACTTAGGTCTTGAGTGAAGTTGGAGTCTTGGGAATTTAAGTGCAAAAGTGAAGCATAAAATAAAATAAGTTAATACTTGAGATTTCTTCCTCATCACCTATGCATGCTTGCACATGTGGAAAAATACATTGACTATAATTTTATATGAATGAGTCCATCAATTGAACCACAAAAATAGATTGGCTTTACGAAATTTGTTTTGCCATAATTTAGATATTGAGCACTGCTACATTTTTGGTAACTAAAACATTTTGTATAGTTCAAAAGTGAAATAATATAAAGAAGTACTGATGTGCTCAGTCTAGTTCAGACTAGTCAACGAATAATCTCTTGAAAACGTTTTTGGAATGGCAAAAGAATATAAATGCAATTTTATATAAAAGTATGTATATATGTAATGTATACGCATGTATGTATAATTCTAAAATGTGCCACTTTTTTTTTACATTGATGGCACTAGTAAAATCACTAATATTGGCATATTCTGTTTTCTTCTATGGAGAACCTCTTCAAATACTGCACCTAATCATATCCACGGGTCACTTAGAAAAGCACTTGTGTCAGGACAATGTTATCTGTGCTTACGGATCACCTTCTTCTATAGCATTATTAACTTTTTTATACTATCTACCTATGCCAGGGAATATTACAACTCCCATGCCAGATGATAAGTCGGTATCTGTGTCATCTATGGGCTTTCACGTTTAGTAGATGTAGCTAGAATGCTATTAACTTCACACTGAGAATTAAGAATGCAAGTGCCTTTTGTGTAAGGTAAACCTAGATGCTGATAATATCTTCAAATTTCTTTTTAAATATAAAATAAATGAACCAACACAGCAGATTTTTAACAAAGAATTTGTGATTTATTATTGTAATACATTTTTGGCAACATCAAGATAGGTGGTATGTATTTATTCTGCAATAATTATGATTGAAGGTGTATATTCATATTCATGTATATATGCATGGGTAAAATGTTCTATTTAAAAGAAAACATTTTAAACAGATTATAATAAATATGGCATTTTTTTTTGTTATCTTTAACACACGTTGTCTCCTCTGAAGTATAAGAAACGTTATAAAATCATTATGATCACTGCAAAGAAATTCCCACTTCTTAGTTAAGCTTGAGCTCCCATATGTCCCTTTTACAGCATCTCAGAGAGTGTTGATGGAGTGGAGGACTGTGTTCCTCACTCATTTTCACATTTCACATTTTCATATTATCCCCCTGCCATTTGAAACACTCTATCTTGGGCTCTCAGGACCTCCTCTGCTCTTCGTGTTTTCGAAGGCATATTTTAAGGTTTGTTGTTTCTTTTTTCTTTACTACTGAACATATGGGAAAGTTTTCGGTTTGATTTGTTCTATTCACTCAATATTAACTTTTGAAACTTTGGCTTTATTTTTTTTTCCATGAATAACATACTTTGTTTGTTTGGATTAATAATAAGTTAAAAAAGAAAATAAAGTTAGCCCATGACATGTAATAATAATTTTGCAAGAGGTATTTTCTATATAACTGTTAGAAAGTTGAAAAAATACAAGTCCTGCTATTTCTATCCTTTATTGATCCATGCATTCATTTACTGTCAAAACTTTACTGAACCTCAGCTATGATTAGTTAAGTCAGTAATTATGCTAGAAATTGTGGGCATAAATTGTGTCTTCCTTAAAGAAGTGTGTGTGTGTGTGTGTGTGTGTGTGTGTGTGTGTGTATATATATATATATATATATATAATTTATGAACAAAAACATTTTCTGAAATTATTTGAGAAACATTTTAAATGGTGCTAATGGGGGGTGGGGGGCGCCTGGGTTGCTTAGTCAGTTGAACATCCAACTTCTGCTTAGGTCATGATCTGACAGTTCCTGCGTTCAAGCTCCACATCAGGCCTTGTGCTGACAGCTCAGAGCCTGAAGCCTGCTTCAGATTCTGTGTCTCCCTCTCTCTCTGTTCCTCCCCCACTTGCACTCTCTCTCTCTCTCTCTCTCTCAAAAATAAATAAAGATTTTTAAAATGTTTGTAATTGTCTTAATGGCATAGAAACATTTTTAAATGACTTACAGCTGACTTTGGTACCTTTTCTTTAGGGTTCATAAACATAAGCTTAACAATGGCCAAGTGGTTGATTGTTCAAAATGTAATTTCTAACTTCTTTTTAGAGAAGACAGAGTAAACATTAGAAAAGCATTTTTCTAAAGAAATTAAAATAATGGCAGTTTATTACTCTCTGGAGAGAGAGGATTAGTAGACTATCAAAGACAAAATCCATAAATTATATAAGCTAAAGTAATTAATTATTTAATATTATATATGTGTGTAAATACTATGTATATTATATAGATATGCATGGACAGCAGATATGATCTCAGATTCATAAAAACAAACATAGGATTTTCTTACAAATTTACTGCTTCACTGTTTTACTACCTAAATGTGCTTTCTATTTACACCCCAGTTTTATACAAAAGCCCGATTTCCACACCGTTTGATTTCCAGACACTTAAATTAATAAAATGGGTCACGGTAAGGGCATATTTGCAGTTTTCCTTTGAAGAAAATGGTGTTAAACTATGAACGTATTTAAGTAATGTAGTAAACCAGTGTAACTGCCTTCACTTAGGAAGACTTGGCTAATTAAGGCAATTGTGAAGGTCACCAACACAGATTTCAAGTTCATGTGAAAATACAGATATGCAGTGCTAACATCGTTCACAGT
This sequence comes from Prionailurus viverrinus, assembly GCF_022837055.1. Classification (NCBI taxonomy): domain Eukaryota; kingdom Metazoa; phylum Chordata; class Mammalia; order Carnivora; family Felidae; genus Prionailurus; species Prionailurus viverrinus. Next base: position 92,049,804 of record NC_062564.1, read on the forward strand.
TTCTTTGGAAACATGAAATGCAAACCTATAAAATCTCCACAGTCCATACTGGATAATAGGTACTTTTGAAAACCCAGCATTTTCCCAAACATTTTACATTGTTTCCTTGACTGTGTAAGTCTTTTGAGGTTAATTTTATGTGTCAACTTGACTGGGCCATGAGGTTGCCAGATATTTGGATAAACGTTATTTCTGAGTGTCTCTGTGAGTGTATTTCTAGACAAAATTGGCATTAGAATCAGTAGACTGAATAAAGCAGATAGCCTTTCCCAATGTGGGTGGGCCTCATCTATTCCATTGAAAGCCTGAATAGAACAAAAACCTGAGTAATGTGAATAGATTAGGCCAGGCTGCTGACAGTCATACTTTGGACTTGGAAGCATAAATAGTGACTCTCTGAGTAAAGATGGCTATTATCTTGATGGCCTTGATGTATACGTAGATATAACCCAAGAAACAATATTGATAGTGCAATAATAATTTGGTTAAAGACAAAAATGGAGTTTCTTCTGAATTTTACTTTTCAAAAAACATTGTAAGAATGGATTAGATATAGCACCAGAAACGTGCTCATAGTCTAAACGATTCAAAACACATTAACGTCTCCCTAAATTGCACATAACTAGTATTTGTAGAAAGAGAGAAGAGGCAGAGGGAGCAGAGTTAGTTCATCATAATCCAAAGTGAAGTACATGAGCCCATGCTCATACTAACTGTAGGAATATGAAAAATTCATTATTACATAGGACAAAATTAATCAATTCAAAGCAATGGGTGGATAAAATCAGGTGACTTGGTGACATTTAGTATATATCTAATCAAAATATATGATTTCTTAAGCTAGCAGTATAATTATTTAATTGCCACAATGTGAAGAAAGGAAATGGAAATTCTGTATTTGTTAATGAAGATTTGAGTGCTTGGTAAATAATGAGAGATTTTCTGTGAGTACAGACACGTGGCCACATTAAGTTATTGTCCAATCACATTCATATACCTCTAAAGCCATTAAAATGAGGACACATTTAAAAGATTATCAAAAACTGCACTTTTATATTTTTAAGCATAATTTGGGATGAAGTATTTTATAGGGAGAAAGAGTAGCCAAATTTGATAATCTACTTGGGTTTGCAGCATATATTTAATAAAAATACATGCTACAATTAGAAAAAGCAAATGAGTAAGGGAGAATTTTCTCTACATGATTTTGTAGAGGTGGGAACCTACCTTCAGACTCAGACTTGGAATGGAATTTACATCATCAGCTTTTCTATTTCTTAGGTCTTCTGACTTGATTTTGGATTTCTCACCCTCCATACTCACAAGAGCTAATTCTTTACAGTAAATCTCTCTCCCTTTTCCTCTCTCTCTCTCTCTCTCTCTCTCTCTCTCTTTGTCTCTCTCCCATTAAATGTGGGTGTGTGGGGCGCCTGGGTGGCTTGGTCGGTTAAGCATCCAACTTCGGCTCAGGTCATGATCTCACAGTCTGTGAGTTCGAGCCCCAAGTCGGGCTCTGTGCTGACAGCTCAGAGCCTGGAGCCTGTTTCAGATTCTGTGTCTCCCTCTCTCTCTGCCCCTCCCCTGTTCATGCTCTGTCTCTCTCTGTCTCAAAAATAAATAAACGTTAAAAAAAATTAAATATGTGTGTGTGTGTATATATATATGGATATGTATACATATATATGTACATATATATACATATATATGTACATGTATATATGTACATGTATATATATATATATATGTATATGTATATGTATATGTATATGTATAGCATCCTATGAGTTCTGTTTCTTTGGAGAACCCAGACTAGTGCAAGGCTAATCTTACAGACCTTCCAATGAATAGAACATAGTCACATTTCCTAAAGTCATGCTATGATCTAATCACATTTCAAAATATTCAAACTACTGAAGATAATTTTAGACTCTGATTTAATTGTTAAAGTGAATTATCTCTGCTTAATTGAAAATAAAACAATAATTTTTGTTTTAATTACATAAAAATATTAGTGTTTGTAAAATAGTATAGACAAATTAGGGGCGCCTGGGTGGCTCAGTCGGTTAAGTGTCTGACTTCAGCTCAGGTCACTATCTCGTGGTCCGTGAGTTCCAGCCCCGCATCGGGCTCTGGGCTGACGGCTCAGAGCCTGGAGCCTGCTTCCAATTCTGTGTCTCCCTCTCTCTCTCTGCTCCTCCCTCATTCATGCTCTGTCTCTCTCTGTCTCAAAAATAAATAAACATTTAAAAATAATAATAAAATCAAATAGTAAAGACAAATTAGATATATTTGTTTTGTAGAATTTTATTTCTTAAGCAAAAATTGAATTTTAAGTTTTTAGTTACGTTCAAGAGAAAGGAAATGCTTTTCTTTAGCCTTTTGTTTTTTAAGTTTATGTATTTATCTTGAGAGAGACAGAGCGAGCACAATCGGGGAAGCGGCAGAGAGAGAGGGAGACGGAGAATCTCAAGCACGCTACGCACTGGGGAGCTATTTCTCTTTACACTTTTTTAAAAAAGTTTACTTATTTATGTTTGAGAGAGACGGAGCTAGCACAAGCAGGGGAGGGGCAGAGAGAGAAGGAGAGAGAGACTCCTAGCCAGGCTTGGCACTGCTAGCTCGGAGCTCCACCCGAGGCTCGAACTCAGGAAACCGTGAGATCATGACCTGAGGGGAAACCAAGAGTCTTATGCTTAACTAACTGAGCCATCCAGGCACCGCGAAAGGAACTGTTTTTCTAACCACACACTAACCCTTAAGTAATGCCCACACTGGGTTACCATTTCTGTCCTGTCAATGTTACCTAGAGAACTACGATTTTCATCCTGTATTTATCCAGCCCTCCAAACTGCAGGTGACTCAGGGGAAGCTGAAGCCAATCCTCATTTTCCAGCTGAGTTCTGATTAGTGTCAGTCATTCCTAGTGATGCCATTTCTTGCAGGAGTTTGTGTTTGGTTCAGGAACATGAGCATAATCCACACCAATCTAATGAGTCAATGGGCTAGGTGTATGTAGATAACCTAAAATAGCTTAATAAAGTTCAATAAAAAATGATTGTTAGGCAAAGGTTTTTCCCTTCTTCCATATGAATGTGAACTATCTTTTCTTAGTAGCTTCCACTGCCTTCTTGAGAGGAGGACAACCATCACAAGGCTGACGCTCATGTGGAAGGTGGCCGTCAAGAGAACCAGGCAGAAATGGAATCATAGACTAGAGTGCTCCATAGCCGGAAATCATAATACCTCTCTACTTTCTATTACGTGAAATGAGGTTTAGTCCTTAATTTTAGTTTACTTTTATTTTGGATTCAGTTTCCTGCAGGTGAAAAAAATGTTCTGACAATGATAGAGTTATCATGACCCCCAAAGGCAGGGATAGGGAGAATGCGGCTATCAAGATGATTCACTTCTTTATCAGAAGGGGTAAAAAAAGCAATAGCCACATACTGCAGCGGCCATTCACAGTATTGGAAACTCTCAATAAATTTGGACTGAATATGCATGTGTCTTTGTCATAAATGAATGATTTATATAAAAAATAGAGAATATATATTTTATGAGAACTTTGTTGATAAAGGGGAAATAGAGATAAAGTCCCCACTATCAAAGTGAGCATGTCTTCTTCACATTAAAAATAGAAATGAAAGAAAAAAATAGAAGTGAGACAGCTTTTTAGGTGAATTTATTTATTTTTTATTGTTTTTTTTTAAATTTTTTATTGAGAGAGAGTGCAAGCAAGGGAGGGGCAGAGACAGAGGGGACAGAGGATGTGAAGTGGGTTCTGTGCTGACAGCAGAAAGCCTGATGCGGGGCTCAAACTCACAAACTACAAGATCATGACCTGAGCTAAAGTGGGGGAGTTAACCAACTGAGTCACCCAGGTGCTCCTTTCAGGTGAATTTAGAATGCTTATTTTCTCTGTTAATTGAAACCTTTGTAGTTATATAATGGACTCCTTTAAAGCTGCTAATGCTGTTTTTGCTTTAAAATCTATTTAACAATACAATATAACCACAAAATGTTTCCTTTCAATTATCTGTAACCGATATAGTTTTTTTGCCCAGGTTTTGTATTGTATAATATCCTATTTGAAAACATCAAAGTTTATTTCTGCTGTTAATAGTTCTTAATGTCTTTAATCATGTCTTGCTACAGGTTTTGTTTCCATATTTTTCTTCTATGTATGTTTGCAAGCTCTTATCTAACTGATCTAAATGTACAAAATTATGAGGGTTATATCTTGAGGATGACTTCCTCTAGAAAGAATTAGTATTTACATCTTTTAGGTGAACTGGGGTATAACAAAGTTGAGTCCACTTTATGTTCGTCTCCAATCTTTAGGTTTCCTGTATGTGTATACATTTGACCCTCAAATTTCTGTGCTGGCAAGATTATGGATCTGCATTTGGGTGGAAATTTATTTCCTTCTGTCCTTCCTTCCTTCCTCTCTTTCTTTTTTATTTATTTAATTTCTAATTGTATCCAGCTCCAATAGGGGTCAAGATAGTAAGTATAGTTCTCTTCTGGTCATGCTTTACTGCAATCTAATTTTATATTCCCTACCCTACCCTTACTGTGAGAGAGCTGGGTTTGGGGGGATCCTGTCTTTATATAGTTATTTGGGTGACAGTACTCTCATTTGAGTCGTTGCAAGTCTTCATATTTTTATCCCTACTAGGCTATTAAAACAGTGTCTTCAATGCAGCCGAAGGATCATTTCTTGTTTTCTCCTGTGGATACCTTCATTCTATAATACTCAGTTAAAAAAAAAAAAAACATTAATACCAAATTTAGTTAAATTACCATCCGTCTCCTTAGTTCACATCTGATCTCATGATTCAGGTAGACAGTGAAGAATGGCATGGTGTGTTTAATTCTCTTTCTTTTTCTTTACCACTCATTCTGTGTTTTCTGCATCTATTTTCCTTCCCCAGTGTTGAAGCTTGCGTGGAGGGACTGGGGAAAGGGTAGAGATGTTTTGTGTACTCATTTTGTAAGTACTAAATCTTCAAAAGATTTCTTTGATTTCTGTGATCAAGTATAAGGTGAAGGACTGAGAAGATGCTTTAAGCCAGAATAAAATGCACACTTCACAGCTATCACATATATTATAGTACTCAAAGAAAAAAAAAAATCATGTGCAAAACATCCTTATAGTATTGTCTGTAAAAATCAATGTATTGACTGAAATAACCTGAAGGGGGAAAAAAAAACAAAAAAACAAGCACTAAAGTGAAGACAAAGTTTCATGTCTTTAAATGTTTCTAGGAAGTTAAAAACCCTGAGCAAGTCAATAAACTTTTTACTCTCAATTTCCTTTCCTATTAAAAAGAAAATTTAGATTGGATGATCACTAATACCCTATCAATATACAATTATATTTTTTGTTGCCATAAATTACCTTTATTCTTACAGTGAAAATATTTCCTTCATATTTTATAATAGTATGAAAAATGAGATCTGAACCTTTTTAATAACCAAATTAATTTGAATTGCTACCAGACATAACCATGTAATAAATATACACTAAATGCTATTTTGAGTCTATTTTCCCTTCTTCTCCCTAGTGTAGGTAATTGAAAATACTATATGTCTAGCCAACACAAGAAAAATAAATGTTATCAATATGCTAAATCGTTTCCCTTGTCTGGATTCTAAAGTGCAATGATAATAAAACGAATATTTGGGGTCATCCAAATTGACTTGACAGGGCAAATTGCTCCCCCAACTCTCACAAATAATCTTATTATTCTTTTGAAATTAGCAAGGTTGATTCTTCTTTTTTTTTTTTTTTAAATTTTTTTTTTCAAAGTTTATTTATTTTTGGGACAGAGAGAGACAGAGCATGAACGGGGGAGGGGCAGAGAGAGAGGGAGACACAGAATCGGAAACAGGCTCCAGGCTCTGAGCCATCAGCCCAGAGCCTGACGCGGGGCTCGAACTCGCAGACCGCGAGATCGTGACCTGGCTGAAGTCGGACGCTTAACCGACTGCGCCACCCAGGCGCCCCAGGTTGATTCTTCTTTTAATATCAAAATGCTCATTAAATGCTGCATCAATTTAAGTATTTATTAAAATTAGAAGAGAGAATAGGGGTAAAGTTATGCGACTAAAAAATAATGTCCAATGTTTTAACTATCTGAAACCAGGTGATAACTCTTGTTAAGTTCATATGAAGCATTTTTAATGCTTCTAATATAAATGTCAGTTTTAAAGGTATAGCAAAATGAATGCCAATGGCCTTGTTCTAGCTATCTTTCATTTGAAAAAAAATCTAGAACCTGAACTTGAAACTGATTAAGAGAAAAAAATGAGTCCAGTTGGGTTTATACATATATTTTGAATTTTTCCTTATTTTTCCATGTAGATATTTGTGTTATTTTAAATTCGTGATTAGCTTAAGAATTATTAAAAAAATATTGGTAAAATTCTCCCTCGGTAAGTACTGTCATGTGTATAGTCTCAGATACTCTTTGTCTACTATATGTATTTTATTTTTCCTAAGAGTTTCAAAATAAGAGTTTTATTTTTCCTAAGAGTTTCAAACTCTATAATATTTTGAATTAGGTTATGGGCATGCATTAAAAGTTTGCAGTCAACATTTTATTGAGATTCTAATGAGATGTAAAGAAAGAAACAATATATTTGGCTCCCTATCTAAAATAGATTTTCAGTAAAAATAAATGAAATACAGACACTTGCATTTGGTATTATTTATTATCGATAATATCAAATTAGTATTTTAAGATTTGCCAATAAATTAAAGAACTAGAAATATACACATACATAATGTATCTAAATATTTGTCTGTGCACAAAACATAAGTAAAATAAAGAATCTGATGGAGTCCCAGAATGAGGGATGGTATTAAATTTCGGCATAAGGTCATGAACTCTGCGTAAAAATTAATTTTTGAAAAAAAAAAAAGAAATTAATTTTGGTCCCCAAACTCATTTGGCCATAGCTTTACCTATGTCCATATTGAGATATTCTAATAGCATACTCTTCAGGTCCATTGGCTTGCTTTTTCTGATTCTGGGCCATGCTTGGGGCAAGAAATCCTGTGAGTCCAGGGGCGCCTGGGTGGCGCAGTCGGTTAAGCATCCGACTTCAGCCAGGTCACGATCTCGCGGTCCGTGAGTTCGAGCCCCGCGTCAGGCTCTGGGCTGATGGCTCGGAGCCTGGAGCTGTTTCCGATTCTGTGTCTCCCTCTCTCTCTGCCCCTCCCCCGTTCATGCTCTGTCTCTCTCTGTCCCCAAAAAAATAAATAAACGTTGAAAAAAAAAATTAAAAAAAAAAAAAAGAAATCCTGTGAGTCTATCACTCACACACTCTGCTAAACACATCAACCACAGAGCCATTCAATCCATTCTCTTGCCACCTTCCTGCTATTTCCTTTGTATTTATTTTCTATGGTTGATGTAACGAATTACACAAACTTAGCAACTTAGGACAACAAAAATTTATCTTAACAGTTCTGGATATCAGAAGTCCAAAATCGATCTCACTGAGCTTAAGTCACTGTATCAGCAAAGTGGTGTTCTTTCCTGGAGGATCTAAGGGAGAACCATTTTCTTATCTTTTCCAGCTTCTGTGAACTGCCAGAATTCATTGGTCCCTGGACTTTTTCTATCTTTAAATCGGCAAAAGTTTGTTCAGCCTTTCTGACATTATATCACTCTTATTCTCTGCAACTCTCTTTCATTTATAAGAACACTTATGATTACCTGGACCCCACCCAGATAACCCAGGATAATCATCCCATCTCAAGATCTTTAACATAATTACATCTGTAAAGTGTGTTTTGATAAACTAGACACGTTCACAGATCCCAGGGATTAGGAGAACATTATTGGGGCAGCATTATTCTGCCTATCAGTCTCTGTAACCGGAGCCAACGTTTTATTTGCAACAACTCTCCAAGTTCATAAAGGAAAAATCATCCCAACCTTAATAATTCTTCCTTATTGAGTCTGTGCATGATGTGGTATCTGAAATTCACCCTCACCTGCTTTCACTACTAAATACTCCAGTCTTATAAACATTTCTAGACAGGGTTTTGGAAACAAGCACCAAGACTTACAGACTACTTTTGTCTTCTGTCTCATAGCTTTCACTTGAAAATGAACAAAGAAAAAAGAATTCCAGGGAAAATAAATGAGAAAAGAAATACATAGGCTAATATCTCAATATATCATAGAATCACATATGTTAATTTTTAGAGATGCTAAAAATCCTTGTCCTAGGAAATAAATAAATGTGTGTAATATCAATACATTAAAAAATAATAAAATCCATAAAAAAGATAGTATTAACATCAATTATGTTAAGATGTTCTCATTGGTTCAAGGAGAGTTGAAAGTAGAACACTTCACATCATACAGATAATGAATATGAGTAATCAAGTCCCTTAAATAAATGTACTTTATTACACAAATTATTCACCTCAGTTATCAATTTAGCCTGTTTGTCTTAGATGATCATTCAATTCTCATGTGTGCAATTTTCCTCATATGACAGATATGACAGAGATGGAATTTTCTAAATGTTGGTGCATTGAAACCTGGCCCCAGTGCTAATTCTTTTTTGGCACATCATACAGTTTCATGTCCTTTTTATTTTTATTTTTTTGGATAAACTGTTTTATCTACCTGAAATTACTTTTTCTTACTGTATTGTTGTAATGAGAACTCATTTCTAAATACGTGCCCAGTGTTAGCACAAACTACATCTTTTCCAAAGGTATTTTTATTGACTAATTTAAAGATCTGTTGAAAAAATGTATGTAAGTCGCCCAAAATAAGAAATGTCTACACTATTATATCAGAAGAGCATATTTTTAAAAGTATCTGCCAAATAGTTTATCTTTCTTTTTTATCTTCATTTTTTTTAATTTTAAGATAGTGACACTTTTTATTGTTCTCTGTCAACCACACAAAGATATGTTTAATTATAGTGCTAAAGATGTATTCCTAATATATATATTTTTTTAATTTACATCCAAGTTAGTTAGCTTATGGTACAACAATGATTCCAGGAGTAGATTCCTTAATGCCCCTTACGCATTTATCCCATTCCCCCTCCCACAAACCCTCCAGCAACCCTCTGTTTGTTCTCTATATTTGAGAGTGTCTTATGTTTTGTTTCCCTCCCTGTTTTTATATTATTTTTGCTTTCCTTCCCTTATGTTCATCTGTTTTGTATCTTAAAGTCCTCATATGAGTGAATTTATATATTTGTCTTTCTCTGACTAATTTCACTTAGCATAATACCCTCTATTTCCATCCACGTAGCTGCAAATGGCAAGAGTTCATTCTTTTTGATTGCCAAGTAATACTCCATTGTACATATATACCACTTCTTCTTTATCCATTCAGCCATCTATGGACATTTGGGCTCTTTCCATACTTTGGCTACTGTTGATAGTGCTACTGTAAACATTGGGGTGCATGTGTCCCTTCAAAACAGCATACCTGTATCCTGTGGATAAATACCTAGTAGTGCAATTGCTGGTTCGTAGGGTAGTTCTAATTTTAATTTTTTGAGGAACCTCCATACTGTTTTCCAGAGTGGCTGCACCAGTTTGCATTGCCACAAGCAGTGCAAAAGAGATCGTCTATTTCCACATCCTCACCAACATCTGTCGTTGCCTGAGTTGTTAATATTAGCCATTAAAAGTGTGAGGTGATATCTAATTGTGGTTTTAATTTGTATTTCCCTGATGAGTGATGTTGAGTATTTTTTCAGTGTCAGTTGGCCATCTGGATGTCTTCTTTGGAGAAGTGTCTATTCATTTCTTTTGCCCATTTCTTCACTGGATTATTTGTTTTTCGGGTGTGGAGTTTGGTGGGTTCTTTATAGATTTTGGATATTAACCCTTCATCTGATATGTCATTTGCAAATATCTTCTCCCATTCCATAGGTTGCCTTTTAGTTTTGGTGATTGTTTCCTTAGCTGTGCAGAAGCTTTTTATTTTGATGAAGTTCCAATAGTTCATTTTTGCTTTTGTTTCCTTTGCCTCCAGAGACGTGTTAAGAAGTTGCTGTGACCGAGGTCAAAGAGGTTTTTGCCTGCTTTCTCCTCAAGGATTTTGATGGCTTCCTACCTTACATTAGGTCTTTCATCCATTTTGAGTTTATTTTTCTGTATGGTGTTGCAATGTGGTCCAGGTTCATTTTTCTGCATGTCGCTGTCCAGTTTTCCCAGCACCACTTGCTGAAGTGACTGTCTTTATTCCATTGGACATTCTTTCCTGCTTTGTCAAAGATTAGTTGGTCATACATTTGTGAGTCCATTTCTGGGTTCTCTAGTCTGTTCCATTGATCTGAATGTCTGTTTTTGTGCCAGTACCATACTGTCTTGATGATTACAGCTTTGTAATACAGCTTGAAGTCTGCGATTGTGATGCTTCCAGATTTGGTTTTCTTTTTCAAGATTGCTTTGGCTATTTGCAGTCTTTTCTGGTTCCATACAAATTGTAGGATTGTTTGTTATAGCTCTGTGAAGAATGCTGGTGTTACTTTGATAAAGATTGCATTAAATATGTAGATTGCTTTGGGTGGTATTGACATTTTAACAATATTTGTTCTTCCCAACCAGGAACATGGAATATTTTTTCCATTTTTATTGTCTTCTTCAATTTCTTGAATAAGCTCTATAGTTTTCAGTATATAGATTTTTCACATCTTTGGTTAGATATATTCCTGGTTTTGATGTTTTTTTGGTACAATTGTAAATGGGATTGATTCCTTGATAATTCTTTCTGTTACTTCATTAATGGTGTATAGGAATGAAACTGATTTCTGTGCTTTGATTTTATATCTTGCAACTTTGTTGAGTTCATGGATCAGTTCTAGCAGCTTCTTGGTGGAATCTTTTGGGTTTTCCATATAGAATGTCATGTCATCTGCTAAGATTGAAAGTTTTACCTCCTCCTGGCCAATTTGCATGCGTTTTATTCCTTTCTGTTGTCTCATTCCTGAGGCTAAGATTTTCAAATACTATGTTGCATAACAGTGGTGAGAGTGGACATCCCTGTAGTGTTCTTGACCTTAGGAGGAAAGGTCTAAGTTTTTCCCCATTGAGGATGATATTGGTGGTGGGTGTTTTAAATATGGCTTTTATGATCTTGAGGTATGATCCTTCTCTCCCTACTTTCTTGAGGTTTTTTATGAAGAAAGGATGCTGTATTTTGTCGAACAGTTTATCTGCATCTATTGAGAGGATCATGTGGTTCTTGTCCTTTCTTTTATTGATGTGATGAATCACATTGATTGTTTTGCAGATATGGAACCAGCCTTGCATTCCAGGTATAAATCCCACTTGGTCGTGGTGAATAATATTTCAAATGTATTGTTGGATCCAGTAGACTAGTATCTTGTTGAGGATTTTTGCATCCATGTTCATCAGCGAAATTGGTCTAGAGTTTTCCTTTTTAGTGGAGTGTTTATCTGGTTTTGGAATCAAGGTAATGCTGGCCTCATAGAAAGAGTTTTGAAGTTTTCCTTCCATTCCTATTTTTTGAAACAGCTTCAAGAGAATAGGTGTTAATTCTTCCTTAAATGTTTGGTAGAATTCTCCTAGAAAGCCATTTGGCCCTGGACTTTTGTTTTTTGGGGGAGATTTGTGATTACTAATTCAATTTCTTTACTGGTTATAGGTCTGTTCATATTTTCTATTTCTTCCTGTTTCAGATTTGATAGTTTATATGTTTCTCAGAATTTGTCCATTTCTCCCAGATTGCCCATTATATTGGTGTATAATTGCTCATAATATTCTCTTATTATTGTTTGTATTTGTGCCATGTTGGTTGTGATCTCTCTTGTTTCATTAGTGAATTTATTTATTTGGATCATTTCCTCTTTCTTTTTGATCAAACAGGCTAGTGGTTTATCAATTTTGTTAATTATTTCAAAGAACCAGCTTCTGGTTTCATTGATCTGTTCTACTGTTTGTTTTTTTCTTTTCTTTTTTTGGTTTCCATAAAATTGATTTCTGCTCTAATCTTTATTATTTCCTGTCTTCTGCCTGTTTTGGGTTTTATTTGTTGTTCTTTCTCCAGCTCTTTAAGGCATAATGTTAGATTCTGTATCTGAGTCCTATCTTCCTTCTTTAGGAAGGCCTGCCCTGCTATATACTTCCTTCTTATGACCACCTTTGCTATGTTCCAGAGGTTTTGGGCTGTGGTGTTAGTACTTTCATTGGTTTCCATGTACTTTTTAATTTCCTCTTTTTTTTTTTTAAATGTTTATTTTTTTTTTTTTATTTTTGAGACAGAGAGAGACAGAGCATGAACGGGGGAGGGGCAGAGAGAGAGGGAGACACAGAATCGGAAACAGGCTCCAGGCTCTGAGCCATCAGCCCAGAGCCCGACGCGGGGCTCGAACTCACAGACTGCGAGATCGTGACCTGAGCTGAAGTCGGCGCTTAACCGACTGAGCCACCCAGGCGCCCCTTTAATTTCCTCTTTAACTGCTTGGTTATTCCATTCATTCTTTAGTAGGATGGCCTTTAGTCTCCAAGTATTTGTTATCTTTCCACATTATTTTCTTGCGGTTGATTTCAAGTTTCATAGCATTGTGGTCTGAAAATATGCACAGTATGATCTCGATCTTTTTGTACGTATTGAGGGCTTATTTGTGACATAGTATGTGATCTATTCTGATGAATGTTCCATGTGTACTTGAGAAGAAGGTGTTTCCCACTGTTTTAGGATGAAATGTTCTGAATATATTTGTTAAGTCCATCCAGTCCAATGTGTCATTCAAAGCCATTGTTTCCTTGTTGATTTTCTGTTTAGATGATCTGTCCATTGCTATAGGTGGGGTGTTGAAGTTCCCTACTATTATGGTAGGTATTATCAAAGAGTTTCTTTATGTTTGTGATTAATTGGTTTATATAGTTGTGTGCTCTCACGTTTGGAGCATAAATGTTTACAATTGTTGGATCTTGGTGGATGGACCCCTTTATTATGATATAATGCCTTTTTTTATCACCTGTTACAGTCTTTACTTTAAAATCTAGATTGTCTGATATATATATGGCTACTCCGGCTTTCTTTTGTTGGCCGTTAGCATGATAGATGGTTCTCCATCCCCTTATTTTCAAACTGTAGGTGTCTCTAGGTCTAAAGTGGGTCACTTGTAAACAGCATATAGATGGATCTTCCTTTCTTATCCATTCTGCTATCCTATGTCTTTTGATTGGAGCATTTAGTCCATTGAAGTTAGGAGTGAGTACTGAAAGGTATGAATTTATTGCCATTATGTTGCCTGTAGAGTTGGAGTTTCTGCTGGTGTTCTCTGATCCTTTCTAGTCTTTGTTGCTTTTGGTCTTTTTTTTTTTTCCATCTTTTCTCCCCTCAGAGAGTCCCCCTTAAAATTTCTTGCAGGGCTTGTTTAGTAGTCATGAACTCCTTTAATTTTTTTTTGTCCAGGAAGCTTTTTATCTTTCCTTCTATTTTGAATGAAAGCCTTGCTAGATAAAGAATTCTTCATATTTTTCTGATTCAGCACATTGAATATATTCTGCCACTCCTTTCTAGCCTGACAAGCTTCTGTGGGTAAGTCTGCTGTGAATTCAAACTGTCTTCCTTGTATGTTAAAGAGTTTTTTTTTTCCTTGCTGCTTTCATGATTCTCTCCTTGCCTGAGTATTTTGTGAATTTGGCTATGATATGCCTTGTTGATGGCTGGCTTTTGTTGAATCTAATGGGAGTCCTTTGTTTTCTGGATTTTGATGTCTATGTCTCTCCCCGGTTAGGAAAGCTTGCCACTATGATTTGCTTACATAATCCTACCCCTTCTTCTCTCTCTCTTCCTCTTCTGGGACCCCCTATGATTCTGAAGTTATTCTTTTTTAGTGAGTCACTGAGTTCTCTCATTCTTAAATCGTGCTGTTTTGCCCTAGTCTCCCTCTTTTTTCTGCTTCATTGCTCTCCATAAGTTTGTCCTCTATATTGCTGATTCGCTGCTCTGCTTCATGAACCTTGCCACCATGGTGGCTATTAGAGTTTACAGCTCAGTCACATTTTTGATGTCATCCTGACTAGCTTTAATACTTTTATCTCTGCAGAAGGAGATTCTAATCTATTTTCAACCCCAGCTAGTATTTTTATTGTCATGATTCGAATTCTGGTTCAGACATCTTGCTTGTATGTGTTGATTAGGTCTGTGGCCGTCATTCCTTCCTGTTCTTTCTTTTGGGGTGAATTCCTTCGTTTCATCATTTTGAAGGCAGAAAAAGACTTAATCAAGAAAAAAATTAATTAACTTAAAACATTAAAAACAACACAAAAAGTCAAGTAAAGGATGTTAAATCCTAGGTGCATTTAGTCTGGTTGTTGAAAGGAGCTTGATAGATTAGAGAAAAAAGGGAAAGATAAGAAAAGAAAAAAAAAGGAAAAATGAAAAGAAGAAAAATGTTGAAAATTTGAACAAATGAATACAGTAAAATAGAATAAAATGAAATGATGGAAGTAAAATAGAATTTTAAAAATATACAAAACTAAAATAATTAATAGAAAAATTAAAGAAAAATATTTTTCAATAAAAAATGGAAAATATTTTTTTCTTTTTCTGTATTCAAGAATAAGAAAAGAAGAGAAAAAGAAAAAAAGTTGAATAGATGAACCAGCAAACAGACTGAAATACAATTGAAATTACATCGGTTTCGCGTAGAAGTCAAACTACGAAGCACTTTATAGTCCATAAACTAAAGAGTTGGAGAGGCTTGTGGCATTCCTGAAGAGTGCTGCTGGCCCAGTTGAGCAGGTTTTAGTGTAATGGCTCCGTTCTCCCCTAGATGGTGCTGCTTAGCTTACTGGAGTGGATTGTTGTGGCACATGTAGGCATGTATGTGCATGTGCGGGAGGGGTGAAAATGGCATCATCCAGCTACCCAGTCTCCAGTGTCAGAATTCTGTGCACTCCCCAACCGGCAATCAACCACCCCTCCTTTGTCTCCAGCTTCCATCCACTACCCACTTTTACACTGTCCATGAGCAGGCTGTCATTCTGCCAGGTGACATCTCCCTACTGAGTTTTATCTCAGATGCAGCTGTGTTTCCCAACCCCTCACTTCTAAGGTTCTGTGGCTTTGACCCATTCTGACCCTTTGGGGGAGGGTCTCACCAAGCAATGGCAGGATGCCCGCTCACCCCCAGGAATGTTCGCGAGACTGTGCTGCTGTTGATGCCCAGAGACTGCGGCTGGTTGCCAGCCTGCCCCAGAAAAAGTTCATATGATCATGTAGCAGCAGCATTTCAGGGGGTATGGAAAATCACAACACACATCTGGCACCAGGCCTCCCCCTTAATGTTCTTGTTCTATCACCAGCAAAAGTGGTTGTTCTCCAGAGCCTGCTGGCACCTTTGCCTGTGGAGTCTCCACACAGCCTCTACCAAATGTCCTTCCAGCAGGGGAACCACCTCTCCCCATGTGGCCCAAGGACCCCTTGGACCTTGCTCTCTGATCCTGGGGATTTGCGCCCTTCCCACCAGAGCACTGCCAGGTATCAAGCTGCCTAGTTTCAGACTCTGTGCTCCCCCCCTTTATAGAGTTTCAATGGAATTTAAACCTTTTCCTTTCTCCATCTCCCTTTTTTGTTCAGTACTTTTCATACTCTTTCTTTTCTCTCCAACTGCTTCCTGGGGAGGGGGGTGCTTTCCCATACTCTCCCCCCATCCACATCCTCTATCCACAAGCACAAACAGTTCCTTGCCCTCCACGGATTCTCTCTCCCTCAATTTATATATTTCTGCCATGTACCTGCCAAGTTCTGTGGTTCAGGCTGTGCAGACTGTTGTGTTAATCCTCAAATAAGTTTTTTAGGTGTGCAAAATGGTTTAGTGTTGATCTGGCTATATTTCAGGAATAAGAGATGCAAAAAAAAAAAAAACCCTTCCATGCTATTCACTCTCTGGATCCTCTTCCTATCTTTCTTTTATGCAAACTAATAAAATATTTTGTTTTCAACACTGGGGTAACATTACTTGACAAGTGCTATGAGATTTTTAAAAAATATTTAGGAACTAAACCTTCTGCTTTGCAGCTAACCTTAAAAGATCTCTCTGAAAATACACCCCTTTCTAGTGTAAGGAGAGTGGAAGGCACACAGAAAGTCACCAATAAATCAGTTCATTCCATTAGAGAATACATAGTAATTGAAGGATTGGCTAAAACCATGTAATTGGAGCAAGATGTGGAAATGTTCTATTTGTTCATAATAAACTGCAATATATCTTATATTTCCAAAGGTAACCCTCTCAGTTAAAAAACAAAGTCTGTAAAGCATCAAAATATCTCTCCATTAATGTTATTTGGTGAAATACACATGTTAAAATATATGCATTGAAAATGTAAACCTGGGCACATTTCACACTAAAATGGTATTTTTGTCATTTAAATTCTATTGTAATTCTTATCCTGGGGCATTCATGAAAGATATCTGAAATAAAGCTATATCTGTGAAGAGAGTAGTTGAAGGCAAAGACTAAACTAATGAAGCATAGCTTTTCTGAGGCCATTTTTCTAACTCTTTGCATATATCCTTATGTAATATGGAAAGCCTTTCCTCACTTTAGGCCATCTGCCCCTTTGTCAAATATACTTGAAATTGTTGGTAAAATTAAAATGATTTAGTATGATAATCCCTCTGAAATGGACTTTAAATGTTAGCTTCACAGAAAAGTGATTTTAAAAGTATAATGTTAAATTTCTAACTGCCATTTAATGTGAAATCTGAAGTAGAATAATTTAAAAGAGCTTTATTTTATCTATTGCACCACCTGTAACTGGACTTTTTTTTTAATTGCAAGCAATTTTGTGCTGTAGTGGTTGCCTTTGAAGAACAATTGTGCCTATATCCTCTCAAGTCCATATTTCACAGCATCACATTGATAACTTCAAATCAGTGATTTAGACGGTATTTATAGAACATAAATCAGCAAATGATACAAATCAGAGTTCCTTCCCACCCTGCCCGACCAATTATTAACCATATACCAGCATACCACCACAAAGCTGAAACTAGTGATCTCTGTTTTGCCTAAGTATTATATCTATAGACAATCACCAGGGTGAAATGCTTCAAAATATAACAGTCTTTTATTTTTTGAAATAATATAATTTAATTGTTGCATGCAGTTAACTGCCTTTGTGTTTAAAGATGGCTGAGCTAAAGAAAAGTGCTGATTTTGTACTTTTTATATTTCATTACTGCACTCAACAATATGAACATACTTTTCTAAAAGAGCTTAATTAATAGATAAAAGAGGAGAGCCATTACGTTTAGGTTGCTTATTAGTAAGTGCATAATAAAAGAATAAGCAAGATCCAAGGTGAAAATGAGGTCAAATGGAGAATTTTTAACTGGATGTTTATTTAACAAATTTTCATTGAAGACGAATGAAAATAAATACTATGCTATCCATGGTGGTTAAACAAATAAGTTACTACACTGAAGAGACAAACATCTAAACCAATGTTTATAGCAGCACTTTCAACAGTAGCCAAATTATGAAGCCCTAATGCCCATCAAATGATGAATGGATAAAGAAGATGTGGTTTATATACAATGGAATACTACTTGGCAACGAAAAAGAATGAAATCCTGCCATTTGCAACAACGTGATGGAACTGGAGGATATTATGCTAAGTGAAATAAGTCAGTCAGAGAAAGACAGATACCATATGTTTTCAATCATATGTGGAACTTGAAAAAGTTAGCAGATGGCCATGGGAGAATGGAAGAGGAAAAAATAGTTTCAAACAGAGAGGGAGGCAAACCATAAGAGACTCTTAAATACAGAGAAAAAAACGGAGTGTTGATGGGGGGGAGAATGGGTGATGGGCATTGAGAAGGGCACTTGAGATGAGCACTGGGTGTTGTATGTAAGTGAAGAATCATGCGAATCTACCCCCAAAACCAAGAGCATACTGTATATACACTGTATGTTAGCTACTTGACAATAAAGTATATATATTTAAAAAAAGAAACATTTGAAGTTATGAGGGAAATAAAGCACCAGCCTAGAATTTTGTACATTGAAAACCTGTCCTTCAAAAGTGAGGAAGAAATAGACTTTCTCAGACAAAAGAAAATTTAGGAAATTTGTTCCCAGTTAAGATGTGTTGCAAGAGATTTTAAAACTGGATGTTATATGTAGTGATTAATCACTAAATTCTACTCCTGAAACTAATACTACACTACATGTTAACTAACCAGAATTTAAATAATAACTTGAAACGAAAATAAATATATAAATACATAAATAAAACAATATTTATAGAATACTATGATAACTACTTTCATGAATGCCCAGAGTATTCTGGGAAATCCAAGGATCCTCTGAGATTTGAAGACATGGAGTTAACCACCCTTCTTTTGCAGAATTTATTTATATTTATTAATATATAATTGACATATAACATTGTGTAAGTTTAAGGTGTATAACGTGTTGTTTTGATACGTTTATATATTGCAATATGATTATTGCAATTTTCATATCTTCACTATTGTGGATAATGTTGCCAAAAACATGGGAGTGCATGTATTTCTTTAATTTCCTGTTTTATTTCTTTTGGATATACACCCAGAAATGGGATTGCTAGATCACATGATATTTCTAATTCTAATTTTTTGAGAAACCACCATACTGTTTTTCATAGTGATTAAACCAATTTGCATTCCCACCAGCACTGTAAAAAGTTGCATCTTCACATCCTCACCAGAATTTCTCATCTCTTATTTTCTTGATGGTAGCCATTGTAACAGGTGTGAGGTGCTATCTCATTGTCTTTGATTTGTGTTTCCCTGATGATGGGTGATGTTGAGCATTTTACATGTTTCTGTTGGCCATTTGGATGTCTTCTTTGAAAAAAATGTCTACTTAGTTGCTCTACCCATTTTTTAATTAGGTGTTTTGTTTTGTTTTGTTTTGTTTTACTATTGAATTGTATGAACTCTTTACATATTTTGGGTATCAATCCTTTATCGAATATATGATTTGCAAATATTTTCTCCTATCACATACATTGCCTTTTTGTTTGTTATTGTTTTCTTTGCTTTTTAATATGCTGTAGCCCTACTTCTTGATTTTTGCTTTTGTTGCCTTTGCTTTTTGTATGGTTTACCTCCAGTAACCCTACCAGATTCTCAAGATGAATATCTGTGAAAGATTTTCTTATGTTTTTGGCATGGGAAGCTAGAAGTATCTACTTTGAAATATACCCAGAGAATTCTCTCTTAAAAAAGAAAAAAGTCTATCTTCATGGGAAAATACATTATCAGAGCATTTTCTGACTCAGAGGAAGGGCAATTATGCAGCTCTATAACCTGTAGTCTCTCTATTCATTGAAGGTAGTCAAGACTAAGATATACGTGTGAAGGTCACAGCTCAGGGATATAGGACCAACATAAGATGAAAATTTAATAATGAGATTATAATATGATTCCCCTTCCCCATACCTTGATATTCAATCAGTAGGGCCATAGTGTAATAAAGGTGGATTATAACTGAGAAAAGTGCAAGACACAGACTGTATCTAAAGAGAAATTTTAGGGAAACCCAAAGATAACAAGGGAGATAAATTCAAGGACTGTAGATGAATTTGAAGCCTCTGGCACATACAGCTACAGAAAATATCAAGTCAGACACTTATAGCCAGACATACATAAACCCTTACAATAAAAATTGGCTTATTTCTTTGTCTATTATCTAACACATCATGTGTGACTTTCAACATAATATCACTAGGCATGCTAAAAGACAAACAAAACAAAACAAAACAACTGGAGGCAAGTTAATCATGAGTATTTGACTCAAATATGACATAAATTTTGGAATAAATAGGCAAGAAATTTAAAATAATTATGATTCGGGGCATCCGGGTAGCTCAGTTAAGCATCTGGCTTCCGCCCAGGTCATGAACTCACAGTATGTGGGTTCGACCCCCCCTTCGGGCTCTGTGCTGACAGTTGGGAGCCTGGAGCCTGCATTGGATTCTGGGTCTCCCTCTCTCTCTGCCCCTCCCCAACTTGTACTCTCTCTGTCTCTCAAAAATAAATAAAGGTTAGGGGCGCCTGGGTGGCGCAGTCGGTTAAGCGTCTGACTTCAGCCAAGTCACGATCTCACGGCCCGTGAGTTCAAGCCCCGCGTCAGGCTCTGGGCTGATGGCTCAGAGCCTGGAGCCAGTTTCCCATTCTGTGTCTCCCTCTCGCTCTGCCCCTCCCCCGTTCATGCTCTGTCTCTCTCTGTCCCAAAAATAAATAAACGTTGAAAAAAAATTAAAAACAACAAATAAAGGTTAACAAAAATTTAAATCATTATGATTCATATGTTAAGGACTCTAATGGAAAAAAATAGACAACATGGATTACATATGGATAATGGCATTGATGTGATTGCAATTTTCAGAAATAATCAAAAGGCAATACAAACAACAAAAAACATAGATGAAGCGTACCTTTGACGAGCTCATCAGTGTCCTGGAACAGGACTTGAAAGTATGAATCAACCTTCCCTACAGAAGTGCAAAAAGAAAAAAAAAAGGAGTATCAAAGAATGATGGGAAAATTGCATAAAGGATAATGTGTGGAATTGGAATACTTAGATCAATAATCCACATTAAATTGATTTTTTTTATGGAAAGAAATAGGGATCAATTTTTACTTTTATTTGGACTTCCAGATGATCCATAATCAGTTATTTAAAAGACTCTTTTTATGGGCTGAATTTCCCACCCCCCTCCTCAAATTAATATCTTGAAACCCCAGCTCCAGTACCCAAGAATAAGATCGTATGTGGACACGGGGCCTTTCATTAAGTGACTAAGTCAAACTGAGGTACTTAGTATGGGATCTAATCCAATCTGACAGATATCTTTATAAGAAGAAAAAAAAAAAAAAAAGACACATAAAGAGACACCCAAGATGTAGCTTCACAGAGAAAAGACCATGAGAGGACATGGTGAGAAGGTGGCCATGTACAAACTATGGTGGGAGGTCTCTGAACAAAGCTAACCTGCCAGAACCTTGATCTTGAACTTCAGCCTCCAGAACTGTAAGAAAATAAATTTCTGTTGTTTGAGATACCAGTGTATGGAATTTTATTATGATCGTCCTAACAAACTAGCATGGCTGTCTTTCTTCTACTGCTCTATACTGAAACCACCTCAGGTATCAATATTTTGTACCAATACTTTGTTTCAACTATTTTCTTTCAATGATCAGAACCACATACTTAAAATGTTTTTAGCATCTGCTAACTGTAGAATAAGGTTTCCTACTTCATTTTTCAAAATTGATTTTCCTCTTCTTGATCACTCTCAATTTCATACAAATTTTAAGTTGAGATTCTCAGAATATAAACATTTTCCTAGATTTATTTTTGCAATTTTAATCAGTATTACATTGAGTCTTAGAGGCAATTTGAGAACTCATATCTTTGCAACGTTGAGCCTTTTTCCATTTCTATAGGCTTTAGGTTTTTTCTCAGTACAATTTTTGTTTTTCATGTCTAACATAACTTTCCTTAAACTTATTCATATGTATTTAATATGTTCAATTTTTGTATAATTACTTATATTTTCATTTACCTGTTTATTGATTAGCTGCAAAAATAAAATTGATCATGTTTTTATTTTTACATATTAAATGACAAACATCTAAACTGGACTATAAATTCTAAAAATTATAATAAGTTCTTTCCAATTTTGAGGTATATAATCATATTACTTAGAGAGTAGTTTTATTTCTTCTTATCCAGTTTATACAATAATTTTCCTTTCTTTGTATCACATTATTGCACCATAACAACTCTCATGCAGTGTTGATTACAAGTATCAATAGCAGGCATTTTTTAGATTTCTGTAGAGAAAATTTATATGTATGGTACCTGATATAGGTAATAAGGGCTATTACTCTCATTATAAAAATGAATTTCATTCTATTTCTATATTTCCATTAGTTTCTTTACTAACACTTTGGAATTATTTTATTGGAATTTTTTCTTCCAAATGTTTCATATGAATTTTTTTATGATTGCCAGGTTTTCTTTTTTGCTTTGCAAATTTTTAATCTTTTCTTTTATTCTTTTGATCATATTAGGGATATTTATTTAAATTTCTTTTGAAAACACTATTTTAACATCTGTGAGATTTCTGTTTCTGTCATTTCTTATAGTTTTCAATTGCATCGTCCCACCTCTTTGTGGCCAAGTGGTGATCATGACGACAATGATGATGATGTACCAAAAATTATACATAAAATTGTGGTAATGTTGTGAGGTCTAACAAGATGTTATCTTCTATTAGAGTCAACAGGGGCACTATCAGTCCTGGTTCATGGATATTGTGATGAGTTAAACTGAATTTCTGTCTGTGGGAAGGCCAGATTATTTCCAATTCTCCTGTTTTTCTTAGGCCCTAATACCAAACCATGAGAGTTTACTTAAACTGATTTACCTGATAGCCTTGCTTAGTTAAATATTTTCTTAGCTTTTCTTTCTCAATTTCATCTATTCTGGAATTAGTAGATACCTCACTGAAAAGAAACTTCAAATGTTTGCCTCTTTGCACTGGGTTTTACTTGTCTTTGGAATCATGTCTTGATAATGCTTAACTCTAATTATAGTTTACGAAACTAACTCATGAATTTTTTCCACTATCTTTTACTGCTATTCTAGGTCTCACAGAAGAGTTGATTTACTTTACTGCAACAAAACATAGTGCCATTTAATACAACTGAAACTGTATAAACACACCTTTTCCTACCTTTTATCCTTTGTGTTAAATTATTAAAACAAAACTTCTAACTAAATACAAGCATCTCTTTGCTTTCTAACTACAGTCTCTCTTTGTTGAACATTAGCATGCATCCCTAATCCATCTCAGGATCCAGAAATTGGTATCCAACCCTGCCCTGATACTACTATCCCTAACACTCAAGTTCATATAACAGCATGTAAGCAGGCTAGCAAGAATGCACCTCGGGTAGCAACTTTTTGACTCTGGGATTGAATTCTATTTTCATTCAATATTCATTCTTGATATACATGTTCCTTTTACTATCTTTTAACTAACCTTCAGGCCAAAAATCTAAGACTTTGACTCATCTTTTTGACACCCTGTATCTAACCCATTGGCAGATTTTGTCCACTTTAACTTCAAAATATACTCTGAATCCTACATATTCTAATTTTGTGCAATATTTAAACCTCTTTTGAACGTCTTCTCCTCAGCAGGACTTCTAAAAGCACTTTTTTAATGATCTTCATTCTTTGTTCTTACCCGTTTAGATGATATTATCTGCAGAGCAGTTTAAGTTCCACATATGAATCAAATTACCATTCTTCTGCTATCAAAACAATTGCTTTTATATTTTACTTAGAAAAAAATACCAAGTCTTATTTCAACCTAAGTACTTTATGATTGCTTCCCCTGGATGTCTTTTTGGACTCAATTCATACTAACTTCATCCTTGCTCATTCTACTACTGACCAACTTGATATTCACTAGAATGCAATTTTTTGTTATCATAAACTAATATGTTCCTCTTCATTTTTTATTCAAGTGCTGCTCAAATCCAAAATACTCAAGAGTCAAAATACTTGAGTGCTTTGTATTTAGAATGCTATAAAATTATATTTATTGAGTAATCAAGTTAATATTTAATGACCTTTCTTCTTTAGTATAATCAGGATTCCAGCTTTTTTCCCCTAAATATGAGGTCACATTAGTGAAAATAGCGTGCATATTCTTTTTAAAATAAGTAAAAACTTTAATTTGGGCTCATTTTGAAAAGAGTAATATGCATGTTTGTGAAGCTAAGGCAATCTAAGGATTCACAATTGTAAGACAGTTTTACTAAATTTTCCAAGAAAAGGCGGACAACAAGGGTTTTTCCTCAGGTATTGGCTAGAACAAACAGAAAATTCTTTTGACAGCTCTGGGCCAGAGAAAACTCATAAGGGACTGGAGTTGTCCCAGGGACTTGGCCTTAGCCTGCTAGAAGCCAAGTTAGGGTTGACCAAGTCTCTTAATGCAGGAGCTTAGATGTATTCCTTGTGTGCTGAGGGTTCTTTACAGTTCCCCGTCCAATACTTGAAATGTCCATATTTACTCTAAGAAAAAAAGAACTGGGGATGAACTGGGAAAATGACATTATTTGGGGTTCATTAAATACTGGGAGTTTGAGAAATGTCTCTCCTAGTCTTCCTAATGCAGGGATTAAATAGAGAAATAAAATAGAACGGCAAATAAAAAATATTATTTACTCTTCCAAAATAGAAAACATATTGAATACAGTGAAGTTTTTTATCAAATCATCTCTTTTTCAGTGTAAATGTTAAATAATACAGTAAAATAAAAGCACATTTTATTTTCAACGTCTTTATTCTTGCTTCATTATTGACACTGTTTATTAGTTTGCATCCTTAAAATCTACTCATATTGGACATCATTCAGGCATCACGACATTACTTCTTATTCATCTGCACTAAAATTATATTTATTAAAATTATTTTAATTATTGTTAAGTGATGGAATGTGCTTAATGAAAATCCAGGCATATAACTGGTTACCAGAGGCGAGATGGGTGGAGTGATGGGTGAAGTAGGTGATGGTGATTAAGGAATGCACTTGTTGTGATGAGCAGTGGGTGATGTATGGAATCATTGAATCACTGTATTGCACACCTGAAACTAATAAACACTGTATGTTAACAAACTAAATTAAATAAATAAAATAAAAACTTAAGGAAAATAGAATTTAGTGAGAAATATGCAGCTGACCATAATCATTTATACTTCTCAGACAATATCAAAGACGAAACATATATACATATACCTTTTGACATAATAACTAGTCTGTATGCATTTGTCTAATTGTGGTATGGCATTAGATATTAAAGATGCAGACGTGACTAAGTCTTTAATAGAGGTTATTAAACTTCTTTATACATGGCTTCTGCAATTCTAAATTTATTTTCCTCTTCTTCTTTGCCAATCAAAGCTCCTTTTCTTTTTCAAGGTGGCTATCTGCCCAGATTATCAGGTATATTTCTCATAATTTTTCAGTGACAAAATTACACAATTTTCATCAACTAAACAAAAGTGTAAGTTTTAGAGCTGCCTGGGAAAAACTTGATTTTTTTTTTTAATCACTTTCAGCTTGTTGCTTTCATCTTCTTCTTGGCCAGCATTAAAAAAAAAAAAAAGTAGAGATGTTGAAGTGTCTTTGTGGACTACTAAAGGTATTGTAGCTGAAAGATAGACTGGGACTGGGACATTTAAGATATTGTGGAACCATTGCACCAGTCTTGGGTAACCTACTTTCAAACATGGTAAATAAAAACAAAATCCGTTTTTGATTAAACTATTCTAGTCATGTGTTTGTTACATATGTAGTTGAATGAAATTGCTAAATGATTAGAACACCATATAGGCTGAGTTACTCACTGTAGGAAATTTTCAAGATAACTTGGAGACAGACTCAATATAAGGACTGCAATCTAGATTTTAGTCGAAACTTAAAATAATCTGAAGTAATTAATAAAAAACAAACTTTTTTTTGTATTTCCTCATATATATATGTATATATGTATAAAATGCAAGAAAACATATTAAATTCAAATGTCTTTCTTAAGAAAAATATTACACTTAAATCTTACCAAAACAAATGAGAAACATTTTCTCTTGGTGAAGTAGTTTTGATTCCCTAATAAATAGAAAGCTATGCCTGACTGCGCACAAGTGTTTTTTCCAAATGCTTCCTTAGCTTGCCCTAGATTCAGATATTTTTAGCATATAAAACATACCTTTTGCTAATTTAGAAAAAAAGCTATGTAGTAGTTAACAATAATCAAAATAATTTCATAGGGAAATTAGGTAGATTTTTAAGAGTTACCTGTTTCAAATTCCTACTTTTGAAAATTTGATACCTTTCTAGCCACAATTACCAAGATTTAAAATTTTATTTCTACCTTCTGACCTCATTATGTTCAAATGACTGATACCTTTCTCAGGATCCATTCTTCTCCACATCAGTTTAGTATAATAATTCTGAGACTTTTCTCCCTTGTGTCCTACTGCTTTAGTATAACAAAATTTATTCGTGCATTCATACAGTATATTAATCCATAGTCAAATAAATTTCTTACATACTTTATTTTTTACTACACTTTTTTTCTTGCTTAGATACTTCCTTAAGGCAGGGCTACTATAACATTCTTTGCCTCCCATTCTCTAAATAAAAATACACAGTATTTTTTTTAACTTACAAAAGCAAATTGTAGAATCTAGAGAACAGAAAAAAAGATATGAACCAAAAATAGTTGCTGAGCTAAGGAATCACTTTTTTCCCGGTAAAAGGGTACAGAGAAAACTCTTTTGCTTAACCCTGAGCTTCAAACAAAATTTTTAGATTTTTATAACTGCCATAACAAATTACTACAAATTTAGCAGTTGGATGCACACCCATTTATGGCCTCACAGTTTTGTAGGTCAGAGTCCAGATTTAGCATCATGAAACTGTATTCTTTCCTTAGTTTCATAAAGTTGAAATCAAGGTGTGAGCAAGGATGCATTCTTTTCGTGAGGCTCTGGATACACTTCCAAGATCATTCAGGTTGTTGGCCGAGTTCATTTCATCTTTGTGGTTGAAAAACTGTGGTCCCCATTTCGATGCCTGCTGTCAGCTAGAGTGCAGTCTCTGTGCCTAGGGACTGCTATATTCTTTCTGGCACTTTCCATGTAGCCTGTGTTCAGGAGCTGCAGATGAGGCCCCTCTCCACTTCCAATCCCTCCTCCTCCTTCTGCTATACTCTGCTTTTCAAGGCTCTGCTTTTCAAGGATCATGAGATTAGATTGAGATCACTCAGATAATCTAGGGTAATCTCCTTATTTTAAGGTCCATAACCTTAATTACATCTGCAAAATCCCTTGTAGAGTATAATGTAGCATACTTACAGGTTTCAAAGATTAGAATTTGGTCATTTGTTGGTAGGGGACGGGGATCATTCAGCCTACCACAACCCCACCAAGTTCTTGAAAGAAAGGAAAAAAAAAGAACTCAGAAAACACAACAATTGATAAATTTTACTTTTCAAATTTAAAGTGTTTTTATTTACACACACATGCACACACACACACAGAGGTTTCCTTTCATTATCTATGACTCAATGTGTTTTTTCTCATAATGATGGCAAATTCATATGAGTTTCTGTTGTTTTCCTCTAGGATTAAATGTTAAAGAAGGTGGGTACATGTGTACTTTTGTTTGATTTTAGACACAAGAGAATTTGAAATAAGAAAGCAAGCATTACTTAGATATTTGATGACCATGACTGTTTTCTCTTCGCCACATTACCTTAAAGGTTGCCACTTTCATTTAGCACAATTAAGCCAAATATCATGAGAAACACACTTGTAGTTGAACAAATTAATCACTCCTTGTGGTAAGGGGGAACACACCCTATGGTGAACCATGGGGTATCTCTGTAAGAAGGTGCTAGAAAGAAACTGTTACAGGATTTGGGGCTTCGGTTGGGTAAATTTTGTGAGGGTGTAAGGAAGCAAGTGTTTCTCTAGATCAGATGCTGTCAGAAAGCAAAAGCAATTCTGTGATTGTCCATCTCAGTAAGATTTATCCACAGTAAGTGGAGACTAGCACAAGGATTAAACTATAACTGTTTTTAAAAAATATTTATTTATTTTTCTCAGAAAGTGAGGGAGGTGCATTGTATTTGGGGGGATTTCATAATTATCTTTTTTTTCTCCGTCTTTAGACAGAACTATAAAGTGGCCTCTATTTGTCCCATGTTTATCATGGATTAAGAGTAAGCTTGTCTGAGGATGGTGCTTTGTGAAATTGTTTATATCTAATAGGAAAATAGTAGCCTTGATGTGAATGTCAGGACATCTTCAGAATGTCAGGAGCTGCTCTCCCTCCAGCCCCCACAACTTTTTAAAATTCTAATGTGGTGAATGTGTCTTCTTTGTGTTCAGAGTAATTTTACAAAATATGAAAGTGATCCAATTTGTTTTGTCAAATATCCAAGCTGAATCATTGCCTGGACCTATAATCTGTTCACATAGTATCTGAACGGACATTCTAATTTCATTCTAATTTCATTTCATTCTATATTCTTTTAAGATAATGCCAGTGTTGGCCAATCAACCAAATACGTGCTGAAGAAAACACTTTGCATGAATAATTTCTATCAATTGGTTAAGGATATACTATCCAAAGTCTCAGTTGAAAAACAGCTGATTATGTTATATGCTCACTATCACAAAAATCACTACACCATTCTTCAAGAATATATTGATGATTGGCATCTTCTAAATAGTGGTCTTAAAATATTAACAGATGTAGGCTTAGTACATAAGTGTACTTAATGTACTTAGTACATAAGTTACATAAGTAACATTGGACATATTAGATCATAATAGCTTAAAGAACTTGAAGATTTTTCTTACTCTTGTAAGGGATATTCTATGCTAAACATATGAAAATTGTATGTGAATGCCAGGATCTTATGTAAATGGCAATTGACTTCGTATATTATGTTTTGCTATCAAAAAGTATTCCTTATCATAATTATTTTAATTATGCAAAGCAAACTTTAATGAGATTCAGTGAGTGTCTATTTTATGTTTGAATGGATGTTAAGGCAAATACCAGAATTTTAAAATTATCTAAGGCCTGATCTCAAAAGGTCTATAATTCTTCAGCAAAAAAGCAAATGTTCATATGAAGTAATTAAATGCAAAATACAGTCTAAACATACTTCAGGGGATAATATGTTATTTTAGTGTGGCCCATTGGATACAGAATTACTTTTAGTATAATAACAGGGGCAAAGAATTAAGGCAGAAGTCGTTTACAATTGCTTGTATTTTCTTTCCTGGTAGAGTACTCAATGATTCAAAGTAAGGAGGATGAGAGTGAAATTTTATTCCTGTGTCTCATTATCAATGAATTTCACTACATTTGGGCCTGTAAATAAGGAAGTAAATCTAAAGTGTCTGAAAGTAAAATGTGTAATGTTTAAATATTAATTCTACAATTAAGATAAATTACACGGATCTTTTTGTCTTTGATTAACACTCTATGGTTTTTCAAAAGCATAAGCCAAAAAAGAAATGGGGTGTAGAATCTATTTATAAGGATATTTCATTGACTGTAAGCCAACAGTAAGAATGAGGGTGATAAACACTTTGCTAGGGTAAATATGTCAAGGAGAAAAACAGACATCTAACCATGAGTATGGCCCTATGAATGTTTTCATAGTCTTCCTGACAACATCTTTCCATTTGTCTCAAAGATGGGTACCATCATTTCCATATGTGAATGTCAATAATAAAGAGCATAGGTAACAAGTACAAGTCTCACTCTCTATTTTGACAAAACTTAGATGAAATTTGTCCTCCTTTTTGTTTAAAAATTTGGAACATATGTTTTTCTTCATCAAACATTCTAATCTAAAGAGTTGGTGGCTAATGAAAAACATACAAAATAAACTTGCTTCAGTTCATAAAAGAGTAGTCAGAAAACACTGAAGGGAGCACTGAAGAAATATTTTCCTTCCAATTTCACCAGTTAGAAATCTAGTGTATTTAACATATATTAAAAATATCAGTGACCCATCATAGACATTAATCCTGTTGGTCATTGATCATTCAAATCTCTTACAGAACTTTTAGGTTTAATCATCAATTGAGATCAGCAATCATCAAAAAACTAGAAGTTGAATGAGAAGCGGATAGAGATGTGAGAAAACACATGGGCAAGGTTAATAACTTCAATATTCCCAAGAGCTGCGTGAGTCCTAGTGTCCAATGGATTTAAGAGTAAAGTTAGGTGATATCTCATTGGAGTTTTGATTTGCATTTCCCTGATGATCAGTGATGTTGAGCATCTTTTCCTGTGTCTATGGAAGTTTTGAATGATTAATTAATACTGAAATTAATACTACACTATGTTAACTAACTGGAATTTAAATAAAAAATTTAAAGAGAGAAAAGTTAGGAAGCATCATGAAGGCTAGTTTTGGGAAATGAAAGGCTGACAACTCTAGGATAGTTGCAGAGGCAGTAGGCACTGTATTATTAACAACTGAGTATTAAGTTAGTGTTTTTCATGTTTAGATATTAGCATGCAGAGAGTTTTAAATCTCAAATTGCAAACAAATCAGTCTTCTCCATCAAGGCTAATTCAATATACCTCAGCAGTTAAATTAGGTGTTTATTGGTCAGATTCACTTCCTCTTAAACACTTTACTTTCAGCTTTGGAATGGAAAGTAAACAAAGATAGAAGTCAATAGTACGATTTATTTATTTACCAATGTGTTTTATTTAGGTTTTATAGTTGGCATTTTCCAAATACCCAGGCATGAATACTAATTGCTCTGAACCAACAACTGCCTTGCAGGTTGTAGGTGCTAGGAGGGGGGGGAAAGTGTGTTTTGTTTTGTTTTGTTTTTAAATGTGTCAAGTTTCAATTTACATTCTAGTTAACAAGGCTCCTGGGTGTCTCAGGTTGGTTAAGTGTCTGACTTTGGTGAAGGTCATTATCTCATGGTTTGTGGTTCAAGTCTCGCGTCAGGCTCTGTGCTCACAGGTTTCTGGTTGGAGCCCCACATTGGGCTCTGTGCTGACAGCGCAGAGCTTGGAGCCCGCTTTCGATTCTGTATCTCCCTCTCTCTGCTCCTCCCCCACTCATGCTCTGTCTCTCAAGAATGAATAAATGCTAAAAATAAATTAGTTACATATAGTGTAATATTAATTTCAATATTAGTTTATCCATTCATCTGTCCATGGACTTTTTTATAGTTTGGCTATTGTTAATAATGCTGCTATTATAGACATCCAGGTGCATGTGCCCCTTTGAATCAATATTTTTGTATCCTTTGGGTAAGTACCTAGTAGTGCAATTGTTGAGTCATTGGGTAGTTCTATTTTTAACTTTTTGAGGAATGTCTATATTGTTTTACAGAGTGGCTGCCCAAGTTTGCATTCCTACCAACTGCATAATGGGGTTCCCCTTTTTCTGCATGCTCACCAACATATTGTTTCCTGTGTTGTTAATTTTAGCCATTCTGACAGGTGTGAGGTAGTATCTTATTGTGGTTTTTATTTGTATTGCCCTGAAGATGAGTGATATTAAGCATTTTTTCATGTGTCTATTGACTATCTGGATGTCTTCTTTAAGAAATGTCTATTCATGTCTTCTGCCCTTTACTTAACTGGGCTATTTGATTTTGGGATATTGAGTTTAATCAGTTCTTTATAGTTTGGATACTAACCCTTTATCAGATATGTCATTTGAAAATATCTTCTCCAATTCTGTAGGTTGTCTGTCAGTTCTGTTGATTATTTCCTTTGCTGCGCAGAATCATTTTATTTTGATGAAGTCCCAGTGGTTCATGTTTGTTTTTGTTTCCCTTGTCTCTGATGACATGCCTAGTCAGAAGTTGCAGAAGCTTTTTATCTTGATGAAGTCCCAATTCTTCATTTCTGCTCTTCTCTCTTTAGCCTCAGGATTCATGTCTAGTAAGAAACTGCCATGTGCAAGGTCAAAGAGGTCACTGCCTATGTTCTCCTCTAGAATTTTAATGGTTTCTTGTCTCACATTAAGGTCTTTCATCCATTTTGAATTTACTTTGTGGATGGTGTAAGAAACAGGTCCAGTTTCATTACTCTCCATGTTGCTATCCAGTTTTCTCCACATCATTTGTTGAAGAAACTTTTTTCCATTGGATTTTTTTTCCTTTTTTGTTGAAGATTAGTTGACCATAGAGTTGTGGGCCCGTTTCTGGGCTTTCTAGTCTGTTCCATTGATCTATGTGTCTGTTTTTATGCCAGTACCATACTGTCCTGATGACAATAGTTTTGTAATATAGCTTGAAACCTGGATTGTAATGCCTCCAGTTTTGTTTTTCTTTTTTGGGATTGTTTTGGATATCTAGGGTCTTTGTGGTTTCATACAAATTTTAAAATTATTTGTTCTACCTCTGTGAAAAATGCTAGTGGCATTTTGACAGGGATTGCATTAAATGTGTAGATTGCTTTTGGTATATTAACATTTTAATAATATTTGTTCTACCAATCCATGAGCATGGAACATTTTTTTCCATTTCTTTTTCTTATCTTCAGTTTCTTTCATAAGTGTCCTATAGTTTTCAGAGTAGAGCTCTTTAACTCTCTGGTGAGGTTTATTCCTAGGTATCTTAGGGCTGCAATTATAAATGGCATTGATTCCTTGATTTATCTTTCTCTTGCTTCATTATTGGTGTATAAAACTACAACAGATTTCTATATGTTGTTTTGTATCCTGTGATATTGCTGAATTGGTGTATCAGTTCTAGAAATTTTTAGTGGAGTCTTTCAGATTTTCTACATGGAGTATCATGTCATCTGCAAATACTGCAAGTTTGACTTCTTCCTTGCATATTTGGATGCCTTTTGTTTCTTTTTGTTATATGATTGCTGAGATGAGGGGAAAAAAAGATTCTACCATGAAAAAAAAAACTTTTTTTTGTGTGTGTGTGTGAGAGAGAGAGAGACAGAGTGCAAGCAGGGGAGGGAAAGAGAGAGAGGGAGAGAGACACAGAATCTGAAGCATGTCCAGGCTTCAAACTGTCAGCACAGAGCCTGATGAGGGCTTAGTCAGAAGTTTAACTGACTGAGTCACCCAGATGTCTTGAAAAACAAAGTCTTAAGACACTTACGACAACTGGAACATTTGTAGCTAAAACCTATGATCCAGTCTAATGGGCCAACACAGATAGAAGATCACAGCAAACATACTTGGATCCTTGATAATGTCTTTGAATTAAAGAATTCTGGAATTACCCTGCTTTAGGACTTCCTCTGGTACAGTTTACTTATATTTTAAACAGTTTTAGAAGATTATTGTTATTTGTGGCCAAAAACCTTCTACCTTACCTTATTATTATTTGTAAATAATAAATAAATCATTATTTTTTTTTCTGAGAAACTTTAGTAAATATTATTTATCTCTTGCATCTGAACATATACAAGAAAAAAAATGAGAAATAAAATAATGAATGGAGAGGAGAAAAAATAAAAAAAAAAATAATGGAATTCAAAGTTGTCAAAAAAGTCTTTAGGTAGAATATGAGACCAAGGATTGTGTTTGATAGATGAGAAGGTAAAGAGAAAATGAGAGAATGAAACAGCTGTTATGTCTGAGTGAAAAGCCTGATTTGACAGTCCATCACAGTACATTTCAAATATATTGCTTATGTGTCATTGTGGCCTATTTTCATGTACTAAAAGAATTGTCCTTCATTTCCATTACTCTTAGTTGGCATTTCAGAGCTTCTGAAAGGTTGAAGTCTGTTTATTCCATAGTATGTATAATATTTATTGAGTTACAGATTCTAGTCTAGATTTTTACACCAATATTGATGCTTTGTTTGTTTCAAACCAATATTTATTATGGGAAAAAAACAATAATATGTACTCTTTGTGCATATAGATCTAAAACTCAATTGATTGTCTCAAGGAAAACATTCCCAGTTGTCATGAGAAAACTAGAAAAGAAACAACCACAAGACTTGTTCTATTAATCACAGACATTTTTCAGTGAGTCTTTAAAAGAAGTAGAGATTTGGGTGGTTTTAAAATCTAAGAAAACAAGCAAAGTATGATTTTAATCTATATTTAAATTCAATTATACAATTTTAGGATTTACTTTTGCCAGTTATTTGTCCATTATATCTCATTCTATACATTAGTATTTTCCTAGCATAGTACTATCTTTACCTATTAATAAAAAAATAATTAACACACTCACCATTAATAATTTTAGAATTAAATTAATATATGCTTGCACAAACATTTGGATTTGTGTCATAGAATAGATTCATTGAGTTTCACAAATCAGATTACATGTAGGATAAAAACAATTATCAATTAATCTGGGTACTGGCAGTTAAAAAAATGTTTTGTTGAGCTTTTATTATTTATGATTAGTTCCCTTTTATTAACTATAAAATAGAGTTTAACTCCCAAAATTATAATTGTATTTTATTTATGTTACAGAAAATAGTAACATAAGACATGGGTTATTTAGTATTGCTAAGTATTGCTTCTTTATTCCAAACTCATGCTAAAAACCACTTTCTATTTAAACAGGTCAATAATTTTGTTGTATTTATATGTGGACATTAATGGTACTATACTGACCCAATCAGCTAACAAATACACTTAATACAAATCAGTGCATTTGAAAAGGAAAATATAGACACAAACTCTAACTTAAAAGAAACTTCATTATTCTTGTGATTTACTATATGATTAATAAAATTTAAGAGACAGCTTTTGCATTTGAACATTAACATATAAATGTTAAATAACAGATGCAATTAAACAGCCCTTTTTCTATTGATGTCTGCAATTTTACTCATAGAAGTTCTTTTGATACCTTCTTTTATGTGTCATGGTATACTTTTTTTTATACTTAACTGTTACAAATAGGTTTGAATTTATTTTGAGTAACACAATTCCATAAAAAAATTTAACTCTATAAAGTGTTGATTATTTTACCAGCACCACTGATCATGACAAAGTGCATTATTGGGAAATTATAAAGTATTATACAACTTATATTTTTAAGGCCAGACAATTGAGCTTCTTACATAATTCTTAAAAAATTTTTAATCTTTATTTTTGAGAAAGAGAGAGAGAGAGAGAGAGAGAGAGAGAGAGAGAGAAAGTATAAGCAGGGGAGGGGGAGAGAGAGAGGGAGGCATAGAATCTGAAGCAGGCTCCGGGCTCTGAGCTGTCAGCACAGGGTCCAATGCAGGGCTCGAATACACAAATGGCGATCATGACCTGAGCCAAAGTCAGACACTTAACCAACTGAGCCACCCAGATGTCCCTATTTTTTTTTTAATTAAAGTATAATTGACATACAATACATACAATATTATATTAGTTTCAGGTATATAACATAGTGATTTGACAATTCTATATATTATGCAAAGTTCACCATATATATATATATATATATATATATATGAGCTCATGCTAATATATGTATTTTTTCATGACAGAATAAAATTTAAATAATATTTAAAGTACTGCATTATGCAAAATTATATGATTATGTAAAATAATTCAATTTACTATCTGCTGTGGACTGTTAGATTATCTAATCTATTTGTTAACTTGTTAACTTGGTTTTCCACATTGTTAACATTTTATCTCATATTCTTTTCTGATATGTTAATATTCTGTAACTTCTTTTTCCATTCATATACTTTGGAACTTTATATATGTTGATATGCATAGTCTTAGTTCAGTCATTGTAGCATGTTGATCATTTAGGCATTTGAATATTCTCCCTTCCATAAATTATGCAACAAATATTCTTGGACAGGTATAATTATTTACTCGCACAAGTAAATATGGTTTTCTATTATTTATATTTAGAAATGGAATTCTGGTGGTTAGGTTACATGCATATTTCTAAACACTGAGAAAAAAAAAAACTACCCATTGTGCTATTTTTATTCATGTTCTCAAAGTATAAGCTTTATTTCTTAAAAGTATTTCCCAAAATTCAAAAACAAAATGGGGATAATTTCAATTATGATTAGATGTAGAAACTGTAGATAAATATTTATAAATTTAAACCCTTTGGTGTTTCATACTCTCTATATCGAAGCAAAATTTGGGTTAAATAAAAGTCACAGGTTATTGCTTATTTCCTTCATAATATTATAGTTGTTTCTCATCTGAATTGTGAAATTTAGTGTTACTGTGAAAAGATGAGATTAGGCTAATAATATTTCTTTTCTTTCCCTTTGTAAATAACCTGATTTTTCTGCCCATTTGTTTACATGATTTTTTTTAAATTAAAGTTGATAACTACTGAGTTTATTTTACTATTTTTTTCCTTATCAACATAGGCAAAAGAAGTTTGTATTGTAATGCTCATATTTTTTTCATGTTTTTATATCAGATTTTCTTCTTCTTTCCCATTATTTTCTGTCCTCTTACTCAACACCATTACTTTTGTGCTCTTTGGAAATTCTTTGTCTTCTAATTCTGCAATATAATTTTTATTTATATTTATACTTTTGGCCTTTCTCCAATACTTGGCATGACTTTCAATAGTTATTTCAAATGTTCTCAGTATTTTCTTTTTTGGTGTTTAATGTTATATTAATCTCTATACTCTTTTTATTCTTCTCATCTATTTCTGTACTAAGTTGTCAACTTGGTTTTTTAATCCTTTAAAAAAAATTGTCTCATCATTGGTCTGTTGCTATGTTACTTTTTATTTTGTTTTGCTTCAGAATATTATACTATCTATAAATTTGCCGAGTTATTAATTGAAATTATTTTTTGAATAAACTTTCTCTATAAGTTACATTTAATATCACATATATCTTGAAGGATATTACTTATATTAAAAATAGCCAGCAATTTACTGAAAGTATTTATTTTTATTTATATATTTATTTATTTTATTTGAGAGAGAGAAAGAGAGTGCAAGCAGAGGAAAGGGGCAGAGAGAGAGAGAGAGAGAATACACACTGAGTGTGGAGGCCAATGTGGGGCTCGAACCCACGTCCCTAGGATCATGACTTGAGCAGCAATCAAAAGTTGGTCACTCAACCAACTGAGTCACCCAAGAGCCCCTACTGAGGAGAGATAATGAAGAGAGGAAAGGGACTGAAAAGTGTCCACATAAGATTGATGTTTGCTGTTCAAAAACTCTCCCATCAAATCTGTTGCTTTCTTAGCAATTTTGCTTTCACAGGTCAGTTTTTCAAAGATTAGTGCTGCACAAAGTAAATCCATTAAAATCACCAGGCCATGTTCTGTTCCTTGGATGTCTATCTTTGCCTCTCATTTTTTTTTTTATTTTAACATCGGCTAGGCTGCTAAAAACTACATTTAAGTGTGCTGTTTACTTTTGCAACATTCTTTCTTCTCTATGGAAAATGTCTTGTGTCATGATTTTATCAAGATGGTATGACACAGTATTCTAATAAAAAAACTTTTATATGAGATTTTCATGACTAAATGATTTCTGGGAAATTGTGCATTTTGTTCTAGGTTACATTAACTTTTTGTTTGTTGCACATTGTTTTGTTTTTATGCATCTTTTTTTTCTATTTTAGTGCAACTTTCACAGAATTTCGCAAGAATGTTCTATAGCTTAGTTTCTTTCATTATTTCTTAGTTTCTTGGGACACTTTTCTTTTAGATATGGTTTTGTTCTGTTTTTTAGTTTTCTTTTTTTGTTTTGTTTTTGTTTTTGTTTTTTGTTTTTTGCTTTTTTTGTATATTTCAAACAAGACAGATGAAGTAAAAATTACTTTAGGGAACTATATTTCACAGAAGTTCCCATTACCAGCTTGAAAATGTTTATTTCTAATGTCTTCACAGTAAGACAACAGCCTATAATAAATAATTGGGAGAAAAACTTTGCGCGCGCGCGCACACACACACACACACACACACAGAAAAGAAGTGCCATTGGTGATAATACACAGTGACACTATCATCATGTCTTCTTCAGAATGGAAAGTTCAAACAAAGTTTAATGCTATTGATACCTTGTTAACAAAATTATAGTTGAGATGTAATGTGTTGATGCCTGAAAACTGCAATTAAATCTTTTCAATGAAGAAAAAATTAAACATAACAAAACATTCATTCAGTGAGGGAAATACAGGCAGCTGAAAATTCTGAAGCTATTTGCTACTATATTTCCTTTCTTTTCTTGTTATGACAAGCTACATAAGTGACCTTTGCTTGCCCTTGCTACTTTATAACCACAAAGTTAGACAGGTATTAATTACTGTTACTCCAACAGAATAGGAAAATTTATTTTAATGTTTCAAACTTGGCATATGAATTTTGTATGGCTGAACTGTATGAATCAGGAAACATACTTGCTAGGTAGCATTCCGGATTCAGTGGTCTAAGTATCTTCATGCCATTTTTATTTTTATTTTTTTAATTTTTTTTTCAATGTTTATTTATTTTTGGGACAGAGAGAGACAGATCATGAACGGGGGAGGGGCAGAGAGAGAGGGAGACACAGAATCGGAAACAGGCTCCAGGCTCTGAGCCATCAGCCCAGAGCCTGACGCGGGGCTCGAACTCCCAGACCGCGAGATTG
Organism: Prionailurus viverrinus; assembly: GCF_022837055.1. Taxonomy (NCBI): domain Eukaryota; kingdom Metazoa; phylum Chordata; class Mammalia; order Carnivora; family Felidae; genus Prionailurus; species Prionailurus viverrinus. The sequence continues at coordinate 92,087,972 of NC_062564.1, forward strand.
TGACCTGGCTGAAGTCAACGCTTAACCGACTGCGCCACCCAGGCGCCCCATCTTCATGCCATTTTTAAAAAACAAATTCTTTTTTATTTTTTTTTAAAGAAAATGAGAATTTCATTCAAGGCCAAGGTAGGACAGTTGCCTGTAATACACAATCTTGAAAGAAAGAAAGAAAGAAAGAAAGAAAGAAAGAAAAGAAAGAAAGAAAAGGAAAAAAAGAAAAAAAGAAGAGTGCTCTGACAAGGGAACATTTGGTGTTGAATTACATACATTTTTTTTTCTTTACAGAAAGTTATAAAAAACAAATTAAAGTAGTCTCTTTGACTACTTTAACATGTTTATTCTCTTGATTCTTCCACTTTATTTTCTAAGTCTCTCTATACTCCTTATTTTTTATGTTATCAGCATCTAGTTCTTTAACTATGGCAAATATGATGAACCCAATTACCTCGTCACGTTGTCTATACAATATATTGGTCTAGAAAAATTCCTACCTTGAATAAAAGCACTCTTTCATGGAAGTCAGGACAGCTTGGTAAGTAAGGACTATGCACATTGGCTGCATTTTAAACTCCCAATATCCATATTAAGGCAGACCTTTAACAATGCCCTAGATCTGTCTTTACTTTTCTTACCCTTTTTTCCTTTCTCCCTGCCTTCCTGCCTTCCATCCTCTTCTTCCCTCCTTCCATTCCTCTGTGTCTCCTTCTTTCCCTTTCTCCCTCTCTCTTCATTATGATTATTTGAAAACATTATTTATATATACCTAGAACTCCACTCTAAAAATATAATTTCATTTTCTACTCCATTAAGAAATGAGAAGTCATGATAGTGATAGGGTTTTGGGGTGATGTGAGATTTGAAGCTGAGGCCAAGAAAGAATTCTTGAAGATGTCTTTTGTGCAAAAAAGATGATTTTATTAAACCATGGGGACAGGACTCGTGGGCAGAAAGAGCTGCACCTGGGTTGTGATGGGTGACATTATATACCTTCAGGGTGAGAGGGGATTAGGGATAGAGTAAATTCTAAGGTATTTTGGAAGCAAGGTTTCCAGGACCTTGAGGAGCTAGCTGCTCTTAAGAAAACACCGTTTTAGTAAAACCTGGGTCATGAGACACTTCAGATGTATATCAGGGGTCCATAAGCTTAGAGTATATTTGCCAGCATATATCTTGGGGGAGTTGAGGTAAAGGAAGTTTCCAAAGGAATTTTTATGTGTTAAAGCAAACCTACAAGATTCTGGGGGTCAGAATAATATTAAGCCAAGATTCCCTTTTGCACCCCAGCAAAGTGTCATCATAGAGGCAGTTGAGCTCCTGAAGGGAGGTCACTCTGTCTGTTTCAAGGACTTGTCAATGGGCTGTAGGCAGTAAGGGAATTTAATTTTTCATTTGACATAGGTTCCCACACCACCATGGCAAGCACTTAAACTCCTTTCCTTTGTTCTTGCATAGCCAGAAGTGTCTGAGGAATATCACACATATCCCACCTGGAGGGGGTGGGGGGTACTGTCAGTCTGTACTCTGCCCTCAGCTTGCCTGACGCTCCCTCAACAGGAATCCCCTCAAATTCTACCTCTGAACCAAGAAACTTACTTGCAGTGGCATGTTCCTTCCTCTTTTGTTTGTTACAAGGTATAATCTTGCTTCTCAGATTGATTCCTTTTAACCAGGCCCTGCTTTCAATCTTTGCTTCCTTCTTAAGAACCTCCCTTTGCCAATTATTTCTTGTCTCGCTTGTATCTTCAGTCTCAAGCTCTCTAATGGCTCAGTCTCATAAACTTTTAAACATGTCCCAATCTAACACTAAAACCTAATAATAATAATGATAATAATCAATGATAACAATAAAATAAAATAAAACCCTTGGGTTACCAAAATGCTGACACACATATATAATTTCTCAGAACTATATGTATGTGTACCATAAGCAGGTTAAGATCTCTATTTGCAAAGCAGAAATTGTTAATAATTTTTACATCTAGCCCTTCCTCTCAGTGCTTCCTCTTGTATTTTCTCTCAGTGAAAGTCACAAACATTCACCAGATGACAAAGACATAGTGTGGTTTGATATGATATATGATATATATGCGTGTTATATACAATGATATATGAGTACACTATGATGAATTTTATAATTGAAAGGATACATTTTTAGGTTAAAGAGAAGTTCATTATTACTTAGGCAAAAAAATACATTACCAGGCTATTTATGAAGATGGGCATTTTCACATGTATAAATACTATTACAATTAAACAATTTATAAATTTAAATGGTTACACCACTTTTCTATGTAGAACTATCTATATACATAATTTTAAAATATATATATTTTATATTTGATTATTATTTTTAGTAATGTAGGCTATAGAAAAATTAACAAGGAAAAAGTAAACAAAATATGTCAAAATGCAAGTTTTTGAGAAAAGATAAATGAATCAATTCATATAAAAATAAGCTCATGAAGGAGAAGCAAAACTTTTGGGGGGCTTATCAGTTTTAAACAGCACACTCTAGTAAATGTTCCTCATTATTATCATTCTGTTGTTCAGAAACTAGTGTTGTAATTACCTATTGAAAATGTGCTGGATTAACAAATTTATCGGTATGCATATTGAAAGGATTTGACAGAATATGGGGAGCAATATGCTTCTTTTTTATGCACCAAATAACGTTAATGAATGTGAGTAAAAATTTAAGACCTGAGGTTAGCTTGCAATTGGGTAAGTGATCAATTAAAAAATCAACTCAAATTTGATATAGTCAATACTGACAGCATCAACTTCAAACAGCTGTGGAGTTGCTGATGAGATAAACAAATTAATGTGATTTCAAATGCAAAGCAATCCATTATTTCCAGCAGAAGACTTTGAAATTAATGTTTGGAGCTGCATTTATTTTCAAAGTAAGAGAGGTAAGAAAGACATTTACAAATAACATAAGGTCCAGGAAACCAATTTTGTCCTTAGTTGTAGACAATTCAGAAGCCTCTGTTTTTTGTTTCTTGGTTTGTTGAATGTTTGGGATGAAACATTGACTACTGTCATACATACATCTTGCATTTCTATTCAAAACTAAAAATTTAAAGGCTACTAGAAGGGCAGGAAATGAGAATTTAGACAGTCTAAGTTAGAACACACACACATTATCAAATGTTCTGGTATGCCCAGGAATATAAAAATGAATTAAATATATTCCCAATTTAATAACCTAATTAATGAAAGCAGATGTTATTGATGATTGCTATATAGTCATAAGGGGCAGTTTCATGTAGAAATTGGACTGAGGGAGGGAGAGAATTTTCTTAGGAAATAAATGAGGTAAATGCATGTCAGGAAAATTCAAGAACTCATGCAAAGGCACATGAGCATGATTGAATATGTCATCTTTGGGAAATGTTGAGTAGTTAAAGGTGACCACTCAGCAGGATGTGGCCATTCTGGCAGGTTGGACCCCCAAATAGCTCAAGGAACTCATGAAGTTACTGGTCAACTTCGGTCTATAGGGAATCACAAGGGAGTGTACATACAGCAATCAGGACAGTGAAAACATGATCCAGCTTGTGTTTTAGTTTGTATTTTAGAGAAAACTAACAGTGAAGAAGATTATTTGGAGAGACAGACTCTATGTACAAAAAGATTATTATGAGTAGACAAGGCAAACAAACCCAAAGTTTCCACTAAGACCTGGGGTTTGAGATAGAGAGAAGCTATTTTTAACAAACAATGAAGTTACTTCTCTTGTCATTGATATTCTTGTGTTGTAACTTCTGAGCGCTGCATTTAACCCATACCAAGTGTAGATAGAAACAAACTAGAATGGTATGTATTTTCAAGATTAGAAATAATAAAGGCCCTTTCAAACCAACTGTCCTTTAAGTATGTCAATCATTGAGGCAGCTGGGTCATTGGTTTAAATGATTTACACACACACACACACACACACACACACACACATATATATACATATATATATATATATATATAGCCCTAAATCTATGTAAATCTTTTATGTGAAAATTAAAATTTTCAGACAGCAATGCCTTTTGCCTAGTCTGCTTTCTCTGGCCTGATGATCTCCAATGAAATTGCAGCAATGAAAGAAAATACAGCTACTCTGGAGATCTATCTATCCACATTGGCAAAGGAAGACTTTAACTGAGGAGCCCCCTCCATCCCCCGCCCCGGTATTAAAATGTCAACAGGATTTGTGGCATATCACTGAACCCTCACCAAAGCATGAGACTAGTTTCCAATTTACTGTCAGTCAAATTAAGCACATTTGTACAAGACAAATTATTCATGATATACAATTCTTAAGATATAAATTTACAATTTTCCCTCATTACAGCATATCTGCAGCTAAGTGAATAGTTTCTATTCTACCCATTCCATATAAGTCTTATTAATTTATCCATAGTCTGTTCATGGCATTATTGATTTTCTGGTTCTCTGCTCTGGATTGTCACTTCCTACCAGTAAAACTTTCTTTGCCGTTAAAATACTGTTAAATGCTGTTAAAATACTCTGCTTTTGTCCTTGCATAAAATTTAAGGATCCAATCTTTATCAAAAGATTTTGCTCTCCCATTTCCTGCTATGTGTTTTAGCCAAGAACTTCTTTCACTTTTTCCCCCTTCTCCCCCCACCACCGATTCTTGGGTGTTGATTCTCTTCACACTCAGTGCCAAACTGCCATTATGTTAGGTTCACTCAGGACTCTAGCTTCTCTGAGAGAAGTGAAGACTACAGTTCATTTACCTCTTGCTTCTAATTGGGTCTCAGGTAAAATGATTTCCTTATCTCTTTAACACATGAGATGTATGGTAAAGCTCATGAAAGACTAAAATTATTATCCTGATCTACAGCACTTCTTGTGGCTTTACCATTCAATCATGTACTACAGTATTTGGTGACATCTTTACACATCTATGGTACAAAAACACATACATCTGAAGAATAATGAAAAAAACCCACAAGGTTAATATTGTAGCAGATTATGTCGATAAACCATTAAGAATAACATAAAATTGTACTGGGGTTGTTATAGACTTTCCAGACAAAGGCTAAAGATGTCTGAAAATAAGAGGACATTAAGATGTTTGTCTTACTCTGAGGTATGTCATTATTCAAAGCGACAGCAGTTATGTCATGGTTTTACTTTCAATGTTTCTCTCTAAGATGTTCAAACATAAAAATATATAATGGCTCATTAGTCACTATTACATTATTTTTTCATTGTAATTATGTTTATATGCAATTCCACTTGACCATAAAGAAGCAGAAGTATTTGTCCTCCAAATCCATAAACTTTTAAAAATCACCATGACAGTATAGTATACACTTCAGTATGTTATACAACATTATATTATACACAACAGTATATTATAGATCTTAAAAGTGAATTTTCTGGGTCTATAGCATTTAGACTCTCACATTAAATTTATACTAAAATAAGAAAGCAAATAACAAGAAAGGTATTATTTCTTTTTTTTTTTAAATATTTTTTTCAACATTTATTTATTTTTGGGACAGAGAGAGACAGAGCATGAACGGCGGAGGGGCAGAGAGAGAGGGAGACACAGAATCGGAAACAGGCTCCAGGCTCTGAGCCATCAGCCCAGAGCCCGACGCGGGGCTCGAACTCACGGACTGTGAGATCGTGACCTGGCTGAAGTCGGACGCTTAACCGACTGCGCCACCCAGGCGCCCCAAGAAAGGTATTATTTCTAACTTAATGTGTCAATATCTTATAAATAAGTATACCTGTCCAAAGAAGGTTTAATGCATTTAAATAGTGAAAAAGTCTTGAGTTTCCAAGATTAAAATTCTGGCTGAATTTAGCATATATCATTCAATTCTATTTGATCATGCATGAAAATTCTATTACTTAAAAGTAAGACTCTAGATTAAAGTAATTTAGGATTTGGATACTTTCTTCACTAATATAGCTAAATGTTATGATATCATATATATCATAAAACAAAAATAATACAGAAAAACATATCTTTACAGTCCTACTGATGAGGATAGTTACAATAGCAAATTAGTTGTATAGCATCTAGAAGGGATTCAGTAAATATTGAAATTTTTTAAAACTATGTTGTGCATGAATGATGATAGAGCAACTGTTATCTGACCAAACATCTCACTATATCTTTGGAAAAGAAAAGTACTATCAATATATTTTTTTTAATGTGGTAACATTTCTAATGCTACATTTATCCAACTACAGAGCTAGTCTCAGTGAATCATGAAATCAATATAGTGGTTTGTAGCTAATATTTCAACTTGAAATAAACTAGACTAAAATAGGAGAGAGTTGGGTGTCTGGGGGTGGCTCAGCTGGTGAGCATCTGACTCTTGGTGTTGGCTCAGGTCATGATTTCATGGTTCTTGGGTTTAAGCACCACCTTGGGCTCCATGCTAACAGTGTGGAGCCTGCTTGGGATTCTCTCTATCCCTCTTTCTCTGTCCCTACTTCGTTTGCATGCTCTTTCTCTCAAAATAAATAAATAAACTTTTAAAAATCAAAAAAAAAAAAAATAGAAGACAATGGAAAAATTAGATTGGTTTTCAAATATTAAAGGTAAGGAAAGTTAATGAATTTTTCACCTTAGTTTTATATATGCATTTGCTACTATTTAGTCAATAAAAACCAATGTGATCATACAGTTGTTTAAGTTTGGCACCATATAAATTGACCGATACATCCATTCTGATGCTGTTTTCACAGCATGGACAATAGCAAATGTCTTAAACACTCACCCTGGTTATTATTTATATAATTTTTGCACATACATGCCAAATATTTTTCTTATTGTTATTCATTGTCAAAATGTTAGAGCAGACCTGTGACTGTAGTTACAGTTTTTATGTTAATGGAAGGGGCCAAGGGGGGTTGTTATTTATACTTTACTAACAAATGGTACCAACTAACAAAGTCATTTTTGAGTGAAACAAATAAAAAGGAACAATTATTATATTCTGAGGAAGCAGATTTTTAATCTAAGCAACTAGATGGCATATTCTGAAGAATATGTAAGAGTGTCACTCTTTTTCTATTAACTAATATGTTTTCTCCTCATTTTCTTAATCTAGTTGGAGGTCAATTCAAAAACTTTATGGAATTTGAATGTTTTCATTTTTTTGGTAATGAGTAAGACCAAAAACTGTATAAATTATGAACAGATAAGTGAGTGGTCAAGAGTACTATCATCTCTAGTGTTTCTGCATTCCAAGAGAAACACAAAAATTTTTAATACAGGCAGGGTCTTCACACAGGGTCTTCAAACCACATCCATTGTGGAGAGGAATTGGCAATTGCCAGTTAGAATGCATGTGTATGTAATAAGTAGGAAACTGAGAAATGATGGCCTTCCCACCAGAATAAGAGCCCAATGAATCTTGCTTTATTCTACTCACAGTGTTGTATACTAGACCTGTGACTGCCCCACCATGAGAGGCAGAGTTCCTTGTCCACGTTCAATATTTATTATTCCATTTTCCCTTTTGGAATTCTTTCCCTCAGAACTTTATTAATATAAAAATATTAGCTCATGGGGCGCCTGGGTGGCGCAGTCGGTTAAGTGTCCGACTTCAGCCAGGTCACGATCTCGCGGTCCGTGAGTTCGAGCCCCGCGTCAGGCTCTGGGCTGATGGCTCAGAGCCTGGAGCCTGTTTCCAATTCTGTGACTCCCTCTCTCTCTGCCCCTCCCCCGTTCATGCTCTGTCTCTCTCTGTCCCAAAAATAAATAAACGTTGAAAAAAAAAATATTAGCTCATATGTGGAAGGAAAGTTAACAAGAAAATATGCGATATTAAGAGTATTAGGTGTAAAGGTATGAATGTTTATTCCTAGCAAGATTATAGTATATTTTAGGAGAGGACCCTAAACAATTCTTAAATGAAATGACAACATTAAATTATAAGCCAATGTCGGGGCACCTGAGTGGCTCAGTCATTTGAGCTTCCAACTTCGGCTCAGGTCATGATCTCATGGTTTGTGAGTTCAAGCTCCACATCGGGCTCTGTGCTGACAGCTTGGAACCTGGAGCCTGATTTGGATTCTGTGTATCCCTCTTTCCCTGCCCTTCCCTGCTCATGCTGTGTCTCTCTTTGTCTCTCAAAAATAAATAAATGTTTAAAAAAATTTAAATTATAACCCAATGTTTTTATTTATTGCAGTGCTGTCCCTCAAATATCTGGAAGCTCTTTGAAAATAATGAGAATTCTGTGTTATTTGTCTTAGAGTATGAAACTAAGTGGGCTTCTGCAGACCCTATAGTCTCCAAGGAAATATTATTCATTATGTATTTACAGTTATTAGATTAAAATTTGTAATGTGCTATGTTCAATTAATAATAATGCAGAACTGGGTGAACTATGAAATACATTGTTCTTTTTAAAAGCTCTAATATGGGAAAAGACAAGCAGTTTGTCCTAATGAATGCATCTAATTGGTGCACTTTATTATAAAACACTGGAGCAGCATTTTTCAAGAGGCAGTTCTATTTGTAACTGGCTGTCTTCAGCATGTCAGGGTGTAATAAATGTGCTGCAGACTAGAACTGCTGATTAGCATTTCTGGAATCCCAGGAAGTTAGTAAAAGCTGTTTGCCATTAAAGAAAGACCTTTTTAGCAGCCTTCAGGAAGGAGCTATAGTTCAACGACCTATGGTTGTTATTCAGTGTAAGTAACCTTAGGAAGGTTTCCTATAATGTATTTGGCACTATATATATGACTGAAAAGGAAGAGAAATACTAATGAGAAAATTATGAAACATTGTGGCAATGATAATATTCAGTATTTCACACATAAGTATGTTTGAAATCTCTAGTATTAGTTATATCTTAACTGTAATTGCCTGAAGCACATTATTATTTTTTATATTTTCTTTTTGTTTCATGTTTCCCAGTAACTCATAATCAGTAATGGATGTAAATCAGCCACTGTTAGAAGGAAAAATGAATAAGAGGAGATTTCAGTAGAGTCACTAGTGATGACAAGTGGGCCAAATCAAAAGTCATTTACGAAATAGAGTTTCAGTGTCACGTTAAAACAAATGATCATTACAATTTTCTATTTTGTAATATATGATATAATAAAACGTATCTTTAACCTAAATTTTTTGAGACATTAGGAAGTTATAATACTTAATCCTGAAAACACCAAAATAATGCCTGTAATAATAATTCTCAAGATGTAAAATGTGAGCCTGGACACAAATCATGAGTTGACAAATATTAATATTCACTGCTTTTGGTCTATTACTGTAGTGTTACTTTGAATCTCTTCTATCAATTATTTCTAAAAGTAGAGTCATAATTTTTCTATTTCTAACTTCAATTTAAATAAACTAATTTTACATATGTATTTTGTAGCTGGAATCCCTTGAGTTTTTAAGACTAAAGTAACATGTAAACGTTTCTATGTTAAGGAATGAAATTACTCTTTTTTTTTTTTTTTTTTAAATTTTTTTTTTCAACGTTTATTTATTTTTGGGACAGAGAGAGACAGAGCATGAACGGCGGAGGGGCAGAGAGAGAGGGAGACACAGAATCGGAAACAGGCTCCAGGCTCCGAGCCATCAGCCCAGAGCCTGATGCGGGGCTCGAACTCCCGGACCGCGAGATCGTGACCTGGCTGAAGTCGGACGCTTAACCGACTACGCCACCCAGGCGCCCCAGGAATGAAATTACTTTTAATGCCCATCTTCTGAATTAGAAACTAAGGTAACTTAAAATACAATGATCTAGTGTATGGATAGAAAAGATGAATTGAATTCCTTTTTTAAAATCTATTTATTTTGAGAGAGAGAGAGACAACAAGAAAGGTAAGGGCAGAAAGAGAGGGAGAGAGAGAAATTCCCAAGCAGGCTTTGCACAGTCAGTGCAGAGCTCAAAACCAAGTTCAAACCCACCAACTGCAAGATCATGACCTGAGCCTAAACCAAGAGTTGGACGCTCAACCTACTGAGCCATCCAGGCACTCCAAGATGAATTGGCTTCTTTTTTTTTTTTAATTTTTAAAAATGTTTATTTATTTTCAAGAGAGAGAGAGAGACAGACAGAGAGAATGCAAGCAGGGGAGGGGCAGAGACAGAAGGAGACACAAAATCTGAAGCAGGCTCCGGGCTCTGAGCTGTCAGCACAGATCCCGATGTGGGACTCGAACCTTCAAACCATGAGATCATTACCTGAGCCAAAGTCAGGCGTTTAGCTGACTGAGCCACCCAGGAGCCCCATGAATTGAATTCTTAATGAATAGTAATTACAAGAGATGAAAAATAATCCTATATGGTTAAAATAAAGAGATAAAAACTGAAGCAGCTTTTAGACACTTTAAAGAGACAGCAATCTGTTTTGTTAGTTTGCTTTTTTTGAACATTCAAAATCAACTCCATATAGAGTGGAATTTAGAAAGTGATTGCAAACCACTGCCCAGGGAAAGACACAGGTTCAGAGAAGTTCTGAGTAGACTGCTTACATGCAAAGGATCATCAATAAGACCTTCTACCAATTTCTTCTCAGAAACATTGGAATGAAAAAAGCAGTGAGTTTACATAGTAAAAGTAAAAAAAAAAGTCAACCAAGAATTCAATATTCAACAAAGTTGTCCTTCAAATATGAGAGAAATATTAAGACATTCTCAGATTAATATTAAGACATTCTCAGATTAATAACAATTGAAAGAGGTTAACACTAGATTTATTCTGCTAAAAAGAGCCTTTCAAGTTGAGTGAAAAGAAAGTAGGCAATGACAAAGCCATATGAAGAAATAAAACTTTCCGAGAAAGGTAAATACATGAAAATTATAAAGCTAGCATCATTTAATTTTTAGTTTGTGAATCAATTTTGTTTATTTTCTACATGATTAAAAAAAACAAATGTATAAAAATAGAAATTATTAATTATAATTTGGAGTATCCCCAATGTAAAAGACACAATCTGTGACATCAGTAATAGAATAGGGAATAGGCAGGAGATTTATAAGAACATAGTTTTTGTAAGGTATTGGTTATGTTGAATAAGTTCAAATAGGATTGTTATAACTTTAAGATGCTAAATGTAATCCCCATGGTAACCAGAAAGAAACCATCTATAGAATATACAGAAAAGGAAGTGAAAAGAGAATCAAAATCTTTCTTTACAAAAAATCAAGTAAACACCAAAGTAGTCAGTGATGCGAAAAATAGAGGACAGAAAGTTATAAAGCAAAGAGGAACCTAATAGCAAAAAGCAGAAGTAAGTCCCTCTTTTTTAGTAATTATTTTAAATGTAAATGGTTTAAACTCTTCAAACCAAACACAGAGATTGGCGAAACAGACTTAAAAAGAAAATGATTCAACTATGTACGGTCTATGAGAGACTCTTCTTAGATATAGAAACAGCTAAAGTAAAGAGATAGAAAATTATATTTCATATAATAGTAATCAAAACAGAGTTGAGTTGGCTATGCTAATATCAGAAAAGCAAAATAGACTTTAAATTAAAAAAAACTAACAAGAGACAAAGGACATTATATATTAATAAAAAATTCAATGCACTAAGAAAATGTAATTATAAACATTTATGCATCTAAATATGGATCCTCAAAACTTAAGGTACAAAAGTTGACAGAAAAGGGGCACCTGGATGGCTCAGTTGGTTACATGCCCAACTCGATTTTAGCTCAGGTCATAATTTCACTGTCGTGAGATTAAGCCCTGCATCAGGCTCTGCACTGATAGTGCAGAATGGAAGGAAGAAATACACAGCTCTACATTAATAGCTGAAAACTTTAAAACCTCATTTTTAATCATGTATATATAGGTCAAAAAAAAAAACAGAAGATAAGTAAGGACATAGAGAACTTAACACAACAAACCATTTACACCTAATAGTTACAGAACACTCTACCCAACAATGAGAGTATACATATTCTTCTCAAGTGCACATTAGACATTCTACAAGATAGACAGTATATTAGACCACAATATAAATATCAATACACTTAAAAAACAGACATCATAAAAAGTATTTTTTTCCAACCGACAGGAGAAAGTTAGAAATCAACAACAAAAGGAAAACTGAAATTTCACAAATATGTGGAAATAAACAACACATTCTTAACAAACTAAAAGATCAAAGAAATTGCAAAGGTAATTAGAAAATACCCTGAGGCTCTGGGCTGATGGCTCGGAGCCTGGAGCCTGTTTCCGATTCTGTGACTCCCTCTCTCTCTGCCCCTCCCCCGTTCATGCTCTGTCTCTCTCTGTCCCAAAAAAGTAAATAAAAAACGTTGAAAAAAAATTAAAAAAAAAGAAAATACCCTGAGATGAATAAAAATATGAAAAACAACATACCAAAACTTATAGAATGCAGAGAAAACAGTGATCATAGGGAAATTTATAACTATAAATGCTGAATAAGGTAATTACAAAGATTAGAATATAAATATTCAAAATAGAGAATTTAAAAATAAACAATAGAGGGAATAAAAAAACAAAAACAAAAATTGATACCTTGAAAAGATTAACAAAATTGAAAAAACTTTAGCTAGACTAATGAAAAAGAGAGAGAGAAGGAGAAAGGAGAGAGAAAGGACTCACATAATTAAATCAGAGACTAAAGTGAAGATATTATAAAACATACAGAGATAAAAAAGATTTTAATGATTTAATGATACTATACTATACTAAAAGATTTAATGATACTATTAATGACTGTACACCAATAAATTATATAAATAGAAGATGTGGACAATTTCCTAGAAACATATAAAGTCCTTAAATTTACTGAAGGAGAAATAGACAATCTCAGTAAGCCTATAATGACTAAAGATATTGAATCAAAAATAAAAAACTTACTAACAAAAAATATTCCTTGATGATATGGCTTCACCTATCAATTTTACCAAATATTTAAAGAATTAACATGAATCCTTTTAAAATTCTTTAAAAACACTGAGCAGGAGGATACAATTTCTAACTCATTTTATCAGGCCAGCATTATTCTGAAATTAAAGCCAGATTAAAAACAATCACAAACAAGAAAGAAAGAAAAGAAAATTACAATTAAAAACTTGCATCCCCTATAAATATCAATGCACAAATGCTCAACAAAATATAAGCAAAATGAATCCAATAGCGTATTAAAAGGATTATACACCATGACCAAGTAGAATTTATTTCAGCAATGCAAGGGTAGTTCAACATAAGAAAATCAATCAATGTAACACATCACATTAACGGTACAAGGGAGAATCCACCATGATTGTCTCAGTTGACACGGAAAAAGCATTTGACAGAATTGAACATCCTGTCATAATAAAAACTCAGAAAATGAAGAACAAAGAAGAAATTTCTCAGCTTGATCAAGGATATTTATGAAAAACCCACAGCTTTAATCATAGTCAGTAGTGAAAGACTGAAGATTTTGCCCAAAAATCGGGAACATGACAAAGATTTCCATGAGCACTGCTGTTATTCAACACTGTACTGGAAGTTTTACCAAAAGTTATTAGACAAGAAAAAGAAATTAAAAAACAAGAGTTTAGAAAGGAAGAAGTGAAATTATTCATATTTGCGGATATCATGAATCTCAAGAATACACACAAACACAAACAAAAATGCAACTAAAACTAATAAGCAAATTCATCCTGAGAAACTTAACAGAAGACCATAGGGGAGGGGAAGGGAAAAAAAAAAGTTACAGAGAGGGAGGGAGGCAAACCATAAGAGACACTTAAATACTGAGAACAAACAGGGTTGATGGGGGGAGGTGGAGAGGGGAAAGTGGGTGATGGGCATTGAGGAGGGCACCTGTTGGGATGAGCACTGGGTGTTGTATGGAAACCAATTTGACAATAAATTATATTTAATATAAAAAATATTTAAAAAATTAAAAGTAAAAAATTAAAACTAATAAGCAAATTCAGCAAAATCTCAGGGTACAAGATCAACATACAAAAATCAGTTGATTTTTGGTATATCAAAAATAATCTGAAAAGGAACTTAGATTAATTACATGTGTTGTAGCATCTTTAAAATATTAAATATTTTGGAATAAATTTGGCCAAGGAGATGTAAGACTTTATGTATAAGACTGAAACAATGCAAAGCAAAACAAAACAAAACGAAAACATGGCCAAAAAAAGTTAGATAAGACCTAAATAAATGGCAAGACATTTCATGTTAATGAACAGGAAGACTTAATCAACATCATTAAGATGTCAGTACTACAGAAAGTGATCTACAGGTCCAACTCATTTAGAAAATATTGAATATTGAAACAGCACATTTTTTTTTGCAGAAATGAAAAATCCCTTCTTAAAATCCATATGGAATTATAAGGAACAACAAATATCACACACACACACACACACACACACACACACACAAATATAAAGAATAAATTTGATAAGTTCACATTTTTTAAATTTAAAACTTTTGAAAATCTATAGTATTTAAAACTGTATGGTACTGGTATAAAGACAGATAATAGAATGGAATAGAGAACTCAGAAATAAATAGAATTGATTGATTTTCAACAAGGTACCAAGAGCATTCAATGTGGAAAGGATAATCTTTTCAACAAATGATAATGGGAAAAACTGATATCCACATGCAAAAGACTGACATTGGATCCTTCTCTAAGCCATATAAAAATACTAACTCAAAATGGATAAAAGAACTAAATTTAAGAATTTAAGAGCTAAAACTCTAAAGCTCTTAGAAGAAAACATTAGAGAATATCTTCGCGACATTGAATTTGGCAATGATTTCGTGGACTTGGCACCAAAAGAATTCACCAAGAGAAAACAGTAGGTAAATCTTCATTAACATTAAGAATATTTGTGCTTCTACGGGGCGCCTGGGTGGCGCAGTCGGTTAAGCGTCCGACTTCAGCCAGGTCACGATCTTGCGGTCCGTGAGTTCGAGCCCCGCGTCAGGCTCTGGGCTGATGGCTCAGAGCCTGGAGCCTGTTTCCGATTCTGTGTCTTCCTCTCTCTCTGCCCCTCCCCCGTTCATTCTCTGTCTCTCTCTGTTCCAAAAATAAATAAACGTTGAAAAAAAAAATAAAGAATATTTGTGCTTCTAAACATATGGTCAAGAAAGTGACAGACAACTTACTGTATGAGATAATATTTTCAATCACAAAACTGATAATGGAATAATATACAACATTGAAAGAACTAAAAATTAACAATAGCAACAACAACCACTACAACAAGAAAACAATTCAAAAGTAGAAAAAAACTTGAATCGGCTTTCCTCCAAAAATACATATACAAATGGCCACTAAGTAAATGCAGAGATGCTTGATATTGTTAATCATTGGGAAAATGCAAATCTAAACTATATTGTAATATCACTTTATACCTACTAAGCTGGGAATAATTGGGGGGAAAAAAGAGAATACCAAATGTTGTACAGGATGTGAAAGAATTGAAATCCTCGTGCATTGCTGGTAGGAATGCAAAATGATGCGGTAGCTGTGGAGAACAGTTTGGTAGTTTATCAAAGGTTAAATATAGAACCATCATTAAGACCCTGCAATTCCACTTCTAGGTATATATCCAAAAAATTGAAAGCAGGGTCTCAATTAGATACTTATAAACCAATGTTCATAGTAGCATTATTCACAATGGCCGAAAGTTAGAAACAACCCAAATGTCTATTAACAGACAAATAGATAACCAAATGGGGTATGTACATATAATAGAATATTATTTAGCCATGAAAATTAAACTTTCAATATATATTACAACGTAAATTGACATTGAAAGCATCATGCTCATTTTAATAAGTCAGACACTGAAAGACAAATATTGTATGATTTCACTTATATGAAGTATCTCTAGTAGGCAAATTCAAAAAGACTGAAAGCAGAACAGAAATTATCAGAGTCTGGGAGTGGGAGAAAAGAATGGGAAGTTATTATTTAATGGATACAGAGTTTTTATAAAGGAAGATGAAAATGTTTTAGAGGCTAGAAAACTGTCATATTTATAAAATATTATTAAGTGTATTAATGTTACTGAATTGTATTCTTCCTGATGGTAAGAATGATAAATATCATGGCATGCATATTTTGCCACAATTTTTATGAAAAACATTTAAGTGTTCTGGCATTTTTAGGGCTTTAAGCAAGTTATTTATTTATATAATTGCCTTGTTTTCTCACTATTTTGAATTGTAAATATTCAGTGACATTGTTATGACACACACACACACACACACACACACGTATGTATGTAAGTTTATATAAAATTTATCACCAAACATTGATAAAACATCTACTTTAGGGCAATCTCATTCAAGGAACTGAAATTATAAGCACTGATTCAGTAATTTTTATTTCTTCCCTTTGTATAGGTCATGTCATAAATCCACTCAGAAACTCTAATAGAAATTGGGTCTTTACTTTAGAATAATGATCTCCCCTAAACACACACACACACACACACACACACACACACACACACACACAAATACACACACACAAACCCACACTGCCCCAAGTGGATTTCAGCAGTTCAACTGTCTTCTGTGGCCCATCTATGTATGGGGCCCTTGGTTTAGAATCTTTAGTAATAAAAGCTGGACCTCTTCTCCAGGAGAGTAAAGTTATCTATTGATCTGAACACAAGCACAGGCACACTGACACATTGTTATAATGAGCTTTCTGAGTTCAAATCCCCTGTCTTCTGTCAATGGGATAAGGTTCAAAACATTAAATGATTCTCTCACAAAAAGATGAGGATCTGATGAAAAAACATACCTGAAATGTAGTCAATACCCCAGGACATGAAGGCAGTTGTGTAATAATTTCTCTGCTGAAGTATGACACACAATTATGTATGCTAACACTTTAATGGAGAGTGAAACTCTATTTGTTTCTATCATACATTCACTTATTGTCATTTTCTACTTAAAAGAAAAGATGCAGGCAGCTGGGTGGCTCAGTTGGTTACGCTTCCGACTTTGGCTCAGGTCATGATCTCACCGCTGGTGACTTCAAGCCCCAAGTCGGTCTCTGACAGCTCAGAGCCTGGAGCCTGCTTCGGACTCTGTGTCTCCCTCTCTCTCTGCTCCTCCCCTGCTTGCGCTCTCTCTCTCTCAAAAATAAACATTAAAAAAAATCATAAAAAATAATAAAAGAAAAGATGCAAAGAGAGTATATAGTTACTTTCTGGGGTTCTTACTAGTTTTGGAGCTTTGGTAGAACTAGGAATGCTTACTGATGATATGTGATGTGTTTCACAATAATACACTTGTCATTTCAAGAATTTGTTTAGTTTGTTTTTGACTGCTGTGGACATACATGTGCTATGTAGCTGGTGGCATTAAAGTTTTTCTAACCCCTTCCTTCAAAGTCATGTAATGATCATTAATATTTATTGTTTGCATATTCATTCTAAACACGTTTATGGTTCAATCCATAAATCTGTTCTTGCTATAACTTCTTATATCGAATTATTCGTAATTACCTTACAATTACTCTTTCACTGTATTCTTCACAGACGTCAGTCAGATTTATCAAGTGTAGCCTTAATACCATCTAAACTTTATTGCCATAACTGCAAATACCCAGGGATGTCTTACAGTACAAAGCCATTAGCGCTAACTGCTCATGAAATTCAGTGCCTTAGAGAACCTAATGGACTTGCGATCATTTCGCAGGACCACCAGTGTGTTTCATGTTCACTTACTTATTTCTCATACACAATCATTTATTTTATCTCTGAGGTTACAAACATAGTACTACTCAGTTATTTACTCTTCATAAACCATCTAGTCACTCTTATGAATATCAAATCATAATAGAGATTATAATACATGAATGCTTATAATAGGCTTATTAAAAACAGGTCGTTACATTCTTATTATTGTTCAATATTGACATCAACAAAGTGAATGGCAATAAAATGATTATGTTTCAGAATATGTAATAAAAATGCACAAAAGAACATAATAAAATGTTATTATGCACCATAAGGAAAATAAATAGTTTTAGGAATGAAACAGTTGAACCATTAAAAATGTTGTGAAAATGATTTCAAAGTCCTTTGTGGCTAAAATATAATATCGGATAAAACCATGATATAAAAGTTTTATTGAAAATTAAACTAGTTAATTTCAAAAGTTGAAACTAAAGTTGGATAGGTGAAGAAAAATATATTTAAACTTCTATCATACTCAAACACACATAAGTGAATATTTAAATTTTTATTAAACCAAAAATACTACATTTAATGAGTCTGTTGATAAAATACCTTTTATCAAGTGAGACAAACATGAGTTGCTGAGATGCTTAAAAGATTCACAATTATGAAACTTGGAAGAAAACTGTTCATGATGATATTTCAATAAGAAGTGGAGATTTTATATATCTTAGCCAGTTATTATGAGTCATAACTGAAAAGAAGGATCAATGACAGTCTAAAGAAATGCCAGACAGTCTAGACAGGCTGAAACTTAAAAACTACCTTGAAATGTGTATAATATAAAGTGGGGTGATGCAGAGTCACTAGGCAATATACAAGAAAAAAATCTGATAAAATTTGTATAATGTAATGTGTGAGACCCATTATAAACCACTTTGTAAATCCTATGTAGAAAAGAAAAAATATCTTACCTCTGCATCTTCTGAGTTTTTAGCCGAGATAACTTTAAAAGAAAGAAGAAACAAGTTTACTAACTTGTATATCTCATGTATGCATGGGAGTAACTCCCTGAAGAAGTAACTCTTAAATACCATCTTAATAGAGATGTAGGCTTTTTTAGGGTAGAGTAAATGACTTTTAAGAAAGATGAATGGGCTCTTGGAAGAATAGAGGGGAGGCATGATAGTTTGTGACAAAGTCTCCTGGATGTGGTATCAACTTTTAGGCGACACTCCTGTGATGAGTCAATCTTCCCTAGGTGATGGAACGCCCAGAAAAGGAGATTTTTGACATGGAGTTCTTTTTGGAAGATCTGCCTGGCTTTAAGCAAATTAAGGGCAGTTCAGAGTGTTAAAAGATAAACTGAGGCCCATTAACATTTTCAAAAGTTATTTTGATCAAACAGTGTTTCCGGGCAATGCCAAACTAAAGATGGTTAGGAACTCTGGGTAAGGCTTTTATAGAGCGGATGAGGAAGGGAAGCCAGATGTTTTGATTGGCGATAGCTTAAGCTGTTGCCTTAGTAGGAGGAAGTCTGTTTGTCTGCGATTGGCTGTTCTTAGGTATGATTTCTTAACCTCAAGGAAATTACAGGAGTTTACTCTGGTTTAGGTTTTGTTTTTGTCCATGTGGACTCTCAAGGGCATTCGAGCTGACTCAGTCTTATGGTCACTTGTTGAATTGCTTTATCAAAGAAAGCTTCTTACTGTGTTTGGTCTTTTTCAATTGCATACCGCTCAAAATAATCAATACACTAAAGTGGCATATTTTTGGGGTGCCATATTCTTCTACCTTTCATCTTAAAAAGATCCAGAATATATAGGGACAAGGCCACTTTGTTTAGAAGTCCGAGGCATATATTGTATTAGATATTGGATGTCAGGCCAGGGAACAGCTTTGCTAAATGTATTCAAGGAATATTTGTTCTGAAAAGGTCGTGTGGAAAAAAATCTGATCTCAAATTAGTTTGGGAAGTACAACATCATACATCTTATGCTAGGACCAATAAGTTACATTAGTGTATTAAACACTTTGAAAAGTTCTGAGGATTTAATTTCATTAGTCTATCACTTCCCAAACTCATTATAACAACTATTCATGTTTTACATAACACATATAACTACTTTCTTATATCATTCATCTATGTTTAGCAGGGTGTGTCTCCTGGAGATGGTATGCCATTGAATTCTTAAAACCAAATTGATTATTTAAGAGAGGCTGATTTATTCACATTTATTTTCACAATAAAAAACTATTAGACTTAATAAGATGTGATTTAATCATCATGCCTTATTCATTTAGAAGGATATCTTGCTTTATTCTGCTTCCCTTGATTACATTTCACATATTTATTACATTTCATGTGTTTTTTTTTAATTTTTATTCTATTCTATTCTATTCTATTCTATTCTATTCTATTCTATTCATTTATTATTTTTTAGAGAGCTTAGCATGGAGCCTGATGCAGGGCTCCATCTATGACCCTCGGATCATGACCTGAACTGAAATCAGGAGTTCCATGCTCAACGAATTGAGTCACCCAGATGCCCTTGTATCGCGGTTTTTTTTTTTTGTTTTTTGTTTTTTTTTTTTTTACAAATTGAAGGTTTGTGGCAACCTTGTGCCAAGCAAGGCTGTCAGCACCATTATTACAACAACGTTTGTTCAGGAGGTGTCTCTATGTCACATTTTGGTAATCCTCACAATGTTTAAAACTTCTTCATTACTATTATATTTGTTACGGTGATTGAGGATCAGTGATCAGTGATGTTACTATTGTAATTATTTGGGGGTGCCATGAACTGTGCACGCGTAAGACAGCAAACTTAGTCCATAAAGGTGTGTGTTCTGACTGCTCCACCTAGCAACACGCTTTCTCTCTATAACATGCTCTGTTTTGTTTTTGTTTTTGTTTCCCTATTCACATCAATCATTCAACTTAATTCAGAAAATGACTTCATGAAAGGTACACACTTTAAGTAGAATCACTCTTACCTCTTGATTAGACAGATGGATGATAGGTAGATAGATAGATAAGTGATAATACACACACAAGTCCTTTCTTCAAATAAAATTCATAATGTGATCAGTCTAACTAATGTATTATACGAGGGCATGGAAATAACCGAATATTTTTGACATTTATAAATTATAACTCAAAAATGTGGCACAAAAATGATTTATACTCTTTTATTTCACCTTGTTTCCCAAAAAATTATGTGAAGGTCTTTGGAACAATGAGAAAATGACATAGACTTATCAAAATAGCATACTGATCAATACTGTAACATATAGTATAGTAAGAAAATGTCCTCCAACACCCTGGTATTTTTTGTTTTAAGGGACCTGCATGGGTATAAAAACTTTCTCCTACAATACATAAGGACTGAAGGCCAGCCCAGACTTTTGGAGAAAAGAAAGGTTCAGAGAAGGTGGTGATCTAAAAAAGAAATTGTTGGGACACCTGGGTGGCTCAGTCAGTTAAGCGTCCAACTCTTGATTTTGGCTCAGGTCTTGATCATGGAGTTGTGAGATCAAGTCCCATGCATTGGGCTTGGAGCCTGCTTAAGATTCTCTCTCTCCATCTCCCTCTGCCCCCTCCCCATATGCATGCTCATACACACACACTCTCTCTCAAAAGTAAATAAATAAATGAATAAATACATCTTTAATAAATTAAAAAAAATAAGTTAGAAAAAAAAAACCTTGATGAGCATGAGAAGTGAATTATGTAAGGACTAGAAAACATGATGGAAAAATAAAAAAAAAAAATTACAGCAACTCCTGTACTCCATTTGTATGCACAATCTTTTAAGAGTAAAATTTTACTTTGCCAACGAATGGTACCTTCTTACCCTTGCAAATATTTCATCATAGCCAAGTTATTAGAAGTGTATAGTTACATTTTTACAAAGGTTTCTGTGATCTCTAAATAACAATTCCCATGCACATTCCTACAAAGAGCAGTGGCTTTTTCTATGGGAGCTCACTAACTCAGAAATAAGAAATCATTCCTAAACATGGCTCCGTATCGTATTACCTGAAGTGTGTTCAAAAATAGAGATTTAAAAATTTGGCCCCAAAGGACATTAAAAAAATTTCTTCTAGCTATTCATGCACTGGCATGCATCCAGTGTCAGCAGATCTGTGATAAACGGAGAATATCAGCAAAGAGGAAAGTAAGATACAAGTGGAAGAATCTCTTTCACTTAAGTAATTTTAGATAGACCTTTTGTTCCTTCATGGAGGCTGTGGGAAAATTTAATCCATCTAAAGTATATAACAAAGAAGGTAAATATTTACAATTATGAGAAGATGTTAGAAGATGTTACCTAGCAAAGAAGTATCCTCTCTACTCTGAAGTTCACAGAGTGTGTACATAAAAGGAAAAAAATGCAAGAAACACATCTTGACATTTACAATGGAAAATTGTGAACTATGTTCTAACAAGTAATTCTAATAAGTATTCATTATCTAATCATTAAAATTCTGCAGTTGTGATTATTTTCATTAAAAATTGTATTTTATTTATTTGGTGAAACTCAAGGTTTCATTGTAATGTCTTCTTAATCAGGTTACTAAATTTTTACCATTTCCATATACAGCAAAACCTTGGTTTATAAGCATAATTTGCTCTGGAAACATGGTTGTAATTCAAAGTCCTTGTATATCAAAGTGAATTTCCCCATAAGAAATAGTGGAAAGAAAATCCAAAATATAAAGAAAAATAAATTAACCTGCACTTACCTTTGAAAACCTTTATGGCTGGTGTGAAGGAGACAAGAGAGAAGATTATTGTGTAGATGACTTTCACTATCACTAACGGAATCACTGCTATCTATTGGCTCAAAGGAATCTTTTTCCTTTTGTGCAGTTTTAACAAGGAACCTATCCAATGACCTAGAATGAAGCAAAGTGTTCCTAAGCTGACTCTTATCTGGAACAGCAAAGGACAGTCCGTAGGTGCTTTGGAGTGACAAAAAATACACTAGGGCCAGTTGTAGGCATCTTACAACATTCTGAGAATTCACCGATTTCTGCCAAATATCTCAGCCTGAGACTGAGCATCTGAGCATGGGAGATGATCACCCACAATCCCACAGTGAAAGAGAGAGAGAGAGAGAGAGAAGAACCATTGGCTCAGGTGTGATCATATGACATTGCAAGATGTCACAGTCTTATCAAGTTAAAATTTATTAGTAATATTTGCTCATCTTGAGGAATATTCAGAGAACAAGTTACTTGCAATCCAAAATTTTACCATATTTGATATTAAACTTAAAGGCATAATAAGTTTATGTGTTAGTAAGGAATTTTTGTATTTAATATGTTTAATGTAGTTAATATTCATAATCAAATTTTTGCCTTTTAGTGTTATTTTTTTAAAGTCTTTTTTAAAAGTCCTCACATAAGGGGACTTATACCCTAGATGTATGTGTCGATTATAAATAATATCAACTCTTTTTTTTTCTTTTATGCAACACTTTAAAAAGGAAATACTGAGTAGCGGGGATTTATATTAAATTATCTAATTTTAAATATAAATAATCTTTTAAGTTTGCAGTATTTCACTCTGTAAATATCTGTCAAACGTGGACTTAGTAAAGGCCTTGTTAATTTCTGGGAAGAAAATGGTAAACCAAGAGACAGATTTGACACTCTTGGACCTTATAAAAATGGATAAATTTGACATCATTGATAAATATTTAATCAAATAAACCCACCTGTGTGTAACCATGTACTTCTTGTGAAGAATACAAATAACTTGAATGCACATAAATGATGATATTGGAATAGATTTTGCTGAGATATGTTAACACCTTCTGATTCATATGGAAGCCTCTAGTTGGTTATATTACTTTCTGTTCAGGGGTACCATACACGGAAAGGAGAAGGAAAGAAAAAGTAGTATTCCACTGTGTTACCACAAATGTATATGCAGAACTGGCACAGTGGACCCACGTGATCTTACCCAGCATCAAACTTTATGAAACCACATAAAGCTCTGAAACAGAGAAACATTTTTTTTTTCTTTAGGGAGGCAGAAATCCATCAAATGCTGCTGTCAAAAAATGTCTCTTCTCTTCCACATATTACGGTACCTTTGGTTCTGTTAAGTATGACGTACGTAAAAACATTGATCAACAAGGAGGGCTATTTAAGTCGTTTCACTTCTCCATTTTCACTCCCTTAAGTACTCAGACAGGAAAGGTGCTTAAGTGATTAAGCCCCATTTTCCAGCCAGTCATGCCCTGTAAATCTGTACATTTCAGGTTGATTTACAGGTATAGCCTTATAAAAATGGGACTTTGCAAATTTTTAAGCCAATAAATTTACGAGAAAATCTGAGGTAGTTCATTAGTGTGGAAAGGAGAGTTTTGGTTTCACAGGTATGGAGGGAATGGGTTACAGGTCTATCAATAATTTGGATTGCTTGATTATTAAAAAGTACAATCTCATTAATAACCTTGAGAAATGTACCTATCTCCTCATAGAATTATGACGTTTAAAAGAAATTATATAAAACCTATTCTGTGCTAACCATAACACCTGGCACATAGTAGGCTCTAAATAATGTTATCTACAAGTATTCCAAAGTGAATAATAATAAAATTAGTTTTCAAATACGTTTAAAGTGTTGAAAATAATTACTTTTTGTGGTAGCTAACATAAAACTCTATGGTATGTTATAGGGATTTGCCTTGCATTCATTGTGAAAATAGTCTCATCTTGCTAACAAGAGACATAGGAAAATTCAAGTCCTAAGACTTTCTGTGTATCATGTATAAAAAGTAAAAAATAAAAATAAATATATGT
Source organism: Prionailurus viverrinus (assembly GCF_022837055.1). NCBI lineage: Eukaryota > Metazoa > Chordata > Mammalia > Carnivora > Felidae > Prionailurus > Prionailurus viverrinus. The sequence continues at coordinate 92,112,437 of NC_062564.1, forward strand.
TAATAAAATAAATATGAGAAATAGAAAGTTAATAACAATAGAAAAGAAAATCAAGCCTCTAAAGATATAAATGATTTTGCTTGTACATAATCCTGGAATAAATAATTATTATATTAAATTTTATTCTAGAAGTACTTTTTGAGCATTTTTATATAAATGATTTTTCCCTTAATTGATAAAATGCCTGTTATTTATTTATGAAGGCAGAAAGATATGAACAATACAGAAAAGCAATGTTAATTCCTTAGGTATTGTTTAAAAAAGAAGCCTATTGTTTTCTAACCTCCCTGGACTACTGAATGAGATAGATCAAGGAACATGTACTAATAATGTCACAAATAGCTTACGTAATAACCTTGTATTTCTTATTGTCAAAATACCTAAAATCATAAAGCTATGATTTAAACCCAATTTTTCCATTTACTAAATGTGTCATATTGTCACATTCTTTAAATAAATATCTCAGTTTTCTTACCAATAAAGTGAGAAAAACAACAATGAAGTATATCAAAATATGCCACTTTAAAATATTGATATTCTAAGCTAAAGACAATTGAGAAGAACAGATAAAAGAGAAGTTCTTTGCTCTCCCTTTATTCACTAAAAGCAGTAGGTAAATTTCTAAAGGAGTCCATTTCTCTATTAGGAAGGACATAAATTAGTCACTGGAGACAAAATTAGACCCTGATCCTCCTAGGGAGGGCACCAGAGGAATCTATAACAAATCTTACTAACTAGCTCTGATCTTCCTTTTGTTTCCTGTAAATATTTACCTTCCCATGTTTGATGCCCCTAGAAATTCAACAGTATTTTCCTTTGTCTTGTCACTTCTCTACTAAATGTATTCTTCTTTTGCTAACATGCCATATAAGCCCAAGTTTTAACCACCACTTTGAGTTCCTAATCACTGAATACCTCCACGTGTATGTACAAGACACACATTAATAAATCTCCATTTTTCTCTTGTTAATCCATCTGTCTTATTGCAGCTTAATCCCTGAGGTGAGGACACATGTAACATTCAAGGAACTCTGAGTACTTTCATTTGAGTGGGCTGTATTGAAAAAAGTAAAAATCAGTAGATTGTCAGACTTTCAGATGCATTGCAAATGTAATATGCTCATTTTGAATAAAGCACATCCTTTGTATTTGCTTAAAACAGTGAGAGTTGATTGTTGGTTCTATGTGTTTATGTAATAGTATATAAAAGCATACCTATATATCTATATCTATCTATATCTATATCTATATCTATATCTATATATCTATATCTATATATCTATATCTATATATATCTATCTATACCTATATGGTGTATACACGATGCAGACAATATGATAGCAAATAACTAAAACTGATTTTAGAGTTTGTAATTTATATAACTATTCATTCTCCATGGAAAATCTATCACCTGACATATTCAGGAAAAAACGCTTTACGGACAATAGTTTTATATATTTTAAGATTTTTTTTATATATCAATGATTTGTAGTTGAAGTGCAATTTTTAATTTTGCTTAAATTACATTAAGTTTATTTATTTATTTTGTCAGAAAAAGAGAGAGATAGAACATGAATGGGGAAATGGGCAGAGACAGAGGGAGACCGAGAATCCCAAGCAGGCTCAGCTCTGTCAGCCTAGAACCCAAAACGAGGCTTGATCCCACAAACTGTGAGATCATGACATGAGCTGAAACCAAGAGCTGGATGCTTCACTGATTGAGTCACCCAGGTGCCCCTGAAGTGAATTTTTAAAAAAACTTATACAGTGTTGTTATGAAAAAAGATAAGGACCCAGATACTATACCTGCATTCAAGGATATGTCATGGAAATACAGTATCTGATATAATATACGTATGACAATAAAAAAGACTCAGCAGGAAAGATTGTGAAGAGTTTTTCTTTTAAGAATTATTTCACCATAAAGGTGATCAAACTCCTACACAAATAAGCCAACTAACAAAAAGAAGGAAAATACTTTTAAAGATTTTTTTGAACTAACCGTCTTCCTTAAAGGTAATACATTAGCATTAGTTCAGGAAATGTCATTGTTACTTGGAGAGAGGTAGATTAATATTTATCATGGGCATGGTGACTCTAGTGTTATAGGATTAAGTATGGTGTATAGGTTAAACTTGTGACAGTAAATTTACATAGAAATTGTAAACAGTTCTTAGGCTTTCACTGCTATTTTACAAAAATGGGTGTAACTTTCAAAAACAAAAAATCTGTTGTGTTTCATCCCTCCCAACTTTTTTTGAATTCCTCAACTGTACCGTCTCCAGGCTTGTGCCAGATATTGTTTTAAGTGTCTATATTTTCTCCCTATAGAATGCTACAATGAAATACATTTTAAAATGTATGGAGGAAATTCTTTTAAATATAGACTTTAAGAAAATTTTCATTAATTAGTATAATCATTGCATCATTTTCAGAAAATATATAAATAAGATAGAGATTCAATTAAGAAAAATTAGCTATTGCTTCATTGATTTTTTCATATACTATTCCATAAACACATAAACTAACAATCAAATCTACTTGTTATTTTAAGCAAATACAAGGACATGCTTTATTCAAAATGAGTATATTAGACTTGCAATGAAGCTGAGTCTGACTACTGATTTTCATTTTTTTCAATATGGTTTATTCAAATGAAAGTACTCCGAGTTCCTTGAATTTTTCATAACTTCTCTTTAACCTCCTTTTCTCTTTTTTCTCTACTCAAAGAGTCTCTACCAACCTTTTAAAGACTCTATTGGCTATCTGATATCTTAGAGAATTTTCTCTTATGCCCATCCCCGCCGTAAACCAGACTTTAAGATCTTTCTCAGACTCTATATTGTGATTTTCAGCTTACATTTCTAATTAGCCAATAATATCCTCTATCTAGGAGAGAGATTGGTGCAAATTGACGCTAAACAAAGGTAATAACAATGAATGGTGAAGATACTTGATAAGTCCCCATAGTCTTCCTGCCTTGATTTTAGGCATTCCTCAAGATTCTAAATTAATTATCTTCTCTTCACGTTCTTCTCCCCTTTGGAAACATTACACATACCCATGAGTTCAATTGTCAAAATATCTCATATATATATATATATATATATATATATACACACACACACACATACACATAATTACATGTATACATATAATATACATATATGTATATATGTATACATATATGTATATACGTATATTGTATATATGTATATATATGTATTGTATATAAATGTATGTATATATACATAATTACATGTATACAATAATATACATATATGAATTATATATATACATAATAACAAATTATGTATATATATGTATATATATACATAATTTGTTATTTTGTTTTAGTGATCAGTACAATTCTTCCATCTCCTCAGAATTTTTATCATGCATTCCAAGTGAGTGCAGGAATGTGTTTATCTGGAAACTCAAGCCAGCAGCTTGAGTGACACTTAGAGTAGATACTAAAATTTTATTATTTCTTATTCCTAAAATGTTGTTTGGGTACAATAGGCCCCTGATCTCTTTGATGACCTGAGGAGTAAATAAGCAACTTTGTCATTCTCCAAACATGCTCTTACTCTTCACTTCCCTATACCTTTTAGTACTATAATCTCCCCCCAAATTAGTTTAGAGATCTTGTAATCATTATCTACCTACTACACTACCCCTTGTAAACAAATTCTGTCATACCTAGTTCTCCAAAAGTGCTTAATGTGTTTTCCCATTCTTTACTTTTCTTTCATGGTCATGCACATTTAGTAGAAATGTACTGAACTTCAACCTAGAAAATCCTAACAGCTTCCTTCTTATTATTTTTAATACTAACTATATAGAAGTTCTATATACTCTATACAATACAGTGTACAATATACACAATACTATATACAATGTTAACTATATACAATTGAATCTAAAAAATGTAAAGTGACAAATGTTTCTGAAATTTTGTTGTGATATTATTTTCTTTCTCAAATACGTATGATGATTTTTCCATTACTTATTTATTACCTGAAAGCCAATAAATAAAAGTTTAAAAATCACTTTTAAGATCTTTTAAGATCTTTTAAGATCTTATAAAAGATGATCTTTTAAGATCTCATAAAAGATGATCTTTTAAACTATTAAAAATAATATTTAGTGGCGATTTAGGGTGTTATTAATAAAAGTGTGGTGTATCTACACCCAGAAGACAGAGAAAAATATTAGAATGATAGTTGTAGTAGAAATAAAGAAAAATGATCTCTCCAATATGATTAAATTATGAAAGATGCTATTTCAAACGTATAATACATTGTGAATTTGAAGATAATTGCACTGAAATGAAATTTTCTTTCCACTAGTATCTAAACTATCAGCTTTAAAACAGCTTAAACATTTTATCTGTATGTTTTGTAATTAAATGAATTTGGCCTGCCCAATGTGATATAATTCAGGGTTTCTTATTGGTACACTGTAACTCGGTGTTTTTTTTAATTTTCAGGGCAAATGTGGTTGTTATACTATGAGATTACAATTTATAGGCTAGAATCAAGAATTAATCAAGAATTCTAGCCTTCCTACATCCTACATGGGGCAGGTTCATGTCCTTGATGGCTGCCAAATGTTCCAGGAAGTAGTTCTATAAGTTAAAGTTCTATTTATAATTATCTAAGACTTGAAACTAACTAAATATTAATATTATATCATTTATATATGTTATTTTTGCATATTTATTCTTAAATATACTTTAACATCTTCTAGAATAATTTACACCAAAAATTCAGAGAAAGCTTTGTTTTATTTGAGATTAAATCAATATTTGTTTATATTTCAGAAAAATCATCATTCTGATACCACCACCATTTGTGATATTTGAGTCACTCATAAAATACAATGAGATCAGTCTGCGTTTGTGGTCCTTGCATTCTTATTAATATTTGCTTAGGTTGAAGTATCTGATTACTACATTATGGTATCAGGCTTACTCAATCCCAAATACTTATATTTTGAAATACAAATTACTACAATTTTATTTTTTTATTTAAAAGAGCATTTATTTTGTTTTAAGTTATATGCATTCTAGATTATTTCATGAATGGCTTTTTTTATATTAATGGAAATGTTATTAAATATTTGCTATAAAAAGGGAGTAAAGAAACAACATCAAATATTGGGGAAAAAATGCAACAATAGGAACTCTCATTCATTGCTGGTGGGGCTACAAACTGGTACTCTGAAAGCTACTTGGAAGACACTTTGTCAATTTATTACAAAGCTAAATCCACTCTTACAATATGATCCAGCAATCACACATCCTGGTATTTACCAAAATGATTTGAAATTTTACATCCACATAAAAAAACCCTCACACAAATGTTTATGGTAGCTTTGTCAATAATTGCCAAAAAATGGAAACAACCAAGATATCCTTCAATAGATGAAAGAAGAAAAAGAAAACAAACGATGCATCATACATCATGAAATATTAATTCAGTGATTAAAAAAATAATAATCTATGAAACCACAAAAAGACATGAAGGGATTTAAAGGTGTATTGCTAAATGAAAGAAGCCAGTCTGCAAAGCCTATATATTGTCATTCCAACTATATGATATTCTTGAAAAGTTACAACTATTGAGTAAAATAATAAGGTTTCAAGGAAGAAGGAGGAAGAAATAAATGTGTACAGTAAAGGGGATTTTAAATCATGTGAAACTATTCTTTATGATATTGTAATGGTAGATACATGACATTTACATATGACAAGACCAATACAACTGTACAACACAAAGCATGAACTCTCCTATAAACTATGGACTTTTGTTAATAATAATAATGTATCAAGCCAAAACCATCCTGAGAAGGAAAAACAAAGCCAGAAGTATCACAATACCAGATTTCAAGATATACTACAAAGCTGTAGTAATAAAAACAGTATGGTACTGGCACAAAAATAGACACATGGATCAATAGAACAGGACAGAGAGCCCAGAAATAGGTCCACACTTATAGGTCAATTAACCTACAACAGAGAAGGCAAGAATATCTAAGGTGGAAAAGAGTCTCTTCATCAAATGGGATTGGAACAACTGGATATTTAAAAGAATAAACTAGACCACTTTCTACACCATACACTAAAATAAACTCAAAATGGATTAAAGACCTAAATGTAAGAACTGAAGCCATGAAACAGAAGAAAGCATAGGAAGTAATTTCTTTGACATCAGCCATAAAACCACTTTTCTAGATATGTCTGCACAAGGCAAAGGAAACAAAAGCAAAAATAAACTACTGGGCTACACCAAAGGAAAACTTTTGCACAGTGAAGGGTCAGTTGGTTAAGTGTCCAACTTTGGCTCAAGTCATGATTTCATGGTTCACTGAGTTCAAACCCCATGTCAGGCTCTATGCTGATAGCTCAGAGCCTGGAGCCTGCCTCAGATTCTGTGTCTCCTTCTCTCTCTGCCCCTTCCCCACTCATACTCTGTCTCTTTCTTCAAAAATAAAATGTGGGGCGCCTGGGTGGCTCAGTCGGTTGAGTGTCCGACTTCGGCTCAGGTCATGATCTCGCGGTCCGTGAGTTCGAGCCCCGTGTCGGGCTCTGTGCTGACAGCTCAGAGCCTGGAGCCTGTTTCAGATTCTGTGTCTCCCTCTCTCTCTGACCTTCCCCTGTTCATGCTCTGTCTCTCTCTGTCTCAAAAATAAATAAACGTTAAAAAAAAGGTAATTTCATATTTTTTGTAATATAATGAGGGAAGCAGTACAATTTTATGATTAGTTAACAGAATTATTTTTCAAGTTGGGATTTCGGGATTAGCTACACATGGTAAATATCTCATGGGGCAGAGCCCTTTGAGGTTATCCGTTCCACTGAAAATTATCCTGCACCACTACTGCACAAAAATCTGCAAAGTATCATGTAACTCTTGTAGGTCTGGGAACTTTAAGCAATAAGAAACAGTGAATTTAGCTAAGTACATTCCCCCAAACAGTGCTTGGATGTTCTTCACCCCTATGTGACATTAAAAGCATGTGCCACTTGTATTCTTGCATTATTTCCAAATTTCAAATATTTTGGACACATTTTACATCTGGATCTATTAAAGAATTCTGTAGGCAAACACTCTTCTTCCTCAAAGTGTCTTTCATTTTCCTAGAAGTTATAGATTGTGTGTTAGTTGCTTTAACACCCTGATCCATATATTACTTGGATGAAATGCAGAGAATTTCAGTTACTGGTTTCCTATAGAAACATTTTTTCTCACTTGGAGTTCATATCTTTTACTTTATCAAGGAAATGAAAGTTTACATAGATATGGGTATGAAATGTAGGTTGATCTCACATTTCTGTAACATGATAAATATCATAAAATAGAAGAAATTTAGAAACATTAGGTGGAAAAGTATGTTTTATACAATGTTAACATTTGAACATTTTTTCACCAGTTATGGAGAAATTTAGAAGTTTAAAGAATTCTTGATATTCAAAATACGTCTTTATAAAAGACTAAACTTTAGGGGTGCCTGGGTGGCACAGTCGGTTGAGCGTCCGACTTCAGCCAGGTCATGATCTCGCGGTCCGTGAGTTCAAGCCCCGCGTCAGGCTCTGGGCTGATGGCTCGGAGCCTGGAGCCTGTTTCCGATTCTGTGTCTCCCTCTCTCTCTGCCCCTCCCCCGTTCATGCTCTGTCTCTCTCTGTCCCCCAAAAAAATAAACGTTGAAAAAAAAAGACTAAACTTGAATTTTATATCTTGGCTGACTATTTCTGATACAATGTTCACTTAGATTACACCAATTGGATCTTCATTATTATTGTTAGTAGTAGTATTAACAGTATAACTATTATTTGGTTCTTGTTTGACTGATAAAGTTAGACCAACACAATGTAAAATGGAATTGAAATTTGATCTCACATAAACCATAACAAAATTCCAGTAAGAATTTTCTTCACTACTTTTTCTTTATAATACCTGTACAATTAGTACTATGCTTAAAAGAAACTTCCTTAGGGATGAAAATCAAGTAGTTTATAACTATCCTGGAAGATCTTTGAAATGACCTTCTACTATCTTATAAAATATGCCCATGTTGGATTTTCCCTCAATATACTCCCACAGTCATTCAAGCTTTTCTGATTTAAAATTAAAATTAGTCATGAGAAGAATTTTCCCTTGAGAACAGTTATAAAAAAAAATTCCATTCACCTCACTGCCAACTCTCAGCTTCTACTACTTGGATTATCTCAAGACCTCATGTAAATTTATGTTTTTAGATATCTCCATATGGGGAATAGTTAATTTTGAAAATAGGGAAAGTCTGTGAACTGGCCTGTAACTTTTGTATGCTAGAACTTCTTCACAAAAATAATTTTTGGGTAAGATTTTGGCAAATGTGAAGACATTCTATTTAAATCCAACGTGTCCAAAATTCTGTAAGACATATTTTTTTTTTTAAATCAGGAAGGTAATCTGGATATATGCTTAAGAAATTTGTTTAAAATGAGAAAGGATTTCTCACTGAAGAGTCAGAAAAAAAAAACAGACATCTACCTTCAGTTTGTTGAAAGATCTTGTCTTCTTTTTTATTTTATATGTTGCTTACAGTATGGGTTAAGATGTTATGAGTAGATTTAGAACCAACAAGAGAGAAAAACATATGATTTAGTGATTGGAGTAAGAAATGTTTAGGTTAAGGGGCACCAGTGTGGCTCAGTCAGTTGAGGATCCAGCTCTTGATTTCGCCCTAGGTCATGATCCCAGGGTAATGGGGTTCAAACCCGTGTTGGGCTCTGCACTGAGTGTGAAGCTCACTTAAGATTCTCTCTCACTCTCCTTCTACCCTTCTCCCCTGCTTGATCATGCTCTCTCTCTCTCTCTCTCTCTCTAAAATGAAAAAAAGAAAAAATGGGTTCAAATTTTAATTATACCACTTGTTAGTTTATTATTCTGAGAAAAATTAATTGATCATTTTGATGATTTTTAAAATATATTTAATAATACTTACCTCATTAATATATACATACATTAAGGTATATAATATATTACTGCTCTATCCAGTTCTCTCACCAAAGCCCCTATGTGTGTACAACTGAGGCTGTGAGAGCATCCAGTGAAGTCTCAATAGAGCAACAGACTCATATTGCCCATATGTGAATTAAAATGCAAGGTCTTTAATATTTTCAACATAAGGGCATTATGTGGTATGAGCAAAGGACAGAGCCACGTACAGAAAATTAGATTCAAGTAATAAAGGATAAGGAGAGAAGGCTCCTAGACAGTTCTCTCAGAGGAGGCTTCTGAAAACTGGGTGGCGCTCTCTGGAGATCATTGTACTAGAGGTGGGTGTTTGGAATTTTCTATCACATTGTTCGTGTAAGAATTCTGTGATGAATAAGCAAATAGAAACATGCAGAATCACCATCTTTGTTTTGTGCTCCAAGGCCTACTCTCTCAGGCAGAAAAGAAGAGCTTTACCAGGAGCTAGTGACTCAACCCTCCAGAAAAGGATCTAAAACACAAAAACAAAATTAAAAAAAAAATGTATGAATAATAGAAAAAAAAATAAATCGCATGGCACATGAAATGTGCTACCAAACGGGAAAATCATGACCTATAATTCCACCAGTAACTAAAACAAACAAACAAACAAACAAACAAAACACAAATGAAATAAGTGCTTCTATCATTCTATCGTTCTGAAATATATTGTTCAGTAAAAGTCTGGATAAAAAACAGTTTATCAGAGTATTGTATAGCACAAATCATGTGACAGTTGTTTTTTTTTTTTTAAGTGTGATCTTCAAAAAGATTCACCAAAAGGCTGAGTAAATTGTGTTTGTCTCCGAGTAATGGAAATGAAGGGACTTTCATTATTCTACATCCTTTTGTAAATTGCACTTTATACAAAATTTTATATTTTGTAACTAAAATCAGAACCTGTGTACATCGAGATCAACTCTCTTATATTTTATAAACTATTTATTTTGATATTTTATGCGCTCACATTCAGGAGACAACACAAGAATTAGTTACTAGAGTTAAGCACCTATGGGTTCTGATAATGGATTTGGCAAATTATATCAGCATCTAGCTCTTGATTTCATAAACAGCGATAATAAAACATGTCCTGTTCTGCTTATGGCAGATGCAATTTGAAAGGAGAAAATAGAATGACATATGTGAGAATTCCTTGAATGCTACATAACTAGTAACTCTCTTGACTAGCTTATCTGATGAATCAGAAGAGTGACAGGATGCTAGAAAGAGATTATATTTAAACTGTTTAGATCTGAAGAAAGAAATTGTTGATCACTTGATTTACTGAAATTCCTTTTTAATCTATATATGTGAATATGCTTTAAATTTAAGCCTTGTTTTTAATTGAACTAATTCATGTTGAAAAAATTGTAAGCAATGCATTTAAAGGATTATAATAAATTTCATTTGAAATAAGAACGTGTTGGGGCACCTAGGTGGCTCAGTCAGTTAAGCGACCAACTTGTGCTCAAGTCATGATCTCAGGGTGCATGGGTTCAAGACCTGCGTAGAGTCACATGCTGACAGTTCAGAGCCTGGAGCCTGCTTTGGACTCTGTGTCTCCCTCTGTCTCTGCCCCTCACCGGCTCGCATTCTGTCTCTCTCTCTCAAAAATAAATAAACATTTAAAAAAATAAATAAAGAACTATCTCAGAGTTGGAAGATCAGTGTTTGAAATATTGAAGTATTATTTTCTTAATTAGCAAAGTAAATTAAGCACATTAAAATATTTGGCAATCTTTTAGTGGTCTTGTATTTTGCAGTAGAATAGAAATGAATTTAATTTAAACAGAATATGATGATATTTAACATTATTAACTTTAATAAATTAATAATTATAGAGACGAAGTATGTTTTGAAAGTGACATTACTAGTTTTACTTTTACAAAATTCAATATTTTTGAAACTTATGCATAATTCATTTATGCAAACTAGATGTATGACATTAGACAAAAGAATTTTTCATTTAAGTATATGATTGGTAAGTGATGATATTCTGGTACTCATTATTTTAACATATTATTTTCTAAACATCTTGAAATAATTTCCTTCAAATTGTAATTCAAAACTCAATATGCTTTGAGTTATATCTTTGCATTACAATACTCTCTAAAGTTTGATGATTTGTAGGGGAAACATTAACTCTTCCTTTAAAAAAAGCAATGGATTTTCAGCTTAATGAAAATCATGATTTGGATAATCCGATTTCTATTAGTTTTACTCAGATGAAATGCTAAATCATTAGAATGCTTTTATTTTTACTGCTATTGATTAGTTTCTAAGTTCGTCTAAGACAGGTTTAAGCAGCCAACTTGCTGAATGTAATGACAAGTTTGGGTTAGGCAGTTAAATATTCAATAAAAAAAAAAAAATCCTTGAAGGTCCACAATTCAAACAAAGAATCTTATTGGAGAGAAGAGCTTTGATGTTACCCTAGAGACAACTTAGCATTTGATGAAATTGTGCTTAACATTTGTTTTTGGATACTCTACATATTCAAATTGCCTTGCTCTAAAACACTAAACAAAATATTTGAAAATTGAAAACACCTGGAATTCTTAATTAATGATTCTTGGCACCTTCAATTAAAATACAAATAAATTCATAAACAATGGAATAGAATTGTGCTAAAAATTTGATTTAAAAGGTCCATATTTCCGTAAATTTGACTTAAAAGGTCCATATCTCCATACCCTCTTGTCTATTAAGGTTTTACCTCTTTAAGGGATGAGTAAACTGTCAGTTCTCTCATTTTCCAATTGTCATAGTTGCCTCTTACAAGGAAATTGAGTGGTAATTTCAGGAAAGACCTTAACAAAGTAGTGAATTTTTTCATGAGTATCTAACACATAGTAGTTATTCAATATATAAAGAATGAAAAAAGAAACTACAAAAACATTGATAAGAATATTGTTGACATCCAATAATGATTTTAAGGTGAAATTAAAGAACACGGGTTCGGATTTTTCTTCACTTCCATGTTTCCATTAGATGTGAAGATTAAGAAAATGATTGTGCACAATATCTTATTATGTGTTGTTAACTCATTTCGGCTCTGTGTATTCTTTTCACAACATGCAGTAATATGACAGATATGTTGCAAAGGGTGTTTTTCTTCACATAAAGCGTATTTTTGCTCTGTGCATCAATGTTGGCACCATATCTCCACAGAAAATTTTGAGACATAGAAGACAAGTAGAAAGACATTCACAAAAAATGAAAAACTCAGACTCCTAATAATGCCTCAATTTTTAAAGAAGTCAACTATGACTTATTTTTATTTATAAAGTAAATGTCTGCTAGTAAACTACCAGTACTCTACCAGTAAAAATGTGTTAAAATATAAATTTTATTTATTCTTTATACAAAAATATTCATTGACTATTTACTATGAGATGCTCACATATTTTGCATCTATGTAGAATTGAATGATAAGTTGTATATTAATGTAACATTTACTCAATTAAATGCCTAACATAATCCAAATATTATTCTTGTAACTGGAAATATAACAGTTTTTAAAATGGTCAACAATGTCTTTTTTCAGGAAGGTTGCTTTGAAGAAGGAAGCCATAAAATAGAACAGATGTAATACATTGTATGTGAAGTGCTGATAGGTACTATGGAAACACATAATAATAAAATATAAGGAGGATAGAATAGCAGCAAAGAAGTGGTTGTGAAAATTTAAATAGGGAGGTCAAAGTAACGAAAGATAGAAAGGGACTCATGCAGGTAAACTGTGAAAAGGCATTTTAGGCAGAGTGAGAAATAAATGCAAAGACCATGGATCTGAATGTGCCTGCATACTCTTGCTTGAGGAAGAGCAAGAGACTCTTACACATGAATTTAATAAATATGCCAAGTTCCAAGTATTCCCTTTCTACCCAGACTTCCCCATTAGCGTGCAAACATGGCATTATCTCTCCCACCTTTGTGGGGGGGGGGGGGAACAACAACAACGTGTTATTTTGAAACATGATTAATTTTAATATGTTTACAAGGAAAGAGTAAATTCACCAGCAGAAAAAAAAAAAACATTACCAAAATTAACATTGTACAGATTTTTAGTCTCAAAGCACAATACATTTTTCATAGAAACAAATATATCACCATCATAGGTAATAAGAGAAATAAGAGAAAACGAGGCAGGTAATAGGTTGTGAGTTCCTGGAGACGAAGCAAGCTAGATTGTGTATACCCTTATTAGCCTTACCACCTAAGACGATGGGCTTTTCCTTAAAGAGGTATAGGGTGCCATTGCAGGGCACTGAGCAGAAGAATATAGTCTGAAGAATTTGAAGAATTTTCTTTCTTTTTTTTTTTTCAGGATCACTGTAATTGCCTTGTACTGAATAGATTAAAGGGGAATTGAACAAAGTAGAGGGAAAACACCTTCTGATATTTGCAACAATCTTAGAGAAATAAAATGATTTGAACCAAGTCTTGAGAGAGAGGTAGCATGGCTTATGGGTACAGGGAAAAGAAAAGACGTGAAAGAAATGACCTAACAATTGGAGGACTAGAGAAAGTGCTTACTAAGCTGTGGAAGACATTGGAAGGAGGAGATATTTTGTTTATTTGTTGTAAGCAAGGGAAATCGGGAGTTTAGGTTTTGACCAGTTTCATATGCCTATTAGATTTTCAAGTGAAACGTCAGTTGAATATATGACTTTTGAAGTGATCGCAAAGGTTCAGCTAAAAATATCAATGCATGGATTATCAGCATGCTGATATATGAAACTATATATGGGGGAAATATGTGGTCCAAGACTTAGGGTCTTAGTCACACTGTTGTTAAGATTAGGAAAGTTGGGAAGGGGCACCCGGGTGTCTCAGTAGGTTAAGCGCCTGACTTCCGCTCAGGTCATGATCTGTTTGTGGGTTCCAGCCCTGCGTCAGGCTCTGTGCTGACAGCTCAGAGCCTAGAGCCTGCTTTGGATTGTTTCTCATTCTTTCTATGCCCCTCCCCAACTTGTGCTCTGTGTCTCTCTCTCTCAAAAATAAATAAATATTTAAAAAAAAAAAAAAAAGGAAAGTTGGGGAGAAAAACCCTAGTAGCCTGAGATGGAGCAGCCAGCGATGCACAAGAAAAAATCCTTCACATCAAGTGAAGAAACTTCAAGGGAAGAGGAGAGACACGGTTGTGTCAAATGCTGCTAATAGGTCAAATGAGAAGAGGTCTGAGATTGGATTGAGCAGCAGGGAGGTAATTGGTGAACTTGACAATGGAGGTTTCAGTGGATTAGCAGCAAAAGCCTCACTGAAATATTTTCAAAAGAAAATGGGAGAGAATTTGAGACAGTGAGTGGAAAAAAGGTTTCAGTTTAGCTGCAAAGGAAAGGAGAGAAATGCAGTGATTGCTGAAAGGAGGGTCAAGAGGGTTCTTTTGTTTGTTGTTGTTGTTCCCCACCCACCCCCCCAAAGGTGGGAGAGAAAATGCCATGTTTGCATGCTAATGGGGAAGTCTGAGTAGAAAGGGAATACTTGGAGTTTGGCATATTTATTAAATTCATGTGTAAGATCTGAGGTGTCCTGACTGGGGCTCCTCTTTCTCTGGCCTCGCCCGGCCTCCATAGCGTCCAAAGGTCACGCAGTAACCACCACTGTCACCCTCAGGTTACAGGGAACAGCTGGGGTAGCCCGGCGGGGCTGAGGCATTGGACCGGAAGGCCCTGCGAGGGCCAACCCCACTGGACTTCTTGGTGCCTCTCTGCCCCAGCTGGAGAAGGTGTCGCTGCCCGCCACGACTTCAGCGTCCACTTTTAATTTTTTTGCTGCAGCTACTCGAGAGGCCTCTTACCTACTGCCAGTTCCCTACTTATGCGCTCACCCTGGCCTCTGCTTTGCTGCCCCAGGCCTCTTCCTAAACCTTCTCAGCTGAACTACTTCAGCTCAAGTCCAAAATGGCTAGGAAATGAGAGAGGTAGGGAGACAAAACAAATGAATCTTCCAGCTGGTTCTAGGAGAGACAATTCTGGGGTGTATTCAGAGTTCCTCCATGGTCGAGGGGACACCAAGTCCAGATCCCTAAGAATTAAAGGGCTAACTCCCTCTGTATTTGCCTTTTCCACTCCCTAGCTCCCTCTCGCCCTGCCCCCCTCCCTTGCTCTCTTTCCCTGCTCCCTGAGTTCACTTACCATATGAAGCACAAGCACCGGGCCTTCCCCCTGGCTCTGTGTTGCAAGGCACTCAGATGAGACAGTGTTCAAGGATTTTAATTGCAATATTATTTAAAATGTTAAAAATACAAAGCCAGCATTTAAAACAGTGCAGGACAAGTTAAACATTATTGACTATTATGTATTCAATTAAAGTTAATTCGATGTATTCATTTTAAAGTCATTAAAATATTTTGGAAGAAAATATAAAATGTCTCCAAAAGCTAAATCTTGGGGTGTATATATGGCTGTATTTTATAATATTAATTCTTTTCTTTAATTAAAAACAGTTTCTTAAGTAATTTATACCATCTTTGAAAACATGAAAATACAGTAATTGTTAGGTATGGAGATAAATACCAACAGCAAAGCATAAAATACAGGAAGGAAGTCTGTGTATCCCTTTTGTTGCCTGCAGGCAAATTGCACAAATGATTGGGTTTTAACTAGTTCAACAAATACAGTGAAAAGAATAAATATATTTTAAGGACCTGGAAGGTAGCAAACACTGTACCAAAAGGATAAAAAAACAAAACAAAACCTAAAGTAATAGCATCTTTTAAAATTTTTCTGCTTATTTTTCTATGTGTAATCATATTTGTAATATGATTTGTAATCGTTTGTAACGTGTAATAACCAATATTATTGAAAATAACTACCATACGTTGATAGAAGTGTATGGTAACACTCTCTTTTTCACGTAATATACATGCTTACAGCCTTTTTGTGTGCTTTCGTTCACTGAACAGACATCCACATTTATTTAATCACACTGATGTCTTTAAACTTTTTTTTTTCCTTCTTAGTTGATGGCTAATTTAGAGGCTATCCCTAGATCTAAATCATTTGCACTGTTTCATTCTGTGCTTATTACCTAGTGCATATCTATGCCATACATCAAATTTAATGTTTTTATGAGGGTTTTAATGCATTACTGGAATAATGACATGTTAATAAAATTTACAACATTTTATTTTATTATATAAATGGATAATTTCCTACCAACATGTTACAAGAGAAATCCTTACAGTCAATTATGTTAATAAAGATATAAAATCCCCAACAGAAAATGGACTATAACCTAGAATAAATAAATAAAAGATCACAGAGATATATTTAACCATTTTATTTCAATTACCAGTAAGATGCTTTTAAAAATTAAGAAGAATGTTGGTTCTTATAGGATCTTCGTATCCTGGAGATTTAGATGATATCTTTAGGACTACAATGGCTCCCTTCTAACATTTGTAATGATTCCATGAAGATTTTAAATTTCTATGAAATTTCTATTTGAATTTTGAATCTGCTTATAAATACATCAAAAAAATTTAAGTATGGTTTCCTGTTTTGGCAAAACAATGAATTATGCTTGAAAGTAAGACTGAAGAATATTATTATAGAACTTCATGAAATAATGAGTTCATTAATTTTGTGCTGTTATTCCTTTATTCTGAAAATATTTACCAAATATCTTATATGCTCCAGGCACTGTTTTGTTTACCAGGTTGCAAGAGAACTCAAGCCAAAGTTACTGCCTTTAATCTAGTGAAAGGAGACAATCTATAAAGTAGAATTAGAGTGACACCTGGGTAGCTCAGTCAATTAGGCATCCAACTCTTGATTTCAGCTCTGGTCATGATCTTGTGGTCATGAGCTCCAGGCTTGTGCACTATCAGTGCAGAGCCTGCTTTGGATTCTCTCTGTCTCCCTCTCTCTCTGCCCCTACGCCCTCAAAAAAAAAAAAAAAAGAAAAGAAAAAAGAAACATAGAATTAGAAAACTATGGGACATCAAATGGAGATCCATGTTAGGGAGAAAAGAAAGGGAAGGAAGAGGACGAAATGAGGGTGGGAGTAGCACTACAAGTTTAAAGAGAGTGGAAAGGGACATTTCACTGACAGTAACCCTGAGAGAGAAAAGAGAGCCAGCAGTGAGGAAGAATGTTTCAAAGAGAGTACAATAGCCCTGAGGTGAAACAGGAGATGATCTGATGTGTTTGAGGATTAGAAATGAGCTTCGTGATTTTGGAGCAGAGTCAGTGAGAGAGAGGGGAGCTACGCTGAAGAAAGACTGACGGATGCAAGATTCTGTAGACCACTACAAGGAGTGATCTGCATTGGAGACTCAATCCTTTATCAGAGTCCTAAAGCCACAAGACAGTCTTCTGTATTTCCAAAATAGAGGCTTGGAGTGTCTATCACGTAAGCAGAATATTATTCCTGAAAACTTCAGAATCTCCATTAAACTATAAGAAACAGGCAACCATGATAATACAGACACATGAATATCCCCAAGGAATGTCAGTATCTATAATTGCTTTGAGTTTCTTGATCCAAACCATTTGCTAGCATATGGAAATCGGGTTTGTCTCTTGATCCAGGAAGTTAAAGTGTTATTAAATTTAATGGATTTCTAGAATTCCAATTCATTTCCATTTGTTATTGTGAAGACAGCTTTTACTTAAACTATTAACTTTGACAATAACAATCTAAATACTAGCACAAATTATGAATTTGCTAAAGCATGTTGACTCATTGCAGATCCCAGCAGGAGATATACATTTAGCATGTTAACAACAGGCAACAGGAGGCTGACATTGCAAATGTGGCTTCATTTCATTTGCTAATAATTATTATTCAATATTAATGTCAATAGTTGTAAATATAATGAAACTTACATAAATAATAGCTATGGGGAGGGACAGAGAAAGGGAGAGGGGGAGACGCAGAATCTGAAGAAGGCACTATACTCTGAGCTATCAGCACACAGCCGTACATGGGGCTCGAATTCCTGGACCTTGAGATAATGACCTGAACAGAAGTTGGATACTTAAGCGACTGAAACACCCAGGTGCTCCTGTGACCTCATTTTTTAATAGCAATGGTAAACATGCTTTAAATGAATGTTTTATATTACAACAGCTTTAGATTTACAGAAGAAATTTCAAAGATAGAGAGAATTCTCGTATGTCCCACACTCAGTTTCTAGTATTACTATCTTATTCTAATTATGATACATTTGTTAAAATTCATAAGCTAATGTTAATATATCATATTAAATAAAATCCACATTTTATTTAGATTTCCTTAGTTTTCACCTACTGTCTTTTTCTGTTCCAGGATTACATGGAAGATAGGTATCACATTACATTGACTTATTGGTTCTCCTAAGGCTCCTCTCCACTGTGACAGTAGCTCAGACTTTTCTCATTTTTCATGACCTTGATAGTTTTGAGGCATATTGGTCAAGTATTTTATAAATTGTTTCTTAATTATGATTTTTCTGTTTTTGCTTTTTTTAATTTTTGTTTTGTTTTGATTTTTAGAAATTAGAATGGTATTCTGATTTTTTTTAGGAGAAAAACCACAAAGGTAAAGTGTTATTTACATCACATCATATCAAGAGCACTGTTACAGATGAAATGTATCTCCCTCTGCCCAAAAATAAATTTCTAACTCTCAGTATCTCAAAATATGTGATCTTATCTGTAAAGAGGATTGTTGCAGATGTAATTAGTTAAGTTAAAGTGAGGTTATACTGGAGCAAGGTTGGCTTCTTTTTTTTTTCAATTTTTTTAATGTTTAATGTTTATTTTTGAGAAAGGGAGAAAGAAAGAAAGCAAGTGGAGGAGGGTGGGAGTGGTGGTGGGGGGGGCACAGTATCCGAAGCCGACTCCAGGCTCTGAGCTGTCAGCACAACACAAGGCTGGAACCCACAAACCACGTGATCGTGCCCTGAGCCAAAGTCGACCGCTTAACTGACTGAACCACCCAGGTGACCCTAGCGTTGGTGTCTAATCCAATATGCCTAGCATGCTTGTAAAAAGGCGGCCATACGAAGACAGAGACACAGAGAGAACTCCATGTGTTGATGAAAGCAAAGATTGGAGTTATGTGCTCAAGTCCAGCTCCAGCAGGTCCAGGGGTTCCTGAAGGATGAACGGCACTGGCAAAAAAGTGAAAAAAGTAAAGTAAAATAAAATAAAACAAAAATAAAAATGAACGCAGACAACAGCAGTGTGTTGAACTGGCCGCTTTATTGTGGCAAACATGGCATTATATTTGCTAGCACTTTCCTTGTAGCGTACATCATCTGTGTTTTCTGGCGTTACCTAACTCTAAGATTGTTCCTATGTGTAATCACCCTTTAAGGAATAACATGGTTATTTCCTCATAACGTTCCCTCCTGCCCTTTGCTTATTGATTAATTTCTTCATATTATTTTCATTATGTATCTACGTTTATCTATAATCTATAAAGCATTTGCTTTGCTGTTTTCATCAAAGGTCATCTATCTCTCAACACCTCAAGTGGAACAGTTTACAAGGACATGACCTCTTAGTTGTTTCCCTGAACCTCTTGTGGCTTGAGGAACAAAAGTGTTCACCTTGGTCCGAGGTGCCAGGAGGGGGCCAAGAGGGCCTTAAGAACCCACGCCTTATACATTCTCAGAGAGACAGTGCACCTAGGAACTAATGAACCATTCTGTACTTTAACCTACTAGGTTCAGTCATCATCTGGAATGCCTCCTGGGGGCCAAGTGGGCCTAGGGGTTGGAGTCACTTGTGCCCATAGATACACTCCTTTGTTGCCAGAGTGGGGCTTTTAAATCCATTTATTCCTCCTTTGCTGGGAAATGTATGAGGCTATCCTTCCTTTAGGTAGAGGAGTCTTTATAGGGGGTGGCAAGGGCTAAATGTAGGGTCGCACAATTTCCTCGTGGAACCTTATTTTCTTTCCCCAATGGTTCTTTTCCCAAGGGGCCTATCGAGGGCAATTCCCCAACAGACAATTTGTTGGAAGCTGAGCTATCCTAGCCTGAGTAGCAGGGCCCGGGCTGTGGCCGGATTGGTGACTTTGGACCACCGACAGTGAAGCTTCTTGTATTCCCGCTTTTAGGTAATTTGGCCTTAAAAGTACCCGGGGTATTGTCTGTTGGGGAATTGCCCTCGGCAGGCCCCCTGGGAAAAGAACAACTAGGGAAGAAAATAAGGTTCCGCAAGAAATCGTGCGGCCTTACGTTTAGCCCTTGCCATTCCCCATGGAGACTCCTCTACTTACAGGAAGGATAGCCTCATACATTTGCCAACAAAGAAGGCCCGTAAAGGAGAGACATGGATTTGAAAGCCTGACTCTGGCAACTAAGGAGTGTATCTCTGGGCACAGGTGACTTCAACCCCTAGGCCCACCTGGCCCTCCAGAGGCATTCCAGATGATGACTGAACCTAGTCGATTAAGGTACAGAATGGTTCATTGGTCCCTAGGTGCATTGTCTCTCTGAGAATGTGTGAGGCATGGGTTTCTAAGGCGTTTTCGGCCCCTTCCTGGCACCTCAGACTGAGGCAAACACATTGTGCTTCTGGCCTCATGTCGTAAGGAGGTCATGTCCCTGTAACTGTTCCACTTGAGGTGTTGAGAAATGGAGGGCCTTTCACGAGAACAGCAAAGCAAATGCTTTGTAGATAATGGGTAAACGCAGATGCATAATGGAATAATGTAAGAAATCAATCAATAATCAAAGGGTATGCGGGAAAATTAGGGGAAAATCGCCATGTTATTTCTTAAAGGTTGTTTACACATAGGAACATTTTCAAAATTAGGTAATGTTAGAAAAACATAGATGACGTATGCTACAAGGAAATCACTAGCATATATAATGCCACGTTTACTACAATAAATCGGCCAGTTCAACACACTGCCGTTGTCTGTGCCCATTTGTGTTTTAGTTTTTTTATTTTAGTTTTGTTTTATTTTCACCGACGCCGTTCTTCCTACGGGAACCCCTGGACCTGCTGGAGCTGGACTTTGGCAACAATTCCCCAGGTACTTTTATTAAGGCCAAATTACATAAAAGTGGGAATACAAGAAGCTTCACTGTCTGGGGGCCGCCCTTCAGTCCCGATCCATCCACCGCCCGGGCCCTGCCATCAGGCTGGTTGGATAGCTCGGCTTCCGGCAGTTATGCATCTGCAAACCAAGAATTGCCAAGGATTGCTGGGGACACTAGAAGCTAAGAGAAAGGCAGGGAACAGGTTATCCCCTAGAGACTTGGAATCTTCAAGAGAACATGGCCCTGAAGATACCTTGACGTCAGATTTCTAGGTTTCAGAATTCTGAAACAATACATTTATTTTATTTAAACCACCTGGCTTATAATACTTTGTTACAACATCCCTGGAAATATATACAGGTACATACTATTCACATAACTTATCACTGTTGATGTTGACCTTGAGCACCAAGCTCAGGTAGCATTTGTCAGGTTTCTCAAATGTAAGTCATTCATTTTTTTTCCCCTTATCTATACTGTACTTTTTGAAAAGCAATCACTATGCACAACCCACACTAAAGGAATGGGGATTTCTGGTCCACCTCCTTGAAGAAGGGGAAAATACACAAATATTTTAGAATTCTTCCATATGAAAGACTTGTAAAATCTCCCTCATTTATTTTAGTTATTCGTTCAATCAATCAGTGGGTTGTATCATTATAAACTTATGGAACTTAATTTTATACTTTTGATTATAATCCAATAATACATTATTTTGTGGCTCATATGATTCCATGTTTGACCATTAGGTCCTTCAGCCGATATATAACATATATAGCTAGCCTTGTTGTAACTTAACTAATTACATCAGCAAGAACTCTATTTCTGAATGAAATCACATGTTGAGGTACTGAGATTAGGATTTTAATTTATCTTTTTGGGGCACTCATAACAGTGTCCTTGATATGATATAATAAAACTAATGCTTTACTTCTGTGGTCTTTCTCCTAAAAAAACATAATTCCATTCTACTCATGAAGAAAACATCAGACAAATCCCACCTAAGGAATGATATACAACATGGACATATGTAGATGTAGTGATATAAACTCTCTCTATATGTAGCAATTGCATGAAATATTTTAAGCCTTATTGTAACTCTAAATCACTTATAATTTCATATTTTTTTTTCTTCTTTGCCAAGTTTCATCACCCTTCATTAAGAGTCTCTGACATCTAGGGGCACTTGGGTGGCTCAGTTGGTTAAGGCAACAACTTTTGGTTTCTTAGATCATGATCTCACAGTTCATGACTTCAAAGCCTATGTCAGTGCAGAGTCCGGGGTTTCTCTCTCCCTCTTCCTCTGTCCCTCCTTAGCCCTCTCTGTCCACCCGCACTCTCTCTCTCTTCTCTCTCTCTGTCTCAAAAGTAAATAAACATTTCAAAAAAGAATCTCTGATATTTAAACTTTAGTTCCAAGCTTAAATTTCTGCTTCAGAAGATTCTATTATCCTTTCTATGGAATTATGAAATCGTTTTTTAACTAACATGCTGTTCCTATGTCACATAGTCACTGGTATTGCACTAAAACACCACAGTGATCATACCAGAGCCTTGTGGAAAAATGTTCACTGCCTTTCCGTCACCACTTAAATAAAATTCTACTCCCGCTCAAGGTTTATATGATCAAGTTGCATACAGAATTTCTATTATCACCTCTCTATGCTCTCGTTCCCAATTCTCAAACATTAGTGAGTAGAATTTTCATATATATACCAAGTTGTGTATCTTTTCATATTATTCCTACTATCCAGAATACACAGAGCCCACAGCCAAATGTCTGAGTCATATGTATCTTTTCCAGACAGGAACAAGTATGGTTTACTTGATAAAGCCTCTCCTAAGCTTTCCAGTTAGAAGTAATCTCTTGTCCCTGAACCATCCCCACCCCCCCCCCCCAACATTTGAGTATTTCTCCTTTTACACACCAGTCTTGATCTTATCCATAAATCTATGATTTTTGAAAGCAGAATACATATGTTAGCACTTTTTAAAATCCTCCACTGCACCTACCATGACATCATCCATATTCAGTTTTATATTTATCATGAATTCATGCGGCATAAATAAAAAAAAAGAGATTTTTAATCTTCTGCTAAATTGACAAAATTTACAGACCTTTTTCTTTCTCAGTTAAATCCAATTACACAATAATTTATTCAGTATCTCCTCTATATTCAGGTTTCCATCTTTAGCAAACCATTTAATGGAGTTTTTCTAACTCAGGATAATTTATAAATCAGATATGATTTTAACCCCATTTCCTTCTTCCCATTATTCTCATATTTTAGCCTGTATTTGCAGTAATTGTTTTTCTCTGATTACATAATCATACCATTGATTTGCTTGTGAATGTTGCACTCATTAGCCTTAACATTACTCCTTTTCAAAGTAAAGGAAAGAGAACCTCTCCAAGAAGCCAAAGTTAAAGAAGTCTTTAAATCTAGAGAAATACTTATAAATTAAAGTGGTAGCTTCCTACATAAGCCCATTCTCTAAATTAGTGACATTTTTATTTATTTTTTTAAATGTTTAGTTTTGAGAGAGAGAGTGAGCAGGGAGGGACAGAGACGAGGGGTATAGGGGATCTGAATCGGGCTATGCACTGACAGCAGAGAGCTGACGTGGGGCTCAAACTCCACAACCCTGAGATTATGACCCAAGCTAAAGTCGGTAGCTTAACTGACTGAGCAACCCAGTCCCCTCAGCTAGTGACATTTTTAAACATCAGGGAAAATTTTAATTTCTTGCTGAGAAATGATATAAAGACTGATAAATAATTGAGAGCAACACTGGGATGAAGAAGCAACTTGAAAACTAGAACTAAAATGGGAAAGCTAAATGTTAAAATGCCTTCTCAAAAATAAACAACAGTTTGATACTACCATTAGTAGAGTGAATATGGCCATTACTGATTCTTTTCAAGATTGGTCAACACTTCTCAGTATTTGCTTGTCCAAATAAATATTTTTCTAAGATCATATTTCTTTTGAATGACTCTTCCTTAGACGATTATAATCAGTAGTCATTTTTTTTTCAAATATGTATTTTTGAGAGAGAGAGCATGCAAAAGTGGGGGAGGGGCAGAAAGAGAGAGGGGAGTCACAGAATCTGAAGCAGGTTCCAGGCTCTGAGCTGTCAGCAGAGACTAATGTGGAACTCTAATCCAAGAACTATGACATCATAACCTGAACTGAAGTTTGATGCTTAATCAACTGAGCCACCCAGGCACACCGGTAGTTATTTCCAACAACATTAAAAAAATTTTTTTAATGTTTATTTATTTTGAGAGAGAGAGCGAGCACGTGCAAACAGAGCAAGGACAGAGAGAAAGGCAGACACAGAATCCAGAGCAGGCTCCAGGATTTGAGCTGTCAGCACAGAGCCTAACGTGGGGCTGGGAGGTGTGAGATCAGGACCTGAGCTGAAGCCTGATGCTCAACTGACTGAGCCACCCAGGGTCCCCAAGGACATTTTTGACAGGACATGCTGATGAATCACATATGCAACAGAATTGGCCTTGAGTACTTAATGTATGTCTGGAGCTGTTCTACACATAATTGGATACTATGTTGATACGTCCCTGCCATACGCTCATTCTGTCAAGATCCTAATAAATGGACAAAAAATAAGTAAGTTAATACATATATTTTAAAATAATCTTGAGTAGTTATAATCCTTATAAAGCTAAATAAGGTAAGATAATATGCGAGGGTGTGCCTGGGGGTGGGGAGGGCCTGTGTGTGTTTGTGTGTGCATGTGTGTGTAATTGGGAGGTCAAGAAAGACTTCTTTGACATATACCATTTGAGTAGAAAGCTTGAGTTAAGCGAAAGGGTGGCTTCTTTGATTTCTTGACATGAGTGTCATCCTCCATTGGGGTTTCTGCAGACTGAAAACAGTATAGCTGTTTAAAGAAAGTGAAAAATATTTGAGCAAGATAAGGATTGAGATACTGTAGTTCTATTTTGTTGAATACCTTGTAAAGTTGATAGCTTAACCTGGAACTTTCTGTATCTTTCTGCATCAGTGGGCACATTGGATTGCTTGAGAGGTACAGAGTATTGTGAGCTTTAGGATATAAGAAACTCTTTTGGAGTTTCTGTGTGGTGGTTAATTTTATGTGTCCACTGGGCCACAAGATGCCTGGATATTTAGTTAATATTGTTTCAGTGTGTCTCCAAGAATGTTTCTAGAAAATATTAGCATTTGAATTGGCCAGTTGAGTATGCAGATGGATCTGTGCAGTGTGGGTGGACATCATCCAATCCCTTGAGGTCTGAATAGAACAAAAAGGTTGAGAAACATGGAATTCACTTTCTGCCAGAATGTTTGAGTTGAACATCAATTTTCTGCCCTCAAACTGGGACTTATACTTACACATCCAACTTATACCAGCCTGATTGTCAAGACTTGGGACCCAGACTGTAATCTATCTATACCCTTGGCTCTTAGTCTCTCAGTCTTTTGAATCATATCATGGCTTTCCTGAATCTCCAGTTTGTAAACAGCAGATGATGGGGCGTCTCAGTCTCCATAATTATGTGAGGTAATGCTTTATCATAAAACTTTATGTATAAAATGTTCTGTTGGTTTTGTTGCTCTGGAGTATCTTGACTATCCATTCCGCTTCTGTTGAGGTAAATAAAAATAAAACCAGGTTCAGCCTAAAAGAAACCTCAGGTAAATTGTTTCTTAAATGAAACACATATGTGACCAGAATTTGTTCATTCTAAGATGGCATTTATTTTTGTAGACACAGTATCACTTTAATAAGTTTAGTAGGTGAAATGTTAACGTTACATAGAGTATATACATGCAAAGTCTGTGTAACTGGGGAAAATCTTATATGTATTGATACCACTTGGTTTGAATACCACAATGAATGTTTGCATTTAAACTGTAAAGACTTGGGGCATCTGGGTGGCTCAGTTGGCTAAGCATCCAACTTTGGCTCAGGTCATGATCTCACAGTTGGTGAGTTCGAGCCCCGCATAGGGCTCTGTGCTGACAGCCTGGAACCTCCTTCGGATTCTGTGTCTCCCTCTCTCTCTGCCCCTCCCCCTCTCACCCGTTGTCTCTCTCTGTCTCTCTTTCAAAGACAAAAAGCAAAAAACAAACAAACAAACTGTAAAGATTCTTCAGGTTCTAAAGAGTCTAATCCCTTGAATGTGCCAACATGACCACACTGTATTTTATAACCCATGCTTGTGATTTTATACTCTTAAGCAACCAATCATTCATAAAATAACTACCCATACATTTGTTATTTCGTCTTTAATTAATACTTAGTTAAACTCATGGTATATTGTCCTCTTTTCATTGTCTGTTTAGCATTAAGTGATAAGCATATTTTTTGCAAATTAATAATAGTGGTTAACATTTAAAGAAGTAGTAACAACAGCAACTTCTATGAGAGGAGAAAACTCCAAACTTTGTAAGATATTTGGTATGTGACTTTAAATAATTTATAACTATATTAAGGTTTTCATTTGAAGATTATCAAAATATGTTCTTTTAGAAGGCAATTTGATGTTTGGTATCAAGAATTCGGGTGAAACATTTACATTAAACTTCAAATGTATTGTGTTTCCAATGCAAATAAATCAAACACAGTAAAGATCGAAGGAAGAGATACATTCTTGTACTGCTAACTTCCCGCTGGTATAGGCAATGAGAACACCATAACCAATTACACATATATAAACTACTTCTTTAATCTGGAACAACACAATAAGTTTTTCATTACAGCTAGATGTATTTAAGAATTTATTAGTAAGAAGTCTTGTATAACTTGCTTGGATTTTTGTGTAAATTTTCCAAAACCTAGGATTCCAGTGTCATTCAAATGTCCCAATTCAACTTTCACACACTGAGTGAATGCTAGAGTCAGACCCATTGACTTTTGCTCTTGTTTCTTAATGCTGCATTATGTTCTGCTACAAATCAGCCAAACATTTGTAATCTCATTTCTAGGATTTAAAGATTCCTTGCTGGTTTCATCCTAGTCAGACCACATTGTTCTTCAGAGGAGAACACAACCATTATCTCAGTGCTGAGGTCTCACATATGTCTTTAATATTGTAGTCATTACATTCTGCCTTCAAACACATATATGCATCCTTTCTGGATGCTAGCAATAGGATTTGTTCCAGCAACTTCTACCTGAGAGACCCATAAATGCTCTCCCGCAATCTTCCCCTTTTCCCAAACAGATCAAGCTGTTTGTCTGGTTTAAATCTGAAATTAAGGAGTGTTTAATATCCTTCCCATCTCCAAAGACTCATCCTTTGCCAGTGGAAACACTCAGTGATTTCTGTGGATCCGAATTTGGCCTGCTGTGTTAGCTAGTCTGCATTCGGGAACTTGAATGGAACTTCTTCCTTTTCCTCTTCTCTTGGAGGACATTCTTGGTGATTCCAAGATGCCTTTGAGTTTATGTATGCATCCTTATTAACTACTCTCATTAAAGGAAAGTAAGTGCGAACACACAGGTATAACTTTGCCAGAATGCACCCTCTGATAGTTTCCTCACAGGGCTCCTCTGCCAAGCGCCTGGCACATTTATTTTGGCACCAATTACAAGATCTCTTGATTTCAGAAAAAGTAAAATGTCAGAAATATGCTACTTTGACTCCGGCAACATATTATGTAGAGTCACAACTTTCAAATTATGTCCTCAAGCTGAATTTAGAGCTGTGGAATTATGCTGGGAAAGAAACTGAATGGGGGGAAATAAGGGATAAATGGTAATCTTGATTAGCATGTTCAACTCTTCTCATTCCTTAAGGGAAAGTGATGCTGCTATCTACCCATCTATTCAAGCCAGGAAACTGTGCATCATCAGACTTCTGCTTTCTCGTTTTTCTTGTCTCCCACATATAATCCATAACCACATTGTGTCAGGTCTGTCTTCTAAATATGATTCACATTGGTCTATTTCTTTTCCATTTCCACTGATGTACGTCAGTACATGCCCCCAGCATCTCTGGCTTGAATTGCCTTAACAGCCTCCAACTAGAGTCTCTGCCTCCAGTCGTGTTTACAAATCAAATCCATTTTCCACACTGTAGCCAAAATATTATTTTTAAAGTACAAATCTGATCATGTCACATCTCTGGTAAACTATATTATTGGCTCCCCAATGTTCCTAGAGTAAAACTCTGTATGGCTTACTAGGATTTTCATATGGGCCCTATTTACCTTCCCAGCTTCAGCTCTTAACATTATTCTTCCCAAACCCAGTGATACAGTAAACTGAACTTGCCTCCAGGCAATTTAACACTGTTGTTCTCTCTGAATGGAATGTTCTTCTGCCTTCTAACTCTATAATAAATAAATAAACACTAAACAAAGAAAAAAGTAAAAAAAAAAAAAAAGAAAAGAAAGAAAAATTTTTCTAAATATGGGTTTGGCCAACTTGTTATAATTATCCATTTGTACTGCTCCTTTTAACCCTCAACTCAGAGGCTACTGTTGCCAAAGAGTCTTACTTGACCTTTGAATTTGTTGCTATGCATGTCCCTAATATACCATTTACCATTCTGCATTGGGATTGCTGGTTTTACTAACCTGTATTTACTTCTAGGCACTCTTGTGTCTCAGGTTGAAGGCAGTGGAAAGATGTATTGTCTCAATTTATTTTAAATATCCTGCATTTCAGTGTTATTACATTAGGTATATAATTGCCAATTTTCTGCTCTTCATTATTGCCCCTTTTTGATACCTGCTTTACATATTTTAAGGAGTCCTTCATTTCTTCTGGAGATATTTAATTTTGTGACCTCCATATTACCATGTTAATTCTTTGGCGCCTTCCTTTGTTTAGAGTTATATCTTCTAAAATTTGCATAATGGTTGAGGGTGTCTCAAAACACATTACATGAATCCTATCATCAGTGTGAGTTATACATAACTTATTCACAGTATCTGTGGCTTATTACCAAATAAATAAGCCTATCTGAAATTGTAAGACCTACATGTGCTGTTTAAATTTTCATTGTGGATATAAAGTAAATTCCTTTACACTAATTGTAAGTTATATCATTGTCCACACAGATAGTTTACAATAGACAGTTTTTATGTTATTATGGGTGGGAATAAAAGGAATTTTGAAATTTATAAATATCCTTGTGAAGATTTTGAGAATATAGAATAATACAGCAGACTTTTTCTTCCCCTGAAACTTGCTTAACAATGTCCATATCCTTCATACTAAAAATAAAGCAAAAATGCTCCCTAAAATTTAAACTATATTTTGTGGCCAACCATGTTGCTGATTATATAAATGAGCTGCAATAACATTGGATCAAAATAGCTTATATTAAGAATAATCTGGGAGAAAACACAGGAGAGGGAAACAAACCACAAGAGACTTAACTGAGAACAAACTGAGGTTGCTGGAGGGAGGCAGGTAAGAGATGGGCTAGATGGGTGATGGCTACTAAGGAAGGCACTTGTGATGAACATTGGGTGTTATATGTAACTCCTGAAACCAACATTACACTGTATGTTAAGTAACTAAAATTTGAATTAAAAAAAGGGATGATATTTGTTTTTCAGAAGAATATTGTTTATAAAGGCTTGGATTTCAATGATTTAAATGAACAATAGTACTTTATAATGCTTTGAGCAATTTCTTATTTTAAAAAGTATGTAATTAATAAGTTTAAGTTTTAAAATCTAATATCATGTTTTTTGCCCACCTTATTGTATTACATAGTGTTCGGCAATAATTCATGTCTACCTGGTATTTCAGAACGTGACTTATTTGGAAATAGAGTCTTTGAAAATGTAATTTTTAAAGGTTTTCAAGATAAAACCAGCCTGGAGTTAGGATGGATCCTAAATCCAATGATTGGTGTCTTTTATGAAAAGAGAAAGGCACCCAGACACACAAAGGAAAGGCCACAGGATGGTGGGACCAGGATTTTGTAAAGCTAAGGAATTCCAGGAGCTACCAGAAACTAGAAAAGACAAGGAAGAATTCTCCCCAAGGTCCCCTAGAGGGCGTATGGCTGTTGGCAGCTCATATTGTCCTTCTGGTTTCCAGAAGTATAAAAGAATAAATTTATTTTTCTTTAAACAGTAGTAATTTATTATGGTAGTCCTGGGAAACTAATATAGCTATCAAGCACATAGTCCATTGGGGATATTTTTTATCTACATTCCTTTCCTTATAATTTAGAACTTTTCTATTGAAAATCATTGTATGCTTTTGAAGGTTTTTAGAGTTCAAACATGTCTAGCTTTCCAATACAATGCTAACTACATGTTTAAAACAATGGCAGCATTTGATTTTCATCTTCACTGAATAAATAGTACCATGAAAAAACTGTATACAGATTTTAAACAACCATATATTATTTCCATTGCAGAAAAGTAGAAACATATTAAATATACCTAAAACCTTTGTTCATTCAGCTAGAGTGAAAATCAGGTTTATTTCCTTAATTATTTTATTTTTTCTTACAATCTTTTTAAATAATAATTTCAAGGGTTACAGATTTTTATTAATGTTTATTTATTATTTTTGAAAGCAAGAGAGCATGTATACACATGTTCATGAGCAGGATGGGGGCAGCAAGAGAAGGAGACAGAGAATCTGAAGCCAGCAGCAGAGTGCCCAATGTGGGGCTCGAACTCATCAACTGTGAGATAATGACCTGAGCCGAAGTTGGAGACTTGGCAGATTGAGCCATGTAGATTTTTTTTTTTTTTGATATTCCATTGGTGGAAGATCTATTGAAGACTTGTAGTAAGGATGTATTTAAGCCTTATAAATAGGAATTATCATATGGTTGAAATCCATTATAATATTAAGAATTTATTATGGACTGACTGTGTGTTTCTCCAAAATTCCCACATTGAAGCACCAGTTCCCAGTGTGATGGTATTTGGAGGGAGGGCTTTTGAGAAGTTATTCAGTTAAGATGAAGTCATAAGGGTGATGCCCTCATGATACCCTCACCAAGCACTGAAGTGGCCAGCACTTTGATCTTGGACTTACACCTTCGAGAATTATGAGGAATTCATGTTGTTTAAGTTGCCCTATGTATGATATTTTTTAACAGCAGCCCAAACTAAGATAGTATTCTAATAATTTCAATTATTTCAAACACAGATACCTAGTACATATTACTGTTTTAAGTGTAGTGCTATGTTAAAGAGAATGAGTTATGGTGTTTACACTCACACACTAGCATGCATTGGAATCACCACAGGACTTTTAAAAATAGATTGTTGGGCCTTGTCCCCAAGTTTGTGATTTAGAATATTTTGGTTGGGCTCCAAAATTTGCTTCTCTATAAGTTTTCTGGTATTGTAAATGCTGTAGGTCTGAAAAACACTCATTGGAACCAATGGATATAATATGAAGAATCCTGAGTCTGAATTCTGTCTCTTTCTGTAATAAGTCTGAAGTGAATTTTATCAATTTCCTTATTTTTTAAAAATAAGAACGGAGCATTAAAAGTTATCATATATTATTGTTATGTTCAACAATACACATAAAGCACATAGTATAATTCTTAACACATGACAAGGGCTTAAAAGAATATTGATAATATCCCAGCCATCTTCTAACTTCTCCCAAAGTTTGTTGACCTTGAAACTCTGGAGATCTAACTATATACTTCATAGTTGGTTCTGTGTGTGGCACACATGTCCATGTGTCCGCGTGTGCAACTGAGTGGTGAAAGAAAGAGAGGCTTCTGTGAAAATTTATCCAAGATAGTTTTCACACATTTTTATCATTGTTTTATTATTGTTGTTATTTTGCTATTTTAATGAGGTTAATTAATATACTGTGAAGTCACCAAATTTTAAATAGTATAAACCATTCTTCAGAATCCAGATTATCAGGATGACCACTGTATATTAAACAAATGTTTCTATGAGATTTAGCATAAAAATGATAGATTCCTGCTCTTTTATTTATTTCTATCTTTCTCTAAGCATTTAGCACAGTAATCTTGAAGCAACTGGTGTTGGTTAAATATCTACTGAATTTTTTAAATTCTGCCAGATTTCTCTTCACACATAATACTCAGGCAGAGAGAAAAACTTTGTGAGAAAACAGAAACACTACATCTGAAGAGTAAAATTGTGTTGTTTTATCGGTTTTCTTCTATCTTGGTTATAATTACATTGATCTCTTAAACAAGAATATGACTATAAGATTATTTGGTTTGCTGCTTTCATCCAGATAACACATATCCAGGGACATTAAAATACAACAAATGTCTTTCCTGTACCAAATTTCTAAAAAAAATATAAAAAATTAAAAAAACACTTTCAGAGCCAATTCATTGGCTCACACAACAACAGTATTACATAGTGACAGTAGAGTTCTATCTTGGGTTAATGTTAGAATATTTAACAACCTATGGGGTGGTAGAAATAATACTTCCAGAGACATGGAACTGCCTCATAAAAATATACCATCTTTCAAATTCTGAAAAGGAAATAGGAACAAAGTTTTATGTGGTTACATCTCAATGGCAGAGTGCCAACTAACACCAATATCAGTATTATGAGTCATAATGCCACAACAAAACATTATTTTTTTTTCATTTTAAAAACAAAGACAAGCATGTTTTCATTTTTTGTTTCATTTTGAGACTATAAACTTAAATCCCTCATTAAATCTTATTTGGCATGGTTCAATAAATATTTACTTTATCATCATGTTCTATGCTTTACTACTTCTATCTCTAAATTGTTTTCCAATTCTATCTTTTTAAAAGAATTTCTATGGTTACTAATTTAGATATTATATTTCTTTTCTTTATATTTTTTCTAAACAAACAAATTGAAATATTTTTTTTACATATTCAACAGGTATTTATTTATAACAACATGACAAATGCTAAATAGATATTGCTTTATTGAGCAATACGTTGATAAAACGTTTGGGAGATATATGTTCTCTTCTTAAACATCACTTTTGTGTGTTGTTGTTGTTGTTTCTTGAAGTTTTATTTATTTTGAGAAAGAGAGAAAGAGAACCGCAAGGGAGGGACAGAGAGAGAATCCCAATCAGGTTCCATGCTGTCAGCACAGAGCCTGGCAGGGGACTCGATCCCACCACCCATGAGATCATGACCCGAGCCTAGATGGAGTCAGACGCTTAACTGACAGCCACCCAGGTGACCCGTAAACATCCCTTTTCCGGTGAAAAAAGTAATTATTCTTGAAACTTATTTTGTAAATTATTCGGTGAAAATAAAAGGAAATATATTAATGATCATGTAGTCATTTTTTCTTTAAGTAATGAATTGAGCTAGACTAGATTGAAAGAAATCCGGCTCACTATCAATTTCCCCTGTTCCCATGGACTTTCGGTATGAAATACAGTCAAATAGATTGTTGGAACTTAAAAAGTAATATTTAGTTGTGAAGAAAAAGCATAAGATTTTCAATATTTTTGGTCTCACTATGGTAAATAAAATGTAACAATTTTTATTATTTAGAAAGTAAAATTGGGCTAATAGTAATAAAGAAAATCATTTATGTAGCTTACTTTGTTAAACAGACTATCAAGCTGAATATTACTAAGTTGTGTGCGTATTTCAAGTAACAGCAGATCACTATAAAACAAGCTTATAATTCTACAAGAGCTCTTATATTGTGAAACAAATTTTGTGGACAAAATAATAACAGCTAATAGCATTTAAGGGACTTTCCCATATAAATTTGACATTAAAAATGTACACTGTGCAATATAGAAACTACTAGCCATATATAGCTCTTTAAACTTAAATGTAAGTTAATTAAGTAAAATCATGATTTGCTTTCTCAGTCATGTTGGTCACATTTCAGGTACTCTATTGTCACATGTGCAAAAGAAAAAAAAATATTAGGATAGCTATGTTGTGGGTTGAATTGCATCTTCCCAAAATTCACATGTGGAAGTCCTAACATCCAGTACCTCAGAATGTGACCTTATTTAGAAATGGTCATTGCAGATAGAATTGGTGAAGATGAGATCATTAGGGGGCTCCCTCACCTGATATGACTAGTGCCTTTATAAAACGGGAACATTTGGACATAGAGACAAACACCTAGGGATAATACCAGGTGAAGATGAAGATAGAAATTTGGGTGAAGCTTCTATTAGCCAAAGGACACCACAAATGGCCAGCAAACCACCAGAAGCTAGCTGAGAGATATAGAACTGATTCTCCCACACAGCCCTCAGAAGGAGCTGACCCTATTGATACCCTGATTCTGGATTTCTAGCCTCCAGAACTGTGATAATGAATTTGTGTTATTTAAGCCACCCAATCTGTGATCCTTTGTTGCAGCAAAGTAAAATGGGTGAAGGGAATCTAAATATGCCACCACAGAAGACAATTAACTTTGGCATGAATATTATGAAGAGAAGTTTAGAAATAGCAAACATGGGAAGAACTCTCTGACCTCTCCTCCCCTGTCTAAATTTCTCTTTGTAAAAGTGTCTCCCCCTCCTATACAGGAAGAGGATGGTTCAGTCAGTGGAGATGACTCTTCTCACTGGAGAGCGCACCAACTTGAGTCTGAACAAAGCTTACTGATAATGCTCTCCCATTAGTCTCCCTTACATATTTACTTAACCACAATTTACTGTCCCTAGAAGACCAAACCATTTTGGCTTTGTCTAGTCACTTCTCCAGAATTTACTGCCTTTTGTTAAAATGCCATATAAGCCCTCAGGCCTAACAGCTTATTTTGGTTTTCACTTTTTTTCCATGAAGCCCATGTTTATGTTTTCTGTTTATCTCCTCCATTTATCTGTCTTTTTTCACTTTAACCCACACTTCTAGGTTACTAAATCTAAAAGGGTAAAGGAAAACTTTTCTTCTGCCAATACAAGATATCACAAATGTAAATATAACCTGAATTATTTCCATATGGCTTTTTTGTTACTTGTTTCAGCTAAAGAAGAAGGTGTGCCATTGAATGAATAAAAATGAATTGATATGATTATTTTCTTCTGTGAGATAATATTCATTATAGCCTTTCTTAATCTGAGATTTTGTTTTGTCTCATAATATTCTGCAGAGCGAAAACAAATTAGATCAGTCCTGCTAGAAGAAAATTTGTCAATGTTTGACAAACTAGTGGCTACAAGCTAATATGTCCAGTATAACTGAGGTAATCATCATTGTCATTGCAGGTCTTATATTTACAAAAATATCACTTGGGGCACTGAACTGGTTCAGTTGGTAGAGCACACAACTCTTGATCTCTGGGCTGTGAGTTTGAGCTCCACATTAAAAAAAAAACATATATATATGTAGTCATATTAATATATATACAATATATATTTTATATATATTAATATGTATATTATATATACATATTAATATATATAATATATATTGTATATATATTAATATATTATATACATATTAATATATACAATATACAATATATATATCGTATATATATTAATATGTATATATATATATTATATGACTACCATTATTATCAACAATTTTCAAATGAAGAAATGAGGTCCGTGCATGTTAGTGAGTCTTACACCCCCAAATCCTACACATGAGGTTTTAATTGTTCCTTACTAGTGTCATAAAGAGAAAAAAATTGAGGTGTCAGAAAGTCAGGAGGTGATCTTTTAAATTATTGGTAAATTGACGTCCGCTGATGTGGGAAATAAAAAAAAAGTAGCATAAAATACAAAATATAATAAAAACTGATGTTTAAAACTTCCAATGGATTAAGCATTGTGCAAAATATGTATCTTTTGACCTTTACAGTCAATAATACATCCGTTTTTCACCTGTTTCACCCTTCTATTCATCTATCTTTGCATCAAAACTGCCATCTCTTCATTATTGTAGTGTTATAAATGTCCTCAATCTTGTTGCTATTTTTTTAATGTTCATTTATTTATTTTGAGAGAGGGAGAGAGCACACATGCGAGCTGGGGAGGGGCAGAGAGAGGCAATATCTTAAATCTTTTTTATTATACTTCCTAGAGTATAATTAAATTTTGTTAACTCTTTGTGATTACGTTTGTATTTCTAGTAGTTTCATTTATAGCTACCCTTGTCGGATTTTATACATGCTTTGCAATGTTCAGTTTGTTCAAGCTGTTCATCTAAAATTTTATCCTTGAAATTTTATCACAGTTTTTTCTTGTTTTTAAATGATCATTTTAAAATTCTTTATTACATTAGTATGCTGCATTGAATGATTTAATTGAAATGTTAAATCAACTTTACATTCCTAGAGAAACTCAATTTAGTTGTCATGTATTTTTCATTTTTTATTATTCTTTTGATATATGGCTACATTTGGCTTGCTAATATTTTGTTAAGGAGCTTTAAAAATATGTTTATGAAAAATATTGGTTTGCATTTTTCTTTCATATCTTTGACTTTTAAAAAAATTAAAAAATGTATATTTTACTTTTGAGACAGCATAAACATACATGAGTGAAGGAGGGTCAGAGAGAGTAGACAGGGGATGTGAAGTAGGCTCTGTGCTGACAGCAGAAAGCCCCCCACATGGGGCTCAAACTCAGGAACCCATGAGATCATGACCTGAGCTGATGTCAGATGTCTAACCCACTGAGCGACTCAGGCACCCCTTTCTTGACTTTTTGATATCAAAGCTATTGTAGTTTCATAAAATAAGTGGAGAAGTGTTCCCTCTTTTTCTATACTCTGGTGATATTTGTGACAAATTCATATTATTTCTTTAAATTTATCAGTGAATATATCTTGTCTAGAGGTACTTGTTTGTTCTCATTGAGAAGTTTTCTAAGATTCTATTTTCAAAAAAATATAAAATTAGCATAGTGTTCTATTTCCTTTCGACTTGATTTTAGTGAGTTGCATTTTCCAGGAGATTTTCCATTTCACCCAAAGTTTCAAATTTATTGAAATATGATTATGATATCTTTTTATGATAGTTTTAAATAACTTTGTATTTCTAAATATAACCCAAACAGAAAAAAATAAGACAAATGTAGTTTATATCTTATTATTAAGCAACTACTCTTTATAATCTTCACAATTTATAACATTTTTTAGTGCCTCTGTTCATAGAACAGTGATATTATTATTAACTTGTTAAAATATCTACAAAGGAGTACAGAGTTAATCTGGGAAAAACATTACAGGAATATTCAAAGGTTGGAATGGTCATGATTGGTGGATGTTTTCACAGAGGAGACTATGGAGACCATTAACTGGAATGAGAGGTTGTGTTGAAAGAAAACTTAGCTGTGTAAATTGGAAAGAGAGTTTAGAAAACAATGAAGTTCTAGTTTCTTGATTTTCAATTATGTAAGATATTTAATATTTTAAATCTGTTGTTGTCTAACAAATATAGCCTTTATGAAGATAGTCCTTTCTTCCTTTCTTCCTTTCACTTGTTGTATGGTATCATAATCTCTAGTTGAAAAAAGAAATGGAAACTGTTTGAAGGTAATACATTATAGGTATCAATATTATTTTAAGTAGACTTCTTTAATTGCAGTGTGTAAAACAACTTATTTTGCCCAATCAAGTTCATGCTATGTGAATTATGTACATGATTAGTAAACAATGACATTAACTCAACTAAACAGATGTATATTACCTGTAATAGACACCTTTTAACCACTAATCTTTGCAAGAGCTATCTGATCAGTGTCTTTTTTTTTTGTTTTGTTTATTTATTTTTGAGAGAGAGAAGGAGAGCGAGTGTGAGTGAGGGAGGGGCAGAGAAAGGAGAGGGAAGATCCGAAGCGGGCCCCATACTGGCCGCAGAGAGCCCAATGACAGCTGGAACTCACAAACCAAGAGATCATGACCTGAGTGGAAGTCAGGCTTAACTGACTGAGCCACAGAAGCGCCCCCTGAGCAGTGTTTTAAAGTGGTATGATGTTAATCTGTGAGAACATACAGGCACAGATGCAGATCTTGTTTCTGTCATTTATTTCCAGTGATACCTCAGATATTTTTCTGCTTCAGTTTAGCCATATGTAAAATTCAGATAATAATATGTCACAGGTTTGTGGTGATATGAATAACCACATCTACTCTTTATTGATCTTACTATGCATTTGAGGCTCCACTAAATTATTTACATATACTAGTCCACATAAAGTACATTATGACTTAAGTTGTTACTCTGGAAAGAAATGAAGACACTAGACTTATGATATAACTAGTTTTATTTTGGTTCTTTTATTTCTCATTGGATTAATTAGTGATAGAAAAAAAAAATTACAGACAAGAAAAGGTATTCCAGTCTACTGGAATGCAGAGAATGTAAATGGGGCCAGTTACTTTTAACTCATCAGACAGAAGGGAAGTAGCTAAAATTAGAGAAGCTATTGAATAAATTTAAAGGTATAGAAATACTAAGGAATTGGATTTTAATACCAAAATATTACCATTATCACAGTTCAAAAAATTCCAGAGTCTTTGTGGTACTTTGACTTACAGTATTTTATAAAACACATTTGCCATTATATGCACAAAATTGATGCCTAATGCTTTATTTGCAAGGATATAAATAAGAGAAAATAACCCATACTAACCTTCACAGACTTTAAATAGTATGTGTGTGTGTGTGTGTGTGTGTGTGTGTATCTGTAAAGCAGGCATTCTGCTTTTAGAAAATTTCTGCTTCTTTGCATTAACAATAAGGGTTAACTTATGGGTAGTTTCATCATCCAGGAGCAAACAAAACCTGAATGAGTTATTGAGTTATTCCAGACTGAAACAATGTAAATGTACAGTAAAGAATTTAGTGAACCTTTAGGTCTATATACCTGAAGCACTCATAAGATCAGAATTGAACCCACAAATAGCCAGGTTATTTAACTATACCATCACATTTTCATTGCCTTCTTTTGTTTTTCTTTCCCCAAAAACAACAACAAAAATGGATGTAAAAGCATTTATAAGCCAGAAGTGTGGATGTGGTACCTAAAAAATTATTTTTGAATTTCTATGAAACTAAAGAAGAATGCTCCAGCTGAATATTCTTAATATTTATTTAATGATAGAAGACAAATGAGAAATGAGTGTAAAAAAAAGTCAAGTTTTAAGCTAGCTCACAGAAAGTGCTTGGCAATGTTTAACTTTACTTGATTCTTGTGATCCTGTATAACAGCAATAAACTGTCTCACTCTGTTATGTTCAGGAAGCTACTTACTGCAAAAACTATCCTTCCGCATATAGACTAGGTAAGAATATGCTCCCTATGACAAGGTCTTACACCGACCCTCCATATTCTCATTTTTTGTCTTTTAAGAATAGTTCAATCTTTTGCCTGGTGTTCTCAATGGGAACCAGAGTGCTTGTTAACCAAGTGTTGGACAAGCATCTCTGCTCCCCTCATTCTCCTGAACGTTAACCCACCCACACAGTCTGAGTCAGTATACAACCCCTCCTTAAGCTTCTCCAAGACTTGATTGGCATCAGGGCAAAACATACTCTGATCTACTGTCCTATCACTACCACCTCTATCCATTCATTCCTTCACCCCACTCCTCCACTCCCTGCTCTTGTTTTGTTTTGTTTGTTTTGTCTTGTTCACTCTTCCCTATAAAAGAAAATCTACTTTCTGCCTAACTTCTCAGACATTCACAGATCTCATGGCTGGTGCTTTATCCTTTTGGTAATAGTCTTCCTGTCTCAACTTGGTAGTCCATTTTCTGCTCTTGGCAACAATCTCTTGACATAAAGTTTCTCCTTATCTAAATCCTGATTTGTTTTTTATTTGACATAGGTCAGAGTAAATATGACACATATAAAAAACAACCTTGTCAGTCCTGATTTTGAAATGAATGAATGAATAAATGACTGAATAATAGATGATGGTGATAAATGATAGGTGTGGGAGCTCATAGAGGCTGGTTGGCTAGGATTTCAGTAAGAAATATTTGCAGCCTAGGGTTGAGAGGCAGCAAAGCAGACCAAGAAAACCGGGTCTCCTTTGAAATGTTAAGACTGACAACAGCTTGACTTTGACTGTGGATCAATGTTTTCCCACTCTGTAAACACTTAATCTAAAAGTAGTAAAACAACTCCCTCCCTATGACGTATACACTGCCCCCGTGACATATGCCTGCACTTCAGTACCCTGATTGTAATGTTCCTGGATAATCTATGAGTATGCTTTTTTTCCTGCATTTGAAACTCCACTTTCCCTTTCATTGCACCCCTTGAAATGTACTAATAAGATTCTCAATAAAAACTGGAGAAGAGCTTTGCTAGGGGTCATTGCCACTAGAGCACTTGGTCCCCTCCTTTTCCTTTCTCCAATTCAGGAGTCTGGAGTAATCTCTCAACCACTGCCCAGAGTTTGTTGGTCACACTCGACAGATAGGCAGATACCAGGTAAAGAAAGAAGGAAGAAAGGAAGGAAGGAAGGAAGGAAGGAAGGAAGGAAGGAAGGTTGTCATCCCTACTCTAACATCTATTGTTTAAACCAAAACCAAAGCAAGCACAAATCACTATAACTACTAGTATTCTCTATTGTTTTTTGCTTTCCCTGTATGTGCCCTCACACACCTTCACTCAACATTGACACCTTTGACCATAGAGTCAAGGTAAAAACATTCATAAAACATTCATAAGAATGGAAGAATGAACTGTTTAAAAGGCTTATTTTATCTTGGTTCTACTATGGTTATTCTATTCTTATTTTTTTTTCATTTTTGGAAGCAAATAACTTTCATGAGAGTAAATATGTAGTAAGTCTAGGCAAACCCTTGACAAATATGATAGCTATTAATGAAAAATAATCTGTCAAACATGAAAACTTTCATTAGTGGTCATTTTAATGGCACCATATTTGAATAGTTCTTTAAATAAGGTAGTATAAAAACATAACATATTTAAATAGTATTTATAAAATAACTTTCATTCTCCAAAAAGTCTTAGCATATAGAAATTGTATTATGTCTGCTCTTTATCAGGCAAGAAAAGATTAGTGAAGCTAAATTAGTGTTTCACAATCACATAGATAGGTTTCAGGTTCTTCCAGTTAATATATTTGTTTTCTGTCTTAGAAAGAAAGAGTATTCTATGCATTGCACCTAGGTGTTTGTGAAATGAATTTTTATTTTTCACTTTTTTTTTATTGCATGGGTTGCTAGAGAAATCAAAGTTGAACCAACACTCTATTTATTTGCAGTAACTATCCATAACCTAATTGTTTGCTCCTCTCTCTACCTTGGCTCTGCTGCTTTCAGGAAGACTCCTTGTTTTATTTTTCTTTTTTCTATAATAGGTGAGGATAGTTTAGTGAATGCACAAAATGATATTTACTATAATTACTTTTCAAGAATTTTTCGTTAGTGAGAGAGCAAACTTTTTCACAGTGTTATTAAGGCAGTCTTTATTGAATGGGACCTCTTCCTCTTGCAACTTTCCAACCACTCATTCATCGTGTCTTTTTAAAAGCCTCGTTTAAAGTCTTTCTATAAAAATGGATGAGATACTGATGTAAAGACAAGCAGAAAGTCTTTCTCGTTAGAACATCTCATCTGGCATTCTGGTTCATCCACTTATTACCTAAGGGGCTTTTAATGAACCATCTAATCTCTCTCTCTCTCCCTCAAACTTGGTTCTCTTGTCTTGAAATGGGGCTATGAAATAATCACTACTTCAAAGAAATTTAGTAAATATAAAATGAAAGCATAAGCAAAAGTACTGTTTCAAATGTCATGTACTACATAAATGCTAGTTATGTTTACTGTACTTTAAACAGCTCAAGAGAAGTTTCTCCAGCAATGTAATCTTCTAACTATATTTTGTTCTAACCATATTCTAACTGTATTTTGCTTCCATAAAGTGAATGTATAATGTAAAAACAGAAAATGTATTGATTAGATACCCATATATCTATATTCTCTTAATAATTTTTCACATGAAGGTAATGTGTGTGTGTGTGTGTGTGTGTGTGTGTGTGCATGTAGAGGGTAGGAGCAGGCAATGATAAGATGCTTTTCAAAGTCCACGCCCAGAGTAAGGTCACTAGGCATTATGAACCGTAATTTTGTACTCTGGCACTTTGGTTCTGGTACTTGGACTTAAACATTTTCAGTGGAATTTAAGCAGGATTATTTAAATGATTTTTTAAGCTGTCAGAACTCTGATGTGATTTCCTTCTTAAGCAATTCAGCTCCTATTATAGGTTACTCTGTTTTATAGTGGGCATTTGGAAACCTATGACTGCATTTCATATTCTAATTTACACCCATTGCACGTACTGTATGGTTTTAACTGACTTGCTTTAGAAAGATCCCAGGAGTTGCTAGGAAACCTCTCTGTTCTTTTCACTTTTCATATAGCATTAGTGTTTCAAATGATAAGGCTGTACCTGTGGGTACAGGAGGATTTAATAGAATCAAACAGTGACAGCAAGGCTATAGCATAGATAACCACCCTCTCAAAGTTTCTTGCTCTTCATAAAGATAATAAGGTATAACACCAGTAAAAAAAAAAAAGAACAATAAATGTTTTCTTTAAATGCAAAATATTTAAGAAATACAATTTCTTTAAGTAACAAGAGAATATATATACACATATATGAAAATATATATATATATGTATATATATATATATATATATATATATAGTCTGTTCTGATTCTTTATATTTTGGTTTTCTCTTAGATCTCTTCAGTGCTATGAGACAAATGACAGTCAAGATAAAGATGACTAAGAACTTCTAGAGTTTTAAACTAATCTTCCTGGTGAAAATATCTGTCATTCTCACACTTGGTGTATGGACCCTATTTATATATATTCTGTTATTTTGTAGAGTTTTCTTAAATAGGTAATTGTTAAAGTAGCACAATGGACCATTCTAACTCATCAAAGACCAGATAAGATATCAGGTCAATCTGCTGTTATTACTTCTTAGCATTCTTCCTTATGTGGAATTTTTTTCTGTCACTTCAAGTAAGTAAACATAGCACTGAGAAAAAGATTTGAAAAAAAATTTCAAATAAAGAGATAGTGATAGAAGAGGTGATTACTACACTATCATTTCTATTCTTCATTAGAATAAACAATGAACTTTTTTTCATATTTTTCAGTTTGAGAAAGTTAACGTTTTTCCACCTTGTTCAAGATATGAATGTGTGTGTATACATCAGATAGAAAAACTAGTTCAATCAGGACGATTTTCTAGAATAACATTTCATAATGGCATGATTTTCTTAAACTACTGTATTGGTTCTTTTCAATAACTTCAAATGGCATTTTTAAAGGTTAACTGCAAAGAGCCTGCTAAATCTATTCCTATTTCAAATCTTGTATTATTTTCCCATGGACGTTTCAGTCTCTGTTATACTGTCGAGGCTGCTCGTCTGTGATTACACTGCGCTGAGCTGTGTAAGTCAACTCATTATCCCAAACAATAGTTAATGCAGCAATTCTGAAACACAATGTTATTGCCTGATTCTGGACTTAAAGAAAATATTTATCTGTTCTTAAATATGCTGGTACAGATACTAGTATTGTCTTCTTACTTGGGGAAACATATTCATTAAAAGGTAGATTCAGTTTTGTAATGGGTTGGCCGATGTTCTGAGCTTATTGTGTCTAAGATCAATGTTTCAATCATAAAATTGTATCCTGAACAATAAGGGGACACAGCAAAATTACATAATTGTTTAGAAGTTGGGTTAAAATGGGAAGCAAAAATTCTATTCTATCAAAGATGAAAAATAAGCAGATTGATAGCTCATGTGCTTATGTAGCTTATTTTAGCTGGCTTATATTAATATATGGGAATAAACAGAAAAATATTTGCAATAGTTTTCAGTTATTTATGAAATTATTGCCACTTAACAGGATGCAAATATATTCAAGGCTCTTGCAGATACTAATATACAATAGATTACAATCTTAAAAAAAAAATGTGTCCTGGCTGTAAGTCATAACCATTTCTTGGTTATCCATTCAGCTAAATGGCTGAAATAAAGATATACAGACTCTATTACAGTGTTGATCTCTTTCCTAAAGACTTGACTTCTTCATTGTAATTAAAATTTTTAGTGTGAGCATATAAAATACCCAAGTGGTGTGGAATGATGTGGGAGTTACCTATTTAAAAAATTTAAAAAATAACTGCATAAGTAAAACCTTTTTATTGTAAATTTTAAAAATACATTACTATATTTTCTGCGTTAGTAATTACAATAAGATACAACATAGAGAATTAGTTAAGACTGTCTGTTTTTTTGTATTTTTTAACCCCAACTAGTTTGAGGGTCTTCTTTGGCAAGTTACTTAAACTCTCTGTGCTCATTTTCCCTGTC
This sequence comes from Prionailurus viverrinus, assembly GCF_022837055.1. Lineage (NCBI taxonomy): Eukaryota > Metazoa > Chordata > Mammalia > Carnivora > Felidae > Prionailurus > Prionailurus viverrinus. Next base: position 92,156,728 of record NC_062564.1, read on the forward strand.
TACAACGTAGAGATAATAATTGTAAATACCTTATAGAATCATTCTGAAGACTAAGTATGGTAAAATCTTGGTTGGCAAGCATAATTTGTTCCAGAAACATGCTTGTAATCCAAAGCTCTCATATATCAAAGTGAATTTCAAGAACCATTCGCTCAGTTGTGATCATGTGACATTCGGCCTCACGTACTACCTGTATTGCAAGAAATCACTCATTTATTGAGTTAAAATTCATTAGAAATGTTTGCTTGTCTTGTGGAACACTCACAGAACAAGTTACTCACAATCCAAGCTTTTACTGTATTTTCTAAAAATATTTGGAATAGAACCTGGCACATAGGACATATTACATAAGTGTTTGTTAAAAAGTAAATAAATAAAGGCTTAAAATATACACATATATCATATGCTTGGATAGAAAAAAATGTTATAATCCACGTGAAAGAGGATCGTAGCTTGGATAGGAATGTCAGCGGTATAGATGAAAATAAACCATCATATGAAAAAGACATGAGGAGGCCTTTGGTTCTGAAAGATAAATACTTGATTAGACTTGGCATGACTCTAAAAATGGCAGGAACATTTGCAGATACAAATTGATAAAAATAAAACTGGCCTGGCTAACCTGCCCTCTGTTTTACATTTGAAGTAACTGAAACAGAGAAAAGGTGTCCTGCAAGCCGTAGGATGTTTAGCTCTAGAGCTCAGAAAAAGGAGGCCTGTACTAAAGACATGAATTCGGACTCCATCTTTATATGTGGTCATCTTTGTAATTATCAGCATGGAAAAGATCACCCAAGAAAAAAAAAAGGAGAGAGAAGAGGGCCTAGAACCAAACAGAGAAAAAAAGCAACGTATAATGTCTGTGTAGAGCAGGAAAATCATTCAAAGAAGAGGAGACTGCCTGGAGAAGTGAAAGAAAACTGGGAGACTGTTGAGATTTAGAAGCAAAGGAAAAGAATGTTTCAAGAAGCTCAGCAGTATCCAATGACGCTGAAAAAATTATGATGTGAAAATTTAAATCTCCTTTAAATTTAGTGATGTGGAGTTAATTGGAAACATGATCAAGAGCCATTATTCTGTTTGAGTAGTAGGAGTGGAAGCCAACACTAAATTTGGTGATGGAGAGAACTGAAGTAGAGGAAGCAGGCATGCTGAGCATTGACCATACGTTTCAAGAGTTTGGCTGCTGATCCAAATATTGTAGCTATAGAGTGGGTACTCCAGGGGGAAAATATAGATCAAAATAATCAATATCTGGAATCTGATTTTTTTTTAATTCCATATCTTTATTATCTTTAAACTGGTCCATTTGTAGACTAGGTGATAAATGGAATACATTGCCTACATCCTTCCTTGAAGATAAATTAACGAATCAAAGTTCATTTAAGTTATACAAAGTTATTTCCTTGCTCTCCATAATATTTCTTTGTAATCTTTATATATCTGATATAAACAGAACTAAATAATTGCTTAAATTATCAACATTGGTAATGCCCGATTCTACTCTTAGAATCATGGCCCATACATCCTATAATAATTGTATTAAATTCAATAAAAAGATAATAAGAATAAATAGCTCTCATGATTTGAAGAAATGGTATTGACTACTTTTATGTATTTTACCTCAAAGTTTACAAATTTATCCTTCTTAAGTAAAAATGCTGCCAAAAGAAGATGGTTTATAACTTGTCCCCAGTGCTTAGAGGTTTAGATAAAGGCAACATGTAAAAATGAAACTTTGATCTTACGATGATGATGAATGTATTTGAGAAATCTCTTTTAATAGTGCATCCTGAATAACAATATTTGGCCACACAGTTGAATCGGTGAGTAAAAACAACAGGCAGGCAGGCAGGTAATTTTATCAAGCATTATAGATTTCTTTACAGTAAATTTATTAATACCTAGAAATATTTTTGCTTTCAGAGAATTTCATAATTGTGCTTGAAACCCGGGGTTATCTTGTAAAAATCCCTTGCTTTTACATTCTTCACAAGTGTCTGATGCTATGCCTTTCTCTGGCATCAAGGCAGATTAGCTGGAATACAATTGCATAGCAATGGAATCCATCAAGATGCCAGTCAATTTTCTATATGCTTCTGAATATAGGAAACAGCTTTGCTTTATTCCCTCAATGTTGTTTTATGGAGAGAAATGTTTATTTTTCCCTTGCATGTGATTTAAAATCAGAAAACCCATGCAGGTTCATATTAGTCATTTTTATCCTATAAGTCAATGAAAAAGGTAAAGTGTAAGTTGTGTCTCTTTCTGGCATCACATATATCCCAACCTTGGTTTTTCCTTAAGCAATTATTTCTTAAAACACTTCTGGAAGGAATAAGGTGCTACCATGATGGTTGTGTCATTTATTATCCGTCAACCTTAGAGAGTTGCTTAATATTTTGAAGCTCTAGACACCTCATCATATAAATAGAATATTATTAGTACTGACCCAACACTACTGGTATATTGCAGGGAATTAAATAAATTATTGTATTTAAAGTGTTTAGAGATAATAGTCTGTAATAGAAAGCTATTAGTATTTCATTGTTATGTTTTTGTTGTTAAAAAAAAAACTTAAGCTCCAATGTTCAGCATAGAAAGAAGATTCTGGAAAACTTCATTTTGGAAAGTAATTGCTATATGGCAGACAGTAAAAGAAATATCCTAATTATTACTACTACAAAAAGTGTTGCATCGTTGACAACTGTTACTTTAAAAAATAACAATTGCTACTTGAATAATTTTAGTATTTAATAACTATGAATAATGTAGAGATTATTATATCTTATGGTATTACATAACCATTATCTGTATTTATTATATATTATTGTTATGGCTTATATTTTTAACATGCCAAATACCAATGTTACTAAATGACAGAGCAAGTGAGTTCATTCTAAATATTTTACTCTAAAAATCAAATTCCTACTTGTTAATTACATTGCAGTAAGAATGAGAAAAGACATACAAATATGACTCAAAATATTTTAGAAGGTATATTCAAAATGATGTGGGGTCTATATGGAAGACAGGGATGGGGTAAATGAGCTGTAGATTCTATTCTTCAAAAGACCAATTGCTTTTTCCATCCCACTTCTTTGGTGAGTACAGCATTGTCTCTGTGTCTTGTGGGCTTGTCTGTCCTATACTTTTAATCCAGGAAATACTCTCTATCAGTCATGCCAGAATTCCTTGACTGGCTTCTGTTCTATCCTATCTATTCTTCAATATAATCTCCTCTGGTCCCTGACTATTGGCTCCACGTTTCATTTGTAGGACACACCTGGTATCTGGAATACATTCGCTATGTTCCTGTTCTTGGCTTGCTGACAGTAACTTTATTTTCAGCAGTGCTATTAGCTTTTTTCTTTTTAAACTAACACCAATAATATCGTACATTTCCCTAATAACATTTCCCTTCTTTTCTCACTGAAGCAATAGAAGCAACCAGAAGATTATCTTCTGGCCACTAAATTTACTATGCTCCCTGAACTCTTCCCTTGAAAGCTGGACTTTACAAATTGTCTTCACCCAATTTATGGCATTCTTCAGCCCCTGCACTCCTTATCTCCTGTCCTTCCGTCCACTTAAGGAATATATTCCTGCAGATATCTCTCTCCCTCATCCATTAAAAATACACATTAAACATATATTAAAGAAAACAGAAGGCCTCTGCTTGTTTAAAATAAGCAACAAAACACTCCTTTGATCCTCCAGCTTTTGCCTCCACCCTCTTTGGAGGGCAGAATGATGCCTTCCTGGCCCGGCCTAAGATGCCCACATCCTAATCCCTGGACCCTGTGGATGTGTTCCCAGACCTGACAAAAGAACATCTTGCAGATGTGATTAAGTTAATAATTTTAAACTCTGAAGATCATCCTGAATTATCTGAGTGGTCCTGATGCAAGTAAATAAAAAATGCAAGAGAGAGGCACAAGAATCAAGGAAGGAAATGAGAGTGTGGAAGCACGGGCACTAACGGGGACAAAAGGGCCATGAGAGGAGGAGCAGAGGTAGCCTCTAGAAGCTGGAAAAGACATGGAAGCAGATTCTCCCCTAAAGCATCCAGAAGGGATACAGTTCTATCGACTCCTTGATTTGAGTCCAGTGAAAGCCACTTAGACTTCTGGCCTTCAAGACTGGAAGATAATAAATTTGTGTTGTTTGAAGTCGCTAAATTTGTGGTGATTTGTTACCTCAGCAATAGGGCAAGAATACAACCTCCATTCCCCCTTGAACCCAGTCCTGTCAGGGTTTCCTCTTCACAACTGGAGAGAAAATATTCTCTTCAAGGTAATCAAAGTCACCGTGCCCAACCTTTCAGCAGTTTTTGACATCAAGGTTTGTTTGGACATATTTTTCATATTCTTTGATTATCAGCTCACATTCCTTTATCCTTTGTAAAATCTTTTAGGTCGGTTTCTAAAATGTGTTCTTTGAGAAAGGAGGAGTGTGTTATTTCTGTTGGGCCCTTGCCTAGAGCCTGATGGTATAAACCACCCTATGAAAAATGTTAATGTCAATTCTCAACTTGAGACTTCATACCACAAAAAGAATTCAGACACCCACTGAGTGAATACTGGTGTGCAGTTAGGATTTATTCAAGGAGGCTGTTATTACCCTGCTTTACTCAGAACAAAATTGAGACAGTAAAGTCTCTTTTTGAGGGACTTTTTCCCCCCCGAGTTCAAATATTGGAGGCCTGATATGATATGGGGCTCTGTGATTCCATTTTCCACCCAGATCAGTCCAAATTTTTGGTTCTTCTACTTGTACATAGGTGGCTGTTCAAGTCCAGGCTCCAAGGCCACCAGTGAAGAGAAGAATATTTTGAAGAAAGACACCAGCTCCGGTGTTAGCTTATGTTTGTGGAATGTGGTTCTCTTGTCATTTTTGGCATCTGGTTGTTTCCCTAACATTACCACCTGCTCTGTTTTGCCTTAAAAACAACTTCGTTGAAAATATTACGTCCATCACTCATAAGAATCTATACTGGGAACATTTTCTCTGTACATCTAGTGTGCCATCTCCCAGAAATAGAAAACCCTTATTTCTTTAAACATTTATACACTTGGCTATAAAGATACCACATGCTTTGATTTTCTATTGCATTTGTGTTCCTTCTCGATCTCCTCTGTTGGCTTCTCTTTTTCTTTCCAATTATTTGAAGTCTGAATAAACTAGGATTTACTACTAGGACATCTATTCTTATCTATATACTCCTACGCATTTTTGCTCATGAAGTTTTATTTTTATTAAATGTTTATTTATTTATTTTGAGAGAGAGAGCACAACTGGGGGAGGGCAGAGAGAGAGAATCCCAAGCAGGCTCCACGCTGACAGCACAGAGCCCAGCACAGAGCACAATCTCACAAGCAGCAAGATCATGACCTGAGCCTAAACCAATAGTCAGACGCTTAAATGATTGAGTCACCCAGGCGCCCCTGTTCTTGTAGTTTAAGATGTAATTATGTAGGGGAGCCTGGGTGGCTCAGTCGGTTGGGCGTCCGACTTCAGCTCAGGTCACAATCTCGCAGTCCATGAGTTTGAGCCCTGCATCCGGCTCTGGGCTGATGGCTCAGAGCCTGGAGCCTGCTTCTGATTCTGTGTCTCCCTCTCTCTGCCCCTCCCCCGTTCATGCTCTGTCTCTCTCTGTCTCAAAAATAAACAAACGTTAAAAAAAATTAAAAAAAAAAAAATGTAATTATGTTGATAACTTTGAAGTCTGCAGTCCAGAGTTTGTCTCTAAGTTCTTAATTCTAATATATAACAACCGGTTCAAAAAATATACTTGGATAACTGATAGGTATCTCAAAATTAATATATCCCAAACAAACAAATAAAAAATCTCCTGTCCAAACTATTTTTACCAATCCCCAATGATTACCTTCGCAATAATATTGCCACCGGGATGCCTGGGTGGCTCAGTTGGTTAAATGACTGGCTTTGGCTCAGGTGATGATCTCACGGTCCATGGGTTCAAGCCCCTGATCGGGCTCTGTGCTGACAGCTCAGAGCCTGGAGCTGCTTTGGGTTATATGTCTCCCTCTCTCTCTGCCCCTCCCCAGCTCACACACTGTCTCTCTCTCAAAAATAAATAAATGTTAAAAAATTTAAAAAAATATAATATTGCCACCATTCTCTCTGTTGCTCAGGGGAATGTACATCACAGACTCTTCCTTTTCCCTCATAGACCACATAAGATTTTTTATCAAATTCTCAAGTCCAACCACTCTTCACCACCTTACATTGCCCTCACTTTCCTCATTCAAGTTATTATTCCCTCTTACTTGGTTTAGTGTAGTGTCTCAAATCCTTGTGCCAACAGAGTTGCCCAGAAATTGATGTATACCTATAAAAATGTTAGTATGAATGTTTGACTTCAGATTTATTTTTAACTTAACACATCACCCCTACCTGCCCAAATGTTTTCAATAGGTTGCATAATAGCCAAAACAAAATCAAAACACACACAGGGTCTGAATGAACGCCTAACTCAACCCCTTGTTGCTCAACTCCTATTACCCTGCCCATCTCCAATCTGGCTCTACCCACACTTACTTTTTACTTATTCCTCAATATATTAAGCTCTTACCCCCAAACCTTTTCTGCACTTCCTGTTGTTTCTCCCTGAAATACTCATTCCTCTGTTATCAGCCATACCTTATTTATTTACCATCTTCTTGTGCTTCCTGAAATGTCCATTCTCCAGCGAAGTTCTCATGATAGCACCATTTAAAAAAATGTGTTGTGGAGAATTTCAAACGTTTATAAAAGTGAGAGAGTGGTTTAGTAAACCACTGTCAGGGAGGAAAAACTTATTCTGCCCTTTAAGGCTCTTATGGCTGGACTAAGAATCAAACTGATATGAAAGAGAGTAACAGGAGAAAACCAAATTTAATAGCCTATCCACAGAGACATAAAGTTCCGAAGACAGTGAGGCGATATGATGCATAAGAGCAAAGGGGAGGGTTAAGGGTGTGAGGATACAAAAGGGAGAAAGGCTAGAGGAGCCAAGATGGCAGAACAGCATGGAAGCTTTTTGTGTGTCTCGCGTCCATGGAATACAGCCAGACCAACACTACACCATCCAACACACCTAGAAAACTGATTGGAAGATTAACACAACAATCTGCACAACCTGAACCACAGAATTCAGCAGGTACGTGGCGCAGAGAGGTGAACTTGGGGAGAGAGAAGCCGGCGGCAGGTAGGGCCTTTGCAGGCGGAGAGAGGATGGAGAGTGGGGCGGGAGAGAATATGGGAAAAGCACCCCTCCCCAAAAGCAGCTGGAGAGAAAGTGGAAAATTGGAAATAGACTCAGGGACTAGATTAAAAAGGGAGAAAAGAGAAAGGAGAGTGTTTAAATTCCATTAAGACTGTAAATAAGGGGAGGGAAAAGGCTGCAACTCCACAGCTCAATACCTGGCGGTGCTCTGGTGGGAAGGGCGAATCCCCAGGAACAGTGTGGGGTCCAGGAGGTTCTCGGGCCACACGGAGAAAAGCGGTTCCACTGCTGGAAGGACATTTGGTAGAGACTGTTGAAGCCATCTGGTCCCAGCAGACTCCAGAAGGCGACCACATTTGCTGGTGCTGGGGCAACGTTGTTGAGGGTGAAGCCTGGTGCCAGATGTGTGTTGTGATTTTCCATAATCCCTGAAACGCTGCTGATACACTGTCTCGTGAACATTTGCTGGGACGAGCTGGCACCTGGCTGCAGGTTCGGGGCACTGGCAACAGCAGGGTCCAGCGGGCATTCCTGGGTGCAGCCAACATTCAGCCATTGCTTGTTCAGCCATTGCTCGGTGAGACCCTTCCACAGAGGGGCGGAGCGGGTCAAAGCCGCAGTCTTTCGGAAGTAAGAGGCCCCAGAAAACAGCCGCATCTGAGACAAAACTTGGGAGAAAGGCATTGCCTGGGGCCTGGTCGCGGAGAGTGGAAAAGCAGGGAATGGACGAGAGCTGAAGACGGAGGACCGGTGAGCGATTGCTGACCCCGGAGAACAGACTGGGTGGCTAGGTGGGACCATTTTTCACCGCTACAGCGCATGCGCATGCGCACTGAGGAGCACCTCAACAATCCACCTCAGTAGGCTAGCAGCGCCATCTAGGGGAGAGCAGAGCTGTTACACCGAGCCCTGCCCAACTGGGCCAACTTCGCTCTCCAAGAACACAAACCTCACCACCGGCTTAATTTATGGACTATAAAGAGATACATGGAATGACCTCCAGGGGAAAATGAAGCAATTTTAGTCCTACTTCAACCTGTTAGCAGATTCATCTATTCATTTTTTCTCTCTCTTTTTCCTTTTTCTCTTTTACAATTCTTTTCTTTTTCTTGAATACAGAAAGAGAAAAAACTCATTTTTCTTTTCAATTTTTATTAAAAATATCTGTCTTTAATTTTTATTACTGTAATTTTTACTTTGGTGTAAATTTTTTTCAAATTCTACTTTACTTCCATCATTTTATTTTTTTTTAATTTTTTTTTATTAACGTTTATTTATTTTTGAGACAGAGAGAGACAGAACATGAATGGGGGAGGGTCAGAGAGAGGGAGACACAGAATCTGAAATAGGCTCCAGGCTCTGAGCGGTCAGCACAGAGCCTGACGCGGGGCCCGAACCCACGGACCGCGAGATCATGACCTGAGCCGAAGTCGGCCGCTTAACCGACTGAGCCACCCAGGCGCCCCACCATCATTTTATTTTAGTCTACTTCAGTGTACTCACCTTTTCAAATTTTCCAACAATTTCCTTTTTTTCATTCTTTTTCTTTTTTTCTCTTTTTCATTTCTTTTCTTTTTCTTGAATGCAGAAAGAGAAAAACTTCATTTTTACTTTCAATTTCTTTTAAAAATATTTTATTTATTTTTTACTACTATACTTTTTGCTTTTATTTAAATTTTTTCGAATTCTAATTTACTCCCATCATTTTATTTCAGTCTACTACAGTGTAGTCACTTTTTCAAATTTTCAGAGGATTTTTTCTTTTTTTATTCTTTTCCCCCCTTTTTTTTCTTTCCTTTTTCTTAAATACAGAAAATGAAAAAAATTCATATTTCTTTTTAATTTTTTTAAAAAATATTTTTATATAATTTTTCCTACTATATTCTCTACCTTTGTGTATTTTAGTCTCCTTTAGTGTATTCATTTTTCCAAATTCTCAAACGATTTCCTTTTTTTTCCTCTCCCCCACCTTTTTTTTGCTCGTTTGTTTGTTTCTCTAATCTGTCAAACCACTTACTACACCCAGACACCCAGACGAAAACACACCTATGGTGTAACATCATCTATTCGATTTTTGTGTGGGTGTGTTTTATTTTTAATTTTAATATTTTTTTTAATTTTAATTTTTTTAATTTCAATTTTTCTACCTAATTAATTCATTTTCTCCCTTCAAAATGACAAAATGAAGGGATTCACCCCAAAAGAAAGACCACGAAGAAACGAAGAAAGACCACGAAGAAAATTAACCAACACAGACACAAGCAAGATGTCTGAACCAGAATTTAGAATCACGATAAGAATACTAGCTGGAGTCGAAAATAGGTTAGAATCCCTTTCTGCAGAGATAAAAGAAGTAAAAAATAGCCAGAATGAAATGAAAAATGTTATAACTGAGCTGCAATCATGGATGGATGCAGCAGCGGCAAGGATGGACAAGGCAGAACAGATAATCAGCAATATAGAGGACATAGAGAATAACAAAGCAGAAAAAAAGAGGGAGATTAAGGCAAAAGAGCATGATTTAAGAATTAGAGAAATCAATGACTCATTAAAAAGGAACAACATCAGAATCATAGGGCTCCCAGAGGAGGAAGAGACAGAAATAGGGGTAGAAGGGTTATGTGACCAAATCATAGCAGAAAACGTTCCTAACCTGGGGAAAGACACAGACATCAAAATCCAGGAAGCACAGAGGATTCCCATTAGATTCAACAAAAACTGACCATCAACAAGGCCTATCAGAGTCAAATTCACAAAAAACTCAGGCAAGGAGAGAATCCTGAAAGCAGCAAGGGAAAAAAAGTCCCTAGCCTACAAGGGAAGATAGATCGGGTTTGCAGCAGACCTAGCCACAGAAACATGGCAGGCCAGAAAGGAGTGTGAGGATATATTCAGTGTGCTGAATCAGAAAAATATGCAGCCAAGAATTCTTTATCCAGCAAGGCTGTCATTCAAAATAGGAGAGATAAAAAGTTTCCCAGACAAACAAAAATTAAAGGAATTTGTGACCACTAAACCAGCCATGCAAGAAATTTTAAGGGGGACTCTCTGAGGGGAGAAAAGATGAAAAAAAATATATATATGTATACCAAAAGCAATAAAAGATTAGAAAGGACAAGAGAACACCACCAGAAACTCCAACTCTACAAGCATCATAATGGCAATAAATTCATATCCTTCAGTACTCACTCTAAACGTCAATGGACTCAATGCTCCAATCAAAAGACATAGGGTAACAGAATGGATAAGAAAACCAGACCCATCTACAAGTGACCCACTTTAGACCTACAGATATCTGCAGATTGAAAATAAGGGGATGGAGAACCATCTATCATGCTAATGGTCAACGAAAGAAAGCCAGAGTAGCCTTACTTATATCAGACAACTAGACTTTAAAATAAAGACTGTATCAAGAGATGCAGAAGGGTATTATATCATAATCAAGGGGTCTTTAGACCAAGAAGACCTAACAATTGTAAACATTTATGCACCAAATGTGAAAGCACCCAAATATACACATCAATTAATCACAAACATAAAGAAACTCATCAATAGTAATACCATAATAGTAGGAGATTTCAACACCCCACTCACAGCAATAGACAGATCATCTAATCAAAAAATCAACATGGAAACAATGGCTTTGAATGATACATTGGGCCAGATGGACTTAACAGATATATTCAGAACATTTCATCCTAAAGCAGCAGAATATACATTCTTCTCCAGTGCACATGGAACATTCTCCAGAATAGACCATATACTGGGACACAAATCAGTCCTAAGTAAGTGCAAAAAGATCGAGATCATACTGTGCATATTTTCAGATCACAATGCTATGAAACTCGAAAACAATCACAAGAAAAAATTTGGAAAAGTAACAAATACTTGGAGACTGAAGAACATCCTACTAAAGAATGAATGGGATAGCCAAGCAGTTAAATAAGAAATTAAAAAGTATATGGAAGTCAATGAAAATGATAACACCACCACCCAAAACCTCTGGGACGCAGCAAAGGCTGTCATAAGAGGAAAGTATATAGCAGTCCAGGCCTTCCTAAAGAAGAAAGAAAGATCTCAGTTACACAACCTAACCTTATGCCTTAAGGAGCTGGAAAAAGAACAGCAAATAACACCGAAAACCAGCAGAAGACAGGAAATAATAAAGATTAGAGCAGAAATTAATGCTATTGAAGCCAAAAAACAGTGGAACAGATCAATGAGCCAGAAGCTGGTTCTTTGAAAGAATTACAAAATTGATAAGCCACTAGCCAGTTTGATCAAGAAGAAAAAGGAAAGGACCCAAATAAGTAAAATCAAGAATGAAAGAGGAGAAATCACGACCAACAAACAGAAATAAAAACAAAAATAAGAGAATATTATGAGCAATTGTATGCCAATAAAATGGGAAATTTGGAAGAAATGGACAAATTCCTAGAAACATATCCACCACCAAAACTGAAACAGGAAGAAATAGAAAATTTGAACAGACCCATAGCCAGTAAGGAAATCGAATTAGTAATCGATAATCTGCCAAAAAATAAGAGTCCAGGGCCAAATGGCTTTCCAGGGGAATTCTACCAAACATTTAAGGAAGAGTTAACACCTATTCTCTTGAAACTGTTACAAAAAATAGAAATGAAGGAAAACTTCCAAACTCTTTTATGAAGCCAGCATTACCCTGATTCCAAAACCAGACAGAGACCCCATTAAAAAGGAGAACTATACACCAATTTCCCTGATGAACATGGATGCAAAAATCCTCAACAAGATATTAGCCAACTGGATCGAACAATACATTAAAAAAATTATTCACCATGACCAAGTGGGATTTATACCTGGGATGCAGGGCTGGTTCAATATCTATAAAACAATTAACGTGATTCTACAAGCATCATAATGCTTGTAGGAAGGACAAGAACCATATGATTCTCTCAATAGATGCAGAGAAAGCATTTGACAAAATACAGCATGCTTTCTTGATAAAAACCCTCAAGAAAGTAGGGATAGAAGGATCATACCTTGAGATGATAAAAGCCATATATGAAAGCCCCAACGCTAATATCAGCCTCAATTGGGAAAAACTGAGAGCTTTCCCCCTAAGGTCAGGAACAAGACAGGGATGTCCACTCTCACCACTGTTATTCAACGTAGTATTGGAAGTCTTAGCCTCTGCAATCAGACAACAGAAAGGAATAAAAGGCATCCAAATCAGCCAGGAGGAGGTCAGACTTTCACTCTTCACAGATGACATGATACTCTATATGGAAAACCTTAAAGATTCCACAAAAAAACTGCTAGAACTGATTCATGAATTCTGCAAAGTTGCAGGATAAAAAATCAATGCATAGAAATTGGTTGCATTCCTATACACCAACAATGAAGCGACAGAAAGAGAAATCAAGGAATCAGTCTCATTTACAGTTACACCAAAAAACATAAAATACCTAGGAATAAATCTAACCAAAGCGGTGAAAAATCTATACAGTGAAAACTATAGACAGCTTATCAAAGACATTGAAGAAGACACAAAGAAATGGAAAAAGATTCCATGCTCTGGATAGGAAGAACAAATATTGTTAAAATGTCGATACTACCCAAAGCAATCTACATATTCAATGCGATCCCTATCAAAGTAACACCAGCATTCTTCACAGAGCTAGAACAAATAATCCTAAAATTTGTATGGAACCAGAAAAGACCGTGAATAGCCAAAGCAATCTTGAAAAAGAAAACCAAAGCAGGGGGCATCACAATCCCAGACTTCAAGCTATACTACAAAGCTTTAATCATCAAGACAGTATGGTACTGGCACAAGAACAGACACTCAGATCAATGGAACAGATTAGAGAACCCAGAAACAGACCCACAAACGTATAGCCAACTAATCTTTGACAAAGCAGGAAAGAATATACAATGGAATAAAGACAGTCTCTTCAGCAAGTGGTGCTGGGAAAACTGGAAAGCGACTTGCAGAAGAATGACCTGGACCACATTCTTACACCACACACAAAAATAAACTCAAAATGGATGGAAGATCTCAATGTAAGACAGGAAGCCATCAAAATCCTCGAGGAGAAAGCAGGCAAAAACCTCTTTGATCTTGCCCGCATCAATTTCTTACTCAACACGTCTCTGGAGGCAAGGGAAACAAAAGCAAAAATAAACTCCTGGAACTCATCAAAATACAAAACTTCTGCACAGCGAAGGAAACAATCAGCAAAACTAAAAGGCAACCGACCGAATGGGAGAAGATATTTGCAAATGACATATCAGATAAAGGGTTACTATCCAAAACCTACAAAGACTTTATCAAACTCAACACCCAAAAAACAAATGATCCATTGAAGAAATGGGCAAAAGACATGAATAGACACTTCTCCAAAGAAGACATCCAGATGGCCAGCTGACACATGAAAAAATGCTCAACTTCACTCATCATCAGGGAAATACAAATCAAAACCACAATGAGATACCACCTTACACCTGTCAGAATGGCTAACATTAACAACTCAGGCAACAATAGATGTTGGCGAGGATGGGGAGAAACAGGATTTCTTTTGCATTGTTGGTGGGAATGCAAGCTGGTGCAACCACTCTGGAAAACAGTATGGAGGTTTCTCAAAAAACTAAAAATAGAACTACCCCATGACCCAGAAATTGCACTACTAGGCATTTATCCAAGGACACAGGTGTGCTGTTTCGAAGGGACACATTCACCCCCATGTTTATAGCAGCACTATCAACAATAACCAAAATATGGAAAGAGCCCAATGTCCATCGATTGATGAATGGATAAAGAATGTGTGGTGTATATATATATATATATATATATATATATATACACACACACATATATATATATACACACAGAATGGAGTATTTTTTGGCAATCAAAAAGAATGAAATCTTACCATTTACATGCAGCTACGTTGATGGAACTGGAGGGTATTAGGCTAAGTGAAATTAGTCAGTCAGAGAAAGACAAAAATGATACGACTTCCCTCAGATGAGGACTTTAAGAGACAAAGAAGAAGACCATAAGGGAAAGGAAACAAAAATAATATAAAAACAGAGAGGGGGAGAAAACAAAAGAGACTCATAAATATGGAGAACAAACTGAGGGTTGCTGGAGGGGTTGTGGGAGGGGGGATGGGCTAAATGGGTAAGGGGCATTAAGGAATCTACTGAAATCATTGCTTCACTATATACTAACTAATTTGGATGTAAATTTTTTAAAAAATAAAAAATAAAGTTAAATTAAAAAGAAAAAAGGGAGAAAGTCCATTAGCAGGAAGATGTCTGGAAAACAAAGCCTGCCTTATTATGCAGATAAGTTTCTTGGGTGAAAACAATCACTGGTAATAGCTCTCTTCCTGGTACCAGCAGGCAGTTGAGGGGGAGGTGAAGAGCTTTTCCTTAGTCTGCTGGGCTTTGATTGCTTAAAACACAAAATAATGTTTATGCCAAAGTAGCCCATCTTGGGGCTGTCTACCCTAGGCCCCTAGCTACCATGTTTCTGTCACTTAGTTTCAAAAATTTTCAACTATGAGGCAGTGTTTTGAACTCGCAGATTTTCAGACATTTAACTATGAATAGCCCAGATGTTTAGAACCAGGCTGAGCCATGATGGAAATAAAAATTGGCCTAGATAGTCCTTAAGCCAGGAGTGGGTTAAATACCCCTTTTCAGAGGTTTAGGGACCTGTTAGTGACCTTTTGACTTGGGATTGTTCTGTAAATCCTTGTTCCAGTATCCCCTGGAGACCACATCTAAAAGGGTAGGAAGAGGGGCGCCTGGATGGCTCAGTCCGTTAAGCGTTGACTTCAGCTCAGGTCACGATCTCGCGGTCCATGAGTTCTACCCCCGGCGCCGGGCTGATGGCTCAGAGCCTGGAGTCTGCTTCCGATTCTGTGTCTCCCTCTGTCTCTGCCCCTCCTCCGTTCATGCTCTGTCTCTCTCTGTCTCAAAAATAAATAAACGTGGGGCGCCTGGGTGGTGCAGTCGGTTTAGCGTCCGACTTCAGCCAGGTCACAATCTCGCAGTCCGTGAGTTCGAGCCCCGCGTCGGGCTCTGGGCTGATGGCTCAGAGCCTGGAGCCTGTTTCCGATTCTGTGTCTCCCTCTCTCTCTGCCCCTTCCCCGTTCCGTGCTCTGTCTCTCTCTGTCCCAAAAATAAATAAACGTTGAAAAAAAATTAAAAAAAATAAACATTAAAAATATTAAATAAATAAATAAATAAATAAATAAAAGGGTAGGAAGAATTGGAGATGCAGGCTGGAAACAAACTAATCTGCAAGACTGTTCACAGGATGGAGGGACACTGCAGGCAGGAGAAGGGAATCAAACCCCACACCAGGCACCTCAGGCATGGTAGATCCACATTGGGAAGACTATTGATTTCAGCTCAGGTCATGATTTCACGGTTGGTGAGATGAAGGCCTGCATCAGGTTGCATGCTGACAACAAGGAGTCTGCTTGGGATTCTCTCTCTCTTTCCCTCTCTCCCAAAATAAATAAACTTTAAACAGATAAAAAAGAAATAAAAAGAAACATTTGCATTAAGAAAGGAACAAAACCTTCTCCCAGGGGTTTTATAAAGATAAGTCTACACAGGAGCTTTGGCTCAGGATAAGGAAAGAAGACTTACGATAAACCAAAAAGTCAGGTGATGCTGTGTATAACATGCAGAAGAACAAGGGAGTGTCTAATGCAATAAGGATTGGGGGAGGACATGTTGAACATGATTTCTGAATCACGAATACAAAGCTGCTTATATGTAAAACTAGGAAATTTGTGACAGGTTATAGAGACGTTCTGCTACATTTAAGGACATTTTGGCACCACAAGAATGGAATCAGCAAGACAGCAAAAAAGATTACATTTAACATCAAGAAATTCTGGGTACTTTAGGTAAATAAGAATTTTGAAATATAGTAACACATTTGTATATAAGATATACATATATATGTTTATACATCTTATATTCTAATAACCAGTCTTCATCAAAATAGCATTACCAGCAATATAAATAATAGAATAAAGTAACTCTAAGGTAGTGTTTGACTTTGTAGCTTCTTCTGCTCATTGTGCTTGTAGTATGCCACCCACCTCCTTCTTACCTGTGTCTTGGGCTAAAGCCATTGTGGGAACATTAAGTGGGTCTTCAGGGGTACTTGAACTCCATGACTTACAGAGAGGAGTCCATAATCAACCCAATGCCGCTATATCTTGCACCAATTTGACAGCATGGTGTGATGAAAAATTGCATTGAGAATTAAAGATGCGTGTTGTGGCCCTAACTGTATGAACGTTGTATTTGGCATTAGGCAGGTCATGACGCCAAAGCTTAACACATTTGTACACCCAGCCTCTCTACAAAGGGGTTTCAAGTGTAAGTAAAGCCATAAATGAAATTGTTTTGATATCTCTAAAACATGATTGCAGTGCAAAGTGCTCTACTTAATTTATAGCATCACACACTCATAAACAAGCACCATGCCATGATGAGGGGTCTAAAGCATTCTTAAACCTCTGCATGTCCAAGTAAATGTTAGAAAGTTCTGGATTCCTGTGGGATTCTTATTATGTGGTTTCTCCTGTTAAATGATTGGAAGTATTTAACTGAAGTAACTGACCAAAAAATAAAAAGGGTTTATTCCTCTAAAATTCCCTCTAGTAACATGTTGCTGACTGTTTAATCATCAGTTTTAAGGGATACTTTTGTTGCATGTAATATTGAGGAAGAAAATTACGAATGCAATTTTGTCAGACCCACCCTCTGTCCACTTATGTAAAGGACATACTCTCAGTTTAACCATGTGAAACAAACCCTCACTGAAGGTGCAACATAAGGTAGTACTGATCATCTGGAAGCCCGTGGGTCAAGTGGAAAAAGTGGCCTGCGGGGTGCTAAACCCAAAGCCTTTCCCACACTCAGCCTTGGTCTCCCTCTGTGCCAGTGGGTGACGGGCCAGAAGTCTACTAACTCATAGTTAGATCTACCCAATGAAAGACAACCAAGGCCACAGAGCACTGTCAAGTTCCCCCTTTGCTGAGTGCATGCTGAACCTTTCTTTAGGATATAAAGTAACTCTGGGGCACCTGGGAGGTTCAGTCTGTGAAGCTCCCGACTTCGGCTCAGGCCATTATCTCATGACTAGTGAGTTTCAGCCCCACGTCGGACTCTGTGCTGACAGCTCCGAGCCTGGAGCCTGCTCGGGTTCTGTGTCTCCCTCTCTCTCTGCCCCTCCCCTCCTTGTGCTCTGTCTCTGTCTCTGTCTCTCTCAAAAATAAATAAACATTAAAAAAAATTTTTTTTAAAAGATATAAACTAACTTTTATTCTTCCAGTCCTTTGCCACTTTCCCATTTTTTTCTTCTAGTCCTTTCCATTTACTTACTGCTACTTTTAAAAATCAGCACTGGAAAAAAAATTAACTATACTGGAAGAAGAAAAATAAGGTGACATTTTAAGTCAAGATAAAAATAAAGTAAAACATCTGAGTATTAATAATTTCACTGGGAAATATATACACAAAAGAAAATTATAAAAAATGAGGAACACATGAGGTAAATGAAGACAAGAATAATGGAATAAAGACAGAGATGGTGAGCTGGCAAAATTTACAAATAAACAAACTCTCGGTGAGAAGGACACTTTTAGTTATAAGAATGTAATCCAGGAATAATCTCAGTAGAATTTAGGCAATTGTGATTGTGTTTCTTTTAAGACTTTTGGATGTTTCCTTTTACTGTTGGAAAAAAAGAAAAAAAGAAAAAAGAAAAGAAAAAAGTCTAGAGAGTATACTTGGAAAAACAGAGAAATCAATAAACAAAATTAGACTTTGGATTCCGGGCAAACCTATCTCCAAAGCCTGACTGCTACTTATCGGTTAATTATTTGATTTTAGGTAATAAACTTACTGTTTAAATCTCCTGAGTCTCAGCTTGTGACCTGACTCCTAGGGCTGTTTGAAGTATTAAATCATTGACTTATGTCAAGTACTCACAGTGTATCTATGCCTAGTAAATGTTAAAACTGAACTATGTCTTTCCTGTTGTGTCTTCTAAAATGCATTTTTTAAGCTTTACCATTTTGGATTTCTTAATTCCTACTCAATGCCTGGAGCACAAAGAATATTTATTAATGAACAAAATCTTCTTATGATATTTGAAAATTGGCAGAAACTTATTGGTTCAAAAATGTCAATGATATTTAAGTACTTAATTTTTTTTTTAATTTTATAATGGCAGAAAATGTAGTCATAGTATTTAAAAAATGGCTTTAGAATTGTTGAAATACTTTCATTTCTATTGGTGCAAAGAATAACGATAATATTGTTTAAAAACCTAGACTTTTGAAACAGAAGATTAACAAGTGTGTTTTGTTTGAAGGTGATAACTTTTCATTAGTTGACCTAATTTCTGCCGATTTAAAAAAAAAAATTCCAAACGGCATGTAATCCAGCAAAGATAATTTCAATAATATAAAAAACATGCACGATTCCACTGCATCTAATAATAACCGTGCTTTGTTTTGTTGACTATAGAACTCATAAAGCTTAATCTTTTTTTCCGTACCAATCATTCTCCTCACCCCCTAAAATATCTAAGGAGACTGATCATTCTTTACCTTTCAGACAGCTATGCATATGATATGTATGCATGCATAGACACACAGATTGCAAAGAAATGAAAAATCTAAAGTTTATTTTATTGTGGCTTTTATGTTGTTAGTAGAACTAGCACGTGTTAGGGGCACGTGGGTGGCTCAGTCAGTTAAGCTTCTGACTTCGGCTCAGGTCATGGTCTCCCAGTCCTTACAGCCCTGAGCCCTCTGTGCTGACAGCTCAGAGCCTGGAGCCTGCTTTGGATTCTGTGTCTCCTTGTCTGTTTGCCCCTCCCTCGCTCACACTCACTCTCTCAAAAATAAATAAGCATTGAAACAATTAGATAAAAAAAGAAGTGGCACTTGTTAAAGGAGATGATTTGCAATCTCATACCAAGATACACAAGTCTGAACTGCATCCAGGACTATTTCAAATAGCTGCTTTTGGCTCTGAGCTAAATTTAATGCAGTTGGTCTCAAGATTACTCTCTGCACTATTTTAAGTGACAATACACCTGGAGTACCATCCAACTTGCATTAAACTCTCCTTTTCAAAATGTGTAAGTATAGCCAGAAATGTGGATTTGATTTGAGATACGCTCACATGCCAGGAGTTATACTAATAATCACTTTACTAGTGTCATGAAATATGACATATTTTTATAGAATCCTGTGTTACTTGAAGAATTTTCGCTGCAAGAGCAAGAATGAAGTCTTTTAAAGTATAAAATTGTCCCTTTTCATTATGTATATACAAATTTGTTTATTTTCCAGGGCAGGGGTCTGCAAAGTCTGACCCGTGGGTTAAATCTGGCCTGTGGACTCTTTAACTTTTTATAGCGTTTCTGAGCTAAGAATGAGTTCTAAATGGTCTTAAGAGATGTGAAATAAGGCCAAAGAAGAATTTGCGACGAAGACCGCATGTGGCCTTCGAGGCCTAAAATATTTACTCTGTGGCCCTAAACAGAAAAATTTGTAGATCTCTGTTCTAGAATAAATCTCTAACCCATACTTCTATTTAGAGTATGTTTTAACAAAATATTTCAAAAGAACAAGAAGATTTTTCTCCTGTCTTCCTGTGACATTTTGGTGATTCTATATAGCCATAATAGATGCAATTCCTTCCCATTAACACATTGATCTGTCAAATTACCATGATTTATAAAATTAGAGGCTTTTAACTTAATATTTTTATAGCTGTTTCTCTCACTTTGGACCTCATTTTCTTAGTCCATTTTGTTTTAAGTGTGAGAAATGAATGTTGACTCTATGTCTGCACTGGTACTAATGTATACATTTTAAAGGGCTGAATTTAAGCCATAATTTTGCCATGGGGACTCTAAATAGACATACCAGCCTTCTAATAGATCTGGGGAAATGCTGAATTTTTATTTATGTCTTCAGGTGACAAGCCGTGATGGATGGCCTGACAAGGTCCCGTAGTCTAGCTTTGCACTGCCAGGGAAATGATCATGGCATCAGCCTGCCAGTTTAGTTATCAACAGCTAACAGCCTTAAGGCAGCAGTTTAAAAGTCATTTGTTTGCACTTCTAACAAGTACATTCTATTGTGTAGTTTATTCAAGTAAGCATAATTTTATAACAAGTTGTTAAAAGCCCTTTTGTCAACAATACAAGTCTCTTCCCCTGGTACAAACAGTTCTAAGAGGAGAATATCTTGAAAAGTGTATACTCTATTTAAAATCAAAGCAAGCATTTCACTAAATATTGCTAAAGTAATTAGCGTGGCACAGGTTTTTTTTTTTTTGTTTTGTTTTTTTGCCATCAAATCCTTCTTAAGGAACATTTTTTTTCTTTATCACAGAAATTGCTCATTTAAAGTGGATTATTACTCTCCCTCTTATCATGAGGTGAAGGCTGTCATCCTGTGCTGTTGTCAGGGAATGCATATTTCCAAGAGGAAGGTATCTAATTTTAGCAGTCATAGCTAAAAATGATGTTACTGTTAGTTGTCAGAGAAGTAATCATTAAAGAGTCTATTTTCTCTTTGATGCAAGCAATTCAGATCAACTTTTCCAGGCACTTAGAATTGCCATGAATATGCCTCCAATTTTCACCTCATTCTTGCCACTGTCTTATCAATGTCATTTGTTATGAATGCAATACAAATAATAAAAACCACTTTTTTGTTCACTTTTTCCAGATCTTCACTTAAGTCAATTACTTTTAAAAAAACGTTTGTGACAATTATCAGAAACGGATTACTTTTAAAAGGAAATCCTGTTTCTCATGTTTGTGCTTTTAAAATTCAATGTGTTACATGAAGATTTTCCTAAATACAAAAACATCTAGATTTCAGTGTATTTCAACCTTACTGACAAAAAGCTTTTGATTCATTTCCATGAAGGATATGATGGAAAAATATTTGGATTTTATTGGTGCTTCTAACAGCAAATTAAACCCAAATTTCAACATCCAAATCTGGACTTAATAAGTAATCAAATGATTGTAACTTTCTTTTAATTTTGTCCTCAGGAGTCTCAAACATTGGGTCAAAAGTAGGTATCATATGTGTTGTTCATAAAAATATTAATTTATAGGGGCGCCTGGGTGGCGCAGTCGGTAAAGCGTCCGACTTCAGCCAGGTCACGATCTCGCGGTCCGTGAGTTCGAGCCCCGCCTCAGGCTCTGGGCTGATGGCTCGGAGCCTGGAGCCTGTTTCCGATTCTGTGTCTCCCTCTCTCTCTGCCCCTCCCCCGTTCATGCTCTGTCTCTCTCTGTCCCAAAAATAAATTAAAAACGTTGAAAAAAAATTTAAAAAAAATATTAATTTATAACACATTTTTTCCGGAAAGTAAATGCAACTATATAAAACAAGAAACCAATTGAAAAGAGATTTCATGAAGGTATAAAAAGTATTTGACATTTTTTTACCATTTTTTTACGATTTATTTATTTATGCAATTATTTATTTTTGTGAGAGAGAGAGAGAGAGGGAGGGAAAGAGGAAGAAAGAGAGAATCCCAAGCATGCTCCAAGCTGTTAGCTCGGAGCCCTATCCGGGACTCAAACTCACAAACTGTGAGATCATGACCTGAGCCAAAACCAAGAGTCGGATGCTTAACTGACAGAACCACACAGGTGCCCCAATATTTGAAGAATCTTGACATAACCGTCAGAGTGTAGCAAATAAAAATAATATTGAATGTAGAATCTAGATGAACAGCTGCTTTCTCTTTTGCCTTTTAATGGAGAACATTAGTAATATATTTCTAAGCCGAATATAAAGACTGTACTTTGTGCTCACTGGGTTTCAAATGACATTTAGCTGCATGAGACGTGCTTCGTACTCCACCAACTCCATGCTCACAGTAGGTCTGTTTCTCTGGGTGATGGGATTCATACCAGATATTTTCGATCTGAAGATTACTGTCATCTTTTGTAGACATGTGATTGGTGGTTGGGGAGCTGAAGGGTTGAGAAGGTAGAATGGATTCGGTTTAGTCTGGGGTTATTGTGTCCCCAAGAACATCCTGACATACTCTGTGAAACATCCCTTAGTGACAGCACACATTCTTTGAAATACACCGGCAAAAAGTTAACTGGGCTTCCCAGACCTTGGTGGCCTCAGAAGCTTTGGCCTGCTTATGTGGTGGCTGGATGCTTCAGGAGTTAGAATCCCTTTGGATAGGGCAAAAGCAGCATTGCTCATTATGGCCTGGCCAGAAGTCACACAGCATCTGGGGTGCCTGGGTGTCTAAGTCGTTGAGATTCCAACTTTGGCTCAGTCATGATCTTGCTGTTCATGAGTTCAAACCCCGCATCCAGCTCTATGTTGACAGCCCAAAGACTGGAGCTGCTTCAGATTCTGTGTGTGTGTGTCTCTCTCTCTGCCCCTTCCCTGCTCATGCTCTCTCTCTCTCTCTCTCTTTCTCTCTCTCTCAAAAATAAATAACAAAACATTAAAAAATTAAAAACAAACAAAAAAAAACATTTAAAAAAAAAGAAGTCACACAGCGTCTCTTCTAAACCATTCCGTTGGTTATAGCCAAGCTAGGAGCCCTTATTGAGGACAGAATGTCTAGGTCACAGTCTAGAAGTGTGTGAGATGCAGCTATTGTGGTCATAGTTGGAAAATCTGCCGCATGGACAAATGGAAAACAGACATACCATAACGCGCCGCGTGTATATTACTGGTCTGTGTATTACTTTATTATTGCCACTGTGGTCCCGTAAACTAGATGCTCTTGCGTGGTTGCCACCAAATGCAATTCTCTATAATCACTTAGGTTTTGCATCACTGCCTCCCAATGAAAGGTTGAGGCAAATTCATCTGCTTAATTTCAGATACTCATGTACTAGTGTAAGTGATGCTAAAAAAAGTGAATATCTTGTCTTTCACCTTTAATGGTTCAGGGTCATTAATAACTCCCACCAGTACTAAGAATCAGCATAACGGGGGTCATTTACTAAATACTCTTGAGTAAGGAGGAATTCTTAGGTGGGGTCGCCAAAAAAATTTCCACACCACCAAGGATCTTATTCCTATAATAAGTGGACACAGAGAAAGCAGGGGTGTATAAATCCGACAGTGGTTTGTGACAATTCAAGTATGACATTTCTATGAGGTAGGCATGTGCAGAATATCTAGAGTTACATAAATTGTTATACATATAGTTACACAAACATATATTAGTTTAACACAGTCTCTTAAAAAAGGCGGATATAGAACATTTTTTAATTTTTCAAGTGATGTGGAGAAGAAAGAAAATATAGAAAATTTATGTCCTAACATAATAAAAAAATTCGTCTAAATTATAAGCATAAAATCAAGTTTGAATAAAAACTTACTAGCTTTTCTCTTGATAATTTATAGAGTACATACACACACATATTTGCTTATAGGTGTATGTGTATAAATGCATATTTCTAAATGTATATTTACATGTAAAATTGTAGGCTAGTTCTATATACTCTTTTTTTTTTGTAGTGTGTACACGGTGTATGTTTGGCGTCTGTCTGGTTTATGTGCACGTCACATATGAGAGACGTGTGGTTGTTGTGTTCATTGGATTCTTCCATGTGTTGTGTAAGTGTCATGTACGTGTGGTCGATTTGAGTTGTGTGCTTGTAGTATATGTTTCATGGGTATGTTTTATGTCTGTGCGGCAGGTTGTATACGTTGCGTAAGTGATGTTTGCGTGGCACGTGTGCCGTATCGATGATATATACACGTTTCTGTGTATTATACGTGTGATGCGTGTGCAGCACATCTGCGGTATGTGTGTGTGTGGTCCGTATGAGTGATGTGTGTGCCGTATTTACGGTGTATGTGTTCTATGCATGATGTATGTGCGGTATGTGTATTCTGTGTGTTATGTATTTGGGGGTTGTGTGGGACAGGGGATGTATGGTGTATTTGGGTATACGTGCAATGTGTGTAGTATATGTGAGGTGTGCCTTCTCTGTGTAGTGCATGCATCGTGTTTGTGGTGTATCTGGGGCACATGTGGTGAAGACGTGTATTCATATTACTTAACTGCTTGTACGTTTTTTAAGTTCTTTTCAATGTTTATTTATTTATTTATGAGAGAGAGAGGAGAGGCAGAGAGAGAGGGAAACAGAGAGTCTAAAGCAGGCTCCAGAGTGTCAGCACAAAGCCCCACAAGGGGCTCAAACTCACCAACTTTGAGATCATGACCTGAGCTGAAACCAAGAGCCTGAAGCCGAAGCGGACTGAGCCACACAGGCGCTCCTTAACTGTTTTTATTTTTATTTTTTAATTTATTTTTAATTTTTTTTAACGTTTATTTATTTTTGAGACATAGAGAGACAGAGGATGAACGGGGGAGGGTCAGAGAGAGAGAGACACAGAATCGGAAGCAGGCTCCAGGCTCCGAGCCATTAGCCAGAGCCCGACGCGGGGTTGGAACTCACTGACCGTGGGATCACGACCTGAGCTGAAGTCTGACGCTTAACCGACTGAGCCACCCAGGCACCCCCTTAACTGTTTTAAAAAGACAGATTTTCACTAGGATGTCTATAAAACAAATTGGCAAATACAATGTTACATGCGATAGCATATATTTTAATTCAGATAATTCTTTTTGTTTCTGGATTGTTTTGTTATGAATGCTGTTTCAGCTACTTATGCCATTAACTTAAAAACTTTTATTAGTAAATATGTTTCTAAGTACACTGAGACTATAACTATTTAAAAAAAACGAGAAATAACACTGCTTCCTGAATTGAGGTTTTTTTATCTTTAAATTAGAATAAAACATTTTTAAACTTTTTCTTTTAACCTTTACTTATTGTTGAGAGACAGAGACAGAAAGAGCATGAGCAGGGGAGTGGTAGAGAGAGGAAGACACAGAATCCGAAGCAGGCTCCAGACTCTGAGCTGTCAGCACAGAGCCTGATGGGGGGCTCAAACCCATGAACCATGAGATCATGACCTGAGCCAAAGTGAGATGCTCAACCGACTGAGCCACCCAGGCGCCCCTTTTCTTTTCTTTTTTTTAACCGTTTTTTTTTAACATTTATTTATTGTTGAGAGACACAGAGCATGAGCAGGGGAGGGGCAGAGAGAGAGAGGGAGACACAGTATCCGAAGCAGGCTCTAGACTCCGAGCTCCAATAAAACATTTTTAAACAAATTATTGCTATCTTGTGAATACCGTTTATGTTAGCTCATCTTTAAGTGGTCCTCAGCTACTATTTGGTGGTTGGACTTTGAAGTGTGTTCATAAATCTTGAGATTAATGAGGAATGCTATAATGAAAGCTTGTAAATGTAACGTTACATTCCTCACTTTCTGTGAAAAATCACTTTTCCGCTATACTTTCAAAAGCTATTTTTAAGATTCCCCATTGTACACATCCACATAGCTAACCACTTATAATAATGACTGCTTCTGAACATTTAGCCTACTGACATACTGATGCATCTTACCACAATAAGATAACAAAATTCCTTGACCTAGAATCACTTAGTGATTTACACAGAAACAGGTATGCACATACATAGCCACAGTGAGCTATGTAAACTGTAATAAGGGTAGGGACCACAGTTGTTTTGTTTATCACATATGTAAATTTTTTTCACACTCCCTGGAACAAAGAAGGCACTCTCGAATTATTTCTTGAATTAATGACTAGATAAATTAAAGATCAATTAAGTGACAAGACTGTAGAGCTAGGGGCACGATTGCTCTCTTGAGACTTTCAATGTATGAAGTTCTACTTTTCCTTTTAAAAAGCTGCATCAAAGCTTTCAAGCTAAAATTTTAATTCTGTGATTCAAAACAAAAACCTGGCCATCCGTTCTGAAGTTTATACAACTTGGAAGGGAAAGTACACAAAGCATGTCTCTTCCCGGGGTAAATATTCTGATGGCTGTATTTCTCATCCTCATCCATCTTGTCATTGCCCAACCCACACAGACCATCCTGCTCTTTGCTCGCGTTTCTGCAATCCAATAAATGGCAAATTTATCCTTAAAGATGTCCTTTCTAACTCCTCTTTAATCTCTCAGAAATCCTACCTGCTATATTTTTTTCTAAAACATATATCCATATGGCTCCCACTTAAGCATGATTTTTTTACTGACACCACCTGGGTCTGAGTCAACACTTTTTCTCACCTAGATTGCTGCAATATTTACCCAGCATGTCTCCCTTTTATTCCTTTTACCCCAACCAAACTCCACTTAAGCAGATAGGATGATCTTTTTAAAACATGTGTCTAGGGGCGCCTGGGTGGCTGGGTCAGTTGAGCATCCGACTTCGGCTCAGGTCATGATCTCCCGGTTTGTGAGTTCGAGCCAGCGTCGGGCTCTGTGCTGACAGCTGGAGCCTGGAGCCTGCTTCAGATTCTGTCTCCCTCTCTCTTTGCCCCTCCCCCATTTGTGCTCTGTTTCTCTCTGCCTCTCAAAAATGAATACATATAAAAACTTAAAAAATTAAAAAAAATAAAACGTGTGTCTAAACTCTAATTCTCTCGGTAATTTTCCTTATGATATTAAGTAGGTCAAAATCTTTCTGACAGACTTCTAGACCTTCTGTGATCTGGCCCCATTTATGCCTCACTTCACTTCCTAAATTCTTCAAATGCCACCTTTCAGGGAGGACTTTACTGGCGACTCTGATGAATGTGGAATACTTTGCCTGACATATCATTTATTCTTTGCTTTATTTTTCTTTTAGCACTCCCACCACCTAGCACACATTCTATTTTTCTCATCTGATGTTTCAGTGACATGGCACTCGACTCTATGCTCCACACGGTCAGTGATTTTTGTTTGTTTTCTTGACCGAATTCCAACTCGTAAGGAGTGGAGACACTCAAAAGATATTTGGTGCATAAATGAATGAGTGTTTTAGCTCACCAGCATCTGTCTTCACTTTGGTGCATTCTTTTTGGGTCTTCCTTTCATGAACCTTACAGAAGTTAAAATGAACAAGAACTGAATCTTCTGTGAACACAAACCATATCTCTGTTTCTCCATTATTCTTATTTCCACAGAACATGAGACAAATCTGGAGACAAAATTAACAGTTGCTAATACAGCTATTAAAGAATTTTAGGTGGTTAGAAAGCTGTGTAGTCACATCCCTTATATTATCTTAAAATGTCTATAAACCTACATAAACCCTATGAGGTAGCTGCTTTAATTATTCTAATTTTATAAGCAAAGGAACCAACTCTGAAAATGGTTATGTAACTTAACTTACACAAAGTCATATATTCTGTGTGTTTGAACCCAAAGAGTCCAACTGCAGACCTTATATTCTGTTTTTAAATGATATTTATTTATTTATTTATTTATTTATTTAATTTTTGACAGGGAGAGAGACAAAGAGAGAGAGGGCGCCCAAGTGGGTGAGGGGCAGAGAGAAGGGAAAACACAGAATCCAAAGCAGGCTCCGGGCTCTGAGCTGTTAGCACAGAGCCCCACCCAGGGTTTGAACTCAGGAACCTCAAGATCATGGCCTGAGCCAAAGTTGCCCACCCAATCGACTGAGCAACCCAGGAGTCCCCCGAGCTTATATTCTTACAGTCAGTACTGTAAGACCCTGTCACTGCTCCAGCCTGCTGTGCTGTGGTCATTAGGCAAACGCTCTTGTTCCTTTCTGGTTTCTGTTCTCCCTTCTTATTATGGTTTCCTTCACTTCCTTTGGCTTCCACCATTTAGTTGTTACAATTTTATTTGAGTTTGGAGTAGATATAGAAGGAAAAACAACCTTCAATTGATTTGATTCTAAGCCACTTAGTTCTGCCTAATTTAGACAACAGAGACCCCTCTTGTGGTTTACCCAAACTCAACATAATTTTATATCATTTTGATATGGAAGCCCCAGCCAGCAATAAAGAGCTTATTTGTTAGGTTCATATTTTATGACTACATCTCCTTCCAGAACTTGGGGGCAAGGGAGATCGGGAAAGAAAAGGAGGTTTAAGATATTTGGGGATCCAGGTACCTGCTTGATTTGTTCTTCTTGTGACGTATGTCCGAAAGTTAAGTAAACAATTGTCCTTAAGAAAATAAAAGTAGAATGAAAAACTGCCAATTTTAGTGGTTGTAAATTCATTCTAGATTGTATGAGAATATATATAAGAATAGTTGTACATTTTACCCAGAAATAGTAGTTATTACAGTACTAGTGTCTTCTATTAAGTGCTGGCTAATTTCTAAATTACAATCATGCAACCAGAAACTTAGAATTGACTATGTATCCTTGCAATCACTTTCTATTAATCCAGGAAATGACACATATGACAGATCATTAAGTAGCACTGAAAAAAATGTTTTAAAGATATTACACAGCTGAAGTTTTGCAGAATAGCCTTTGAAAGATCAAGAATGACACTTACATGGATAGTAGTGGTAATGTTAATACAGTGGTTGTAATAATAAACGTAGTTAGCTTACACAGCATTTAATATATGCGGGTATTTTCGTGTTTCACACTGAGTAACCCATGTAAGTCACAAAGCGATCTAGAAGATAGGTCCTTTTATTATCTTCTTTACACAGATGAATAAACTGAGTTATAAAAAACTTACCAAGGCCACAGAGCTAGTAAAAAGAGAAGTCCAAATTTAAAATGAGGCATTCAGCTCCAAGGCCTGTGGTCTTTACTTTTATATGATACTACTTTTGTAGGAAAAAAAAAGGAAAGAAAGAAAAGACTTATCTAGAACTAAGGAAATAGTATTGCTGAGAATTTAGTAACTACATTAGAAACTAGACATAATTGTAGGTGAAGATATTGGAAATTCTCTGCAGGTTAGTAAAAAAGATGTAATACAAGACACTAAACCTTCTAATCAAGATTGTGTGGTTCACATTATGGCAAAGCAACCAAAGTACACATGAATAATAACTTGATAAAAAAATGCACAGCTGAAGAAAATCCATCTTTTCCATATGGAAACAATATTCTTTATTTGTTTTAAAAGAATAATTAAAATAAATATCAGAACTTTGTAATACTTTATTACATCATACATAATGCAAATTTCTCTTTTTTTTAAAATAAATTGTATCTACATCATTCTAGAATGGTCTGGGTCATTATTAGTTAATCTTTTATTAATCTAATTTTAATGTACTTCATATACCAAACATCACTGATTAAATGCAGGAAAGTGTGCCTCACTGTTTTTTTTTTTTTTAATGTAGAGAAAACGTTGCAAGAAAGCCAATCAAATTGAATGGTGATTTTGTTCTAGTCACTAGAGATAAAATGATGAAGAACAAAATGTATTGGCATAATAGAAAATACATTTAACAGTAGTCATTGGTGCCCTTATGTCTAAATAGACAATCTGTTCAAATATACAGCCTAGTGTACTGTCAGTCATGGCTATCAGTCTTCACAATGTACCCCCCACTCCAGAATGCTTTGCTTCTCATTTTGGGGGTAATTTTCACACAAATATGTAACTTCCATGGAATATTGCTTCCTCGTTCTAAGACTTTACCGTCTATCTATCTATCATCATCATCTTCATCATCATCATCATCATCATCATCATCTATCATCTATCATTTATTTTTCAGTCTTATTACTAAATTTTTCAGCCTTATTCCCATAGCTTTGGTTTAAATTCCTAATTTTTAGACTTTAACTCAGCTTTGATTCCCCACAGCTTCTTGTTGCTATTTGAGATGCAGTTATGCTTCATCGTCTTTGGAATGTCCAAATTCTCTTCTTGGATGAAAAGAAAATGACTAGCTTCTCCCCACCAAATTGCCCTTCTCCTCATTTCAGATTCACATTTCATCATGTTTTTCTCACGTCAACTCAGTTTTAGACCCCAAAAGCTTATTAGAATCATTTCCTCTTATATTTCTTCCAATCTATCTAGTAACTCTTTATATACTTTGTTACATTAGAAAGTTGAGAATTTTTCCACAGGGTCTTTCCTGTTCTTATCAAGATTAATAAAAAATTGCACCTAGTACATACACAACTTCTTTCTGTAAGCATGATCAAAATAACACACCATCAAGTCATGGGAGCCAACCAATAAGCACAGGTGCATTTTTGACTAGGGTTCAGATACTAACTGGACAGACGACTCCTGGCCTCTACTCAGTAACTACCCAAGTTAATGAAATCAAACATCTCCTGGTGTAACCTTCTTACCTCAGAAAGGGTTAAATAATCACCTTCTTTTCAGCACCTTACAAACTGTTCTTCCATTTCCTAGAAAGTCATATTTAGTTTTTTTTTCTTTTATCAAACAAAGGAACAAAAAAACTATGAAACTAGATATGGAGCATACATTCCATAATATCCGTATATAAGTAGTTACTGCAAATTATTAAGAAAGACGGGCACATCCAATTTTATTACATTTTTTAAAATATTTACTTACTAGAGAGACAGGGCATAAGAGGGGAAAGGACAGAAAAAGAGAGGTAGACACAGAATCCAAAACAAACTCAAGGCTCAGAGCTGTCAGTGCAGAGCCTGATGCTGGACTCGAACTCATGAGCCATGAGTCATGGCCTTCCTGAGCTGAAGTTGGAAACTTAACTAACTGAGCCACCTAGGTGCCCCTGGGCACATCTAATTTTAAATTGGGTGATAGATAGATGATAGATAGATAGATAGATGATAGATAGATAATACATAGATGAAATAAATCTAAATGGCTAAAAAAAATTTTTAAAAATATCTAACATGTTGAGTAGTCACTAACATGTGAAATAAAACAAATGTAACAGCATTTTTACCTTCAAATTTCATGTAAAATTAATTGATAACACACAGTGATATAGAGCATATGGTCAAATGAGTGTTTTTAAATATTACTGTGGTGTAATCTTTTTAGAGATTAGTTGTAACTAATTATCAAAACATTTTAAATTCTCATATGTCAACCTGGTAAAGGAATCTCTTATTTTTTTTTTCCCTAGAAAATTATCACAGATCTATGTGTAAGATTATTTATTTATTTATTTATTTATTTATTTATTTTAAGTTTATTTACTTATTTTGAGAGAGACAGTGTAGGTGGGGCAGAGAGAGAAGGAGAAAGACAAAATCCCAAGCTGACAGTGCAGAGCCCAATGCGAGGCTGGAACCCTCAAATTGTGGGATCACGACCTGAGCCCAAATCAAGATTTGGATACTCAACCTGCTGAGCCATCCAGGTACTCCAAGATTTATTTATTTATAATAACATTATTTATATTCCTATATTTTTGGTAGTAACCTACCAGAAGACACTGAATAAATAAATATAAAAACATCCTTACTAGATAAAGTGTTTATCTCTGAATAATATTGTTTTTGAGAGTTTTAATTTTATTCTTCAAGAGGAATGCAATTTACACAACCAAAATATATTAATTTCATAATCAGGAAACACTGACTATGTAAATAATGCAAGCAGTTATCAGAATTAAAAATCAAATTAGAAACAGCCATAATGGTAGCGAAAAAATCCTTACACTTGAAGCAAGAATGATTTAAATAGGAAAGAGGAATTTTTTAAATACCATTAGCTTTTTACTGATATTTAACTATTTACTGGTATTATTATATCAGATCATGACACATGTAAACATGCACACACACAATACACAAACTATTTAATGGTATACCTTAATTTATATATAGAATTCTCAAATACCATGATTTGTAATATTTCATGATGTTCAAAATTCTGAAAATACCTGTAATAGTTATCTAATAAAAAAGTCTGTTACCCTTCATGAAAAATATTAAGTCTTAGAGGACATTTTTACACACCATATTATTGGATTTGTAGAAATCTTTATTCGTAGAAGTTATTGTATTTCATTTTTATACAATATTCATATTTTTATATTAAAAAGTGAATAAAATAAATAACTTCTATCATTAAGGATAATTACAATTATTCTAAAATCCAGTATATTTTAATAAAAATAAATGCCAGGCATTATTTTATCTGTACATCAGTCTAGAGGATAATTGAAGTATAAGATTACTAAACAGTTATAACTGGGCATAAAGTGTCAGGTATAGGAAAAACTAATTATGTAGAAAAAGTTATATAACAAACTTATATAGGAAGAGTGAGCAGGCATTAAGAGATTATTACCCAGGAATTATTTATGTTAAACTTTTTCAACTATATTTTAATATTTAAAAATATTGAAATATAATTTTCTTTGAAAAATTATAGATTACTGTATAAATGAAACAAAGTCATTCATTTGTAAATTTGTTTCTATTTAAACATAAATTTTATAACATTTTCAAAGTTCATATAAATGTAAGGACAAATTCACATAATACAATTTCAGAAATTAATATATTTCATTAATGAGAAATCATATATATTATTGTAAATATAGTGAGTAATTAATTATTTCAGTTAAATGCCCATGAATGGGATGTGGGATTTCTGTGTTGTATGATATTTATCTTTATAAAGGGAAAACGAACTGAAACACGATTTTCCAAAGTGCCTGTGCCATTTTGAATTCCTAACACCAGTACATGAAAATTTGCACTGTTTCCTATTCTCATTTGGCATCATCAGTCTCTAATATTAGCCCTTCTAATAGTTTTGTGGTGGCATCTTATTATGGTTTTAATTTGCAATTTCCTTAATAACTAATGATATTGAGCATCTTTTAAAAGTTATTTATCATTTATATAATTTTGGTAAATATCCTAAAAATTTTCCCATTTCAAAAGTGAATCCTTATTGGTGTGCGTGAGTGGCTCAGTCGGTTGAGCTACCGACTTTGGCTTAAGTCAAAGATCTCACCGTTCGTGGGTTTGAGCCTCGTGGCAGGCTTGTGCTGACAGCTCAGAGTCTGGAACCTGCTTCGGATTCTGTGTCTTCCTTTCTCTCTGTCCGGGCCCCGCTCACACTCTGTCCTTCTCTCTCTCTCAAATACAAATAAACGTTAAAAAATTAAAAAAAAAATGAATCCTTAAATTGAGATTTTTTTTTTTTTTGGAATTTATTTTGCATACAAAACTTGTTGAGATTTATGTTT
This sequence comes from Prionailurus viverrinus, assembly GCF_022837055.1. Lineage (NCBI taxonomy): Eukaryota > Metazoa > Chordata > Mammalia > Carnivora > Felidae > Prionailurus > Prionailurus viverrinus. The sequence continues at coordinate 92,190,042 of NC_062564.1, forward strand.
CAGCACTAAATTTTCCCAGATTATGGCTTGCCTTTTTAATTTTAAGATTGCATCTTGGGGGCCCCTGGGTGGCTCAGTCCGTTGAGCGACCGTCCAACTTCGGCTCAGGTCATGATCTCACGGTTTGTGAGTTCAAGCCCTGCGTCGAGCTCTGTGTTGTCAGCTCGGAGCCTGGAGCCTGCTTGGGATTCTGTGTCCCCTTCTCTCTCTGCCCCTCCCCAACTTGTACTCTGTCTCTCTCTGTCTCTCAAAAATAAATAAATGTAAAAAAATAAAATAAAATAAAATAAATAAGATTGCATCTTGAAGGACAAAAGTTTTAAATTTTCTTTTTTCACCCTTCCTGTCCCCAATTCAAACTAGATTATAGACATGTTTTCCTCAAGAACGTAGTGTTAAAGAAGAAAAGCAGAATCTTAATACTCAAAAGTTATAAACAAGAAATTTGGAAACTGTTTTTTCTCTTTATGATTTTCTAAAATTTCTATTAGGTAGGAAAGCAAAGAGCAGATTTTTCTCCGCTCCAAACCACAAAATAATTCCATGCTGCTCGTCAGGGTTCAGGTCACAAGTCACAGGTCAGAGTATTTTATGTTTACCTCAGCAACTCTTTCCAAGTTCAAAGCATGCTGTTTTATTAAAAACATCATAGTTTTTTGCTTCATTTTCCATTTTTTAAAAGAAAATTAGGTTTTAATTTTGAATTTATTATTGTGATTCTTTTATTAATATCTGTTGCCTCCCACTAAGATTCAATTTTCATAAGGCCTGGAATAATGCTGATTTTTATTCAGTTTATCCTCACTAACTAGAACAGTACATGGTATGTTGCATCTGTTTAAAAATATCTGTGTACCAAATGTTTGTAGTTAGTTCGGTCTGCTGCAAAGCTGTAAAATCTTCTGTGAACTGGTACATATATAGAATGATGCGAATTATATGTGCACTATGAATTATATGTACAATTAAACCTACATTTCTTTCTGTCTGTTACTGATTTTTTCTTGGTTTGGGGCTCTAATGTCTGCTTACTACGGGTTAAGCTTGAGGTTTAACTCAATACTAATTTTTAAGAGTCTCATTTAATAAATGGTTAGTCATAGTCAATTCAAAGTTCTGACTCCCTCTTCTGGCTGTTCCTGCCATCTCAAGATTTCCCCTGCAATTCCATTTTCCCAGGTTGGATACAAGGGCAGTTGTAACCATCTTGGCATCTAGGGACTAGGCCTTTCACACATGCTGTTTTCTGCCCGCGCTCACTGAGATGTCTGCCAATCACCAAGCCAAGTTTCATTCTGGGTCCTCAAGGTGTGGCTGGTAATATTTTTTTTTTTTTGGAAAGGGAGGTCCCGGCTCTATTATACTGAGAAGATTGTATCCAGTGCTCTGCTAATTGCTGTGTGTGTTATAAACAGAATTCAAGATTATTCTTTGTTTCTTAGTGAAATTTAAAACTGAAATTTTCTTTAAATATCCTATAAAAACTAAAGTTGTAGAATATATACAAGGCGATATAAACTGCTTGATTTACAAAAACTTATTTTTTTAATGTTTATTTATTTTTGAGAGAGAAAGAGAGTGGGGGAGGGAGAGAGAGAGAGAGAGAGAGAGAGAGAGAGAGAATCTGAAGCAGGCTTCATGCTCTGAGCTGTCAGCACAGATCCCAATGCAGGGTTCAAACCCACAAACCAGGAGATCATGACCAGAGCTGAAATCAGACACTTAAACAACTGGGCCACCCAGGCACCCTTACAAATAATTGTGTTAATAAAAATATTATAATATGTAATTGGAGATGAGCAAAATTATATGAACTTAAGAAAACTATGGCAATAAAAGAAAAATGTACCTTTTTTGCTTTAGAATACTCTAGGACTCATAAAATGTAGATTTAGATTTAAATGTAAATAAAAATCTAGATATAGATTTGTTTTTAATGAATCCTTTTGTATACTAATCACTATATTGCATATTTTATATTGTCTTTTCAGCCTGATGATTAGAAAAATCATAGCATTATTGTATATGAGATGATATGTAGGAATTATGATAAGAATAAATAAAGCTCGATCAATTGTACTTCTTACACAATCTCAGGGAGCATCATTTTCATTGCGTTCTATGTGAAAGCTTTCTCAGAGCACAACTGCAGAGTGCAATGTGAATGGTGCCCATAGGAGTCATGCAACTCAGCCGCTCTAAAGGAAATAAGCTGCTGTACATCTGTCTTGATATGGCAGTGTAACTAATTCTTTTTTTTATTAAAATTTGTGTGTGTGTGTTTATTTATTTTTGACAGAGAGAGATAGAGCATGAGCAGAGAAAGGCAGAGAGAGAGGGAGACACAGACTCTGAAGCAGGCTCCAGGCTCTGAGCTGTCAGCACAGAGCCCCATGCGTGCCTCCAACTCAGGAGCCCTGAGATCATGACCTGAACCGAAGTCTGCCGCCCACCCGACTGAGCCCCCCAGGTGCCCCAGCAGTGTAACTAATTCTTAAGGGAAGAGTTGCTTCCCAAATAACCCACCTCATCTGGGTGGCTTCCTTCAAAAAGCAAGGAAAGACCTGATATCGTCTGAGATTAGTACAGAAAAATAATAGGGAAAGTGGCAAGAATAAAGTTTTACAAAGGACCTTAAACTTAAATAAAAAAAAAAAAAAAGAAAGGTATATAGGGCTGTACGTTTATAAAAATATATAGATCGATAGCTAACAATAATGTCTCAGAACACAGCCATGGACCATCATGAGAAGGCAAACTCAGAAAAATATATTCAGATACTTGGAAAAATTGGAAAATAAAGGAACTTCCTGATTTTAAAACTCCAGCTAGATGTGCTCATCCTTTTATTAGAAAGAACAATATTAAACAAATATAGTCATGGTGACTGAAATTATCTGTACATTTAGGTAGATTTGCAAATTTTATTTTAATTTTTTAATGTTTGCTTATTTTTGAGAGACAGAGCGTGAGCAGGGGAGGAGCACATAGAGAAGGCACAGAATTCAAAGCAGGTGCGAGGCTTTGAAGTGTCAACACAGAGCCCGATGCGGGGCTCGAACCCACAAACTGCGATATCATGACCTGAGCTGGAGTCAGAAGCTTAACCGACTGAGCCACCCAGGCGCTCCTGCACATTTTATCGCGTCATACATTATATAGTAGTAATCAAGAACGATGTGTATTTTTTACTCAACTGATTTAATGAAAATAAATAATCACCCCTGATTCTATAAACAGTCTTTTCCTAAACCAATTCTGAGGTCATATTTGAAGTCCATATTCCTCTAAAGACTTTCATCTCCTTTACTTTTCAATAAGTCTAAAAAATATGATTTCTTTCTTTCTTTCTTTGTCTTTCTTTCTTTCTTTCTTTCTTTCTTTCTTTCAATTAAGCCAGATTTCTTGCTGAGTCATAGTTTTCCTTCTTTTTTTATTGTTATTTCTTGCAGTATTTTAAGTATTCCAAGCGCATGAACCTAGGCCAAGTCTAAATTCTATTAGAAAAGCACTTGATTGCCTTTCCCAAGTGATAAATGCAATTATAATCAAATAATTCAGGTATCATTTGAAGAACACAATTGTTTAATTTTCAGAATATTTAACTCTAATTGTTGGAGGATGACCAAGCACCTTTCTAATTAGCACCCAAATCTAAAATCATTATTTATAATGAATTATATTATAGTTAGTAAATGATGGACTGCTCCAGTGTTACATAACAACTAGTTAGGCAATCGTTAATTCCTGTTGCTGATAATCAAGTGGGGATGATGATGCTAATGAACATCTTTCAGAAAAGCATACTTCACTCTGAGTAGATGAATGCAGAATACCACATTGAGGATATTCCCCTAGGGCTCCAAGTTTTTGTAAGCAATTCCACAAATAAAAGTGGTGGCTTAATCTTGCATCTTCAATCGGCTGTTTTCATTAAACTATTCTTTAAATAGGGTCATCATAATAGCAGTCATTGAGAATCTATATGTGATAAATGGCTAATAATTGTTGAGTACTCCCGTGTGCTAGGCTGTTTTGAATCACTTTAGAGTTATTAACTCCTTTAAACTTTGTAAGAAGCCTAAGGGAGGAAATACTACTGTTTACCTTTGTGCAGATAAAGCAGGAGCCACAAAGACTTGCTCTTTACTCCTTACTAGACTGTATTATACCATTCTGTCTTTTCAACTGGAAAACGTCTTCAGTGTTAGAAATAAATGATTTGCAATTAGAAATGACTGGTGAGTTTGGAAAAAAATTGAGGAAAATTCAGATGATGGTGGTTTTCCTCTCTTTTTCCTGTCTAATCCTTTCTACTGCCCAAATAGAACATCCTGGGTAACTGCACAGCCAAAACATAAGACCTCAGCACAAAGAATAATACTGAAGTCATGAATAAGTGATATGTGACCAGGAGAAATCAACGTTAAATTCAGAGCTGCTATATTATAGTGCTGCTTAATTATAATTTTAGGGACAAGTGGTTAAAATGAGGTATTAGAAGTCTTCCAGTCAAGTTATTTTGCAATTAGTTCAATTTTATCCCCTTACTCTTGTAGATAAATAATCACAATTAAGCCAGAGGGAGGGTCCAGGACTTCCCCATGGATGGTCCCCTGATAACATAGCCATCACCATTTTCAAACTCTACATTAGGGATTCTCCAACATTTTATGTGACAAAACTATTTTAGAATATAGTTATATTTCTAGAGAAATGTGCATTCATGTTTAGAAGTAGACATTTATATAATTTCCAGAGGTCACACATATTTTTCTGAAGACCATCCATATCTTCTTGTATTATAAAACAACAGTTCCCAGCCTAAGCTTTTGAAACACTCTCTTATCTTCCTTTATCTCATTAACTGGTGATAGCATTTATTTATATTCCCTGCTCTTATTTTCTTCAGTTTAACATAGTGAGAAAATACAATATATTTGGCATTGTTAATTAACGGCATAATGAATTAAAATAAAATATGAAGACCAAGACCTACATTGAGTTTAACAGAGATTTGGGGGAGAGAGAGCCAAAAAAAAAAAAAAAAATCTCCCATACTAGATTCTAGATTCTCTTAGTTCCTACCCCAGTTCCCCTGGGCTCCATTTACCAATTAAGTGAGCACTTTCCTCAAATGTTGTGGGTTTGCTTCTAATAACTAATGCTTTCTTAGAAGACTTGCTTTTGGTAATTCAAGGCACCTGCCATGAGTTGCCTGTAAATTTTATCTTCTGCTGATTCTTCCTTTTCCCTGATATGATGACTGCTAGCTAATGGCAGATAGATTCCCTGGTGAAGGGAGAATCAGGACAAATTCTGTAGTTCAACCTATGTTCCAGAGCTCTCATGAGCTCACAGGTACTGCAAAAACTTTGCTCAAGCAAATGTGACTTTGGGCAAGGAGCTTAGAAAGAGAAAAATCAAACTTGATGAAGGTCTTTTGTAAAGGATTCTATTGTTAGAAGAAATAATTTATAGGTTTTAGAATTTAGTTTAAATATGTATAAATATGTTAGGATTCTTTATAAAGAGAAAAATGAGAAAAATAATATAAAATAGAAAATTAATTTAAGTTCCCTTATATACAAACCAATAAAAATAATAATCTCATAAAATCTAAAGAAAAAGTGATAATATGGAATCAATTGAAAACTATATGTAACTATTTTATAAGAAAGCGATAAAAATTCTCCTTAATATATAAACTATTGAAAAACATACATATGTTATATATATTATTCAAATAATTTTCTTATAATTCCAAATTACCTTGTATCCACTTATGTGTAGGTTGAATGGATGAATATTTACTTAAATATGTTCCATCAAATAACTATTTAGATGCAGGTAAATGTTTAATTGATGGTCGTGATTTTGTTTCGTTTCACCGTGGCACTATAGTGAATATTCAACATGTTGTTATTCTCACTATCTTGTACAATAAGTACACTTAATCATATGTTTGCATTTGGCCTCCTAAAATTTAAGAAATGGGAGACAATAAATGGAGGAAGAGAAACAGTAAAGAATTGAGAGTGGTATAAAGTATAGAAGAAATTTTAATTTTTTTGCCCTACAGAAAAAGATGCAGAATAAGAGAATATTAAAAAGTTTCACTCAAATTTTATAACCGTCAGTACCCTTAAGCCCAAATTATCATCACTCTCTTTTAAATGTGGCATAGGCAATCAATTTCTTCAGCACAATAAAAAGACCAATTTTTACCATCAGATAAGAAGGGCTCTGCAGACATGGAATATACAAAAGGGCTCACCACCACCTCCAATCATAAAGGAGGCTGAAAAAAGTATAAAAAAAAAAAGTTAAGAAGCCTATCATAAGTATACCTAAATGGATCAAGAAATAAGGGAGGCAGGAGTTCCTAAAGGAAAGTAATAGTTTTGTATTTAAAGTGAGAGCACAGTCTTTTCATTCCATTTTATGGCAGATGAAGGAAGTCTAAGATGGAAGAAGAGACACAGCTCTGTAAAGAGACAAAAGGACGTATCTTCAAGAGCATTGACTTGATATTCTCTGGGAAGGTGCAGGGCAGTGAAAATATGTCAGGAGAGGAAGAAAAATAAGTCCTGATAGAATATTATTAAAATAACATAAAAAATGAGTTTAAGATGTACATTCAGCTAATACAAATGAAAGAGAAATAGTTAAGGGATGAAATATTTATATATTAAGTCACTCCTGAGAAAGGAAACATACCTGGTGAGTGGTTTTTATGTTCTTAAAACCGTATGCTACAAGTAGATAAAAAATGAAGCACATTTTTTCTGCTTAAAATCACCTCAGCCATTTTGATTTCCATCATTTTATGAGGCTAGCACTGAAGTTCTAAAATTGCAGATTTGGTGCCATTTGAAGGTATACATAATCTATCAAACACACTTTTCCAAATAATAGCTGTATACATCTATTCAGAAACTTAATGTTTGCTCATATTTTCTTTCTTGTCCTTTAATACCAGTTGGTACTTATATTAATTTTTTCTTGTGGTTTAATTCTGTAAGCTAGTTAATATATACCACATTCTAACAAAAGGAATTTTCTCATTGCAATCAAGACAACTGCATTTGTACAGTACTGAATTATAATATATTTGCATTTTAAACAACACATGTATTTTACAGTTTGTGTGCTTTTCACAAAGATAATTGAGAGAAATGCATAGATTTTCCTAAATATATGGGATGTGTATTAAAGAAATTTTAAAAATCATAAATGGGATGGCTAGTTGGTGTATCTTTATATAATTTAATAAGCGACAATAATTTATTTTGATATATTTTATATTGAACTGGTAGATGTAAAAGTTTTAAATATGATTTATTTATTTCTCTATAAAAAAAAAGTTTTAAACATGAATTACATTGCATCATGACTAAATGGGCCATTATGTCTCTAACTGGTCAAAAATACACATTTTTTTTCTCATACTTTCTGAGATTCATTTGTTAACATATATATTTTTTATTTTTTATTTTATTATATGTTTAATTTTTTTAATGTTTATTTTTGACAGAGAGACAGCCACAGACTGTGAGCAAGGGAGGAGCAGAGAAAGAAGGTGACACAGAATCTGAATCAGGCTCCAGGCTCTGAGCTGTCAGCACAGAGCCCGACCTGGGGCTTGAACTCACAGTGAGATTATGACCTGAGCCAAAGTCGGCCGCTTAATCTACTGAGCCATCAAGGCACCCCTTAACATATATATTTTTAAATACGTTATGAAATGAAGGTCACTTCAGAAGGTTCTATTAAAAGACAATTAGTGGGGTGCCTGGGTGGCTCAGTCGGTTAAGCATCCGACTTTGGCTCAGGTCACGATCTCACAGTTCGTGAGTTCAAGCCCTGTGTCGGGCTCTGTGCTGACAGTTCAGAGCGTGGAGCTTGCTTCAGATTCTGTGTCTCCCTCTCTCTCTGACCCCCCCCCCCCCACACACACACACTCATGCCCTGTCTCTCTCAAAAATAAACAAACATTAAAAAAAACAATTAGTATGAGAATTGTTTTTCATTTCTCTGTATAATTGTTTCTCTAATCACATTGTGTCAGTTATTATTTTTATAGCCATAAGTTTTATTTTATTATGAGAGACATAATAGCACTGAAACGATTATTTTAATCCTGGACTACATATTTTGGACTAATTTTATGTGAGAACTAATCCTTATATGCTTAAGCAACTGCATTTAATTTTTTTTTTTTCACATACAAGTCAGATCATTAGTAACTGATACAGATCTTGTGGAATAAAACTTTGTTATTTGAAAATACAGAGTTACAAATATATCATCAGTATACCATTTGCTTTCATTGTTTTTACTACTTTGTAAATATACATTCTTAACTTTAATAAGGCAATTTTTATATTATATGTTAAATGAAATAATAAATCTACTATACTGATACAATGTGTCACAGACTTTGAGTCTGGAGTTCTCTCTTGTCCAACAAGAGAGCAGAAGCAGAATTAAATACAAGAGAGGCTAATGTCTGGGAGGAGACAAGTAAGGGTCCTTGCTCCATTTTTATTAGAATCAAAAGGCTTATAAATATAATGGACGTGCAGGAAGAGACAATGAAACAGTGATCGTTAACTCATGTGTGTGAGAGAAAGGGGGTTTGGAAATATGCAGTGTTCAGGGTTTGGGTCAATACAAAACAAACTCCCAGCACCAAGCAGATGGCTATTTATGGCAGGCACTGGGAGCTGTGTCTGTTTATCTTAACTTGCCTAGGGTATAAGACAGATAGAGTATGCTACCTCAGGGTCCACAAGGCTTTTTTTTTTTTTTTTTTTTTTTTTTTTTTTTGCTAATTAGCTCCTGGCAATTTCACCCTGCTGTGGTGGTCTATCACCCTGTTTACCTTTTTACCTATTCTGGACGCTTTTGTCCTGTGGAAGTGGCTTCCCGCTCCTATGCTTTTGTTCTATGCTGGGGGCACTTTCACCCTGTGTCCCTATTCTGGATATTTTTGTCCTAAGCCTTGTTAACTGATTGGGACAAGCTCATGGAATTCCAATAGTTATTCACCACAAAAATGTACAGTTTTCCAACTTCCCGTCCTCAACAAAATGTACCTTGTTCAAAATGCCACCCCATAATCTATTCAGAAGTTGGCATTTAAGGCTGCGTGAATGTCTCAGTCAATTAAGCGTCTGATTTCAGCTCCGGACATGATCTCACACTTCCTGAGTTCAAGCCCTGCGTCGGGCTCTGTGCTGACAGCTCAGACCCTGAAGCCTGCTTCAGATTCTGCCACTCCCCTGCTCACACACTCTCTCTCTCTCTCTCTCTCAAAAATAAATAAACATTAAAAAAATTTTAAAAAGAACTTGGCATTTTACTGTTTGAACAATCTTCTGACGACACATCGTATAATCCTTACGCAGTTATTTTATCAGGTTATGATATTAAAAATAAATTTGTTGCATCTTATTATGATGCAAATTGTATAGCATCTTATTATGTTTAGGGTCATGTATTAATTAGAGCTTGGATCAGTTGTCTTCTGCTAGTGTGTGTGTACAGTGTGACCTTTATATCCTGACATGAGATTTTTTTTATAGTTTCTGCCATCAGTTCTCCCCAACATGAAGGCATCTTGGCATTCACGTTCTTTTTCACCGTTAACCTGAAAAAGAAATCAGTGCAGGGCGCTCAGGTGGCTCAGGCAGTTAAGCATCGGACTCTAGATTTCAGCTCAGGTCATGATCTTACAGTTAGTGAGTTTAAGCCCCACATTAGGTTCCTCACACACTGACAGCCTCCTTGGGGCTCAAGCCTCAAGCCTCCTTGGGGCTCTCTCTCTCCCTCTCTCTGCCTCTGTCTCTCTCTCAGTAAAGAAACTTAAAAAACAAAATCAAAAAGAAATCAGCGCAAAAGGAGGACATTGTGACCCGCAAGGCCCTAACCGATTGGGCTTCACCATCCTACCTCCATTTCCATCACTCATCCCCTGCTATATTTTTGTTTGGCCACACTGGCCTCCTTTATTTCCTTCAAATCCCACAAATTCTGTCTTCTGAATCTTTGGAATTACTCCTTTCTTCACGTGAATTATTTTCTCGCGTTTTTGTGAGAGTTGTCTAAATTCATCTCTTGAATTTCACTTCAGTTATTACCTCCTCAGATACATCAGACTTGATCACTCATGGAAAAGCAACTCCGCTTTCCTAACTACTTGGGTCACTATCATGTTTTTCTCTTTATTCCCTTCACAGTGTTTACAACTAATATGCAAATATTTAGTTTATCCCTGTATGTAATCTGTATATTTCTGTTTCCAGTTAAAAGTTCCATAACAAGAGAGTGCTGGCCTGTGTAATTCACAGTTGTACCTCACCACTTAGATCAATAACTAAATCACTAAGTACTTTTTGATATCTATAGTAAGATGAAAATATCTCTTGAACGACAAGAGTTTAGAAATAACTGATCCAATGGTAATTTCTCTAAGTAATTTATTTTTATAATTCAAAGTGAGTATCATATAAGGAATCACCTCTTGTATATTTAATTGCTTTTTTAAATTATTGTTATTATTACTTAATTTTATAGGGGAAAGCATGTGACAGGAAATTTGGTTGCAATTAGTATATTTTAAGACTCAATTTTTAAAAGATACTAAAATAATGCCATAGTGTTTGAGACCTACATATACAGTCTATATCTGCGACTGGACCTCTTAGGAAATACAGTAACTTATAATAACACTGTAGACATTAGTCATTAAGAAATGATTCATATAGCAAATATTATATGCTGAAGAAATATGCCTACATTAAGTTTAAATAAAGATATGTTGTATTTTATGTTAGCCCTTCACTTTTCCAAAATGGAGCCATCCAGAAGGACGCATGTGCCTAGGCTTCCAGATTATCCAGATTTTCTTTGTTAGCCCCAAATATCTATAGGCATATTTGCCCATCTTATGTATTTGTGCCTATTTAAGTTTTAAAAGACCTTTGTAAGAATGTGTTTGACATGATTAGTTTGTATCTGTTTCACTAAAATTTTAAACTATGGATCTGTAAAATACTTGGAGAATCTAATAGGTTCGACATAGCCTGCTTCTTATTTGAAGGGAAGAAAAATGTCTTGTTTCAGCTGAAAAATGGCAGGCTTTAATGAATTAATTGCTTCAAAAGTCCTAGTTAAATCATTTTGCAACCAAATTCAGTGCTGCAAATAGCTGTCTTACATGCATCATGACCTCTAGTTTTTATCTGATAAATTATGTCCCATCCAAACTTAGTGTCAGCAGTTATTTATTGTCCTGGTTACAAATTGGCTGTTATGCAACTGAATTAATTTTGATCAGACATTTCCTATTTGTGCCATCATACAACTGAATGCTTTATAAAATCTGTACTTTCTTTTAAAGGAGCATGCTACTTAGAAGTTATACTTTGAGTATCTGAAACAGATTGAGTTCTTCCAGTTTAAAAAACAAAAGCCAATTAGAGAAAGGAAATGGTAACAATTTAAATCATTTAATGTCTTGATTATTTAAAACACTTTCATTTTTTATTTTTTTTTAATGTTTATTCATTTTTGAGAGACAGAGAGAGACAGAGTATGAGGGGGGAAGGGGCAGAGAGAGGGAGACACAGAATCTGAAACAGGCTCCAGGCTTTGAGCTGTCACACAGAGCCCGATGCGGGGCTCGAACTCACGGGCTATGAGATCATGACCTGAGCTGAAAGTCGGAGGCTCAACCGACTAAGTCACCCAGGTGCCCCATATTTAAAACACTTTTAAAATAATGATGTAAGAGAATGTGTACCCTAGATTAATTCAAGAATTTGAAGATTCTCCCATACAGATCTAATGCAGTCAGGAATTTAGACATATGCTTTTTTTTTTTTTTTTTTTTTTTTTTTAAAACGGAATTGAGGTACCTAAGGCACAGGTGGAGATTCCCAGATATTTTACCACAGTTAGTCCATTCTATCACTGGCCCCATCTTTCTTGAACAACAGGCATTTTGTCTTTTTTTTTTTTTCAACGTTTATTTATTTTTCGGACAGAGAGAGACAGAGCATGAACGGGGGAGGGGCAGAGAGAGAGGGAGACACAGAATCGGAAACAGGCTCCAGGCTCTGAGCCATCAGCCCAGAGCCCGATGCGGGGCTCGAACTCACGGACCGCGAGATCGTGACCTGGCTGAAGTCGGACGCTTAACCGACTGCACCACCCAGGCGCCCCTCAAGTCCTTGCTTTTTTTTATTTTGCAATACTATGACTTGAAACAAACTACCTCACTTGAAGGAAGTTTTATTTATTCAGAGGATATATTGCCTCATTTCAGCGTTTAATTGGCTCACTTGGTAGAGGATGTGACTTTTGATCTCGGGGTTGTAAGTTCCAACCCCATGTGAGGTGCAGATATTATTTAAAAAAATAAAATCTTAAGAGGGAGAGAGAGAGAGAGAGGGAGAGGATATTGTCTCACCTCAGGGGTTGTTAGAAGCATTAAATGATGTAGTATGATGCAAGCACTGTGTGAATGTACAATCCCTCTCTTAACATCACTCTTCTTTATTTCTTGCGAAATGAAATACAACCAATGGTCCACTAAGAGTAAAAAACAATAGTATTGAGAATAAAAAAAATTGTTTTTTTAAGCAAATATCTTGGAAGGATTCGGTCATTAACAAAGGGGGTGCACCTGGGTGGCTCAGTTGGTTAAGCCTCTGACTCTTGATTTCAGCTCAGGGCATAATCTCAGGGGTTCTTGAGTTTCAGCCTGAAGTTCTTGTCAAGGCAGAGCTTGCTTGGGATTCTCTCTCTCTCCCTCTCTCTCTCTCTCTCTGCCCCTCCCCTAAACTAACTCTCTGTTTGTCTGTCTCTCTCTCAAAAAAAAAAAAAAAAAAAAAGAGGGGGGTGATTGAACTAGAAATTTCTCGGGTCTGAGTCATGCCTCAACCCCTTCTATTTTTGTGATGCTACCACAGTCATGTAATCAGTCTAAACTTGTTTTCTTAACTACATAATTAGGGAAAATACCTCATATGCTCATTATTTAAATTAAATGAGGCAATGATCCTTAATACTTTACAAATCATGTAGCAATAACAAACAATATAGTAATGTCACTTATTACCACTATTATGAAAACATGCATGATTTCCAGATAGTCAACAATATTCTAAGGGCTGTATAATAATAGAAATTTTCAAAGATCATTTTTCATTGAATTTTATCTTATAAATTTTGGAACAATTAATCTATCAGGAAACCCTGAATTGTTTGGAGGAGATACTAGGAGAGAAGTACTTTGCTTTTCTACAACTATAGTGTTTTTGATCAAAGACATTCACAGAATTATTTGTAGAACATGAGGCTGAAAAACAATGGAGCTTGTCGTTCAAGCTATATAATATCAATATGAAATGCGAATAGTTTAAGATGCCCTAATTACTTCAATAATGAAATAACTATGAAAGATATTACAGCTTTTTGTAACACACTTGTCATTACAACAATGCAAAATTATTTTATTCCAATATAAAAATAAAATAAACCTATGGAATAAAATGATGTACTGAATGTCTATGATAAAATAGAAAGCACTTCAAAAATACTTTGAAGGGTACTTAGCACTGGTGAATATTGGCTTTTTTGGCTAAGTGGAAAATGTTTTCTTATTTTAATTTGTAATTCTCTAATTCATCACATCTGAATTCCCTCAATGAGTTAAAGGACCACTGTTTTTATTTTTTGAGCTTCAGAAATACACAAACCAACACTGAGTTTAATTTTTTGTATCAACTTTTTTGTGTATGTCTAACATTTTGAAGTATTTTCTGTACTTATTTTTTCTAATTAGAAAATTCTAAGGGGAGAGTATAGTTTTAAATTTAAAGTAGTAAAAGTAAGCAAAAAGTAAATAACTCAAGTGAAAATCACATAAAATCTAGTTAAATAAAATAAATCCTGCCTTTTTAGCACATAACATTTTGACGTTTTGCTACAGATTTTATATTATTTATTACATATATACACATAACTGTTACACAACTTAAAAGTTTAAATTATATATATACATATATACATCATGTATATATATGTATATGTATGTATACACACACACACACACACACAAACACAAGTATTCTCAAAATGTCGAGAAATACGATTGATTTTGGTCAATTAATACATGACTCTTATTATAATAACTAACATCTATATACAATGAAATAAACTAATCCATCATATGTCCCTTTATTCAAATCTTCATTAAGGTTTCTAACAGTGGTCTATTTATCTTCATATAGGCCTTGTCCATTTCATACTTGTTGCAGATCATATACATATACATAGAGCCAGCAGGAAAGACACTTCATTTTGAATGGGTCAACTTTGAAATTTATTTTTAAATGTTTTTATGTTATGTCAAAGCTATTGATTTTTTACCTATTATATGACTTCAAAACTTACAAATTTATCTAATAAATTTTAATAGCTTTCTTCTAGTGAACGATATCTTTTTAAAGCTAACAAATGATCCTTTTATCCTTAATCCCAACATTGGTATTATGCTTTTTTTTAGTTATATTTCTATGTTTATGCCCATGTTAAAACTATTGATCCTGGGGCGCCTGGGTGGCTCAGCCAGTTAAGTGTCCGACTTCGGCTCAGGTCACGATCTCGCGGTATGTGAGTTAGAGCCCCGCGTCGGGCTCTGTGCTGACTGCTCAGAGCCTGGAGCCTGTTTCAGATTCTGTGTCTCCCTCTCTCTGTGACCCTCCCCGTTCATGCTCTGTCTCTCTCTGTCTCAAAAATAAATAAACGTTAAAAAAAATAATAAAAATAAAAAAAAATTAAAAAAAAAACTATTGATCCAGAGGGACTTCTTTAACATTATTCTAATTTTAATTTCAATGTCTCCAGATTTTCAACAGTAAGTAAACTGCTGCTTTTTAATTGTATTATTAATTTGGAATATTTATACATGTTTGTTGTGACAAATATGCACATACATTGGTAACATAAGGGATATTATTAGTTTTGTGTAACTAAAAATTGTAATGTAGAGAAGGATATTTAATTTGCAGATAATAGTATTGGAAAATTTGAATTTTGCTAACGCCAAAATTCATACTAGTTTGTCACTCTAAAAACTTAGAATCTTCAATGGCAGATTATTTAGGGCAGAGTTGGAGTGGCCAGCCGGAGCAGGACATGAAGAGTGGTAATTATGCTTACTTTGATGTTGTAATTCTATGGTTTAAGGAGTTTGGTTTGTATTTCTGTTTGGCAGTTTTCCCAGCCACTAAATTCATTTCAGTGGTTTGCTAAAGGACAACAGTGGCTTTTCAATATAGAAATCTCAGTGAGCTATGTTTAGATCTAAATTGTTTTCTATATTGAAACCCTGGCCTCCTTCCATGCAATGTGAGCATCAAATCAGGTATTTTATAAATGAGTCATTGAAAAGCATATGTAGTTCAATTTCTTGGGCAATATTAGAAATATAAAATCTTAAACTTTACAAATGAATGTTGGAGCATAGTGACACATAGAAGAAACTTACCAAACTGTTTAACATTCTCTTTTCATAAGAAACTTTCTTTTTAAATGCAAGAATAAAACTTGTGCAACTGGGGCTCAGTCAGTTAAGTATCCATCTCTTGATTTCAGCTCAGGTTGTGAGATTGAGCTCTGCCTCAAGCTCTTTGCCGGGAGTGAATCTTGTTTAAGGTTCTCTCACTCTCTCTCCCCTTGCCCCTACACTGCTTTCTCTCTCTCTCTATTTCTCTCTCTTTCTCTCTAAAAAGAAAGAAAGAAAAAATGAAAGAAAGAAAAGAAAAGAAAGAAATAAAGAAAGAAAGAAAGA
The DNA here is from genome assembly GCF_022837055.1 of Prionailurus viverrinus. NCBI lineage: Eukaryota > Metazoa > Chordata > Mammalia > Carnivora > Felidae > Prionailurus > Prionailurus viverrinus. The sequence goes on from NC_062564.1 coordinate 92,205,907, forward strand.
AGAAAGAAAGAGAAAGAAAGAAAAAACTTGGATAATTAAATGTTTTAAAAATTTTTCTTTAAGAGTTTCAGGTAATTATTGTACACTATATATCCTATACATACTTACAAATTATATATATATATATATATATATATATACACATACATATGTGTGTATGTGTATATATATATACATATATATACATATATATACATATATATACAATTAAAAAAGCATACAATTAAATATATATATGTATATATACACATATATATACACACACATATATATACACATATATACACATATATATTTAATTGTATGCTTTTTTAATTGTATGTTCAACCACAATTTTATATATATATATATGTGTGTGTGTATGTGTGTATGTGTATATATACACATATATGTGTATATATACACATATGTACACATATATATACACTTATATATACACACACATATATACACATATATATATTTAATTGTATGCTTTTTTAATTGTATGTTCAACCACAAGAAAGCATTTCATAGATGCTATGTTAAGCCCTAGCAACATATACCTAAAAGTAGTTCTCTTTAGTCTAACTGAGTTCTACACATCCACAAGAATAACATAGTCAACTTTATAAAGCATATTTGGTTTATTTATATGAAATACATTTTCCCATTTTTTTATGTTAAGTACCGAATAATTTTATATACTATATTATATAAAGTTCATTACCCTCCCACTTAATGTTGTATTTTTTCCAGCCATTTATAACATAATTTAAAGCAGTTTTCTAAATATTAGTATGAATCACAAGTAAAACAGTGAATTGAATCCTTATGCTAAACTTACTACCTACAGTGCAAATGTAGGTGCAGGTGATGTGCTCCCTCTTCTTACCAATTCATGACACACACCATCCCTTTGTCCCTGAACCCAGACATGGCCTCTAGCTCTGCTGGTGGAGCTCTGCAGGTAGTCGATATTCATCAGTAGAGTGCACATGTAAAAGAAGCTTTATTTTCCATCCCTATAGTGAAGGGTACAAATGCAATAAAAAATATTTTCTTGGTAGTTTTGTCTAGAACACCACAGTTATGTAATGATGGAGCAAACTGGGTAAGTGAGAAGGGAGAAATTGGGTAGGGCTGGTTAATTATGTTTATGTCCTGTCTTTTTAATGAATATGCATTTGAATATGTGGTTTTCAAAATCTTAGTTCTATTTTTTGCAAGACCCATAAATATTTTTTTTTTTTTGCAAATTCTATTTTATCTCCCCTCTTAGTCTACTCTCCAACAGTTGTCTTTTCCTGATCTTAGTTCTTAATGATATGAAGCTCTGGGCTGCTATTCTACATTTTGTCCCAACCAAATATACAAAGCTGTTTCAAGTATTCAACTGCAAATAGTCTCCTTGACCTGAGGAAACCTACGGCTTCCTTTCCTCCTGGAGTCAATTGAAAGGATTAAGTTGGATTACTTTTCTTTCAGGAGCATCCTCGCGGTGGCATTGCCAGCCATGTGGTATTTTCCCTTGCAAAGAAAAGGTTTCCTGGGCAAATTAAGAGGACTTCCTATTTCCTCAAAAATGAAAGCAAGGGAATGAGAAAAATGGGGATGAGGAATTTTAAAGTCAGATTATGCCTCACTGTAAAAGGAGGAGAACAATTGGAAATAGTGAGTTGAGAGAAAATGATGAGAAGAGTAGGTGAAAACCAACTTAAGGAAAAAGATAAATTTAAAAATGAGAGGGTAACCAAGTAAGGAACAGGACTGGGCACGAATTAATCATACCTATTAATTATCAAATATTTAATAACTGAGAATTCAGTTGTCTCCATGAGGAGATCATGGGGCGCTAGTAAACATAGCATAAAAAAGATAGTGACATTTCACAATGATGAGATTTGAGATTAATGATACTGCAGTTAGATAAACCGATAGAAGTTTAGAAAAAAGTTTGAGCTTTAATATTGGTAGAGAAAAGGTAAAGTGTTTCTCAACTAAGCCTCCTCATCCTAGAAATACAGCTAATAATTAGAAATATAATTTTTTCCAAAGGAAATTAATATGGATACAGACTGATGTTTATCTCATCACCAGAATGAAAGACAGGCAAAAAGTAATGGTTTCTAATTGGGCAAAAATATGTTTCTGCCTACTGAGTGAATGAATTCAGGAACAATTGGTCAATTACTCAGCTCCATCAAAAAAACTGAGGAAAAATTTGTATGGCCTCAATTTTATGAATGATCTTAATTCTAAGAAATTATTGGTATGAAATTTATTAAATATTTCCTTTGCTCTGTATATTACATCTCCATAATGCACCTATAAATTTAGGTTATAGATATTTTTTTGTCTATTGAGGAGGGGAAGGATTTCTTGCAAAGTTGTGGAAAGTTTGAATCTGCTTTCCAAAGGCATTTAAAGAAAGTTATTACACACACATGCAGGCGCACACACATACTCAAATAAATTGGGACAAGGGCTGTGATAAATTTGATTGGGCAGGATTATTATAAATATGATTTTATTACACTCTCTTTTCTGTGGCCCTATTACACTCTCTTTTCTCTTCTTGTTGCTCACTGGTCCTCAGAATCTCATTCTTCACTCAAATATGTGTTCTGATAAAAAGATGTGCAACATAACTCATCCTGATAAATAGAAATGGAATGTGACACTGTCATCTCTCCTTGTATTGGCGGTGAATAGGGAAAAAAAACATATTGAATAAAATAATAACCAGATCTCAGTGAGACAGTTTTATCCCAGGCAACTGTAAGGATGTAGGAATTCATCAACTTTGTTTTACCAAGCCAACAAGTAAACAATAAAGAGCAACTAAATCAATTATTCAGCATAAATACAAAGGTCACTAATCTGTTGTCTGTGACTGTTTTTCACTTCCTACATCAGAGCCTGAGGGCAGTGTTTCAGTCAATGTTACATGTCTCAGTACGCCAGTCAAAATCTTAATAAGTATATACTTCTGTTTCTTCAGAATTGCCAAAGTTCATTTATGTTAATCAGGATTCACTATTATCTTATGCATGGATAATACAGTGACCAGTAAAATATAACATGATATAAAAATATTAGTCACATTCATTATTCATTATTAAAAAGAAAGTGTATTAAACTATTCAGTACCCAGCATGAAATATGAAATATTTATCTATCATTTATCTGTCTATTATCTATCTATCTATCTATCTATCTATGTATCCCTCTGTCTCAAGAGTCTCTCTGCAGTCTCTCTCTCTCTCTCTCAAAATAAATAAATTTAAAAAGAATAGACCTTATATGGGAAAAAAAAACAAAAACCAAAAACATAGTTTTATTTTTTCTTTAATGTGGAAAAAATAGACAAGATCATTTTTATACATCTCGACATCAAAGGTCAGAATGTTTCCTACTACTGATGATATGATCTGTCAACAGCCTTTAGACAGAAGGTTTATAATACTGGAGATACACGAAGTTTGCTTTAAAGACTACATGAACATATATAATCTATAGGACATCACTTTCCAAGCGTCCACTTCTATATGTAGTCTTTTCTGAAACCAATCTGAGAATACATTTGTTAAATATTTGTTAAATATCATTGGCGTTTCCTTTCACAGTTGCCTTTCCTTCTTTTCCCATTTGACAAAATAAACCATGTATTTCATCCTGGCAGATTGCTTACTGGGGTGCCATACAAAGAGAAAGTATTCATATCTGCGTAGGCCCCTTATTCAAGGCATGAATTAACCATTGCAAGAATTTTTGCCTTCCCCTATTTGATACAAATTTGGTTTAGACGGCAGTGAAGCAGAGATAACACAGTCATTTGACCCACACTGGGATATTCTGAATTTCAACAACTTGTAGGATAAGGAAGAATTAAAATAACTACTTTTTTAAATTTTTTTTCAACGTTTTTTTATTTATTTTTGGGACAGAGAGACAGAGCATGAACGGGGGAGGGGCAGAGAGAGAGGGAGACACAGAATCGGAAACAGGCTCCAGGCTCTGAGCCATCAGCCCAGAGACTGACGCGGGGCTCGAACTCCCGGACCGCGAGATCATGACCTGGCTGAAGTCGGACGCTTAACCGACTGCACCACCCAGGCGCCCCAAATAACTACTTTTAATGATCCTGACACATTTGTCTGTCTATTGTGGCCAAAGACTACTGCCATAACATAAGTTATATACTATATACTATTACATTTCTTGTAGAAGGTAGTTCCATAAACAGGATTAAAAACATTGAACGAGTAGTACTAAAATTTGTATGAAACCATGAAAGATCCTGCATAGCCAAAGCAATCTTGATAAAGAAAAGCAAAAGTGGAAGTATTACAATTCCAGACTTCACTCAAAATCTGACTTCACTTAATTACAAAGCTATCATAATTAAAACAGTATGGTTGTAGCACAAAAATAGAACAGAATAGATTAATGGAACAGAATATAAAGCTCAGAAATAAAGTCATGCTTGTAGAGTCGATTAATCTATGACAAAGGAGGTGAAACTATCTAATGGAGGAAAGACATTCTCTTCAATCAATGGTGCTGGGAAAACTGGACAGCTACACGTAAAAAAATGAAACTGGACCACTCTCTAACACCATATACAAAATAAACTCAAAATAGATTAAAAACGAGACCTGAAAGCAATAAACATCCTGGAACATAGGTAGTAGTTTCTCTGACAAAGCTAGTTCCATAGATTTATTTAGACGAATATCAAAGAAGAAAAAACAATTGAATTGTTATTAGTCCCTTTCAGATTGTAACAGTAAATAGTAACATCCACTGAGTTTCATTTTCAGTAAAATTTACTTTATATGTTTAATAACTACCAGAATGTGTTTTTAAATTATGTCTTATTAATAAATGTAATAAATCAATAAAAGGACAAATAAAGTTTCAAGGAGAAAAAAATTCAAGGACACAAACCAATGTGTTTAATTTATATACATTTTTAATATTCACTATATTTCAATATAATAAAAATGCTGAAGTGTAATGTGTAATTTATTAGTGTTTAAATTGTAGGAGTGTTCAGTAATGAAATATGAGTTCAAAGAAGTGAAAAGAATACAAACTTCTGATGTAAAAGATTCTTCAGGTGTTCTTTAAATATATGAGAGTGGATATTACATCCCATAGTTTAGCTTTGAACACCTTCTAAAGAATGGTTTAATCATTTTCTTTTAAATTCCAATATTTATAATGTATCCCGTGCCACATAATTTACAAAGATTTTAATGTGTCGCACAAAAAGAAGAAAAAGTTAGTAGGTTGTTTTAAAACTTCTCTGTCTTGGGTGCCTGGGTAGCTCAGTCGGGTAAGGGTCTAACTTCAGCTCAGGTCATGATCTCACGGTTTGTGAGTTGGAGCCTGGCCTTAGGTTCTGTGCTGACAGCTCAGAGCCTGGAGCCTGCTTCCAATTCTGTGTCTCCATCTCTCTCTGCCCCTCCCCTGTTTGTGCACTCCCTTTCTTTCTCTCTCTCCCTCTTTCTCTCTCTCTTTCTCTCTCAAAAAATGAATAAACATTAAAAAAAATTAAAAAAAATAAAAACTTCTTGGCCCATCATCAGTTACACGTAACTAGTAAATTTATCTAAATAAAACAAAATAAAAACTATGATCCTTGGTCATACCAACCACATTTCAATTATGTGAGGCAAGTGCCTACCATATTAGACAAAGTAGATATAGAAAATTTCTGTTATCACACAAAGTTCTATTGAAATGAACTGTCTTAGGAAATTGTATTTGTTTCAGCACTGAAGTCCTTTGAATTTATACAAGACTAGATTTTCCACATTGGTGGCATATATGCTTTGTTTTTCTTTCCTCTTACCCATGAGGGGGCCAAAATATGCATAGAATTAGGATTCAAAGACATGTTGATACATTTACAGAAAATTTCCCCTTGGGCCTAATACATGGATTTTGTATCACCTTTTAATAAGAAAGGTTGTGATTAGTTTCTGTGGGGTTTTGGTATACCTATAAATGCTGAAATCATGACAAAGTTACAACTTATCTTAGTTCCAAGAGATGATTTTTATCATAGACATGCAGAGTACGACTGTCCAGAAGAGATTGCTTCTAATATTTATTATTTCTACTAATTTATAGTGCGCTCTCTCTCTCTCTCTCTCACATGTCAGATATCCAAATAAATGAGTCAGCACGTTAAAATAACCATGTCCATATTTAAGTGTTCTGATAAATTTTCCCCTCATTTTTTCAGACGGCCTATCTCTTGTTATGTCACCCAGCAAGCTTTGAAATACTCCATACCTTGGAAACTAACTGTTATCTTCCATTACTCTTACTCAAAGAATTCATTAATTGTATAGAAAAACCATTTTGCCTCGACAGAATACAACTTCTAATGATATCTGTGAGAATATACATAATGGATGAACATCTGCTCAATAAAACATAACGATTAAACAAAACAGCAAAATCATACTATGTTAAAAATATATTGCAAACAAAATATATTGCAAAGCTTAGGTTGGAAACTGTCATAGGACACTGAGCAAATGGCCCCAAAAGAACAGGACAGTTGTTCAGTTTATCTTTAAATCTCTAGAAATTAGTGCATGATCTGGGTTACAGCAGAAACTCCAAAAAGAGTTGTTAAATAATTGAATGACCCATATTATTTAGTTTGCTTAATACAATGCTAAGTGCAGTAGGATATATGTAAAATTTTAATCAGTCTCTCAGCAAGGATTTTTATAATATTTACCGTATGTTAAGGAGTCATGGTAAAATACCTGTAATGTATAAGGCTAATGTTTCATATTTCAATTCCCTCAAATGAACAAACCAGATATAAATTCAGAATAGGTATAAAGGATAGAATTACAGGACAGAAACAAGCCTCAGAAGAAAAATATAATGTTAGGGCATTAGCAAGAGGATAAATTGGGGTCATTTCTCAAGGTACCTGAAATGAAAAAGTGAAAGGAAAAACAGCAAGTCTATGTATTATAGTTTCGACTACATCGTAAAGTCATCAGTCAAGGAAAGGAGAATTACTGCAGTTAATTCCTTCCTTAAGAAGAATGTGCAGACTGTTTGCTGATGCCAAAGAATTTCTGTTTGAAAATATGGTAGTAAAATGGATATTTTAATGCATTTTTGTAAGAATCCATAATATATAAATTTGAGCTTGAAAATAACCTGGGAACAGGGTTCCGTCAGTTAAGTGTCCAACTCTTGATCTCAGCACAGTTCTAGATCTCAGGGTTGTGAGTTCAAGCCCCTTGTTGGTCTCAAACCTGGCAACATTTTTCAATATATCTACTTTCACTTTGAAAATAACTCATACTATCCTATACAGCATAGCAATTTTTGACAACTTTATTGAGGTATGATTGACATACAATACACAGCATGCTCAAAGTTTAAAATTTGATAAATTTGCAATATAAATACACCCTTGAAACAATGATTACAATCAAGAGAGTGAACCTACCTACCCTTCACCCCACAGAAAGTCCTCATATCTCTTTAAAATCTGCTCCCTCTTGCATCTTTTCTCATTTTCTCCCTCATGCAACTACCGATGGTTTTTTTTTTTTTCATTACAGATTAATTTCTTTGCTGGAGTTTTAAATAAATGAAATCATAGAGTATGTAGCTTTTTTGTCTAAATTAATGAAGCGTAATTGTTTGATTTTATCCATGTCATTCTGTGCTCCCACAGATGACTGTGCCATTGGTTTATCCATTCTCCTGTTGACAGAAACTTGAATTGTTTCCAAGGTGGGCTATTACGCATAGAGCTGCTATTCAAAAACAATCACGTGCAAATCTCTTTATGGACATTTGCTTTCTTTTTTCTTAGGTAAAAACCTAGGAATGCATTGAAAAATTAAATATATGGTCGATCTGTGTCTAGTATTTTAAAGAAATGTCGAGTTGCTTTCCAAAGCAGTTCTACCATTTTATATTTAAACCAGCAAAATGTGAGACTATCACTTCTTCCACATTTTTGCCAACATTTGATATGGTCAGATTTTTGTTTTGCTTTTCATTTTAGTCATTCTAATAGCTATGTAATGGTATCTCATGGTAAATTTAATTTACATTCTCCTAATGACCAGTGATGTTCAACATCTTTTCATATGCTTATTTGTTATCTATATTATTGATGAAGTCTCTGCTCAGATGTTTTGTCTAATTTTATTGGACAGTTGGCATGTTATCAAGTTTTGAAAATTCTTTATATTTTTTGTAAATACAAGACGTTTACAAATGAACGTGATCTGTAAATGTTTTCTAATCTGTAGAGAGACTTTCATTTTCTTAACAGAATCATTCGAAGAACTAAACTTTTTTATTTTGATAAAGTTCAATTTATCAATTCAAATTTTATGGATTGCGTTGTCAAACTTGTATCTGAGAATTCTTTGCTAATTTAAGGTTACAAATATTTCCCTCTGTTTTTAACCAGAAATTTTACAGTTTTAATTTTTCCATTTAATTCTACAATTGACTTTGAGTTCATTTTTGCATATAGTGTGAGGTATTCTTTGAAGTTCATTGTTTTACAATGCATATTCAAATGTTTCAGTCTTATTGATGAAAAGATACCCTTTCCCCACTGAATTGTTTTTGCAAATTTTCCAAAAGTAAGTCTCCATATATATGTGGATGAATTTCTGGACTCTATTCTTTTCCATTAAATGCTTATATTGCTCTGATTTCATCACAGAGGCTTTATTATAACTTTTAAAATAATGTCAGTTAGGGGTGCCTGTGTGGCTCGGTCAGTTAACCATCCGACTCTTGATTTTGGCTCAGGTTATGATCTCAAGGTGGTGAGATTGAGCACCTTGTCGGACTCTGTGCAGCCTGTGGAGCCTGCATGAGATTCTCTTTCTCCCTCTCCCTTTGTCCCTTCCCCACTTGTGCGTGCTCTTTTGCTCTTTCTCTTTGTCTCAATAAATGAATAAATAAACAGATAAACAAACAAATAAAAATATCAGTTAGTCTTCAAACTTTGATTTTTAATTTAAATTGTTTTATCTATCTTACATCCTTCAGATTTTTACATGAATTTTGCATACATCATGACAATTTCTATGAGAAAACTTTCTGCGATTTTTATTAGAATTTCACTGAATTCAGAGATAAATTTGCTTAGAATTAACATCTTAACAATATTGAGTCTTCTGACCCAGCAATAAATTATACCATTCTATTTATATTTGCTTTAATTTCTCTCAACATTTTTTTCAATTTTTAGTGTACAATCCTCTCAAATTTCTTGCTAGATTTATCCCTAAGTTAATTAAATTTAAAAAATTTTTCTATTCTATTATTGCTCCCTGCTAGAATAAAGAAATATCACCTACTTGTGTATGGTAATCACGTGTCCTAAGTCTCACTAAATTTATTTGTTAGGTCTACTGGCTTTCCTTGTAGATTTCACTGGATTTGATATATGGACAATGATGTTACCTGAAAATAAAATTTAATTGCCTTGCTTCAATGTGGATTTTTTTAAACATAATTTCCCTGGTCAGAGATGCTTGTACAATGATGAATACAATTTGTATCAGGAAACATTCTTGTTGTTTTCTAGTTAAATGATGCAACTTTTTACAGATGTTCTTAATGAGTTTTTATCTTTAGTTTCCTAAAAGTTTTCATGATGTCGCATTTTTTTCAATTTTTTCTTCTGAACTTATTGAGACAATCACTAAATGGGAATAAAATTAAAGTCATGTATTATAAAGTACAGGCATACCTTGGAGATAATGTGTATTTAATTCCAGACTACCTCAAGGAAGCAAAGATTGCAATAAAGTGAGTCAAAGGAATTTTTTGATTTCCAGTGCATACAAAAATTATGTTTTTACTACAGTTTATAAAATGTGTGCAATAGCATTGTCTCAGAAAACCATGTACATATCTTAATTTAAAAATACTTTATTGCTAAGGCACCTGGGTAATTCAGTGAATAGTTGTACTCTTGATTTCAGCTCAGGTCATGACCTTGCAGTTCACGGGATGCAACCCTACACACTGGGCTCTGCATGGACAGTGCGGAACCTGCTTGGGATTCTCTCTCTCCTTCTCTCTCCTTCTGTCCCGTCCTCACTCATTCTTTCTCTCTCTCTCTCTCTCTCTCTCTCTCTTTCTCTCTTTCTATTTCTCTCTCAAAATAAATAAATGAAACTAAAAAACACTTTTTTGCTAAGAAATGCTAATCATAATCTGAGCTTTCAGAGTGGGTTGTAATCTTTTTGATGATGGAAGGTCTTGTCTCCATGCTAATGGCTGTTAATTGATCAGGATGGTAGTTGCTGAAGGATGAGGTGGCTGTAGAAATTTCTTAAACTAAGACAATACTTAAGGTTCCCATATAGATTAAGTCTTCCTTTTATGAATGGTTTCTCTGCAGCATATGATGCTGTTTGATAGCATTTTACCTACAGTCGATCATCTTTCAAAATTAGAGACCATCCTCTCAAACCCTGTAGGTGTTTGGTCAATTGAGTTTATGGAATATTCTAAATCCTTTGTTGTCATCTTAATAATCTCACAGCATGTTTACCAAGAGTAAATTCCAGTCAAGAAATCACTTTCTTTGCTCACTCTTAGAAGCAACTACTTATCCATTCAAGTTTTATCAAAAGATTACATCAATTCAGTCACATCTTCAGGCTCCACTTCTAATTTTAGTTTTCTTGCTATTTTCACCACATCTGCAGTTACCGCCTTCACTGAAGTATTGAACGTCTCTCAAAGTTACGCAAGAGTATTAGAAATAACTTTTTCCAAATTCCTGATGTTGTGGATATTTTGACCTCTTCTTGAGATCAGAAATGTTCTTAATGGCATATAGAATGGTGAATGCTTTCCAGAAGGTTTTCAATTTTCTTTGCCCAAAACCTTCAGAGGAATCACTATCTATGGCAGCTATAGCCTTACAAAATGTATTTCTTAAATAATGGGACTTGAAAGTAAAAATTACTCCTTGAACTGTGGGCTCTAGAATGGATGTCATGTTAGCAGGCATGACAGCAATATTCATCTCTATCAGAGTTCTTGGGTGACCGGGTGCATTGTCAATGAGAAGTCATATTTTGAAAGAAATCTTTTTTTTTTTTTGAGATATACTGCTTAACAATGGGCTTAAGATATTTAGTAAACCATGTTGTAAATAGATGTACTACCATCCAGGCCTTTTTTTTTTTTCTGGTGAAAGAGTACAGTCAAAGTAGACAAAGCACAATTCTTAAGGGTCCTCAGATTTTTCAAGCAATAAGTATTGGCTTCAGCCTAAAGGAGAGTCAGCCTGTCCTTTGAAGCTTCGAAGCCAGGCATTGACTTCTCTCTAGCTGGGAAAATTCCAGATGACATCTCCTTCCAATAGAAAGCTGTTTCATCTACATCAGATGTCTGTTGTTTAATGTAACCAACTTCCTAATGATCTTAGGAAGATCTTAGGAACAACTTTCTTCAATCTCTACATCAGTCCTTGCTGCTTTCTCTTATATTTTGATGTTATGGAGATGGCTTCTTTCCTTAAACGTCATGAACCAACCTTCAAAGAATTGAAGACTTAGGCCTTTGCTTTCAGTTTGTTTTTTCCTTTTAAAGGAGAAATAGAGACCTTTCTCATATACAAAAACTAAATAATTTCATCAACCAGAAGACCCTTACTATAAGAAATGTTAAAGGAAGTCCTTCAAGTGGAAGAAGAAAAGATACCAGAATGAAATTTGGAAGTATAAAAATCAAATGGTAAATAAATGGGTGATTTTCTTTTTGTAGTTTCACATATCTTTAAAAGATAAATGACTAAGCAAATAGTCACACTGAGTTGTGGGCTTTACAACAAATATGTATGTATAATGTATGACAACAGTACTTTGAAGACTAGGAAAAATGAAATATACTATTGAAAAGTACTTCTGTGAAGTGGTATAATATGATTTGAATATAGAATGTGATAAGCATGACTTTATGATCTGAGGGCTTCCAGAATGCCTGGTTTACAAGGATGAAATCCTGCATATGTCTTCTCAGAACAAGTGACCATTAAACACTTAGCTAAAGTGCCCGTTTGGAATGACACCCTAAGGACTTGGAGTGCTGTGTTCCAAGATGCTGTTTATAAATTAAAATATCAGATGATATGTGGTGATTTTTATGGTGCCTAGCAGGAAAAGACATAATTCATATGCCAAAGAGGATAATCCATCTTGATTACAAAGTGTAGCCAGCAGACACATAAGAGTATATCTAGAACCTGAGGGATTCACTGGGGTCTCTCTTGCTTCTTCCATGTCTAGTAAAAACACTGGAATGACGATTTCAGCAACCATAGCCTGGCCAGTGCAAGAAAACTAAAGGCTCTGTTCCCTCAAGAAGTGAAATCTGGGTGACCTCACCATGGACGCAAGTGACCTAGGAAAGCTGAAGAAGTGCCTGGAGTTGATGCAAATAGAGAGTAGACCATCAATGATAGAGGATGACCATCAATTAGGTTCTCAAGAACAGCTACAGGGGTTTGGACTATATTTGCCCTACTAATCCGTTTATTGTAAATCTTTTTCGAATATAACAACCCCCCACACTGAGGGCACTTAATGTGGGCATGAGCTGATTTGAGTGTAACAGTGGTTACTTGTATAAGGTACTTAGAACACCATTGATTCATAGATTCTTAGTCCTGGTCCAGTTCATTCCAGCTGCAGCCATAGTCAACAGTTCCTGTGTAACCCAGTAGAATTCAATCTGAAGGTGGTGACACTACTTTTACATTTTTTGCCTTCCCCCCCCCCAAAAAACTATAGGAACATAGGGCATCCGAGAAGCGTGAGGGATTAAAATTCCAAGGAAAATCATGTTGGAGTTCAGAAGTTAATGGATAAATTCACAGAAATTCCTTCCTTTGTGGAGACAAATATGATGCACATTGGCATGATTTTTCAGATGGGCCACAGCAGGATCAAAATCTGGTTTCTCAAAGCAGTAACTAGAATAGCAGTTCACCCTTCGTTGGTGTTCTCTCTTTACCAGTTTCATTCTCCCAACTGCCCCTTTTGTGCTTCTTTTTTTTTTTATAGAAAATGGATTTTATTCGATACTAACATGTAACAGATTGGTAGCACATTGCTTATATACAAATGATTTAACCTAGGTCGAAATATGTACTGGTTTAAATAAACCTTCAGTGCATGTAAATAAACCTTCAGGGTATCCTAACTTGGAAGTTCAGTCTGTGTGGCTTTATCTACTCTTGAAGCAACAGCCTTCTGTCAATGCTGGACTTTTTCCAGATCTTCCCGAAGTTGGAGAGTGACTTCATCCCTCTCCTTCAGCTGCAGCTTCAGCATTGAACATTCATCCTTCATTATATCCCAACAAATGCTCTGCCAGCCAAACGAAGAGCTCCAGAATCAAGAGTCCCTGTTGGAAAAATCCCTCTTGCTTGTTTCTAAAGATCACCTTCTGAATAAACTAGCTGCATGTGAGTCAGGTTGTGATTTTGTGAGAACCCAAATCAAGACCCCATACCACTAAAGTGAACCCAGTTTTTCATAGTGTAAGCATCCTACTGAACATTTTAGTTAGGCATCTTCTCCTCATGTTTTACTCTTTGTTTTTTCTTGAGAATCTACATTAGAATCATGGAATCAAAATTTAACTACTTTTAAGGTTTTCATCATCACTGACATATTGCTGTCCAAAAGATACGCCAATTTATGTAGCTACCAGCAATGTATGGAGTTGGTACTTAATTGAAAATATTTCCCATGCCAATTTTGATACAGTTAGTGTGATTATGGTCAGACTAAGTTTACTTGCCAAATAAAAAAAATGTTCTGTTTTGTTTTAAAAACTTATTATTTATTTCCAATACTTTTAGCAAATATATTTTCTATTCTGATTTAATTACACACAAATCTAGAAATATTTGAGTAAGATATAGTTATTGTAATCAGGGAATAATCAATTCTGATTATTGTGTGTAAGAATATTACTGTGTCATATTGTGGGTCACATAATTTAATGTATTTTGTTAGACAATTGATGAAGTAGAGGCTTTCCTTTCAATGGGATGTTTTTTCTAGATTTTTTCAAACACATAAACTGGAAAAAGTTAGGTGTATAAGCTACCAATTAAGACAATTAAATATTACTGCAATAAAATATGGACTACACAATGATATACATGGCTAATAATGCAATCTCAATAAAACAATTCATTGAAATATTATTTAGTTGGTTGACAGAAATGTGAACTGTCAGACAGTCGCATATATTAGTAATACACATTATGTCTTCATAAAAATGGATTTACAATTGATCTCTGTAATTGTTTTGTTTATATCATGAACATATACTTCTTAAAATAAGTTCATGTTTACTCTGTGTCCTTATTGCATGTGCTTATGGTTCAACTTTGCTTTATTTCAAATATACAGCTTTTGTTCATTTTAGACCTTAAATTCTTTGAGGAAGTTATACACTGGGAATCTTCCAACCTACTGTGTAATAATAGATGTGCATTAAGTTTAAAATAACATATTTGGTCAACTTTCTTTAATCAAAATAGTTTATTTTTAAATGTTTTATCCACTTTAATATATATAAAACCAATTTTTTAAAAAAAATTATATATAATGTATAATAAATAAAAAATATATTTATTAATGTATAATAAATAAAAAAATTATATATAATGTATATATAATGTATATATAATGTAGATATATAATGTATATATAATGTATAATATATAATGTATGTATATATATGTATGTATATATGTATGTATATATATAATGTATATAATGTATGTAATGTATATAATGTATATGCATGTATATATGTAATGTATATAATGTACATAATGTATATAATGTATATATATAATGTATATATATGTATGTATATATAATGTATATATAATGTATAATATATAATGCAATATATATAATGTATATATAATGTATAATAAAATGTATATTTATTAATGTATAATAAATAAAAAATATATAATGTATAATAATGCATAATGTATAATATAATATATATATAATATATAATATAATATAATATATGTATATATATAATATAATATATGTATATATATAATATAATGTTATTATATTAGGAGCCTTAGAATTCAAAATTCTTACCTAGCATATTAAAAAAATAGTTTCACATTTTTCTTTAAATTGCAGTTAGTTAATACGCAGTGTAATATAAATTTCAGGTGCACAATTTAATGATTCATTACTTGCCTACAAGGAGCCCGTGAAGAGTCAGTGGTCATTGCAACAAGTGCCCTCCTTAATATCCATTATTCATTTAACCCATTCCCTGCTCAGCTCCCCTCCAGCAGCCCTCCGTTTGTTCTCTGTAGTTAAAAGTCTCTTTTATGGTTTGCCTTTCTTTTCTCCCCCCACCCCGCCGTGTTCATTTGTTTTGTTTCTTCAATTCCACATATGAATGAAATCATATGGTATTTGTCTTTCTCTGACTGACTGATTCCACTTACATAATACTCTCTAGCTCCATCCACATTGTTGCAAATGGCAAGATTTCATTCTTTTTTTTTTTAATGGCTGATTAATGTTCCATTGTGTATAAATACCACTTCTTCTTTATCCAGTCATCAATCAATGGGCATCTGGGGTCTTTCCATAATTTGGCTACTGTTGATAATGCTACTATAAACATTGAGATATATGTGCCCCTTTGAATCAGTATTTGTATACCCTTTTGGTAAAGACCTACTAGTGCAATTACTGGGTCAAGGGGAGTTTTATTTTTAACTTTTTGAGGAAACTCTATACAGTGTAAGAGGGTTCCCTTTACTTTGCATCCTTCCCACTGTTGTTTCTTGAGTTGTTAATTTTAGCCATTCTGACAGGTGTGAGGTTCTATCTCATTGTGGTTTTGATTTGTATTTCCCTGATGATGAGTGATGTTGAGCATCATTTCAAGTTTCTGTTAGCCATCTGTATATCTTCTTTTGAAAAGTGTGTGTCTTTTGCCCATTTCTTCACTGGATTATTTGCTTTTGTGTGTTGAGTTTGAGAGGTTCTTTATCAGATATGTCATTTATAAATATTTTCTCCCAAATCAAAGGTTTCCTTTTAGTTTTGTTGATTGTTTCCTTCATTGTACAGAAACTTTTTATCTTGATGGTGTCCCAATAGTTCCTTTTTGCTTTTTCTTCTCTTGCCTCAAGAAACATATCTAATAAGAAGTTACTATGGCTAAGGTCAAAGAGGTCGCTGCCTCTGTTCTCCTCTAGGACCTTGATGGTTTCCTATCTCACATCTAAGACTTTCATCTATTTTTTTAATTTATTTCCATATATGGTGTAAAAAAGTGGTCCAGATTCATTCTTTTGCATATTGCTTTCCAGTTTTCCCAACGCCATTTGCTGGAGAGAATTTTTTTTTTCCATTGGGTATTCTTATCTGCTTTGTCAAAACTAGTTGACCATAGTTGTGGGTTCATTTCTGGATTTTCTATTCTGTTCCATTTATCTATGTGTCTGTTTTTATGCCAGTACCATACTGTCTTGATCATTACAGCTTTGTAACATACCTCAAAGCTGTGATGCCTCCAGCTTTGCTTTTCTTGTTCAAGATTATGTCAGCTTTTGGGACCTTTTGTGGTTCCATAAAAATTCTAGGATCGTTTGTTCTAGCTCTGTGAAAAGTGCTGGTGGTATTCTGAAAGGGACTTCATTAAATGTGTAGATTGCTTTGGGTAGTATAGACATTTTAACAATGCCTGTTCTTCCAATCCGTGATGTTTTTCCATTTTTTCAGGTCATCTATAGAGTATAGATCTTGTACTTCCTTGGTTAGATTTATTTTGAAGTATTTTATGGGTTTTGGTGCAATTGTAAATGGTATTGATTCCTTGATTTTTCTTTCTGCTGCTTCATTGTTGGTGTATATAAATTCAACAAAATTCCACCTCACTCCCTGACCGGGGTTTTTTCCTCTCCACAACACCCGCGATCCATTTCTCTCCCAAACCACATCTCTGCATATCCTGATCTCTATAATGCACTTTCTTCTCTCCCTGTAGTTATCCATTTTGTTTGGTCAGTCCTCAGATCGATTTCTTGGGTATTCAAAATGAGTTGATATTTATCTAGCTGTGTTTGAGGTATGAGGAAAGCCTAGGGTCCTCCTACTAATCTATCTTAGCTCCTACTCCCAACATATTTTTCAAATGAGCAAATAACCTATTAAATGTACTGATGACTCCTGTGATTCCATGCTGCATAAATATAATTTTTTCAATTGTTTTTCAAGAAGATTTATCTACAATTAAAATAATATGTAATATTATACACATCTGTGACAAGAGAATTCAACAACAACTGGCTTCTCTCTTAAGTCAATAAAATAACGTTCTCCTGTGGGAGAAAAGACAATTTGCATTCCTATATCAAATTCATTATATTGATAACAATTAGTTATTAATAATTCTATGTTAATATCATTGATATGTATTTAAGTTAATAATTGTTGTAATAATTAATTATTATTTGTTATCTGTCAGATTTAGATCAGGATGTTAATTACTGTTTAAAAGCAGTTTAATATTTATTTTTTTAAATTCATAAGAATATTCTGACAAATACTTACTTCATTGGTTACTAGCATAATATCAATATCATTCTAAATTATGACAAGTGGGCATTGACTTAAAATAAGATTAAATAAGTTAAATATAAAATTAAATAAAATTAAAATTAAAACTCACATTATCTTTGTGTTGACACATAAATATATTATATAGAACTATTATATATATTTTGATTTTTATATTACCTCCATGCTACAAATGAGCACTTTCAAGACATGACTAAAATAGGTCAAAATATGATGATTTGGTGGTATTTGAAGCAATAGGCCAATGCATGGGTATTAGAAAACAAAATGAAACAATATGAAGCAACTTAAAATATATCTTACCTTAAAAGATTTTTCAATTAGTAGATCAATATTTGAAGAATATTTTTTAGAAGGCTTCTAACTAGTAACATGCAGATTAATTTCAATGAACCAAATTGTCCCAGACGCTTGAGTAAATAGAAACAGGAAAAGATAAAATGTCAGTGTAGTCTGAAAATTTTCCCCCCTAAATCTTCAGCATTTTATTGAATTAAAACAACTGGAAAAGGTATTTGGGAATTCGATGGCAGAGATTTGATAAATAGTTTGTCAATAATTTGCAGCAGATAAAACCACATAAGCATCTGTTCGGGAAAGAGATAACTAAATTGAACATGTGCTTCAGAAATGGTTGAGTTGGTTTAAGCCTTAAAGCAAGAGAAGAAAATCAAAGCCATTTCTGCTACCAAATTACATTATCTGGTCTAGAAATACTGAAATGTCTTTTAATATTTTGAAATGAATATTTTGAAGAAGATGCAGTTATATCATTTTCAGTTAGCATACAATTGGATTGAAAATACTGCCTTCCCTCCAGGCAATACGACTCTGCTTTTCTTCTGGTATATGCATACTACGTCCATTAAAAAGGAGAATTCCTGGGGCGCCTGGGTGGCGCAGTCGGTTAAGCGTCCGACTTCAGCCAGGTCACGATCTCACGGTCCGGTCCGTGAGTTCGGGCCCTGAGTCAGGCTCTGGGCTGATGGCTCAGAGCCTGGAGCCTGTTTCCGATTCTGTGTCTCCCTCTCTCTCTGCCCCTCCCCCGTTCATGCTCTGTCTCTCTCTGTCCCAAAAATAAATAAACGTTGAAAAAAAAAATTTAAAAAAAAAAAAAAGGAGAATTCCTAATTTGCGAGAGATTGCTGAAGCTTGAATACATATTAGTTCCTTTAAAAGTTTAGGAAGTCTCTTTACCAAGAACCATACTTTTGTCAAAAAAAAATCTTAGAGTTACAATATAAGCAAGCACAGAACCTGGCAACACATCTAGATTTGCTGTTTTGGTCAAGAAGTTGCATACAAAATTGTGACTAATTTCTACGTTGGCAAGTGCTGCTGCAATTATTTTGGTCTTATTCCAGCAACATTGTCTAATATGACAAAAATCTTTGTCATGATCAGAATTACTGCCTTGACTCATTCTCTTTTTTAAAAAGTTTAAGTTAATGTGATCAGAGTAAAACATGAAGTTTTCTACAGTTCAGAGAATTTTCTGGATTTGCATAGAATTAGCCTTGAAGTGTTTGATAGAATTTTTATTAGGAAATATCACTTTTTTCCAATACAAAAAGAAATCCTTAAAGAATAAACTTGACAGAAATAAGTTCACCTATGGCTTTGCTTCCTGGTTAGATATTAGAGGTCACGCAACTAAGGACAGCTTTTATTTAAGGCTGTGTGATTACAAACTGACATGCTGCTAGGCATATACAGTTGACTTTAGAACAATGCAAAGGTTGGGGGCACCGACCTCCGTGCACTCAAAAATCCATGTGTAACTTTTGACTTCCTCAAAAGTTAACTACAGATAGCCTACTATTGACTAGAAGTTTGATCAATAATATAAACAGTTGATTAAAACATATTTTATATGTTGCATGTATTATA
This sequence comes from Prionailurus viverrinus, assembly GCF_022837055.1. Lineage (NCBI taxonomy): Eukaryota > Metazoa > Chordata > Mammalia > Carnivora > Felidae > Prionailurus > Prionailurus viverrinus. Next base: position 92,225,472 of record NC_062564.1, read on the forward strand.
TACTGTGTTCTTAAATAATATCGAGCTTCTAATTTTTTTCAGTACTTCTAAGCTAGGCAGTTTGTTTGAGAGTTTTTTCAAATTGTTGCAAATCTTCCAAAATTTCCCCACTCTATCCTTTGAAAAAAATCCACATAGAACTGAACTTGCTCAATTCAAACCCATGTTGTTCAAGGGTCAACTATAATTTGTCAACATGCCCATCTGAAAATGGTGATCGAAGGCAGAAGAAAGATATCCTGAAGCCTTGTCAAATGTACTGCAAGCAGACATCTATGGACACCTAGAATCAATACATAAGTTTTGATAGGAATGTTTGTTAATATAGTCATTGTCTGACCTTATTTGTGCTTTTGCTTTCTGTGGTTTCAGTTACCCACAGTCAACCATAGTGTGGAAGCAGATGATGCTCCTTCTGATGTTTCTCCTTCATAAGGTCATTAGCACATCACAATGTCTACATTATTCACCTCACTTCTTCTCATCATGTGGGCATTTTGTCCTTTCAGGTTTTCACAAGAAGGATGAATACAGTGCAATAAGGTATTTTAAGACAGAGATCACATGTTCATAACTTTCATTACAGTGTATTGTTATAATCGCCCTAGTTTTTATTGTTATTATTGTTAATCTCATGCTTAACTTATTAAATTTATCATAGATATGTGTGGATGCAAATAAAAGCATAGCATATATATTGCTTCATATTACCTCCATTTTTAGATGTTCACTAGGCGTCTTGGAATCCATCCCGTGCAGGTAAGGGATGTACTACTGTACTACTTAAAGTGGAATGTGGATTGTAACTCCCTTACTTAAAGGGAAATCAGTAGCAGAATTTACTAACGTTGACTTCATTAATTTTTGAAAAAAAGGAAATTACAAAATACTACTTGAATGAGAAGAGTTGGGGATAATTTTGTACCTCTTAAATCAAGAATTTTTTTTTCTGTAGCAGAGACTGCTAGTTTTTACTCGATACCAAACAATTTTATCCTCAATTCTTACATTGCCTATAGTATTGGAGGCAGAAGTATACACCCTTCCTTCCTAATAAAAAGAGTCCTTTTCCCATACTCCATCTTAGATAAGAGGTGAGTGGCCAAAGACATGTAAGCAGCTATCAAACTTTTCCTCTTTCTTCTTCATTTTTCTTCTTGCTAGAAATATGTACCTCATGGCCGGTGTTCTTGTAGTCCTATCACCATGAACTTCATATTAAGCATAATGGAGATTAAAGACAGGAATGCATGTGATATTGAGGACATAAATGGGCACAAAGCAAATCTCTATTTTGTTTAAAACTATGCGTGTTCCAGTTTTCTGTAACTATATTTAAACAATGTTGGTATTTCTAGTCATGAAAATTTTGAATTCATTTGATAAAACACACTCGTCTAAATTGGCATTTTGGCATGGCTGCAACCAAACTGATCGGTAAAAATTGAATAGGTGTCAAAAATTATACAGCCATTGCCATTACATATTATCCTTCATCATTTTGGTGCAAATGCTATAAAATAGTTATAAAATTGAAATTCACTTCATATTAGAATCAAAGTGTATTTTGTGTGTATGTGGGGGGGGGGGATTTATAATATTTTCCTCACTTTTTCCCTGATACTGATTCCTCATTTTTGTACTGAAACATAAAATTGAGAGAGAGAAGTTTATTTGTAGACAGGGGTCAGTTTCCCTTAGAAGCAGATATTTTGGTGTGGAGTGGATTGAGAAGTATTCTTAGCATCAGCACTTGTGAAACAGAAGGGAAGGAAATAGGATTGGTCAGATGGAGAAGTTCAGCTGTGAAGCCAACCTCATTTTAGCTTCAGTTGACTGCACATGAACTCCACTGGGGACATGGAATTCCAGAGTGGTCTCTGGTTGAAGCAAGTGGGCCAGGTCTCATTACACTGGCACTGGCCAGCCTTTGGATGTGGGCCACCCAAGGAAATAGGTTTAGTTTGTGGGAGGCAGTTGTCAGTTGAGTAGGAGTTAAGAGTACCAGGCAGTCTGATGGCAGCATCCCCTGCTGGGTGTACAAATCCTTTATTTCTGGAATGGTAATCTGAGTAGTTTATCACTTAGTCACAGAATATATGGTGATTTTGTCACAGAACTAATTTACAATGCAAAAAAGTGATATGCGTGTGCATTGCTCTGAAGGGAAATAAAACTGATCAGCTTCTCAATTTTTTAAACTTCTGCCTTAGATAAAGTGTTTTCAAAGTGCTTATTAAAAAAAAACTGCTTATTTAAAAGTATAGTGTGCAGATTAGGGGGGAAATACACTTAAACAGTATTGAATTTTAGGCAAACTTGCCTTAGGTGAGTGTATCTTTAGGTGAAGTGACTTGAGGCTTGCTGATAAGGTGAAGGGCAATATTTTTGCTGATTCCAAATTTCCATGTAAGTGCAACTAATTGTTATTTTTGTCCCTAAAAAGATGAGCACCTAGAACAATTAATTATTGCTTTTGATGAATCTCTGTTATGAAAATGCGCTATCCTAAATCAAAATGAACACAAAAATGACTGAAAAATAATAAAGCCATTGCATACTGTGTCTTGAGCAAGACATTTATATTTTTATTTCCTCCATTTCTTATTCTGCAAAAATTGTTTCTTCATGAAAGTGATTTAGTTAGTGTTGTAAAAACAATCCAGAACCCAAAAATGAACACTGAACAAATACAAAGTACTATTCTGGTTTTTATATCCTGGTAATTAACAATCCTTTTCTCTCAATTCTATAATCTAAGAAGAAAAAAGTAAGTAGCAACCAATATTCCTTCTACTGCTTTACAAATAAATAAGCATTTTAATTTTTTCCAGTTGATGTATTGGATTGGCAAACGTGTTATTTAACGACTAATAGATCCATGAAACATCTTATTATGATTGCTGATAAAATGACTATAATTTGAGCCTTGAGAATGTGTGGATAGATAGTGGTTGCTGTCTACTTAAATTGATATAATACTGAGTCATACTGAAAGAGACAAACAATTAAAAGGAAAAAAGTAGAAAAAATATTTTCCCCTTTTTAGTTTGAAATTCCTGTGACAAATGTCACTGTACCTTCTAAATCTAGATGTGTTACAAGGGCACATCTGATGTTGATGTTGATAACCGCCTACGTATCCTGTCTAACCAGTCATGTTTGGCAGTTTTTCTTCATTTAGAGTTCAGTTCAAAGGCTTGACATCAAATTTCTGCAACAAATTCAGAGCTACTCATTTTCCTTATCCATTCCTTTCTGGTTTTGATTCTAGTTTCAGTAGTTAAAAAAATGAAGACACTAACCACCAAAGAGATTGAAAAAAGACCAGAGTTATTTTTCACTAGTTAATCATCTCAGCAAAATTTCACTAGCAGTGCCTTACTATTTTCATATATGAAATATTCCTTAAGTATATCCTAAAGTTGGTGGAAAGGAAGTAATATTAAAGTGATCCATGCTCCAATTTTGACTTTATCACTTAGAACTAAGTGAACAACCATGATTTAGGTAACTCCTGTGAACTTCATTTTACCCATTTTTCCAGTTAAGAGTGATGATACCCACCCAGAGAAGTGTTGGAAAGAGTGACTGGAATAGAGCATAGAAAACTTTCAGCACTGTGCATGACAAATGATAAACACTTGAAAATATTTCCATTTTCTTTCATTTTTCACTTCTATTTATTCTTGCTCTTTTTTTTTAATCTTTTAAACTTATTATACAATTTTCATATGTTTGGCCCCTTGTCTGCCTTTCTTTGAAAAATTTTTTTTAATGTTTTTATTTATTGTTGACAGAGAGAAAAACATAGCATGTGCGGGGGAGGGGCAGACAGAGAGGGAGACACAGAATCTGCAGCAGGCTCCAGGCTCTGAGCTGTCAGCACAGAGCCCGATACGGGGCTCGAACTCACAGACCACTAGATCATGACCTGAGCTGAAGTCGGACACTCAACCTACTGAGCCACCCAGGTGCCCCCCTTGTCTGCCATTCTTAAATATCAGTGCTTTCTTCTCTGGTCAGGATTTTTATCACTTGGGTTTCACTACAAAGTATTTTGTCACAAGTTTTCTTTAGTGTTATACCTCCTTCTTCCCATATCTAGATACTCACTGTGATTTTTTTTTTTAAATATTGTCCTTTAATGCCTCAGATTTCGTTACTAAGTATTCATGCATTTATTTAGCCAATGTGTTCATATGTTCAATGAGTTAAATAAGTAAATAAGTAAGCATGTAAAACCTATTTTGTGCATAACATTTTGCCATTACATTTATAACAGGGCTTGAAATAGTCAGAATGGTAGGGACAACAACAAGTGTAAATTGTATACATATTTAAATACTTCTTGGGATTAAGCAGAGTCCCTTCATGGAGACTAAGACACAGGTTTCCAAACATTCTTGATTCATAGCACCCTTAGATCAAAAGAAATACTAATAATCTTGTTGATTGATTATTTAGACCAAAAATTTATTTATTTATTTACGTATTTTTTAACGTTTTTTTATTTATTTTTGAGACAGAGAGAGACAGAGCATGAACGGGAGAGAGGCAGAGAGAGAGGGAGACACAGAATCGGAAGCAGGCTCCAGGTTCTGAGCCATCAGCCCATAGCCTGAAGCGGGGCTCGAACTCACAGACCGCAAGATGGTGACCTGAGCTGAAGTCGGACGCTTAACCGACTGAGCCACCTAGGCGCCCCTATGTACCTATTTTTTAATATGGAACACTTCATGGATTCACATGTCATCCTTGCACAAGGCCATGCTAATCTTCTCTGTATCTTCTTAGCGTATGTGCTGCCGAAACAAGCACTAGACCAAAAATTTAATCAGTAGTCTGTGTGGTGGCCTGAGAGGTGCCTTGAGAGCTGCCAACAATAACTGCTTGCAGAAAATGGCGCTTGGCTGCGCAGTGTAGTCTGTGACATCGGTAGATTGTACAAGAGGTCCCTGTGGGATTGGATAGACCTCTGGGTGGGAACAAACAGAAGCAACACAAAGTACAGAGGCTGAAAATCCAAGAAGTCTAAACTCAGATTTGGAAGTTCAGAATCTTTATGAGGGGTACATTATTAAAGTGGAAGGGCATAAAGTATTTAATATATATATATGTCATATACATATATATAACTTCATAGATATCTTATAAAGATTTTATAAACACAAGATGTATTCGTTTCCATTTATACTGTAGCCCTAAACCCCCCTAAATGTTAGGAGTAGGTTGGTTATCAAATTCTATCAGAACACATAAAGAAGAAATAAAGAAAGATTATTACATAAGTAGACTGAGCCATATTTTAAATCTCCATTCTGAATTTGCTTTACTTCTCACCTATACAGCTTAAATAAAGAGAATCACTTGAGACAAATTGGAATAGACGAATTGTATGATGTTATTAGAGTTTGGTTTTCTTTTAATTAGTCATTTTAAACAATTTTGTATAGATAGAACTGACAATGTGGAACTTATAGGTAAAAAATTCACAATAGAAATTTAAAACTTTATCTCAGTTGATGATGCTACCCAGAGAAACATATCAATTTTTACATGTAAACCCAAATATGTAATATTTAGCTATGGATTCACCAATACAACTTAACCCTTACTGTTCCACCCAGTGAAATATAACTTTGCTTCATATATAGGTGTATGCATATGTAAAAATTAAGTGATCTATACACTTAAGATCTGTGCACTTTATAATGGGTGATGTCTCAGTAAATCTTTTAACACAAAAATTTGCTTTGATTATTCAAATTATTTGGGTACCACTATCTTCTTGTTAACTGCTTTTCCCTCTAGTGAGGAGTATCCATTTGCAAAATTACTAACCAAAAAAGAATTCTTTAAAGTTTCAAAGTTATGTATTTCCCACAATGTATGAAAACTATGTCAATTAATAGATTTGATTTCATTTTTAACATATGAGATCTCTATTAACAGCAACAACAAAAATTAAAATACTGTTCATGTTAGAGCAAATTTTAAACTTTTTAGTACTCCTTTAACTTAAGAATATCTGTGTATGTCTATTTTAATGGTCTTCTCTTTTCAAAACATCGTTAAAGTGATGTAAAATATATTCTTTTGAGGGAAAGAAATATACAGCAAAGGGGCTAATATTTTGGTAAGACTGCCATAAAAGAAAACAGCACAAAACAGAAAAACATAATCATTGAGTGAACCATCTGGTGATTATAAATAAGAATTCAGAAGACATTCCATTCTTAAAAGTCTTTTTCATCACTTCTAAACTATATTTCCCCACCATATAGTACATGTAAGCAGCATAATTCAGTGAGTAAGGAGATTCTCCCTACCCCAGGGCCAGAGAATACATAGTGAGGTCCAAAATATTCTCTTTTTTCTTTCTTTCTTTTTTGTTTTTTTGTTTTGTTTTTGTTTTTTTAAGTAGGCTCCATGCCCAACATGGAGCTTGAATGCATGTCGCTGAGACTGAGAGTTGCGTTCTCTACCAACTGAGCCAGCCAGGCGCCACAAAACACCCTTTAAAACAGCAAGCACACAGGGCTGCCTGGGTGGTTCAGTGGGTTAAGCATCTGACTCTGGATTTCAGCTGCCGCTATAATCTCACGTTTAATGAGTTTGAATCTCAAATGGGGCTCTTCACTGACACTGTGGAGCCTGCTTGGGCTTCTCTTTATCCCTCTCTCTTTGCCCTCCCCTGCTTGCGCTCTTTCTCAAAAAAAAAAATAAATAAATAAATAGACATTTATAAAATATATTTTAGAAAACAGCAAAAATAAGATAAGGCAAAAAACAGAAGACTAGGAAACATGGGAGGGAGAAAGAGTCTACAGTTGGGGAACTCGTTTTGTTATGACCCTTCTGGAAAAAAATAGAATGTTATATCTCATTCAGACTATGAGTCTGTACCTTTGTCTATTCTATCATTTTATTGATCCATTTGTCAAAAGAAGGGAAGTATAATACTTCTTATACCATGGACATATTTTGACAAGACTGAAATTTAGCGTCATTGATTTTACACAGTTGGTGGTTACCTCCTTCACCTGCAGTCACGTGTAGCCCTTGGTTTCTCCTCTTTTGCCTGCTATTAGTTTTTATTTGTCTGTATGACTTAGAGTTTGTATCAGTCATGAAAAAGACAAAGGAACATTATTTGTAGTCATTTTGAATATAGATATTAATGTATGTAAAAGATAAAAGGTAAAAAGAGATGAGATATTTTAGTTTGCTCTGGGTGCTTTTTGAGAGCTTATAATTTTGAACAGTAAATTCTTTTTTTTTTATTTTTTAATGTTTATTTTTGAAAGAGAGGGAGAGTGTGCATGTGAAAGCGGGGGAGGGGCAGAGAGAGAGGGAAACACAGAATCCAAAGTAGACTCCAGGCTCTGACCTGTCATCACAGAGCCCGACACAGGGTGCAAACCCAGCAACCGTGAGATCATGACCTGAGCTGAAGTCAGGTGCTTAACTGACTGAACCACCCAGATGCCCCTTGAAGAGTAAATGCTATTGAAGTGGAACGAAATCCACAATAAAATGACATGTGATAAGCTGAACTATAGACTTTTTTGAATCTTGGTATTAAGAAAACTAATTGAATCATAACTTTAAACATACAGTTTGCCATTTTGGAATGGAACAGTATTTCCATTATGCATTTTGTATGTGAAAGCATAAATTATGAGGATATAGTGGGATATTTAATTTTTTAACAAGATTTTTGACTGTTTAGGATATATTTTAAAATGGTTAGTGTTTATATCAACTTCTCTCTTTTTTCTTTTTCTCTACAAGAATTTCATTGAAAACCTATGCTGTTGATGAGCATTCAGTAAATTGATGTTTATTTATTTATTTTTTTTTAAAGGGAAACTTGACTTTCAACGTTTATTTATTTTGGGGACAGAGAGACAGAGCATGAACGGGGGAGGGGCAGAGAGAGAGGGAGACACAGAATCGGAAACAGGCTCCAGGCTCTGAGCTGTCAGCCCAGAGCCCGACGCAGGGCTCGAACTCACAGACTGCAAGATCGTGACCTGGCTGAAGTCGGACGCTTAACCGACTGCGCCACCCAGGCGCCCCAGTAAATTGATGTTTAAAAGATAATCATCTTTAGTTTACTCATTCATACATTTCAACAGAGTAAGAATATTTTTATTGAAGTCCGTAAATCTGAAATAATGTCTTTCACATATGCATATTATAAGTCAAATTAATTTTTGATTGTCTGGATGAATATTTTGCCTAGATTCTTCTAGTTACTTTCCCTTGAAAATTACTAGCCAATGTATTATTTATCAACTCAGGAAGTGGTATTAACATAAATGCATCTCATTTTATTTCCCTGATAATTTGGTATAAGTAGGGTTATACACAGGCACACATGCACAAAAAGACATATTATGTGGAAGATATTTGATTTAAAAATATTATTAAATAGAATATTTTATTGATATAGCATTCACATCATCATTGGAACAAAAATCTGATGCCTTTATAAATGCTTTTTAAACTTAATTTGTCGGTGCTGGGAGAACTGGACAGCAACATGCAGAAGGTTGAAACTAGACCACTTTCTCACACCATTCACAAAAATAAACTCAAAATGGGTAAATGACTTGAATGAGAGACAGGAAAACATCAAAACTCTAGAGGAGAAACAGGAAAAGACCTCTCTGACCTCAGCCATAGCAATTTCTTACTCGACACATCCCCAAAGGCAAGGGAATTAAAAGCAAAAATGAACTGGGGCACCTGGGTGGCGCAGTCGGTTAAGCATCGACTTCAGCCAGGTCACGATCTCGCGGTCTGTGAGTTCGAGCCCCGCGTCAGGCTCTGGGCTGATGGCTCGGAGCCTGGAGCCTGTTTCCGATTCTGTGTCTCCCTCTCTCTCTGCCCCTCCCCCGTTCATGCTCTGTCTCTCTCTGTCCCAAAAATAAATAAACGTTGAAAAAAATAAAAAATAAAAAAATAAAAAAAAAAAAGCAAAAATGAACTACTGGGACCTCATGAAGATAAAAAGCTTCTGCACAGCAAAGGAAACAACCAACAAAACTAAAAGGCAACCAACGGAATGGGAAAAGATATTCGCAAATGACATATCGGACAAAAGGCTAGTATCCAAAATCTATAAAGAGCTCACCAAACTCCACACCCAAAAAACAAATAATCCCGTGAAGAAATGGGAAGAAAACATGAATAGACATTTCTCTAAAGAAGACATCCAGATGGCCAACAGGCACATGAAAAGATGCTCAACGTCACTCCTCATCAGGGAAATACAAATCAAAACCACACTCAGATATCACCTCAGGCCAGTCAGAGTGGCCAAAATGAACAAATCAGGAGACTATAGATGCTGGAGAGGATGTGGAGAAACGGGAACCCTCTTGCACTGTTGGTGGGAATGCAAACTGGTGCAGCCACTCTGGAAAACAGTGTGGAGGTTCCTCAAAAAATTAAAAATAGACCTACCCTATGACCCAGCAATAGCACTGCTAGGAATTTATCCAAGGGATACAGGAGTACTGATGCATAGGGGCACTTGTACCCCAATGTTTAGAGCAGCACTCTCAACAACAGCCAAATTATAGAAAGAGCCTAAATGTCCGTCAACTGATGAATGGATAAAGAAATTGTGGTTTATATACATAATGGAGTACTACGTGGCAATGAGAAAGAATGAAATATGGCCCTTTGTAGCAACATGGATGGAACTGGAAAGTGTGATGCTAAGTGAAATAAGCCATACAGAGAAAGACAGATACCATATGTTTTCACTCTTAGGTGGATCCTGAGAAACTTAACAGAAACCCATGGGGGATGGGAAGGAAAAAAAAAGAGGTTAGAGTGGGAGAGAGCCAAAGCATAAGAGACTCTTAAAAACTGAGAACAAACTGAGGGTTGATGGGGGGGTGGGATGGAGGGGAGGGTGGGTGATGGGTATTTAGGTGGGCACCTTTTGGGATGAGCACTGGGTGTTGTATGGAAACCAATTTGAGAATAAATTAAAAAAAAAGAAATATATTTTTAAGTGTGAGAGAGAAAAAGCAAAAAATAAAATAAAATAAAATAAAATAAAATAATATAAAATAAACTTAATTTGTTTTCCACATACAAAACACACATACACACACACATACACACACACACACACCAAACTTTGTCAAGATAAGCAATGAAAAACTAGGCAATATTAAGCTGGCTTTAGAATATAACCATAGGATAGCTCAGAGGTAATGAGACCACAGTCCATTTTTACAATGATATTAGCTAACTTTTATTTATTTCTTTTATTAAATTTTTTTTTCAATGTTTATTTATTTTTGAGACAGAGAGAGACAGAGCATGAACGGGGGAGGGTCAGAGAGAGAGGGAGACACAGAATCCGAAGCAGGCTCTAGGCTCTGAGCTGTCAGCACAGAGCCCGATGTGGGGCTCGAACCCACGGACCGTGAGATCATGACCTGAGCTGAAGTCGGACGCTTAACCGACTGAGCCACCAAGGCGCCGCAATACTAACTAACTTTTAAAAGTAGACCATTATACCCTAAATTATAAGAAAGGTGATGTTAAAATTTTAAATTACCTTACTTTTTTCTAAATGACATGGTTTAGAAATTCACCTCTAAGAATGAAATTAAAGTAAATGTATTGCTATTTTCTTATGTAATTCTGTATGTTTTCTGGAGAAAAATATCAAACATCTTTAGCCATTTCCTTTTTATATTAGAGCACACCAACATGAAATATGTAGCCACATTTAAAAATAGATGCACTTGCTCTCAAGCATGCTTTCCATTCCTTCTCTCATGCTTTTGGGGGTCCTTAAAACCTAGTTTTATGTCCTTCTTCTTTATCTTGCACTCTAAACACTCATTCAAACAACTTTCTACACTTATTTGCAAATCACTCACAATCTAGAGTCCCCACTGATTTGAATACTTATATTCACCTCTCAAACTCACATACCTAAGACCAAGCCATAGATCCCTCATCCATCTCTAACTGCATAAGGTGTACAACCCCCTAACACACACACACACACACACACACACACACACACACAGAACAAACTCTTTTCATGTTTCTTTTTTTTAAGTTTATTTTATTATTAATTTTTGAGAGAGAAAGAGAGCACAAGGCAGGGAGGGGCAAAGACAGAGAGGGAGACACAGAATCCAAAGCAGGATCCAGGCTCTGAGCTGTCAGGTCAGAGCCCAACGTGGGGCTTGAATTCACGAACTGTGAGATCACGACCTGAGCCAAAGTCCGACACTCAACTGACTGAGGCACCCAGCCGCCCCTCTTTTCATGTTTCAATTTTATTTAAAGACAGCATCCTCCATTCAGTCAGTCATGCAGTGAAACAAACAGTCATATTAGATAGCTCTCTCAGCCCCAAATAACAAAACCATCACTAAGTTTTATTTGTCTTACCTTTTTTTTTTCTCTTGAAACTATTTGTTTCTCTCAGTTCTTGTTTTCATAAAACAAGTCTCAGGAAATATCATCTTTCACCTAGATTCTAAGAATAGTAAATTCCCTTTTCCCATCCCTCTGGCTTTCTTCTAAATCTTCACACCTCTTTCAGAAATAGTTTTTTCTTTCAAAACCAAATCTGATCATGTTATTCCGTTAATTAAAATCCATCAGCAGCTTCCCATGGCCAAGAAAATTAAAACCAAAATTAATGTGACCCCTAAGTTCTTTGTCTACCCCAACATCCTCATTAACTGTTGTTCCTTTCCTATCTGCACACTGACCTTTTGTCTCTTTTCCTTGCCATGTATGTTTTAATGTTTGCACACATCTGTCTGGGATGGTCTTTTCTTCCAGTCACCCACTAGATATAAGCATAAATGTAACTTTTTTCAAGGAAATTATTCTAGACTTCTTCACTTAAAGTCTGTCCCTGGATTATTGACTTTCATAGAATCATGTATATACCACTTATTAGCATTTGTTATAGTTGCTTTTCTACGTGTTTATGAATAATTAATTAATCTTTATTCTCCATCATGTTATAAATACTGTGAGGATTAGACTGTGTTTATTTTTATTCACCAGCTTAAACTTGATTAAAGTAGCAATAAGGATGTTGTCTGGCACATGGTGCAGGCCTCTATAGTTTTTGACTAATAGAATCAATGCATAGATTGTTAAATAAATCACATGACATGTAATCTCAACAAACTAGAAACAAATAGTTTGTGTTAGTTATAATTACTAAGATGACAAGAGCACATTTCTAATAAATAGTCAATAATTGTCTCATAAAACAGATACTACAGTGGGATATGTACAGTAGTATATTCAGAGTTGGAAAAAAGTGTCATTATTATTTTTATATTTTTTAGAAATAACTATTGAACAGTAATGGATGAATGCAAAACTGTCACATTGTTTTTTCTTGTATATTAATCTGCTATGGTAAAGTAAAAACAATCAACCTAGCAACTCTTTATATGTCTTTCAGAAATGATTTGCTTGCTCTTTGCAAATGCCAATTTTGTCAAATTGATTTACATTAAGTTTTGTATTTTCAAAATTATCTATAGCGCGCCATATCGCATTAGATTGTTATGAGAACTACATGAGATACATACAAAAATGTTTAACATAGAAAACATTTAAGTTCATAATTATTAGTTTAATGAGATGGATGCTTAAGTATATTATGGCAATGTAACACAAAAGTGTTACACATACTGGGAACTCAATATATATATAAATTTAATTAGTATCTTCTAGGCTCATATATTTCACACAAGCTATCATGTATCTGAGTAGGGTTTTCACAATAGGAATAGGAAAAATAGGAATATTATTATATGGTATGTTGAAAAGATGCTCAACTTCTTTGTGTTCCCTATGCTTCCCATATACTTCCTTTCTAGTTCCAAATGACTATTGTGTCCAGTCTTACAAAAAATATTTTATTCTCAATATATCTCTAGACAATGAAAATATGTTTCCTGGCTGTCTGGTTAAATAATAGAACTCTTCAGTCAATGTCTTTGATAAGTTGGTTTCACTAAGCATTTCTTCAGTTTAGCATTTTTATGAAAAAAAAGAACTATTTCTTTTAACAACTACTGTTATTAAGGTATTAGAATTTGTCCTATAAATTTGAAATGTAGTATGGAAAGAAAATAAATTAGCAACAAGAGGCAATGTTTTAGGTCCAGAAGATGTGGATCACAAGGAAGGCTTTGTGAAACACTGGACAATTTTTCTTAGAGCAAGTCTAAAATTCAACTTCAGTTTTGTTATCTGTCTTCATTGTAATAACCACAGATGTACTTCTGGATCTCTTAAAGTGCTCATGGAAAAAAAAAGGAAATAGGATGATTTTTATATAAATTATCTTAGTTCTTAAGCAATAGGACCAGGCTTTAAGTCTGTTTCTCAATATCTTAAAGATTTTAAGTAATATTATACAGCTTAATCCAATTTTTATTGATGTTGTCATTATACCAGGTTTTTCAGAAAATTGTGTGGTTTTTTTTCTGCACTCTGGTAGGAAACAATAAACTAGATTGTCAGTCTTAATTTGTCAAGTTACAGGGCAGATGAATTAGTTTCTGTTTGCCAAAATATGATCTTTTAAAATGTGAAAGAAAAACTCAAAATCTCAAAACAAAACTTCTATTATGTGTATCAAATTATTTGAAACCTTAAAAATAATTTTGTACACATTATAGAAGACTAAAATTCTTAAAACTTCAGACTATGAATTATTGAAATTAAAGGTTGTCTTTCTTTCCCATTCCTAGTCCCCATTCCTCATCAGATATTACTACTTTTCTGTCAGATTCATGTTATTTTACAAATCAGGGGGACCTGGTTGGCTCAGGTGGTTGAGCGTCCAACTTTGGCCCTGGGCATGATCTCCCAGTTCGTGGGTTCGATCCTTACATAGGGCTCCCCTGCTGTCAGCCTGTCAGTGCAGAGCCTGTTTCAGATCCTCTGTCCCCCTCTCTCTGCCCCTCCCCCACGTGTGCTCTCCCCAAAATAAATAAATATTAAAAATAATAAAATAAAAATCATAAGTTGTTTTTATTTGGCAAAAGAGTAGAAGAGAAAGGCAGACTACTTTACTACTTTTTTTTTCCTTTGGTGGGAGCTGGCAGAGTTTTGTTTATGACAGTGTGAAATACTGCTTCATAGAGGAAAGCTTTAAATGTGATTTTTGGTGGGAGAACTCAGGGTTTGCGGCTGGACTTTTACTTGCGAGAAACAGAAAATGACTCTGGCTAACACAAGTAGAAAAGGAAACCATTGGAGTATAGCTGGGGCTCATAGAATTATTCAAATGACCAGAAAATTGGCACATGGAAAAGCCAGGGGGTGAAGCAATGACAAGCACAACCAAAGCCACCACAATGAAGTAGTGTCAGAAGACTTGTGCTGCTTGCACATCTGCCCTGAACACCCAGGACCACCACCCACATAGCCAGGCACTGGATCATCATCTGATGCTTGACATGAACGTGATGTCACTACTGAATCCAGAGAAGGTCCACTATATACTTGTACCGAGATTCTAAATCCCAGGCTGGAACATCTGCTAATGTTGAACATAGTGCATATTCTTGCTAATCAGAATCAGGAAAAGGAAACCTACCTGGCTTTTATTATGTAATGCAGATCACTATCCACCAACCAAATTGACATCCTGGAATAGGAAAAACATTTATTTGTTTTTATTTTATTTTATTTTATTTTATTTTATTTTATTTTGAGAGAGAGAGTGTGGGAGGGGCAGAGAGAGAAAGGGGGAGAGAGAGAATCCCGAGCAGACTCTGTACTGTCAATGCAGATACAAACCAAGAAATCATGACCTGAGCTAGAATCGAGAGTCAGAGGCTTAATCAACTGAGCCACCCAGATGCCCCTAAGAAAACCATTTAAATGCTGTGTAACTAAAACGCAAAATAGCCAGTGGGCCACTATCATTAAGACTTGAGTTTTCTTCTAAGGTCTTATAGAAACCTTTGGTCAGGCTATATTTGCTGCTGAAATATTTACAGCAAACTCATACATTGAGTTTAACAACAGACCTTTGCTGTACTTCCAAACCAAACTCTGTTTAAGACTCCAAAATGAAGTATCCCATGACATATCTCTTCTATAGATACAGATACTTTCCAAATGTTGCTTGGGGACAATGCGCAGGGGTTCACTACTCACTGAAAATGTCAACTCCTGGGGTGCCTGGGTGGCTCAGTTGGTTAAGCTTCCGACTTCAGCTAAGGTCATGATCTTGCAGTTTGTGAGTTCGAGCCCTGCTTTGGGCTCTGTGCTGATTGCTCAGAGCCTGGAGCCTGCTTCTGATTCTGTGTCTCCCTCTCTTTCTGCCTCTCCCCACTCATGCTCTGTTGCTTTCTCTCAAAAATAAGTAAACATTAAAAGAAAAGATTAAAAAAGAAAAAAAAAAGAAAATGTAAACCCTTTGTGACTCCAGTCTCGGCAATTCCAACAGTCGCTCTCATGGTGGGTTGCTTCTGTCTCCTCCAATCTTTCATAAATTGTCTTCAGTACAGCTCCATCTTCCAGATGTCCTGGGTGTCAGCTTTCAGGAAGTCTTCTGAAAAAAAAAATACTAAAATAAAGATATCTCACTGTTTGGCCTCTTATCAGAGAAAGACTCAGGACTCAGAAATGGGATATATTTAGGTTGAGAAAGGAAGCTGTTATTTTTCATTCTTGGTAAAAACAGGATGCAAATTAATTTATCATGAAGTCATACTGATTCCCCCTCTGAAGCTCTAAGGCTTTTTGTTTTGGTTTGGTTTGATTTTGGTTTTGGATTTGGTTTCTTTTCCCCTGCAAACCGTAGGGCCCCTCGCTGCTCACCAGCTGGGCAGCAGCACTGCATGTAGGCAGTGCATGATGGGGACCTACCTACTAGATTTTAGCCTGGTTGTTTTTGCCACACAATCTGAGCCCCAGCTGTGAAGGGTGAAAGATGAAGCAGTTGAAAGCTGAATCTACACCTTTTAGTACCAGTTTAGCTTCTCATCTTTTCATTTATTTTACTATTTATTTAGCTATTTGGTTGAGATCTACGATAGAATTAATTTTCTTATAGAACTTTGAAGATACCACTCTGGCATCTTCTCTTACGAAGTTCATGATAATCAATCTTACTCTTTTGAAGGTGCTCCATCTTTTCTCCAGCTGTTTTGGAGTTTATTTTTGACCTTCATTTTTGGCACTAAGGTTATTGTATGTGTAGATTTTTCATAGTTATCATTCTTGGGACATTTTGAGTTTCCTGACTCTTTCTAACCACAATGCAAAGTGTTTAGCAGGATTTTCTTTATTTTTGTCCTTAAAGTAACGTTTTACTGCCACACTGATGAATTTTTTGAAAGGTTTCCTCTTTCTGTTTATCAGCTGCAGATGTTGGAAGACCCATCCTGGATCTTGTCCGTATCACTTTGCAGTAGTACCAGTTTTAAGATGCTGTCCCAGTTATTCAATTGGTTATAGGTGGGATGTCGTGCATGGTTTCCTACTCCAAGACGGCTGGAAACACAGATCTCTTGTCACATAATTACAGCATAACAGGATATTTAGGTGGTTTGGACGTGATGATTCAGTGGGAATGTCACAAAACATGTACCAGTTTATGTCAAGAGCAACTGAGTAAATATAGGCGTTATTTATTGATTTGATGAGGATCAGGAAAGACAACACGCAGGGGGAAGGACTGTTGTAGAAGTGTACGTAAGTGATGCCTTGCCGAACTCTAAGTCTTGCTACTCAGCTGTGCAAATAACTTCATCTTGATTTTCTTTTTTTAACTGTCATGACTGTACTTTGCCTGCTGCTCTTCCATTTGGATTACAATGAATAATTAAAAAAAAAAACATTTGGATAATCAACATCTTTATATTAGGGCTTCCTCTTCCTAACCAAGAACATGAATTATATTTTAACTTTTACAGTTACTTTTATATAATTGAGTAAAAATTTTGTGAAATACATAATAAAAATACTATTTACATGTATGTTTTATTTCTTTCTCAATATTTTATGTTTTGGGTTGCTATTTCAAATGGCTTTCATTGAGTCATATATACATGTGTTCAGTGTGTGTGGATGAATATTTATGTGTGTAAAGGTCTAGCTAGGTAGGATATATTAAATATGTTAAAACTCCTTCCTATAGGTATATAAAAATACAGTTGAATTTTCATCTTAATCTCATATTGGTATATTCACATATATATTCCTATGTTTTATCACGAAATTATCTGGATTCCATAAGGAGGCACCATGTATCATCAGAGAACAAGAATATTTTTTTTCTTTAATTCTACTTATTTGTTTTAATTTCTTAAATCATCTGGGTTTTTTTGTTTTGTTTTCCTTTGTTTTTTTTTTTTGGCTTCTATATTTGCTAAGTTCTTTAGTAATTGTGGAGTAGAGTTAGTGAAAACATACATCCTTATTCTCGTTTTTCACAAATTTTTCCATCAATTTTTCTCATTATGCTGTACAGACATACTTTATTTTATTGTGCTTCACAGGTACTTCAATTTTACACATTGAGAGTTTGTGGGAACCCTGTATCGAACATGTTTATCAATATCATTTTTGCCACATTTGCTCACTTCAGACCTCTGTGTCATATTTTGGTAATTGTTGCAATATTTCAAACTTCTCTATTATTTTTTAAAGGTTTATTTATTTTGAGAGAGAGAGAGAAAGAAAGAGAGATAGAGAGAGAGAAAGAGAGAGAGTGAGAGAGAGAGAGAGAGAGAGAGACAGGGAGCACAAGCAGGGGAAGAACAGAGAGAGAAGGAAAAAAGAGAATCTCAAGCAGGCTCTGCACTGACAGCATGGAGCCCAACATGGGGCTCAAGCCTATGAACAATGAAATCATGGCCTGAGCCGAAATCAAAAGCTGGACGCCTAACTGACGTAGCCATCCAGGCATCCCAAAACTTTTCTATTATTATTATTTTATGATGATCTGTGATCAGTGACCTTTGATGTAACTATGGTAATTGAATATTCCACACACTGCATCCATATAGTAGCAAACTCAATCAATAAATGTTGTGTGTGTTTTGACTGATCCACCGACAAACCATCATCACTTCTCTCTCCCTCTCCTCAGGGCTCCCTATTCTGTGAAACACAATAATAATTGAAATTAGGACAATAAATAATCCAACAGTGTCTTCTAAGTGTTCAGGTGAAAAGAAGAGTTGCATGTTTCTCACTGTAAATCAAGAGCTAGTGAGGAACACAGGTTGAAAGTCTGGATAATCTGAAAGCTGGCCTTCTTATACCAAGTTAATCAAGTTGTGAATGTGAAGGAAAAGTTCTCAAAGGAAATTAAAAGAGCTATTCCAGTGAATACATGAATTACAAGGAATCAAAACAATCTTGTTGCCGGAGAAAGCTTTAGTGGTCTGGATAGAAGTTAAAACCAGCCACAGAGTTCCCTTAAGCCAAAGCCTAATCCAAAGCAAAGCCCTACCTCTCTTCAATTCTGTGACAGATGAGAGAGTTGAGAAAGCTGTAGTAGAAGAATTTGAAGCTAGCAGAGGCTTGTTCATGAGGTTTAAGGAAAGAAGTCATCTCCCTAACATCAAAGTGAAAGGTCAACTGTAAATGCTTATGGAGAACCTACAGCAAGTTTTCCAAATGATCTAGTGAAGATCACTAGATCACTAGTTCACTAGATCTAGTGAAGATCAGTAATTAAGTTGGCTATACTAAACAACAAATTTTCATTGTAGACAAAAAAGCCTTCTTTTGGAAGATGATGCCATCTAGGACTTTCATGGTTAGAGAGAAGTCAATGCCTGGCCTCAAGGTTTCAAAGAGAGCCAAACAAGATTCTTGTTAGAGGCTACTGCTGCTGGTAACTGTAAGTTGAAGCCAGTGCTCATTTACCACCTGAAAACCCTAGTGCCCTTAAAAATTATGCTCAATCTACTCTGCTTGTGTTCTATCAATGGAAAAACAAAGCCTGGATGACAGCAGTGGTTACTGGCTTACAGTAAACATTGTTTACTGAATAGTTTTTTTTTTTTTTTTAATTTTTTTTTTTCAACGTTTATTTATTTTTGGGACAGAGAGAGACAGAGCATGAACGGGGGAGGGGCAGAGAGAGAGGGAGACACAGAATCGGAAACAGGCTCCAGGCTCTGAGCCATCAGCCCAGAGCCCGACGCGGGGCTCGAACTCACGGACCGCGAGATCGTGACCTGGCTGAAGTCGGACGCTTAACCGACTGCGCCACCCAGGCGCCCCTATTTACTGAATAGTTTAAGCCCACTGTTAAGACATAATGTTGGGGGGAAAAAAGATTCCTTTTAAAATATATAACTGTTCATAGACAAGAACATTGTCACCCAAAAGCTCTAATGGAGATGTGCAATGAGATTAATGTATTTTCATGCCTGCTAACAAAACATACATTTTGAAGTCCATAGATCAGGGAGTCATTTTTACTTTCAAGTCTCATGATTTAAAAAATGTGTTTTGTAAGGCTATAGCTGCCATACAAGGTGATTCCTCTGATGGATCTGGACAAAGTAAATTTAAAACCTTCTGGAAAGAATTCACCACACTAGATACTAGAAAGAACATTGGTGATTCATGAGAAGAGATCAAAATATCAATGTCACCAGGAGCTTTGAAGGAGTTGATTCAAACCCTCATGTATGACCTTGAGGTACTCAAGACTTCAGCAGAAACAGTTACTGTACATGTGGTGGAAATAGAGAACTAGAATTAGAAGAAGAGCCTAAAGATGGAATTGAATCACTGCAATCTCATAATACAACATGAAGAGATGAGAATTGTTTTCTTATGGATGAACAAAGAAAGTAAGTGGTTTCTTGAGATGAAAGCTACTCCCAGTGAAGATGCTGTTGAAATGACAGCAAAGAATTCAGAATATTATATAAACTTAGTTGATAAAGCAGGGAGCAGGGTTTGACAGAATTGACTCTAATTTTGAAAGTCATTCTACTGTAGATCAAATGTTATCAAGTAGCATCACATGCTGCAGAAAAATTGTTCCTGAAAGAGTCAATTGATGTGGCAAACTTCCTTGTTGTGTTATTTCAAAAAAATTATCATAGCATCACACTATCCTTCAGCAACCACCAACCTCATCAATCAACAACCATCAACTGTAAGGCCAGACCCTCCACCAGCAAGATTACTACTCACTGAGAACTCAGATGATAGTTAGACTTTTTTTTGCAATAAAGTATTTTTAGTTAAGGTGTCTTCACTGTTTTGTTAGACATAATGGTCTTGCACACTTAATAAGCTATAGTATAGTATAAATGTAACTTTAATATGCACTAGGGAAACCAGAAAATTCTTTTTAACATGCTTTGTTTTGCTATTTGCTTTACAGAGGTGATCTAGGACCAAACTCTCAATTCTCCCAAGGTATACCTGTATTATGAATGTTTTCTTTCTTTCTTTCTTTTCTCTTTTTTTTTTTGCAATATCTTCCAGATAATGAATGACCCTTATTTCATCCAGTTATTGACTCTTTAATTCTAATGATTGCATTTTAGACGTTTACTATTCTACTTAACTCTTGTTCATGTTTTTTTTACAAATTTTGATAATTTTTTATTCCTTGTTCATGTTTGCAATCCCCTCTTTTTTATCTTTACATATTAGACATCATTATTTTATATGCAGCATTTTATGGAGCTAATATATTAAGTTCATATGGTTATGATGTATCATATGGTTTACTAAATTGTTCATATTGAAATTATGCATTGTGCGTATATACCAATCTGTATCTATATCTATATCATCTATATATTCCTGGTATCTTTCCTTTAATATATAATTTTTATATTTTATACAAATATGCTGTTTCCATGTTACCTTCAGCTAAAAGTGACCCACCCTTCACGTAAAAATGTGATTTTAAATTTATTTCCTTTACTCTGTTAATTCACTAGGAACTTACTGTAGCATCGACATTCTAACCTGGTGAAAGTTTAGGTAATGTTATCTAGCTTCCATTATCTTAGAGATGTCCTCTTAATATGAACCTTGCTTTTTCAAAATTAACATGCATGTGTAGATTTAAAATAGAAATGAATTGCCATTATAAGCATTTTTTTAAGAAACAAACATAGATAAAGAACTAATTCAGTCCTATTCTTTGGCTTCTTCATTATGACTGCAATTTAGAGTAGAATTGTATGTTCCCACATGCCTCAGAGCAC
The DNA here is from genome assembly GCF_022837055.1 of Prionailurus viverrinus. Taxonomy (NCBI): domain Eukaryota; kingdom Metazoa; phylum Chordata; class Mammalia; order Carnivora; family Felidae; genus Prionailurus; species Prionailurus viverrinus. The sequence continues at coordinate 92,246,714 of NC_062564.1, forward strand.
TAAATGTGGTTAGCATGGGTAAAATTTAGCTACCTGAAAAAAAATGTTTTATATAAAATCAAGGGCACTGGCTAAAAAGAGATCTTCATGGTCCTAGAAAATATCTAACAAGCCTCTAAGATAACCAACAATAAGCAGAGAGAAGCGAAGAGAGGAAGGTGACATTTTGTTAAATGCAACATGGGCATCTGAATCATAATATTAAAAACATTATTTGCTAGTAAAATCATTTGCATTTGTCAAATGCCTTACCATCTCTTCCTCTAACTGATAACTTTTAAATGTATTGCATACACTTATGTGTTTGCATTTATTTTTTGCATTTTTCTTTAGTAAATTATAAGTAAATGTTTTTGAATATGTATATGTATGATATCTACATTTATATGTTTATGTGTATATATAGACATGTGCTTATTATATTACATATATATATCCTAAAATTATATATATATTCGTTTTGAAGAATTGAAGTTTGTACAGGCTAAAACCAAAATTTGAACACAGGCATATCTGTATCTCTATATCCAGGTGTATTTCTACATTTATATCTGTATCTTTATCTTTGCATGCACCAATTATTTTACTGTGGAAAAGCTGTTTTCCATTATGAATCTCTTTTAGAACTTTAAATTTTAGATTTTAGAACTTTAATTGAAAATAATGAAAAAAGAGAAAATAATGACAAAAATATTTATCGTGCATGGTGGTTGGTAGATTTAAAGAACACCGTACAATTAAGTGTAGAAACACAAGGAAACAGTCAAGAATTACCCTAGCACTATAAAGATATTACTTTTCATTCAAAGAGTGATAGACTGAGATGCTGTACAACCAGAATCTGACATGCGTAGTGTTTAAGGACTATTACACCGTTACAGAATGAAGTACTGACAACATTGAAAAGCTTTGAATTTCCAGTCCCTTTTTATATCACTGACCTAGGATGACATTACTCAGGACATGTTTCTTGATGATTGCCATTTAGAAAGATAGGCTGTGCTTCTTGGATGAATAATTCCTCTTTGAAGCACTAATAAGCACTTGAATGTGCGGTTAGTTAATATCAGTATGTGTTAGAGCACTAAGGTTTAGAAAAACACCCCACTGAAATCAAATAAAATCTACCTGATTTATGGGCCAGACAGTTAAATAAGACTCACAATGATTTTAGCAGCTTTACTGGTGCTCAGATTTACAGACAATTGAATTTCTACAGCAGAATCTTCCTGACAATAAAATTTAGTGATAAAGTAGGAAACATTGTTAGCACTAAGGAGGAAATTGTTAAGAAGAAGAGAAATTGATATTTGTTATGGCAGCAACAAAAAGATTCAGTGTGAGTACAGTAAGGTTAGTTATCCAGGGAGATAGAAAAAAGGGCTTAAAATAAATGTTTAGATTGACATTAATCTTGCAGAAACAGAGGGGAGAAAATGACCTGGGGATAGCACAGTAATTAATAGTCTGAAATTAAAAGTTCAGGGTCTAGCAGGTATAATGAAAGAAAGTAAAATCCCACGGTACATATATTTTTTTAAAGGTAATTAAAAATCAAGTAGATAATAGACCTTGTTCACAGAGCATACCAGTACTAATCACTATTTCAATATTAAACTGAATTGAAGTATTGTTCCTTTTTTCCTTCCCACAAAGCTAAAATCTTAAAAGGTAGTGTTAAATAATCATCAGAAATGTGTGGAATAAAAATGCAACACACATTGACCAGGAATCATTAAGAACTATTTCTGAGAATACTATGCCATGCTACGTGAAGGTTAACTTTTGAGTTCAGATATTTTAAAAATTTTTTAACGTTTATTTATTTTTGAGAGAGAGAGAGAGACAGAGTGCGAGTGGGGAAGGGGCAGAGAGAGAGGGAGACCCAGAATCTGAAGCAGGCTCCAGGCTCTGAGCTGTCAGCACAGAGCCTGAAATGGGGCTTGAACCCATGAAACGCTAGATGGAGACCTGAGCCAAAGTCAGAGGCTTAACCACCCAGGTGCCCCTCAGATATTTTTTTTTTGATGTGCATTATGAAAGCCGCCAATAACCATGTTATTATTCTAAAAGTATAGTGACCATGTTTGAAGATTTAGAAACATATGTCAAAATTTATTTTATTTGAATACAAAAATTGTTTTTTCTTGAGTATTTATCATGAAAGTACCTTAACTAAGTAGTATGGTCTTTGCATTCTTTAGACTTGGTGGATACTTATCTGATAAAGTCTACTCCTACTTTAATTATAAGTTAAACATAAACAGTTTAGAGATCCAAATTATAGTTACCCTAAGATAATTATATACTTGTGATAGATATTTAATTTGGGTCTGAAAATATGTCTTAAAAACACATATTCAGGGGCACCTGGGTGACTCAGTCAGTTGAACAGCAGACTCTTGATTTCGGCTCCTGTCATGGTGTCATGGGTGTGGAATCAAACCCCACATCAGGCTCTGTACTTGCAATGCAGAGCCTGCTTGGAATTGTGTCTCTCCTCTCTCTTCCCCTCCCCTGCTCACTCGCTCTCTCTCTGCCCCTCAAAATAAATAAACATTTAAGAAAACCACATACTCACTTCATCAAATATTTATTGTATCACAAACACCAGGTAGTTTGACAGTGCACAAGTGAAAAAGGCCTAATTCTAGCTCTTTTTTTTTTTAACGTTTATTTTTTTAAGACAGAGAGAGACAGAGCAGACAGGGGAGAGGGTCAGAGAGAGACAGAGGCACAGAATCCGAAACAGGCTCCAGGCTCTGAGCTGTCGGCACAGAGCCAGACCTCAGGCTCGAACTCGCGGACCCTGAGATCATGACGCAAGCCGAAGTCCCGGCACACAACCGACTAAGCCAGCCAGGAGCCTCTAGTTCTTGCTCTTTAAAAGACTTTTCAAGAGTGAATGAAGCCGACATTAAGCATTTTCATTGAGAAGGAAACCCTAGTGGCAAAGCAGGGAGGGCACAGGCTTCAATGCTGGAGCGATCTAATTTCTGAATTCTTGCTGAGCCCTTTGTACAGTGACAAGTTTCATTGATTACTTAAAAACTCTGAGCTTCACTCTTTTCTTTTGTAAACTAGTGGTCATGCCTGTGTTAGGATATTAATATCTGTAAAACTGTACATGTAATAGGCATCCAATAAGTGCTTTTTCTTGCTGGTTTTGTGGGTTTTTTGGGGGGGGAGGGGGGTGAGAGTCTGACATGTAATTTCCATGACCTTTTTTGGGGTCATTTTTCATTATCAGAAGCTATTTTATTTATTTTATTTAAAAAAAAATTTTAATGTTTTATTTATTTTTGAGACAGAGAGAGACAGAGCATGAGCAGGGGAGGGTCAGAGAGAGAGGGAGACACAGAATCCGAAGCAGGCTCCAGGCTCTGAGTTGTCAGCACAGAGCCCGACGTGGGGCTTGAACTCACTAACTGTGAGATCATGACATGAACTGAAGTTGGACGCTTAACTGAATGAGCCACCTAGATGCCCCTATCAGAAGCTATTTTAAAAACAAAGCCACACAATATAGTCTCCATTTAATTTTCTTCCCATTTGCAGCATGACACAATCTTCCAGTCACTTATATTATCTTGGGTGAAATAGTTCGCTATTAAATTAAAGTATATTTATTAAATATTTGCCCAAGTCTCCCAGGGCCTCCATACTACTTATAATATGTGGAATCAAAAAGAATGCACAGAAGAAACACTTAGAGAAAAGTGCATATCCATATATTGGAAATAGCTCAACAGATGTGTTAGGAGGAATAAATCTAAGAAACCACAGGAAGAGATTATTGGAATCTATTCCATAGCAAATATTTTATGATGTAAGCTTTGAACTGAACTTTGAATAGTAAAAGAAATGTAGCTTCAGATGAAACAGTACAAAGATGAATATTATTATAAATGTTTCCCTTGCTTTTATATTTGTAATTATCACATATTGATTATATGGTTTCTTTTTTGTATGATTGCTTTGAGGCACAAAATTGTATTTCTTGCCAGGCTGTTTGAATCTATGTTTTTACTATCTAGTAATTAGATCTGAAGAGAAATTACATTAAAAATGCCACTGTGATTATGGGTTGGAAGAGGATTAAATAAAATGACAGAGTTACTATAAAATTTGGCTATTTCTTGGGGTTTAAGTTCTATGTTTTCTATATAAATATACCAGGATGTTTTATTAAATGCTGTAGCAAATAAATATATGTTTCCTAACAAAGTGTTAATTTTTGTGTTCTTCTATATCTTCTGAACTTTCATTTCCTCAATATTTAGTGATCTGCACTTCGTTTGTATGTTTGTTTTGTTTTTCTCCTACTCTCCGAATGAAGTGATAAGTAGATGGAAATGTTCATAAAAATTGTGGTTACCCATAGTAACAAGTATTTCGAGCAATTATGAACTGTTTTGAAAGGTGAAACTCGTAATTCTCTCCTAAACAAGCAGATTTAATTGAAGTTAAAAATGCTAAAACAGCAGATTTTTCCATGAAAAAAACACTCTATTTTCCATCTTTCAAAGAGTCAGGAATGTTTAAAGGCAATGGCAAGCGCTGAAAATGTAAGAAAAAATATAAACCTTGTAACCTCAAAAATAGTTGTATAGGGCTTTCACCTCAAGGAAGCAAAACGGTAGTATAGAGTATAGATACAAAGAACACGGTAAATGTTTTATTTGCTGAATTTAGTATTTGATTTTTGTCTTTAAGTTGAGTAACGTGTGCAAACTTGTTGTGTAGCATTAAACTAAATTGCATTTGTTTAACTAGCCATTTTCTATTTAAATTACTGCTTTCCAAAAGAGCTGCCAAAGAGCAGCAAAAGAATAAACTCAGAGATGGTGTTGAAAAACAGAGTGCACAACTCAAAAATAAAATAAAATAAAATAAAATAAAATAAAATAAAATAAAAAGTACCTCTCAATTTAGAAATATTTTGTCCATAATTTTGCAAATTAGTTTCATGTCAATTTATAGATAAAAGCAATACATTTGTGCTTGCTCTATTCTGCAAAAAAGGATTTAGAGTTAAGGCACATTATATGAGTTCTTCATGATAACTGTTTGTACGTGATAACTGGATTTGACTGCTTTGGTCTTTATTTATCTCACCTGTATTACAAACCCCTGAAAAGGAGAGCTAAATCCAAGTAAAGAAAAAAAAAAAAAAACTGAATCCATTACAAAATTGATCAACTTTCTCACCATACTTCTTTAAATCAAAAAGTTCAATTTATAAAGAAAATCATTATCCTGATACTTTCATTTTTCCAATTGTCCATCTTAGTCATAGAAATCCGAGCATTTTCCCCAGCGAAATTATTGCTAGATTAAAATTCACCGAGGAGAAATCTGTCTAGTCATATTAAAGTAACTGTGCACAGCTATTGAAAAAAAAATTCTATTGGAATGCAGATGATTAAACTGGCAGAGAAATATATGCAGTATTTTGAGTGTTTGTATATTTTAAATTGTGATAAATATTAAGGATGTTAAGGGACAATCATCCTTACAACACACAAATTAAAACAATCAATTGTGTTAGATATCAGAGAAATATTAAAAATATCCCTCCTTTGTTTAAATATAGAACTTGACATTTATTCAACCAATTTATTTGACAAGATTGATTAAACATAATCTGACACCGTTTAGGCATAAATTCATGACATATAAATCTGACTTTGTGTGTGTGTGCGTGTGTGGAGAGAGCACCAACTAGAAATATAAATGAAGTGCATTTTTAAAGTCTGTGTGTTTAACTATTTATGAAACAAAAACCACTTTGTATATGTATTAATGAAATTGTCTTCTCCCTGTAAAGAAGGTGTAATCAAAAAAATGAATGTAAAACAGTTCAGGAAGGAAGAGCCATAACCCCTCTTTCTTTTCTTTCTAGTTCTCTTGGTAAAGCTAGTTTGAGTCCAGTCAGGATCAGCATATTCTAAGATAACAATATAGCAACCGAGCATGAGATTTGCATCTCCACTTTAGATTTTTCATTCTTGAACCTCTTTTTGCCTTATCAGTAGAGCTACCAAAGGGCTTAGCAAATGCTGCTGGAGTGGAATCTTTCACTGCATTTCAGACTGAAAATGTAATTGTTCATGTCCATTTCCAGCAGCAGGCCATGTCTGCAGACTTGCGATAAATCCAAGCGAAGAACAGGACAGACTTGAGGATGTATGCAAATAAAATATTAACCTACATCTGCAAGAGTTAATGTAGGAAATTCTATTATAGATATTATGTACATAACTTATTTTCATTTGTGCTTTACATTGAATGGCCTCATCAAACTGAAAAATATTGAACCTGCATTTCAAGTAATATAGGTCACTTTAAACATGCCTAATATTACCATGCTATTGGCAAATTTATTTCTGTCATTTAGATCAAAGGCATGTATTTGCTACATTTCCATGCCTGCTTTTCAAATATACTGCCGTTCTTTCTTCCCTCTACAAATGTAAACTTAATGCTTGTAATCCTACAGAATATAGAAAATAACAAAACTAAATTGTATAAATGATCTTATTTTCCTATTTTCCCCAAAACAATATTTAGATCTTTGTGTAATTGCATTATTACTTGCTTATCCACACTGCTTTAATTTATTTTAATGACATTATAAGAAAGCAATATGTTTATATCATATTTATTACATTATATTATGTATATTATATTATATTATATTATATTATATTATATTATATTATATATATTATACGGAAATAATGGATAATAATTTTAAAAAGAAGGAAAAATCTAAACTTACCAGATTAAAACATATCGCTTTTAAATGTAATAAGAAAAATTCGATCTCTGAATAAAGGAACTATAAACTGTAATAAAAACTATTAAGATAAATATATGGGAAGTAGATATATTGTGACCAACTCCAGGGAGTTATTCAATTTTGTGTATATGCTGAGTTAATTTAAAAAAATGTGATTCTTTTGATTATAAAGCAGAAAAGAATAAAAAGAAGAAGAAGAAGAAGAAGAAGAAGAAGAAGGAGGAGGAGGAGAGGGAGGAGAGGAAGAAGAAGGGAAAAAGAAAAAAGGGAGAAAAAAACAACAAGTCAATTGGATTATCTCCAGAAAGGAAGCAGAGGCTGCAATCAGGATAAAATGAAATACCAAGTTTCATTTGAAATGTCTTAAATAACATTTGGAAGTGTCTTAAACACAAAATTTTCTATAGCTTCTTCTACATTATCAAATACTGGAAACATATAGGACCCCCCCCCCTTTGGAAAGTTAATGTTGTTTTTTTGATAATAGGAGATTAACAAAATGTTTTTCTACTTACTGTAAAAGATTGATGCTTCCTATCACAGAAAGAAAATGTATTTGAACTAAGAGTACAATTATCAGTTTATTTACAACTGTTTGTATAGTTGGCATTCACTAAGGTATTTTTTCTAAACATCATTTTCATCCACATAAGTTGCCATTTTTCTTATTTTTCTAAGGTTTTGTGTTGAGGCTATGTTCGTTGCGCTGTTAACACCAAGTACAGCCGATCTGGTGTCACCATTACTCTTTATACCTATGAAGATTGCAAAGTGTATGGAAAGACACATTTCCTTTTATTTATCCCTTATAGATATTATTTTTGATGCTGTCTACAGATGTGGCTGCTTTACTAGTTAGAAAATTGTAAGACTACATTCCTATAAAGAGCAGCTCTTTTGGAATCATAAATTGGAAATAACCACTTTTTAATTTTGATGTATAATATTGATAAGTAGGGTGATAAAACAGTTTCATTGGAGATGTAGGAGTCTGTGTATATTGTTGCGACACAAATATATTTGTTTGGTTTAATAGTGTAATGTTTACCTTTTCAGAAGGGTCTAGATAGATCACATGGAGGCAGAATTAACACAACAATCTGAAGTTCAAAATGATTGGGTTTGCAGACCATCTTCAAAACCTACTTTATGGCATGGGGTAAGTTAATCAGCCTCCCTGTGTATCAATTTCCTGGACGATAAGACTGATAAGATTTATGCCTTGAAAGTTTCAATGAGTTTTGGAGTGATGTAAATGATACATGATATATTCAACCAACATGACTCAAACAGCATTGAATTCACATATTTGATTAGATGGCTGACATGAACCCTACATGACAACTCAAAATTAATTAGATTTTTTCTTCATTGAAACTTACCCATTCTTTTAAGTAGTTGTACTGTTTCATATTTCCTGAAGTTAAAATAAATACTTCCAATGTGGTAGACAGATAAAAATGTGTAGATTACGGTACTCTGCAAAGGACTGTTAATAAAAATCAAGATTAATGATTAATAAAGATTCCTGATAATAATTCTCAACAAACACATTTTTTGTTGGGAACTATTAGAGTTGCCCCTTTCCTGCAAAAAGAAAAAAAAAAGAGGAGGAAACATAATTACATACATAGAACATATATTTTATATTTTCCATAATTTTTTGTGTTGTGGATCTTAAGAGTAAAACATATGAGAGGGGTACAAAGCCCACATTTTCAAATTTATATAATTCAGCCGAAGTAATCATCTTTTCCATCTCATCTTAAAGATGACAGCAAAAATAATCAGGTAAAGATGCAGAGATCAATAATCCTGGCTGAGAGAACACTATCTTCAAAGGATTAGAGGCTAGCTAGGGCATTATAGTTCAGCAACTTTTGGATATAGAATATAAGGATATAGGACCCATGGTAACAGAGAGGATTATAGAAATAAGAAGCTATCAGATTATTTGTATGTCATCCATTAAGGGAAGCAAACTGTCAGTTTTAATCCAGAACCATCACTCTGAACTTCAGTGTAGAAAATTGAATAAATTCAGATGTGAGGATACCACTTTAGAGGCATTCTTAGTAATCTGCCTAAGAGATGATGAAGAACCCACAACACTGGATAATGAAGGGTGGAATTGACTAGACTTGATTGACGAAAGAAAAGGACAGCCACGAGTCTCTAGACTAGTGTCATTCAGTAGTTATGGTGGCCCAAGACTCAGGAGAGAAATCTTAGGTGGAGACGTCATATTAGAAATTAGCAATGGTTTTAATGTTCAAATAAGAATTTAGTTTTGATCACATCGAACAGTGTTTAAACACTCCATATATATATGTGTGTATATATATATAGGCCACTACCTTTTTCAGTTGCAATGATTAATCAGTTTTATTAATTAAATAATTTTAAATATTTTGAAAAATATCAAAAAAATATTACTCCCTTCTATAAGTTTTATTTTTACATTGCCCTTGCATCTTTATTTCAGTGCCGAATTAGCTTAGATTTCTTTAATCTTACCTTTTCTGTCCCCTTACACCCACCATGCAGTTCCTAAAGTTGATACATTCTTATATAAAAGATAAGGTTTCCTAGGATCAGGATAATTATGGTTATTTTGACCACTGGAGTGCCTCAAATATGTGGACAGTGATACATTTTATGAAGTAAATTATTAATATTTTTAAGTTTTTAGGCCAACAGGCAGCCATGACATTTTATTATAGCATTTTAGATTAGAGGCTGGGAGATTATATACTTGATGCAGCTGTGTGCGTGTTGTTTTGGTTCCTTATAGTCTACGATTAGATAATAGATTTACTACTTGACCAGATTTTCTGAAAAGGGTTGCTTTATTAACAGTTGTGAAATGTGATTTTTATTTTTAAGCCACAGTTGGCAAATACCTCCTTTCTGAACTAGATTCCTACAGCTCTGAATTCCATTAAAGAATGCGTTTAGAGGTTTCATAACTTTCTCTCCAGGGGATTATTAAATTGTGTTTATTATCATTACCATAATACATATCAATTAAAAATCTATGCCTCTATAAAAAGCCATTTGAGAAATCACAGACCTTTTATATAAAAAAGGAAAATATATTATGACATATTAAACTTCTGATGCATGGGTAAGAACTACACAGTAATTATAGAGGGACAATTTAAAGCTGACCTGTGCACACAAATACAGGACTACTAAACATTGTCTGAAAAAAACATTACACAGGATCTTTGTTCGCTTATTTATTAAATGTCTTTGTTTTGCTCTTATTAAAAAATAATTTTTTACGGGGCGCCTGGGTGGCGCAGTCGGTTAAGCGTCCGACTTCAGCCAGGTCATGATCTCGCGGTCCGGGAGTTCGAGCCCCGCGTCGGGCTCTGGGCTGATGATGGCTCAGAGCCTGGAGCCTGTTTCTGATTCTGTGTCTCCCTCTCTCTCTGCCCCTCCCCCGTTCATGCTCTGTCTCTCTCTGTCCCAAAAATAAATAAATGTCGAAAAAAAAAATTAAAAAAAAAAAAAAATAATAATTTTTTACTAAAACCTTATCAGAGAAAACTTATAAGAAAAACTTATCAGAGAAGCCCTCACTCTCACAATCTACATTTCTTGCAATAAGGCAGAAAATCCAACATTATTGGATCTAATTGGCCAAAATATTAAGCTCCCAAAGGGAATTTTTCTCCTTCATTATCTAATCTTGCAAGCCTTTTCTCTGCATTCAGCTCAGTCATGTCTAATCCTTAGTGAGCACAACATCTGTGAACTTGATAAGTCTTCTTAATGATGCCAAATCTGTGGCAAATGACCCACACATTTCAAATAATATTCACATAAGCTAAGCATAAAAGTAATTTATCCTTTTGTCTGGAACAGGTGTTTCTGGAATGACTTTCAGTAAGGCATGCTTCGGTTTGATTCCCACAGCTGTGAGACTAGGTCCCAAGCAGGTGACAAATTGCTTATCCACTAAATTAACATTTGTCACTTTAAATAATGCAAACATGTTTCCAGTACCTCCATATCATTACCTTTATGTCATTTTGAGTGTTAATTATACAAATATGCCATCCTAGCTTTACCTTGAAAACTACTGAAGCCACCCTTTGTAACTCAGAAGCTATTGACACAAACTTAAAGAACATTCTGGGTAATTCTCAAAATGTGTTTCCATTCCAGTAATGTAAAATGGCAGATGAGAAGTGTATTGTGCAATTTCTTGTTGGCTAACTTTGTACACTCACAAGGTCATATGTACTGGATTTGGGCTCTTTCTTGGGATCTAGAAACATCAGTGAAGTTTTCCGTTTCACTTTCATTTCACTTTGAGCATCGCATTCATTCCCTGCCACCCTTCTCTGATTTTCCTAGCAGAGACTACACAATAAAGAGAAAGTGACACTTAAGGAGAGATTTACAATAGATCAAACAAACATACTTCAATATAACATTTACCAAATAATCCCAGTCTTTCTGCTGTTAATGTACCCTAAAACTCTCCACATTCCATTGTTATCCTCTGCAGGAGACCCAGTCAGTGGTATTCTTGCAAGTACTCAGCACTCGGTGTTCTCAGCGAGGTGGACAGACAGCTCAACTACTTCAAGCAACTGTGATTCTCCGCCTGGTAAGTTTCAATAGACGGGCTGAAAAGTGCTAGAAGGCTGCAAGTGCTGAGGAATGAAATTCCCACTCCCTTGCCCTAACTCTTATTCCCCAACTGTAGTTATCAAACTATGACTGATGGACATTGGTAAGTAAAGTATGCCAACTCTCATCCCTAAGATGAATAACTCTAAAGTGTGTTCTTGCACACATCCCTGATGGGCCAAGTGCCCCACTTACCCACAGATGAGCTCACTGATATCCCTAGATACTCCCTTCTCTTTGTTCGTGACATCTCCTCGCTTGGACCTGTTATCCTTTTGACCACTGACAAAGTAATTGCCAGTCAGATTCTTGTTTCAGGACTGGCTTCTGGGAAAACCCAAATTAAGACACCCTGAATTTTTTTAAAGGGAAATTAGTTAATTTTATCTTTAACACCCAACTTGTGAGTTTCTTTTTATTTATCATTTATTAAGTGAACAGAGAAGTTTACTTAGTACACACACACACACACACACACACACACATTAATATCTATTTAGAATCTCAGATTGCTGACAAAATAATGTATGCATACATAGCCAGATTTTTCTAACAACAACAGCAAAATACCTTAAGATATTCCTTAGTTTGATTCATTCTTTTATTTCACTCATTTTACTAAAACTTTTTGTTGTTTTTATCTGGCTTCCCAGCCCACTGCAAACTAGAAATATTTCAAATTTGAATTCAAGAATTTATTAATAAGGAAAAGACAGCAAAATTCAAATTAAAAAAATACAAAAGTTTCGGAGAGCAATAATTTTACAGCTCCATCAGCTAGAACAAAACTGGATGTGCCTAGGTCAGCTTATAATTACATAAACATTCATATTTTGACTATAATATTTAGAAAATTTTCAATACTATTTTGATATTTGGAACTGTTTTGTAAGAAGTTATAAATATTTAGTATATTTTAAATGGTCAATAAAAATGTTTTGCTCCAACAACATATCCTGAAAAGTTATATAGCAGAACTCATTTTTAAAATTTAGAATAGCTAATGGTTGACTGCAGAGAAGAATAACATAAACTGAAATTTTGACAGTTTGGAGCCTATGAAATGAATTTTTCTTGTATTCATGCATGAAAAAGATGAGTAAAGCAAGCTACATGGTAGTTACACTTCTTTAGGAAGTGTTTCTAATACTTAAAACACTATAATGATCGGTGCACCTGGGTGGCTCAGCTGGCTAAGCAAGAGACTTTAGCTGAGATCATGAACTCACAGTTAATGAATTTGAGCCCTTGACGGGCTTTTTGCTGACAGCTCAGAGCCTGAAGGCTGCTTCGGATCTTGTGTCTCCCTCTTTCTCTGCCCCTTCCCTGCTTGCACTCGGTCTCTCTCTCTCTCAAAAATACATAAATATTTAAAAAGTTGGAAAAAAAAAACACGGTAATGAGAAAACATGTTTTTTCTCAAAAAACAATTTCTCCTAATTTATTTAAGATTGTTATTTTTACTAAAAGCCTAAAAGTTTATAGTAAAATAGGGGCTTTCAAAACTCTCCCTAAAAAATAACAATAATTGAATAGACAAGTGTTTCACTGTGAACAGAAATATAAACCAAACCAAAAAAAAAACAGGGAATATGCATATGCAACATATTTTTATTTTTCTCTTTTATTAATTTATATTGATCCACATAGTGGATCAATCTGGCAGTGGAATTTAAAATCAAATTATGGAAACATGCTGTTAATATGAGTATTGCATACAGTGAGATCCAATTCTACAACTATACCTAGGAAGAATTAAATTAATTTAGTGTAGACAGTTGTCCTTTTTTGTGCTAATATTAACATCTTCAATAATAAACATATATTATTCTTCTTACATTTGATGTCTTTTAATATCATTCAGTGACTAAATTCTTTTGCAATACATTGGGGAAATCATGTAGCATAGTTTCTAAATCCTTAAAGTGATTTTGGAACAACACTGTGCTCCTGTTTTACTCAGAATATTGTATTAATTTTCCTAAAATGGAAACACCACAAGAGGATACAATCCTTTAACTGTTTGTTACACATTTTTAATAACAAAAACCACTATTTACACATGTAAATGTTGAAGTTTACATATTTCAGCTTTAGTAGAAATTAGGTGCATTTTTGAATTGACTTTAAGTTAGCTTATACATTTTATTTTCTGATGTATTTACATGGAAATATGATCACTTTCTTTGTCATGTATTTTTAACATCGAATACTTACTCAAGTTATTTGATGGTTCCATTGCCCTTTGAGAAACAATATAATTTAGCACACTGTGTCAGTGCACAAGTCATTGGACTGGTATTTCTGTAGAATGAAGAAGTTTATTCTATTGTTCCCTAGTTTCTCTTAGTGCTATGGTTCTGAGAGTTTGCTCAGATTGCAGTAAGTCTCCTTGAATCTGAACACCTTTATCCACTGTGCATTCACTTGTCACTTGGACTTTTTCTTCTTCATCCCTACCCTTGAAAATCAGTGACACATCCACTCAGTAATCAAGGGGTATTGAGTCCCCCTTAATTCACAAAAAATACCCAAAGATTTTTGTTGATTTGTACATGTTTTATGTCCATATCTAACTATAAACTCCAAGGAGGAAAAACTATGTCTTAAAGGATTAGTGTTCTCTATTGTTCTTAGCATAATACTTTGCACAGAGAGGCAAGTAATATATAGAATGAATATGTATGTCTTAATAGGCTTAATTAATTTCTTGGTTGGTAATTATGCTACAGGTAATAAGTTGCTTCCTTTTATGCTCTTCAAAAATAATGCAAATATGCTAACTGTTCAAATTTGAAAATTATTTATTTTAAAGGTATTCCAAATACGTGTAGGCACAGTTTTTATCTTTTTCATTGAACATTGCTAGAAATAGACCTAGAATTAGGACTCTGATATAACTGTTAACTGCTTCTTCTGATTTTTCTTATAGAAAGTATACATAGATACATAGCAACACTGCTTTTCATCATATTCAAAGGTATGAAAGTACTACCTTTTGTTGAGTTTCATTTTTTTTTCCAGTTGTTTTTTTTGTTTCGTTTTGTTTTGTTTTTCAAAATCAGTAGAAACAAAATAAGGAAATACTTATAATAACACAGACGCTTCATAAAGTTCTGGGCCTTCAAATACAAAAGGTGAGAAAGACAGTTGTCTCTGTATATTGCATAAATTACTAGCTTGCAAGTAACTTAGGAAATACATGCTCCACAAGTAGTATGGTAGAGCTGGTTGTTGGGGATAAGGTACACTACTGAAAACTTGCTAATGCTTCAATCATTTAAAAAAATACTGTCTTCAGAGGCTAGAAAGCAGAGAAGGGACTGTTTATCACAATAATGCAATATTTTAAATAAGCAAGGAATAATAAGAAATAGTAAAATCTGTGTTATTTTCTAATCCAGCGATACTCAAATTTTAGTGTATGCAAGTGCCAGGAGTCTGTGTTAAGAATTCCTAGGAACTAGTCTACTCCTACACATTGAAAATCTCTGTACATGGGGCGCCTGGGTGGCGCAGTCGGTTAAGCGTCCGACTTCAGCCCGGTCACGATCTTGCGGTCCGTGAGTTCGAGCCCCGCGTCAGGCTCTGGGCTGATGGCTCTGAGCCTGGAGCCTGTTTCCGATTCTGTGTCTCCCTCTCTCTCTGCCCCTCCCCCGTTCATGCTCTGTCTCTCTCTGTCCCAAAAATAAATAAAAAACGTTGAAAAAAAAAAGAAAATCTCTGTACGTAAGGAATCAAGAATATGCATTTTGAGAAGGGCTTTAGACAATTCTAAGCCCGTGAGGATTCAGACCAACCTTCCAACTTTTTCTTCAAGTTCACTTAAGATGGGGCAGTCATGGTACAGGACATAGAATCAATATACAATAAGCACTTGATGGATGGTGGTCTAAATATCATAGGCCTACAAATTATTCTAAGACTATAACTTTGTCCACATCAGTTAAACAAATATAATCTCATTTTCGTTAACCATTAACAAGTGATGATTCTTGTTCTTATACAAATGCTATTTAATGAATGTTGGTTTCACAACATGAGAGGTACATATATTGATTTCATGTGAAAATTATGTTAACTAAAAGAATGACAACTTTTTTTCATCCATTATTCATATCTTTTATTCTCAGGGTAGACTTATAAATAGGGTGTGCAAAATTCAATCACTCTATTCAGTTATCATTAATATTAGCTATTGATTTAAAATTTCTTCTTCTAGTCACATAATGTAGAGCCCAACAATCGTGAATCATAGTGGGCACCATTTTATCAAAATGATATTGCTGGCCAAGACAAGAAGTGTTTAGATGAAATTTAAATAAATTGATTATTGCTAATTCATTACTATTTTCTTCTGATCATGGGAAACTACAAATAGTTATACACAGAGAGAAAGTTATTTTTTAATGTTCCTTTTTATGCTTTCTTGAAATATATACACAATCTCAAGTTTATCATATTTCTTATTTTAAATTTTTGCAAAGTATTTGTTAAAATAAATGAATAAAATGTCCATATGTATGCCTTTTTTTTGGTCTTCAAAGTAAATAATTTGTGACCTTGAACTCCTCATTCTTTGAACTGTAAAATTCTTACACATAAACAAGGACATAATTGCTTTCAGCAAGTCCTCTCCAAACCATCTCAAATGCTATTTTATAAATGAATCCCAGAATGTTGGGATTATGAAAGATCCACACCCTTAGTTATTCGTTCATTCACCTACCCAGCCAGCAGCTCCTAGATGCCAAGTTTTACATTTAAAAAGTGGGTGACATGACAGCTAAGTTAAATAGCAAAGAATGTATAGAGATCTTAATTGTTTTATATGCATACCCCAGTAATCAGATAAAAACAAACAAAAATGCATTTCTCTGCTCCAAGATTAAACAAGTTACCGAAATCAAAATTTCTTCAGAAAATCAAAATTTCTTCAGAATTTCTCATTCACTCATTCATTCATTCAACACAAGCTTAGAAAGTTCTTATTTCATACCATGTTCCACAAGAGGTTCTAGAGATACACAAATAAGGAGCTCAAGCCTAGTGAAGACAGCATACGTGTAAATAAGTATTCAACCTACACTTCAGCCTGCAAAAATGATAAATATTGCTGTGACACTCTAATAAAGCAATATTTTGAATATATTGATGGTAATTAAATCAATCATGAATATTTACGCTATTGGTTATAGATACAAAGACCCAAATGTTTAAGCATCTAGCTGGAAACACACATAGACACTCACTCACATGTAATCCTTTAAAAAACAATGAAGGAAATAAAAGTCTAGGAAGGTAAATGTTTTGATCGACTAATTCGTGCAAGGCATGAATTAGGTAGTTTACATAAATCATATTTAATCATAATCAATTTAGTGAATATAGCCGTATTGGTAAATGTTTTAAAATATTAAATATAGTGGACATTTTAATATTTTACATATTTTAAGATGAGAAGAGTGACCAGAGGGACCAAGTAACTTCTGCAGTAATTAGCACAATCAGCTCAAACCACATATGTCTGGTTGATCATCCCAGCTGTGCTCTCCATTACTCCTCACTTTGTTAAGTTCGAATGCAAGTTCGAATATTAACAGAAAGCAAAATACAATGGGATGAAGTAAACGTTTCTTTAGGATTTGAAAGTGTTTTTCACATAAGATTTGAGAAAGTTGTAGGAGACATGAAAGTAACAGGATATGAGTCAAAATTTGAAAGATGAATGTGGTTTGAAATACGAACCAATGTTGCATATATGAAAGATAGTAAAATTATGGGATTCTTTGAGGATTGAGCATAATTACTGAAATGGATATTTTCCATCAAGAGGGCACTTATCAACTAAGGACAAATAAACATTTGAATAATAATGAATAGATCAGTCTTCTAAAATACTGAATTTTAAACTTTTGTGTGCATAAGATACATGGAATAAGTGTTAAACATGCAAATGCCTCAAGATTCCAATTTATTAGCATCTCTGGGAGTGATACCTTGAAATGATTATTTGAACGAGAAACTAGATCCTTTTTTTTTTTTTTTTTTTTTTTGTCTGAGCAACCAGATGGTTTTGATGCATGTAGTTTGAGGACTATACTTTGGGAAACATTGGCTTGTTGGGAATGATAATATATTCATATAGTGAGAGAAGACAGAGAAAGGTAGATAAAGTTATTGAATTGGGACACAAATATTAGGGGATAAGAAGCCTTTAAAGGTTTTGTGTGTGCTTTTTTTTTAATACAATGGGATTTGCAAGGCAACATGTTTCAAATGTTAATTAAAGCTAATCATATACATCTCTATATGATGTTTATAAATAATAAAAAGGCACAGGGCTTTTTACTGTTTTCCAAAGATGTGAAATCTACAATAATAATAGCTAGCATTTAATTATCCCTTAGTATATGTCAAACACTCTGCAGAGTGCTTCATAGGTAAGTTATTTAAGACCACAGTAATCCAGTGAGTTACATGTTGTTACTGTCTCTGTTATACTGAATAATTAAGACCAAGAGACTGAATGAATTGCCCCAAAAGTAATCAAAGTGACATAGCTAAATGCAGAGCTCACAATCTTAATCAATATGATATACCAATATGGTGATTTCAACTATTTTATTGCAAATATTCAAATTAATGTGTAGTGAAAATGTTTCAGTTAATTTATTTATTTTTTATTCAGTAAATACTTTCCAAATATTTATAGCATTTCCCCTAAAACACTAGAAAAGTTTTAAAGATTATTTTTGAGTGTAAAATGTCACTATAGAAATCATTTTAGATATATTTGACATAAATCTTAGCCATTAACTTTACTTCCATCCATCTTTGTCTTCGATGTATAGAAATATGTCCACAAATAATGGAAAAATAAATGTAAATTCACTTAAATGAGTGGAAAAACCCAAAACCAGTGTCAACTGTCAAGTGAATTAGAAGAACTGAATGAGTAATGACTGAGTATATATAATTCTGCTGATGGTGTGGATTTACAGATACATATGTGACATTTGTCCCACAAAGAAAGACAGAGAAAAGTGAACTGTTTTAAACACATTAAGTGTATCTTTGGGGAATTTATGAAAAACTTTTCTTAAAATAGGTTACTTGGATTGGTGTATTTACACCTTTAGATAGCACCCACCCTGGAAAAACCAACTTAATATGGATATGACAAGTCCTTGACTACCCAGAATAAAGGTTCTCTTCGACAAAGCCAAAGCAAAATTAAACCCCAAACAGTATACATGCATCTCTGCAAATAAAAATATAAACAAAACAAAAATATACATAATAAAAAGTTTAAGGGAGAAATCACTTCTCAAATGAATTTTTAAACTTGAAAACATGTATTAACTGGAGTGTCTCAGGCCAACCACCAAAAGTTGTAGACGTGTTTTTTCTATTAAATTAGTGGGAAAATTCTGAAATATTGGTCACAAATAATTATACATTTGAGAGATGATATGTTCAATGGAATGGGGTTTGGTGATGAAATTGTGCTGTTTGGGAAGATTCTAAATGTTCAACTTACTAGATGAGTCTAAGTATAACCTCTTTCTACTTCAGTCTGTTTTACATAAAGGGCACTGTTAGAATGTGCCTTATTGATAGTTGTTTTTAGCACTAAATGTGATAATTCAGGTTAAAGAGTTCTGGATCATGGTAAGGTCTTCATAATAATTTAGCTACTTATATCATCATTATTATCTCTAAAAAAAGAATAAAATATAACTGGCAAGTTTTTTAAAGAAATGATAGACAAATGTGAAAAAAATAATATAATGTTTACATAAATTAAAGGAGGAAATTATTTATAATGTGAAAGCATTTTAAAAAGATGAAACCCTAAACCAAAAAACAACAACAACAACAAAACAAAACACAAAACAAAACAAAACAAAGAAACCCTTCCAGAACAAACAAAACACTTTGTGATCTTAGAGTGGACCAAAAATTGAATAGACTATAAAGCACAAAATACAAAAGCAAATTTTTTTTTAAAATTTTTTTTTTTTCAACGTTTATTTATTTTTGGGACAGAGAGAGACAGAGCATGAACGGGGGAGGGGCAGAGAGAGAGGGAGACACAGAATCTGAAACAGGCTCCAGGCTCTGAGCCATCAGCCCAGAGCCTGACGCGGGGCTCGAACTCACGGACCGCGAGATCGTGACCTGGCTGAAGTCGGACGCTTAACCGACTGCGCCACCCAGGCACCCCCAAAAGCAAATTTTGATAAATGGAACCTCATCAAAATTAAACAGTTTCTCACTCTTCACAAGTCACCAAGAGCAATGTGAAAAAGCAAGCCACAGAATGGGAGAAAATATCACTGAATACATATCTGACAAAGAACTTGCTTTGAGAATTCTTACAGATGAATGATAACAAAATAAATCAACTCAATGTGGAAAAAAAGACAATTCACAAAGAACATTAAGAAGCATCAAAAGATGTTTAACACCATTATTCATTACATAAATGTAAATTAAAATCATAAGGAAACACCCCTACACAACCATTATATTGGCTAATATTGAAAAGACTGAGCATCCCAAAGTATTATTGAACATGTGGAGAAAATGGAACTCTCTTTACACTGCTAGTGAGAATGTAAAATGATATAATCAATTTGGAAAAACGTTTGGCAAACTTTTCTGAAAAGTGAACCTTCAACTTCTTATATGGTCCAGCCAGGAACAGCTACATTAAAGAGACTCAGTGAAAAATAAACAAATAAATTGATACTATGAGAGTGTCCTAAGTAATAACATATTCTCTCCCTCCGTTTTGTTCTAGAAACGTACAATTTTATCAGGTTAAGAAATAGGTGTTCTTTGCTGGGAATCTACAAATGAACTATTTCTGTAATGCAATCATGAATTCCCGTGCTTTGTTCGGAGTGTGGTTTGGAGGTCCATTACCAAGAGCACTGAAGTCTTTACTCCATGTTTCATATGTTACTTTTATATTTACGGCAAAACCTAAAGGGTCTCTTTAGCTCAGAACTGTGTAGACAATAAAATAATTGAGAATGACGAAATCTGAAACTCAGAATGGGATAAATGCACAAATCTTAGAGGCATGTAACTCACTCATGGATATTTGAGATACACAGTTAATTTCTCAAAAAGAAGGAATTTGCAAATTTCATTAACAAGTGAATCTGTCTATGCGTGGATCAGATTCTCTGCTTTATTCATTACTCTATATCTTTTTTACCCCATGATTGTTTTCTGTGCTCACTTTCACATGTATTAAGGACCACACGCCAACAAACTAAGAAATAAACAAGCAAACTCAGCAAATACCTCTTCCCTCAGGATTGGTACCCTAATTGCTGAGCATAGTCAGCCTCTCTGCTTCAGATCAATACTGAGTTTCAATCAGAAATAGTCCCTGGCTCTATTTCTAGAGGTTCAATTTCTGTTTCTACTTGATACTGCATAAATTTCCAGGATTTCCAAACATGAAATAAGCTTAACTTTTACGATGGCTCTGCAGACTATCAATTGTTGCTGTCCAGTGTCTACGTTTACTCTCACATAGAAATTCTTAACTTGCCTGTCTGAGACCTAGGGCATGTTGCTGCCCTAAGGTTACGACCCATTTGAACTTTCATCAGAAAAAAAAGAGTCCTTCAAATTTGAGCAATACATCAGCAAAACCCTCTTCTGCTGAGAAGAATTTGCTAACTTTATGCTACTATGTGCTATAAGCAGGAAGAAAATAAACCAGAAGGAAATTATTTGAAAAACTATGGTTTCCAATGTCTTGATTCCTATTTTGTAGGTTTTAAATTTTAAAATGACTGTGAGACAAGCAAGTGGAGATCTCAAAAAGACAGTTAAGCATATTTATTATAAGCTCAGTGGAGGGCGTTAGTCTGAAATAAAAACAAGAGAGTCATTTTTATAAAAATCACACCTTAATCAGAAATAGATGAAATCACTCATGAAGAGAGTGTGTTTGAGAAAAGAAAGTGGAATATGTTCCAGTAAGAAAACAACATTCATAAAAGTAGTTAAGGAGAAGAGGAAATTACAAACAATAGCCGAATCTATAGAGGAAAATTGGGAATGTATGGGTCACATGAACCAAACAAGGAAGTATTCCAAAAGGAGGGTATTGCCAATTTGGGATACTGTCGACTGGACAAATAAAACATAACAGCAAAGGGACCACTGGAGTTTTCAACAATGAAGGAAATTGATGTCCTTTTAAGCCAGGGGACTGGTAGAGCAGAAGACAGTCTGGACCGCGTTGAAGGGTGAGAAAGTGCAAAGAAAGTTTATATATATAAATATAAACGTTATATATATTATATAAATTTTATATATATGTTATACATATATGTTATATATATTATATGTATAATATAAATATTAATTATATATAGTATGTATAATATATACATACATATATATGTATATATATATACACATACATATATATGTATATATATATACACATACATATATATGTATATATATATATACACATACATATATATGTATATATATATATATACACATATATATTAAAAAACCTTAAATCAATTCTGTTATAAGACAAACCCGGAAGGGCACATGGAATCTAGGAATGGTTTCCTTGTTTTTTCTTTCCATTTTAATATGAGAGATAACCAGCACATTGTAGATTTGATCCATAGACAGAAAGATGTCACGACTGGTGCGACAAACACCGAGGTCGGGGTCCTGAGGGTAGGGGAATGCAAGAAAAAAAGAGAGAAGAGAAAGTTTGGGAACAGGAGAGTCCCCTGGGCTGATGGCCCAAGTGACGGTTTTATTGTTGCTGTACACAATCTTTTATAATATAAGACTCTTATGGATCAGGTCATTCTAAGAATAAACAGGTTTCACATAATCGCTGCCAACCAAAACATTTAGTTCTGTGTTTCTTGTGCATTTTCTAGACGGGTCACAACAAGACCTTGTTGATAAGATTGCTAGCAAAACACAATTCCCATGTTTGTTTCTATCTGACTCGGGGTAGAAAAAAGGAGGTAGCATTACTGCCGACACCTGCAGACCACAGGCTTCAGGAATTAACTTTCTCAGCCTTGACAAGGCTTTCGTATGCCCTTGAAAGTGGGGGAATGGGAGGGGGAACCACCGGGTTGGCTTGAGTCAACAGGGAACATTGCTTGACCCAGTCTCAGCCTGGCACCGGGGCCCGGTCCCCCACAGAAAGACATTGATGGAGAAAAAAACACAACCAAAAGAAAATTATCCTTAAAAAATGGCTAACGGGGTTCACAAGATCACAAGTGGTGGGTTTAATCAATCATTGATTCCATGTGGAGACTCATTGTAAAAGAAAAGGCTCCAAAGAATATAAGGGCAAACGAGGATTTCATTATATTATCTGTATTGTTGTTTGAAGAGTAGAAAGTTTCCCCTGATGACTTCTTTCTCCCTCTGAGAATATGGTACATTCATCTTTGAGAAAATGATGGATGTGTGGGGATATTTGTGGACTTTATTAAGTCTGAACATTTTTGAGCATGAGTAGCAAAATATTCAACAGTGTTAAGCAATTTATTATCTTATATTACTATTTTACTTTATAAGAAATCCGAAGCTGGATGGTTCAAATTGGTTGACTTAGTGGTAACTGGTAACCTCAAAAATCTCCTGATCTTTGTGTTCCTATTGACATTGCTAGTACATTTTTCTTTCTATACACGTGGTCACAAGGTAGATGCATCCACTGCAGGCATAACTTTCTCAAATTCTTTTTGTCAAAGATGAAAAGAGCACTTTGTTCTTAAGATGTTTCTCTTTTAGTAGGAAGGAAAAGTTTTTCTTAAGCCCTTTCATCAGTTATTACCATGTATTTAACCGATCAGAAGTTAATGACTCCTCATGTTTAAACCAATCGTGGACAAGGGAAGAGGGGATTACTATGGTTGAATCAGAAGTGCTATTTTTTATTCTGAGGACTGGGCTGGGTATGGGTGCAACTTCCTAGAGCACCGGGAGTTGTCTTTCTCAAAATGAAGGTAATTGGGGGGCACCAAGGTAGCTCTGTAGGTTAAGCTTCTGACTTTGGCTCAGGTCATGACCTCCTGGCTTCTGAGTGAGTTCAAGCCCCAAGCTGGGCTCACTGCTCTCAGCCTGCTTAGGGTTCCAAGTCCCTCTCTTGCTCCCTGCCCCTCCCCCACTTCTTCGCATGCACATGCTTGCACTCTCTCTCAAAAATAAATAAATATTAACAAAGAAAGAAAAATGACGATACTGTTACTAAATCAGAAGAGGCAAATGACTTTTAAGTAGACAGCTAATAAATAGTTCCACTATAAGTAAAATGGAGAAAATACGAAACGTGTAAGAGCACATTTTAATAGCGATGTTTAGTTTGACTGCCAAGCCATTTTTCAGGCATATTTGAGTTATAACATAAATTCAAAGTAAATTCACATTTGAAATTTCCCAAATTTGTAATTAATGACAGTTGTACAAAATATTTGTGTATGGACTTATCTAACATCATATTTTTGAACTACCTCAAACATTCTGGAAGGCCCAGGATTTCTCTTCTCATCCCCATTCTCAGGACAGCAGACAAGAAGGGACTTGTCAATCAAACAGTAATGGGATGGGCTCACAGATATTGCTTTTTTTATACTTCCATCATTTACGCTCAACATCATCTTTTGTTACATGGAAAGGCATCTGTCTTTTTATTATTAAGAGCTTTGAAAAGATTTATAAACTAAACAATGTAGAAATGTTTATGACAAATCACCATAAAGAAATTAAAGACTTCTTAGGCTTCTTATAGTTTGTTTTCTTCCCATATGTTTACAATGTGGAAGTATCAGTTTTATGTGAATGGAATAGTTTCAACTTTGCTGTTTTGTTTGTTTGTTTGTTTTTTACTTTCCGAGCAACAGTTTACAAGATTCATGTTGACTCATACAAAGAAATTAATATTGCATGTGGAGTGATTAAAAGTTCCTTTGGCTTTACTCAAGCAGAAATGTTAAAGGGTACCTGCTCCACCAGGAGAGACTTTTTAGAGAGAATATCAGAATTAAACCAGAAATTTATTTTGGGGGAATGTAATATTTAATAGAATCATAATTAAATGATTATCAAAATTATAATAATGGTATAAGTTTTGAGATAGTGGTGATATAAAGTCATCACTACTTTGAAGATATAATAGCTAGAATCTGGATATTCATATTTATTTATGATGAAATTTACCAGAGACTGCTTCCCTCTCTGACCAGAAACTAAAAGCACTGAGTCGAAACTCAAGGGAAACTAAATTTAGGTTGTGATAAAGTTTACAAATCTTGCTTACCTTGAGGTGCAAGAGATATAAATTTAAGGACTGACAATATAAGGTGGTCACAATGGCCACTTTTATAATGGAGATCACTGAATATTTCCTGGCACTCTAAGAGACAATGTACTTTAATGTAGATTATATTGATTTACCCTAAGATAACTGTTTCCTCTTACCTTGCAATAACTTGGAGCAAATCAATGCAATCTGCATTTCAATACTTTGTTTTACTGACTTCTTAATAGAGATGGTTTGAAAAATTTGATTAGAGGAAAATATGCCCACACCTGCTAATAACTGAACTGCATACAGGTAGGAAATTAGAGAGCAAAATAACTCACTTTATTTTTAAATCTACCAAAGCAATTAATGCTCCTCTCTTCTAGAAACTTTACCGATGAAGATGTGACCTTGCTAACTTTGGAATAGTGTCTAAAAGGCCCTCCCTGAAAGCATTCATATCACACTATTAAGGGCATATCTTTCATGATTCCATTAAAATGTAAACAGTAAAAAAGTACTACTAAGAAATGTGGAATAATTTCACCACATCTCTTGTTCATTTTTTTATTATTTTTTTTTCTTTTATTTATTGTTAACAACATTTCCATGACTATAAACATACTACTCAAAAGTGGTAAAAGTGTCTCCTAATCCACTAAGACTTTGTATAAGTTTGGACCACGCTCCTTCCAGAGTTGTTTTACATTCTTCTCAGTAGAGATACACAATTTGAAGGCAATGACCAGGTGTACTGATGTTTCCACTGTCATTGCTATATTAGCCAACATTTAATGTCTTATATATCTGAAAATTAAATCAAGGAGGCCAAGGAAGCCAACACAAGTCCACTAGGAAAGACATCTGGTATAATCAGGATAAAGGGCTTATGTTAATACAGCTTAATGCAGGGAGAGTTGTTAACAGTTGTTAACATCTTGTTTTGTTATGCTCCTATTACATTGGAATATCAAGAAAGATCACATGAGGAAGATTATGAAACCAAGAAGTTATTAAATCTTTGATATGATTCATTTAAGAATGTGATAAATGGATAATTTATAGATTGTCCACTTGAGAAGAAGAGAAAGAAGAGAGAAATGGTCTCTGTCCACTAAGACAGTAACAGTTAAAATACCTTGTTAGTGTAATAAAAATTATTAAAGAGACTTAATAAGACTTTAAGATATTCTTAGATTAAAGCAGTATGAAAGCACAAAAATTATCTACAATTACTTCAACGTTTCATCTACTTCTCTAATTTTTCACATCTTTGAGTATTCAGCCCAACCCCTAACTCTTTCTTAAATCTATCTTGATATTTTTCTTCTTTAGTTTCATCTTACATTTATTGTACATGATTATATTATTTTGAATTTTATTTATTATGCAATCATTTCTTTCCAAAGAGATTTTAATTCTAAGCACACACACACACACACACACACACACACACACAGGTAAAATCTTTGTATCATAAATTACTAGGTTTGTTTCACAGTAGGACTTATAACTATATAGGATAAAATCTAATAAAGTGAAATCCTAACATTTTCATTCTTCTGATCACTAAATCCAAATCACAAGGATATTTGCAAGAACATTCAAAATCTATTTCTGTGAACTTCCGAAATCAACATTTACAAGAGCATTTTCAATTGACATCATAAGAAACCTTGTTAGGCCATTTGAAAGTACATTTAAAAGAACATTTACAATTACAAGGGATTTTTAAGACAAAAGACATGTTCTTTATCGTGTGATTTTACTGAATTGTATATATGCAACTAGTCACAATCACAAGAGGTGGTAAAAAAACAAAAAATAATTTTCAACAGTTTTAATTTTGATTTTAACTTTACACAAAAAATAGCACTATTATCGGGGCACATAGGTGGTTCCGGGTTAAGCATCTGACTTCCGTTCAGGTCATGAACTCATGGTTTGTGAGTTTCAGCCCCACATCAGGATACATGTTGACAGCTTAGAGACTGGAGCCTGCTTCAGATCTCTATCCCTCTCTCTCTGCCCCTCCCCATTTGCACTCTGTCTCTGTCTCTCAAAAATAAATACATATTAAAAAAAGAGTGCACTACTATCTTTACTTTTAGAACAATTTCTTATGAGCTTAGCCAAAATGAAATGTGCAAATACATGTCCCAATACAGTTTGAATTTACTTGTTATACTTAAGGCAGCTAAAAATACATCTACTGATTTTCATATTGAAACTCCTGCACTGTTTATCTCTTAGTTTGATTACTATGAATAAAATATTATTAGACTTTGATATTTAGATACTTAATTTATGGTTGATCAAACTTTAGGGATATGGCACATAAGAACCTGTCTCACAAGAGACGAATTTATAGTCAAAATGTTAAGGTACAAATATAGAGAGGAATTTTATAATATTCAAAACTGTGTATTTAAAAAAATAGAAGAGAAAGGGGTATTTATAGTTTGAAAATGGCTACATCCCCCAAATATTCAGGAAAATCCTAGGTAATGAATAAACTTTAGACATATTCACTTTTTTTTTTATTTAAAAAAAATTTTTTTTAACATTTATTTATTTTTGAGACAGAGAGACAGAGCATGAACGGGGGAGGGGCAGAGAGAGAGGGAGACACAGAATCGGAAACAGGCTCCAGGCTCTGAGCCATCAGCCCAGAGCCCGACGTGGGGCTCGAACTCACGGACCGCGAGATCGTGACCTGGCTGAAGTCGGACGCTTAACGACTGAGCCACCCAGGCGCCCCTAGACATATTCACTTTAATGTCAGGAAAACACATGGATGTTTGAATTTGTTATGATTTAAAAAAAAAAAAAAACTTACCAGTGCGCTAAATTAATAGGAAAAAAAAGGTTGAAAGGAAATAGATGAAGCTTCCATTATTTGAAGGTGATTTGATCATCACTGAAAAATATAACAAAATCAACATGTTTTTAAATAGTCAAGAGATTATGGGAATATTTGGTCAAATGTAACAGGAATTTTTCTGCACCAGTGAAAACATTCAGAAAATGCAATAAGACCTGCCAGGGCATGGTCAACAGGGTACAAAATATAAGTCACATGTAATTCAGTATTGCTTTATTACCAGTTAATAAAATGCTCTGACCACTCTAAGCAGGAAGAATTCTGTGGCCTGATCTAAAGGGCTTGACATCACCAATGGGCAGGTGCCCACCCTGCTATCAACAGGATAAAGATGACTCTTGGTGTTGTGGTATTCAGTGTCTTCCGAAAAAGAACAGCAACTGAAAGAATATCTGCTTGGATATTACCTATATTCTGATCTAAATCCAGGAAAATTGAGCAGGAGGAAAATAATGACTCAGGGACACACTGTACGACCCTGGTGCTGCCAATACTAACATTTCTCTAAGGACAGTTCCATCCATCTCTTCCATGTTCCCTTGCTTCTGTCAAAAAAAAAAAAACTATAATTATTTTTATCTCACTTTTTTTTTTTGAATGTGGATTGACAGGGGTACAAACAAAGTCATTCATCTAATGTCTTAGATCTGAACAAGGTACATAACCATGGACTTTTACTGTGCTATTAATATAATATAATATAATATAATATAATATAATATAATATTCCTAGGGTCTCCTGAGTGGCTCAGTTGGTTAAGCATTCAACTTCGGCTCAGGTCATGGTTTCACAGTTTGTGAGTTGGAGCCCTGCATCAGGCTCTGTGATGACTGCTCAGAGCCTGGAGCCTGCTTCAGATTCGGTGTCTTCCTCTCTCTCTGCCCCTCCCCTGCTCATGCTCTGTCTCTCTTTCTCAAAAATAAACATTAAAAAAATTTTTAAAAAGAATATAATATTCTTATATAACCCAAAATAGTAATAAAGTTACTAATATCTTAGGAAATAACTGAACAAGAAATGCTCAACACTGTCAGAAAATTTTTATAACTATTATCAACGTAAATATACCATAGTAATCTTTTAAAACTACCTAAATAAGTAAAATATACCTAACTTATCAATGGATTAAGTGACTGATAATTGCTTCACAAACTAAACCAGTACCTAAATGCAGCCCGAATCAAATTTTTATTTTGGAAAATTAAGATCGTTAAATAATTTATGTTTGAAAACAGGAAAAACATGACGGGGGCTCACTCTACTGCATATTATCACACAATAAGAAGCCACAGAATACAAAGCAATGGTTCAGAATGGGAAAATAAGAGATAATCTATGTTTATGTAGTACCTATACAAGATAAAAGAAAAGATATACGTTTCATATATGATCTTGGGAAAACTGGAACACTATTTGGAGAAAAAATAAAACCGGATTTTTATTTTACACTAAATAAAAATATGGACTCTAAATGGAGGACAAGATGTTGAGAATATTATTCCTAGTTAAGTAATCCTGGAAAGTACTTCTTACACAGGAGCCCTGTAGCATAAATGTAAGGAAGTTGTGGGTTTTGTTTTGTTTTGTTTTTTACATTACATTAAAATTGCCTTTGCACAAAAGATAAGAAGAGACAGTTTAATAGGGAGATAATTGTCTGGGAGGAGATACTTGTGAAATGTTCAATAGTACTCAATATTTAACATATACAAATAATTCTTGCAAATGAAGGAACAAAAATATAAAAATACACAAAGGGTATGCAATTGCGATACCAGACCTGGGTATATATCCCAGAGAACGATCACATAGGTTGATGAGAAGAAACATAAAAATATTTACCTCAATTGCCTTCATAGTGGTGAAGAGTTGGTGGCAACCCGGCGTCAGCCAATAGGGATGCAGGTCAGTAACATGTAAATACTGTTCAGCAGGAAGCAAAATCTCAATGTGGCTATAGCTATGAGGGTCCTTGTATCTTTCAAGAAAAATAATTTGAATACAACGTAAGTAACAAAATACGTAACAGGAACAAGTAAGAAACGAAAAGAGATGTGTTTTGGCCACTCTGCACGAATACGATGGGTCCCACCCAACGTTTGGTTGCAGTGATGCTCATTAGGCTTTCTGAAGAGAGCAGGGTGACTCCCAACCTGGTCAAAAAGATGGCTTAAGAGAGCAGGGAAAGGAGACCAGTTGAAATTTTTAGTTTTTGTAATGGTTAGGATGCAGGCTAGGTTGAGTGTTGCCAGGCATGGGAATGGGCTTTGTGATTTAAACATCC
This sequence comes from Prionailurus viverrinus, assembly GCF_022837055.1. Classification (NCBI taxonomy): domain Eukaryota; kingdom Metazoa; phylum Chordata; class Mammalia; order Carnivora; family Felidae; genus Prionailurus; species Prionailurus viverrinus. The sequence continues at coordinate 92,276,665 of NC_062564.1, forward strand.
CATCTGGGTCAAAGGAGAGGGCATCCATGCTTTCTTCTCAGCTTATTTGCCGTGGGGCAAAGGAAAGGGGGTTGGTTATAGCTTTAAAGCTGTCAGTAAACATCAAAAAATTGACTCCGACGTTGTATTATGAAATCTCTACCAGAATAGCTTTTATATATCTGTAAACAGACACAGATATAGTCACACACACACACACACACACACACACACACACACCAATATGCATTTCCCAAAAATTGGTACACATTCAACACCTTCCATTGCGTAAGAATTGAAGCCTTTACGAAAATAGGGGAAACAGGTTACTAATCTCAAAAATTCCTGTTGATTATGGAACAGAAAAATAGGTATGGGGTGGCTAGGTGGTTCAGTTGGTTAAGGGTCTGACTCTTGATTTCTATTTAGGTCATGATCTCACATTCGTGAGAATGAGCACTTCATCGGTGTCAGCACTGGGCAGGGAGACTGCTTAAGATGGTCTTTCTCCCTTTCCATCTGCCCCTCCCCTGCTCACGTTCTCTCTCTCTCAAAATAAAAAAAAAAAAAAAAGAAGAAGAAGAAAGGAAGGAAGGAAGGAAGGAAGGGAGGGAGGGAAGGAGGGAAGAAGGAAAGAAAAAAGAAAAATAGATACCACAATAAAAATAGCAACCATAGATTAAGCATATGTCATATTTTAAAAGCATTATATGCATTATTTTTCTGAATCAGCCTTCTGAATAATTCAAAAGAAACTGAGTCTATGAGAAGCACACCACAGGTATTATACTAGAACTTGGATAATTATCTCTGTCCATTGCAGAATCTCTGTTTCTAGTGACTCAGTTATGACAGACATACTATGTCTTTTCCTTACAGAATGTTTTACAAGCCCTGACACATATGTATCCATGTCTCTTTATTGGAATGTTCATAACCTGTCACTGAAAAATGGTACCTTTTGTAGCAAGCCTGAAGATGTGCCTAAGAAGTGCTAGAAGTGGTGAATATAATATAGAAAGAAACCTTGTTTAATAAAAATATGTATCCAGCCATTATTTTTCCTTTGGGTATAATATCCTTTGTGAAATAGAGTAAGAATATAGCTAAAAGTTTCCATAGGTAGTGAAATTTTTATATGTTATGTCTTGCTGCTACAACTAGGTCTTGACTATAAAAATTTTAAGAAAAAGTAAAAATAACATCTGCACAGTGAACACTTGTGGCATTCATTTTTTTTATTTTATCTAGAAAACGTCACTTGATTTTTGTTTCTAATTTTTTGCACTTCTCTCCACTTGAAGTGTAAAATGCCCTGATATGCGCATGACTTCCTTCTTTAGTTCCTACAGGTTTTTGATCAGATATCATCTTCTAAAGAAGGATTTAATCAATCACCACATTGAAAATAATAACACAATCTGATACACCCTAAACCCTTCTCCTTGCTTTTTCCCCTCTTCTTAGTACTTACCACCATTCAGCTCATTATGTATTTACTTGAATGTTTATTTACAGTCTCTGCTTCTAAAATGTGAGCTCTGGCCCGGCTAGCTCAGTCGGTAGAGCATGAGACTCTTAAAATGTGAGCTCTGATATTTTTTCTGCTTTCAAAATAGTTCCAGTGATAAACAGAACAGGATTAGCCTTACTGAACGAGTCATTTTGTTACCAACGTCCAGACATTGATCTCTACAGTGTTGTGCTAATTTTCCTGCATTATTGAAGTAATATTTTCCTAAGTCATGCATTTGTGGAGAAGATATATCTTAATATTCATCTCTGTTCATACTTTAAAACATTAAAATTAATAATCTGTAGGAATCTATATATATTCATCAAATATACTAGCAATCATATAACTTTAGATTTTAAAAATACACTAATATTTTATGAATTGAGTTTCTGTCAGGAAATTCCATGGATTCCACCCTCGTGCGTGTGTCATTTTCTTTATATATTTATTACAATTTTATAACATATTTTCCTATTTGAATACATTTTATTTGCCATTTGGGGTATCTTTAGAAGGGAAGGGTAATTTCCCCTTGCTTCTTACAAAAACGTAGCAGAAACTGCTGTCTACCTAAAAAGTTTTCACCCCAGTATCACTGGAATTTTGCCCTAACAGTATTTCTCATTACCTAACTTCCACTCTCTTCCTTATGCTCAGTCACCTCTAGAAAGGCTAACTTCTTCCTCAGCCAAAAGGACTTGTTCTTCTTGGGTAGAAACCGACTTTATCATCTGTGTAGCGTAATTCCTGCCACTGACTGGTTCAGGCACTGCACTATTATGGCCAATATTTATTGGGGGCAGGGAACTACTTCTAAGATTTTTTTCTTCTTTTGCTCTTAACAAGTACATGAGGGAGAAATGCCTTCTTTTATGCCTCTGGACACTGTTGCATCTGGATGCAAGAACTGAAATTGTTGCCATTAAATGACCAGAATGAAATCTTGCCTGAGGACAAAGCAAACACAGGGAGCAAAGCAGAACTGGAGGAAATGCAGAGAAATGGACTTGGAGCCTTGGTCACATCGTGTTTGGAGCCACCTTATTTTTGAAACTTTACAATATGTGATACGTTTACTATTGTTTAACTGAGTAGAGTTAACGCTTGCTACATATATCAAAAACCATTCTAAATAATATAAAGTAAAAAGTTTATCAATGACATAAACATGATGATAATAAAATGGATTTTTTTAAGTTTGCTAGTGTCAAGTGTGGTGAAGGCATGAGGAAAATGATACTGTTTGACTTTGCTGGTTGGACTACAGATTAGTAGAGCCGTTTTGGAAGGCGATTTATCTGTAGAAATAAAAATTTAAAAGGCATCCAGTTCCTGAAAATCCATTCCTCATTGTCAACCTTAAAGAAACAATCATGTGTGCATATATATTTATTTATGTGATAAATAATATACAATATGTAATGCATTATATAATAATTGTTTTATTATTATATAATAAATTATATAATATTATTTTATTATTATATAGTAAATTATATAATATTATTATATATTGTATAATATGTAATAGTAAATAACATATATTTATTTAATACATATATATTTATCCCAAATTTGTTTCAATGAAAAGAAGTGGAAATCACCGATACTTTTAGTATTAAGGGAATGGGTAATATTTTAAAAAGCTGTGTTATTCTGTTTTTGTTTTCTGACCCTCTTTACTTTAGTTCACCCAAAGCTTCTATCTCATTAAAAAGCATTAAAAATAGGGGCCCCTGGGTGTCTCGGTCAGTTAAGTGTCGGACTTTGGCTCGGGTCATGTTCTCATTGTTTGTGAGTTCCTGCCCCGCGTTGGCTCTGTGCTGACAGCTCAGAGCCTGGAGCCTGCTTTCGATTCTGTGTCTCCCTCTCCCTCTCTGCTCGTCTCCAGCTCCTGCTCTCTCAAAAATAAACAAACATCAAAAAAAAGTGTTAAAAATAATGTAAGCAACAACCATAAAAATAGTAACAGTTTCTGAAATGCAAGAATAAGATTACCTACCAGGAAGAGAATTTGGGGGAGAATAAAATCCAAACTCTTTTCTCTCTCTCTCTCTCTCTCTCTCTCTCTCTCTCTCTCTCTCCTTATTGAGTTAAGGGTCTTAAGAACCCAGATGAGAGCGCTCCTATAGTGTGGAGAAGAAACTCACTCCATATATGTCACCTAAGTCACTTTAAGGCACTATTAGTGATATTAACTCGGGGCAAGTAATGGATTAGCTATTCCTTTCTGGTTAATAAAAATATGAGAAAAAGGCAATGAGAGACGCAGAAAAGTAAAATGGTGAGAAAACTAAGAACAAACTTTTTCTCCCAGGGCTTTAGTATAAAGAGGAAGAGAAAGAGAGGAATGAGGGTTTTTTTTGAGAATTCTCCACCAATATACCATCCACCCCTCATTTATCTGAAGTTTCATTGTGTTGAATCATGCATCTAAGTGACCACATAGTCACTTGTCTCTGCAGAAGGGTCTGTGAGAGAAAAGGCCTTAGGGTTTGCTCTTTTGGGTCACCCACAATCTGTTTGCATTTTGGACATTGAAATGAGAGAAAATGGACCCATCAAGGTACTTCTAGAGCTGGAAGAGACAAACCTACAAAAGAGAGAGAGAAAACTCAGGGGTGCATTGAAGAGGGACACAGATGTCTCTAGCGTGTTGATAGGCTCTGAAGTAAGAAGAAAAAATGAAAAGTGATCTCTTTTTTGGATTTCATTTGTAAGTGTCTCTGAAGCTAAAAATACCCAGGGAGACAAGCAGCACTGCTCTAGTGACCAAAGGAGGGATAGAAAGTTATGCTCAGAAGCCATAATTCTCCCTTATCTCGACTTCACAAGTCCCATCCTCTTCCTCAAGCTCCTCACTTCCTGTAAAAGTTAATACGTACGTCAGGACCTGCCAGATGGTGGCTGTCCCAGTGGCTCAGCTCACCTACAAATCTAAATCTTATGGAAAAGGCCTCACTGTCAAGGAAACCCAACCCTAGCCACAACCCTTCAACTGACTTTTAGCTAGCTTGTATTAGAAAATAGGACCTCCTCGTCTCATCAAGACATCTTTGATCTCCTAGCCAATCACATTCTGTTTCTGCATTATCTTTTCTTACATTCTGGGAAACTTGCTGTTGCCCCAAGTCTCTCAGGCAGAGCGCTCCACGGCTTGTGAGGGCACTTTGTTCTTACAATCCATGGATTGATTTCTCTTGAATAAAGGATGACAAACTTGTTTGTTATAAATTGTTTTAGTTTTGTCACGTGATACCCCAAATGTGCTTTTCAAGAGCTACTCAAGAAGTGGGAAGGATATCTGAACAACTAAATTTATAAAACGCAAATTAACTCTGTTTAAAAGAAATTTTTATATTTTTGTCTAGGACCAATGTTTAACTGAATTGGGCAATTTGAGAATCAGAAAGGCATATTGCGTTTAGTCTGCACACCAAAGAAGTGTTGTGAGTTAAGAATTTTAGAGAACTATTAAAAGATGCAAATCTCTATGTACAAAGAAATATTCCTGAAATATATTAAGTGAAAAATTAGCAGAATGATTCAATTAGTATGACACCTTTTATGTAGAGAAACACTGTCCCCAGCTTACCACACATATGCAATGTAAATGCTTAGCAAAAATGCTGAAGGAAGCAGTCCATCTGGGTGGCGATGGACATTCTTTGAGAGGAGAGAAAAACAAAGTTAAATTAGATTTAGCATTGGTTGATCTGTTTTAACTTACTAGGAAAATATAGCTAATTATATAATATTAAAAAATACTTTTTAAAGAAATGTAAATGAAATCTCACAGTACAGAAAGCAATTTTGAGGGGCACCTGGGTGGTTCAGTCAGTGAAGCGTCTGACTTAGCTCAGGTCATGATCTTGTGGTTAAGGTTTGTGGGTTTGAACCCCACATCAGGCTCTCTGCTGTCAGTGCCAGCCCTCTTCAGATGTCTGTCCCCCTCCCTCTCTGCCCCTCCCCTGCTCTTTCTCTCTCTCTTCTCTCTCTCTTTCTCTTTCTCTCAGAAATAAATCTTTAAAAATATTTTTTGAGTTATTTCAGAGAATCGGAAGTATATAATCACTATACTTCTATGTGGAATCAATTAGCTACACATTTACTCCAAATTTTGTTAAGGCCAAAGCAATAAAATATTTCCTGTTATATGCATTTAATTTTCAGAAATAAACACATGACTTTTGTTTTAATCTGGTCAATTGTGAGCATAGAGAAGAAAACTTTAGGTGCCAATATCAGTATCTGATACATTTAGTATCATGTTAAGCTTGTAGATGCCCTCAGCATTGTTTTAATAATGACAATATTGACTGACATTCATTGTCCCAGTAAGCATGTTGAACACTGGATATGCATCATCTCACTTAATCTTCACATACACCAAAAACTTATTACATGGTCATATTCATTCCATTGATAGACGAGGAAAGTTAGACATAAAAAGTTTAAGAGTATCTTGACCGAGAGACTATACATAGAAATGAAGAGTAAATTAAACTTGGGTATGCTATTTTATAGTCTATGTCATTTATTTCTAAAATAAAGACCTACCTTGAGTTCCAATGACTAGATTACTGAAAAGTCTCTTTGACTCAGTTCATTTTCTTACGCTTCATTTTCTTATTATCTGTGCCTTTTTTACATTACAAGCTCCAGAAAGGGGCGTTCTTCCTAATGGCCCAGCCGCATCGTTGCCACCTTATTTCTTATATATCTCCTCTGTATCTGTCCAGCTGTGAAGAGATTTTGGAAAATCCCTGAAGCTTTAGTATTTTGGATATAGAATTGTATTTACAGTATGATTAGCTAGCTAGACACATCACCAAAATCTCTGAGCTTCTCTTTTTTGATTGTTAAAATACAACAGACTCTATAAGGTTCCTATGCACTAGTTTCATACAAAGTACTTACCCTTCTCTTATGCCCCTGTTGTGATCTATTTGCAATTTTCCACAAGAAGTTCTTCTGTTACAGACAAACCCTCTTTCAAGGAGCTTTTGAACCTAATTTAAATATATTAATAGCATTTAAACACAAGTTTTACAGAATGTAATTTCCCTGTCATCAAAGAGTATGTAGTCCCTTTCACTAACTTGCAAATTTTCTTTTTAAACAATATAAACTGCACAAATACAATGTATTAAATAAATGAAAAGGCCAACATCACAGAAAATAGCGAAACCATTAACATATAGATTAACCCCATCAAAGGGTGATATTTGTGGGATATTCAATGTGATTTATATATCATAAACTAAAAGAGCAGAAGCTTTACTTTTGGAAAGCCTCTAATTCAGCAGTCAACCTTACTTTCTGACATGAAAAATTTAATATGAATGCAATGTGCATGAATGCCAATTACTAGGATAAAAGAGAAGCTCATGGCAATTAAGAGATTATAGTCCTTTGAAAGATGTAATTAAATGGCAGAAAGTTTCATTTCAGTAATTTCTAAACCAAAAATGTATGGATTTATTTTTATTTTTATCGTTCCAATAACATAAAGCTATAAGGTAATGAGCCCACTAAATTTCATAGCTCAATAATTGCATTAAAATAAAAATATATATTTTGCATCATTTATTTTAGCAATGCAAGTGATTATTCATTGTAAACTTCACCTTTTATTAACAGATATAATCATAAATAACTTCTTTCATTCCTAACACCTTTTTATAGTTCTTTTTAAAGACTATTTGTAATGTTAGCATATGTATACACTACAAAATATCTGTAAAAATAAACAAAAATCTTTTAACAAATCTTATATAGATATTTAACACAGCCTCTTAAGAGATTATTTAAATAATTAACCTTAAATTGAAATTAAATTCCTTGGAAGTCACTGAAATCTTTTTTACTGAAGTTCTAAACTTTCACATACATACAGTCTCATCCATTGTCTACTTCTTCAGATTCTATCAGATATAAGCACAGAAAGAGAAATGAAATGACTCAGTCCCAAATAACAGTTATTTCATTTTAGAGCCAGACCTAGCAGCTCCATCCCAAACCTCCCACTCGGTGGTCTTCTTTCCATTTAAACCTGAAGAATCAAAGGAGAGAAAGGAACTTTTAAATACTCTCAAGAAAGTAGGACTATGCTATCTTAAAAACATGTGGTCGAAAGGATACTTCTTAAATCTTGGTTTGTCATATGGCAAATGATTTCTAACAAGAGATTGACCAATTTCTCTCCTCATTCTCATAAGTGAGTATAGGAGGAAAGGAGTTTAAATTGAGATTTTATTTAATCAACCGTCCTCAGGATTTTGTATCATCAAACTCCCAAGACCCTTTTAATCTCATTAAACGATGTATTTTTTTTAACTTTGTGAAATAAAAGTAAGAATAAATCACCTCTTTTCCCATTTTCCCTGAATATTAATGAGTACTTATTAATGAAAGCTTGGTTGGTCATATAGAAAATAAAAGTGACAAAAGAGTTATAATAGGAGGGGCTCTGGGTGGCTCAGTCAATTAAGCGTTCAACTTCGGCTCAGGCCATTATCTCAGGGTTGGTGGGTTAGAGCACCACATGGGGCTCTGTGCTGAAAGCTCAGAGCCTTGAGCCTGTTTCAGATTCTGCGTCTCTCTCTCTCTGCACCTCCCCGCTCGCTCTCTGTCTCTCTCTAAATAAACATTGGGAAAAAATTTTTTTAAAGAGTTATAATAGGGGAGAGAACATAAACAATCATGGAAAAGGTAGTGACGGACAAAAGAAAAATATATTCATAAACTAGGAGAATGCTGCTCTGATATTATTTCAGTGTCTGTGACCTCCATTACTTATTTTAGAAATTTGAATTCTATAAAATGATATGAAAAGTCAAGGACAAAATTTATAAAATATAACTTAACATACCAAGAATTATTTTTTATGATATAACATATTGAATTATTATGTATAACAGGTCATGGTTGACCTAAACAGAATTCTGTTTAATTGTCTCATGTTTTAACCATTTTTATTAATTTACCATTTAATTTTGTAAAAAAATTTTGGTTATAAAAAAATACCCTTAATCCCAACCACATTTGGAGCATCATAACCTCCTCTGAGAGTGTGTGCTACTTAGTGTTACATAATGTGGTTGTAAGAAATGCTGTCAAAAAAATAAATAAATAAAAGTTTACTCAAGCTTGTTAGCTGGATTTGTCAGTAGGGTAAGTCATTGTGCTTAGTATAACTCATTGAGATAATCTGGAGCCACCCCAAATTTTCAGAGATTGACACACTTCGACAATGTTTCAGCAAAAGTACTTCTTAGTGGTCTTGATTCTATGAATTTTTCACTGACATATAAGAAAAGTTTATTTCCTAGAAATTTTCTCCAGAACTCTGATTAAAAAAAAAAAAAGTAGGTCAATGCCTTTGCTATTTTAAAGATGGTTCACATTGAATTAAAGCAGATTTTGGAAAATGTTTTATGATTTTTCTCCTCCATTTCTTTAACATTTCCAACTTACAGAAATGTTGACAGACTGTTAAATATAATCACTCACGTACTCATCCCTTTAGAGTCATCAGCTGTTACTGTTCTTTTTATCTTTCTGTGGATATGCATGATGTACATGTGTGTACTAATATTAATAATGTTAAACACAGGTCTTTTCTGTTTCTTTGAGAGAATATGATTTTTCCTCATAGAGCTATTATGCTAATTACATTAATATATTTACTAATGTTGAACCATGCATGAATTAAAAGTCTGGAATACATTCCAGATTTATGGGCATGATATACCATTTTAATAGGCTATTTGAGTGTATTTGGTAATATTTAGAAGTTTTACATCTATATTTATAAGTGAGGTCAGCCTGTAGTTTCCTTTTATGTTGTCTCTATCCAATGTAGCTATAATTGTTTACCTGCTGAAATAAAACAAATTAAACTTTCTGTTTTCTTTTTTCTCTTCTACAGAAATTTGCCTGTTTAAACCATTTTTATTTCTAAATAGCTAAAAATTATTTCTCAAAATTGCTGCCAATTTTTGTTACTGTTATGTTTCCGAGACATTCATCTAGATTTTAAGTTAATTTGCAGTTATGCAAAAGATATTGATATAGTCTGTTTAAATGGTTTTCCTTCTTTTATTGGTTGATTCTGTAAATGTTTGTAATTTATTATTTTTGCTGTTAAATATTAGTGGTTTGCATTATGTTGATTTTTTCAGCCTATCTTTTTAACACCCACATATATATATGTTTAGTATATGTACATATATGTTACATATATGAACGTATATGTATATATTTAGCTACTGCTTTTTTTTTCTTCCTGTATTAATTTCTGCTTTTATCTATATCCTTTCCCTCATTTTGCTTAAGTTTACAATGTTTTCCTACTTATTTCTTTGAGAATTTTTTTCAGTTTTTCCTTGTTTTTTTATTGACATGTGTTTATAAAGATAACACAATTGTACTCATTCCTTCAGTTTTAACTTATAGATTTTGATACCAAGTGTTTTAATAATTAATTTTCATATAATACTGTTAGTTGGGTTTGTATTTTCTTTCACCAATGAGCTGCTTCAGAATTTTTAAATCTCTATGAAGAAGGACGTTTTTTTTTTCTTTTGATGTAACATTAATTTCTAGTTTTTTGTATTGTGACCAAAAAATACTATTTGTGATGTATCTATATTTTAGAATTTGTTGAAGTCTTTTCTTTTCTTTTTTTTTTTTCACTTAATACATGGTCAATTTTCTAGAATGCTCAATGTGAGCTTCAGAAATATATTCTCTATTATCACCTGAAAAGTTTGCTATACAGAAAACCTTGCATTGCAAGTAACTTGTTCTGCTATTGTTTCACAAGATGAGAAACATTACTAATAAATTCTAACTTGATAAACGAGCAATGTCTTACAATATGAGTAGTATGGAATGCCAATATCACATGATCACTGAGCCAATGATTCTTGAAATTGGCTTTGATATATGAGTGCTTTGTATTATAAGCATGTTTCTGGTACAAATTGTGCTCACAACCCACAGTTTTACTGTATATCCATTTAATTTGAGTTGTAGTATTTTTATCTATATTTTGCCTGTTTGACTTGTCTTTGACTTGATGATACGTTAACGGCTCCTAATATTAGTGCATTTCAGTCTATTCCTTCTTCCCTTTCTTGTAGTTTCTGCTTTAACTAGTTGCTTTTTGGGTTACTGGAAATGTGATATCCAAAATTATTTTGTACTCATTGAGAGTTGAAGCCTTTCCTATTTAAGTGTCCTTATTTGTTATGCACAGCTCTTCATGAGGAATCCTACCTTGTACAAATATACATTTGCACATGCTTTTTTTTCGTTTTTTTTAGAGTTTCTTAATAATCTCATTTTTATTCTTTTTATACTACCCAATAGCCTTTGTGTGTGTGTGTGTGTGTGTGTGTGTGTGTGTGTGTGTGTGTAGGTCTCTACTACTTTTTTTGGCAGCTTTAATTTTTTTTTCAACTATGAACTAGTCAATGGAGTTATTTTCCCTTGTTTGTTTTCCTTTCTTCTCTCATCTTTCTTCAGTGTATACATGGTCAGAACATATAGTATTTAATATAACATTTTGTCTGCTGTCCCCTTACTTTTATTCTTAGATCTATGTTTAAATATATCCACAGCTACCTATCATCCTTTTACCATATCTTTCAAGTAGTTCCTTTGCTATTGTAGGCTATTCTCTTCTACATTCATCAGGAAGACCTCATGAGTACAGAAGTCCCTACATTTTTTTTCCTGCTTTAACATTTTTTTTTTCTTATTGCCTTGATACCTTGTTTGTATATAAATGCCTGACTTGCATTTTCTTTCCTGGAGCTTCTTGCAAATGTTGCTCAAATTACCCTTCCTTCTCTGTTCCTGTCAAGGATTCTGGTTACAGCTAAATTCTCTTTCAGGTAGGTTACTTTTTTGATGGAAATTCAGAGGATTTTTTTTCTTTTAAAATTAAAGTCCATTATTTCACTTGGATATGCCTAGACATTGAGGACCTTGAATCAATTCACCCACATGCAAATAGTTAGTGTCAATGTATAGATTCAAGTTCTCTTTTATGTGAGGGCTAGTTCTGTTTCATTTATCTTAGTCTTCAGAAAATTTAATTATATGAATGTTGGTCTGTCTTCTTGGTCTGCCTTTTACCTCCATCACATTTCTTGTCATCATCTTTTTGTCTATTTTTTATTTTATTTTATTTTCATTTTGATTTCTATTTGTCAATGCATGCTTCTCAGTGTTCATTTTATTGTGCTTTACTATGTTTTCATAATGCATTTTAATGTTTTTATCAAATATTCTCTCAGATTTAACCATTTCTTCAAGTGATTTTTACTTGTATTTTTATTGTTTTTTTTTTTTATTTTTGTATTTTTATAGAATTCCATCAGCCCTCATTTAACAGCTTCCTTATTTGGTCATTTCTTTTTCTCAATTTTTTTAATGTTTATTTATTTTTGAGAGAGACAGAGACAGAGTGTGAATGGGGGAGGGGAGAGAGAGAGAGAGAGAGAGAGAGAGAGAGAGAGAGAGAGGGAGACACAGAATCTGAAGCAGACTCCAGGCTCTGAGCTGTCGGCACAGAGCCCCATGCGGGGCTCGAACCCATGAACCGCGAGATCATGACCTGAGCTTAAGTCGGACACCTAACTGACTGAGCCACCCAGGCGCCCCCAATTTGTCATTTCTGATCTCCTATGTTTACATTCAGATGCAGTTTATTAGCACTTATTTCTACAGACAATTCTTTGAAAATATGTTTCAACAATTCTTGTTTGCTTCATGTTTGCTTTGTGTGTGTGTGTGTGTGTGTGTGTGTGTGTGTGTGTTAGGGACAGATTTTACCATGGAAATTTATTGTTGTTTTCTTTTTTCTTCTTCTAAAACTTTGTTGAGATTTTGTTAGCTGCTCTCTGTTCGTTTTTGAAACTCTAATAATACAAAGTTTTCTACATAGGCAACACTAATAGTTCTCGGTGGTTGACTTGATATGTTATGAAAGCGACTTTGTTTCTTGGCATAGCATGGTACAATTGCCTTATTTTCATTTTTTTTTAATGAAAAGGGGCTACTTTTCTGATTTTGTGAATATCCGTTGATTCTATAACGCCATTAGTTTCTATTGCTTTTACTCATTTTTTTTTCACCCTGCCACCTAACCACAAATGTTTCACCCCTACAGGTCACCTCCTCTCCTCTGGTAGTGGTCTTCCCCAAGATTGCCCCCTCTAAACTAGCAACTTCTTAACTCTTTCTATTCAACTCTCTAGTATCCAGTGTTCAAATGTACCTTATCTCGGACCTGGTCCCAGTATTCTCCCAGGCAAGATGGACTCTCATTATGAATGTGATTTTATTTGTGTTCATATGCTTAGGGTACTCATGAATGTTTTTTTCCTGTGCAGTCTCCACCTGATTAGTCATGGGCTCCCAGAGATGGATCTGATGATGCAGAATGCTTTCCTACCTGTATACAAATACTTTGCAATGCCCTCTGTCTCTGAATTTTGCTGTAGAACTATGCTGAATTTTGGTTTTATTTTCTCTTTTTGATGATCTAGGTTTTGGATGGTAATTTAGGCAGCAGCCATTATCCTAGAAGAAAGTTTGTATATAAATTTTCAGAAGTCACCATCTACATAGAATAGAATTTACCTATGTGAGCATAGAAAATACATGACACATGACATAAAACTCTACATTTGCACACATGGCTACATCAGGGGGAATGAAATTTTAGAAAATAAGTTTTTAGAAACTCATAGATGTAAAGATTTAAAAAAGAGCTTGGAAAATCATGTTACCAAAGAAAAATTCCACCATCTTCTTCAAATGATTAGGTAAATATTATGAAATCAAGGGGTGCCTGAGAAGCTCAGTTGGTTAAGCAACTGATTCTTGATTTTGGCTCAGATCATAGTTTCATGGTTAATAAGTTTGAGCTCCACAGCAGGCTCTGTGCTGACAGTGTGGAGCCTGCTTGGGATTCTCTCTTTCCCTCTCTCTCTGCCCTTCCCCTCCTCAAAATAAATAAATAGATAAATAAATAAATAAACAAATAAATAAATAAATAAAATTAGATCAATATAATGTGATGTACCAATTTATAATTTTCACCTTTTCTCCCCATGTATTTCATCTTAAATTTACAGGTCTCTAGCTAAATAATATAATTACTAGATTTGTATTTCACTTTTTTTGTGCTGATGGTCAAATTTTCTATACCTTCCAGTATTTATGTAGTTTGGCATTAAAAGAATATGATAAACACAACATTTAGTGTATATAAGTCCAATTTAATACAGGAGTTTTATAAGTGAGAACACTACAAAACCAAATGTAATATTCACAGACAATAAAATATTCTGAAATCAACAGCATGTAAAGAGTAAAAATGAATAAATGCATTAACAAATAAAAATGTTCAAGGGCAGTCCAAAAATGATTCAGGCAATAAAGTTCTACACTAAGTCAATAAATTTGTTTTATTTAAAGTCTGCCTGGAAGATTCAGCCAACCTCAGAGGATCTCATAAAGACTTAAGGCTAATGGACTATATCACACATTAATGCCGAATACATGGGCACCTGGCATTCCTACAGACAATGTAGCCAAAGGCCAGTACTCCAGTGGTTTGTAAGGCTAATGTTAGATTTCTAACAATAGAGTAATATCAGCAGGAAGTACAACAATTGCACAGTTCAGAGTAAAAAGCTACAGCTAGCTACAATGAAGTGCATCAGCATGGGACAAGAAAACAGAAAATGCCAGAAATGCAAAACCCAAGAAAAGTAAAAACAAAAGCCTTCTCAAATTACAACCTGTGGTTACTGTTGCGCTATTGTGCAAAACATCAAAATAACATTCTGCACTCAAACACACACATCCATAATTAAAATTGAATGAGGACTTTGCTATGCTCAACATTTTTTGAAGAAAATGATGCAGACAGTTTCTACATTTCAAAATTATACCATTATTGAAAACTCTTAGTGTTGACTATGAAATATTGGATGTTCATGATCAGAAATTTCATAAAAGCAAAATTAATCTTAGAAAAACTAACACAAAAGTGAGAAAATGTAATTCAAGAGAAGTATAAAACAAACAAACAGTGGCCAACTCCTGGAGTAACTCCTGGAGTACTCCTGGCTTTCAAGAACTAGTTTTTGCATTTGTTTGGAATGAGTTCCAGCTGTGAGAAACGAATTGAAGAAAAGATTTTAACTCTATCTTTGTCTCACATTCTCATTGGTCTACATGGGTCACTATCTGCTCCCATGGTCACTTGGAAACGTCAAACAGCATCAGCTTCGTAGACTGCCAGGTGCACTCTGGGATGCTACCACAGCAACTCTAAATTTTGCTGGGCTAAGAAAATGGTGAAAGGAGAAGAACGTTGAAGAGCTGATTTGGACATCCACTCCATCAACCCATCAGAGCTGGTGGATTACATTCTAATAGTTATTTTCCTTCCATTATGGTTCTTTCTAAGAAGTTAAGAATCAACCCTGGGGATGCCTGGGTGGTTCAGTCGGTTAAGTGTCTGACTTCAGCTCAGGTCATGATCTCCAAGTTTGTGAGTTTGGCCCCACATCAGTGCTGACAGCCCAGAGCCTGGAGCCTACTTGGGATTCTGTGTGTGTGTCTCCCTCTCTGCCCCTCCCATGCTCACACTCTGTCTCTTTCCCTCTCAAATAAATAAACATTAAAAAAATAAACATTTAAAAAATTAAAAAAGAATCAACCTTAAAGAAAGGTTGTTGGTGGAGAAACAGTTCACCAGGATATGTCATCATAGTTCTGGGAAGCCTGTGTCTCTTCTTGTGAAGATTCACCCCTCCCTTCTTACTATTATTCACTAAGAAGGACAAAAGCATGGACTAGACTTCGACCTTCTTTAGACACACATTATCAGATATGCTAACTCCTAACTCCAAGGGGAAATAAGCTCAGAGTCAGTGGACTGAATCTATAAGGAACAAGACCACTGTCAAAGGAAGACCACACATAGTAGAGGAAGCACAACTATAAGAAGAGACGGATCGGGGGTGCCTGGGTGGCTCATTCAGTTGGGTGTCCAACTTCAGCTCAGGTCATGATCTCTTGGTTCATGGATTCAAGCCCCACATTGGGCTCTGTGCTGACAACTTGGAGCCTGGAGCCTGCTTCAGATTCTGTGTCTCCATCTCTCTCTGCCCCTCCCCCGCTCCAGCTCTGTCTCTGTCTCTCTCAAACATAAATAAATATTAAAAAATAAATTAAAAAATAAAAAAAGAAGAGAGATCAAGAATACAGAATTTAAATAAATAAATAAGCAATACATTTTAAAAATACAGAATAATACATAATTTCAAAGAGTTAAGAGATATTGATTATACAAAGCAAAAATGTCCATACTTTCCTTAAATTATATTGAAAACACACATAAACATGTGTGTTTTATATTCATGTATGAATGTGATTATTTATAAGCCATTTATTTTAATGGAAGGCACACTTTGTGTTACTTTTCTTTTTCTTTGCTTCCTCACTCTCCAAAAATATATTTATATAAAATCAAACACCCACATCCACAACCCCCCCCAAACTTCCCCCCCACACACTTACTCATACAATAGGATGGGGAGAGAGGTTTAGTCACTGTTTGTAAAAATAATATCATGTTATTCAGTAACTTTGCATATTTCTTTCCTCAATATATACTACGTAGTAGATATAACACCAAGACAACTAATACTATCCAAATTTAAACCTTAAACTAGAATTTATATTTAGATATGATATAAAATGTACTTCCAACTCTATTTTCTTGTAAGTTTTAAACTGTCTGGTATCTTATATTAAATATTTCATACTGAATTGAAATTATAAATGAATGTCTCATGTATCATTTTGAAAATAATAATGATCTATTTTGTTTCTCTCTTTTATTCCACTATCTGGTTTCTGTAAGGGAAGTTTCACCTTACTGTTCTTAATTTTCATATGATTCTATTAGAATTTTGTGTGTATTTAAAACTTTCCAAGTTATGGGGTGCCTGGCTGGCTCAGTTGGTTGAGCACACGACTTTTGATTTCAGCTCAGGTCATGATCTCACTGTCTTGAGATCAAGTCCCATGTCAGACGGAGCCCACTTAGGATTCTCTCTCCCCCTCTCTCTCTCTGCCCCTCCCCAGCTCCTGTACTTTTGCTCTTTCTCTCTCAAAATAAATAAATACACTTTAAAAATAAATAAATGAAATAAAATAAAATAAAAATAAAATAAAACAAAATGAAATTGTCAGGTTACCTTTCCAAATCCAACAAACAGAATTGTATTAAGTTTATAAATTTATTTTACTACAATTATTTTTTGCACTTTGAATAAAGGGTAATGCCAAATATTATGTCTCCTATTGGCTAAGATCATATTTTAAGGTATTCAAAAATATTATAGCTTTCTTCATATAAAAATTATGCTTTGCTATACGGTCATTCCTATGTGAGAAACACACAAATTTTTTGCTTTGCTTTTCAGTGAAACTTTTTCTCTCATATATTTAGGTGCCTATTGCTGTGATGGAGAGTAAGTATTAGATCCACATGCTGACGGAGAATCGTATTACTAAATATAGTATTTTAAAAGCATTATTTTGGGACTTTTAATATATAAAATTATATCATCTGCAGAAGAAGATCAGTTTATCTCTTCTTTTCCATTATTTCCTCTAGTTATTTCCTTTCTTTACTTGTATTATTTCCATAACGTACAAATGACAATGAGGATAAAGGACATTATTGCTTTAATTAAGTTACTTAGTGCTTCTCTTTTTAAAACAATGTTTGCTGTTCAATTTTGTTAAATAGTCTATTACATTTAAATAGCTTAGCATCTGTTCTTATTTTTAAGAGCTCTTATTAGAATTGACATTTGAATTTTATTTAATGCCTTTTTATCCTCAACTGATAGAATCACATGTTATGCTGGCTTCATATATTGAATTGGGAAAACTTCCATCTTCTCAAATATCTTCAATAATTTAGAGAACTGAAATATGTTCTGAAAAGTGCAGATCAGATTCAACTGTAAACATATTTGTGATGTTTTTTAACTTTAATCACCTTATCATGTTTCTTGGAATATTGAAATATCATGCTTTTCTATTTCTCTTAAAGGAAATTTTAGTAATTCATGCTCAGATAATTTTTTTTTGTATTTTTAGATTTTCCATTAGTTTTGGTTAGATCTGTATGGTATTTTCTCTTATTATTCTTGGATTTTCTTTTCTTTTGGCTTACCTCTACTTTCTCGTTTCTAATGTTATCTGTTTTCCTTCATTTTTTTTTTCCTATCGTTAGGCTTATGAAGGCTTTACCTATTTTAATAAATAGTAATAATCGATAATGAATTTAAAACATATTTTTACCTTTATTTTTTCTTTCTGCTAATTTTTAACGACATACTTCAAGCTGTAAGAGATTCAGAAAAAATATTCAACAGCTGAGCATTTGTCTATACTCAACTGGAAATAATCATGTTTAATTTTTTTTTTAATGTCTACTCATTTTCCAGAGATAGAGAGGAAGGGTGTGAGTAGGGGAGGGGCAGAAAGAGAGGGCAACAGAATCTAAAGCATACTCCCTGCTGACAGCAGAAAGACGGATGTGGAAGTGGATGCGGGGCTTGAATTCACCAACCGTGAGATCATGACCTGAGCTGAAGTTGGCAGCTAGAGAATACTTCTGTGATGTAAGACACAAAATTAGAGTTCAATATTAGTTATCCTTCTCTGCCAATCTTATCATAAATATAAGAGGACTAATCTAAATCAGGAATATGTTGTGCCACCAAAATTATCTATGTGTGTGAACTGAGGAAGAAGGAAGAATCACAGCAGATTCATAAACCAGTTTGTGATAACCATAGCTCTTGCCTGTTGTTCATCTGTCACTTACCCAGCACTCTTGTTTTACGACTTCAGTTGTGAAACTGATATAGAGAATCTCAATTCCTTTAAAGCACTCTACCCGATTATAAGCATTATTTTTGGGATTTTGTCTTCTAACTACTCTTTCATACACTGCTATCTTCTGTATTTGCATATTAGGAAATTCTGCCTTGTGTATAGATTTCGTTAGGGAGTATATTTTATTGACCTTATTCACATCTCATATTTTTCCATCTCCGTCTTACATCATAAACATCCCAGCGGCAGGATCCATGCTTATAGCACTAGGTTAGGGCAATTCCTGTAAATAACACAAATGCTCATTGTGAACAGGTTCAATGGCCTTTGAAGAAACAAGTGCATGCTGCAGTTTTAGCTTTCCCTGTAGTAGGAAGTATAACTACTATTGCGTTCACGACTGGGAAGCATCATTTACAGTAATTCATATAAGATATTTTGAGGGGAAAAGATTCTCACAACTCTTTTTTCCCTCTTCATGGAACGAATGCTCTTTATTCTTTATGTAGATCCGAGTTTCTGACTGACATCATTTTTCTTCTCACTGAAGAGCTTTTTTCAACATTCCTTGTAGGGCAAGACTGGTGACAATAACTTACCTCCGTTTTTGTTTGAGAGAGTCTTTATTTCTCCCTTTCAAAGGGTAATTTTGTTGGCTATCGGATGTCATGTTGCAATTTAAAAATTCAAATACTTAAAATGTATTCCATTCTCTACTTGTCTACACAGTTTCTAATTCACAGTTTCAAGTTCATTGTAATTATCCTTGTTCCCCTATAGGTAAAGTTCAACCCATACTTGACCTATCTTCCTTCTTCTTTCAGGAATTGTCTGTTTTCCTGCAATTTGAATATGATATGCTTAGGTGTATTTTTGTTGGTAATGTTCTGCTGGGCATTCCCTAAGTTTCCCAGATGTGTGGTTTGGTGTCTTTCACTAATTTTGGAAAGTTCTTGGCTCAATTACTTCAATACTTCTTTTCCATTCTTTTCTTCTTTCTTTTACTATAGTATTCCAATTACACATGTGATTACCTTTGAAATTTTCTCACACTTTGTAGATGTTGCATTCTGGCTTTTTCTTCATTCTTTTCCCTTTGCATTTCACTTAACAAGTTTCTATTAATCTATCTTTAAACTCACAGATTCCAACTTTACCCCTTTAACACATACGGTAAGTGTGTGCATGAGTATGTGTATCTATATATGTATGCGCTTATACCTGTGTGTGATTAATATAATATAATATAACATAATATAAGGTCATGAGTGGTAATCAAAATTAGCATGAGAGTGTCTTTTTTTTCTCTGTTTAGTATAAAGTAAGAATTGCTCCTGACTTCCCAGGATAGAGGCAAGAACAAGTTTGACACTCAGATATAAGATATTACTGGACCTCTCTGGCATAAACTAGACGTGACAGCAGTTAGGAGCCAAGGCCTACAAAGAAGGAAGCAAAGAGGAAGTGAAGGAAAAATAAAGAAGGCGAAACTCATCAGGACCCAAACAAAGAAACTAAAGCAAAGAAGAAACTTATATTATGCCCAGCATTTAATGCTCGGTGTATGTATGAGCAAGCAAAAATAATAATAAGACTTCTAAAGAATGTTTGTGCTAGAATACCCTATTAGACTGCGTAGAACATCATAGCAAAGTAAAATTTCTAGAGTGTTTACCATGTTTCAGAACTGAGATTATAAATATTGATCTCATTAGCCTTAACATTCTCCTCAGCGTGACTGAACTTTAGACAGATTTTTTCCTGACTATAGGCCTCTAACCTGCCTTTTCTTAGAGTATTTATTTTAGAAAACTTGCAATTGTAAAATCTTTCTTTGTTCCTTTGAGATGTACATCTTCTCCTAGCCTCTTGCCAGTTTTATGACCCAGAAACAGTATGTTCAAGGATCCTGCAGCCATCCATTTGAAATGTAAACATCAAGGAAGACAGCACCCCTTTCTCCTAGTCTCTGTGAGAGAGTAAGAGCCTAACTCTTATAAGCACCAATGCCAATTAGGAAAAAAAAGCGTAATCACATGACAACAGCTTTCCTAATATCCTCCAGTGCTTAAAACACCTCCCACCCTTCCTTATGCTGGAGTTGAGTTCACTCTCTCTGTTGCAATAGTCTTGGCTCCTATTATTGCAATCGTCTTGAATAAAGTTTTCTTTGTCTGCTTCACTCCATCTAGTGTGATTTTTTTTTTCTTTGAAATTTGAACGAGTTATATATAGCACCATCTGTAAAGAACAAAATTTGGTAAAAAAAAAAAAGAAAAGATGAACACTGATCATCAGAAAATATTGGAATAAATATAATTGTAGTGATATATACAGTGCACTGTGGGAACACAGAAAGGGAACACCAATAATGGGTATGAGCAAAGCATAACAGCTTAATGGGGTTGGAATTCACATCAAGTCCTAGAGGGTGAATACTAGAAACAGAAAATTGTGGCCGTTCCAAGAGAAGAGATGGTATGAGCATATTGTATGGATGATAAGTGTGGTCAGCAAATCAGAAGTACAAACTTATTTGAGATGAATATACTAGATTAATACTGATGGTAAAAAGATCACAGAAACATACTGTACAGATGATGTGGAGAATAAATTTGAGGAGGAAACAAGGAGACTGGTAAAACTTTTGTAAGGAATAATTTAAGTCTGAATTAGAGAAGTGTTGGTTTGGATGGAAATTTGTAGATAGATTCAGATAATAAATAAGAAGTAAAATCAGTGTATTGTGTTAACTTAATGAATTTGGTCAGAAAGAAGATAGGAGGCAGATACAAGGATATTTCATTTTCATTCCAGGCTCTTCTCCTACATGGCTGTTAAATGTTCATGTTTAAAGAGCTCTGCATAGCCCTCCGTTTTTTGTGTGTGTTCTCTCACCTTTCCAGTGGTCTTAAATATCTTCTATAGGCTTTACTAAATATGAAGGTGGAAATAAATTTGGAAAACAGTGGAGACACTGAGACCAACTTTTAAGTCAATGCCTAGATGAGGAATAATAAATACTAGAATTACGAGATTAGGGTCTAGATTAAATGGGCACATAAATCTATATGCTGTTTTTAGAGTAAATGTCAAAAGCATTCCATATTGGAGAAAAGACTGAAAATAATTCCATTTATGAGACATCTGTAATTTGCCAGGCAAATCCTGTGCTTGTACTATCGTAATCAAAATCGGGGTCGCTATTTTGCAACTGATATTAAAAGGTTGGTGCTTGAGAGCCAATGAGTCACATACTTGAATTTGAATCTCCCGTAGTCCACGTACTAACTGTGAAACTTTGGGTAAGCCACTTAATCTCTTTCATGCCAAAGGCTTTTTCCTCTACTCTATATTATATCATTTCCTTTTTCTATATCTCCAGAGCTTCCTTTTCTGTTAATATGAGCTCTGGGCATAAAAAAAGAAGACGTGCACTTAGAAAATTTGACCTGGCAGCTTAAGTAATTTGCCCAAGGTTATTTAGTGAATCAGTGGTAGATATAAGGGTAAGAAGCTATAATTCCTACTCCAATTTCCTGCCTGAACCATTAGATAGCTCCATCTGTTTTGATTCCATCATTAATATGAAGTCATATTTCTGTCTCTTAATAGAAATGAACTGATCTACTGGCTAAAAGTGGAGTATGAAAAATAATTCCCATAGCTTTAAATGTATTGTCATTCCTCACAAGTACAACTTTGAAGGTGGTCCTGTTATATATTTAAATAATCTTAAAAAGCCTTTAAAATACCTGTCTTTAATTATACCTGTAATAAAAGAAAAAAAACTTCTCATTAACATGAGTATCAAATGAACCTTTTTATACTAAACATTAAGCTAAGCATTTGATATTTTGATAATATGTCATGGCAACATTTCGAAATGATGAAGCGTTCATTAATGCCTGCTTAAGATAAAAGTAACACTACATTAATTTGATCCGATTAATGTTAGCACAATGCACAATGGTACATTGATAATGACTGGCCACTTTTCTTAAGTGTTAACTGGTATATTATTACATAGTAAGTGAACTGGAAGGTCCTGTAATGCCACTATCCATTATTAATTTAGTTAATTAAATGCGTGTCATACAAACCATTAATAACTTGATAATTCACCTTTCTTGGATGTTATCAAATACTTATAACAAAACAATCCAAGAGACATTAAGTTTATACATTAAAATGTTTCATGTCTGTGATACTACCTTCCATGACTAGGCAGAAAAAATTTTCCTATCTTGCCTAGAGTGTTGTAGTAAGATGATTCCTAGATATCTATAAATCTTAAAATATTCTTTGAGTATTATGAACATGATGTTTTGATCTTATTTATGTAAGATTCATGTCAGGCTTTTTTTGATAATCCTGACCAATCTTATTTTTCAATTGTGTGTAATGTATTATTAGGTCATTAAAACTATTTGAGCTCTGGGGCACCTGGTGTCTCAGTAGGTTAATCATCTGACTTCAGGTCAGGTCACGATCTCACAATTCATGAGTTGGAGCCCCATGTCAGGGGGCTGTGCTGACAGCTCAGAGCCTGAATCCTCCTTCGAATTCTGTGGCTCCCTCTCTCTCTCTGTCCCTCCCCGGCTCACACTCTGTCTCTCTCTGTCTCTCAAAAATAAATAAACATTAAAATAAAAAAAATTACTATTTGAGCTCCATTTCTCCAAATTGTTTATACACACTGATAACATATTCCTCACAAGCTCCAAATTACTACTTTATCTGCAGTTGCCTGTAACTGCTTTGTAAGTATTAGTGATAATGAATAAAAGCTTTCAAAAAAAATCCTCCAAATATAAGGATTTTCATTGTTTCCAACAACAGGCAAATGGAATCTACTCCAATTTTTAATTCAAGTTATTTCAGTTCAACAAATATTTATTAAGTTACTTGCCAAATTCAAGGCACTATACTGTATTTTTGGTGTTAATCACTTAATATAACAGATAAACATCGCATTTTCATCAAACTTAAAAATTTGGGGGCATAATAGACTATAAACAAAAAAGACTATGAACTCAAATATTCTTTCACTAATAAAATGAACGAATAAATTGTCATGGCATACGATGAAATTTATTCAGCAACAAAAATAAAAACATGATAGCTGAACGAGACAACATGGATGAATTTCACAAAATGCCAAGGAGTGAAAGAAGGCTCGGGCCTGGTGATGTGTGCGTGCGTGCGCGCGCGCGCACACACACACACACACACACACACACACTACTGTATATAAAGTTGAAACTCTGAAAAATTTAATTCAAGTATGAGAAATCAAGGTATAACAATTGCAGGGAAAGAGAGAAAGGAGAGAAGAACAATTGGAGGGGGCAAAAGAGTGCTTCTGGGCTGCTGGTAATGCTTTTGTTTCTTTTAACTCAGTGGTAACTACACAGCTTTTGATTTATGATAATTCTTTGTGTTATATGTGTATTTTTGCATACTTTTTTTATAACAGTGTGCTTCCATAAAATTAATAACTGATTAAGGAGATTACATATTTTGTTTGATGACCATAAATGCTATGTAAAATGAAAAAAATAGAGGCAGGAATGGAACTCAACAGTGTCTACAGTGGGTAAAGTGATGAGGGGGAAAACAGAGAGTGATATTAAATGGGCTGAATAGGGTAAGCCTAATTAAACAGATGAGCTTTGAACAAAAACTAGAAGGTAATTAAAGGGTTCACCACATAGACATGGGAAGACAAAGAAAGCAGAGACAAAAGAGGAAGAGGGGAAAAGACCCTAAGATTAGATTGGGCCTGGCAATTTCAAGGGAGGGCAAACAACTTGTGGCTGGAAGGAAATAAAGTCTGGGGCTGGGGAGTTTTCTGAGAAAATGCTGGAGACCTAACGAGGGCCAGATCATGTAGGGTCTTTTAGGTCAATTTCAGGACTTTTTTACTGTAAGTGAAATAAGGAGCCATTATAGACTTTAAGCAGAGGAGTGATGTATTCTGAGTTATGCTTTTAATGGCTCCCTTTGTGTTTAAAATAGAATGCAGTGGAACAATGGTAGACGATAGATGGCATTTTCAGAAGCTGTCTCAGCAAACAAGACAAGAGATGGGGAAGGCTTGGATAAGTTTGGTAGCAGTGAGGCAGTGGAAAGTAGTTGGGCATAGTGTATATTTTGAAGATGAACCCAATAGGATTTTCTAGAAGACTATACATAAATATAAGAGAAAGAAAGTCCTCAAAGATAGAAATGTAGTCAGGAGACTGAGTTCAGGAAGGGATGGAAAAGTCGTCAGCTGAGATGAGGAAGGCTGTTGATGGAGCATGGTTGGTTACAGGAAGAGCAGGAATTCAGTCTGGGATATGATGAATTAAATTTGAGCTGCGCAATTAGACTTTCAAATGGAAATATCTAGTAGAGAGTTGGGTATATGAGTTGGGGGGGTAGGTCTGAGCTGGAGGTTTAGGCACTATCAAGATGAATCTGGTATCAAAAGGCAACTATGAAAAAGCTGCTAACGTGTCTAAAATGATAAAGACAGACAACAGAACATTCATGTTAGAATCCACTACACCGTGAGTTTTTATGGATGTATTCATGTTATAATCACATATTTCTCATGTTCTTGGAAGAACATGAATCTAGAACATAATCTAATATCGGTTAGATTATGCCCAAGAAGGATATATTGTTATGGAGCATTAGAATATGAAAAGCATGCTATGGCTAGAGTTCGTCGCTCTATGACCTCCTGAGAATAGATTACATATTGCACACTTTTACTCTAGTGTATTTCTACCATCCTTAATGTAGAAAAACCAGAAATGGCAAATGAAATTCCCCATGACCCTGAGGTAAATTTTTCTATAGGCAAGAAAAAAAATCACACATTTCCTTTGCTAGACATTCTATCCAACAGAGTCATCAACATACCTACTCAAAAGATTATTCCCATTGTGAATAGGCAAAGTGTTCAGACTTTTGTAATGTACTTTCCAATATGCAAAATGAGCATTACTGACCCTATGCTTATTTAATTATTTTTTACTCTGAAAATAGATTTCAGGCACATGCTAACAATATTTCTCACAGGAAGAGTTACCTAAGAGGATGTGACTTCTTGCTATGAATGTACATTTTCTTCCACAGTGTAAGCAGAGTTTGTCTGCAAATATGCCTCTTTGGTTTAGTAGGTCTAGGAGTTGTGTGTGCAGATTACTGTATCTATATGAGCTTACCATCTGAACACGTTTAAACTTTTTTTTTTTTAACTTTTATTTATTATTGAGAGACAGAGCATGAGCATGAGCATGGGAGGGGCAGACAGAGAGGGAGACACAGAATCTGAAGCAGGCTCCAGGCTCTGAGCTGTCAGCACAGACACAAGGCTCGAACCCACAAGCCGTGATATCATGACCTGAGCTGAAGTTGGATGCCCAACCACCTGAACCACCCAGGTGCCCCTGAACATGTTTAAAATGAAGGTCCAAATCGATATGCAGTGTCAACTATGAATATGCAATGTTTTTTTCTCAAAATAGCATGTTCCATATTTTTTCAATATAGTATGAAAAATTGGAGCATATTTTATAGGCATATAATTTATAAACACCAATTCTTAATAACAGGGAGAAAATGCTGGTAAGTATACACAATTTGTGTTCCATCGTGAAATGTGAGCAAAACCTGTGGGGCCTAAATTGAAATGGCATCTTGACCATATTCTTTATAGTACTTATCAAATGACTATTAAGTGATTTCGGGGGTCCACTCCAGATTCACTGAAGCAGAATTTTTAATGATGGATTTGAGTATCTGTATTTTTAACTAATTTACCAAGTGATCATTAAGCATGCTAGAATTTGAGAATGACCCTTCTAGAGATATCTATGATAGTGTACTCACAAACAGCGTAATTAATTTAATGGTACTCATGATAATTAAAATCAAAATTAATCAGTCAACTTTTTATTTGTTCTAGTGTAGTGCTTGATGAGGCTTACTGCTTCCTCATTAGTGAGTAGGTTAGACAAATTCTTACTCCATGCTCTGTGTTATGGTTGCAGCAATGTTTTAGACACAATAATATAAAAGTGAACAAAAAAGATGAATTTCCTCCTCCACAGAAGTTTCACTTTAATGGTGGAGTAGAGTCTGCATTATAAATATATACAAAAAAATAGGGGCGCCTGGGTGGCGCAGTCGGTTAAGCGTCCGACTTCAGCCAGGTCATGATCTCACGGTCCCTGAGTTCGAGCCCCGCATCAGGCTCTGGGCTGATGGCTCGGAGCCTGGAGCCTGTTTCTGATTCTGTGTCTCCCTCTCTCTCTGCCCCTCCCCCGTTCGTGCTCTGTCTCTCTCTGTCCCAAAAATAAATAAACGTTGAAAAAAAAATTAAAAAAAAAATATATACAAAATATGACTAGATTTTGATAGACAGTGATAAGAATTACAAAGAAACATCAAAACAGGAAGCAGGACCCTTTACCAGCAACATTTACAATCAAGAAAAATAAAAGACAAAAAAAAATGATATGCACTGGCCCAATCATACAGATCTGGAATCCTATCCTCATACTCAAAACTTACTTCTAATTTCAAGGAAAAGAAAATATAATTATGAGACTGTGGATGAATGGATAACTCTAAAGAAAAGCAGAAAAAGAACAATAACAAAAGAAATACTGCTGTAAATATTGCACAAAGAATCAGATGATACAGGTTCTCAGCCCAGCACCATAACTTACATGCTCTGAGATTTTGGGTTGCTCAGCAAATGTCTTTTAGCCTCAGTTTCTTCATCGGAAAAATGGAATCAATACTTCCTATTCTGTGTAGTTTATGGGTATAAACTATATAATGTAATATACTCTGAAGCCCAAAACACAGTTAACTACATTTTACTTTTAATACAACTTTAATTCAGATTCCTCATACAACTGTTAGCTGTGAAGCAGAAACTTAATATTAAACAATGACTAGTTTTGCAACTGAACGAATGTGAGTTTGATCCTTGGAACATTACAGATAGAGACTACCTCAGGTGAGGTTGCCACACAGAAAACTTTATTTGTAGCAAATAAGGTGATCACAGGGAATAAATTCCAAACCTGTGGCTCCCTGAGTAGGAATGAGTGGGTTTCTTTTATTTAGGGTTTGCAAGAACCTCCAGAAGGTGGAATTTTGTCATCACATGGAAAGATGGACACAAGGATGAGCTGGCATACTTAGAAAACATGCTTATACATGTTGGGTGGAGACTTTAACATTATAGTCAAGCAGAGGGAACTGTCAGACAAGGGGAAGGGACTGTGGGCTGGCTCCAAGAGCTGGTATAACTGGATTCGGTCTTGAACTCCTTCATCTGGGGTAAAAAAAATGCAGGACCTTGCTTACTTTAGAAGACAGCACTGGGAGTTTTACCACTGATTTATTGTCTTGCGATGGTTAGGGGATTTTCGTAAAGACTGCTAATTTTGCATTCCCTTTGTTCCCTTAGAATCCTTAACTACTGAGGTTTTTGCATTGCTTTGTAATTCTGCACCTCCTGGGAAGTTCTGTAAAAAGTGTGTTTGGGCAAGTAAGATGTAGATCGCAAAAAATAGCTGGGGGCTTAAAATGACTTCTCTTGTGTCACAAAAGCTATATCTCTTCTTCCTTTTTATAGGGTTCCCCAAATCTTTCTGCTTACTTTCTTAGCCTTTTTTTCTTTCTTGTCTTTTTATAATTTTCTCACTCTCTATTTTCTTGCCTATATCCTATGTTTCTTGGCCATAACTACGATGTAGAAATCTATGAGTATACGTAGTCATTCTTGTCCAATGGTATTATACGTGAAAATGTCTATGTTTCGTCCATGCCTTTCATTACAATATCCGTTCCTTCTGGCATCTACTGAGATACCCACAGCCCTGGCACCACATATACTTTGTTTTATGCCATCTGTCATTTTCTATTGGATGCCCTGGCCTTCTCGGAACTTGTAGGTTTCTCTCTAAGGTGATTATATGCCCTGGTTTGCCCTAAACTTGCTGGTTTATGCTGGATTAATAATTAATCATGGACCCTTTTATTCTCGAAAGTTTCCCAGTTTTGATGATAAACTCACTTCATTTGAATATTTTTCCTATTTTGGGTCACATGAACGAAGTAGGAGCTTTCTCAGGTCCTCTCTGCCTGAGCCTTTTCTGACACTGCATCAACAATCCTGCCTCCACAGCGTACTGCCACAAGAGATTTTCCTACAAGGCTCACCATTTCTCAGGCACCGATGGCAAGTAAGATACAGGGCTTTCCCAACTCCATTCAAACCAAACTTTACCTGGGGTTTTCTGATTTCCTACTGCCTGAGGAGAGGGGTCTGATAGGCCCAGACCATTTTCTGAACTCATTGCAGGAAATTACTCATTGTTTTCTTCCATCCTTATTTTGCTTGGTAAGGAGAGGGGGAAATTGGCCTCTCCAAAAAAAAAAAAAAGAAAAGAAAAGAAAAAAAAAAGTGATGGAAGTCCTAGGCCTTGATTCCTTTGGGGGTTTGCTTTTGATATGCAAAAGCAAGCTTTCTGAATTCTGAAACCTTTTTCTCTCAAAAAAGATGTGTCCTTGCAAATCAAACCCCTGCTTTTCAAGGCTACTTAGATACTTAGAAATGTATAATTTGACTCTATTCTCTGTATCCTTATACATAATCCCCCTTCTGAGCAAATGTCCCAGACACTTCAGCCTGAAGGTCTCCTTTTACAGGGACCAAAGCAACAGATCAAAAAGAAACACGTTTGTGTGCACGTGTGTATGGTTTCTTCTTCTTCTTCTTCTTTCTTTCTTTCTTTCTTTCTTCTTTCTTTCTAACATTTCAGATAAAAGCCAAGTAAAATAATGTATGTGAAAAGGTAGTTTACAGTAAACTGGTCATGAAGTGACTGAACAACAGATCCAGAGGCATCATTATTGATGAAGGATTATTTAATTAGAAAGGACATGGTATGGAGCAAGGTAAGATAGGCGTAATTATTTTCAGCTTTTACACTAAGTGCAAACTTTCTTTCAGCCTAAAGGATTAAAAACATTGCTCTCACTCTAATAAAAAGCAGAAGGCAAGTTGTAGATGTAAGAATGCAGCCGGCAGGTAAAATTCTGTCAATCACAGTGACTCAGAATGTTCAGGTTAGAGACAGAGGCTAAGAGATACAGCCTCACCATTAAATACTAACACAGGAAGCCAGCATTTTGCAGAATATATTGGAAGGAAGCAAAGCTGTCTGCAGAAGATAATTGATAAAGATGTGGTGTTTTAATGACTGTGCTTTGACCCAGTGCATAAGCAAAGACTAAGACCCCTGAGGCAGACATCCAGCCTAGATAGCAAAACACAGGAACTTGACTTGAATCCTCACAAAAGGATCCCCACAACCTTGACAAAGAAGCACCAAGAGCAAATTAGAAAATAAATTATTTGGGTAGTTACACCTGAACATTAGGGGGGAAAACTGGAACATGGTACCAGAACCTACAGCTTGCCTTTTTCATTTTTAAAAATATATTTAGAAATATGTGTTTTTCATTTCAAAGAGTTACATCTCAGTCATTTAAATAAATTATTTTGCAGTTTTCATAAAAATTTTCAACTTGCAGCTAATATTATACATAGATATTTGGGTGAAAGGATTCTGTCTGGCTCTAATAAAGACGTTTCTCACCTAACATGGGCTAAATCTGTTAATCAGCAATTGCCATCCACAGCAGTTTTTATATTTTCTGTGCTATACTCCTGAAAATATAAAGTCCTAAATAAAGAAATAATAATACAACACCAGAAAATATTAATCGCGTTAAAAGATCTCAGTATGTCTTGTTTAATGAAATGTAACAAATTTTACTTCAAATTCCCACAGCACAGAGTCCCTTCCAGAACTGTAATATGGCACGAACCTTGTTCCAGCAAAATCCATGAAAGGCATGACAGCGGGGCATTCCTCTTTCTTCCATCCAGAACCCTTGCATTTTGCATGTCCTCCTATGATGAAACTCTGAATAGAGTATCTTTTTTCTTGAACCCTCGACCTCACATCCTGTAAGTGGATAAGGTATTAGTACATCAATATTGTATTGAAATCCTATAATAAGCAACATATGCATTACATTGCTAGGATGAGAAGGAGACCATTTTAGTAACAGGAATTAGCACTCTATTGAGTAGGAGATGACATTTGACTCTATGGGTCATTCTTTATAAGTCAAAATTCATTTAGCAATAGTAAAGTAGAAGAATGTGGGTAAGAGATCAATAAATAATGTACTCTCTTCTGGCTATAGGAGACACAAATAGGATTGAATCAATCATAATGAAGTTTATGTTTATAATATATTCTAATTTATTTTTAAAAAGCAATACCTGCAATGTTGAGGGTAAATATCATAGCAAGGGATCTCAGGAAGTAGTAATGTGCCTTCACTGGGGATGATTTTGCATATGACTGGAGATGAAAGAAATGATGTTTTTTTTTTAAACTAGGGGCTTTGCAATGGTGTGATAATTATGTAAGTTTCATCCAAGAATAATATCCTCTTTTTCTCTCTATCAAATATTATTCAGGTTTCAGGAACGTGCTCAAATCCCAGTTCCTCCAAGTCATTTGATTTGTTTTGTCTCTTCTGACCTCTAGTGATCAGTCTGTTCTTTAAACTCCTACATTTTATTACCACACCATTCGCTCTTTGTTTTTACATTGCACATTCTTGTCCTTAATAGCATAATATAAGATTGCATTGCTTCATCAACATAATCATAGCATTTTGAAATCAGTGAATATGCCTTACATTTCCTTTTATCCTACAAAGTACCCTAAACAAAGAGTGTTACACAGAAGTTGCCAAATAAATATGTAATAGAAATAAATGTTTGGGCTGTACCAAACAAGTAACGTATGGCTGGAAGTTAGGAAAACAAAGAGATATAGGGCATGGATTCTCTGATATTCCTGGACAATGCTTTTGAGCTTTCTGGGCAAGGAATTTATGTCTTTATTTACCATTAAAATAAGAAATAGTATTAGATCAACTGTGCTAATAATGCCATTTCTTTGATGACACAGTTCAAATGCAGCTCACTGCAAGAATCCTCTTGTACTATATTAATCCAGGAACCCTGCAAATTCATACATAGCATTATGAAGAGCAATCATCCATGGGGTACCAAGTTTTGTGCTAGATGTGGGGCATTCAAAATGATATACAAAAAAGGTGTAATTCATGCCTTATGATTCCTCGGGTTTACTGAGGAACAGAGATATGAAACCATTGCTAAGAATGAAATATGCATGTTAAGCTAAAGGAATATCAGTGGTCCCATTTCATATTTTTTTTTGATCAAGAATATCTCTATGAGAAAATAATATTTAAACTCTGGCTTGAGGAAAGAGAGCTAGGCAAATGTAATTTGCAAATAAAGGAAAAGATTGTGTATGCTCTAGAGTAAATAAAAGGTGAGTGTGGACTTAAGCTTAGTGTACAGGAGAAGGGTAGGAGAGGGGTTGACATATATCGACTCCTTACCCATGTTGTTCGTTGAGAGCCCACCATATTTCCGGCACTTTATTAGGTGCTGAGAAAACCATAGTGAAACCTGATCATATATTGCCTGATAAGGTTTTTGTTTTGAGTTTATTATCTAGCAGTAAAGACATTACCAACCAAATAATCATTGTAGAGCAGTTGACTTATATTCTTTTTAACATTCTTGGATTCTTTTTTTAAAATTCTTTTAATTTTCAATAACTGATAATGGTAAAGATAACTATTATGGCTAGTTTTAAGTATAAGACAAACATCATGTCTACATTAGTAATGTGCACGCATGTAACAAAGGAGTTGTATTAAATTGGGAGGTGGGTAGATTCCCTGAGAGGAATTTTTTAAATGAGAATAAAATTTAAAATTACAGCTAACCATGAAAAGGGGACATAGAGGAAAAGAACATGTGCAAGCATGTGGTGGTGGGGGGGGGGGAGCATAATATTTCTAAGAAATTAAAAGTTAGTGACTGTGGCTGGAGTATAGCAAACAAGATGGAATGCCTCAGGAGCCAAACCATGTAAGATCTTCTAGGCCTGGCAGAAGATTCATATATTTATAACATATCTATAGCTCACATATATTTTGTTCTTTCATAACATAAGGAAGCCATTGCAGTATTTTCAGCATAAATGATGACATGATCAAATTTGCATTTTGAAAAAATTCATTAGAATTTCCTGTGGCAGACAGGAAAAAAAAAACCCTCTGAGGGAACTGGTGCTTTACCACCAGAGTGGCACAAGGAGTCAAGAGGAAAAGGAATGTGTCCAAAGTAGTATATTTTATGTGAAGCCTGCCTGCGCTGAGGAAGGATCTAAGAGAGACTAGGTTTAGAAAAGAGGTGGGGCTCCTAGAGGAAGATCTATCATTGGCTCCACCTACCCCAGGAGGGAAAAAGGACCAGGGCCTGCTGTTAAAATTCAGCACCAGAATGGGAACTCATTCATCTTTACAAATGAGGACAATTTGAAGGTTGGTATGCAAGGGTACTTCTTTACCATTGTTCATAGAAAAATAGAATATTTTCCATTATCAGTGAAATTCAAGCAACATTTACAATTCAGGAAAATGGAGAACGTCATTCCCAAGTGGGGAGTCCCCAGGGGAGAAGCAGAAATTCAGATAGGCTTGGGTGAGAACCAAATAATGCATATGCATGCTTGACTTCTTGAAAAAAAAGATGAGAGAGAGAAGAGCTGGTCTGAGAGAGCCTGGGATAATAAGTCAGTGTCCCGGAGTCCCAATAAGTTAGGAGGAAACATGGCAAGTGCCTGTGTTCTGCCACGAAAGGACTAACACAGTTAACAGAAAACTGCTGCTTTGAAATAATTTGTAACATTAGGATGCAGCAGGTATGCATCAATGACTGGATGCCATTCTGGAATCTCAGGTAAGCTAGTGCTACGTGCAAGAAATGCAAGATCATTCTTGTGCCATGGATATTTTTGCTGAGAAGGGCTTTGTCTAGAAAATAATCGTAGTCTGGATGCTTCACCCTGATGTGGATACTCCCAGAATGTAGGAACCATTTTCTGAGAATGAGTTCACTTAACCGGAAAACCCTGAATGGAGTAAAGGCAAATTCGAGAAGGTTTCCATTCGTTTTCACAACTGAGAACAGTGTGAAATATCACAGCTATTCATTGTATCTGTGTCTGCCTACCTGGAATATATTACATTTTCATGTTAACAAACATTTTGTCCCCGGTGAAATCCTATCATTAGTAACCTTTCATCTTCCTGGAAGTGGTGAGGGCTTTCTTCAAAACTGAATAATGATGACACTCTTGAAGGAAAATAATTAGGAGTGGACGTATTTTAAGAACTAATCATTTACAGAAAGGTAGTGTAGTAACCGATGGTTAAGTTGCAGCTAAGCGGTTAGTACACCAAATCAAAAGCACTGAGGATGGGTGCCCTTCCTGGAAACTGGAGAGAGAATGGGGGGAGTTGGTGGCCTTAAGGGAAGCAATGACTCAGGTGACATCCAGCTCCAGGCAGCCCCTTGAGGAGAGAGCTGATCTCACACCCCTTTTCCCTCTCCCCTGTGCTGCAGATGCCCTGTGGGGAGTCCAACAGGGAACCAGAGGGCAAGTGAAGCAGTAAATGTGATGCACAGAGGTGGTCCTTCTGGAGCAGGCTGAAAGACGTGAGGAGATGGGCAAACTCATGGGCTTGCTCTGCCTCACGTCTCTCTCGAGGGGCAAAGGAAGAAATTTAGCATAAACTGCCTCCAGAGGAGGATTGTTAGACTACATGTGCCAAGAATCTTAACTTCTATGTCTCTAAAAAAGAGTTTTTGAAGTTCTGTGCAGAAACAATACAGTGAGAGGAAACAAAATCTCCTTTTGAATGTCAAAATGATGGTTTTGCCATTTGGAATGCTTGACAATATGAGATGATTTTCGCATTCCAGACTTGATAAAGTTTCTATGTATTGGGGATAATAAACAATATTTGGCAAGTTCGAGGAATCATGAGTACCCACCACTAATCCTGTTTGGAATTAAAAGCTCCTGGAGGGTAGCTATCGCCATAGGTATCTCCAGTGCCTTAACTGCACGGGGCAGAAGAATAGAGACAGATGGATCTGAAGTCAAGGCCAAAGAAGGTGAGAGGACAACCCGAAGTCCCTAAGGCCTATCAAAGACAAGGGGGAGCAGTAAAAACATTTCATGTCTCTGAAAAAAGATAAACAAAATAGCTGGAAGAGGAAACTACCAGCTTAAAGGGGGTCTTATGATTATGGTAGGGCCATGGTGGCCTTAGGCTTCAAAGTGGGCCATATGAGCAAGACGCCAGATGAAGATGCAATGGCCTCAGTGACACACTGTCACCTCCATCCCCTAAACCACTGCCACCCTAGTGGAGAAATGTCAACAGCTAAGAAGCAGGAATGACTAAATTAAAAAATCACAACGGATGATTGTACATACCAGGAGATATTTGTACAAGAGAGTTTAAGAACCATCCAACTCTCTTCTTAACCCAGAAGTTAGAATCAATTTGACATATAAAAGGGAAAGAAAAGAAATCTAGATTTTATAATGAAGAAGAAATAAAACAGAAATAAGATTAACTGGACATGATTAAATTAAGTTTTCTGATTTGGCGTTTGCCTGTATTCCCTGCCTTCTTCAAAATACAGTCTGGGCAAAATACAGTTGTAAAAAAAAGAGGAAGGTTTATTTTTTATAGCTTAGTTTGTGGCTGGTGAAACACTACATTGGCAGTTGGATTTGAAGGCGTCTATAGCTGATTTTGTGACAGGTGCGATTCCCTAAGGAGCAAACATTAAGACTGATGTGTGTAAAGATTTTATTAGTGATTTCTCTTGGGATCAACATTTATGGAAAAAAAGAAAAGGAAGATTGGCAGAGGAAGAAGTCAAGCTCTTTCTCTCGTGGCTTCTGACCATCCAAGGAGTCATTCATCACTGTCTATGAATCCATAACCTTGGGGGCTTTCCCTTTCTATAGAATGTGGGTGATGAAATGTACCACCCAAAAGTCTGCCCAACAAGAGAAATTTCCCTCCCCACTCCCTTTCAAGGGCATTCCTGAGTGTGGCTGTAATGTATCACCATCTATTTTCAACTAACCCATTGGTAAACCAATCTCAGGCATTTCCTTCTACTGCCATTAGGTTACATGGATTACATGATATCCCCACACAGACACTGGTATCAGCTGAAGAAGAGACTCTGGCAAAACAGTGGTGGATGACATGAGGTTCTGGGACAACTATTGGTGTAGCTTACTTATGCCACCTGAACTTGCTCGTGCTTGATCCTGTAGCACAAAATTGATCTGGTGTGTACAAATTCCAGGTTACTACATGGATTGCTGCTGGCCCTGCCCCACTTTATAAAAGAATCTAGCTCATTGGAAGCCTTTATGACTACATGACCACTTTAAAACTCATCAGTAGTCACTTCTCAGGACCTAGACACACGAGTTTCTTTTTTTTTTTTCTTCTTTTTTTTTTGTAAGGTACACAATCTGACACCATAGATGGCATAGCTTGTTACCCTATCAGGAATCTGTTTTAGATTTTCTCATTGGGCTTATAAGAAACTCCACGCAGGGTCTTTTCCCATCACTCATGCTTTTAATACCATAGGTTCTGCGCAGCCATATGGCATGAGAGACGATGCTGCTTGCAGTATGGTAGAGACACATTTCAGAGTTATTCTTCATGAGATCCCTAGTAACCAACAGCCTTTTTTATATAGCTCATAGCTCTACCAGGTGTGGATTTGCTGGCCAGAATCTAAAGAGGTCTACCAAGCATTATGCTTTCTTCTTTGTGGTGGAAAGTACCAGATTCAATAACAATCTCTTTACTTTGAAGAGCCAATGTTTGTATGCCTCAGAACTACTGTACCATGTTGCAGATCTCTGAATTTTTTAGCGTTTATTATTTTCTCTCTATACCGCTACTATTCATACCAAAAGTTTCAATATACATGTCGTTTCTTGTTCATCCACTCCAGTAGCATGGTGCCATCAGTATAGTGGTGCAATGAGATGTGTTTTGAAATGTTTGGCAGGTTCAGTTCTCTTCCAAATATATTATGACAGACAGCAGGAGGATTAACAGTTTGGGGAAAAGACCATAACTCTGTAATATTATCTGGTCAAAGTAAATTTGAACTGTTTCTGAAAATGATACTTTCACCTAATCGATGGTCACATAATATGTACCCACAGACATTTTGATCTGCTTTTGCAAAGATTCTCTATCTGGCACAAAAGCTCCACTGGGGCTATGGTTTCATGGATTTTTACAATAGTTCACTATAATAGGATCCACTTCATTTTTGCACAGAGCATCATCTGGTTTTTACATGGATAAAACTGATACATTAAATGGATATATGATATCATCACATCTGCATATTTTAGATCTCTAAAGGTGACACTGATTTTTGTCATTACACTCAGGATATGATATTGTTTTGATTTACCATCTTCTGCTTAGTGGCAAAAGTTTAGGGAGACGATTCCAGAGACTTCCGCATGGTCTTCCCTAATTTTTTTGATCTCATAAAACAGGAAACCAACATTTGCATTTTGTTCCGATAACCACCAAGTATGTGTTTCCCACTGTATAGTCAGGGACTGTGAAAATAATCAGCATAGGTCTAAGACTCTAATTATTACCTGGCATCCATATACCATCCCTCTAATATGAAGCCATGATGACACTTCAAGTCTTGAAGGATCAATGTTAACTAAGTTCTGTGGCCAAAAATCCCTAAAATGTTTGAGTCATCTCCTTTCCTAGTATACTGGTACTCAATTATATAATCACAGGTCCTCTGAAGAAGGCTTGGGGGTAGTAA
The DNA here is from genome assembly GCF_022837055.1 of Prionailurus viverrinus. Lineage (NCBI taxonomy): Eukaryota > Metazoa > Chordata > Mammalia > Carnivora > Felidae > Prionailurus > Prionailurus viverrinus. Next base: position 92,314,014 of record NC_062564.1, read on the forward strand.
TTGCCATAGTCACTTCCCATGATGTTATATAGAGAATTTTCCTTCCTGGGAAACTGGTCTCTCCTTCAATCAATGCATTCTTGGTCTGAAAGTTTCTTAAGATCAGCAACTGAGCAAGGAACAATGACTTCTTATATGGTGACTATCTTCATCTTCCTAATCATTCATGCTTTATTTATTTTGAACTATAGATTAAGTAGTACTTGTATAGGCTGATAATCTATTTTTCCTCTTGAAGTATCATGTTCTATTCATCATTTTCATAACTCTCTAGCAGCCGGCCCTCCCTGGTCTCTGTCTGATCTTGTCACTATTTATGACAAGCCTGTGTTCATATCTTTTAACCGGTAAGTGCTCCCACTTAGCCAACATGGTTTGGGAGTGCCTTATTCTTACCATTATCTATGAGCCCAGTCTTGTAAAGACATATGCTTCTAGGCCTGGCTTAGAGGGAAATGACTTATGAGCTTCTTAGTGAATCTCACCAGCAGATTTCTCATTGATCTGGTCAATAATGTATCCTTTATGTCTTCCTATGGAGCATAGTCCTCTTCTTTTTTCCAGCTATAATAATAATCTCCAGCTTAGCATCACTACATTTTGGAGTGTTTCTGTCTTTTTATTTCTGGGTGCCATGCAAATTCTGCCATTTATATCTCAGTGCAGACCATGGTTTCCTGTGCTTCTAGGAAGCATCCTGAAGGTGTGTCCACACCATCCCCTGGTGTCATGACAGGCTGTTAAATCCTGTATCCCCAAAGAGTGATCCCAAATCGACCAAACTATTTTATTTAACTATATATTCTGTCCCTTGGTCAGGCATCCCCCAAATCTAATCCCAGGCATACTTTTTCAAGTCTTTCTTTTACATGGTAGGTGGTTCCTGAAGCTCCTCTAAAATATAGCCTATTTCTTTCTTTATCAGACAGAATTTGGCCCTAGTAAGTGATGTTATGACCTAATGGCTAGGAGGGGAAATAGCCCTAAGGAGGTATATATTGTCTAGGGAGGAAGAAACATCTCCATTGTCTTCAGGAATGAAGAAATGCTAGTCCGGGCCACCTGGGTGGCTCAGTCAGTTGAGCGTCCGACTTCAGCTCAGATCGTGATCTCACACTTGGTGGGTTCAAGCCCCGCGACAGGCTCTGTGTTGACAGCTCAGAGCCTAGAGCCTGCTTGGTATTCTGTTTCTCCCTTGCTCTCTGCCCCTCCCTGGCTTGCATTCTGTATCTCTCTCTCTCTCTCTCTCTCAAAAATAAATTAACATTTAAAAAAATTAGGAAAAAAAAAGGAAATGCTAGTCCAATGTAGGAAAAAATGGGTCCCTTCCACACTCACAGAAGACTTGGGAGAATCATCGGATGGAAGCTTTTCACATCTCCTTCTGAAACATGGTCCTGACATTGGTATAACTGATTTTCCTAGTTTTAGAAATTAAACTTTTTTGGAACTCAGTTATTCTTACAATTAAATCCTGTTACATAGAATGATGAATAATAGGCAGTAAGATTTAAAATAAGTGGCATAATGCCAGGTTGGTGAAAAATAAGTCATCTATTTATAAAGACCAAAATTTTCTTTGTGAATGTATAATATAGTAAGATCAGAAAAATAAACACTGAAACTCATATAACAAGAATTAATAATATTATAACAGTAGTTGTATACACACACACAAATACACACACACAATGATAATGTTATATTCATTATTGACTTAACTAGTGATTTTTTCTAGTACATTGTCAAAAATCATAGTATTTGCAATCATATAGTATGACTTATAAACATTTGGAAAACAACTAGATAATTTTGCTAATATTCTAATTTCCAAATCTGATCCAGAGAGTTTTAGGGAAATTACAGGGAAAGGGAAGAAAAGGCCAAGGAAAAAGAAATGTACAAAAGCACACCTAAATAAGAACAATATTCATATCAACAGACATAAATTCCATAGAATTATTTTCAGGTGAAAGTATCTTGAAATATATTTGTGAATAATACTGAGCTCACTATATACTAACTTAAAACATAATGGCTAAATATGTGAATTCGAAAGCAGTATCAACACGAAAAAATAAATATAATTTAGGAGGAATCAGTGAGATTTGGAGAGAGAAATTTTGTGATTACAGCATGGACAGGTAATCATGTGAGGGGCGCCGGGGTGGCTTAGTGGGTTAAGAGTTCGACTCGATTTCAGCTCAGGTCATGATCTCACAGTTTGTGAGTTTGAGACCCCATCAGCGTGGGTCTCAGTTTGTGAGTTTGAGACCCCGTCAGGTCCCAGTGCTGTCAGCGTGGAGCCTGACTGGGATTCTGTCTCTCCCTCTCTCTCTTTGCCTTCTCTCTTTCAAAATAAATAAATAAATATTTAATTTTTTTTAAAGGAAAAAATTACCACATGGTTTAAGAAACACATGCAAACACAGAAATCATGGATGTGAAATGTCTGAAGTGAAATGTGTGGTAAAGATAATTATCTACAGACATAACCCAAAAGTATGGAGGCCATTATTTGGGTGAAAATGAAAAGGAAGTGAGAAATGGAATTAGAAGAGACACTTCTGGATTCAGGTCTCACTCAGCTTTTCTGACTCCATAACTAAGCATTTTTGTGGTAGTGACACATTGTTTTCTCTAATAGGCATGATCACCTCTTAGATGATGTGGCTCTGAAATTTCTCTATTTTTGGTGTTGTTTTTGTTATTTTTAAAAAGGCTTAATTCTAAGACCATTGGTGATGTGGAAGCATGAAAACTTGGAGAGAAAAAGAAAATATTTCTACACAAGTAAAAATGTTTCATGAATTAGGAAGTTAGGCAGCCAAGTATTATCCTAAACATCTGCTGATCTTAAAAATTTGACTGGCTAGCGAGACAAAACAGTAACTGAACTAGCCCCATTGTTAAGAAATTAGACTCTTCATATCAACAAAATTCACAGGTAACTGCAATTTATTCAGAAACAAAACCTTTTTAAATATATTTATACACTTCACTGACTTTTTTATTAAATCATGACTTTACTGCTCTTCTTTTTTTGCAAACGCAGTATTATATTGAATATTAACACACTATGTTGATAAGTACTGTTGAGGCCCACAGGTGGCTATCAGATTATGGAGTTATTAACATAGAAGTGTGGCAATGACTCATTTTTGAAACATTCCTTAAAAACTTATTTTTGAAAGATGATGATTTTACATTGAAGAATTTTAAGTTTTTTTCTTATAATTTACTTTTTAAAAATGTGAATTTAGTAAAATATATATTTAAATGATCTCAGGTGTTTAATTTAGCGTCAGTAGGCACCAAATAAGATTCATTTGACATTCAAGAAATCCACTAGCTTTGTTCCACATATAATTGTAAGTCTGGATATATATATATATTTTAATTTTTTATTTTGTATATGTGTACATTATATATATATATATGTGTGTGTGTGTGTGTGTGTGTGTGTAATATATGCATATATATGATATAACATTTTCTTTCATGGAACTAACATTTAGTGAAAGAAGACAATGAACAAGCAAATGAAGACATGCATGGGTGATAAAATTATAAAAACTTAATGAAGGAAGGCATTTGGGAAATAGGCTATGAGTCAATGGTGACATTTACAATGAGAGAACCTTTAGCAGAGACTTTCAGGAAGAGTGAGAAAAATCATACACATATATATTTGCTGACAAATTCTAGGTAGAGGGAAAGGTAAGAGAAAATGCCTAAATGTGGTTATGTCCTGGGACTCATATCAGAAAGTGTGGAGCCCAGTATGATGGAAGTGAGGTTTGAAATTAATATATAGATAAGTCAAAAAAAACACCCCAAATATATATAATATATATACACATTATTATTATTATTATTATTAAACACACATTATTAAACATATGTACAATAGCATACATGTTATGCTTATTCTGGTAAATAGTCAAATTACACACATGACTAATTAGTGGACTTGAAAGAAGTTGTTAATTGTAATACATAAAATCCAGAGAAATAGATTTTTTTTTCCTGTTTAGGAAAAGAATAAAAACATGACGAACCATTTCTATGATTCCGAGAGTTCAGAAAAACGGCAAAAAAGGAGCTGAGCCACAATGGACAGTATTAAAATGTCCTTCACTTTCATTGCCTTGGTGTGTCTCACATGGACCGTTCTTCTCAGAGGAGGGATCAGAAATATTTTCTTTTCCTTTGAGATAGAGCAACTGACGATATATGGATTTCAGAAGCTATTTCACAGAGTCATTCAATTCCATTTATTTCAAATACCACTGCCGCGGGAGTAATAAATATGCAACTGCCTGTAGACACAATGAAGTATTTAATCTTGAGCAAAGGTTGTTGAGTTGTTAAACATGAAAGCCGCACAACGTGTTCCTCCACTCCGAGGAAAATAAAATTTTATTCTGGATATTTGTGTCCAAAAACGACCAAGGAGATTAAGGCCAAATGTGGACATGGGAAGATTAAAAGGATTTATTGCATCCTGTGATTTTTTTCTTTAGGCTGACCCTGTAAAAGGTAATTTAGTATTTTTCCTGAAAGAAAATTGGTTGGGAGAAATAGATAGGCAGCATTGTAACTTTACAAATGCTAATCTTCACATGAATCTTAGGATTAGAGGTTAAAAGTAAGATAAAATATGAATAATACTGATATTAAGCGAACAGACATTCTTTTCTCTCTTATGTCTTGCCCAAATGAAGATAGACAAATTCAATGAAAGTCTAAAGGAAAAAACTATTTATGTTGAGTTTATGTCATATACCAAAATCAGCATATTTTTTTAGAAGCCCAAATTCAAGGTTCAGCTTCAAGCGAATATTGTATCTTCAAGACTTTTTACGGGAAATCTAAACACTTTTTAATTTAATTTTTTTCTTTTTCTTGATTGACCTAAAAATATCACTGTAATTGTGAACAATTGAGATAAATTTTGTTTTCTTTTCTTTTACTTTGTGCTCTTTAAATCCCCAATTCATGTCAATGACAAAGGCTACCAGCAAAAGCCAATAGGAGGAAACATTTAAAAATGTCTGCATGTTCAAAGACTAATGCAAATCACAAGAGAAACTTTTCCTAAGAAATATGTGACTATAAACTGATTTAATCATTATCAGAAATAAGTCATATCCCTAGGTAGTATGCTTTTAAATATACAATATGGAAATACCAGAAAATAGCAGACATGATAAAACCAAAGACATGTAGGACTAATGAAAAAAACGGTGCTTCCCATGCTTTTAAATTCCATACTATAATGAAAATAAGTGATACCTTCTTTAAAAGTACATTTGAACATGCTAACATTCAGATAGTGTTATGAAAGCTGAGGGTATTACTAAGCTCTTATTTTATAAAAAATTGGAAATTATTACAGTTAAATAAAATAATAATTATGATAAAATAGTCTTCTGATTCACAGTTCAATGGCTGGAGAAGGGACTGTTAGAGCTAAAGTCTTAAGGGCTTGATTTCTAATGACAAACAGCATTATCTGCCATCAGTACACAAGCTTCAGCAATTTGTACATGGTCTAGACCCTTCGAGGTAGCAAAAAAATATCTTAAGAAGTTTATAGTATATTCTAGATTGTGTTTAGCATATCTCCAAAGTGTAAGTATTTTTGGCTTTCTATAAAGAATAAATATTTTAGGTTTTGCAGGCTCTGTGGTCTTCTGTCTCAGCTACTCAACTGTAATAACGTGAGTAGAAATTCTTCTTAAACACTACATAGCTGAGTGAGTGTAGCTGTGTTCAAATTAAACTTCACTTAGCAAATGGTGAAATTTTTGAGATTTTTGTTCATTAGTGTACAGAAATACAAGTGCTTTTGGCATATTAATCTTGTATCTTGATATCTTAATGAATTCACTGATTAGTCCTAGTAATTACATCGTAGACTCCTGACGATTTTATGTGGAAACAACATGCCATCTTCAAATAAATCTACTTCTTCTTCTCTTATCTTTGTGTCATTATTTCTTCCTTTATTTCTATTCTTTGCTTTCTGCAATGGCTAAGACCTCCATAGAAGTGGTGAGAATGGGCATTTTTTTTCTTATTCCCAACTTGACAGAAAGTGTTCAAATCTTCAATAATAAGTTGGATGTCAGTCCCAGGTTTTTCATAAATGTCCTTTATAAGGTTGAGGACATTTCCTTCTACTACTAAATTGTTGCAAGTTTTAATTTTGAAGGAGTGTCAAATTTTATAAAATATTTTTTTCTCATATATTGAAACTTAATTGGTACTTTGTCTTCTTTTTTCTGTTAATATGGCAAACTATATCAATTGATTTCATGAAGTTAAAGCGAGCCTGTATTCCTGTGACAAAACCTATTAGCTATGATGCATTGTCCTTTTTAAATATTACTGAATTCAATTTTCTAAAATATTATAAATTAATTTTACTAAGTTCATACAGGCATCTAAGTTTCTAGTATCACTAGATTTTAATCTAGTGATTTATTATTTTATTTTATTTATTTATTATTTATTTATTTATTATTTATTTATTTATTATTTTATTTATTTTAATCTAGTGATTTTAATCTAGTGATCTATTTCTGTGTGTTTAGAAGTATTTCCTCCTTCTCTATATTGTGAAAAAGTTTATGTAAGATTGGTAATATTCTTCCATAAATGTTTGAAAGAATTTACCAGGGATACCACCTGGTCCTGAAGTTTTCTTGTTTGGAAGGTTTATGGAAATAGAGTCAACTTATTTACTACACGCAGGATTATTCAGATTTTTGTCCTTTGTTCCACGTTGGCTTGGGCAAGTAGCATTTTCCAAGAAAGTTGCTCATCTCATGTAAGTTGTTGAAGTTGTTGGCAGAAAATTATTCATTATCGTGTCTTTTCCTGTATATGCTTGTACCACTGGTGATGATAACCATGCTTTCATTTCTGATATTGGTAAAAAAAAAAAAAAACAATGCAAATGAAAACCACAATAAGCTACTCCACATCCACCCAAATGACTAAAATTAAAATAAACTGAGAACATGAAGTGTTGGCAAATACATAGAACAGCGAGAACTTCCATATATTCCTAGTGGGATTCTAAAATACTAAACCATTTTGGAGCAAAATTGATAACTTTGTAACAAAATTACACATATATCTACCCTCTGACTCAGCAGTTTTAATCCTGGGGAGTTGATCAAGAGAAATGAAAGCAAAAGTCATAAAAACTTGTATGAGAATGCTCATAGTCCTTTCATAATGCCAAATAACTTGAAACAGGCTCAATGTCCATTAATAGGAAATTTAAGAAACTATATTATATTCATACAATTATATATCATATTCATACAATTATGTATTTTTATTTGAGAGTAAAAAGAGAGTGACCTACCCATACACTCAACAATATGGAAGAATTTCAAAAATATTACACTAAATGGAAGAAGCCAATGAAAAAATGTACATACTGCATGGTCATTCTACTTTTATGGACTCCTAGAACAGGATAATTGAACATATAGTGGAAAGTAACCATAATAGCATTTACCTCGGGGTGTGGCAAAGATTCAGTAGAAAAGGATAAGAAGCAACTTTTGGGTGATGATTATATTCTATATATTGTTCACATGCTGTGTTAAGTAGATATATGGAAAAACTCAGAGAATGTGCATTAAAATGAGTGTAATTCGTTTTATATCAATTTTATATCACAAGAAAAACAAATTTCAAAACCTATTTAACAATATACATGCTGACACATTAAAGAGAAAGTATTTGCAATTTATTTTGAAATGCATCAGGAAAAACATGTTTGGTCAACGAGTGGGTAGACGGAAGGATACGTGGATCAGTGAGTGACAAATCAAATATAATACAACAATAATGATAGAATTTAGGTGGTGGGTATACAGAGTACCTCTGAAAAATTATTTCAAAGGTGAAAATATCTAAAACCAAATGGTAAAATGTAATAAAATATTATATGATTGACCATATCTTGTGATTTCAGCTAGTTCTCACGGCCTGGGATTTTTTTGTTCTCCTTCAAGAATTGTTAGATTCAGTGGGTTGGAGGTAGAAGGTGTTGAATTACTAACAACAGAGTAATAGAACCTGCTGTGCAGTTTGCTCAAGCAAGGCACCTTGTAACTGGAGCTTATTTTTGTTTTTATGGCAGGATACACAGCATGAAGTCTCATTTCCACAAATGTAAAGTCAGTAGATATTTATTGTCCTGTGTAACAGAATCACTCCTGATTTGATGAAAATTGTATTACTCCTCTTGCCTATTGATATGTATTGGTATATGAAAGACAGGATGTATTTGAATATGCATTAGGGAGCTGCTACTGAAACAAATTGAATAAAATCATGATCGCTTTCTCTTTGACAATTCATTTTATCAGAACCTCTTTGAAAGTTTAGAGACTATTGTAAGTTTCATCTTCTGGCATGAAAATGTATCAAAGGTCCTCGAGGAAAATTTCCCCTAAAGGAAGCTGCCATCTGGGCTGATGATCTGCACTAACACCAAGGGCTTAAGGTTTTGTGGCTATCCGATCTCAGGGACAATAGAGGGACAAACCTGGAATCTCCAGGCTTAATTACCTGGCAAAATGCCCTGCTTTGAGGATAAGGTTAAGTATGTGAAGGTGAACTAAAATTGCTCTAACTTTGGAACATGGTGCAAAGTTGCAAATCATGAAATGAAACAGAGCTATGAAGGTTGTGTCAGGATTCTTGGGAAAGGGTTTTCCACAGCGATGCAGTGAAGCAGCAGCCAAATGATATGTTCTGGCGGACCGACCACTATTGATATTTATTTGCCCGCCTCCTATCTGTTGTCAGGAAGATGGGCCAATACCTTTGACTTGACATTCATGCTCTTGGATCTCCAATCATTTAAGATGGGGTGGGAGGGACCTGTTATGCTCCTTGCTAATAAAAACACCTAGGACTCTAGCAATTATTTGGAAAATAGAAGTGATAGGATTATATTTGCAACTTCAAGCGATAAAGCAGTTTGTCTCAGTCGTAAAACAAATATTTAGTAGTTTTCTTCCTCTGGTCATATGTTCCGCAGTTATCTATCTATTTAGTATCAAATCAAATCATTACTTTTAAGAATTAGGGAGTGAGAAATTTAAAAGAAAAAAACATTAATTTTGTGTACGCTTGCATAATAAGCAATTATAATTTTGTAGCATACGATTTACTTCTTCGAATAGTTTCTTATACATTGCTATTTCAATAAGGTGCAGGATTAATGCACAAAGACAATCGTAACAGTAAAATGAGAGAATACTGAAGCACCTTTATTGGAATGAGGATTATCCCAGGAAAAGAAATGGAGTTTTATTTTGGAGCACCTGTTACCACCTACTGGAAAAGTAGTCTGGATTAAATTAGGTACCTTGTTGGAAACTCAGTTTTCTCATCTGTCATGTGAGAATAATAATGATTGCAATAAACTGTTAAAGTTAGAAGTACATTTAATTTGAAATGCTCTTTAAATTTAAAAAATAGCAGATATATGAGATAATTATGTAAAATGTGAAATAAAAAGAGGATTGTTAAAAATTACTACACGATCATGAGCTCAGAATCAAATGTGTTTTTCCACTTGTTTCCACTGTAGAATGAATGGGATTCAGCGATGGGGGTATATTTTCTGTATCTAGAATCATACTGTAGGAAGTTTTGGTAATAAAGATGTATTCTTCACAATGTATTTGGTTAAGATTTCATTTTTAAAACGTCAAGAATTAGTTCGATTTTAATGTATTTTGTTTTCTTGAAATCCCTCAGGAGGTTCCAACATTACTACAGCCCCTTTGAATGTCACAGCAAAAAAAAAAAAAAAAGGGGGGGGGGAATCATTGTAGTCTACAGTAATATTTGAATGAAATCACAAAGGGGAGAAATTTTATAAAAATTTAAAGAAAAACTACTCCCCAAAATTAAATGCCTAAAAATAAATCTGCCTTGTTTTTAAAAATAACATTATATGACATGACAAACCAAATATATGTTCTTGTTTCTTTTAACTTCACAAGTTAAGATTGTATCCCGTGTGGTATAAAAGACCTAGTTATGAAAAAAAAATTTCAGAGGTTTTCGTAGAAAAATTGGAATTAGAAGATGGGGAGATAAGAGGCTTTATGAAGTCATCTCAGGAACATTTCAGTGCCTTTGCAATTGTTCCTTTATTATCACAGGACTTCCAGGCATTTTCCAACCCAGAAGTTAAATGTTCTACCTGGAAAAGTGTATAAAACTCTTTAACTTCCATATATAAAACATTCATTTCAAAGAGTTTATAGGGCTATGGACCAAATGCTGCAATAGAACTGTCATTGATGGCTGTAGTTTCATTCCTCCTTGCTTGCTGTGGCTCACCAAGTCGTCCCTACTTGTCAACTGAGAGAGTTACCTGGTGCCAGTTTTGGAGTTTCATCCCACCTCTCTTATAGTCCCAAATGAGCTTTCATTTATTTCAAGAAATGAGAGCCTCTTACTAAAATAAATACAAATAACGTAATTTCCAAATTCATCTATTAATTATAGATCAATACTATATTATCCATTTAGACCATTCCCTGATTTTATAGGTTACTTATTTTGTCAAATATATATTTGCCTTTGAATTTCCTTTCTAACACAGAGAAGTTGAATGAGATAAAATGAGTTCAATGTCACAGTTTGAGTATAGAAATGGAAACGATAAAAGAGACTTTTACTTTTCTTTTAATATATTTCCCGTCTCTAAGAGGAATTCCTCCTGAGGTTTCAGAAGCTCCATATTGTCTGGTATTTGTAAACAAATGGGAATTAAATGCCAGCTCCATGCCACATTATATTAGCTGAAACTAAAGTCAGTTTAATTTTTTTCCAATTGAGTTCAATCTTTGCGACCCTTTGTCCTTCAGTTTTAACAAGGAGAATGTAGTTTGTTTAGATCAGAAAAAAAAAAAAAAACTTCAGAGAAACTTAAGAACACCAGAAAAGCAGCAGACCCCCCTATTCATTGAGCTGATACACTAACTCAGAATGATCTAAACTGATAGCTTTCTAATAGCTTGCTTGCCGTATTACAACTAGAGAAAAGGAAAAAAAAAAAAAAAAGAAAGAAAGAAAAGGCTATGTATCATATATCCTCACAGCTAAGAGAGCCAATTTATGTGAAATAGAGCTGCAATGTAGCTTTCTTGGAGATTGTGGAAACAATGGTCACAACCAAGACTTCAAATTTCAAATCCAAAAATGGTAACTTGTGCTTATCACAATTAAAAAGGAAAGATATGAAACATATTATGTGAAACTGAAAAGCCACACATTGATTGCAACCATATGGTACCAGTTTTATGACCTAATAACACTATGTTTCCTTGAAAGGATACTGATTTTTAAAATAAAAGATCTTTAGTGGATTAATATCCCATCTCACTTCAAAAGTTGTAAAAGATAACATGTGACGTATGTTACAATTGTTAATGTCATTATACAATAATTGTGAGTTTATAACGTGAACATGAGAGGTTGAGTGGTGATTAAAAGGAGCTTTAGTAATAAAACTTATTAGAGATTCAAAAGTGATGTAATTGTTGTATACAAATCAATTTTAAAAACTATATCAAAACTAAAAAAAAATTCCTAAATTATATTATATGGTTACAAATTTTAGCAACAACCCAACGCGTATAATAATTATGTTGGCCAAATCTTAATATGAACAGTGGTAAGGATTCTGACTTTCTCTTTCTTCAATAACCTAACTGCTGGAAATTTTGAGTAAGACTATCAAAAGCAGGAACATTTTCTAATAACTGGAATTCTCTGCAGCATACAGTTTTATCACGCATAATCCCATACAGTGTCTAATATAAACATCTGGAATCTACTCTCATCATGTCCAAAATATTTACAATCTTGTTTCTTTGCATTAAAATGTCACTTACAGTTTTAAAAACCTCCTATGCAAGAGTAGTAGTATAAGTATTTTACCTTTGAGGATGTAAAGGATCAGAAAGTTTAAACAATTTTTAAAAGTCCCATGGTTACTAAGTATCAGAATTGTAACTAAATTCAAGTTCAAATTCCCGGTGCCTGTTACACAGATGTCCTTACTCTGAACATCTATACCAGTTTGTTTCTACTTTTTTTGCCTTTGCTTAAAGAATGAAGAATTTTGGAAATAGTCTTGAATTTTGATATGTCTTGGGTCCAACTTTTTATTTTACATGAATTAACTGAGGGTTAAATTGCTGAGTGACTGACAGCTGTTAACATCTCTTTCTTCTTTCATTGTATGTTCATTTTCTTACTTATTGAACAAAATCCCTTAATCGTAAACATTTTATAAGTAATAATAATAACAACTATTGAGCAAACAGAAAATTTGGCAAATTAAAAAAAAAACATGTTATAGAAATATTTCCAAGAGGTGATGCAATCTATAAAATAAGTGAAGAGATTAGATTTACTCATCAAAATATAGAAAGTTACATATCAGAAAATTTTTATTGAATTTAATGGCATATGTATATATGGTATATGGTATATTATGGTCCATGGTTATGTGTGGTGTACAGAAAATACATATGTAAAAGATAAAGATACAGCGAAGTTCAAAATAAGTAAATGGAAAATATACTTAGAATTACTAAAAAATTACTAAAAAAAAAAATCAACCAGTTATAGTATTCAAGCAGTTAGCTCTTCAATCCTTTTCTGCTATCTACCCTAGCAAAACTACAGAAATCAGAAAGCACTTTATATATGAATAACTAGTAACCACACATACACAGACACACACACACAACTCTGAGACATCCCTGGGGGTACAGAAGACTGTTCTGATCTGGCCCGTGTGTGGCAGAGTGGGCTGTGGGAACTCGATGCAGCCTGGGTCAGCAGGAATACAGAGGCAGTCGTCACAGAATGGTTCAAAGAAATTTTGCTTTAATTTCTCCCTGTCATTGCACAGAGACAATTATTGCTTGTTCCTTTACCCCAGAAATCTGCAACTGTAGCCCACCTATTGGTGTTTGGGAAGAAACTTGTAGACTATATGGGAGTCTTGCTGGGAAAAGAAATTGAATAAAATAAGATCAGGTTGGAACGACACATTCTGAGCATCGTTGTTTTGCCCCCACCGTTGGTTTTCAACAACAGTATCTTTCCAACACTCTTTCTTATCTAAGAATTTAAATGTGAGATATCATGACCTGAGCTGAAGTTGGACACTTCACCGACTGAGCCACCCAGTGGCTCGTGATCCTTCAATTCTTAAAGTGTCTATATTTTTTCTCATCAATTCCCAAGGGTCTGGAAATTATGGTTATATCGGAATAAGAATGTTAATTTCAGGCAACCATAGGGCCAAATGTGGCACACAGCGGTGTTTGGAGAGTCCTGCAGCACTTCAGACATTAGTTTAAACCTTGTTAGCCTCCATCACTCTTTAGTGTCTTGCACCTGTCTGTTCTTCTCTCCCTGCAGCCACTTCCCCACCCCCCAACTGATGTATTAGTAATTGTCACTTGCATATATTTGACTTAATGACTTCTGCAAGATGGGATTGAATGGCGCCCCCACTGAAATTCATGTTCACCTGGAACCTGTGAATGTGACCTTACTTGGAAAGAAGATCTTTGCAAATAGAATCAAGTTAAAATGAGCTCAGACTAGATTAGGATGGGCCTAAACCAATGACTGATGTCCTCATAAGAAGAGGGAAATTTAGACACAGACATACATAGTGGGATAACAGCCATGTAAAGGAGGCAGAGATTGGGGTTATGTTACCACAAGCTAAGGAGGGCCAAGAACTTATCGCACACCAAAAGCTAGAAAAGGGGCATGGAACAGATTTCTTTAGAACCTACAGATGGAACCGACCTTGCTGACATTTTGACTTAGAACTCTAGCCTCCAGAACTGTGAGAGGATGAGCCTTTTGTTTTAAACCAGCATGTTTTGGCAATTTGATGTTGAAGCCCTAGGAAACTAATACAAAGGTATTTAATTTGATTGTCACTTGACAATCTTTAAATTTTTTTAATGATTATTTATTTTTGAAGAAGAGAGAGACAGAGTGTGAGTGGGGGAGGGGCAGAGAGAGAGACACACACACACACAGAATCTGAAGCAGGAAATATAACTAATACAAAGCAGAAGAATTGTTTATTAGTGATTCGTGAAAAGTAGGCATAAATCCAAAAAAAAACCTTTTATTTACCTATTTACATTCTTCTTCTTTCTCAGCATATACAAGCAATATTTAAACTACTACATTTACCTTAATTGAGAAGGTTGATATTCTTTTTTTTTTAAATCACTGGGATAAATTTATTTTATAAAAATGTTATTATAGTTGGTTTATTTAAAACTACTTAGAGGCGCCTGGGTGGCTCAGTCGGTTGAGCAGCCGACTTTGGCTCAGGTCACGATTTCGCGGTCTGTGAGTTCGAGCTCCGCGTCGGGCTCTGTGCTGACAGCTCAGAGCCTGGAGCCTGTTTCAGATTCTGTGTCTCCCTCTCTCTGACCCTCCCCCATTCATGCTCTGTCTCTCTCTGTCTCAAAAATAAATAAACGTTAAAATAAATAAATTAAAAAAAAACTACTTAAATGATATAACATATAAAGTTGACTTACATGATTTGATACAAATCATTTAATAGAAATATTAGATGTATAATTTTTAAACTACCAGAAATATGTAAAAATGGAATAATATACATCCCAGTTAATTTCTACACCCATTCCTTCATTCATTTATTCATTTTCCTCTCACCAATTTCTTATTGAGTGCCTATAATGAGATGCACAGTTGTGAAATGAAAAGAGCATCTGTATAAAGTCAGATAGGTGCTTTCTATTTGAACTTCCTTCTGATCATCTGTAAGCATGGGAAAAGCTCACTCTTTGGCTTAAAAATGAGATGACTTATATCAAAGAATTTAGCAGAGTTCAAGGCATGTGGTAGGCATCTATGAAAATTTAGTAACTCTCAGTCATTATTATATGTCTGTGCAAAGCCCCATGATCTCTTCTGGCCTAATGGATTTGCTTTTATATGCATACTTTGTGTAGAAAATGGCTTAACGTTGGTACCCTAGAGTCCTATGGGAATATGAAGTCATAGGCAGTGGCCTTGGTTGAACTAGTCAGAGAAACCCAAATTGAAGGAACTACTATTAATGCAGAAAAAGCATACATCTATCATGGAAGCTGTTAAAACCCTTTGAAATTCTTTTTAAAATGTTATTTTTTAAATGTTTATGCATTTTTGAAAGACAGAGAGAGACAGAGCACAAGCAGGGGTGGGGCAGAGAGGGGGACACAGAATCTGCAGCAGGCTCCAGGCTCTGAGCTGTCAGCACAGAGCCCGACGCGGGGCTCCAACCCACAAACCGCGAGATGGTGACCTGAGCCGAAGTCAGATGCTCAACCGACTGAGCCACCCAGGCGCCCCTATCACCTGACAATCTTTAAAATAAGCAATTAGATGAAGTGTTTAATGTATTTAAAAGCATCGAGTTTGATGTGGATTAATGTGGATTGATCCACAAACCTTTTCTGAATTTCACTCTGTTACAATGTCATATTCCCCAAATTATAAGAATAAGAGTATATTTAGAATAAAATATATGGCTATTGTACAGAGAGGAGTAAGCATAAGAAATGTTTTGCTGCCTAGATTTATGCATTTTTAAGTTAAAAACACCTATGAGTATTATCATTATCAGAGGTAGAGTTTAGCATTTGATGGTTTCTAAGATAACTGATTACTCTGTACCTTATTATTTTATGACCAGATTGAATATGGATCTCTTCCAGTGCAAGCCGGTCTCTGTTCTGGTAACATTCGGGCTGTGCACAGCCATCCCACGGCCTACTCCCCACTAGCACCTTTAATGATTCCAAATTTGTGGTAGAGACTCTCAGTTTTTCCCTAATATACATCCTTAGATTCTTTCTTGGACAGTGAACCCTCAGTAACTAACCAGAACAAGGAGCCCTGAAGCGAAAGGTGGTCACATGACCACATTGTAGTGAGTAAGAAATAAGCAGAATTGTTGTCCATGAAATTTAGGAAGTGTTCTTGAAGTGAGGCACTGCCTTTTCTTCTCATTATCCTTCTCCTTTTTTTAAAAAATCCTTCCTTCATGTTACTTTTTAAGAGATATTAGAACAAGTGTTCAAGGAGTCTTGAATCATGAAGTAAAGTCATCTACTTTGAGATGCAACTGTGAGATTTTGGGACAGGAGTTTGAGCATGGTTTAGGCTGGTTCTCTGTTCAGGGTCACACAGCGTTGTAAATAAAGATGCCAGCCAGGACTGTGGTCTGTTCTGATGCCAGAGATCTTCAAAGCCCGTGTTGTGTTGGCAAAATTCAGTTCCTAGTAGTTTCAGGACTGATGTACTCAGCCACTGGTGTCCACCCACCTTCATTACAAAATGGCCGTTTGCTCCTTTGAGCCTAAAAAGACAATGTCTCTGCTGCTTTAAGCCTCTAATTTAGGGAAAGCCTGACCTCTCTTTTAAAAGGTTCAACTGAATAAGTCAGGCCCACCAAAGATACGTTTCCTTTTACCCCTAACTCAAGGTCTACTGATTAGGAACCTAAATGGCACCTGTAAAATCCCTTTGTATTTTCCATATTCTGTGGGTTAGAATGATGTCACGATTTTTGTCTACTCAAGAGGATTATATACGCTGTGTAGAGTAGGGGGTAAAATTCTTGGGGGTCATGTTAGAATTCTGCCTACCATACTGGCAATTTTGTGAAACCACAAAATAAATTATGAAAATAACCCCAAACTGCTAAAACTTGACTGTATTCTACACAAGAAAGAAATTGATGTCTTACTCATTCTGCTGCTATTTGTGTTTTGAACTTTTGCAGTCAAATCTAATTCTAATGAAGACAGCAACTATTCTCCCACACTTTGATAGAGAGAAAAGATAACAACACCATCTTTTGTCCCTTCCTACCATGTTCATCTCGAATTCTCCCTTCTGTGACTTTGCTAGCTGTTTGTGGAACAACCCATCTGAGTTAGATAATTCATATGTAGAATTTTTTTTTTCTGTTGGCTACGGAACTAATCATTATTTTGAAATTAGCTTCATGAAAATATTTTATAATTTGTCCTGTCTTGGCTATAAGTCATGAAAAATTGACATTTTGCCCAAAATACTTGGGAAAAAAATATTTACATTACATTTTCCCTGTCCTCCTCCAGTTTTTTTTTTCTTACTTTAGTTCCCCTCAGTAAAGAACAAGATTGTTGACCACAATATATGTAAAGCATGAGTCTAGAATATTATTTGGGGAAAGGGGAGTTCTAGTTTATCTCTTCTTTCAATACTTCTTTCAATACTTAGACTAATACATTATTTAAATCACAAAAAGTAAAATAAAGAAGGATTATAGGAGGTAGAATAAACCTGAAATTTCTTAATCTCCCAGAATTTTTTTTTTTTTTGAGTATCTGTCTTCTGCTTATGGTGGAGTAGGATAGGCAGTCTTCCTATTTCTTCTATCCCCATGGCCACTGCTAGGACCAACTGCTGATACTTTTTTTAACTCCCTCAGTTTATCTAGAAGCTGAAGCGTGAACTGAATTTTCAGATATTTCAGGACCTGTCATTATGCGCACTATCTCTGAGAAATCCTCATTCATGGGCTTGAGTTTCTCTGAAATCCACAGTTTATAAGAAGACATTTGCTTTAAATTTAAAAGTGTAAATAAAAATACTTGACTAAGACATACACACAAATTGACAGGTATACATACATCATTCTGTTGCATCTATAGCCTTCACAAGTCCCACGTTTTGATAACAAGATTCCCAGGAAATGGCCTAATGTATTCCATCATGTCAAGAATAAGTAAGTATGATTTGGTAAAATTGGAATAAGTGCTCCTACCCACAGACTCTTTGAGAAACATGAAACAATGCTTTTGGAAAATGAAGTTGTATATAATAAAAAACGTTCACTTGGGTTTTACAAATCAAGAGGAACTTGAACTCCTCAATGAATTATGTCACATGAGTTCTGATAGAACTCATTAGATACTATCTAATTATAGTAGCTTCAGTATTGATAAACTGCCCATAAATTTGTTGCTATTCAAAGTTTTTTTAATCTTTAGTTAGCTTATTTGAATATCAATTCAAGTTTATTTCAAAATTTCCTTTAAGATATTGACTAGGGGTGTTTCGGTGGATCAGTTGGTTGAGCATCTGACTCTTGATTTCTGCTCAGGTTGTGATCCCAGTGTCATGGGATTGAGCCCTGCATTGGTCTCTGCACCAAGCATGGAGCCTTTGGAGATTCTCTCTTTCTCCCTCTGCTCCTCTCCCCAATCCATGCTCTCTCACTCTGTCTCTAAAATAAAATTAAAAAAAAAAGTTATTGACTAGCAAAATTTAAACAGAATTTAAAAGGCAGGCCAAAGTCCAGGAAAGTGAAATGATATAAAACCTAGAGTACATGGATTTAATTCTACTTTCAAACTTAAATACACTTAGGAATTCTATAATTTTCTAATAAGTTCCTGGGATCCATAAAATTAAAAGTATGTATACATTTACTTTGTATTCAATTATTACATGTATATTATCTATGAAACTGTAAAGTATGCCCACCCTTACACATACATTCACCAACTACATCAGCTGGAGTTCCATCAAGAAAGTAGAGTCACAATGGGTCTTAGAAAATAAGGAAATTATTATATAAATTACATCTTACACAATTGTTGGAAAACTGAAGAATTAAAGGACAGGAAGAGATCTGAAAAACAGTCACTAAATGACCCTGATATAAATGAAAATGTCAGAGTTTGCAGAAAGCTACTAGAGTGGAACCACAAGTTGTCTAATCTAGACAACTGGAATCTACTCCCAAACCACAGGTTTTTGGCTCTCTACTGCTCCTGTCTGTGTGTTGCCTCCTAAGCATCTAGTAGATGAGCAGGGCCAGAAACTGATGAGGAGAGCTGGTCACGGAGCAGAATGAGAAAACACGGCAACTCTGTACTTGTCCCTTGCTGCCTAAGATGATAACCTTCAAAGTGCAATGGCTTTTGTCTCACTTTCTTCCCAGTCTCACACAAATATTGCTTGGGTTTCTTATGTGGAACTATAAAAGAAAGGAAATTGTTGGAAGTATTGTGTATTTAAATTGACATGATAAAAAAAAATTACCTACTCTCCCTGTAGCTGCCACATTTCAGGATTAAAGCTGCCTTGATCTCAATTGTATAAATTGTGAGTCTATGGAAATCAGCTAGTCTGACTCTCTGATTGGATAGATGAGGAAACAGAGGGCCTGGAAGAATAAGTTAATTTCCCAAGGACACACAGAGTTAATGTTTAAACAAGTTCATTATTTTAACTCCCAGTCCAAGGTCCTTCCTTTTCTAACACAATGATAACTTTCTTCACTTAGGAATAGGACTCTAGATTACATTCAGCGTCATTGTGAAACTGATGGAGAAAAAGACAGTAGTAAATAAGGTATTTTGCAGATTGTGGGCAATGTCAATTACACAGCTAATGTCTGTGTAAATTTTCCCATTAGCTTCTTTATCTTCTAGAAGACAATGTAAAATACCCTCTTTTCTTCTATCAAGCTTCCATTTATAACAGACCATTACTAGAATTTTCTTTTAAATCCTTTTAAGGTATCTCATCATTTTATATTATCCTTGTCCATATTGTACTCTATGAATTATTAGAGATTAATGCATCTTTATTTTGAGTGACCAGCCATGCCCAATGGTTTCCAATATGAAGTCATTCTTTTCCCCTGGTATAATAATGAATTTACATTATAATTAACAGCAAAGAATTCCTTTTTGTGCCATATAATGATGCCTTCTTTTAGCTTTGCTTTTCAGACAGTACACAATAAATCACAGGGGGAAAATCTTTATTTTTAATATTCACATTTATGTGTTTAATGGAAATTATTGAATTTTTCAAGTACTTATTCGAATAGGAGAGAAATATTTGTGCACTATTATTTTATTTTGGTCTAATAGAATGCAGTGTTTGGCTGATATTGGAGTGTTAATAATTAGCACCTCTATTGGAAGTCAGCTCCTAGTTTTCAGCAGCTATGTTTCCCAAGTGAATGGAGAATTATACAGTTTTATTAAAGAAGAGCCTTTCCTTTGAATACGATTTTAAGAAAATCTTCAAAGGAACAAATTTAAAGCCTCAAATCAGAGCACAGCACTAATTAGCGTGTAACAATGATTTAGGCAGAGAGCACCAGGCCTTGTTAATTTTCCAGGCCCATTCTGTAGTCTCTTTGCTGTATATTTCTTTTGATGAGTCAATTTCATCTAGGTGCAGCTTTTTATATTTTAACGACTGTCATAACACTTCTAAAGTTTTAGAAAATGGTACATACTGATGCTGAAATCTGGCAATTATCTTCTAAGTCTGCATTCCAGCAACTAATTTTATGGCTCAGGTTAAAATGCTTAATTCAGTTTCAAGTATTTTGCATTTATAATAATGCTTTAAGTGGCATGTCTTTGAATAAAATAATGTAACTACCTATTTGTTTATGTAGTCTTCACACTTAGAAATAAAAATGTGCATCAGTCATCAATTATAAATCAAGTTACTTAAGATTCAAAGGTGTCAAGAACATAAGTTCTCTTGATCACATTTCATCTTGCAATGTCTTTTAGGAATTACAAAAGTTAAAATACCAGCTTCATAATTTTAAAATGTTGTGTACTACAAATGAGTTATCAGAATAAATTGTTTTCTTCATTTAGTAAATAGTGAAGTATTGATCTGAGAATGTCATGGGAAATTAGAAAATAGTAACACCAAAATGCCATATAGCTATGATTTATGATTTCAACAACATGAAGGAGGAATTGATTACTATTCAAGTCAATAGCAAGATTCATTGACTCAGATATTCATAGTGACTAAGGCTAAATTGGGAATCAATGTTTGTATCAAGAAAACATATATCTTTCTATGGATAAAAATATGTCAATATATCCTGCCATCCTGTTATCACCTATTATGAGAATTCAATGTCTGTACCATGATAGATATTTTACAATTTAAAAGCCATCCACTGCAGCCTCTAACTCTCAGTCTTTGCATCATTAATGATGGAGCACTAGATTATCTCAATCAAAAATTGGTATTTGTATCAAATAAAAATGAATCATAACTACGGTCTACTTCAGAACTATTGAAGGACCCAAACTGCCTTCGATAGTACCCTCAAGAAGACCTCATTATAAAAACCACAGCACCAAGAGAGAGAGTATTATGCTAAGCAAAAAAGTCAGTAAGAGAAAGAAATACCACATGATTTCATTCGTATGTGATATATAAGAAACAAACAGATGAACACAGGGGGAAAAGAGAAAGGCAAACCAGGAAACAGACTCAACTATAAAGAACTGATGGGGTCAAATAGGTGATGGGGATTAAGGAGTGCATTTGTGGTGATGAGCACTGGGTGTTGTATGGAACTGTGGAATCACTATAGACCTGAAACTAATATTACACTGTATGCTAACTGAAATTTATTTATATTTTTAATGTTTATTTATTTTTGAGAGAGTCAGAGACAGAATGCGAGTGGGTGAGGGGCAGAGAGAGGGAGACACAGAATCTGAAACAGGCCCCAGGCTCTGAGCTGTCAGCATACAGCCTGACGCGGGGCTCGAACTCACGAGCTGTGAGATCATGACCTAAGCCCAAGTCGGACACACAACCAACTGAGCCACCCAGGCGCCCCATGCTAACTGAAATTTGAATAAAACTTGGAAAAAAAACCACAGCACCATTTCAAACAAATGTACACCCAACTTAGAAAATAGGTGAGATCAATGACTATATTATTAAATAAAGTGAGAAATGTTGTCTAAGGAGTTAAGTACTAAAGAATTATGGGTAGGACATGATAGGAAACATAATTTACACTATTTTTAACAATTATGTTAATTTATAGGCCAACTTACCTACATGTTTGATTCAAATTTTACACGATCCCACCCTCTTCATAACTTTTCCCAACTCCTCTTTGCCCAATTTCTTTGCTAGTCTTTGCTGGTTTGTTTTTCAATTCCATTTGTGATTGTTTCCATTTTAAATTGGATCAATATGCTTGTCTTTTATGGACTGGTCACATGACTTTCAAAAAGCATACTGTTAATCTATAGCTAGACTCAAATACTTTATGAAATGTTTATCGGGAACTTGTTATTGCAAGGCTCATAAATAAGACACTCAAAACAGAACGCATGATGATGTTACAGTTGGCATACTAGAAACAAGAACAGCGGCAGCCACCATACAGAGAGAATCAACAGCATTTAGTGAGGATGCTTTGGGAACTACCAGGAATAGGAGAGAGGCAGTAAGGATACAGTTGAGTAATAAACATTAATGGTATCCTGTCTTTTGTCAACAGCGTACTGCTTTAAAGAAAATGTGAACACACGTCCTTGTGATAAAATAGTGGTAACGTACAATGTTATTCCAAAATGCTGATCAGTACATTGTCCACATATAATCGATTCTTAAATGTATATATTTAGTGTCCTCACAAAACTAGTTGAACTACTGAGTTGAAAACAAATTCAATAAGATTGTGGTTTATTCTTGTTCATATCAAATACAAAACAGGAATAGGACTGAAGGGGCAAGAAAAATATTAGAATAGACTCTAGTGCTTAACATAGTGTTGAACTGCAAGATATATCTGCTTCAACACTAATATAAGTAAAGTTTGTTGTATTAAAGTTGTTTACAGAAACACAAAACAGAACCAACGAGATGTGTTTGCACGTGTGTGTGTGTGTGTGTGGGTGGGTGGGTGATCTAGACAGAGAGAGACAGAGACGGAGAGATTTTGAAGAATTGGCTCAGGTGATTATGGAGGCTTGGCAAGTCTAAAATCTAATGGGGTAGAACCACAGGCTGGAGACTCAGGGAAGAGTTGCAGTTCAGGTTCAAAGGCAGTTTGCTGTCAGAACTCCTTCTTGCTCAGGGACAGAGGTCAGCGTTTTTCTATTAAAGTCTTCAGCTGGTTGGGTGAGGCCCACCTACATAATAGAGGGCAATCTATTTTATTAAAAGTCCACTGATTTAAATATTGATCTCATTCAAAAAAGACTCGCACAAAAATATCTAAAATAATGTTTGACCAAATATTTGGGAATTGTGGTCTAGCCAAGTTAACACAGAAAATTAACCATAGCTTAGATGCCACTGAATTTATGCATTGTAAGGCACAAGAAAACTCTTGTTAATGGTTCAATAAAAGCATTTAATTTGAAAAAGTAGCCATCATTATTTGATATGTCAAAGGTAAAAAATGGAAGATAAAATAAACCCACTAAAAATTTTGTGAATCAAGTGTCATTAAGTATAAAATTTATGTATTTTTTTAGAATTAAAATATTTAGGGGCGCCTGGGTGGCTCAGTCGGTTAAGCGTCCGACTTCGGCTCAGGTCATGATCTCACGGCTCGGGAGTTCGAGCCCCGCGTCGGGCTCTGTGCTGGCAGCTCGGAGCCTGGAGCCTGTTTCAGATTCTGTGTCTCCCTCTCTCTCTCTGCCCTTCCCCCGTTCATCCTCTGTCTCTCTCTGTCTCAAAAGTAAATAAACGTTAAAAAAATAAATAAATAAAATAAAATATTTACCATGAAATTTATACAATATCATTAGACTATAATCTAAAGCTTATCATATAGACAGATATACATTTTTAACTATCTATTGAATTCATCAGACTTCATGTGGAAACAAGTTCTTGTTTTAAAAATGGTAGCTGAAATCTAAGAGTAATAATGTTAAAAGTAACATGTATTTTCTTTTCTTATGAAATTCATTTAAATTTCAATTTTTTTCCACGTGGCTAAATTATAAATTAAACGAATTAGAATTAGCCCAATGGTAAGAAATAGAGAATAAAAGCAGAGCAGCACCAAGGTAGGTGTGCCTTATGCAGAGTCATGGGACACCATATAGGATATAACATAGGATAACCAGGGTTATAAGATACCATAAAATGTTTAGTGTCCCCAGTTCTTATTAAAATATAAAAAGTATTAAGTTGTGTTTTCATGATTTTATTCTGTCTTAATAAAATACCGTTTTAAATACAAAATGTTAAAGTATTTTAATTAACATCGTTTTCATTCACAATTAAAAATCCAACATGTAAACAATTTATTCTGAAAGGTGAGACGTGAGCTCGTTACGAAGGCCATATGTCCCAGACACAATCATTAATCCAAATACTCTTAAAGAGATCTACCAAATATGAGGTACTCTTCTAGGGACGAGGGAGAGGTGCCAGATAATTCAGAGCCCGTAGCCACTCTTATCAGAAACACAGGCAATTAAAAATAACATACCACCACTTTATAATCACAAGTGTGCTGAGTAGCAGCAAAGAAAGGACACGCTTACTGGATTAAAGTAATTTACTGAGTTTAAGGACCACTCCAAACTTTGTGTGTCCATTCTGTATTCCACCAGAGGATGCAGCTTTGTGCCTTTGAAATGTCCCCTTCTAATTTCTTACTGTGCCGAAATAAGAGATGAGTTTCGTTCAAGCTTTTCAGGGGCCAGGAAATTACAGTTGTGTTTGTCAGGGTAAGCTATAGACCGGTAAATATACAAATTCATATAGCATTAAGGGACCTTTTTTTTAATATTTAGGTAAAATTAGAGGCAAAAGATAGAAATAAGAAAACCCACTTCTAGGGATTGTTAGATTATGAATATACTGGAGGAAAGAGTATGAGAAGGAGCAAAGCAATGTTAGTGAGTTATTTTCTCCCTAACATATAACGTAAAGAATATTTTTGCGGGGTGGCACATGAGACATATTTTGTGCAAGACACTCTGATAAAATTCAGAATGGTTATGTTTGCAAATATTTCATCCCAAATAAAGACAACACGATAAAATTAGGCAACTCCGAAATTCAAGTCTTTTTCTGGTCAATTCATTTGCCTTTAGTTATTAAAGCTTTTTTTCCTACACATGAAACTTAGCAAGTTACTTGAGTTTTATTATAGTTTCTCAATAATTAGCTCAAGACTCCGTGGAAAGCCACATAAACTCTGGAAAATTGCTCCAAATCCAGTATCATTAATCAATGTACTAGAGAATAATTTTCCAAGCAAAAAGTAGAAAAAAGCAAAGCAACACAAAATAGAAACAACTTCTACTCGATAAATAATAAATGGATAAATACAAGATAAATGGGTGGATGGATAGGTAGGTATGTAAGTGGGTGGGTGGAAAGGCTGATGATTTTCATTCATTAACGATGAAGTACTGACATACCTTCGTTCCCACATTTTACCTGGTTGTCTCTTCAAATATGTCCGCTGTTTTGTCATCTCCTACTCTCATCACTTTCCATTATTAATTCCTTACTTCTCTTTTACCCTGAGAGTGAATGATATCCCATTCATGTTCTTTTTCTATCCTTAAGAAACGATAAGAGGACAAAGCAACAAACTAAGGATCTGCCTGTAGTAAAGTCAAGTTAGAATGATCGTAGTACTGAGGTACCTGGGTGGCTCAGTGGGTTAAGCGTCTGGCTGCAGCTCAGGTCATGATCTCACTGTTCTCGTGAGTTCTAGCCCAGCACTGGCCTCTGCACCACACTGATGATGCAGAGCCTGCATGCAATTCTCTCTCTCTCCCTTTCACTCTAATTCTCTCTCTGCCCCTCTCAGTCTGATTCTTTCTCTCTCCTTGTCACTCTGTCCCTTCTGTGTATTCTCTCTCTCTCTCTCTCTCTCTCTCTCTCTTTCTCTCAAAAAAAGAAAAAAAAAACAATTTAAAAAGGAATGATCATAGCACAGCAGGTGGGAGATGTTAGTGTGGGCTCCCATTCGGGACGTTGGGAAGCACTTAGTTATTTTTAAGTCTTTCTCGCTCAATCTTTGATGTAAAAAGGGCCTGTCAATTACTGTGAATGTTTCATTTTACTTCTACTGTTGGCACACGGTATCTTAATTTTTTGCCTAAGCATAATGACTCTTAGCCCAGGAATTCCAAAAATACTCCAAGGGAGTGTTTATTGGTAAAAATTACAGTAGAAAAGCACTATCTTCTCATCCATTGATGCTACGTTCTGTGAATGGAAACTTTCATAATTTTTATTTCAGTACCAGGATTCCAAAAGGGCAGCATGAGGCAAGGGATGATAATGCTATTTAATTTTGGGGTGATCATTACTAAATGAAACTACTGGTAAAGAAAATGCTATTACCCAGGATGAAGAAAAAGAACATTGTGAGTCTGAAATGATAGAACAAATCAGAAGAATTGGAAAAAGTGCACCTACAATTATATTTGGAAAACTCACCTGCACAGAAGTCTGTAGCTTTGCTAGTAAATCTGCTCCCTCTTCAGTTCAATTACACAAAATTCGAGACATAGGGCTACCTGATGGTGCCTTTACACTAAAATATGTCACAAGATGTATAGGACAGCAATATGTCGATAGGCCATACAAATGCAGAAGCATTCCATAGGTAACCTCATTTTATTTCTTAGAGAACGTTTGCTGTGGCAGAGAAATTCTCCGTATGCTTTGAACACAGAGGCACAGGAATTGCATGCAGCGTTTGTCCCTCCCACCCAAGATTCAGAGCTGCAAGAATCCTTGGAAAAGAACTCTCTAAAATCCAATACAAATTTAGACTCTAAACTGTAGCACAATATGTCATTGTAAATTATTTAAAACTTCAAGTGAATTCAGGGCAGTGTGCATTCACATCTGTCTTTATAAATAACGTGTTTTTTCTTCATGTACTGGATTATGAAAGCCATAACCAGTTCATCATGAACAACCCCGTCCTTCTTTCTGACATATTATTCAGCTATATTATTTTGCAAAGATCAGCTTACATATCACCCAGAAATATTCAGGCCCTGGAGATAATATCAGCAAGAAAACATTCCATTAGCAAATCCTGCCCATTCGCATGCAGACATTCTACTTTCAACATGTTAAAACTTGTTTACATCAGAATATATTCTCATCTTTCCTAAAACAGTAATTCTTGCACAGTTTTCCAAAACATTTAGATTGCTGACCTGGAAATGCTCCTCAGCATAAAATTCGTCGATGGTAAAATAATTCTATATTTGTGTCCTGGCCATGCTTCAAGGATGACAATTAATTAGGTTGTATGATCAGTGTAGTGACCGTCTCAGGACAAAACAAAAGTCTAGAAAATTGTCTTGATTTTAAACTTTTCTCATTGGGCCCAGTTCTGAAAATGTGTTGTCTTTGTAGAGAAAATAAATATTTCAACCTGTTGTCTGATGTGTGAACTTTGAATGTTAGCCAGACACTAAAGCACATAACGAAGCGAGTGACCTTTTCATTCTTCAATGATAGCTGCGTATAATCCCAGATCTCCAGGGTACATGTTTGGTACAGAGAGTTGTAGATAATCACCTTGCTTACCACGTGTCAGCGTGTGACTGGTTTGGGAAAAGCAGCAACCTTTTTTAAATCTAATCCACTAATCAGTGAAATATAGATCTGTGTTGAAAAGTGATTCATATTCTTAGTAAAATGAAATGAATTCAATAAAATGTAAATTCATACTGGTCTCAATTATATGGTACCTCACTTGCATGGCTGTATGTCTATGAGTCACCCCTATGATGTAAATAATGCATATGGCCTGTGCATTTTCAGACTTCCTAATTTTTTCTGGAAGATACTTTCTATTAATACTATTACGGTCAGATAAGCATTATAGTTGCATACCGTAAGTATTTTATGTTTCCTGTTTTTCTCAAAGCAGAGTTACTAATGAGTGATTTTCTGTAATTGTTTGAGTCTTTCTTAAACTTTCCAAAATTTAAACTATGACATATAACAGACTTTTATTTTATTAAGAAATATTTTCCGGGGCGCCTGGGTGGCGCAGTCGGCTAAGCATCCAACTTCAGCCAGGTCACGATCTCGCGGTCTGTGAGTTCGAGCCCCGCATCAGGCTCTGGGCTGATGGCTCGGAGCCTGGAGCCTGTTTCTGATTCTGTGTCTCCCTTTCTCTCTGACCCTCCCCCGTTCATGCTCTGTCTCTCTCTGTCCCAAAAATAAATAAAAAACTTTGAAAAAAAATTAAAAAAAAAAAAAGAAATATTTTCCCTCAAACTTCTAATTTACGTTCCTGCAATTTTAAGACACAGTAGCAATATATACTTAAGATAATAGTAAAATGTTAGCGAGAGTATACCTCATATCACTGGTTATGATTATGTTATTTGAATGATTCAATCTAACCATTTTTCTAAATTAAAAACTGAAACATGTAATCAAAGATCAATAAATATAATTCAAATTTAATTCTGCTGTCACTGAATTACATTCAAGCCTTGTCTATAGTGTTAAATTATAAAGTTATCTAATGGATTCTTCTAGGCAGCCATTAACTGTATTAAAAATATGTTTTATGTGTGTATCACTTCTTTACTAATGAAAATCCCAGTGTAAGTAGACAACTCTTATTATTGCTAAGAAATGAAAATTGGTGTTACTCCAAGTTGTTTACTCCTTGGGCTATTTACTACTGACACATATTCTATATTTTCATATGGAAATGTGCTTATTTGCATGGTATATTGGAATAATTTGATAACAATTAGGGATTGATCATAAAGTAAATCTGTCCTGCAATATTATTATAGTGTTATAATAATAGCAGAAGAATCTAGTGGGAAATTCTCTGGTAGAATACTATAGTCAAAGAAAAATTTCCTGCATATTATATGAGATCTAAAGATATAATTATGTGCATATGTGATAGTCTCCTACATTCTGAGGATGATTCTTTATGTTTCTCTGGTATTGAGCAGTCTGCATATGCTTTTGAGTATGATATCTACTGGTACTCATAATAGCAGCATGTGGCAATTGGGGAAGCTTTATTTGTCTTTTCCAGATTGGGAGAAAAAAATGGGCTAAGATAATAAAGGGACATGTTCCATGTCACAGAATTAATAATTTGTGAAGCCAGAGTAGGACATGGACCACCAAACTCTGATAAGAAAACTTTTCTACCAAACACTTTTGGGTTTTCTTGGGGTGTTTATTCACTTTTGAGAGAGAAAGACAGACAGGGAGAAGGGAGGGGCAGAGAGAGACGGAAACACAGAATCTGAAGTAGGCTCCAGGCTCTGAGCCATCAGCACAGACCCCAACGTGGGACTTGAGCCCATGAACTGGGAGATCAAAACCTGACCCTAACTCAGACGCTTAACCAACTGAGCCACCACGACGCCCCTCTACCAAAGACTTCTGCTGTCCTGATGTACATCCACAGAAAACTGCCAAACCTGAAATTCAATCTTTATTTCATTTTGGTGTTAACCATTGACAACTACCTTGTGATTTACGCATTTGAGGAGGCTATGTCTGGCTCAAGCTAATAGCTGCTGCAAGGTAACATATAGCAATCTCTAAGATATGACATCTCTACATGAGACTCTATGAAACTCCAAATGCCAGTTTGAAAAGTGCTAGTATCTACATGACAGTTGCATAAACACACACACGCACATACATATCATTCATTTGTTAAGCAAACAGTCATAAAGACAAGAAATGCATTTTCCTCTTTAATGAAATACCTAAAGGAAGAAAGTATATGATTGCATAAATAAATTGCCAGGAATAGACCCAAAGTGGAAGAAAAAAAAAAATCAAGAGTAGAAATGATCAGATAGACAAAGACATTAACTGCAGGACAAGCTTCAACTCTTATTCTTCACACTCCGTTTCTCTTCCTTTTGTTTCCTTTCTTCCTATCTTTAAGAAGAATTATACCAGACTCTTTGCTTCTCTTCTGTCAGCTTTGAAAGTTTTGACTTGTCTTCTCTTGTTGTCAAAGGTATCTCACAGTTTTCCTTTGCATTACTCCCCTAGTTTCTCAGAATGGGACTCTTCATGTCCCTGAATCTTGTACTGATCTACTTCCTTTTACAACTAGCCTCCTTCCTTAAACTGCAAAGGAGAGAATGAGAGAATCTGAGAGAATCAATGCAAGTTATCCCTTGCACAACTAGGAATTTCTAATACCACCATATGCAGACTCGTGGTGCAACAAAAGCTTTAATCGTGAGTAATAAATGATGAGACAAGGTGGTTCTATCCCCAACAGGAAAATTCTCAAGTTAGAAAAATAGTAATAAAACTGAGCAGCCTCGTAGACAGTAGATTTATGCTTTATAGCTGTTAAAGCCCCACACTTAACCAGCTGGTGGGGCAGAATCATTCCCATGGATCATAAATCACTGGCTTTTCTACAGTACTCGGTGTTCACCTTCATGTTACTACTAAGACAAATGCTACCTTGCAGTTCAAGGAAATTTGCATCATGTGGTAGAATTATATGAATTGCCAATCCAGTTCTCCTGAGTGCCTGCAGATTGTCATAAAATAACAAAAGCAATACAATATTATGGAATAGCTGCTCACAGCACTACTCTTGATGGTGAGCCAAAGTACTGGAGAGCTTTAGAGTTAGGTCCTAAAAACACATTTGAGCAAGATACGGCTATTTGAAAAGCTTGTGTTCATTTTTCTACCGAACAAACGAAGCATAAAATTTGTGGAAACAACATCAAGCACAGTGTTTTCCACCTAGTTCCCAGCAATTTCTAGTAGCCAGACCTACAGAAAAATCACCAAAATTATAAGAGACCACTGGCTTTAGGAAAGAAATCATTGCCAAATCTCTTCTCCTTAGGAAAAAAAAAAAAGTGGGGCTAAAGTCTGTTTGTTATAGATATCAGCAACCCAGAATAAGTGCGGTAAAATGCGAAAAGTGAGAAACAGAGGTCCACCCTCCCTTGCGTTTTGCTACAACGTCCGTTCAAGGATAGTCTTATGAGAATCAGTCTCTACCCCCATGTTGCCCCAAGAACCCATTGTATAACTAGAATGGTTCCACAGTCTATGAATGAAGACACTAACACTTTTTTCTGATACATGTAAGCAGCTCATTTTACATAAAATGTGATAGGATGAAGTAAACCCAAACTATCAATAAGCATTTAAAAATGTTGCTGCTAAATAGACACCATGCTTTCATTAGAGTGAGCGATATTGGGATAATGCTAAAATATTGAGAAACGGAAATTATTGACCATTTGCACTTAAAGTGAACACGCATAAAATTCTGATAGATTTTAATATTCAGAAAGAATTACATAGAAAACAGTAGGTCGAGTACCTCTAAGTCTGAGATCGAAAGCCTCATTTGTCATATAGTCTTTAGTAGCATTTACTATGTCGATCATTCGAAAGGTAAGTGAAGGCAGTTTAAATGCAAAAGGCAAAATATGGTCTCCTAGAAAGTGAATAAATAGAAATAAAAGGAAATATAGAATGCAAAGAAGTGATCACAAAAAAAAAAAAAAAAAAGGAAAAAAAGAAAATGCCCCAAGTCTGAAAATAAAAGAATTTGGCCTGAGACAGCCCTCTCATTGCCAAGCAGAGAAAAACGAAAAAAGTAAAAGAGCAAAGAGTACCTATTAATAAAAATCTGTTCCTTTGAGAGCACGTAGCCACAGGGCTCTGAGAATAGCATCTAAAAATAATAAGGGGCAGCTGGGTGGCTCAGTCTGTTCAGCTTCTGACTCTTCATCTTGGCTCAGGTCATGATCTCACCGGTTCCTGAGGCTGAGCCCCGCGTCAGGCTCCACGCTGACAACGCAGAGCCTGCCTGAGATTCTCTGTCTCCCTCTCTCTCTGTCCCTCCCCTGCTCGTGCTCTCTCTCTCAAAAATAAAATAAACATTAAAAAATAAAATAATAATGGGTACATGATACAGTGTATGATAACATTTGTGACAAATGAAAGGAAAATGCTCCTGTATTAGTAAAAAGGGAAGAAAAGGATTTCTCCCATAAAAACTTAAGTGACTGCTATGTTAGGCATCATTCTAAACACTAGAGCTATCCCTGTGCATAAAAGACAAATAGCCATTTCTTTTTTTTTTTTATTTTTTTTTAACGTTTATTTATTTTTGAGACAGAGAAAGACAGAGCATGAACGGGGGAGGGGCAGAGAGAGGGAGACACAGAATCTGAAACAGGCTCCAGGCTCTGAGCCATAAGCCCAGAGCCCGATGTGGGGCTCGAACTCACGGACCGCGAGATCGTGACCTGAGCTGAAGTCGGACGCTTAACCGACTGCGCCACCCAGGCGCCCCTAGCCATTTCTTTATGACACCTTGACACTTGTATTCTAAGTGAAGGAAAAGGGACCTGAACAAAAAAAATAAATAATTCAAGGTGATAGACGCAATCAAGAAAATGAATCTGCAGAGACGGATAAGGATTGATAAGGGTACAGTAATTGGAGAGGAGAGTTCATAATTTCAGAATTGGGAAACTTAGAAAAAAATCTGCGGAGCAAAATCATCGCTCCAAGTGTGAAGCAAGTTAAACATGGCATGATGGTGGATTGTCAGAACCCTAAGTTCATCATCTGAGCAACAAATGTGCATTTATAAAGCAGTCAAACATAGAGGCAATACCAAGAGAAAAAAAAACAGTGCTTTTTGTGGTGGCATTGATATTACTGTGTGATAGTGGAAAAACAGTTCCCTTAATTGTAAAGGGGGATTTGGATTTTACTATCTGAAGTGCGGTCTATCTAAAAATTCTGTGCTATTGCTAAAAACTCAAGTTTAAAAAGCCCTTAAGTTGAACCACATAAAAGCATGTAAAATATGGCTATCTGCACATAGACATGTTCATTAAAACACCATTTGTAATTACAGAAGAAATGAAAAAATACGCACTCCCATTACACTGGATTGTTTAAAAAATATTGTTGTTTCCAGTTAATGACATATTTAAGCAGTCTTAGAAATACTGAGAAACAGTCCACACTCTATGTTTAAATAAAACAAAAATCAATTAAAATGTAATATAATACTATCTTATACTGGAAATACAGAAAAGTATTAATAGTAGTCCAAGAAAAGTTTGCATGTTGTATAAGGTTTACATGGCTTATTTAATTTTCTTCACCTTGTGCAATTGTTAGTTTTGAAACATTTCTAAATAATCAAAAAATGGAATTGTGTGTACTAAAATAAAAGACACCAAGGAATCTTAAATTTTTTTAAAGTTTGATAAAAATATGAGAATATTATTTCAGCTATAGGAAATGACAAGGAAAACCATGCAGTTTATACTGGGAATATGCATACAAAACTATTGGTTGCAAAGATCTCTGAAGAGGATTTTCTAATCAGGCTTAGAGAAAATAGAAAGCCATATGAAAAAGAATATTAGCTTTTTATCTCATTTCTGTACCTTAACTGTTATTTAATGAGAATATAGTGTTTCTACAAAATAATAGTAAGTGGAGAATATATATGTATGCTTATATATGTATGAATAACTGGAATATATATATACATACATATATATACACATACATATATAAGTATACATAGATATATTTGACATTTTAGGAGCATTTAATTCTGCATTAGGAAGTTAAGCATATTGAGGGCACATGGGGGGCTCAGTCAGTTAACTGTCCGACTTTGGCTCAGGTCATGATCTCACAGTTTGTGGTTTTGAGCCCGCATCAGGCTCTGTGCTGACAGCTGACAGCCTGGAGCCTGCTTTGGATTCTGTCTCGTTCTCTCTCTCTGCCCCTTCCTCTCTCACACCGTGTCCCTCTCTGGCTCACAAAAATGAATAAAAAACACTTAATAAAAAAAAATAAGCATACTGGCATTTTACCCCTTAATTTATAGTGAATCTGTGTTTGGTCCGTTTGTAAGGAGGATATATTGCATAACAAATAGTTTAATAGAAATATCTATGGGTAATATAAATCTGGTTAGCCATCTCCAAATAAGCTAGGTAAAAATGTTCAGACACTTAAGTTTCTTAGAAAAACCCAGTATCTATCAGTAATTTGGGGGGAACTTTTCACATATTTGCATGAGTGAGTGTTCTTCACTCCAGTTTATTACGTTATAGATTATTGTAGCTGAAGAATGCTAAAATTTTAATTTATCTTAGTACCAGTCTGTTCAGCCTACAATGTCATCTCTAAAATACATGGACAGATACTGAGAATCAATTTAAACTTTTACCAAATGAGGTAGATATGCAAAAATACACGTGAGAGGAAAATGTAGTCAGCCCATTGGTCTCCAAAACTGAGGGCATGTATTGAGAAAGGTAGACACTATGCCGAGCGGTGACCTTCTTCCCCTTGAATGCGAAATGATGATGAAATACATTTTTGGTTATTTGGGTCACTGTATTTCGGACCCCTTTCATAGAGTAGATTTGCTGACAGTTTTGCTAATAGATCCGTAAACAAAGGCATAGTTGTCAGTGTTATCAGAAAAGAGGAGAGGGACAGCATGTTTCCTGAACTAAGGCCTAAACTGGGATAATTCAGAAATAAAGAGATATTTTTACTAAGATTTTAACCTTCTGCTTGAAAAGCAGTGTCCACATCAACTAAGAAGTTGAATTTCTCCTTGTTCTTGGTCTTCCATACATTCTTTCAAAACTTTTACCCAAATTTAATGTGATACAGAAAACACTTAATTCAAACTAATTGCTTATGAAATCCAGAAAGCACGACTCTGACACAATAAACTTGAAAAATTAGCAAATGGTCATGCATGGGCTCCAAAGAATTGCATATTTTTCTCTGGTTCTTTAGTAATGATATTTAAAAGTAATACAATGTATTAATCTTTTACACACAATTCAGTGCACTTCCTTGTTCACTTTAATGACAAATATGACATTAGCTAAAATTATAAAATTTTATTAATTTAAAGTTGTTCATGATGCATACAGACTCAAAGAAATCTCCTTAAGTAGAAATACAAATCACTTTACATTGGTTGGTAATAGTAGTAAAATTTTCCATTTAAAAATATTTAGCTGATAATTCATGTACCATTCCATACTCCAAGGTTCATTTTGTATTTTCTAACTTCTCTTTCTGAGCAAAAATTGAATGAGAAAATTATCTAACGTTTAAATTTTCGCAAAAAATTATGTTTTGCTGTGTAAAACTCAGGGCAAATGTCTACAGGTATGTGCTAGAAAAATTGGTAATTTGTAAGTGAAAACTAAAATAGAGTCTATACAATCAAGACAATTAGTGCCAACTGATGATTAATTATATAAGACAACCAAGCAGCGAATGGGTGGCTCAGTTGGTTAAGTGTTGGACTTTAGCTCAGGTCATGATTTCACGGTTAGTGAGTTCAAGCCCCCCAGTGATAGGTGGTGGGGATAAGCTAAGAAGATCCCAGGCTTCAGGAAACCACCTCTGTAGGACCCACAGGCGTCTTGCACCTGCCAGCCACCATCATCTCTTACCTGAACTAGTTTAACAGTAGTCTAACTGATCTCCTCTTCGGTTTTGTCCACCTAGAGCTATAACAGCATTTCTACCTACCGAGGGAAATAATTCTTATGAAGCAGAATTGAAGCTTTTTAAAGCATAAAACCAAAGTCTTCCTAAGACTTCTCATTGCAACTCAAATAACATCCTAACTCTATAGGTCAGTCCAAATGTTCCCACTTTATAAGGCCCTGCCATCATTTCTGACTTCATCTAATTCTATAATGTCCTGCCACCCCCAAATCACTGTTTCTCATTCTCCAAAACATGTGAAACTCATTCCTTTTACAAGGCTTCTTATAGTTGCTAATCTAATCTGTTTCGGAGTCCACATGACCACCCCTTTCTGTATATGTAAAATAATATATAGTCCACTTTATACACACACACACACACACACACACACACACACACACACATATATACTTAATTCCAATGTCATTCACAATGTTGTGATTCCAGCCACACCATTCTAAACACTATCTTTCTTTATCACATTATGAGTTTTATCTTTTAATTTAAGACTTATGTGTACCTGAATTATCTAATTTATTTTTCAATGATTATTATACATCTGCTCTAAGGAAGGGTCTCCCTTATTATCACTGACATAATTCATTGATGGGAAGAAAGTAGACGCACGTATTTGTGAACTGGCTGGCTGACGAATGTCATCTCTGCTTTCTCTGTATCTCCTATCTGAAACTCCTATTAGACCAATGAATATTGGAACTGTTGGATATTTCCACTATTCCTCTTAACTTGTCCTTTCTACTTCCTACCTATCTCTCTTTAACTCTATGTGCGAGGGAAATTTTCTTATTATCTTCCAGCTCACAAATTTGACCTTAATTAGGGTTCTTTTTCCTATTTAACTTATTAATATACTTTGTTAAGGGGAGGGAGATTATATTTTACTTTTAAAGGAACAGGTAAGGTAGACTGTGAATGTTGTTTTTCCAGCTTATCCATCTAATAAGCACTCATTCTGAATCAGGAACTCACCATCACTGGCTGTGGTTTCTTGTGGTACCTTTCAGCAGACCAGGTGCCCTAGCAGCATAGAAAGATTGCCAAGGAATGGGATTTAGCTTGATGACTCTCCCATTCTCACCTTGATTTTTCCTTCATTGTCCTGGTCCTCTTTCTCTGCTTTCATGCCATCTCCACCAACCACTTAACACTGATCTTGATGTTTGAGTTTGACACATGATCTAGTATTTCTTGGCTCTTAACCTGAGCTTTACTGTGGGTACCTTTATTTATCCCCTTGACTTGGTACATTTTTGAGAACTCTTAGCTAAACTGGTTCTAGAAACATTTCCTCTTTCTATTTGTCCATATTGTCAACTCTTAATATCCAGATATGGTAGAAGATGCAAAGAGAACACCATTGATGAGCCCTCAAAGAGCTTGTGGTGTAGGGGGGACATGACCCACATGCCTGACCATCACTGCAAAGTCAAGAGAATTCTGTGTGACAGGAGAGGTATAGGTAAAGGGTTATAGGGAACAGAAATCCAACCCATGTTAATTCCCCTTCAGAATAAATTTGGTTGTGAATAAATTTTTAAAAAGTATAAAAGAATAGGCATGACTTCTTTTTCACAGCATCAATTTCTGTTTAATAGGTAGATACCATTTC
Organism: Prionailurus viverrinus; assembly: GCF_022837055.1. Lineage (NCBI taxonomy): Eukaryota > Metazoa > Chordata > Mammalia > Carnivora > Felidae > Prionailurus > Prionailurus viverrinus. The sequence continues at coordinate 92,351,110 of NC_062564.1, forward strand.
CACTATTTATAATCTTTATAAACTTTATAATAAATTTATCACATTACTATTAAATTCTTTTCTGTTTGCTTTTTGAGTCCTATTTCTTTGGATACCAGATTGTGCTGTTGCATTTAGTGTCTCCTAAATGTTTGCTGATTCTTTAGATTACTGGCTTGACTGGTTTATTCAGTTTTTTATCATAATTATTATTAATTTACTTAAGTAATTAAGGTGGCACTAAATATATCAATGACAAACAATTTAGAAGTTAAAGACTCAGATAGACATGTTTTCAGGGAGAGTTCCATATATTCAGTAAGACAGTGAATAAATAACCTATTACATGAGAGGAAATATAAATGAGAGTTTCCAAAAAATACTCAGTTTAACATAGATACCTTGTGGTTGTCCTAATCATTTCATGTAATATGAATGAAATGCTTGCTACATGAAGGCTGTGGAGTCTGATGTTTAATAAGGAAAATAACTTCATAAAACAGATGATCTGATCTCTTCATTATGGGTCTGCCCATGAAATTAGCAGATATAAAAGTAAATTTTTGTTTATGATGTACTGTATTCCAAGAACATTGCCCAACAAAAACAAAAAAAAATTAACTTGTCATGTTCCTCTATTATTTTATTTTACACTTCATTTGTTTCTGTTACATAGCCTTGTACTTTATTATTACTCATTGTTACTAACAGGCACATTCAATTTGGTTCCAATAGGAGTTTCTGTCATCTATTAAACTATGAAACTAATGACTGTAACATGTAACAGGTTTAATTACCTGTATTGATTCTAACGTGTTTATCTCCTTGTTTGTTCCTTAAAAATAATCCAGTTAACTCTATTTATAATTTATTGATGAGTTAATCGAGTTAATCTTGCAAAAGGAAATCTATGTCTACAAGTGACCTGTTAAATATCATTCATGTTACTTTTACTTTCAATGCACATAACATTATTTCACATTTAAAACAACATTCAACCTCATTCTCTCTGTTGACCTTCAGCATTCTTATAACAGTGGATAACAAAATATTAGCTAGATATCTTATTAAACCTCCTCAATATTTGTGTGGCAATTTCTACAATAATCACTTAAGGCATATTATCAATTACTCTTTCTATTTCTCTTTCTCTCTGTCACACACACACACACACACACACCTAAGTAAAGTATGGCTTTTGTTACTTTCCCATTCCTCAATGTATCTATTTTAATCATCTGAATATTCCAGGTGAAATTCGTATTAGACTTTACTAGATCTCACTGTCTTTAATCATACACCTGAAAAAGCAGTTTGGTTTTACTTTTTAGAGAGGGTGCATTTTATAACAAATAAGTATTTACTTAATGAATTGAATGCTTGAAAGCTTATCATCAATCTGTGCCCACTTAAAGCAGAAAAGCTTCTTCATGTCATTCCCAATTCGCTTTAAAACCACATGTGTTTTTTCCTTCCATCTTTTACTTGATTTACTAGCTCTACATAGTTGTGCTTTAGATCAGTGGAATATAGGTGAACTGATTAAATTAACTCTCTGAACACACACACATACATCCTTACAACTTCTGCTTCCCTCCATGCTTACTACCAATACCTTATGTCGGGTCCCCATTTTGTCTCCTGGGTTTTTGCCATAGCCTCAAATATCTGAGCAGTCTCTCCATCAGGCCTTGCTTACTGCTAATACCAATAACATTGTATCTCTCTTTACTGGATCTACACAAGGGAGTATTCTCCATTGGAAAACTTTACCTCATTTGACCTTTTTAACCTCTTCAATTTTATCTGGTGCCATTCTTCCCCTCTTTCTCAATGTTTACACTGCAGGCCCACTGACCTTCTTTCCCTTTTTCTTACGAGCTCTTTCTCTCTCTGCTTTCTTTCCTCAACCACACTCAGAGTTTTCAGGTATGCTCTTCCCTGGTATTCCTTCTGGCTTCTCATCCCACCAACGCTTCCTCAAATTAAATGTTACTTCCTTGAAAATGCCTTTTATTGACTCCATACAAAATTAGACCTTCTACTGTAATGTCTTATAACACTTTTAGTTGTGTTTCAGAGCAGATAATTTGTAATCTTTGCAATCATGCATTTGTTAAAGATTATTTGTCATTTTTTTTCATTAATTTGCAAGTTTCCTGAGGTCACAGAGCATGTATGTTTGATTAAATCATTGATAGAGGGCCTGGTGTAGATCTTCTGTCATACAGGCACAATGAATATTTTATTCCAAAAGAACAAATTTTCTCTTCTAAATTAAATAAGGATATATCAATATACATAAATAAATATAAATAAATATAAATATATGTATATATATGTGGTATATCAAATTTTAAATACATATCACACTTTAATACCCTTTCCATTTACTTTGGGTAAATATTCCAGAAATTCTGGTACTGAACCCTCTCCATAGATGCTTTTAGATATTTATCCCCAAACTGAAACTATATATTCCTTTTGTGGACAAAGTAATATTGTGTTTTTTTTTTATATTTTGAATCTAAATGCAGTTAGGCAATTGACCCTGATTTGAACAGAATACAAACTGAAAAAAAATTGTGTTTCATTGTTTCCCAAGTTTTCCTTATATGGAGATATATTTTTAAATATCATTTTAAATGATGTTCAATGAAAAACTGAGTGAGCAGAAAAAGGAAAACTTTTTTTTTCTTATACAAGAAAAAAGGGGTATTTGTTTTTCCTATCAATTTTGAAATAAAAATAAAAATCTCTGGAAAATAATGCATATTTTATTTATCATCTTGACTGGTCCCATATTTACTAAATATAATTGAAGGGTAATATGTCTTGTTAATTTTTATTATTCATGTAAACATATTAAAGTGTGATGATGAGACTAATTTCAAGTTTTGCCAAAAGACAATGTCCACTTAGGGCTCTTATTTTATCTAACCTGGGAAATCCAAAAATATAGAAATCAAAATATTAACATTGTATCCATATCATCTAAATTGTTAGTAGCTAGTAACTGGCAATATGTCAAAGTTATCAAAAACCCCTGATTCCATAGCTGATCAATAGCTCAGTAAACCTAAATAAACTTCTCCATTCTGGGGCTTATAAAAAACTGGGTTCCTCAGCCATGATTGTGGAAAACCAAGGGGCTGATATCACTCTCATTAGCATAGTTACTTGACTCACTATATCTCAGAGTCTGATTTAAAATGATTGTTATGGATTTCCACCACTACCCATTTCAGAATTTAGGTATCACTGTATGCGATCACTAAGTCTGAAACACTATATGTGTACATAAAAACAAAATTTAATCCCAAATTTAAAATAAAATATGGGTAAAATTCTTAAATTTACATGCACATTCTGAAGAGAAAGTAATAAATATACAAAGCAAATATTGAATTGTCTTGAGAGTAGGTAACCTTTTACTTTGTAACTCCCCAGCGTGTAGTCCATTGATGTTGATAGTAATCAGTTACTTGTTTCTTAACTTTTAGTGTGTAATGAAGGCATGATTCCTTGCAGTGTGCCAAGGCTACAGATCTTGTAAAATCTGCTGCTCAGATTTGTCTTTGGGATAATTTTTGAACCAGACAGTTATAAAATGTAAAAATGTAGTTTTAATATTTGTTTAGCTATGACTGCTGATTAGAGATGATAAATCATTCTTATCCTTGACTAAAAAAACAAACAAACAAACAAACAAACAAACAAAAATGTGTGGTCAGAGTACTGAAGGAATAGGAGCCTTCAGAGGACCACAGAATTATTTGGAAATTGTAACCATATGCATAAAATGAATATTGAAGTATTCTTTTAAATGTATTATGTAACACAATAGAACACTTTATCAATGTAATTATTTTTAAATGTTTATTTATTTTGAGAGAAAGATGGAGTGGGGGAGGGGCAGAGAGAGAGAGAGAGAGAGAGAGAGAGAGAGAAGGGGAATCCCAAGCAGGCTTCACAACCTCAGTGCAGAGTCTGAGGTGGGGCTCTGTCTCATGCACAGGTCATGAGAGCTGAAATCAAGAGTTGAACCCTTAACCAACTCAACCACCCAGGAGTCCCTCAATGTAATTCTTTATCAATGTGGGAAATGTTCTATGTATAATGAAACATATTTAGAGCAATAAACCAAATGTCTTTCTGTTAGTTTTTTTAGGATATGTTGATTTTGTAAATAAAGAAATAAAGAATTTCAGGGGTGTTTTCATCCGAAAATATGCATAAAAACTCAGAGGAAAAAAAGTTATTTAATCGGGAGCTGGTAAGAATTTTACTTTCATTTTTTTTTTTAGAAAATATGCTTAAATGAGCAGAAGATCAGTTTATCATACAAAATGTGTTATCCAACAGTTATGTATGACAAAATTAACTTAGCACTTCTAGTTACCGATTTGTGTTTTTTACCACAATTTCAGGTATTTGTTTTAATTTACATTATTTTTTTCATACACTTTTAAATGAAGAACACAGATTTCTAACCATTATAAGACAATCATGAGTACACTTACTTTCATTTTGAATAGCTTCAGGAGACAACATATATCGTGAAACATATATTATAAATATTAAATTATTATAAATACTAATGTTTCATTATTAAGTATAAGAGAATAATATTTGGTTTACTATGCTTAAAAAACGTTTACAGTTCACAATTTTGTAAAAATGCCTTTCAATTCAGAGTTAACCACATTGGCAATAAAATATTGAGTGTTCAAATTTTGCACGAATAACAAGGAATCACCAAAATTGAAGTCTCTGTAATATTCTTGATTAATACTGACTTATACTCTTAGAAATGTCATTCGTAAATTATTCAAAACATTATTCAATACATTTCAATTTTCAGAAGTCTTTGAATCGTTTCTCATCTTGGTCATTCATATTCATTCAGTTCACTGACATTTTATGAGAACTCACTGTTTCAGATACTGTCTGGGTGCTGGGGAAACTGGAGAAACAGAGAAGAGAATCGAAATACCCACCTCGTTAAAGAGGAGACAGAAAATTAGCAGATAAATAGATACATGTAAAAGGAAACATCAGTTACAGATTTAAAAATATAAGTTAAACATATCCAAAGTGACTGCGCTTTGCATTTTAGATAGTATAGTATCTTCAGGAAAGGTTTTAAGAACAGATGATAGTTGAGCTGAAACCAGTAGGAAGAAGGCAGTGGACAAAGGGGACAGTGATTGTGGAGGTCTAGATATAGGTGTGTACTTGACGTGTTCAAGAAACTTAGAGGGGGTCAGTGTGTCCAAAGTGTGAGGAAATGGAGAGGGATATTGGTAAGAAAGACGGTCTAAGGTGAGCCAGGATTCAGGTTATGGAATTTATAGAACAGAATAAGGAATCTGAATCCTATTCTACACGAAGATGGAGAAGGATGGAGAGCATCGGATGATAACATAATTCTGTTTCCATTTAAAAACTGAAATCGGGTAAACAGGAGGCCGGAAGACCAACCAGTTGATTGGTATTGAGGTGCCTTGGCAAGAGACAGCGGTGGCTTTAACTTGGTGCTTGCTAATAGTGAAGGTGGTGCTAAAAATTATGTTGACATAGATTTGAAAAGTAGAACAGAACTAACTGATGGATTAGGCATAGGGTTACAGAGAAAAAAGAGGCATCAAGGATTTTTTTTCAGCCTGCTCATTCAAACATTTCATAGTAAAACGTATCCTATTGTTCCCTTCAAGTATAAAAAATTGTTAGTTTATTAAGGTATGTGGAAGAAAACAATTGATGTATTTACAGTATTTGCATTTCTCCATTAATTTGCACATTCATAAAACATATTCTATTTCAGCCAAAAATTACTTCATCTGACAGAAAGGAAAAAGGATGAAGTCTGCCAACAGACCACCAGTGCCACAGCAGAGTGAGAAATCACTAGTTCCTGTTCTCATGAGACATCAACAGGCATTTTTAGTTTGCGAAGCTTTTTCAGTCTCCCATACAAAAATAAATACAAGAGATGAAACGAGGCTTGAATACTTTCATTGGGAATTTCCAGCATATTAAAATGTAAATATTTTTCTGGTGTCAACATTTTTCTTTTAATGCTCACACAGGTTTATTCATTATTATAAGCTGACAAAAATTTATGAAAATTCTCCGTCGCTCTGGTCAAATCCAATTGCCTCCCGTCGCTAATTCAGCTGGCCCTCTGCACAATTGGTCTTAATACTGCCAACTTCAATCATGGCAAGGAGAAAAAGAATATATTAAAGTTGCAGACAGGGTGAGCTATTTTAATAAGAAGATGCTATCTCAGCCTTTTCACTTGTTAATACCTCCGCATAATAGAATTTCCATCATGATTGTTCAAAGTGATATTTTTTTTCTAGATAATCCCTTTCAAAATTTAAAATTATACAAATAAGAGGGAAACTGATTAGTGCCTGATTATGAAAGGTAATTTTTCAACTAAAAGAGCTCTCTAAAGCTAACAAAGATTCAAATAAACTTGTACCAGAGATTGACCAAGCCTGCACTCCCACATACCATTTATTTGATTTATTTTGTCATGAAAATGGAAAGGAAGTCCTTGCTAAGCTTAATTGAATAACATAGATCAGAATATTATATCCTTGATACATTTATGATTTTTGTAGAGCCAACCGATTTTACATATAACTCCTCTACATGAAATATGACATAAGTAGCATCACAGTGACTGTTTTAGGGCACACATTTGAAATGTCTTTCCATTATATCATTTCTAAGTCATTTCTCTCTGTGTCTGTGTTTGATTGGGTGAAAGTCACATCAGAATGTTTGGCTATAAAACTAAACCTAACTCCACTAGTGTCTTTCAGAGTGGTGTCATCAATCTTTTAAAAGGTGAATATGACCTTATGATAATGTATCATGCTAAAGACAAGATTTTAAGCCTTACATGGTCTACTCCAGCAGGAAATGACTTATTAACTGGCACTGCAATTGAGATTACTCATCAGCATCCTTAATTCAAACAGCGACTAGTTTTTCTCAAAGTTAAGAGTTGGAGAAATTAACTATAGACTACCATTGACAAAATTAAAAAAAAAAAACGTGGGATAAAAAATATGTTGTTTGGTTTTTGGATTTTTTTTTTGCGTTTTTTTGGAGGGTTGTTTGTTTATGTTTGTTTGTTTTTTACAGAAAACAACATTTTCCTAAGTTTTGAGTACTGGAAATTAAGTTTATTTCTAAAAATAATTCAATTTTAGTATCTTTAAGCTATTCAACAACAACAAAAACCAGAATAATTCTATTTATTTCAGTGTAAAATATTTTGTTGCTTAATTTAGTTATAAAGGAAATAAAAGATGAGCAGATTATATATACTGCATATTAGAAGAGAAATATCTATTACTCATACATGAAATACTTATAAATTTAGCAAATAATACTTTATCAAATGCCAAATGAGCACCACTTTTTTTTTAATTACATTTATTTATTTTTGAGAGACAGGATGAGACAGAGCACGAGCAGGCAAGGGGCAGAGAGAGAAGGAGACACAGAATCTGAAGCACGCTCCAGGTTCTGAGCAAGAGTTCAGCACAGAGCCCAACGTGGGGTTCGAACCCACCAACTGTGAGATCATGACCTGAACCAAAGTCAGACACTTAACTGACTGAGCCACCCAGGCACCCCAAATGAACACTGCTTTTTATGTAGAAGTCTTTCTTCACCAGATTATCTCTCAAGAGCTTAAGGTTATTTTTAACTCAAAACTCTCTGCCACCTAATTCACAGAATACATCACTCTTTGACTTGATACTTTGCTTTATTCCAGGTGATACATGTAGGGTACTCTAGTACCTCTCTGACAAGAAAAACACTGATGTTCATATATTAAAATATAATATTTCCCATATTACTATTGGTGATATTGTGGGTTTTAGTTCCCATTATAATACAATAAAAAATCAAACTGGCTACTATTTATATTCAGCAAGAGCCACAACACCTTTAAAAAGCAAACAAACCAGAATTTAAGGTTTTCAGAGGGAGGTGGTGTCAGCAACATATGAAGAATTTATTTGCTTTTGATCTAAATATGCCTCCAATATAATCCATATCAGTATCAGTTTTCTTCTTCTCTTGTTTGGATTTTCCTTGTAATAAAATATCCAAACATCTATGGATTTTCCATAGATGAGAAGAAAACTCAGACAAGCACTAAAAGGAAATAAATAAGACCTTTCTTCAAGCACTAGGATTTCAAAAGTTTGAGATATTTTTATTGGTATCCTGACTTAACTGTTTATAGTAATAATTCCAAATTATAGTAATAAATTCCAAAATTTACTTAGGAATGCAACAAAATAGCTAAGATTTTATTCTTCTCATCGATATTTATTTCCTCAGTCATTTCGATATTAATCTTTTTTTCTGTGAAACTGACGATGAAAGTATATATAGTTTTTTGGAGTTTGTCTCCTCTACCAAGTTGCAAAGTAGAATGTTGCTGTGGGCAAAAAAAAAAAAAAAGTGTTAGTTTTGATATTTGCTTGATGTACTGGTTACTACAAGGAAGTAATATTCCAAAATATTATCTTATTGTTTTATTTCTTTAGACATAAAACAAAAGTTAATATTGCTACTGAAGAATATACTTTCTTCACTTAAAGACTGAGCACAGGGTACCTGGGTGGCTCAGTCGGTTAAGTGTCCAACTCTTGATTTTGGCTCAGGTCATGATCTCATGGTTTTCAAGATCAAGCCCCACCTTAGGATTCTCATTCTCTCTCTCTCTATGTCTCTCTCTCTCTTTGCCCATCCCCCATGCACTCTCTCTCTCTCTCAAAATAAGTATATAAATTTTTAAAAAGAAACTGAGCACAAACAATAAAATCAAGTATTCTGAAGTATTAACATTTGCAGACATTAATTAGTTATCTATCTTTATTCACATGATAATAATTCTTAGGTTAACCCTGAAAAAATACCAAAACTAAGGTAAATATGTCCAACTTTATAAGCTTGATCAATTTTTATCACATTTTCTTTGATTTTGTCTTTTTCTACCCTCAAAACATCATTTTAACATTTAACTTGCCAACTAATGTGCATATTTGCATAAACCTATACTTAACATTTATTCTATAGGTCCCTAGACAAAAATCTAGGTTAGCTTAAAAGGTCAAAAATGTAAGATTTGTAAATGTTACAATAGTAATCCTGATGGTTCACAGGAATGATATATTAGACTACAGTAATTGTGCTATAGACAGGAAATGTCCCCTCCCTGAAAGTAATAAAATAAGTCAGTGTTTAGCCGCTTTGATAATAGGAATTTGAGCCACTAAAATATGTTTTGTGGTATCAAGAAAACCTAATCTTTCTTTTAAAATCATTCTTAGTTTCACATTGATGTTGTCTGTTACAGGAAGCTATGCTTCCATTTCCTCTCGATGAGAATATTTGTGTATGCTTTAAGTAATTTTAAATAAGACACCCTCTTAAAAAAAGTGATAGTTTATACTAAATTAATAAGAAAAGTGATTTTTTTTCCATATAGAAGTATGGAGATGAACCAGTGTCAAACTTCCTACATCTATGATTTTTTTTTTCATCTATGATTTTTTAAATTTGAGTTTATAGCTTTTTTTTAGATATTTATTTCTGAAATTTTACTTTTGATTCGTATATTGTATTATACATTTTGGCTTCTATATTACTAATTTATGTACTATATTTAATTTTAATATTGATTACTAAATGCTTAATTGCATTTATTTTTCCTATTTCTGCTTCTGCCAATGATGAATTTGAATTCTAAACTGAATATTGTACAAAAACCAACTAAATGAAAGTGCTAAAGGTGAATGTGTCCACATGGTCTTTGGTGGGGAATATTCATTCATTCAGAAGAGGAAAGGGATGCTATACGAAGGAAGTTCCTTATGTGTATGTGTGTGTTTGTGTGTGTGTCTGTTGATCTGGGACCAAGTGCAGTTGGAGCTGTGAGAAAGCAGTCAGAAGCAAAGCTAGAAAGAACAGTCTTTCTGGTTGAGGGAACCTGAAAACTGAAGGTAGAAAAACTATGGTTTCTGGAAGAACCTGTTAGCATCCTGTAGGAAAAAAAAAAAAAAAAAAGATCCAGGGAAAGGATAGTTACATTTTGTCTAGTAAAATTTCTGACTGACTCCTGGGCCAAGTATAAACACAAAAGAATGAAACCATTTGAGGCATTATAGCTCAATAAACAGAGTTTATAGGAGAAGGTCCACCAAGATAATTGTTACTGAAACAAAAGAAATACACACATTTAAAAAAATAACAAAATAAAAATCTCCACACTTCATAATATTCAGGATAAAATTCCAAACTTCTCACACATTACGAGAATTGTTAAGATGAAATTTATTTTGAAAAGAAAAGAAATCAACTGAGATCAAACTTAACATGGCCCAGATGTTGGTACTGGCCATCAAGGATTTTAAAGGGGCTATTATACTTTTCCTCACTGGAGCCAAACAAAATATATTTGCAATGATGGTAAAGATCAGAGGTATCATTAGAGAAAAAGAGATAATAAAATGAACCAAATGCAAATTCTAGAACTTAAAATCACAAATTCCAAAATTAAAAAAACAAAATGTATTAGATTTAATAACTACAAGGAATTGATAGAGAAATTAGTAAATGAAATGGAAGACATGCCAGTAGAAATCATCCAATGAAAAATGAAATGACTAGACATTCAGGAACCTGTTGAATAACATGAAAAAGTTGATATATATGTAACTGTAATTGTAATATGTAATCTAGAAGGGGAGGAGAAAGAGAATGCTAAAGAAAAATGTTTGAAACAAGAAGGTACCAAAATATCCAAAACTTGGTGGATGAAATACAATGAACATCAAACTGAAAAACATTAGGAAAAAATGCTATGCTGCAGCACAATATAATCAGATGTTAGAAGCCAGGAATACAAAGTAAGCCTTGAAAGTAATAGGAGAAAAACACATTAAATACTGGTAGCAACGATCTAATTAACAGCTGACTTCTCAGCAGAAACAATAGAGACCAAAACCAAAATCAAAACCAAGAGTTGAAGAACTCTCTTAACTTGCTAAAAGAAAAAAAAAATACTGTCAATCTAAAATTTTGAAACTAGTGAAAATACCGTTTCAGAATAATGGCTAAATAAAGGCATTTTCAAACGAAAGAAAACAGAATTTTTGCCAGCCAACCTGTACATCAAGAAAAGAGAAAAGAAATTCTCCAGAAAGAAGGGAATTGATGCCAAATGAAAACCTGAATCTTTGGAAAAAGATATAATGAATCAAAATTGGTAAGTATTAAGGTAAAGGCAAATTACTTTTTTGTCTTTAATTGCTTTATAATTCGTGTAACTTATCAAAGCAAAATAATATATTGTCTTCTGCAGAGCATGTTGCATGAAGTGGTGATACGTATACCTATAGTTTAAAGGTTGAGGTTGTGATACAAGCATTTATGGTGACAGTATTTCTCTTTGTATTTCTTTGTATGTATGGTGACAGTATTTCTTTCATGGGTGGCCCTTCCCTCCCTAGTTAGAACTATCGCTCCTTCTCTTCTAGATAGCAACAGCTGGTCCTTCACAAACTTCCATATCTTCCTCTGGCTTATTTGCCAATTGCAATGGTTAGATCCTGTTATAACCACTGGAATATGCTAAAGTCTGTTAAGAGAGAAAAGAAATTTTACACCTTAGAGGTGCTACAGAAATTAACTAACATGTACCAGTAGGAGTTTAAGATGTATTCTTGGGGGTTGAATAAGAGTATGATTGATTCAAGGGGCTACATATAAGGTTGGATGATAACTAAGAAATTTTGTTACTTGGGAGTCCTTTCTCAGGTTATATAAATTAACTTCCTGTCAAGGACACTGAGGTATAGGATATACTCCTTGTTAGGGTAGCTCTTAGAATGCAATACTTCATGCTGAGTGATGTGACTGGCAATTGCTTTGACAGAAAATAAAGGAAGGGTAGGGAAGCTGAGGAAAATGGACATATTGGAATTTCCAATTATAAGGGAAGAATGGAAGAGCAGGAGATTAAAATTGGTTGCCTTGATAAGAAGTCACCATCTCTTGCTCAATTCCTACACCCAACCCAGTTTTCTGATTTGGAACCCATTGACTGAAATGGTTGCAGGGTCCCTAGAAGAATTATTCACTGTAGTATACACTGTAATGTTTCCCCAGTATTATATCCTGTACTGTTTCCCCAGTTCTTCTCCCAAAGTACTAGTGGTCATTTATCTAGGTGAATACACACCAGGAAAAAGAAATATCCGAACATTTTGGTCACTAAAGGGCACAGATACTAGTTGACATTAAAACTAGGAGACCTGAAGTATCCTCATGGCTCTACTTTTAGGGGGAGGGCTTGTTGAGGCCATGTAATAAATGGAGCCTTGGCTAGAGTTCAGCTTACAGTAGCATCACTGTGTTTGCAAACCCACCCAGGGGTCATTTCCCTAGTCTCTGAATCTGTCATTGGGATTGCATAACAACCACGTTGGGTCCTTTACCTGTTGGATAAAAGCTAATGTGGAGAGGAGGAGAGGCTGGGTGACTCAGTCTGTTGAGCATTAGACTCAGGCTCAGGTCATGATCTCATGGCTCAGGAGTTCAAACCCCATATCAGGGTTTTTGCTGTCAGTGAGGAGCATGCTTTAGATACTCTGCCCCCCTCTCTCTACCGGTTCCCTGCTCACACTCTTTCTCTCAAGAATAAATATACATTAATTTTTTTAAGCTAACATGCAGGGAAAAGACAAATGGAAGCCTCTGGTATTGCCCTTCTGTTCAAGGTGGTAAATAATGTAAACATTTAATAAAACATTAATTATGTATTTATAAACATATATCTCCCAGGATGAGGAGAATGGTAGAACTGATCTCTGCCATCTCCTGAATGGAGCCAAAGGATGCAGGGTTGACGATCCCTACATGTTTACATTTAAAATTCCACTTTACACACACACACACACACACACACACACACACACACACACAAAACAATGAATTTTAGAGAATACTGTAGACTGCTAAAGCAGATTAATATGTCCCCAGTACATTATATGCAGTTGCTCATTTCTTTAATGTGTTTGTTCTTTTCTATTCATAAGAAAAAATAGAACCAGAGAGAATTAGCATTAGAACTAATAATAATATTATTTACAGTTTGCCCTATATGGCCAGACTGGTTGGTTTGGGGTCTGGAAGGAACAGGGTGGTAAGAACGAAGACAAGGAGATGTGGGCTAAAGCCATGTAGACAGATATTTATACGAACCAGAAAGTATCCATCATGAAAGAGGCACTAAACATCCAAAATGACTTGCACAGCTGACCCTGGTCTTCCTTGGTTATTAGCCACCTCAAAAGAAGACAATGGACACATAAATGGTCTTGCCACAGTGCAAAGATGGAATCTACGTATGTAGTGAACTACATAGACTTTCACTTACGAAGGTTTGCCTATGTAGCTTACCTACCTACTTACCTTTCCAGATACTGGTGCCTTAGAATGTCCAACTTGCCAATAACAGAGACCTGCACTGAGTCCTGAGACATCAACAAGCCCATTGGTAGCAAACTGCTAAATTGGGACCCTTTCATCCTATACGGTCAGTGAATTTTCCTCACAAGGAAAGATACATACTCTGGGTATAGATTTTCTAGGCTATGTGCAGAATCTCAGCAAGTACCAACATACTGATGCTGACAAAAGACCTGATCTACAGGTATGAAATCCCACATCATATAGCACCCAGTGAGGACCAAATTCATAGATAAGGAGGTGTGGAATTGGTCCCATGACCATGTGCTCTGCAGAATAATCAACCTTATTGAACACTGGAATAGCCTAGTAAGGGCACAGCTAAAGCAACAATTTAGAAGAAATGCTCTGAGAGAATGTGTATCATTCTCCAGTATGTATCCAGTATATATACAAATCAGAGACCTCTATATGGAGCTGTTTCCCCAAAGGAAGAATACATGGGATTAAGTACTAATCAGTGGAAACAAGAGTGGCACCAGATGCACCCCTCCCACTGAACCATGGAGGACTTTTTGCTTCTTGACCCAAAACTCAGGGGTTGGCTATTTTATTCCACAAAGAGGTCACACTCTTTACAGGAATGCCATAAGGATTTCTTTAAACTCAAAGATATCACCACTGCAGGAACGTTTGGACTTCTAGTTTTCCGGAAACAGCAGGTGAAAAGTAATCACCATCTTAGGGAGAGTAATTGGCCCTGATCAAAAGACGACGATTGTACTGTTCTTTTGTAAACGGCAACTAAGAGAAATATAAAACACAAGTTATCCATTTGGATGCCCCTTGGTTTACCTTTGCCTGTTTATAATGGTAAATAAATGGGCATGTACGATAACCAAGCCCAAGAAAGCAGTATGATAACCAAAGGGAACGGGGATCTGAGTCATGCTTTCTAGGAAGCTACAAAGACCTGCCAGCATGATAGATAAAGATGAAGAGGTACCAGAATGCATTAGGAACTAGAGACTGATGTTTTTGCTGTCACCTCAAGAGTGAGTAGTATAGGGGCTGTAATTTATTCTACAAACTTCACTTTGCTCAGCTTCTCCTCAGGGAGAGAGACTCACAGGGTCTATGGAAGAGCTTCTCACAGAACCTGAATGAATTACTTGTATCTTTTTCATGAAAACTATAGACTCTGATACCCATGGAGTGTTCTACTCAGATCTCTTTCAAGAGAAACTTGATGTGAAGAGTATCCTTGACCGATGGTCTTGGCTCCATCGGTGTTCACTCAGGGACCACTCAGTCAAAGACAAGGCACAGCCCGGGTACCAGATCTGGCCCATTCCTAACACAGGATTACTCTGATGGGGAAACCCATTGCTATGATTGAAGCTTCTCAGAACCATGCTGTGTCAGAGGGTCTTCCTATCCCATTCTTTCTCTTTTTTCTCTTTTCACAGCTGTCAAAGTTGCACTGTGCTCTGGAGATTTTCCCAGCCGATTTCTGTCCCCTCCTCATCTTTTATCCTTCACAGACAATTCCATAGCAAATCCTTTGTGCAACAAATCCCATCTTGGTGTTTGGTTTTAGGAGGACCCAAACTGATATAATCCATATAATTGAAGTGCTTTCTAGCCATGCTGTTTGAGAAAATACAAAACACAAATGACCTATATCAGAAATGAAAGTGGACATCACTACAGATCATAAAGACTTCAAAAGGATAGTAATGGAATATTTTGTGTGTTTTTCCAAGAAAGAGGGAAGTTTACTAATTAAAAAAAAATCTGACTTTTGACTCAGGCAGTCCTACAGGTGGCAAAGAGATAGTAATAATTCCTAGCACAAAGGGATTAATGAATTGGATCTTAAATAAAGATAATATAATTTTGCTATTCCCACATGAACAGATTTGGAATGTTTTTTTAAAAAAAATAGGAAGTGTGAAAATATAATATTTCAAAATAATTTTTGAGAAGAGCCATGTCATCTTAATGACTTCATTTCTTTTTTAAAGTTATCTTTAATGAAAAAAGGAATCACTCAGAAATGTTTTCAAAATCTCTGTTAACCCCATGTGATTTGTCATTTTTCAAATTGTACTTAATCTCAAAACCCTCCACTCTGGCATCATGGATGTAGGGTAAGAAAAATAAATTAATATTGGAAATTAAATAATAATCAGAGAACTTAGTAACTGAAATTACCTCTTCAATTATGATTAGGAATAAAATCAGACGTTAAATTGCTTAGTGATCTTTCTAAAAGCGGGATATGTGGGTTTGGCCAAATTTCTATGAATTAGAGGATTTTTTTTTCTTAATATGGAAGAAGTGCCTCCATAGGTGATTTAATGAAATAATGTATCTTTTTTATGAGTGCCAGAAAAGTGATTTGAGCAGGAGTATGTCCATATTTGTAAGAATGTCCATATATTTCCTTGATTCAATAAAGTAATATTGAGAAATAGGGAAAGTGATTACTATTATGGTCAAATAAACACTTGAATATAGACAAACATTTATTTAAATATTTATAGAAGTTTAATTTTTGCAATTTCAAGTCCTCCAAAATTTCTGCCTAGATTCATCTTTGTTTAAGAAAAAAAAATATCTCTTTAAAGGTTAGATTTAGAAATGCATATTAGATTCTTGTGCTTTTAAAACATTACTATTTCTCCTCTACTAGGTTCTTGCCCCAGGCAAAAACCAACGCCTAACACAAATATTGAAAAAGAAGAAGAAAAAAAGAAACCTCAAGAGACACAATAAGATATCTTAGGATTTTAACAATCAAAAAGGCAAAGGTCATATGGGTTATTTGAAAACTCCTTTGAGGGAAAAATTGATCCATTCCTTTAATGTTCTCCACAACAAGGATTAATTCTCTTTGAGTACTTTAAATAATATAAGGGAAAACCCATTAAGGAAAGGAGACTCAATTCACTGCTCTGACCCCCTGATCCATCTGAGAACTTTCAAAACCAATCCCAGACTAATATATTCTCTATTGATTTTGATTTTTATATTCTCTTAAACCCAGAGAGAATTTATTTCCTTCTAAAAATATAGTTTAAAATGATCAAATAATACTCTATCCCCAAAGTTGCTACCAAGAAACACTCCAAACACTAGCAAAAAGTTCAAAGTAGAGGCAGGATGCATACAGTAGGGGATAAGAGGAATATAAATTGAAATTTTACCAATTCACTAGTCATAATTTATTATTTCAAGGTGATGAATATTAAACAAGTTAGACTTTAATAAATTTACAAATAATAATAAAACATCTGGTTTTATAACATTATAGTTTATATGTAACATAATATAAATATATATCATATATTGATAAAGCACTTTGTAGCTTGCAAATGACATTATCAAATTTAATCCACACAGCAATGATGCGATTAGGCTTTGCTGTTAAATTGCACTTAATAGTTTGTAAAAGCAGTCTGTTGGCCAGCGGGAAACCTCGGGGGTTACCACTGGGAGGCGGGGCTGGGGCAGTGGGCCAGCCTCCTTATGGCTCTGTTGAGCCCCCTCTGGACTCGGGTATTGGAGGCACTGACAATGACTGGCAGCCGCCAGCCTTGCAAAGGTGTGTTCTGGGTCATTGGTTTCTAAGTGTTCAGTTGGATTCATTGGACTGGGCAATAAAGGGGAAAAATGACAAAAATCCCATGAAATGACTATCCTACTCATTATTTATGATGTGTTCCCTGATGCATGCAAAGAGCTTTAAGATGCAGGTGAGCAGGTAGTGTCTTCCCCAGCAGATGTAGCTGAAAGAATTGACAGAATTTTTACAATGTTGTCTATGAGTGTCAATGCAATAGAAGATTATTCTGGAGCAAATGAAACTCTAAAAAAAGTGAAGAAAGGCTCACTTTCCATAGATTGCGGTACTATCGATGCCACAGTTTCAAGAGAATTGGCCAAAGAAGTTGAGAAAATGGGAGCAGTTTTCATGGATGTCCCTGTTCCTGGTAGTGTGGGAGCTGCTGTGTCTGGAAACCTCCTATTTTTGGTGGGAGAAGTCAAAGATGAATTTGCTGCTACAAAGAGTCGCTGCTGTGCATGGACTCCAATATGGAGTACTGTGGAGCTGTTGGGACTGGGCAGGCTGCAAAGATCTGCAACAACATGATCACTATTAGTATGATTTCAACTGATGAAACTATGAAACTTGGAATCAGGTTAGGGCTTGACCCAAGACTGCTGGTTAAAATCCTAAATATGAGCTTATGATGGTGTTGGTCAGGCAACATAATCCTCTACCTGGGATGATGGATGGAGTTCCGTCCGCCAATAAGTATCAGGGTGGATTTGGAGCAACACTCCTAGCTAAGAATCTGGGGTTAGCACAAGACTGCCACCAGCACAAAGAGCCCCATCCTTCTGGGTAGTCAAACCCATCCAATCTAGAGGATGATGTGTGCCAAGCGTTACTCAAGAAAAGACTATTCAGACCTTTCTAGTTTCTATCAGAGGAGACCTTCTGAGTTTGCCCTTTGGCTGTGGGTACTGTTGGCAACGAAACTCTATCTTGGACCCTCCTTATAGCTCACTCCACAAGTGAATGCGTTTAGTCAAAGGTCACCTGTCTGCCTTTGATTATCTAGGTCCCAGTAAACCCTAAAATTTTTCACCCATTTTTAACTGCTTGTTCTTTTTTATCTATTTTAGCAAACGTGTATTATCTGATTTTTTTTTGTTCTGCAAGCCGCTGATGGTCTCTGTTAACAAGCTGACTGACCTTTTTCAAAAGTTTGATCCCTGAGCATCTTCAACTAAATTGTGGCATGCTTTAATCAGGATGTTATTTTCCTCACTTTACAAATAAGAGCAAATATTTTTTTAACAGGATGAAATCTATCTTTATAAAATTTATTTAAGTTTATTCATTTATTTTGAGAGACAGACAGAACCAGCAGGGGAGGGACAGAAGAGAGAAGGGGACAGAGGATCTGAAATGGGCTGTGTGTTGACAGCAGAGAGCCCGATGTGGGGCTTGAACTCATGAACCATGAGATCATGACCTGAGCCGACCTCTAACCTTAAATGACCCAGGAGTCCCCAGGATGAAACCAATCTAAAAGAAAGTGGTGTGAAGAAAGGAGTCAGAAAAAGGGGAAGTATAGTGAATTAAAACCTGTGCTCCACAGGAAATTTGTCCTATCGACCAAGTGGTGGTATTCTTGCATTATAGGATGTGTTCGAGATCGTTCATCTTGTAGCATGTTAACATTACTCCATTCTTTTTTATTGCTAACCAATATCTAATTCTATTAATGTATATTATGTTTATTCATCAGTTGATGGGCATTTGTTTTTACTTTTTGACTATCAAAAATAATCCTGCTATCATATCCGTGAATAAGTGTTTGAGTGAACATATGTTTTTAGCTGATTTAATGTTTTCAATGTTTTTCAATGTGTTTGTCAGATTTTGATATCAGAGTAGTGCTGAACTTATAAAAATTAGTTAAGAAGTATTTTTCTTCTTCTATTTTCAGAAATAGATGGTGTGGAATTGGTATTATATCTTCCTTAAATGGTAGAATTCACTAATGAAACTGTGCAGAATTAGAATTTTCTGTGTTGGGATATTTTAAACTATGAATTCAGTTTTGGTTGATTATGTCAAGCAATTGGTTGTAGAGTTGTTAGTGTTTCTTTCTTATCTTCTTAACATCCCTGGGATCTGTAGGGAAATCCCCTGTTTGATTCCTGACATGAATAATTTGTGTTTTCTCTCTTTTTTTAATAAGTCTATCTAGAGGGATTTCAATTTATCAATTATTTTGAACAACTAATTTTGGTTCTATTATTTTTCCTCTATTTTTTTTTTCTCCTCAATCTCATTGATTTCTTTTCTTACTGTCTTTCTTCTTGTTTTTCATGTAATGTCTTTTTTTTTCTAGTTTCTTAAAGTGGAAGCTTAAATGATGGATTTGATACCTTTTTTCTTCTCTAAAATAAGCATTTAATGCCATACAGTAGTCCCTTCTTATCCACAGAGGGACATATTCCAAGAATTTCAGTGGAGGCCTTAAACCATGGATAGTACCAAATCCTATTATTTGCTGTTTGTTTGTTTGTTTTTCCCTATAAATACATACTGATCAAAGTTTCATTTATAAATTAGTCACAGTACTCTGAGTTTCCTGGATCTGTGGTTTGTTTTCGACTATTAACATTGGAAAATTCTCAGTCATTTTACCTTAAATATATTGTTTGTTTGTTTCTTCTCTATCTGGTATTCCCATTTTGCATATGCTATACCCTTTGAAATTGTCCAACATTTTTTGGATATTCTGTTACACATCCCCCCTTTTTTCATTATTTCTTTTTTCTTTCCTTTTTAATTTGGAATGTTTTCATTAACATATATTCAACCTTAATTACTCTTTCACATACCACTCTTTCCAGCCTCTTCACAATCCCACAAAAAGCATTCTTCATTTCTGTTACAATATTTTTATTTCTACCATTTCTTTTTTATTCTTTCTTAGAGTCGCTTATACTACCTGTCTCTTTTTTTTCCAGGTTTTCCACTTTTTACATTAGAGTCCTTAGCATATTACTCAGAGTTATTTTAAATCCCCAGCTGACAATTTCAAATTCCTTGTCATATCTGATACTGTTGCTTGCTTTGTCTATTCAGATTGTGATTTTTGCCTTCAGCATGCCTTGTGAGTTTTGTTGAAAGCTGGTCATGATGTATCAGGTGAGAGAACTGAGGTAAATAGGCCCTATTGATGAAATGTGGGGAAAAGAGGAAGCATTCTAGAATTCTGAGCAGGACTCAGCCCAATAGTGAGCCTGTGCTCCTGGGCTGTGTGCTTCACAAATGCTTCTCAGCTTTATTTAGACTTAAGTAAGAACAGAGGATGAGTGATGGCTAGAATTAGATATTTCTATTATTCTAAGGTTGGTTAGGTAAAATGGTTTCTCCTTTCTTGAAGAGTCTAAAGAATTCTGGGCAATTATAAAATGGTTAGTTTTCATTTGGCTATGCCAGAGCAAGAAAGAAGATTTCTCTTAGCTTCATCTTGAGAATATGGTAAGACTGCTTGAGGTAAAACTCACAAAAATGTGAGGCATCCCCTAAGGCTCAGCCTCTAGGAACTTTTATCTCTCAAGCTACTATATGGCTAGTCTCCAGCAATTAGTTAGTTAACCTTTGAATGTTTCTTTCAGTTCTGGTTCTAGAAATGTTTTCTGTTCCTGGTAAGTTACGATTCTCTGTATCTGCCTGTCCTTCCAGTTTTGGGGACAGCCATTTGTTTCGTGGTGGCAATCTCCTGATGGAACTAAGAGTCATTGATTTCAGTTTGTTCCCTATTCTTCTGGTGAGAACAGGAGTGAAGACTTCGGCTCTTCACATGTCAGACCTGAGAGTGATTCTATACTTTAACAAAAAAAATGTTACCAATCCCTACATGATGCAATGTGGAGAGTTCTTTCTTTGTTAGCAATTTGCAGGTGATTCACATAGTTGAGTAACCAAAAGCTGTGTGTTTAAGGCCACCAGAGAGTTTCCTTCTTTTACGATGAATCTCAATATTGTACAGAGTGTACATTTGTTTCTGGTCAGTACAGAACATCAACTGCAAATTTCTCAGGATTCTTTTTCTTCACACAAAAATAGTGTGTCTTTATGTTTTTTAATTAGTCTCAGCTCCTTCGTTACTCTGGGATATGAGTGCCAAAGCTTATTCACATACCATTTGTAATCAATTCTTTTCCTATAAATAAGGGGGTTTTACCTTTACCTTTGGGTTAACTCTGATATGAAACTCCAGGTGACCAATCAATTTCATCCTATACCCGGCTTGACCATCATTTGACTTGATGGGTCTCCATCATACACTTGGACTTTTAGATATGCTGAGTTTGTGTTTTAGGGTTCTTTCCTTTCTTTTTAGAGGAAAATTTTAAAAAGAGGCAAAAGTCTTCTTTCTCTAAAGTTCTACACCAACATAAATATTATTTCTTAGTTTAGACTCACAAGTATCAAGACTCTTGTTACTGCATGCCATCTCTGTATCAGCTATATATTACAGTATTCTTGTATTATGATTAACATAGGCTGATATAACTACAAAAGGTAAGTCCAGACATCTGTGTGTAGGAGAGAAAATATTAATTGAAAATGAAGTCATTTCAGTGGGAAATACAAAATTAGGGGCCTTCTGAGACATGATAACTATCTTTAGTCCAGAGAGAAAAGAAAAAAAACAAAACACCTATGATCTCTAAAATAAAAGATAAGTGAGATGTGATTCAAAACATATATATATATATATATATATATATATATTTCTTCAATATTATATATATATCTATCTATCTTTATTTTTCTGCAATATTTAAACTTATTTGGAAAGTTCTAGTATTTTTCATATGTGCTAAACAACTTAAATGAGCCAGGATTTGGATGTTGGTTTGCCCAGAGCACTGTTGAACATGTTTATGCATCTTTGAATGCCACATTTTATGTCAGTGGCAAGGGAACATGTAATTCTGTGCCATAGAATGAAGGTCACTTGATCAGTTGCCTTCTTCTTTCTCACTCACATCCTCGGAACTGCACCTTACAGCATGGAACATTTGACAGCCCAGACACTTTCCCAAACTAAAAAACAAAACAAAACAACAAAATAAAGCAAAACAAAACAAAACAAAACAAAACAAAACAAAACAAAACAACAAAAACTTGTAATACTTCACAAAACATGGTTCACAAATCGTTTTTGTTCATATCATATGGATGGTTTTACAAATGCCCATTTCCACATCCTACTTAAGATATATTGCATAAGAGTCTTTGGTCTTTGAGAAACTGCATTTGAAAAATTTCTAATTTAGAATGAATCCTAAAGTACTTATTCTAATAAGAACAATGTCAAGTTTAGGGATAATTCTACAGCAGTCATCCTCCCTCGATATTGAGTATTATTCTTTCATGGGCAATACTGTGGAATGTTTTGGTACAACCTCTTGCCTTAACAAAATTATCTTTAGTATATTTACATTATTTGTGAACTATTGTGGAATATTTTTAAAAATTTCACAGGAGGATGATATATGTAACTTTAGGTATTTTTTCCCCATCTAGAACAACTTGTCTACATGGTAAGCAATCTATGCTTATTTTTAACTCTGAAGTAGAAGCTTTTAATTCTTTAATTCATGAGCTAAATCTATGAAATCAGTTCCTTCTTTAAGATGTATTGCAGTTCATAAATCTAAATAGTATGAACTTTGTTAAGATTTACACATACTCTAAGTTATTATTCCATCATATTGAATGCTTGGATAATTAGGTATTTATTTGGGGGACAAGGAAGAGAAGATTTAGCTGGAGAGAAGGAAATAGGGCAACTCCATTATAACTTGATAAAAAATGTATTTTATTAAGAAAGATGCATACTAATAGATATTTTGGGTGATTATTTTTGTTCTTATGACACGATGCCAAACTCTATCATATGTAGGTTGACTCTCAGTTACCTATAAATGTGGTATGTATAGATGATGGTAATTGTCTGGGTCCCCATCATTATAAGTTAGCAGTAAAAGTAGCCGAGGAAATAAACACCATAACAAGAAAACTTAAGTGAATTAATCATGTATAATATGCTGCAATATCAGGTTGTAAATTACATCAGCACACTTCTAGCCCACATGTGAACCAATATCAATGATCTTGACAGCTTTTATATTGTTTGCTGGAAATATACTGGAATATTGAATGACTAAACGCCTACAGATCAGGTGATGAATCTAGTGACCTCTGGAATTTTATGAATACTTGAATTCGGTGAGGATGTGTCCTCCAGTTATCTTCTTTTGCTAAGACACAATGCTGTTGTCATTTTTTTTTTAATATGGAGGGGAGAGAAGATATGAATTCAATGGAAATGGACTGACAAACATGTACAAACTTCTGAGCAGGCTTCCATAGGTAAATAATTCATTACATGTAGAAATACAGAATTTATTTGTTTATTTATTTATTTATTATCTTTTAAAGTTTATTTATTTATTTTGAGAGAGACAGCACAGGAGGGGCAGAGACTTGGAGAGAGTCCCAAGCAGGTTCCATGAAGTCAGCACAGAGCCCGATGGTGGGGCTCAAACTAATGAACCATGAGGTGGAGCCCTAAGCCAAAGTCAAGAGCCAGACGCTTAACTGACTGAGCCACCCAGGCACCCCCAGAATTTATTTTTTGCACACTTATTACCCATATACTTTCCTCAGAGCATATGTCTTCGCAACATATACCTAGATGGAAATATAGTGAAAATTTTTCTATGAGAAGTAGACTTATCTGTGTGTTGACCTTTTTTCTCCATGGTATTTCAAGGGAAGGTCAGTGGTCTTCAGCCAAGGACACAGGAGAAGCAGAAAACGGCTTGAGCAGCATGGGATAGGTAAGCTATGTAAGTTTAATCATTCCACTGGTAACACTTGACACATAAATATATATAAATATGATGAACTGAGGGCCACGAGGGTGGCTCAGTCATTTAAGCATCAGACTCTTGAATTTGGCTCCGATCATGATCTCCTGCTTGGTGACATCAAGTCCCGTGTCAGGCTCTACACTGAGAGCACTGGAGCCTGCTCTCTTCCTGTCCCTTACCCACTTATGTCTGTGCCCTCTCTCTCTCTCTCTCTCTTTCTCAAAATAAATAAATAAACATTAAATCTGTTCAAACATCTATGTTTTCCATAGTCTAGTTCCAAATGAATATGATATTATTTTTATTGTATAGAATTAAATGATATTTTTGATATTTAATTTGGATAGAATGTATTCTGTAATGAAATAATAAAAGTATAAGAAATACATGCTTATATCAGTGAGTAAAACCCTCATCCTGAGGTATTTAAAGTAAAAAATTAAAGGTAAAATTTTACTGACAAAGAGGTAACATATCTCTCATTCTTATTTGTTCTCAACTTAATATCTATCAGTTCATATGATTATGTTGATTTGAATTTTTATTTCAGTGATGTATTGAAAGTCATTGGATAGTGGTGCCTGGGTGGCTCAGTTGGTTAAGCATCCGACTTCGGCTCAGCTCATGATCTCACCGTCCGTGAGTTCAAGCTTCTTGTCCAGCAATGTGCTGACAGCTCAGTGCTTGGAGCCTGCTTCAAATTCTATGTCTCCTCCTCTCTCTTCCCCTCCCATGTTCATGCTCTGTTCTCTCTGTCTCTCAGTAATAAATAAATGTTAAAACAATTTTTAAAAAAAGAAAGTCATTGGATATATTATGTCCATATATATACATATATAAATAATATCCAAAATATTATATATTTTATAATACTTTAAAAATTGATAATGGAATTTAGAATTGTTAATAAGTAAATCAGCTGGCAACTTACTTTCTTCTTTTCCAAATACATAAAATCTTAATGAATAGAACCTGGTTCCTGAATGTCTTTCAGTTGCTTTTAGCCTTGCCACTTCTTTATCCGATAAATTATCCTATTTAAATAAGTGTTCATTGAATTAAGTTAAAATATACTTTGTTCTATATTTTAAAAGTCTTCACAAGTACGGCTTCCTGGTAACTGCTTAAGATTTCTTTTGGAATATTGAAAAGACTCAGCTTGTTCCTGCTTAGAAAAGGTTTGCTAAAAAATATAATTCAAAAGAGGCGTTCTAATAGTTCATTGATATTGATACAGCTTGTGCTTCAGCAATACTGCATAGAAATGAAATTAAAATCATAAAAGCAGAAAAAGACATGCAGATGCGTTATGAACGGCAACGTACAGGAAGCAGAGCAATCCACAATCAACTTTCATTACCTTCTCATTTTTCTCTTTTATGCACAATCAACAGTGCTTTCCTTTTCTTTTATTTATTCTGCCATTTATTTCAATGTTAACCCAAATCTCCCCTGAGTACTTTCCCCTTACTTTTTATTTCATATTCTCAATTCTTCTGAAGTTATTTACAATTATGAAAGTATATGAAGCAGTCTTTCCGGCACATATTTTTTTTGTTTGTTTGGACTGTTATATATGAAGAAAATGGAGGTTTTCTTTTTTCTGTGTGTGTGTGTGTGTGTGTGTGTGTTTTAATAAATATCTTGGATCTAGCAACAGAATCAAAACTATATGCAATTTTACATTAATGGATATGGAGGGTTAGAACAGAGAAACAATGCACGAATACACAATTTATACAAAGTGTAATAGGAGATATATGAACTGAGTAATGTAGTCACAGCAGTGCCTGGAATATTGCCAAAAAGGAAGAAGGTGCTTTATTAATATGTGTTACAAAGTTAAGTTATGAACTAGTTCTTAGATGTTTCCTTTTAGTAAGATATTTTATTATAATTAATACACATAAAATTATTATATCCTTATCCTGTTTCCTCTTTTGAATGATCCATGTGCATTTGAAAAGAAGTTGTATTGTCATCCAAATGCAGAGTCATAATGCATCCATAGAATTTACCTTATTGATCATATCCTTTATATATTAAAAGATTATAAACTATTACTTACAATTTAACAACTTGATTTATCTTAGGCTAAGATTGATATATTGAATTAACATATTTTTATTGTTCTTCTGTTAACTTCTTGTCAATTTTATCAGCTTTTTGTGATGGTGATTGTCTTATGGTTCATGGATATTTATCCATGCCATATCCTCACTTTGGAATTTGTGCTAATATATTATGAAGGGTCTTTTGTCTTGATTTTGTTGTGGAGAATTTTACCTTTTTAGGTACAGATACCTATTTCATTTTCAGGTCCTTATCCCTATTTCTTTTTGGATTGTATTCATCTGGTATACCTTTTTGTCTTTCCTTCATTTTAGTATCTTTTTTATTTTAGGTATATACCTTCTAGAAACATAAACAAGGATTTTCTTTTGCAAGTCATTCTGAAATTATTTGTCATTGAAAAGAGAAAAAATCCCATTTACATTTGGGGGCAGAATCTTTTATTCAGTCTCACATCTGCCATCACTTTATTTCATTATTCTTTGTGTGACACTTAATGTGATATTTTTCACATACTGGTCTATTTCTATTGACATTTTTTGTCTGTTTTGTTTTGGTAGTTTGGAAACTTTACAATTTTTTTTTCTAGTGGTCACCTTTTTCCTAATTGCCTGGAGACAATTCTTCATGGAGTTTCTGCAAGTCTGCATAAGCTTTTGTTAACTACTTCTTCAGGACATTTGTATTGCAAACAGCCTTGGAAGACTGAGATAGTGCCTATCTCCAGGAAAGAGAACATATTTGTTTTCTGAGCAAGAAAATAAAGATGATGTATCCAGCTGCGGCCAAGTTTAGGCAAATTTTCTACCAGCCCACGTTAAAAGATGTAAGCTTCCTAAATTTGGGGCTCCTCAGCTCTGACACGAACCTACTGTAAGAGCAACATCCACCTGTGCCCTTCTCAACATCACCACCCCCCCTCGGGACCTGGCAGTAGGGAAGTGAAGGGAATGAGAATAGTGTCCTATTCTCTCTGTCAGGGGTGGCTTGTCTACTGCTAGCTCCTATGAAACTGGCAGCCTGACTTGTTAGCTTGCAGGTAGGATAAAATTTCACATGTACGTAGTTTTTTACTTTAATACACATGTTTCCTTTCATCTACCTTTACATTACTTCCGTTCAGATGGCCATCTCCTAAATGTCTTTTGCCTGCTATCTATTAGCCATAGGCAATCATAAGCTGCTTCTACTTTCTTCTTTTTCTTTTCTGTTTTTCTCCAGTTTATATCATTACTTTTTTGTCAAAGCAAATGACATTTTATAACAGTCTTCCATCTTTAGCCCCTTCCTGTATTAGTAATAAATTTATAAGCAGACCTGTTCAACTCTCACCAAGTGTACTTTTGTCCAAATGTGACTAAGTAAGCTCATATAATGATGAAGAACAAATGGGGAACATAACTAAAGCCACATGTAGCCTGAGGATGATTAGGGGGACTTTCTGAAATAAGAATATTGGCAAATGTGCCATGGAATTCTTTAAACTGATGAGACTGGAAAGCAGATTATAAACTAATATATTTTTTTAAGTTTATTTTAGATTTTTGAGAGAGAGAGAGAGAGAGAGAGAGAGAGTAAAAGAGAGAGAGGGAGGAAGAGAGAAAATAGAGAAAGGGCAGACAGAGGGAGACACAGAATCTGAAGCAGGCTCCAGGCTCTGAGCTGTCAGCACAGAGCCTGACATGGAGCTGGAACCCATGAACCCTGAGATCATGACCTGAGCCGAAGTCGGATGCTTAACCGACTAAGCCACCCAGGTGCCCCTAAAGTAATATTTTTGATTTAAGTCAAGACGGAGTACAATGTCCTTCTTTTCTACCACTTATATCCCTGAATCACAGCTTGTCTCGAGTCATAGAACAATGATGATATACCTAAAGAGTCAGAGGTTTAAAAACTGAATTCTTTCATGGCTGTGGATCCAAAATAAGTTTAAGAAGCTAGCACTATAGATGAGGGCAAGACCATAAGGTATGTTACAAGTTTTTTCATGCTGTCATTCAATTTCTTCCTAATACTCGCATTGTTACGTGAAATGTATGGTGTCCTCATAATTTCAAATTTGAATTAAAAGGTATCCTGTAATAGCTTTATGTTTAAAGAATCACATTCTAAAAAGTATAAATGTGTACTTAAATAAGAAAACTGATTCCATTTTTTGAAGTTATATAGAATGTTATTTATTAATCCTGGCAATGTTTATTCTATCCCTTTTTCTTTTCTCTCCAACTACTCTGTCTTCTTTTGACAGATTAGAGGGAACCCAATTATAAGACAGAGGGCTTTATTCTTTGATGGGATAAGTATGATTATTGAGAAAATGAACTGTAGTAAAAGGTACTTCTTTTAAATAAGGCCGTGAAGATTACCAAGACTGTGTGGATGATTGGCCATTCTACACTGTAGCAGAATGAATGAAATATAAACTATACTTCCTGGAAAACGGAAACTATACTTGCTTTCTTTAGCCAACAACAAACATCCCTGAAATTAGAACATTTGAAATTCAACCATATATGTTTCCATTTGATTTGCCACTTTGTTTTTCTTTTTTAAATTTTTATTTATTTATTTTGAGAGAGGCAGAGACAGCATGAGGGGAAGGGGCAGAGAGAGGGGGAGAGAGAGAATCCCAAGTAGGCTCCACACCTGCCCAAAGTGGGTTTGGAACTCAGGAACTGTGAGCACATGACCTGAGCCGAAATCAAGAGTTGGATGATTAGCCTACTGAACCACCCAGGCGACCCTGATTTGCCACCTTAACCCTACAAAAAATAAATTACTGTGTTTTATTTACCTAATTTATTAACTTCACTACTGAACAAGGAAATGGGAATCTGTACATACTCAGGATCTATTTGTTCATCGCCACAGACTGAAACACTGTGACTTTTAGTCACACTTGAGAGTGCTTGCTCAGGGCCCAAGCTTGCTGTTTCCCTTTAATAGAGAAGGAGGTGTCATTCATCATTATGTGAGGTGGAGCTGGGGTCAAAAGATTTCCAAATAAATCCCGAATGGCAGTCAATTAGTCATTACTTTCACAGCTTGTCCATACATCTCTTGTTAAGTGAATGTTTATACACTTACCCTCCCTAAAGGCCTACCAGTAACTTTATGAAACATGGTGACATAGAGCTGTGACACAGCCCTGTTACAAACTCTGTCTCCAATGGCAGTTAATCACAGGATGCCATGAGCTCAACAAAACCTCAGCACAGTACGGTGAAGATCTGCTGTGCTTGTTTCCGCTACAAATCTTGTGAATGTCTTTTACTTTACCAAACAAACTGTTAATAAATTCAACTTGCAGTAAGGAAAACACATATGAAACAGTGTATTTCATGATGGCTTTTGAGTAGTGTCTTAAATCAGACTCTGGAGTAGTAATTACTATTTTTTTAAAATCTTACATTTGTGAGTAGAATATCATGTTTGCCCACTGTTTATTAGAAGCCCAGCATTACATAAATGTCAGCCATATGATACCAGAAACATTGTTAGAACTCCCAAAGCATCAGAGAAATAAGGAGTAAGTATATAACTGTCCTCTGCTATTAAGTAGCAATTACTCGAATCTCTCTGGAACAGAGCAAGAATGGACTCCTGGCTGTGGCTACAAACTAAAACCAATTAATTATTTCACTTCTTTTGGTGCTAATTTTACTGTATTGAAAATTTGCATTTTCATAAATAATAGTTATACACTTTGGAGAAGTTACTTTAATATATTTTATGTTACCTGAATGAAGTTCAAGAAAATACTTAGTCACTTTCAAAAACTTACATCTCATTTTGTAGTAAAGAAAGTAAAATAAATTCGACTCAGATAATTCTAAAAATTCTACAGGGAAATAATTACATTAGTCATTGTAAATGCTAAATGCAAGCAGGTGTCACTCTATAATATAAATAAAGTACTGTTATAGTTATCATAATAGCCTATGCCACACATCCTAGGATAAATATTTTGTAGTAGGTAGTGACAACCATGATAAAAGGATCAGATA
Organism: Prionailurus viverrinus; assembly: GCF_022837055.1. Taxonomy (NCBI): domain Eukaryota; kingdom Metazoa; phylum Chordata; class Mammalia; order Carnivora; family Felidae; genus Prionailurus; species Prionailurus viverrinus. The sequence continues at coordinate 92,381,175 of NC_062564.1, forward strand.
ATATTCATAAGGGACATGCCACAGAAAAAGAAAGAAAAAACAAACTAAAGTTTCAGCCAAATTGATTTGCTTCTCTTTGTCTTTCTCGGTTTCCTTTTCTATTTTTAGGCATATTTGGAAGCATGTTTGTTTTCGTCTAGAGATGTGAATCATTTGGATTTCACATCTCTGTGCTGAGTTTGATGGCTTCTTAATAGTTCACAAGTACATATAAACCTAATACATAATTCACAAAATAAAAGCAATCAGTAGTTTAATGGCATATGTTATTGGAATTGACAAGCTTTGGTTTTGCCTGTATAGAACTAAATACACGATTCTCATCATTCTCTTTCTCGAACCCTTGAATTCTTGTTTTTATAAATATGAATGAAATTACTGCTCACTAATTTACTCTTGAAATAAAAAAAAAACTTGCAGCAAAGGAGAACCAGCCACTGCACAGGTTGACTTCCAATGCATTCAAAATGACTACATTTAAGGACTGCCAGATAGGTCACTCTGTATCTACATATGTGGAAGCATTCTTCAATTAGATCAATGCTAATTTTGTCACCAGATATAATTTTGATGCAAAGATTAGTATTGTCGTTGAAACAGGAATACTATGTTATGTAATTTATTTCTAAGAAATTTATTTTTTTAATTTATTTATTTTGGGAGAGAGAGCACATGAGCAGGGAAGGGGCACAGAGAGAGAGAGAAGCCCAAGCAGACTCCCTGTTGACAGCACAGAGCCCAGTGCGGGGCTCGATCTCACGAGCCATGAGATCAGGACCTGAGGCAAAACCAAGAGTTGGACACTTACCCGACTGAGTCACTCAGGCACCCCTATTCTGAATAAATTTAAATCGAACTTAGTACAATATAGAAGTTTAATAAATGTCTAGTAAAAATAGATGAATATGTTTGTACCAGTTGTGGTTCTGTTGTTTCTGAAAATGTATCCAAATAATATAAGTGGAAAGACTCACTGTAGAAATTCTTCATTTAATGTATTATATTATATATTATTACTTTGAAGTGATTTGAGGATTGTTTCCACCTGTTTATGAGCTTATGTACAGCATCATATATGTTTTCAAAATTAATATTTTCAATCTTTTATTTATTTTTTTGTTATGTTATTGTTTTGATCACAAACATTTATGGATATGTGTATAAATTAATGCTTATTTCCAAGTCAGTGCTAAAACAAATATTTTAAATAGCTTTTCTTGTGTGTGTAGAAAGTGTAAGAAAGCAAAAATCTAGGTAATATATACAGATACAAATGGAAATGTGAGGAATATAGACATCATATCACTCACATCTCAACTTCTTTTAATGCTAGCCTTCACTTACTTAAAAATGCCTATGAGAAAGCTATAAATATGAGGGAATGTATTATCTGCTAATTTTTTATTATTGTGGTTGGAATGACAAATAGTAAAGTTATTTTCCTCGGAGATAATTTGTGCAAAATGTATCATTAAAGAAATCTCCTTTAGAACAATGAACTATTTAAAAATATTCTGCTCATTCATACATTTTTACTTAAAGAATTTCTCCTTGGATTATACCAGAATATGAAAAATTGACAAATTAAAAAATATCTGTTAGAATGTGGTATAGTCATTATATATATATATATATATATATATATAGTCATCAGTAAGGTCATTAGTAATGTCATATATAGAGTCATTAGTAAGGCTATATGTGTGTGTGTATATATATATATATATATATGTGTGTGTGTGTGTGTGTGCGTGTGTGTGTATTTTTAGATTAATTGGGCCTTGTGGTACTGTTTCTCAGAGAAATTTAGTTTTATGGGTTTTTTTCTTACAAAATAATATTTCTGGAAATGATTAAACTAAACTGTTAAAATATGTTCACTGATAGCTTAGTCAGCTTAAATAATATGAATAGTATATTTTTATCTGCTATACTTATTTTGTAATGGGACTAAATGTTTACATACCATAATTGGGCTTCCTATGCAACTAAGGAAGAATCATGGCAGAAACCATTAGTTATCCCCTAATCTTTTCTTACTTTCTATTATAAAAACAGAAAATTTAACTGGATACACTGCTATTCAGCATAAGGACAACTACTTTCCTTGCAGCTAGATATACTCCCATGAGTAAATTCTGACAAAACAGATACAAACATAAGTGTTTTACAGAAGCTTTCTTGAACACTTCTTTAGATTATACATCTGATGCTGTCACTTTCACATCTTTTTGTTTCTCCTTCATCCACCTGAGGACACAGCTTCCACCTTGAACCAAGAGAATGAGAGTAGACTGGTAAATTTGAAGGAATCTGGATCCCTAAAAAAGTTTGTGGATCAGACTTGGATTTATGCCTCTGAAGTTTACATGAGGGAAATAAATTTCTATCTTTGGTATGCCTCCCTTATTTTAGATTTTTCTATTACCCATAGCCAAATCCTATGTAATACAAGAAAGAAAGGGCCAGGTTATAAATACACTTGAAAGAGTGAGGAGACATCTCTTGTCATTGCATGTCTCTTAAAGAATTATGTAATTACTTAAGAGCTACACATTGAAGATAAATCTGACAGAAGCCTACTTTTGTTTGGCGCATGAGGTAACAATATTACTTATATTTTAAAATGTTGTAGAAAAGAAAAAAAAATCAAAGAGAATACTTGAGAGAGACTGTATGTGGCCTGGAAAATCTACTGGCCTATCTGGTCCTTTGCAGTAAAATTAGGCACCCCAAATATTGATTTTCCTCTAATTCTCTATGACTTTCACCTTTATATTTATTATTTTCTTTTATTGAGCAGCCTTGAACCAACACATTTCATATTTCCTATTCCAATCATTACATATGCTATGTTGACTATTTGGCATTAAATGAAAAATGTCTTTATATTTTGAATGTCTGTCTACAGATTCATAGAGCTAGACTATTTAGTTGTCATTCACATATTTAGACATCTAGACATTGTGGTTAAATATGATCTCCCAAATAGAACTTTGAAACTCTTTCATCCGACTTTTAGTGTTGTTATCTTGGATTAGGTGCTGTGATAATGACTGACTTCACCCATTGTAGATCATTACATTAGTTAAACCTTTGAAATCCGTGGTGCCTCTGTCTTTTCATCACATGATCAACACCTCCTTGTCCAATACTAGCTTATTTTTTCACCATTAAGGTTAAACTTTGAAGGCAAAATAATGGTATTCTTGTAAAGGAAGATCTTGACAAATAATGCTAAAACAGTGTTTTATTGATTAGGGCCAACAAACACAGTTTAGAGTTGTCACATTAGACTTCCAGCAGCTGTATTTTGAAAGGAAATAAAAACTATACAAGCACACGAGAGAACAAACAGGATATTTATCATAAGTGATGGCTGATTTTATGTATAGACTTTGTTAGACTATGGTGACCAGTAGTTTGGTCATACATTTGTCTCTATATTTCTGTAAGTATTTTTTAGTTGTGATTAATTTTAAAAATCAGGTGAGTTTAAGCAAAGGAGATTACCCTCCATAATGTGCATGAGTCTCATTCAATCAGGTGCAGATACACAGTGCAAAGTCAGATTTTTCAAAGAGGGAATTCTGCCTCCAGACTACAACATAGAAATTTTGCCTGTTTCCAACCTTTTGTTTCAAAAATATAACATCAAATCTTACCTGAATCTCCAGCCTGCCAGCTTGCCCGCCAGATTTCAGATTTGTCAACCCACACAATGGCATGAACCAATTCCTTAAAATAAAGCTCTCTCTCTCTCTCCTCTCTATATTATATATATACATATATATATATATATATGTATATATATGTATATATATATATATATCTTTCTAGCTCATATATATATTTGGTTCTATTCCTCTGGAGGAACAGATGTACATTATAATAGCAAATATGAGCAAAATTATGAAAAATAATAAGCACTGACTGACATAGTTAAGTGGAGGATGGAGCCATTAAAAAAATTGTTACTTCTTACAAGAGTTGATATGCTAGATTGAAGAATGTGGACACTACCTTTTAAGCTAAGTGATTGACTAATGGATCTTAAGTAAATGGCATTCCATTTAGACAGATACCTGTAGTTCTTATGTGAAGAGAATTGATAAACAGAAGTCTTTAGAAAAGGGAATTAGTTGACATGTTCTTGCAAACAGTGCCAGCAAAGGGTGATGAGTACCTGTGCTATGTCAGTGATAATACAGATGAAAAGAGGACATGGAAATGAGTCATATTTCCTAATAAAATTGATAGAAGCTATAATATAGAGACTAAACAATGAACAGTAAGGCAATAAGTTCATATTTATAAATATATTCTTAACTGTAAATAGGCTAAATTCTCACTCAAAAAACATAGTGACTGAATGTATATTAAAAAAAATAAGACCCACTTATATGCTGCCTACGAGAGACCTATTTTAGTTGTGAGATCGCACACAGACTGAAAGTGAAGAATGGAAAAAAGATATTGCGTGCCAATGAAATCCAAAAGAAAGCTGGAGGAGCTATACTTAATGCCAGACAAAATAGCCTTTGAAACAGGTTGTATAAGAGACAAAGATGAGTGTTATATAATACTAAAGGGGTAAATCCAATGAGAGGATATTACCAGTTATAGATATTTATGTACTCACCATAGAAGCATCTAAAATATGTAAAGCAAATATTAACAGATATAAAAGGAGAAAAAGACAGCAGTGCAATAATAACAGGACATTTTAAGGATGATTCTTATATCAATGGATAGATCATCCAGAGATAAAATTAATAAGGAGACACTGGCCTTAAATAACAGACTAGGTTGGATAGAGTTAACAGACGTATACAGACTATTCCATTTGGTATGTGTGCTGCCAAAGCAAGCACGTAGAATATTCCATTCAAAGGCAACAAAATACACATTCTTCTCAAGTGCAGATGAAACATTTTCCAGGTTAGATCATATGTCAGACAACAAAATAAGTTAATAAGTTTAAAAGGATGAAAATTTTATTAAACATTCTTTCCAATCACAATGATACGAAATCACAAATTAATTACCTGAAGAAAACTGGAAAGTTCAAAAATATGTGGAGATTAAACAACATGTTACTGAACAACCAATGATTCAAGGAAGAAGTCAAAAGAGAAGTTAAAAAAAATGCCTTGAGAAAAATGAAAATGGAAACATACCCTTCCAAAACTTGGAATGCAAGATACGCATTTTTTTTTTTTTTGTGAGGGATTTTTTATTTTTTTATTTATTTTTTATTTTTTTTATTATTTTTTTTTTATGAAATTTATTGACAAATTGGTTTCCATACAACACCCAGTGCTCATCCCAAAAGGTGCCCTCCTCAATACCCATCACCCACCCTCCCCTCCCTCCCACCCTCCATCAACCCTCAGTTCTCGGTTTTTAACAGTCTCTTATGCTTTGGCTGTCTCCCACTCTAACCTCTTTTTTTTTTTTTTTTTTTCCTTCCCCTCCCCCATGGGTTCCTGGTAAGTTTCTCAGGATCCACATAAGAGTGAAACCATATGGTATCTGTCTTTCTCTGTATGGCTTATTTCACTTAGCATCACACTCTCCAGTTCCATCCACGTTGCTACAAAAGGCCATATTTCATTTTTTCTCATTGCCACGTAATATTCCATTGTGTATATAAACCACAATTTCTTTATCCATTCATCAGTTGATGGACATTTAGGCTCTTTCCATAATTTGGCTATTGTTGAGAGTGCTGCTATGAACATTGGGGTACAAGTGGCCCTATGCATCAGTACTCCTGTATCCCTTGGATAAATTCCTAGCAGTGCTATTGCTGGGTCATAGGGTAGGTCTATTTTTAATTTTCTGAGGAACCTCCACACTGCTTTCCAGAGTGGCTGCACCAATTTGCATTCCCACCAACAGTGCAAGAGGGTTCCCGTTTCTCCACATCCTCTCCAGCATCTATAGTCTCCTGATTTGTTCATTTTGGCCACTCTGACTGGCGTGAGGTGATACCTGAGTGTGGTTTTGATTTGTATTTCCCTGATAAGGAGCGACGCTGAACATCTTTTCATGTGCCTGTTGGCCATCCGGATGTCTTCTTTAGAGAAGTGTCTATTCATGTTTTCTGCCCATTTCTTCACTGGGTTATTTGTTTTTCGGGTGTGGAGTTTGGTGAGCTCTTTATAGATTTTGGATACTAGCCCTTTGTCCGATATGTCATTTGCGAATATCTTTTCCCATTCCGTTGGTTGCCTTTTAGTTTTGTTGGTTGTTTCCTTTGCTGTGCAGAAGCTTTTTATCTTCATAAGGTCCCAGTAATTCACTTTTGCTTTTAATTCCCTTGCCTTTGGGGATGTGTCGAGTAAGAGATTGCTACGGCTGAGGTCAGAGAGGTCTTTTCCTGCTTTCTCCTCTAAGGTTTTGATGGTTTCTTGTCTCACATTTAGGTCCTTTATCCATTTTGAGTTTATTTTTGTGAATGGTGTGAGAAAGTGGTCTAGTTTCAACCTTCTGCATGTTGCTGTCCAATTCTCCCAGCACCATTTGTTAAAGAGGCTGTCTTTTTTCCATTGGATGTTCTTTCCTGCTTTGTCAAAGATGAGTTGGCCATACGTTTGTGGGTCTAGTTCTGGGGTTTCTATTCTATTCCATTGGTCTATGTGTCTGTTCTGGTGCCAATACCATGCTGTCTTGATGATGACAGCTTTGTAGTAGAGGCTAAAGTCTGGGATTGTGATGCCTCCTGCTTTGGTCTTCTTCTTCAAAATTCCTTTGGCTATTCGGGGCCTTTTGTGGTTCCATATGAATTTTAGGATTGCTTGTTCTAGTTTCGAGAAGAATGCTGGTGCAATTTTGATTGGGATTGCATTGAATGTGTAGATAGCTTTGGGTAGTATTGACATTTTGACAATACTTATTTTTCCAATCCATGAGCAGGGAATGTCTTTCCATTTCTTTAAATCTTCTTCAATTTCCTTCATAAGCTTTCTATAATTTTCAGCATACAGATCCTTTACATCTTTGGTTAGATTTATTCCTAGGTATTTTATGCTTCTTGGTGCAATTGTGAATGGGATCAGTTTCTTTATTTGTCTTTCTGTTGCTTCATTGTTAGTGTATAAGAATGCAATTGATTTCTGTACATTGATTTTGTATCCTGCAACTTTGCTGAATTCCTGTATCAGTTCTAGCAGACTTTTGGTGGAGTCTATCGGATTTTCCATGTATAATATCATGTCATCTGCAAAAAGCGAAAGCTTGACTTCATCTTTGCCAATTTTGATGCCTTTGATTTCCTTTTGTTGTCTGATTGCTGATGCTAGAATTTCCAGCACTATGTTAAACAGCAGCGGTGAGAGTGGGCATCCTTGTCGTGTTCCTGATCTCAGGGAAAAAGCTCTCAGTTTTTCCCCGTTGAGGATGATGTTAGCTGTGGGCTTTTCATAAATGGCTTTTATGATCTTTAAGTATGTTCCTTCTATCCCGACTTTCTCAAGGGTTTTTATTAAGAAAGGGTGCTGGATTTTGTCGAAGGCCTTTTCTGCATCGATTGACAGGATCATATGGTTCTTCTCTTTTTTTTTGTTAATGTGATGTATCACGTTGATTGATTTGCGAATGTTGAACCAGCCCTGCATCCCAGGAATGAATCCCACTTGATCATGGTGAATAATTCTTTTTATATGCCGTTGAATTCGATTTGCTAGTATCTTATTGAGAATTTTTGCATCCATATTCATCAGGGATATTGGCCTGAAGCTTGAAATCAACCACAGAAAAAAGTCTGGAAAACCTCCAAAAGCATGGAGGTTAAAGAACACCCTACTAACGAATGAGTGGGTCAACCAGGCAATTAGAGAAGAAATTAAAAAATATATGGAAACAAACGAAAATGAAAATACAACAATCCAAACGCTTTGGGACGCAGCGAAGGCAGTCCTGAGAGGAAAATACATTGCCATCCAGTCCTATCTCAAGAAACAAGAAAAATCCCAAATACAAACTCTAACAGCACACCTAAAGGAACTAGAGGCAGAACAGCAAAGGCAGCCTAAACCTAGCAGAAGAAGAGAAATAATAAAGATCAGAGCAGAAATAAACAATATAGAAACTAAAAAAACTGTAGAGCAGATCAACGAAACCAAGAGTTGGTTTTTTGAAAAAATAAACAAAATTGACAAACCTCTAGCCAGGCTTCTCAAAAAGAAAAGGGAGATGACCCAAATAGATAAAATCATGAATGAAAATGGAATTATTACAACCAATCCCTCAGAGATACAAGCAATTATCAGGGAATACTATGAAAAATTATATGCCAACAAACTGGACAACCTGGAAGAAATGGACAAATTCCTGAACACCCACACTCTTTCAAAACTCAATCAGGAGGAAATAGAAAGCTTGAACAGACCCATAACCAGCGAAGAAATTGAATCGGTTATCAAAAATCTCCCAACAAATAAGAGTCCAGGACCAGATGGCTTCCCAGGGGAGTTCTACCAGACGTTTCAAGCAGAGATAATACCTATCCTTCTCAAGCTATTCCAAGAAATAGAAAGGGAAGGAAAACTTCCAGACTCATTCTATGAAGCCAGTATTACTTTGATTCCTAAACCAGACAGAGACCCAGTAAAAAAAGAGAACTACAGGCCAAGATACGCATTTCTAAGAGGGACGTTCATAACAAAAAACGCCTACCTCAAGAATAAGGGGAAGTCTGAAATAAACAACTTAATTTGCACCTTAAGGAACTAGACAGAAGAGAACAAAGCTCAAAGTTAGTAGAAGAAAAGAAATAACAAAGAATAGATCAGAAATAAATAAAATAGAGACTAAAAAGGCAATAAAAAACATCAAGGAAGCTAATAGCTCATTCTTTAAAAACATAAACCAGGGCACCTGGGTGGCTCAGAGGGTTAAGCACCTGACTCTTGCTTTCGGCCCAGGTCATGATCTCATGGTTCATGAGTTTGAGCCCACACCAGGCTCTGTGCTGATGGTGTGGAGTATGCTGTGGATTCTCTCTCTCCCTCTCTCTCTGTCCCTCCCCTGCTCATGGTCTCTCTCTCTCTCTCTCTCTCTCTCTCTCAAAATAAATAAATAAACTTAAAAAAATAAAAATAATACATAAATAAATAAAAACATAAACAAAAATAAAAAACATAAAAAGTAAAAATGAAAAAGTTTCTGAACAACAAAGGAAACCATAAGCAAAATGAAAAGGTAACCTATGAAATGTGAGAAATTATTTCTTACCATTTATATATCTGATAAGGGACTAATGCTCAAAATATACAAAAAGCTCGTACAAATCAACAGCAAAAAAAAAAATCCAATTTAAAAATGGGCAGAGGATCTAAACATTTTCCCAAAGAAAAAACATGCAGATGACCAAAAGGTACATGAAAAGATGTTCAACATCATTAATCATCAGGGAAATGCAGATCAAAGCCATAATGAAATAGCACTTCACATGGATTAGAATGGCTATTATCAAAAAGACAAGAAGTAAAAAGCGTTGGTGTGGTGTGAAGAAAAGGGAATGCTTATGCACTGCTGGTGGGGATGTCTATTGGTGCAGCAACAATGCATAACACTATGAAACTTCCTCAAAAAATGAAAAATAGAATTGCCATATGATCCAGTAATTCCACGTCTGAGTATTTATCCAAAGAAAATAAAACCATGAACTAAAAAAGACATTCACTCCCCAGTTCTCATTTTGCAGCATTATTTACAATCGACAAGATAGGGAAACAACCTAAGCGTGCATTTGTCCATTTACGGACAGATGAATAAATTACAGTATATATACATGGTAGATGTGTATATATATTATACACACACATACATATAATGGAATCTTTTGAGCCATAAAAAATGAAATCTTGATTTTTATAACAACATGAATAGACCTCGAGGGCATTATGCAAAGTGAAATAAATCAGACAGACAAAGACAAATACAATTTCTCTTACATATGTGAAATCAAAAATAAATAAATAAATAAACACAAAACCAAAAACAAACGTAAAAACAGCTCTCACAGAACAGAAAACAGATTGGTAGTTGCCAGAGTCAGGAAGTAGGAGGGTGAGAGAAATCTGGGAAGGAGGTCAAAAGAGAGAGAGAGACAGAGGAGAGGAGAGAGAGGTAGAAAGGCAGTGAATTTAGACAACTGTTTCACAAAGTTTAGTGAAAGAAGAAGAAAATGTGACATTTACTAGATTTCCCTGAGTCTGTTTTCTCATCTACAAAATATGTCTATAACACAAAATGCAGTTCTATTCTACCCATGAAGCTAATATCATCAATATCATAATTGTTCTGGCTCAGTCTGCAATAGAACTGAACCACCCAAACACTCAATACTTGCTCAGAGACAGTATGCTTCTCTTGCAGAATTTACTGCCTTGATAACAACTTCTGCTCTGTAAGTCATATGTTGTTAATCCAGGGTCAGAAAGAAAGTGGCCATGACATTTTCCATTACTTTTTCTTACTTTTTGTTTACTTCACATAAGAAAGATACTCACTTCACCGAAGGAAGGAAAGAAGAAAGAAAGAAAGAAAGAAAGAAAGAAAGAAAGAAAGAAAGAAAGAAAAAGGAAGGAAGAAAGAAAGGAGGGAGGGAGGAGGGGAAGAAGGAAAAAGAAAAGTGGAAGTGAAGGAATTGAATACTCATTTAGCACAAAGCAGTCTAGGCATGTTAACTTCGAAAGATTCATAGCCATTCAGATAATATTATTTTAGAAGAAAAAATCACTCATACAATTATATTCATACTGTTGTTTTTAATGATATCATTTTATAATTTTCTTTATAATTAATTTTCCATCTATTTTGGTTAGATAAATAATAGCTGTAAACGATAGGGTTTATACTCAATGTTGTTTCTACATAGTTAAGAAAACAATTTGAATCAACTCTAGGGTATAAGAGAAATGCATTCCTTTATAAGAGATCTAAATACTATACAAGTTTCAGGAACATTGGACTAGGCCAAGTCATTCCTCACTATCCTGCCATGAAAAAAAAAAAAAAAATGGCAAGTCTGGTAACTTAGAAGTTGCATTAGGTAAGACAAAAAGAGGGATTATTCTATTCTAGGGTCTGGGGAGACCCCTGTCCCAAGGCTTTTTCCCAGCCAGTCCCAAAGATGTTACAGAAGGCTCTTGTCTCTTCAGGAGAAAGAATTCAAGGACAGACACAACACAGCATATGAGGAACATAAGCAGGGGTTTATTAAAGTGAATGTACACTCTTGAGATGTGTTAGTAGGTGAACTCTGAGAAAGAGAGAGAGGGAGAGAGAGAGAGAGACAGAGAGACAGAGAGAGACAGAGAGAGACAGAGAAAGAGCTAGAAAGAGAGAGCTCTGCCCAGGGGTCCTTATCTTTTATTAACAGTTGTTAACTAGGAGGTGGAATATTCATTGCTTAAGGTGGGGATTTCTTGGAAACAAGGTTCCAAGCCTTTTCTGCCTTACTTGGTCGCATTCTGGCCTGTCTGGTTTGATCCAGATTCTTGTGGTTTGTTTCTGGAGTGCTGGCAAGACAAGTTTTTAACTTTCCCAATAGCTAATCCTGACTCTCCCTTTGTTGGTTGGCCTCTAGGCATCCTATTAAAACCTAACTAACTGCCTCCTCTATCACTAGCACTGGCACAGGACTGGATAATGTGTTTCCAAATAAAAGGAAGAGAAAATTGGGGTGCCTGGGTGGTTCAGTCAGTTAAGCATCCAACTTCTGCTTAGGTCATGATTTTGCAGTTCGTGGGTTTGAGCCCTGCATGGGGCTCTGTGATGACAGCTCAGAGGCTGGAGCCTGCTTCAGATTCTGTGTCTCCCTCTCTCTCTGCCCCTCCCCTGCTTGCTCTCTGTCTCTCTCTTTCTCAAAAATAAATAAAGATTTAATTTTTTAAAGTGAAAATTTAGAAAAGAACATTACAACTTTATTTTTCGTTCAGTGTTTAGATGTCATTAGAAATTAGAGCTAGAGAAGAATACAAATACAGTAAACATTTAAATACATTAAATATTTAAATACAGTAAACATTTAAAAGAATACAGTAAAAATTTAAAAGATTATGGCAACAAGATTTAGCAAATAGTTTTAGTATATGGGTTAAAAGAGGGGCAAGTCAAAATGTCCATGATTGTTTAGATAACTGGTGTGTTATCAACTGAGATAAAGAACACAAATGGAGGAATAGATTTATTTATTAATTTTTTTAGAAATAGATTTAATAAGAGAAGATGATAAGTTCGAATTTGTAAATTTTCAATTTGAGTTTTTTGTGGAATATTTATCGAGAAGATATATAATAGATACTTAAGTCAGGAAGAAGTTTGGACTAAATAATAGAAATATCTTAGTCTTTCTTTCATCAGTCAGTAGTGAGACAAAAGAGAGTGAAATATCCCTTGTTTATGTCCCTGTAAACAAGAACAACAGGATCACAATAGTCACCTGAGAATGGAGGGTAAATGGAGGGTTTCTTTTTAAGTTTATTTAGAGAGAGAGAGAGAGAGAGAGAGAGAGAGAGAGAGAGAATTCCAAGCAGTCTCCACATTCTCAGCTGGAAGTCCGATGCGGTGCTCTAACTCTGGAACCCTGAGATCATGACCTTAGCTGAAGTTAAAGGTCAGATGCTTAACCCCCAGCCACCAGGACCCAGGAGAATGGAATTTTTTGAAGGAAGAAGACGAAGAAGATGAAGGAGGAGGAGGAGGAGGAGGAGAAGGAGAAGGAGAAGAAGAAGAAGGAAACAGAGAAGGTATAGGTGGAGTAAAAGGAGATAATAGAAGGAATAGCGGTAAATGTATAGGGAAAAAAGAGTGTTAAGAAAAGCGCGAAAGAGGAGAGTAATCACTGATACCTATGGCAAGAAAAAGGTAGATAAACTTTGAATGTGGCAACAGACATCAGCCTCAGAGAGAAAAGTCAGAGTAGCTTTTTGTCAATGAAAACCCTGTTCCATTTTTTTTGTGAGAAGTGAATTTAGACAATTCTTTCAAGAAATTTAGTAAAGAAGATGGAGAGAGATGTCAGACAGTAGCTGTTAGGAGACATGGAATGAAATGAGGCTTTTGGTTTTATTTCATTTGTTCAGAGTGAAGTCCTGTATAAAAGAAGATAAGTGGAAGAGACAGAAGATTAATGCCCAGTTAGATGTACTGGCCTTGAAACAGAGAATATTACCTCATTTTAGGAATGGATAAAAAAAAACAAAGATGAATGGTGGTGCAAATAAATTTGAAGGTATATTGATTTTTTTAGAATGCATGTATCAAACATTTTCAAATTTCTCAAAGAAGTATTTATATCAGCCATCCAATCTAAGGTTTTCAGGCATTTAAAAATGCCTGGGAGAAATAATGAAGATATAAATTTGGAAAGTATATAACTTATTTTTAATAACCATTAGTCATCCATATTTAGTAACATACTAGATTATATTGTACTAGTGAATGAAAGAGTGTTAAGAAAATGTGGCTTGTTTGCTGTAGTGAAAGGGGGGACGAAGGAAAGGCAAGCATGAAAATTGACTCTTGGTGCAAAAACCGAGTAGCTGATGGAAGAAAAGAATCCGCTGTTCTCCCCACATGGTTTTGTTTTATTGACATTCACCCCAGAAATCATTGACAAAATAGTAGTGTCCCTTGAGGCTTGACATTAAATCAAGGAAACCATAAGTAGAATACATTTACAATTTTCAAAAGCCATTGTAGCATATACATTCATCCTTTAAGTTTTAGACAGCGTTTGTATCGCTGAGGTAGAGTATAGTGAAGTATACCCCAAGAAAATACAGTTTGGGAAACTTGAAGATTACTCAAGCTTGAGAGGTTCTTGCCTGTGACAACGTGTGTCCATGGACGAGACAGGGAATACAAAGCACACCTACATTCGTTAAGTTTTCCAAGTAAAGGAAAAACAGCAATGCCTGGGTAACAGATATTGATATTGTAGGCATTTAATTGACATACAATGGCTTTGCACATTATTGAATACCAGAATTGGCTCTTACCCTAAATAAATATGTGAAGCCTCTAAAACTTTTATGTTTATCCCATCATGTTTATCTCCATGATCTTCAAGAGCCAACAGTTCCTATTTCATAGACAGTAATAATGAGCTTCAGTTACTGCTAAATTGACTGTGGCAACCATGGACATGTTCCACACCAATATCCCTGCAAAAGAAAACTGCTATAAGGATTGTAATCAGCTGGCGATCGCAGTGACAAGACTTTTAGAATCTGCCACAGTCTTTTAACCCAAGAACACACCCCTCCTGGAAAGTTTGAGCTAATGACTGGATGAGGTGCTGTGCTCAGGCCCTTGTTTCTGCTCAACACAGAGCTTCTCCAATAGACCATCTTCTCTGGGCTTCCCTCTTGGCATGAGACTTTCTCAAAATTGCATCAGTAGCTCTTCCTACTCAATATTTCTTGTGTACCTCTGTATTTTCATAGATATCAAACCTGCATCACAGATTTGTAGATTCTTCCTACTAGGACTCCCTTTCTCCTTTGTCTTCACAGACTTTATGCCCAATGAATCTCTTCCACTTCTAACTTAATCTTAGTGTCTGCTTCTCAGTAGAATTGGACTGATACATTGACTCTCATTTTATAAATGGTAAAGGTTGACACATTTTGAAATGCAGTCTTTTCTGTTTGTACATTATCAAAGGTAAATGTGGAGAGCGATAATCACACGAGAAATAAGTACATCAATGTATCATTGCTGCAGTAACATATTACCAGAAAACCTTAGTGACACAAACAACACAGATTTATTCTCTTAAAATTCTGGAGGTAAGAAGTCCAAACAGAGTTTTCTGGAGTTAATATCAATGTATAAGCAGGGATGTTTTCTTCTGGGTTTCCAGGGAAGAATCTATATCCTTGTCTTTTTTAACTTCTGTCGGCCATCCCTATTGGTTTATAGTAATTTCTTCCATCTTCAGTGCACATGGCTCCAATTTCTGCTTCCTTGCCTTTATCATTATAGTCAAATCTACCTCTTCCTCCCTCTCACAAGGACATCTGTCTGTAATTACACATAGAGCCAACCTAGATAATTCACCCTAATCTCCCCATCTCAAAATCCTTAATTTAATCATGTATTCAAAGTCCCTTTAGCCACCTAAGGTATGTTCACAAGTTTCCAGGATTAGGATGTTCATATGTTGAGATGGGTGGGGAACATTACTCAGTTTATCATGCCAAAGAAGTTATTTTCCTAGGAAGATTTAGTTTAGAAAATTTGAAATTTTAGGATTAGGCCCCAATTAAAGATGATTTATACTTCTGAGGTTCTTACCTATGACTATGAGCATCCATGGATAAGAAAGATAGTGAAGCATAGCTACTTGGCTAAGATCTCAAATGGAGGAGAAAAGCAATTCAGATGCAATGAGTGTTAACGTTGTAGACATTTGAGCAATGGTATACAAAGTACAATTTTGAAAAGTGTCCTCTACTGGTGTAACTGTATTTACTTTTTTTTTTACTATTTCAAAAATTAACTATTAAATTAAAAATTGTAAAAATTTCTTAAAGCAATTATAAAGCTCTTTGCTATCTACACAATGTTGTTCGAATACTTACATATATCTGTATTTTAACTGAAATTTTGTGAAAGTTAAGTTTCTCATGACTGGCAGTACCTACAAAATAAAAATAAAGCAGAGGAAAGTCCATGACACGAAGAACTGAGGTAGAAAGCAAATAATTTCAGGGGTGCCTGGGTAGCTCATTTGGTTAAGCGTCTGACTCTCGATTTTGGTTCAAGTCATGATCTCGCGATTCATGAGTTCAAGTCCCATGTCAGGCTCTGCACTGAAAGCACACAGATTTCTTGGGATACTGTCTCTCTCTCCCCCTTCCACTTCCCCACTTGCACTCTCTCTCTGAAAATAAACACATAAACTTAAAAAAAAAAAGAAGCAAATGATTTTAGGAAGAACACTGAAATTTACCTGTTTAGCAGTTAATTTATATATTCATATACATAAATCTTCAGGAAATTATTTTCACATATTCATAATTATTGGCAGCAGAGGGATTTGTAGTGATAATTACAGCTTCTTTCCTCTCCCACCCTCTCACTGGAATATCACCACTCTTCCCCTGATTTCAACTGAAAATAAGCTAGACTAAATAGCTAGATATTAGCATCTGTTCTGATTAAATGATTTTCAAGAAGACCCTACAGAAGTTATTGAAATCATGTGCAGTTGAAATCAAGGATTCAATAATATGTTCATCTTTGTGAAGAAAACAAACAGACTAACAAACACTATTCTTTCATATCCAATGCCTGGATTTTGAATAGGGACCCAAACTGAGTTTTTCAAATAAGCTTAGACAGATGCTTCAAGGATTAGAACAGACCACTTTCTTGTTTTGTTTTGTTTTGTTTTATTGGTTGACATTTACTAACACAAAATGACTACTGAATTAACAGGTATGCGAACATTGTATGGAGACATGAAATCTGCTTGTTGTTTCACAGACTAATCCCTTTTCTTGTGTGCTCAGTAACATAATAGGCCATAGTTCATAGGTATGCAATACCAGCTAGCATTGTATAGATGGAATCAATAGTATAATCCTATTAAATTCTACAAAACAGTTTACTTTATGGTATAAAAGGGAATGGTGATTGATTTCTAAAATAAATAGTAGTTCTATATTCAACTCAGACCAGAATAAATTTTAAAGCTGCAACTTTCTCTTTGTGAGACCATTGTTTTTCTTTTATTTTTCTAGCCTTTAGAAATAAATTTTACCTATGTAGCCTAATTAAAAGACATTGAATTGTGCTTGTCTGTCCACTTAAAATTGCCTTGGCTTTGCACCAACTCCTAGAGAAGTGAATGTTTGCTTTTAAGTTAGCCACTTACTTTAGAACATCCCCAGTTAAAATAGCATTTAGAAAATGGCAGTGTTTCACTTTTTTCTAACGTTTTTTCCCATAAGTCCAGAATTATTATAAATTTTTATAAATTCAAAATTAGTCATCAGCCAGTACGCATTGTTGTAGGAATACCTGTATTGTGTTCAGCTGCTTTTCTGATTACTCAATTTCCCATGTTAAATAGTTGATTCCGTGCCACATGCAATTTTAAATATTTTTATTATTCCCCTGCCTACAAATGCCTTTACTATGGATGCCATAATCCTAGCATTTACCAGCTTCTTTCCCATATGATTAAAATCTCAAGCTGATTTTAACACATCAGTTGGAAGGATATGATAGTATCCTTAAACATCCCTTAAATATCATGAAATTCTGGAAGCATTAAATGCAAATTTCTCCAAGTAGAATTGCATGCAGTGAAATAAGCCCATTCATTCATACTATGGAGAAATCTGTGTCCATAGTAAAATAGACACAATAGTTTATAATCTTAATATTCTGTCTACTGTCTCATGATCCAAAGAAGTTTTTCCAATTATATTTTCAGCTTAAACTTGATGCCTTCAGAGCTCAACCTGAAAGACATGAGGTTCATTTAATTCAATTTTGTCGAAGACAGTTCAAATGCATGGAAAGAGACAACAATCTGTGTTGGCTCAAACTGGTAGGCTAAGTATACGTATTTTCTTTCTTGTTAGAAATGAAAAGGATGATTTAGGAGCACATTAAATAAATAAATAAAAGTGCTGAAGAAGAGGTTATGTGATAGAGCAGGAATTATCAAGAAATGTTTGCAAGGCAAAGGCAGATAGATTTAAACCAAGAGAAGAAATCTCAGGGCACAGAAATACCATCTGCAAAAGATGGGAACAGGTCTCGAAGTATACCAACACTAGACAGGAATAATGAAAACATTAGGATGAAAAGTATAACCCAATGCCATGGTATATACCAGGCACATTCTTAAAAAAAAAAAAAAAGTGGAATGGGAACGTCAAAGGTCATGCAAATATACACTAACTCAATAAACTATCAGAAGCTAAATTGTATAGTATCTAAGTATATAAAATATTTTTAAATAAAAAGGAAAACAAAACAGAAGGAAAATACCTGTAGGAAATGATCATAATTCTATGTCCTTGAGAGATAAAACGGTTAAATACAACATCATAAAATATTTTGGAAGTGTACAAATATAAAATATTTGATAAATTTAATAAAGCTGATATATACCATTTTAGTGCATGTGATATGCTAATAAAACATCAAAAAGAAAAAAACTGAAGAATTTACAAAATAAGAAACAATATCATCTATAATATTAACACAATGAAATAAAGGTAAAAATTAAAATATTTTTCTAAACTACTTAATAAAAACATTCTTATTTATAAAATAATTAGAAATAGAGAAAATTAGCATAATACACAACACAATCTGTTAGGTTCAAAACTTAGTACAACTTAAAAAGTATAAACATTATCAATGTCAAAGAAGAAAAACATATTTTCTTTATAAAGGCAAGAACAAAAAAAAAAGGAAATCTAATCTAAGTTTCAAATGCTATTCATTCAATATTCATTCATAATTCTTTAAATAAATAATGTACACAGTATATGATCAAATGTAGGTGCATATACACATTGACTAGAATTAAAAAAGAAGTTCCATACGGTGATTGGTAATGAAATGAATATCAAACTTATGAGTATATTTACATAAAGTGTAGTAGTTTTTTTTTTTGAAAAAATCCAAATAAACTAATAGTTTAGGCAATTTGGAGTTTGCCACTCTAGATCTATTTTACTGGAGATAAGATGAAAGTGATAGATTGTAACCACATCAAGGGCAGAGTCTGTTTGTTTCACTGCTCCAGGAGACAGATTTCTATGGTAACCTATGGGAATGAGCATGTCTTGCCCAACTCTAGAGTGCCATTCACAAAAACTGTAAGGTGGACATCTGGATCAGGGCCACGTAGCTGCCGTGGATACCACAGGGTATCCACAGCAGCCAAGAATCCATGCAGTTGTATCCAAACAAGATCACTTCAAACAATCTAGCCTGCGTCTCCACTCTTCAGTGGATTCCACAAGTGATTCCCCACTTCTATGTCACTGTCAAATTTGGGTGTATTAGAACATTATAAGAGAACTTCAGCACCTGTATTTTATTTCCATTCAGTAAACAAGCAGGTACTTTTTCTGTATGCACAAGTAATACCTCCAAAGAGCCTCGAGTATTTACTGTGGTAGAGGACTGTGACAGGTCACATCACCCCCTTGGACTTCCTTTCACATCTGCCAGATAAGATATTAACTAAACTTTAAAGTTTTCTATTCAGATTCTTTAAGCTGTATGGGTATGTAAGGAACCATATAGGAAGCTAACCCGTTAGCCATCCCGACTTCTTGCTCGTCCCCCTTATCCAACCTCAGCTACCATGACCTCCACTGAACACACCCTGGGTGACTCACAGAAACCATCAGACAGGCTGGACTCTCCAAATCTTCTGTTAATATACTTGTTGTGTCAATAAAGATTTTGACGTGTTTTCTCAATAGACATGTTTTGCTCTTTAGTTAGTTAGCTATTTATTTATTTAGCTATTTAGTTAGTTAATAAATTGTTCTTATATTTAGTATATTATTTTATTTGTTTTTTTGGAGAGAGAGACCAAGAGGGGGGTGGGGCATGCGTGAGCAAGGGAGGGGAAAGGGAGGAGAGAGAGAAAATCTTAAGCATGCGGAGCATGACACGGGCTAGATCTTATGACACGTGAGATCAGTACCTGAGCTGAAATCCCACTGAGCCATCCAAGTGCCATTATATTTAGTATTTTAAATGGAAAAGACAGTTTTCCTCTTTTACAACTAAAAACACAGTTTTAATAGCATGGAGTAATCCAATTTTTTTTTATGTTAAAAGAGTGAACCCGTTTAATCCTAAGTAATATTGAAAGCTATGTTTTCAATTGCCTTTTCAAATTATCCTAAGGCACTCAGTCTATTCAAATTTTCAACTTGTTTCTTGTGTATCCATCAAATACATTGCTCAGTTAGGGGTTAGTTCAGGAATGCAAGAGTGGCTTCAGGAAGTCTATTAACACACTCCAACACATCTTAGAGTCATTCAATAATGGTTTTGAAAAAAAAATTATAAAATTCAACAAATATTCATAATAGACTTTTTATAATTTACAGACTTTACAAAAATATTTTATTAAATGTGAAAGCACTAAAACAAATTCAATTAACATCAGGAAATAAACAGGATGTCTGCGTCTCACCATTATTTTTATACTTTTATTTTAAATATAATTCTATATATACAGAAAAATTACAAGATAATTGCAAAGGATTTCCATTAATGCTCACAGAGATTCATCATTTGTTCACATTTTGCTACATTTACTTTGTCACCCTCTATATTTATCTATTTGTGAGTAAAATACAAGGAAGCTACTTCAGTATTATGTTACATACAATCTATGTTCAAATGTTGCCACATTTTCCAATAATATCTTCTATAGCAATTTTTTCTGTCATTTATTCCACTCAGATCATGCATTCATCACTTTAATCTGTAAGAATTCTCTGGTCTTTTTTGTCTTTATGGTACTGACATTGAACAGGGTATCAGAGTTCAAGCATTGCTGTGCAGTATGTCCCATAATTTGGGTTCACTATTATTATTCAATACATTTAATGCAGTACTCAATGCAGTGAGAAAATTAAATTAAGAATATGCATATATATTTGAAAAGATGGTATTTTTGCTCATGACTTGTTATATACTTAAAAACAAAATTTTAAAGACTAGTAGAATAAAGAAAGTTGATGGGATTGCTAGATACAAAGAATGTTTAAAATCCAAACTTTATTGTACCAATAAACATCTAAGGTGAAAGAGAAAATGTTTTATTCAAAATGTCAACAAGACATAAAAATGATTAGGAGTTTAACAAGAGAGACAACCAAATTTATGGTTTTAATTTCAAGTATAAAACATTTGAATAAATGAAAAAATAATATATTATTGTATGAGAAGACATACTATGTTAGTAAATTCAGTTATTGTCCCTACAGAATTTGTTTTGGAATTTGATTAAACATTTTCAAGGTTAAGTGAAAAACTGTGTATTGAAATATATTAAAGATTACATATTTAAATATACTAAAAGATGAGGGAGAAGAATGGTGTAGACTAATTTGTTTCAATATAAGTTCAAATTAATATAAAAACTGGAGTGAATTTACTGCATTATTTCAAAGTATAGTTATAGAGCTATTGATAAGAAAATAATGTATTTAAATGGTGCTTAAATAACTAGCGAGCTAAAGAAAAGTATAGCATACTTATATTTAAAATATATTTTAAATAGTTTAAAGGCTTAAAATGGTAAAAGCAAAAACAAATATTTTAAAAGAAAATCTGGAAACCTTACACAAATAACCAAATGAAAAGATTTCTTTAATTTAGACTGGAAATTAATAAATATTAAAAAATAAACATTTATCTATGAAAAACATTCTAGCAAAGATACATTATGACAGTAGACAAATCATAAATTTCAGAAAATTCCAATGCACATGGCTAAAAGTCATACATGTGTTACACAAACTGCTCCTTCAAGCAAACAAAAAAATGGTATGCAATTTGAATGAAAATGGGTAAACACTATGAATATCCATTTGAAAGAAAATCAAATCCAAATGGCAAAATAAATAAATAAATAAATAAATAAATAAGCACTGTCTGGAACTCTTTGGTAAGGATCACCTTAAGTTTCCCAAACTTCAGAAAGGTAACATAATTTCATCTAAAACTCAAAAAAGGGACCACATAGCTTTATTTGAATAAAGATAATAAACAGTCTCATTATCACCAGATTTTCATAGTTTTTCACAAACTTTATTTTGCACATACCATTTGTCCTTCATTCAATATATTGCAGGTTTTTTTATTCATTTTTTTTTTTTTGAGATTGATAGAGAGACAGTGTGAGCAGGTGAGGGACAGAGAAAGAGGCAGACACAGAATCTGAAGCAGGCTCCAGGCTCTGAGCTGTCAGCACAGAGCCCGATGTGGGGCTCGAACCTCCCAACCATGAGATCGTGACCTGAGCCCACATTGGACGCTTAACCAACCTACTGAGCCACCCAGGTTCCCCTTTAATTCATTCTTAAAAGCAAAATAATCCTAATGTACTCATATTCCAACAATAAATGTAGCATAAAACTATTTGATTCACTATCAATCAAATTTATCTTAAGCATTTGGTCCAAGGTTAATATTTGTTTAAAATACTACCTAAAGAAGAAACAACAAAAGTGCAGCCTGTCACATGTCAATGGACGTGTGAAATTGCCAGAGACTGAATTCGTGACATGGATAGTAATTTCCTCCAAATACAGATCTTTGCACTACCTGAAGTTTTACGTTGTTTATATTTTCCTTTGGCTAACCACCCCATCTTGTTTGAAGAAAATATCTTGACTATAAAAAATAGATAATTAAATAACAGAATACCCCATGTCTGCAATCTATTATCAAGTAAGAAAAAATAATGGTAAGTATAGTCATTTATAAACTTATATACATGGAAGGGTGAAAGAGGGAGAGAGGGAGAGGAAGCACTCATACTGGGGGAAAATGTGAATGATTGAGTGTCAGTAATGGATATATAGACATTCTTTGAATGATTTCTGAAGTTCCTCCGTAAGGTTGAAGTCAATCATTTCTAAATGAGAAGTTAAAACAAACAAAAAAAGAATGTTCTTCTCAATATTTTTTCACTTTTCTGTATCTATGGAATATACATAACTAAAGATTTTATGTATTCAGCTATGTTTGGTCATCCAAAAATTAAAAATAGGCATACAATAGATTTATTGTTAACTGTGCTGAATTGCATCTTCCATGACAAAATTAATATCAGTTTATTTATTATTAGATCATTTTAACTTTTATTTTTTCATTTTGCCATATCCGTATATGTCAGTGGGAACATTTTATATCAATGAAACCATTTATTTTTATAATAAACTGAAAGCCAAGACAAATCACAGACAACACTTTAGCAATTTAATTAGAGACATAAAATTGTATTATCTTTTAGAGTCAAAAGCAGCATTTCCTTCCTGAGAAGAAAGCGAGCTTACCAAACTAAATTTCATAGACATAAGCTTGATCAAGCAATCTCTGAATATTTGTGTTCAGTAATAAATTTCCAAAATTATCATCACAAGTGTGTTACACAGCTATTCCACATAACAGATCTCTCAGATGTTTGTTTGAATGTTTTCCCATGGCAATTTCCTCTGATTCTTTCCAAGACATCATCTAAAGAGACATTTCTTTGCAAGCGTGAACTATCACTTCATATTCACCGTCTATTTGCCCTTGATGGAACATTAAAGTTCTTCATTATGCTCCAGGCTTAGAAAGAAAAACTAGACCACATAGCTTTATTTGGATAAAAATCATAAACAACCTCATTATCATTAGAACTTCATAAAGCGACTATAGGTGTTGAAATAACGGATTTTGTTATGTTCCCTTTTTCAGAAGTCACTTGAAAAAAATGTTATTTCCTTTCTCTTCAGAATGAAGTAACTGATGAAATATTGAAAAGTACTTCAATTTCATCTCAACTCTGTAGATGGCTCAAAAAATTATTTTGAATTGTATTATGAAGCTTTGTCAAGTTAATGAGCAAAACTAATTTTATTTATGTACGGACAGAACTTTGTAGTATTTAAGCATATTTTCAAATGATCTGCACACTATTTTTCTAACACTGGCAAGGCAAATATTTCTTGCAATACCTAATAATTTATAATCCAAAGTAAAATTTCAAGAGCAGTATTTTGAAATATCTAACTAGTTCAGCTATGAAGCACATTTGACATAGGTAATCATTTCTTAAACTCAAGTTTTTTTTTTTAAGTTTATTTATTTTGAGCAAGAGGAAAAAAGAGAGAGAGAGAGAGAGCATGGGGAAGGAGCAGAGAGAGAGGGAGAGAGAGAGAATCTCAGTGCAGGCTCTACACTGTCAGCATGGAATCCAATGCAGGCTTGAACTCACAAACCGCAAGATCATGATCTGAGCTGAAATCAGATGCTTAACCAACTGAGCCACCTAGGTGCCCTTTAAATTCAAATTTCAAATAAAACTCTCTATCATTATTTTAAGTAATATAGGCAAAATGAAAAATCAAACTACCCTTCATACTACCATTTCCATTTCTAGAAATTTATTCTGAAGATATATTGCACTTTTAAGAAATTGTTTACATTCAATTTAATTCATTTTGTGTTATTTATAAGAGAAAATTAATTGAAATGAGGTAAATAATTACCAGTGGCCTGGTTATTAAATAAGACCTATCTGTTCCATGGAATATTGTTTCACATCTAATAAAACAATGGATATCAAAACTAATATAAAATTATTTCCACTGTATACTATTAGATTCAAGAAGTAAGACACAGATTTCTGTGTAAAGTATGTCAGCTTCCTAATAACTGTATAAAATGAAGGGAAGAAATATATATGGATATATTATTTTTTCCATCTATTGTTTGTATATGTGTATATATATACATAAATATAAGGCAATAAATATGTAATATATTGATAGTATGTATAGCCTTGTATAGTCCTGAAACACCAAAGGAAGAATCATGAATAATTGTCATCTATGGGTAGGAGACTTGGGTGAGGGAAGGATGGGAGGAAGGTATGGGAGAAAGATCCTTCACCTGTTATGTCTTAAATAGTATAGATGAATTGCTCAATCAAGAAAGAAGCTATGAATATATATGTGTAAAATAGATACAGTTTAAAAAATTGTCTCTGTTATTTTAATCTTTTTCCTATTTCTATAGAAAGGGAGAGAGTCTTACAGATAGAAATATTATTGCATCATGAAATTAATTACTCATGTATGAAATTGCCAACATATTACTTACTTATGAGCATGACAAATATGGTCTTTGCTGTCAATGGGCCCAAGTTCTAAGAAATATTACCATATACTCAAAAGTCATTGTGAAATATACAAATAATGAATGTGATGAAATTAATTTGACACAGTGGATACGCAAATATCTATAAAATAAATATAAAACACTTATACACACAGTACATTTTGGGTTTTGTTTAATGTTTAATATAATTAAACATATTTTCAAAGTTGAAGCTTAATACATGGTTATTTAAGATACCTCACTGCTGAAGAACTGATCAGGCATTGATTTTGATAAATAAGAGAAATAAAAGGAAATTACTCTTTAATGCTTCCTAAATTGCATATGAACTTACAGTAATATATTTTCCATAGTACTATGCAGAATTAGAGGATATACAGTGATTTCTTTTATGTCTGGAGAACTTAGATCCCTAAAGTCTTGGGGTTGTCTCAGTGTGGGGGAATATCTGGAGTAAATTTGTTATATTCCTGTTCATTGATTCTATCTCCCCAAATCACGCATTTAAAATCAATCTTTCTCCCCAACCAGTGCTGGTCTATTACCAGAAAGATGCTTATCAGTAAAGTCAGTTATACAATCTTGAAAAACATATAAGATTATTATTTTTAAAAATACATAGATCTATTTTACTCATTTAATTATTTTTGCTTACAATATTTGGAATATTTCACTTTGCTTTTTGTTGTTGTTTTGTCCATGAAAATAATATTTATAGGTAATGTAGAGCCTCTGTGTTTACCTCTGTGTTTGATTTTTATTTTCTTAAGATTTTTATAAAAATCACTTAAAAATTTAGTGTTAAATGTGCATGTCTATGTGTTATTGAATAAAATATCAGAAAGCATTTTAGTATTTTTTGCACTATCTTATAAAAATGATATATTTTTCTTTTGCTTCACCTCTTTTTTACCTGTCTTTTATTTTTTTTTCCACTTTCAGTCTCCATCCAAAAAGAGTCACAGAGGTCTATAAGGGGCTCCCTTCTCTTTCCTGTCGGCATACCTCATGTCACCTGTCTCTGTGCAACCTCAATCAATCTCATGGATTTATGTAACATCTATATATTGAGAACTTTCACATGTATAGATCTTCAACACAGGTATTCACCAGGAACTTCCTAGATGCACATATTACCATCTTTGGAAAGCTATTGGCTTCCCAAACTTAGTACCTCTAACTCTGAACTTTGTTTTCTCTAAAATCTCATGCTGTCCCTACCAGCCTGCATCATCAAAATAAAACACCAACACTCATTTAGGTCAAAAATCTAAGTTTTCATCTTAATTATTATAAGAGAAAAATTGCTTTGGGCCAATTTTATGGGCATGGGAGGCTTTATTCAAGACTATTGGAACAGAGAGAGATTGAACTAAACCCTATTGAAACAAATGGTGAGACAGGTTTTAAGCACTGGGATGAGTTAGTGGAAAGGTATTGGACGAAGTTGATGGGAAGTTGGTCAATATGTTTTGGCCATCTGTGTTTGCTACTTAGTGCTTATCAAACTTAAGCTCCTACCCTCCCACAAACGCTGGAAAATAAGCACGCTATCACTCCTCATATTTATATTTCAAAGATTCCAGATTGCTGAATTCTCTAAGTCCCTCCTTCAAATGTTTAGTCCAAATACCATCATTCTACATTGGTACGATAACCTCCAGTTCTAGTTCTTGTCCCTTTTGTTCTACTCTAACAATCCATATTAATACGTACTCCATTTTAGCATCATGTATCTGATCAGGTCATCCTCCTAGGCAACACACTTCAGTCCCATCAGCCACAAAGTAGAGATCAATCACTTTGCCATGACTTTCAATGCTCAGCATGCTCTGGCACTGCTTTACCACTCCAGCTTCAACTCACTTCTCACCCTTTGCTCGAACCCTCAAGCCTTTCTAGTCATAAACACACAAACTCATATCTGACTTAAGATCTTACTTCTAGTTATTCCTACTTCCTAGAACTCTCCTTCCTCTTATCTTGGCATGTGTGGTTGGTTCCTCTTTGTGAGTCAGATCTCAGGTTGAATGTTGCTCTCTTAGAAGGCCTTCTCTGACCTTCCAATATTTAATGGCTAATTAGTATTTTGGATTTTGTGAATCAAAAAGTAATATTTGAATAATCTGCACAGCATTATGTTCCTCAATGTTTTTCCTCAAAACTATACATTTAAAAAATATATATATAGATATAAATATATACATATAAATATATATATATATATATATATGTATTTAACGTTCTGTTTTTCCTCAATAGAATAGAATTTTAAGAAGAGCAGGATTCTTGTCTATCTTGCCCATTGCCAAATCCTCATGACAAAACAAAAACAAACAAAAGTATATGCCATGTTAGCTACAATTAAATCTTTGTTTAAAAATGAATAAAAATAAATACATATAATATTTTAGGAATAATTTTGTTCAGATCTCACCTTTAACAAAATAAAACTGGGAGGAATGGGGTTAGTGTTATACTCAAGGTCAACCACATAGCAGAGCCAGTGTGAAGAGAGTCTTCTGCTGGCCAGTCCAGGATTATGTATTTATATGTGGTATTTTTCTGTGGCCTATTTTGATGATTAAAAGCCAGTAAATAAAAAAAACAAAAACAAAAACAAAACAAAACAAAACAAAACAAAACAAAACAAAACAAAAACTTCTTTCCTCTTGAAGTGTCCCAAAACCTGAAACTCAACTTTTTGGAAAGACTTCACATGTAATTAGATATTTTTCTGTCAGTAGAGATAAGAGATAATGATTTACCTTCTTAATACATTAGCAGGGACTGATTTATCCAATTAACCCACAGCAAAAAGCCTAAAGGAAAAAGAGTCAGGGAAGTTTTGTTGATATAATATTTCCTAGGAGATAAAATGCTGTGGTGAGGGCTACATGTTTCTCAGGAAATCTGAGGTTCTAAATCTGAAAAGAAACGTCTCTAGATAATACTGATAGGAAGATAGGGGCAAATTATTCTCTCTTCTTCGATGTACTTCTGGATATGGTTGTGGTATCTGGTATAAAAGGTCACATCTAATACAATAGTAAGTAGTAATAATTATGGTAATAACTACCATTTTCAAGCATCTCTTAGTAGCTAGTCTTTATGCAATTAGTGCAGTTTGTTAAATGTGTGCTTTTAGCCACATAGCAAGAAACCTAATGTTATTTTAAATATAAGAAATAGGAGAATGAATCCAGAGAGAGTAAATAAGAGTATAAAATAATGCAATTACTTTAGTGATGGATTTAGATTTTGATCCAAAGTCTTTCTGGTTTAATACTGCTTTATATAAAAGCATATATTACTTTAATTAAAATATATTATTTATCATAATTTTAAGACAATATTTGGATTAATTCTTGGTGAATGGATGACCTAAGAAAGTAGAGCTTAGTGCTATGATATCCATATGAACTTTCAAGAATGTGAAATAAGACAGCCCCAGATTCATACTGACATCTAAACTCACACCTACTATGGTTTTAAGCTATTTCAATTCTCTTTTCTTCATTTATTAAAACTATAAAATTTGATAAGAGCCTGCACATGAAAAGACTTTTCCAAGAACTGAGTGAAAATTACTTAGGTAGAGACCACATGTGTTCAATAATTGATAGTATTATTGTTAAAATTGCTTGTAATAAAAACCCTGGTTATGTGATATAATATACCAGACACATAAAATATACTGGGTATCACGTGAGTTCAAAATATTGATTTCATAACATTTCTTTCACAAATCCTTTTAGAGTTGATACAAAATTGAGGACTTTATGAAATAATGAAATTTGAAAGTCAGAAAAGTATAATAGAAAAAGTGTTCTTGTTTTAATCACAATTTCCAGACAGTTATTAAGTGGTGTTATTCAGTTGTTATGCAATCATAAAACATATTGGTTCTTTATACAGAAAGTGTACATTTTGGGGGCAATTCCTGTCCTGTTATGATTGCAAAATTTTAGAGACTACTCTTGTTACAATTAATAAGTTGCATGATTTTTGACAAGGTACTTATTTTCAACTTTCATATAGAAACGGTGAAATAAACTGAGGCAGTAAAGTGTAATGAAATTAACAAAAACTTGATTTTTTATATTTCAAATCCTAGTTTTTCTAGGTTTTCAAATGCAATTTTATCCATATTAGCCATGAAATTTGTGAATGTTACTAAACCACTCATTTTCTTCATCTGTAGAGGATGCATGAAAAGTTCCAGGAATTAAATGTGATATGTAAAACTTGCAAATTGGTTCACAAAAAACTAAGTATAATAAATATGAATTATTATTAAATAATAATTAAATTGTTACCAAGTATCATATTTTCAAAATTCTATGTGTCCATATCAGTTTACTTTCCAGAAGAGATGCATTAGATTTTTAAAAATTTGCCTTGCAAGTAAAATGCAACTGATTACTACCTATGTTCATGAAAAATATTTACCATTTGTACTGGACAATAAATACAATAAATTAAACCTTGTTGATTTATTAATATAATTATATTTCTATTTCTATTTATATTTCTCCCCACTTACACAAAATATAGGAAAGATAAACTAAATTTGGAAAACTTAACCTCTATGATATTTAAATGTATTTTTGAAATCTTAGAATTGGATTTCCATATAAATCAACTGAGTATGTAGGACTATGTTAAATATATGATCTTATAAAAGCATACAACTTTATCACATTTGCTTATCTAAATATACATTTTTATATGTGTACATATATATTTACAAATTTGGACATAACAATTAAACATGAATAAATTGTATTAGCATTAAAATAATTTGGGGCAAATTAAATCTTTCCTATTGAAACAGCAGGTACAGAGTCAATTATAATTCTTCATAAATATAGCATTAACAAAGAATAAGCTTCTAAAGATAATACATTTGTCATAGAAAAAAAGATTGAAAAATCGTATTAATATAAGCAAAACAGCATGAAGAAAGGCATGTTATATTAAAAATAATTTACATAACTGATGTGTTTTAAATGTGAGGAACAGTTTTGGTGTATATTAAGAGGTACAAAGTTTTCCATCAAGACTTGTATAAAATCATCTTTGCAGCCGTGCACATTTGAATGTTTAGAACTGAGACACATGTTTGATCTGCTAATTCAATTGTCAAATACACTTTTTAAGTAAGTTTAAAATAGCTCTGTCCCTGTTACTTGAACATAGAAATTATTATCATAGGCATGTATTGACAATATCCGATGTAACTGGATTCTTATCTTTTATTTTTAGAAGATCTAATTACAACATTGGCTGACAGGCTTTTCTAATCACAAGTTCATATAATTGAACAAAGCTAATTGAAGGTACCACACCATGTCAGTATGCTGGCTAATATAAAGAGGTTGAGACCCCATAAAAATTAAGTTGACTAATTCAAAGTGTCACTATGTTATTAATCAAAATCCAGATTATTTCCTTACAAGTATAAAATTAAGCTACTTTTGTTTCTTTTTAATCTCATAAAAAATATGCCTCAAAATAATGTTTGTAGAATGTAGTAGAATTAATTTTCAGATCTCTTTACTTTCTGTATAATCAATAAAGCAATGTGATTATTGCTGGTATTCAACAACAAATTGTTTATGATTGATGAATAAAACAATGCTGTGCACATGTTTGCAATCTAAAATGATACATTCTTGGCATGATTTCCCCCCCAATATACAAATGTGAATTGCTTTTTATATATATTTCTCAAAAAGAGTATTTTTAAAATAGTATTCAAGAGCTGTTATTACACAAACCTACTAACTTTTTGTTAAATTTCTGTAATGAGTTCCTAACTGCATACAAATAATTAGTGGGTGCTCTCTTGACTGAGCCTTAACATCTAAACTTAGTATTCTTTCATTTTCATTTTTTTTTTCAACGTTTATTTATTTTTGGGACAGAGAGAGACAGAGCATGAACGGGGGAGGGGCAGAGAGAGAGGGAGACACAGAATCGGAAACAGGCTCCAGGCTCTGAGCCATCAGCCCAGAGCCCGACACGGGGCTCGAACTCCCGGACCGCGAGATCGTGACCTGGCTGAAGTCGGACGCTTAACCGACTACGCCACCCAGGCGCCCCAGTATTCTTTCATTTTCAATGAGAAATCTCAGATTACTCAGACTGAAATGTGAATTTGGTCTTAGAGGAAGGAAGTACATTTCTGCATTAGAAAATCTTTCTCCAGTAAGTCATTATTTTTCCATAGGTCTGTTTAATATAGTCATTATCCATGTTGGTTACAAATAGACTCTTTCCAATTAATAAATATCATAGATTTTAAATTGCCCTAACAAATTCTATTGAATTATTTTTTTTAATTTTTCAGGAGGGAAAGAAATCTTTGAAGAGATGAAGCTTTTTTCATTTTATACTTCATGGACAGAAAACTGCAAATCATTCACATTATGTATGTGTCAGATAAGTTTTAAATTGTCTCTGTCCTTTATGAAATTTTCTAGAGAGATCTGAATTGGATTTTGAATAGAATAACACAAGATTTTAAGAATAATGTGTGTGTTTATCTGACTGACTCATTGCACTTAGCATAATACTCTTTAGTTCCATCCATGTTATGGCAAAGCGTAAGATTTCATTGAGTTACTCAATGTTAATTGCTTTATTTAACTACCTGCCAAAAAAAAATTTTGTTTTAGGAAAACGTCTCTCAGGTTGTCCTGAAGATTATTTGTCTTCAAAAATTTTTAAATATAGCATTTTGAAAGAAGGAGAAGAAAGTTTATCTTGTATGGAACCTTAATCTGGTAAAAGCTTTCTAAGGCAGACCTCAGCAAACTGGGCAGAGTTTGAGTCAGAATTCTAGTTTTACCAAAAAAAAAAAAAATGTATTGCTATTTAAGAACTAAGATAGAAGCCTAGTTAAAAAGACACATAAAACTATGGAAAAGTAAGAAATATTACACACAGTTAACATGTCAATAAGTACAGTATACTTAGACACAAATGGACACTAAATCTATTTTTATAGAACTCCAAATTAGTTAGTATATCAAAAGACATGACAAGTAATATAATTCCTGTTCACTGGAGATTGGTTAGAAAAAGATTTTTTTTATTTGCTTATAATTAAAAAATGAAAAAGAATGAGTTGTTTTGTATATGCCATAAATGATTACTAATTCTAGATGTCCAAAAAATTCCAATTAATTTGTTATTATAAAGATCAAATAGTTGTATGACAAATAGGCTCTCTGTTTCTTAAATAAGTTTACAACAAACTCTGATAACATTTGATAAGTATTTTTTAATATCTACAATGAGATTAAACAAATAAACAAACCTGCCGTAAAGCTCCTGATGGATCTCCTAATACAGCTCAGTAATAGAGACTGTTACGGGTTGAACTGTATCCCACAAAATTCATTTGCTGAAATCTCAATACTAGTAGCTCAGAGCGTAACCTCATTTGGAGATAGGGTCTTTACAGAGGTATTAAAATTAAGATGAGGTCGTTAGGATGGATAATAATCCAGTATGACTAGTGTCTTTATAAAAAGATGAAATTTACAGACAGGTAGGCATTCAGGGAGAACACTATGTGAACATAAAGATGGACATCAACAAGCCAAAGTGAGACACTTGGAACAGATCCTTCCCTTTACAGACCGTCAGAAAGAACCAACCATGCTAACACCTTGATTTTGAACTTCTAGTCTCCAGAACTATAGGACAATTGATTTCTATTGTTTAAGCCAACACAAGTTGTTTGTGGTACTTTGTTACAATAACACTATCAAACTAATACAGAAATAGAATCTTAAAATGCAAAACAGTAAAATATTTAGTATATCAGATGGTCATGATTTAATTATAGAATGTATCACTCAGCATACCTTGATGCTTATCTTATAAATTTCTCTCCACCTCTTGAAGACAGATCAGTTATCAGATTGCTCCTCAAATTGCTCTAAATTTTTTTGCCATTCTTCTCCCCCTCTACTAGTTGTACTTCTATAATGGTCCTCATTCTTATTTCAATAGTCATGTTTCTATATCTTTTTTTATTAATTTTTTTTAACGTTTATTTATTTTTTGAGAGACAGAACATGAGCTGGGAAGGGGACAGAGAGAGAGGGGGAGTCACAGATTCCGAAGCAGGCTTCAGGTTCCAAGCTGTCAGCACAGAGCCCGATGTGCGGCTTGAGGCCATGAACTGTGAGATCATGACCTGAGCCAGTCGGCCGCCCAACCAAATGAGCCACCCAGGCACCCCTCTATATCTTTTTTTTTAACATAAATTTGTAAATGGCTGAAGATATATACTATGTGTAATGTTACCTTTTAATCTTTTTTGAGCTTAGTAGGCTCTATTACCATAATATATATTTAACATTTGTATAATAAATTTATTTGTTCCTACAAAACCAGCAGACCTCTTTTTTCAGCTACACCCCCATCTCATCATATGAAATCATGCCTCCATTTATATAATTGTTTAAAATCTTACAATATAAAGTTAATTTAAATACTATTTAATATACCCTCAAAATGCTAAATCATGATTTCAATAAAATGCACAAAGCTTAGACTTTTATTCATAGGAATAATAAATTATCTTCCAAGTCCATTAATATACTTCCAATTACTGTAATATCATGATTTACATATGATTAAATTTAAAAGTAGGTAATTCAAAGTCACTCTTTAGGCATTTTAACCAATATTTGGATGGTAGACACCATCTGCTTAAATGTACAGTTCATCCTTCTCTTTTTCCTCCAAAAAAGCTCTGAATTTGGTTCAAGAATTCAGGCAATACCTCTGCAATCCACCATAGGGAATATTTATCTGAGATAACCATATTCCACTACTTTTATAGAGATTCTTGGATTTGTTCAGCAATTTACCCAACAAGTACTTCTTGTACCCTTACCTGTGTGCTTGGCACAGGGATACAGCAAATAACCCCAGCCACATGGAGCTTACATTCAGATGGGAGAGAAGACAATAAAAAAAACAAGCAAGTATCTTACTCATCATTAATACATAAATATATCTTCTACTAAAAAATAAATAAAGCAGAATATTAGGATAAGAAATGTAGGTGGAACCAGCTGTTTTGCAACTGTAGATGAGTCATGAATGACCAGGGAAGGCCTCTGTAAGAAGAAAACATTTGAATAAGACCTGAAGAGGTGAGGTACAAATCATGTGGATAATAAGAGGCCAATGACTCTAGACAGATAGCATTCCTAGGCAGAGCTTCCCTTACATGTTCAAGAAAGAACATGGTGGCAGAAGTGAGGGTCAGAGTGGTAAAAGATGCGGCCCTAGGGTAATGTCGGGCAAAGAAGCAAGCAGTATTTGAGTAGGGATTTGCAAAACCTCTTAAAAACTTTGTTTTGCAGATGAACATAGGGGAAGGCAGGAAAAAGAGAGGGAGGCAAACTATAGAGAACAACCTGAGGATTGCTGGAGGACAGGTGGTCAGGGGATGGGCTAAATGAGTGATGGAGGGCACTTGTTTTGTTGAGCAGTGGGTGTTATGTGTAAGCAATGATTTCTACTCATGAAGCCAATATTACACCATATGTTAACTAACTAAAATGTAAGTAAAAACTTGAAACTAAATAATGAATAAATGAATGGATGAATGGATGAATGGATGAATGAATGAATGAATGAATGAATAGCTTTGTTTTATTGTTGTTTGTTTTAAATGTGTCAGGAATCCTCTGGAGGGCATGGAGCAGAGGACCTATGTGGCCTGCTTTTGTTTTTTAACAAGTTCACTCTGGCTGCTGTGTTAATGATAGACTAAAGAGGTAGAGAATAGAAGCAGAGAAACCAGGTGAAGATATTAATGGTTAGGATGGGAGCAACAACATAAGAAGTGAGGAAAAATGGTAAATTCTGGACGTTTTAAAAGGTTAGTATCAATGTGATTTACCAAAGGACCAGAAGTGGATAGTGAGGGAAAAAGATGTATCACTGATAACTCTGAATTAATTTACATCTACAGCTAGAAAAATGAAGTTGGAATTCATTGAGATAGAAATAGGAAATTAGCTGATATTGTGGTGAATCAGGTAATCAATTGGAAAAATAAAGTTTGATACGATTATCAGCCATAGAAGTGGAGATGTCTAGTAGGAAACTGGGTATGCAAATCTGGATTAGAGGAAGAGTCAAAATTTGAAAGTCATTGGTGTATGGAAGTATATTTAAAACCATGATGCTAGGTAACTTTACCTACTGAGTGTGTGTTGAGAGAAAATACAAAACATCCAAGAGCTGAGTTCTTGACACTCTTATTAGAAGTCAAAGAGATGAAGAAAAAACCGCAAAGAAGACTAAGAAAGAATGGCTTCAGTGCCAGAAGGAAAACCAGGAGAGTGTAGTATATTAGAAGTCAGGGGGAGAAAATTCTTTCATGGTGAAGGAGTCACTAAACATTGTTTCGTATACCCCTTAGCATAGAAATATCCCAATTCACTAGATGTAGCTTTGCTAAGATCATTAATGTCAAAATAGAAATGGTTTCATGGTCGGGTAAGAGACTGACTATAATGGCTTCAAGGGTAGTTGATAGGAGTAACATCAGAGACAGTGTTAACACAGATGACTACTTTAGGAAATTTACATAGGAGAAAATGTGGTAGTTAGAGATATTTAGGGAGTTGAAAAACGAAGGAAGAGGCATTTTGTTTTGTTTTGTTTTTTGCTTTGTTTTCAGATGTGAAAAACAATTGCTATTGGGAAAGATCTAGAGAACCTACATGGATGATGGAGGAAAACAGGCAATGCCATATGGGATCATGTCACTGTGTAGGTGAAAAAGGTTAAGATCTAGTATATACATAAAGGACTTGGCCTTAGATAGGGGTAGAGATGATTCCACCATAATACAAATATTAAAGACATATTATACCAGTACAGATGGTCAATGTGGGAGAAAAGTTTGCATACCTCTTTATCAAATAGAAAATATATATTGATCTCTGTTCCTGGTTCTTGGTATGGAACTCCTAAAACTGTTGTAAATTTCTAAGTGATAAGAGCACTAGGAGCATCTTCTGTTCTAATGAGTAAACTCTGGATGGGTCCTAGGTAGGGGCTGATCACCAGAAAGAGCCATAAATAAAACTTCATAATTTTCACTCCCACTCTACTGTCTCCACTTCTCAAAGAGGGGAGAGGAGCTGGAAATGGAATTCGTAATTGACCACCTCCACATAAAAAAGTTTCCATAAAAATCCCAACAGTACGGGGTTAGGAGAGGTCCCAGAGATAGAATATGACTACATACTGAAAGGGTGATGCACTTCAAATTCTGCTCTTGGGAATCTCTGAGACCTTACCCTGTGTATCTTTTCATTTGGCTGTTCATCTGTATCATTTACCATATTATTTAATAAACTGGGAAATGTAAGTAAGTGTTTCCCTGCATTCTGTGAGCTGCTCTAATAATTACCAAATACAATAGGGAGGAGGTCATAAGAATCTCTGACTTGTAGCCATGTTGGACAGAAGCTGTGGGTAACCTGAGGACCTACTACTTACAACTGGGATCTGAAGTGGACAAACTGATGTTTTAATCTATGGACTCTGACACTGTCTTTACATAGGCAGTGTTAGAATGAAGTTAAATTATAGGACACTCAGTTGTCATTGCA
The DNA here is from genome assembly GCF_022837055.1 of Prionailurus viverrinus. Classification (NCBI taxonomy): domain Eukaryota; kingdom Metazoa; phylum Chordata; class Mammalia; order Carnivora; family Felidae; genus Prionailurus; species Prionailurus viverrinus. The sequence continues at coordinate 92,417,750 of NC_062564.1, forward strand.
GAATTTCTTGGTTTATGGGGAAAAAAACCCAGACATGTGGTAAAAAAAAATAAGGGTTCAGTGTAAAAATAAAAGAGAAACACAAGAGGAAGACTGCATTGAGTTTTCTCTCTTATACTTTTTTTGGCTTTCTCCTTGAAGATGGAGCAGGATCATCAGCTAGGGGAGTAAATTATGACTGCTGAGGAGCTTTAACTACAGAGTTAAAGCTAAAAGAGTAAAGAGATTTTATTCAAGTAATATTTAGTTCAAAGTCACATTTTTAGTGTTATTTGGGTTTTATCTAGCCACATCCTCTTACCAGATACAAGGCTAAAGAGTAGGTTGAAAAATGGTCTTTAACAAGACCTATGTTATGTTCAAGAAAATAAAAGAGATAGAAAGGCAACAGGTAAGAACATAACAAAGAATTAAGAGTTTGCTTGGAACATGAGATTGGAAAGGAGATAAGGAAGAATATGTAGGAAGTGATAGACAATGGAAAATGGCAGGATTAATGGATGGAATGTTCTTTGAGGAGGTGCTAGTGAGACTGAAGTAATATTTGTGTTAGAATACTAGGGCAAACAAGCTTAATCCGCTGGAGGTAATGGTCAAAAAATTGAAATATTCTACACTGGAATGATGAAAATGACAAGTTGAAGGTTAAGATGATGGCAGTCTATAGACAACATGGGTGGTGTGGTCAGGGCCCGTATTATCAAAGCATAGTTTAAAATAGCCAAAGCTAGGGGTGCCTGGGTGGCTCAGTCAGTTGAGCATCCAAATCTTAGTTTCGGCTCAGGTCATGATCTCCTGGTTCGTGAGTTTGAGCCCCAGCACTGAGCCTGTTTTGGATTCTCTCCTTGCCCCTCCCCTACTTGCTTTCTCTCCTTCTCTCAAAATAAATAAATAAACATTAAAAAAGTAAACAAATAAAAAATAATATAGCCAAAGCTAGAAGTACACCAACCGCAAAAAATATGTCAGATATTAAAATTTTGTGTTAAAGTTGTTCATAAAGCCTTCATCTTAACTTTTTATGGTCTGTAGAATTTTTAACTGTTCATATTTTCATCTGTGAGATAGAAATCACTTTATTTTTTTCTTCTAGTTCAGTATAATCATGATTTATCAATTTTACTTGTTTTTGGGGAAAAAAACATCTTTCTAGTTCTCTTTGCTGTACAGTATTTTATTAACTATGCAATTTTCTATTTTATTTTCTTTCTTCTAATTTCTCCATGTAAAATTTGCCAAACTTTTTCCACTTTCTTGAGTAAAATATTTAATTTTTAATAGGCTTTCAGAAGAATTATTAAGGCACAGCCTTTTAAGATTTTCTGTTTCTTAAAATAGATAAGTGGAATATTTTGTTAAAAGCTATGCCTTTACACATTTTTAAATATTTTGAATATTTTCTTAAATTGGCCTGCCAAAGGGACAATGCTTTTCATGTGTCTTAAAAGTACCATGTGAATCTACTGAAAAAAATAAAAATATATGCCAGTCTGATAAACCCAAATGGAATCTTATCTTTAATTTATTTGCTTGCTTTCAGGTTCAATATTTATTATATTGCAGCAATTGTATATCTTCGTGTAAAATATTTTCTTTTCCTTTGCACCATTATCCTTTGAGTTGTTCATTATTTTACTGATTTGGAAGGCATTTTTATGTGTAAGAAAATTATTTTCCTTTCTTTTTTATAATTGTTTTTAATTTTTATTTATTTTTGAGAGAGACAGAGACAGAGTGTGAACAGGGGAGGGGCAGAGAGAGAGGGAGACACAGAATCCAAAGCAGGCTCCAGGCTCTTTGCTGTCAGACCAGAGCCCAGCTCGGGACTCGAACTCATCATCAGTGAGATCACAACCTGAGCCAAAGGCAGTTGCCTAACCAAATAAGCCTCCTAGGTGCCCCTCATTTTATTTTTTATCAAGTAACGTAAAATTTAGATATTATTTATCTTTTCAGTGTTGTATCTTATTCTTAGAGATAACTTGTCTATACTCCAAATTATATAAATAGGAACTTATAGGTTTATGATAAATTTTATAGATTTTAAAACATTTAAATTTTTAATTTGATTATGTGTTATGTCAATTACATGGTTGTATTGTCCCAATTAAATGACCCATTTTTTTATGGATGTTCCTTTTCTGGTAAATGGAGTAAAAAGTTGGAAGATGGTTATTAATTTGGAGAGAAGGCAGATGAAGAAAAACTATCTTTCTAAAAGTTAAAACTTCTATGGGTGTTCTGCCTTGCTCAGATCTGGAATCAGTGCTATATATTATTGTATCTGTATCTCTGTTATGGACACAATTCATTGACTAGTATTATGTATTTACTATTACTCTCTGAGAATAAAAATAATAACAGTAAAACCTGAACACAATCATATTTATCATTTATAAGCTGGGAACTGTAGATACTACAGTTTAAAATGAAAGTTCAGAAATTAATGAATGACAAATATCTTAGTCAATGCTAATTTTAAAAAGTATAAGGTCTATGTGATTTGATTAAATTTTTGCTGGTTTGTTTTTTTGTTTTTATAAAATCTACCTTCTAAATGTTTAACCGAATTTATTTTTAAGTATATTAATTTAATATATACTTAGACTATTATATAATTGTTTACTACCTAAATTATTTTTATATGTTCTTCAGGTTGTCTGCTAGGGCATTATTAAGTTACTCCACATTTATGGGCAACTCACACTATTGAATTATACAAGGGGGAAAAAAAACATATGAAACAAACAGCTGAGATAATCTTATTTTAAAAAAGGAGACTGTATTTATTTAGGGCAGACTAGACTTTCAAAACTCTGAGTTTTATCAATTGCATTGTCTGCAATTTGTGAAAATCATATTATAACAAAAGCAGGAACAATTTTTTTCAGACAAGTATTGTGCATTGAAAACTTTTTCATGAATCTAAGGGTCAGTTGGCAATCCCCAAACTAAGCAGAGAACAATCTTCATGTATAAATTTAAAATTGTCCCTATGTTACATATATTATTTTACTGCATTCCATATGCACCAATTAAATTGCAAATAACTTTTGCATAACTTTGCAATAATCTCAACACGAAAAAAATGTGGGACTGGGTCTAAATCTTAAGTAACAAGAATGAATTTTAAGGCTAATGAAAATTATTAAAAAGCTGTTAAAATGCTAACATTAAAAAAATCTTACCCAATTTAAAATTATCTAAGTAATCTGTCATTCAATACTATTACAAAATGAGTTCTTATCCTTACTACTCCAATAAAACTGATTGTTTTTTTACTATCAATGATGCCCTAATTTTCAAATAAAACTTTTATTTACTTTTTATAGTGCATCTTAATATTGGTTATTCTATTTTTTGAAAGTATTTCCTGACTTCTGGGATACCACTCTCACCTAGCCCTTCTCTCATCCCTTTTTATAATTTTTTTTAATGTTTATTTATTTTTGAGAGAGAGAGATAGACAGAGCATGAGCAGGGAAGGGGCAGAGAGACAGGGAGACACAGAATCCGAAGCAAGCTCCAGGCTCTAAGCTGTCAGAGCAGAGCCCGACGCGGGGCTCGAACCCATGAACCGTGAGATCATGACCTGAACTGAAGTCAGATGCTTAACTGACTGAGCCACCCAGGTGCCCTCTCCCATCCTTTTAATGATTATTTTGAGCTGGTTCATTGTTTCCTTCCCTCACCATAGTCAATAACACAGAAAATGGTCATACAAATTTAATACCATACATTCCAAACTCCAAGTCTTCCCATTACGTTAAGTTGCCATAGTAAACAGTTACCATATCTATCTCCTTCTCTGTCACAGTTGCCATCGCACTAATACAGGTCATTCATTCACTCAAAATGCAGATAGTGAGCACCAGCTACGTACTGGATACTTCTTAAGTGTTTTAGGCCTATCACTGACCCATGTAGACAAAAATCCTCACACCTCTAGAATTTATATTTTAGTAGGAGAAAAGACGATGAACAATACATAGAATAATAATGGGTAAAATATATTACATAGAAGAGATGGCTTGCCTGTGAATCAGGATTGAATGACAAGGCGTTACAGTTATAAGTTTAGCAGTCAGGATAGGCCACAATGGGGTGATTGACACTTGAGAAAAGACTTGAAAGATATGAGGAAGTTAATATGGAGATACCTGATGGAAGTGCATTCCAAGCATTAGGAAGAGCATTCCCAGCCACAAGACTGAAGAGTCTCTCATACGCTGAAGAAAAAAATAGAGGTCAATGTTCTTAGAATGGAATGCACAGAAGTGGTCAGGGTTTGGGATTAATTATGTAGGACCTAGAAGGCCATTGCCAAACCTTGAATTTTACTGTGCTGTGAGAATACAATATGGAAGGTCAGAGATGGAGGCAGGTAGACCAATAAGGGAGAATCTTCAAATAATCAAAATGAGTTTCTGTTGCTCAGAGGGCATCAGCAGTAGAATGTAAAATGCCATCAGATTCTGGATGTATCTTGAACATAGGTTCAAAGGATATGTAATTGTGAGAAAAAAGAAGATCTAAATTATTATTATTAAAAAAAAAGAAAGAAAGAAAGAAAAAAGAGGTTAGAATGGGAGAGAGAGCCAAAGCATAAGAGACTCTTAAAAACTGAGAACAAACTGAGGGTTGATGGGGGGTGGGAGGGAGGGGAAAGTGGGTGATGGGCATTGAGGAGGGCACCTGTTGGGGTGAGCACTGGGTGTTGTATGGAAACCAATCTGACAATAAATTTCATATAATAAAAGAAAGATCTATTCAAATGCAAAAATTAAAAAAAAATAATTTTTTTTTTTTGAGCAACAAGATGGATTCAGTATCAACTCCGATGGAAAACCGCATCTGCAGAAGATTTTAACCAGACGGTGGAGAGACCATACCAGAGCTCAGATTTTGACATGTTGAGTATTAGATAGGTAGGCAGGTGGATATAGAAGTCTGAAGTTCAGGACAAATGCCTGGATAGATGGGATTTAAGATCAAACAAGATCACTTTGAAAGTGAAAGTAGACAGAAAGAGAAAAAGAGAAGAGGGATAAGGCTTGTGCCCAGGGCGTTTCCTCATTATTTCCCACTCAAATTGTTGGGAAACTCCTAACTCTTGCGCATAATTTAAATTTTGATATTATGTAGTATAATACCTCTGCTTCTATTATAGTTATTTTTCTACAACTCAAGTATTATTTCACATCTCCCACTCTGAAAGAAGAAAAATACAAAAATTTTACCTTGATACACAGGTGCTTAAGAATTTGAGCCATAACCGAGCACCTAGGTGGCTCAATCAGTTAAGTGTCCTACTTTAGCTCAGGTCACAATACTGGGGTCCTTGTGTTTGAGGTCCACTGTCAGGCTCTGTGCTGACAGCTCAGAGCCTAGAGCCGCCTTCAGGTTCTGTGTGTGTGTGTCTCTCTCTCTTTGCCTCTCCCCGGCCCGCACTCTGTCCCTGTCTCTGTGTCTCTCAGAAAATGAATAAACATTAAGAAAAAAAGAAGAGGGGTGCCTCGGTGGCTCAGTCAGGTAGGCCTCCGACTCTTGGTTTTGGCTCAGGTCATGATCCCACAATTTCATGAGTCTGAGCCCTGCATCAGACTCTGCTGGAGGCATGGAGCCTGCTTGGGATTCTCTCTCTCTCCTTCCCTCTCTCTCTGACCCTGCCTCATTCACACTGCCTCTGTCTCTCTCAAAAATACATAACTGAAAAAAAAAAAAAAACATTAAATAAAGTAAAAAAAGGAATTGGAGCCATACTATTTGTTCTTATTCTTCCTTTTTCATACCTTGCTCTATATCTCGGTCATATCACACTGCCCGTCAACCACATCACCAAATGTTTCCCTAATCTTACTTCTTCCTTTTATTCTGTTTGAAATGTTCTTTGTATGGGTTCATTCTTCTTAACTATAATTTAAGACTTACCACTCTTAGATTTTCCTGATCATGGCATAGAAATATGTGCTTACCTCCTCTATACTCCTATATTACTTAGATGCAGTATCTTAGGAAAAAGTTGTATGTCTATGTTCATCATTAGCCTGAGGATTTCTTGAAGACAAACTGTACAGCCCATTTTAATTGAAAATAGTGCACTTAATAGAATGCACATGGACTGAAGGAGTAAAAGAATGGCCTGGTTCAATAAGAAAACATTAAATTACTTGGGTATGTATCAACAGTCAGTTTTAAAATTGCACATAAATTGGTTACAAATATATCTACTTATGTTGGGTACATGGCGTGATAGAAAATATCACAAATACTTATTCCTAGATATGCGTTCCTTTTATTGAATACTCCCTTTATACAATATATTTTATTAGATCTCTGTGTAGTGAATCAGCCAAAAGTAATGTGACGATGTGCTTATGCTGGAAGAATTATTTGATAACGGATATAACATATAAGAGAAACTGATAGAGTGAAGAACACATTTTTTAAATATCAAAATTAAAAGGAACATAGAGAAATTCAAATTAATGGAAGGATTCAATACAAAAAGCAACATAACATCAGTCTATGTCAACAAGAGTCATTAATATAAAGTTATTTTCATCTAGGCTGTTTCTAAAATGATAAAATGAAATTTATCATTTGAAAAACAATGACATAAACAATAATTTCTTTTTGACTGGGGATATTGTTTTCAAATTGTTTCTGATTAACCATGGTGGGATCGTTTGAACAGACCAAAACAATCAATTCATTTGACAAGACCTATGAGCACCATCCAGTATTGGGAATGCATTCTGATATTCTCAAAATGTAAAAGGATATAATAGTGTTGCAAGGCCTTGAGACGAGTTGTTTCCTGTTTAACATTTTTATGTGCTGTGTCCTACAAAAACTCAAATAATTTATCAAGAAAAAGTGGCAGTGATATATTACACTCAGGGACCACCAGTGCCTTTCAATAATATTTTGGTTTTTTTTCCTTTTTTGAGAATTATGACTGAGTTGTTATTGCATCAAATTTATTGCATTGCATAAAGTTAATGTTTGAGTTTTAATAAGTGGCAAAATATTGGCTGATTATTTTTTAGAAGTCTCAGGCAGATCTTGTCACTTTCCTTCCTTTCTCTCTATCCTTTCTCTTTCATTGCTCCCTCCTCCTTCCTTCCATGACTCATTTCACCAAATACATACTGAATATATAATTTAGTATGCTGTTGGATAGTTATATGAGTGAAATAGATAACACAGTCCTGCTTTGGTTGGTTTATAATATGGTGAAAGATAAGGCATAAATATAAATAGCATAAAATAAAGATTTAAAAATAAAATAAATTTAAAACTTAAAATAAGATAAAAGTCATATGCGTAGTTACATAGCAAAGGACACAGCACAAAAATATTTAAATTGCTATCAATTTTCTGAGAATGGAGAGATCAACGAAGAATTAAATAGCCAGGAAAGTCTACGGGGTTCCTGGGTGGGTCAGTCAGTTAAGCGTCAGACTTTGGCTCAGGGCATGATCTCACCGTCTGTGAGTTCAAGCCCCATGCCAAGCTCTGTGCCAAGAGCTCAGAGCCTGGAGACTGCTTCAAATTCTGTATCTACCTCTCTCTCTGCCCCTTCCCCACTCACGCTCTGTCTCTCTCTCTCAAAAATAAAATAAAAACATTAAAAAATTTTAAATAGTCAAGAAAGTCTTCGTGAATGATGTAAGAATTGTAAAGGCACTTGAATAATCATGGTTTCTGTATGAAAAGAAAGTGTATCAGATAAAAAGCGGTTTAGGTATATGTAATCTTAATACAGTGATATTAGGGATTAATAAAGAGGGCTTTACTAAAATTCCTTCATTAGACTGCAGCGATAATTCAAGTATAAAGTGACAGTAGACTTTCTGTAGAGATTAAAAAAAAAAGTCAGATTATTCACGATAAGTAAGTTAATGAAAGGCAACAGGTTTAAACAATTTTGGCTTATGGGTGAGGGAAAAAGTGTCCAATAAAAGTTTTCTTTTCTTTTGTAAGTGAATCAAATCAATTAAGTTTTGAAGAAAGGGAGACAAACTTTATATTTCAGTTGAAGATAAGATATGTTACAGAAGAATAAAGTAAATAAGAGACCAAGGGTTTTCTTTGTGATTGTTGTGTATATTTTAAAATAGTTCAATAAAATATAGAGTCTAAAACAGCATTCAAAATGGGTATTCCAAAGAAGAAATTAAAGAAAGATTAATCCAGTAAAATATCCCTGCCTAGTATAAAGTCGTTTTCCTATTTCATGACATTTTAAAGTTTTATTTAATTACATCTAAGACTTTGAAACTGTGTTTCCTAATTTGGCCTGTCATGTTTTGATGTGCTCTAAATCTATTTATTTGTATGTCCCATTGCCTAAAATATCTAGCACTTAAGTTAACCTAAGTTAACTGATCCCTAACATATGCTTAATTGGAGTTGTAGTGTCTAATGTGCTATTGCTTTGGTATTACTGCTTGCAGTTCAATTTTTCTTAACGTTTATTTAATTATTTTGAGACAGATACAGAGAGAATGAGTGGGAGAGAGGCAGAGAGAAAGGGAGGGAGAGAATTCCAAACATTCCTGCAGAGCCTGATGCAGGAATCAAACTCACAAAATGTGAGATCATGACCTGAGCTAAAATCAAGAGTTGGACACTTAACCTACTGAGCCACCCAGGCACCCCAGCTTGCAATTCAATTAAGTTTATTGGTCATTTAAGTTAATCTCAAAATGAAAAAAATATATATATATCACAACAGAAACCAATTTCTAATATATAGAATATACTTCGCAACGGTGATTAAAGCAGATTTCTAAAAGCTCAGAGCAGAATCACAATTGTCAGGAAATTGATGTTCTACTTAGGAAACTAAAGAAGCAAAAACCAGGAACATGTGTACGATCATACATATACCGTATGATCATACGGTATAACTATATACTTCTGTAATTATTTTAATCTTCTCTTTAAATATTCATTTGGAAAATTCCAATATATTTGTCTTTTGTGATCCACTGATAATATATGCTTATGAATGAGGTATATATCCCAAAATATATCTTTTCATATTTTCTTTTTTTAATGTTTACTTATTTATTTTTGAGAGAGAGAGAGAGTATAAGTGTGAATGAGTGGAGGAGAGACAGAGAGAGAGAGAGAGAAAATCCCAAGCAAGCTCTGTGCTATGAGTGTGGAGCCAGATGTGGGTGTCAATCCCACAAACCCTGCGATCCTGTCCCCAGCTGAAATCAAGAGTTGGAGACTCAACTGACTGAGCCACCCAGGCTCCCCCTATCTCAGATTTTCAAAGTGATTTCAGACAGAATTCTACCTACAGTAAATATATTTGTGACAAAGAAATTTGTCTTAGTTATTTGAATAGTTATTCCCAAGATTCAGATTCCCTTTCCAAACTATTTCTGTGCAAATTGCTTAATAATATATTATACATCATTCTTTCCTATAGAGCCTAATATTTTTGAAGGAGATCATCCAAATAAATCCAAACTCAATAATAAAACCCATCCAAAATCCATTGTACCTGTTATTGGTTGTCCAAAAATGTTGTGTTGATAATTCATTAAAATATTGCACTTTGTCCTTCTTTTCATCATATGTTCAGCGAATTTAGTTGGTTTGTAGCATAATGAATACCTGTTTTTTTCTATATGCATTTTATGTAATGTAAACATTTCACAAACTTTGCTATTGTGCATTAACCTGCAGCTACACTTAATGTCCACTAAGTAAAACACTTGATGCTAAATTTCAAGAGACATAGTGATCTTTTTTCACAAATCTTCTCTTAGCTTCCTTTAATAAAGTCATATTCAGTATTTTTATGAAAAAAATATAAAAAGTATTCTACCATATGTTTTTGATATCCAAATATTTTCCATTACTTGAAAAGGTAAATTTTTTTTAATTTAAATATATACAGATAAAATACAGTAATTGGCTGAGACTTTTAAGCAATTTTAAACTCATTTAATCATACTATATTCTATATATCCTCATTAGAAAGGTACTCAATAAAAACAATTATCAATATAATATTCCATCTATGACTTACAACTTAATACCTAATCAGAAGTTGGAGTGTTGATTTTCTAAACAACAATAAAAATGAAACATTTCATTATTACTTACAAAACTAATTCTTTCTCTGAAATGAATACTCTATTGTATTATTAATACAAAAATCTGTATTAAGATTTTTGACACTGAAATATAAGGCTTACTCCTGCTCCCACTCCAAGTCCCAAGTCCCTATTATGCTCTTAGAAAACTGGTAGCCAATGGGGTGCCTGGGTGGATCAGTTGGATGAGCTTCCAACTTCGGCTCAGGTCATGATCTCACGGTTTGTAAGTTCAAGCCCCGCGTGGGTCTCTGTGCTGACAGCTCAGAGCCTGGAGCCTGCTTCGGATTCTGTCTCCTTCTCTCTGCCCCTCCCCACTTCTGCTCTGTCTCTCTGTCTCTCAAAAATAAATAAATGTAAATAAGAAAAAAAAAAAAAAAGAAAGCTGGTAGCCAAGCAGATATTTATACCAATATGATTAGATGATTTTTTTCTCTGAAGAAATTGTCAAAGAAAAAAAAAATTTAAAACTGATCTTTAGAAATCTCCAAATAAAATCTCACTCCATGTTGGGTCCTCTTTTATGGACCAAATATTTATGTCGCCCCCAAATTTATATGTAAAAACCCCAATCACCTGGATGGCTATATTCAGAGATGAGGAAGTAATTAAGGTTGAATAAAATAAAGGTGGGTCTTTATCCAATAGAATTAGTATCATTATAAAAAAAAAGACACCAGAGAACGCTCTTTTCTCTCTCCACAGGTGTGCAGTGGGGAGAGGCCATGTGAGGACATAGCAAAAAGGAAGCCATCTGCAAGTGTAGAAGAAAGTTTACACCAGAAATCAAATCAGTAAAATCTTGATCTTGAGCTTGCACCTTCCAGAACTCTGAGAAAATACATTTCTGTCATTTGAGCCATCCAGTTTATTGGAGCTTTTTATGGCAGCCTGAGCTGCCTAATATATCCATTCTCTAAAGGTATGCTACCCTGTTTGAGAATCCATGGTACATGGGAAAAGAAAACAAAAAACAAAAATAAAGTAACAAAAAAATACATCTGTGTGTGTGTTTTTTTTTTTTTTTAGGCATCCTCTTTCTTTCTTTCTTTCTTTCTTTCTTTCTTTCTTTATTTATTTTTTAACGTTTATTTATTTTTGAGACAGAGAGAGACAAAGCATGAACGGGGGAGGGTCAGAGAGAGGGAGACACAGAATCTGAAACAGGCTCCAGGCTCTGAGCTGTCACCACAGAGCCCCACGTGGGGCTTGAACTCACGGACCGACCGCGAGATCATGACCCGAGCCGAAGTCAGACACTTAACCCACTGAGCCACCCAGGCGCCCCTAGGCATCCTCTTTAAATGCAAATCAGGATTCACCAGCCATGTGAAAGATCCTCTGAAATGAAAGACACTAAAGGAACCTATAAAAATAATGTTACAGGGGCGCCTGGGTGGCGCAGTCGGTTAAGCGTCCGACTTCAGCCAGGTCACAATCTCGCGGTCCGTGAGTTCGAGCCCCGCGTCGGGCTCTGGGCTGATGGCTCAGAGCCTGGAGCCTGTTTCCGATTCTGTGTCTCCCTCTCTCTCTGCCCCTCCCCCGTTCATGCTCTGTCTCTCTCTGTCCCAAAAATAAATAAACGTTGAAAAAAAAAATTAAAAAAAAATAATGTTACAGAAAGAGAGCAATGTAGGGGACAAAAATGAAAACATAATATAAAAATTAAATAATAATTGCTATCTTCAGAGAGATAAAAAGATGAGATATAAATGGTACAGTACGAAATATGCAACAGATAAGAGAAATGCACTTGGAACTTAAAAAAACATAATAAAATTAATGTAAAAATGGAAAGATTGAAAGGTAAATTTCAGGTGACACCCAAGGTAAAACAAAAAGATAAACATCTAAAAATTAGAAAAACTATGTAAGAATGTTTGAGAATGATCATTTGAGTAATAGGCACAAGAAGTAGAAAAAGTAGAAGGAAGGAGAAGGGGATGTGGAGGGGGAAGGAAGAGAAAACCCTCAAAATTGGAGAGGAGAAAATTACATTAGGAGTAATAAAAGAAAATTTCCAAAATTAAGAGAGAAGCCTTTACACAACAAATTACAAATTTGTATGCAGCTTCCTGAATGGCTAATAAAAAATAAGCCATAGTTTCATGAAATTTTCAACACCCTTGAGTAGACTGCAGAGTATAAACAGAGAGAAAGCAAGAGAGAGAGAGAGAGATCCTACACAAATGTATCAAGCATCAAAATCCCATTAACTTTCATATAACTAAAACAACTGAGACAGTGCGTTAATTCCTTCATTCTTCTGAGGAAAAATGATTCCTAAAATAGTATTCTAATTCCAACCAAAATGTCATTTGAGAAACGGAAAAATTAATCTTTGAAGTGATTACTTTCAAAATATTTACCTGTTTTGCATGCTTTCTTGGGAAACACAGGAAGGTATTTTTGATCAAACTAAGAGAATGAACTAAGAAAAAGGAGAACAGGAGTTTAAGAAACAGGTCAATGGCAGAGGAGAGGCAGACATATATCTTGGTATGACAGTGAGAGAAAATGGTGCAACGCCATTTCCATGGCAAGTATGGTAGTCCACACTTGAGTAGAGAAAGGGTGGGTTCCAGGAGAGTTATATATAATGGTGAGCTGGTGAATGTTGGTCAACCAACATTCAAGAAAAATAAAGAAAAGTCCCATCTTGTAGCATTTGCTAATTTTTCTGTTGTAAATACTCCTACCAGGGTTGAAAACGTGACATGACTGACCACTGATTTGGGAAGAGATTCACACAATCAATTCTCAAGAACTGGTTCACAACAGCTTCAGTACACTGCTTGTATTCACAGAAAAAATAATGCTGAGCAAATAATTTATCTTGTGTCCTGGATAGTTAAATAAAGTGTTTTATATTCCATCAGGCTATTTGAAAATTAATTAATTATGGACATATAGGAAACTAAACAAAAGGGAAAATAGGGCAGCTGCAATCTCCAGGAAGGCCAACAAATATATTAACAACCCAAGGGAGGAAATGAAATATAGTTATTGATTTAAACAAAAACTGTGATGATTGTGTAAGTAGGAATGCAAAAAGAAAGTTAAGACTGAAGAATGTAAATATTTTAAATCTTTATCTTTCTAGTCAAAAATCAATGGATAATACCTAAAATAAAAAATAATGGAGATATTTAAAAACATAAAAAGGCATTATAAGAAACAGCCCAAATAATTAGAAGTAGTCAACTCTAGGGAATAAAAGGCAGGATAAGAAATGTGTTTCTCTCTTATAATCCTGTGGTGCGGTTTGTTTGAGCTTTTAATCTACGTATATATATGATGAAATTAAACTTAAATTTAAAATTGGATAAACACCACTCTATCTTGTGTTTTAAAAATATGATTCTGCTCTGTGTTAAATAATGTTCTTTCACTTCAAAGTATTAATCCAATTCGTTTTAATGTATAAAAATATGGAATCAAGAATTTACTAGAGGTGGCCATGTTCCTTAATACTAGTGAAATGATACTGTCTAATACATTCCCAATATGATGCTAATACTATTCAGACTTTCTCTGCAGTACTTTTGTAACATCTGGCCCTGTCTGTTCCAACTGTTACTGATCCGTAGCTGGGGAAACAGTCTCCAGTTGAATGGCCAATGCTAATTTTGCCTTTCTGCCTTCTCTTGACTCCTGCTCTCACTCCTTTTCCTTTCAATGGGTAGGTAGAGTTCTTCTAGATTTCTAGCTATTTTCTACTCTGTTTTTTTAAGAAGGAAATTTATAAATTGTCTCTCAATGTCATTCTTACTTGGGCTCTTTGGCAATTTATCCAGTATAGTTCCTTTAATTGTGAGCATTTGAAACTCATTTTTTGCTAGTTTCCTGATCCAGTACAATATATATATATATATATATATATATATATATATATAGTATGTATATATATACATGTATGTATGTATGTATATATACATACTATATATATAGTATGTATATATATAAATATATGTATATATGTATACATATATACATATATATGTATGTATATATATTGTATGTATATATATACATGTATGTATGTATGTATGTATATATACATACTATATATATATATATATAATTTTTTAATGTTTATTTTTGAGAGAGAGAGGGAGAGAGTGTGAGTGGGGGTGGGGTAAGGGCAGAGAAGGACTGAGACAGAATCTGAAGCAGGCTCCAGTCTCTGAACTGTCAGCACAGAGCTGGCCTCAGGGCTCGAATCCATGAACTGTGAGATCATGACCTGGGCCTAATTTGGAGGCTTAACCCGACTGAGTCACCCAGGTACCCCTGTTTTTTAATATTTCTTTGTACATTTCAATTAGTAACTGAGGATAGTTTTGGGAATGAAGGGACAGTTATTCTATCATAATTTCTGTTGCTTTTACATTGGTTCATAATGAAATAGAAAAAGCAACAAATTAAAAAAATAATAAAATAAAATATTCAAATAAAAATCTCTTGTCTCTACAAGCCATATATTATAATAATGTGAATTAATTTGTGACTAAATTAGAACCATATTTTAGCACCCTAGTCTATAGTAGACAAGAAATGTTGGCTTATATTTTGATACAGTAAAAATTGTGTCTCAAGAAAACCTGCAACAATAAAGCAAAATCACTTGATAGTCTTTCTTTCCTATAATTTTACTTGTGTACAACTTTATTGCCCTTTTTGATATTGACTGTGTGCCATAGATAACATTATCTTTTATTTATACTCAATTTATTCCATAATTCTTATGATTTTACATATTTTCATTTATTTATGAGCAAATTGTATTTTTCCTTTTTAAGAAAGTCACTTTCAATGCCATATTTCATTAATATGTTCATCTAATCTCCTAATATTTAAATCATATGTTATTTTGTTAGTAATATATAGGTTAAACATTTGACATAACATTTTATATTTGAAAGTTCCAGGGAAATTTTTTTTTACATAAATTGTTAAATATTCAGCAAAATTCATCTTTAAAAAATACTGATATCATAGAAGTTAAGTTGATTTATTCATTTATCAACAAACATCACTCAAGTAGCTCCAATATGTCTATATCTTTCCAGGAGTTTGCAATAGAGTAGCGAACGAAATAGGTAAAGGCCTTATTCTCAGTAAGCTCACAGTTAATACTGTATTGATAAAACGTATGTATCATATTTGGGTTGCATTAATGTACCTTAAATTATTTTTTCCCATTTATCCCAGTTAAAAAAAAATAGTTGATTTGTAATTCTGTGAGGTCTCACTAATTATAAAGCTTTGTTTGTAGCTCAATGCTAAGAACTACTCAACCTGTCTAATATTAATTATCACTTGAGGTAATATAATTCAGACATGTTTACTTTTCAGTATGTGACAATTGGCATTGGTTTTAGTGTTCTAGTTAACTCAGAGGACATTTATTATATATTTTACTTCATTGGATGAATCCTAGTTATGTCTCATATACATAATGTAAAAGAAAGTTTAACCCAGGGGGATTTTTTTTTAATTACTTTAGCCTCCTACACAGTGTGACCAATGGCATTCTGCAATAACTATATTTTTTTTAATCCTGGACCTCAATTATAAAAAAGAACATTTGACAAATTCAAGATGTATATTTGCCATAGATATTATTCAAGATTTTCAGAAAATAACTCAGGGATTTCAAGGAAGTTCTAACTTCATTATTGTTACATAGCACAATGGTTTACTGCGTGATGCACAAATTTGGCTAAATTTATCTAGAACTATGTATTTTGCCAAAATAATGACATGATATCTCAGCAGCTGTCTATGTTCTATAGGGAACTTTTCCCTGTGGACATAAATTGTTGCTTCATATTATATGTAACATATAAATAAATGTAATAGGAGTCACAATGACTTAGTAGCCAGCAGAACACAAAAAGGTGCTAGATCTGATATCAGAATTATAGTTCCACTGACCTTGCCCAGTAACTCAGCTTGAGTTGTCATAGAATTTATGGAATGAGATGCCTGGATAAAAAATCTCTGAAGTAATCATGATTGACTCTAAGAGTCTAAGATTGTATATTACAGATAGACCTGGATATACTTATGACTAAAGCATTAGGAGTATAATCTGAAATAGCAATGTCTCTTCTAAGATTTTAATTAAAGTATCAAAAGTTATAGTTGTCAGAACTGAACTTCTCTATGCCTTGGGAGCAATATAATGTTGTAGGTAAAAGAAAATATCTCTGGAATTAGATGTTTATTTATTAGCTAGCACAATCCGGCTGATGTCAATAACTACATCATAGGGTTGCTGTATTGTTTGAGTGAGTTAATATATGCAGAGGCCATTGAACTATACCTGGCACACAATAAGCACGAATAAATGCTAGCTCAGGTTTTTATTTCCACCAACATGGTTGTTAAATAAAGCTTCAGAAAGTCCTTGCAAAATTGTACATTTTTTAGACATTTAATGTATTCTCACAACTGACAGATTACAACTCTGTTAACTATGAGGTAGAATCTGCCTTCTTATCTACAAAAATATTGTTTACTTATTTACAATAATTGAAATAAGAATATGTGATAGCTTTGTTACATGGATCGTCTTTCCTGAGTAATAAGTTTGCTTTATAATTGTTACTATCAATTGTTACTATAATTGTATATACTATACGCATATATATGCAGATTCACATATCAAAACTCTGAGTGATTCAAGGTCTTTAAGATGTGTGGACTTTTCTGTATTCTTATCATACTTCTATAAAACTTGTGCTCAAAAACTGTTCTTTTCTTACTAAAATGCAGTATAAACTCAACATTAATAGAAATTGTAAAACCCTGGTGGAAAGCAGGTATAGCAGTAAGAGGTAGAGAAGATTATTTCTTTCATAGAACAAAATAAATTGAGTTTTGTATATGTTAATTCTCAAGTGAAAAATGTCAGTGGCAGTGAAATTTGCATGCCATTACCTCAGCCTTCAGATAGTGAAATCTCTGGAGAATTATATATTTAAGTGCTTTCTTGCAGGGCTACATTCTATGTGGCAATCCCGGAGGGCCATTCACTTTTCTTAAGTACATGCTCTTCATTTTCATGGTAGAACATCCTGTGAAAAATGCTCATGTGGAAATAGAATGGATATATGTATAACATGTGGTAGAAATATGAATATAGTTAGCCCTGGTTCTGAGTTATTTACGTACATGTCCTAAAAAGACTTTTCTCAGGAAAAAATTGTGTGGATTTTTATGTGAGTTTTTAACCATACCGATTCTTATATTTATGTAACTGTGTTGAAGGAAAATATCTTGTTAATGTAGGTTTATATAGAATATATATAGTTATGTAGGTTTATATGTAATTAACAAATAATAGACCATAAAACAGAATATATAATATAGCATATTATATACATAATATTTAATGCTGTAATGGGCATATTAAATTCAGAAATACGATACACACACCCACAACCTACATACCCCTATAATAATTAATGTCTAAAAGAAGGAAATCATGATATGTCTTGAAATATTAAGGTTTTATTACTTAAAACTCGTTAAAATCTAAGATACTAATGTTCTATTGTACTTTGTACATCATTCTGTCAAGTGACTATCATGTAGTCAGCTCACAAGAATGATGAGAGAAATAGAAATGTTCTTTCTCATAATATATGTATTATATCATTAATTCTACACCACAGGTGTTATAAATATCAACTCTTCAGTAGAATAGAAGCTATAGGTGCTTTCATTTTTGTAGGTGCCTTTTGGTAAAGATATAAATTCGAACAAAGTTATACAAATTAGAGTAACAAATTGGTTAATTGCTTTGGTTTTGCTCTAATATTAATCCATCCAATTCAAATCAGATAATTCTATTTTTTCCTAAACAATATTATCTGTCTAATGTTAATTTTCCTGAAGCAGTTCAACTAATAGTGTAATAGCTAGATACACAGTTTCACAGGGAAGCTAAATACAATTTTACATTTGTGTGATGTCTTTATGTACACAAAATCATTTAATATTATCATGTCTACTTACAGCAATGCTGGCATGAATATCTGTCGGGCAAAAAGTGAACTTATATGGTGAAGCTATTATAAAAAGTATGACTACGTAGAGGATGGAGAAACTTATTTTCCTGGCAAATTCTTTTCCTAATTGGTAACCAAAAAGCACATAGTATTCAGATGAAGTTAGATTTTTATTCTTCAAGGACCATGCACTAACAATTTGACCTTGATCAAGTAGACATTGTTCCCAATGTCAGTTTTGCCACTGACTACCCATGTGCCTTGATGTTTAGAAACTGAGTTTCTTCTTTGGGGCGCCTGGGTGGCGCAGTCGGTTAAGCGTCCGACTTCAGCCAGGTCACGATCTCGCGGTCCGTGAGTTCGAGCCCCGCGTCAGGCTCTGGGCTGATGGCTCAGAGCCTGGAGCCTGTTTCCGATTCTGTGTCTCCCTCTCTCTCTGCCCCTCCCCCGTTCATGCTCTGTCTCTCTCTGTCTCAAAAATAAATAAAACATTGAAAAAAAAAATTAAAAAAAAAAAAAGAAACTGAGTTTCTTCAACAAAAAGTGGAATAAAATATATAACTTTAATTACTGTAGAGATTGTGAATTATAATAAAATATTTAGCTCACTATGATGTATTTAACAATAATTATAAATCTTATTATTTCTCTTGAAGTTATCTAAGGGTATACATGATGAATAGTATATACATAGCTTTCACTAATACATCTTTTAAGAATCATCATGTCAGAGAGTGGAAAAAAGGAAAAAAAATATAGTTCCAATTTCATGTGTTTATGTAGATAATAGTATGTTAGGAAAAACAGACAACAAATATGTAAAGAAACCAATAATTATATACTTTGAACAAATGTTAAGTACTGTGGACGTAACAAGCAAGACTCCTGATGGACATAAATTAGAGTGGGCAATAGCCTTTGATCAGATCATCAAGACTTTTCTAAGTTATTAACATTGAAGTAGTTATAAAGACAGAAAGCCACCCATGCAAAAAAAAAAAAAAAGACAATATTTTGGCCAGAATATAGAGAAATTGGAACCCTCATGCACTATTGGAGGGAAAGTAAAATAGTGTAGACACTATAGAAAATAGTATAGTGATTCCTCAAAAAGCTAAAATAGAATTACCATGTGGTCCAGAAATTCCACTTCTAGGTATCCAAAAGGATATCCAAAAGTATTAAAAGTAGGAACTGCAGGAGATGTTTGCATACCCATGTTCATGGAAGCATTATTCAGAAAAGCCAAAAAATGGAATCAATCCAATTGATCATGGATGATGAATGGATAAACAAAATACGGTATATACATACAATGAAATATCATTCAGCCTTTAAGAAAGAGGGAAATTCTGGTACATGCTACAACATGGATGAACCTGGAAGACATTATGCGAATTATAATAATTCAGTCACAAGATAAGATAAATACTCTACGATTCCATTTGTATGAAGCAGTTAGAGTAGTCAGATTCATGGAAACAGAAAGAAGTGTGGTCACCAGGACTGGAGGCATGGGGAAATGAGAACTTGTTCTTTAATGGGAATAGAATTTCAGTCTTACAACATGAAAAAGTTCGGAAGATCAGTTTCCTAAAACTGTGTGAATTATGCCTTTAAAAATGGTTCCAGTGCTAAATTTTATGTGTGTATTTTACCATAGCTTTAAGAAAAAGCGTCATGATGATCATGTTTAAAACAGAACAGCATTAGTCAATATGTAGAAGGGTTGGATGAAAACAAAATAACTTGGTATTTTCTAGAAACTAACATCCCGAAGTTTAAGGAACTTGAATTGTTAAAGATTGTCCAAGGTTTTGTGGGCCATTGTTAAGAGTTTTAATGTCATGTAATGTAAAATAAGAATGTATTGAAGTGTTTCAGATCAAGCAACAACTTGAAAAGATGTCATTTGTTTCTTACTGGCATCTTAACTAGCACAAACTAGTGCTAGATATTTGAAGATGGTCTATTTTTTTTCGATATGCAAATATTAAGTATCAAGTGTAGAACTGCAGAAAATACATCATGAGTTTAATGAAAATAAGGATGATCTCCATTGGCTATATTTATAGGGCTTAAAAGGAGACCAAATAGATCTATCTATACCTATATCTATATCATCCATACCTATATTTACCTATATCAATATCTATGTATCTATATATCTATATCTATCTGTACATCTCTATATGTATATATCTTCACATATCTCCTCATCACCACCATCCCTCACTCTATTCTAGGGCAGGCTTTGTTAGGAGTCTTAGGAACAAAGATATTTATAAAGATGAATAAAACTTGGGAGTAAGAAAAGGAAGGCAAAGGAATGCATAGAATGAGGGCAGAGAGGGGCGCCTGGGTGGCACAGTCGGTTAAGTGTCCGACTTCAGCCAGGTCACGATCTCTCGGTCCGTGAGTTCGAGCCCCGTATCAGGCTCTGGGCTGCCGGCTCGGCTCGGAGCCTGGAGCCTGTTTCCGATTCTGTGTCTCCCTCTCTCTCTGCCCCTCCCCCGTTCATGCTCTGTCTCTCTCTGTCCCAAAAATAAATAAATGTTGAAAAAAAATTAAAAAAAAAAAAAGAATGAGGGCAGAGAGGAGGAAGAGAGTAATATCATATAACAACAAAGCAGGAAGCAGATTACTTAGGGAAATTTGGTGAGGATAGTAAACAGCCTTTTCAGGAAAAGTATGTTTAATTTTCACTTTTACATTGTTTGCATTGCTTCTTGGTAAATGTTCTCCAGTTTCTTAAATCTTCAGTTAATCTGCCACATGCACCAATGGCTTGTGTAAGTGTTTCAGAGAATAAAATCAAGGATTGGGTTGGGTTCCTTGCCTGGTTCAATGAGCTACTAAGAAAATATAACAGCCAGATGAGTGAGATATATTTTAGGAAGGGAGTTCATCAAAAGCTTAAACTTCCAACTGCAGAGAATGAAACCCATCAGGAAGTTACAACACTTTCATGAAAAGCACCGGATTGTTCACATGGTGAGGGTCCCTGAGTCAATCTATATCTCAGAGGACGGTGTGACTTAAGCTGACATCTGAATTTAAAATAAATGTGAATGCAAATTAAGTCTTGAGTACTTCCTGAAGTTTTATTTTTGCATTAGCTTATGGACCTTTCAAGAGCACATGTATTTAGTTCACCAGTGTTTACTCAGGGTTTGTGTCCAACAATATTTGTTCAATAAATAACAATACCAATACCAGTGTATTCCCAAATAATGCCACTTTCTCCATGGCCTTCTCCATTTGAAAACATTTATTTTTTTAATGTTTATTTATCTATTTTGAGAGAGAGCAAGAGCACACGTGCAAGCTGGACAGGGATAGAGAGAAGAGAAAATCCCAAGCAGAATCCCACGACCCTGGGATCATGGCCCGACCGGGAATCAATAGTCATACACAAAATAGACTGAGCCACCCCAGGCGCCCCAACATTTGAAAACATTTATTAATGAAATTTGCACCCACTACAACATCCCACTTCAAAATCATACCCTGTGGGAAGAGATGCTGTTTATTATTCTCATGATAAAATCACACAGCTTCAACTCCTCTCCACCTTACAAGTTTTTCAGGTACCTTCTCCTTCTCATTCATCCAGATTTCGTATCTCCTCTACCCAGAATTTTATTTCCTTAATAATTGCTTCTCCTAAATCATCATCTAAATTTTCCTTATTATTGTGTTTTTCTACTGCTTTCCATAAGAACGTGTATGAAAGCATCCGTTAAATAAGTGATAAACAAGATGTCTCTGAATTTTGTTAAGTTTTTTGGCTATATCCTTACTCTGGCCCTTTATTATCAAATGTTTTGATAGAAAATACTACCTAACAATCATCTTCTAAATATTTTGTATAAACTGCTTATGTTTTATACCTCATTATTTCAGTAAAGAGCATTAAAATAACCCAGTAGATAGTCTTCTTCTTTTTTTTTTAATGTTTGTTTATTTTTGAAGGAGAGAGAGACAGAGTGTAAGTTGGGGAGGGGCAGAGAGAGAGGGAGACACAGAATCCGAAGCAGGGTCCAGGCTCCAGACTCTGAGCTGTCAGCACAGAGCCCGATGCAGGGCTCGAACTCACAAATCAGGAGATCATGACCCAAGCCAAAGTCGGATGCTCAACCGACTCAGCCACCCAGGTGCCCCATAACT
Source organism: Prionailurus viverrinus (assembly GCF_022837055.1). Classification (NCBI taxonomy): domain Eukaryota; kingdom Metazoa; phylum Chordata; class Mammalia; order Carnivora; family Felidae; genus Prionailurus; species Prionailurus viverrinus. Next base: position 92,440,065 of record NC_062564.1, read on the forward strand.
CAGTACATAGGCTTTCAACAATGGACCTCAATCACCATAGAAAGTTCAACAATATTCAAAATGTTTTCATAAGAGGTTATTAATGTACTTTTACATTTGATTAAATATGTCTACTTAGTAGAGTTTCTGTGAAAATCTATTGTATAACTATAGAACTCTGCTCATCCTCATTCCAGTCAACTGGCACATCATTAATAAAAGATACCTTGACATTTATAGTACTGGTGTAAGCTCAGGTAAGTTTTGCTCTGACTTTTTCTCATCTAAACCGGTTAAACTATATCTACTTTATAAGGTTTTAAATGAAGTTCTATATACAAATCATCATGCATGGAACTGATAGTCAATGCATATTTTTATCAATTCATTGATTCAATTTGTTTCTCAATTTAAGCTTCGGACTGTAGCCTTTTCCTTTTCACAAATTTCTCTTTTCAGGAAATTTTAAAAAACATGTTTTAGATTTAGAAATAGGCAAAGGAGTCTGAAACCCATAGGTAGATGGTAATTTTCAGAACAGAAACATTTGGGAGGATGTTTAAGGATATCTTTTATATACGTAGTTTCCAAACTGCAGTAGAGAAGCCCTGATATATTATTTAGATGTAATGGAAAGGACTCAAGTAGTTTAAAACAATTAAGTAGGAGAGGCTCACTCTAAGGATGTTGCTGATTTATAGATTGAAGGCAACGGGACGCTGAGACAGAAATATTGCAACCTAGGGCCTCTTTAGAATAAGGCATCTCAGAGTGTCTCAGCTGCAGTATTTTGTCGCTCTTCCCCCTAGTGGCTGCCATGACAATTACATGATTGGTCTGACTAGCACAACAGCCTAGATTAAAGGTTACAGTTATGTGGTTTTCTTAGGACCCACACTGATCCGTACCTGTATTGTTTTAGAAGCAGAGCATGAATGCCTTTGGACTAAAACAATTGCTAAAAATCAGGACGATGTTGGAGAAGGTAAGAACTATATTACATTAATTGTGGTACACAATTCGCAGAAGAAATGAGAGGCTTAAGGATCAGAACGTATTTGTTAGTTATAGCTTTACTACCCAAGTTCTATCATTTTACTTGCAGCATTTTATTTTATTTTATTAATTTACAACTTTTTAAAAGTTTATTTATTTATTTTGAGACAGAGAGGCAGAGACAGGAGGAGACAAAAATCCCAAGCAGACTGGGCACAGACAACGCAGAGCCCGACGCGGGGCTCGGGCTCACGAACTGTGAGATCATGACCTGGGCCAAAATGAAGAGTTGGCTGCTTAATTGACTGAGCCACCCAGGCACCCCTTTACCTACAGCATTTGGACAATTGCTTTTCTAAACTAACCTCAAGCGAGGCAGGTAAAAAGTAATATAAGGCTAATATGCATTATTAGGTAATAATGTGATGTGATCCTTTGCTTACTAATTATAAATTTAAACTTTAGAATTATCAGTTATTTCCTTTTCTTCCTAAAGTTTGTCCTACATATTTGAAAAACACATTTTCAAATGTGAGTTTGAAATGTGAAAAACACACTTGAAGTAATATTTATGTATACAAGACTAGGACATTTTTCATTGTAAAATTAAGACTCATGTGCTACATCAATCCTAAGAATATTGGAAATATTAATCATATGAAAAGTGGGTAAACCGTGTTTGCTCTACCTGCAAGTGACTCTAACATGCATGCATTTAACCTACAGCAAACACTTAAAATGAGTCAAATAAATCATGACGTTAGAAATAATTTTAATGACTGGAATGATTCTGTATTCAAATACATTTTAAAGTATGGATTTCTTAAAGTACAAATATGGATTTACGAAATATTTCTTTTTTTGTAAAAGTCATCCTGTTTGCTAATTTTAACAAAGGATTTTCTTTGTTCAAAAGAAGAGAATTCAGAAAAATCTAATTGAGGTTATTCTCAATACTTAGAGAATCATAATAGTGTATTCTTTTCAACAAATACATACTGCTTTCACACACACACATCCACACATATATATGCAGCTGTATGTGATTTTAAAAGATGACATCATATAAAAACATTGCAAAGCTTGGTTTTTCACTTAATATATTAATGAACATTTTCTGTTTTCTAAATATTCTTCTCGGTTGTAGTTTAGAATGCCTGCATATGATATTATCACATGCAGATACTATACTTTAGTTAATCTCTCCTGTTAGACATTTGAGTTTGTATCAATCCTTCACAAAATTATGCATTAAAACTTCTGTTTAAGAAATAATCAAAAATCTATAAGTGACACCAGAAACATGATCGATTAAAAATGATAAACTGAACATCAAAACTAAAACGCTTTGTTCTTGGAAAGATACCACTAATATGACAAAATATGTGCGTGCTAAAGATTGAGAGAAAATGCAAATCACATACCTGAGTATCTAGAATACACAAGCACTCTTAAAAACAGCAATAAGAAAACTACCCAACAAAGCATTAAGTAAAAGATATGAGAGACACATTACCATAAGGAGATTAAGGCGCCAAATAACGCCATAAAAACATGTTCAACATCATTAGCCACTGGGCAAATAAAAATTAAAAACATGATGAGCTCCCACTACATACTATTAGAATGTCTGAATAAAGAAACATTCTGACAACACCAAGTGCTAATGATGTGGGGAACTGGATCACTTACATATTGCTGGCTGGAATAAAAAAATAATGATATAGCCATGCTCAACAATTGTTTCACCATTTCTTGAAAATTAAACATATACTGACTTTAAACCCAGGAATTTCGGTCCAGAATACTCTACAGGTAGATGTTCTTACTTTCACACAAGAACCTGCATGTAAAGTGTTTAGAGCAGCTTTGTTCATAATTGCTAAAAACTGGAAATAGCCCAAATGTCCTTGACTAGGTGAATAGATTACCAAATGGTGGTATATCCAAAAATATTATAATACTCACCAGTAAAAAGGGGCAAACTTTTGATATAGGTAATAACTTGGATAAATTCCTAGGCCTTATGCTGAGGGAAAGAAGGATGCCCTAAAAAGTTACTTACTCAATACTTCAGTTACTTGACATTGTGGAAGAAATAAAATTATGGTGTTGGAGAACACGTTAGTAGTTGCCAGAGGTAATGGGTGGAGGGAAGGAGTGGATGTAAAAGGATAGCATGAGGGAGTTTTGGGAATGCTGGAATTATTCTGTATCCTGGTTAGGGTGGTGGTTACAGGTGTCATGCCTGTGTTAACATTTTCAGATCTTCATTCGTTAAGGGAAAAAGTCAATTTTGTTCTTTGAATATTAAAAAAAAAAAGTCTTTAAGTCACAACATATTTACTAGTGCTTTAAAACAGTATGACATAGGGTAGGTCTATTTTTAATTGTTTGAGGAACCTCCACACTGTTTTCCAGACTGGCTGCACCAATTTGCACCTTAAAAACTGAGAACAAACTGAGGGTTGATGGGGGGTGGGAGGGAGGGGACGGTGGGTGATGGGTATTTTGGAGGCACCTTTTGGGATGAGCGCTGGGTGTTGTATGGAAACCAATTTGACAATAAACTTCATATATTGAAAAAAAATAAAATAAAATAAAACAGTATGACATCACATTAAATTATTAAATTAAATGTATATATATATAAATGTATATACATGTGTATGTATATAAATGTGTATATATATGTATGTACATATATTTTGCATGTCTTAATATTGCCTATTTGCCCTTGGATAGTTGAAGCGGAATCAGTGAGCCAAAAGACATTATAAATTTTTAATAAAAACATATTTGTTGGGAATCTACACTTACCTTAAAGTATCTGAGATTGTCTGTTTCCTGTACTTTCACCGACACTAAATCTTAGTCTGTCATTTTTGCCCTATTTCAGGCAAAGTCAAACTATAAATAAATTTATACTTACTTGATATTTGATTTAATATTCTAGTCTATTTGTATTATTCCCGCTATTTTCTTTTCTTCTGTGACATGTTATTAGGAGCATTTCCACCCTACAAGGATTTGATATAACCTATTCGTTTGGCATTGCTTTTGCCTCCAGTGGTCAGGAAATTTTAATTTGTTTTGAACCATTCACTAAATGAAGATGCACAATTAGGCTGCTACTTCGAAGACATAACTTCCTGCATGTTATTAGTCATTTATGTCTCTCTCATCTGCTTAGCCTTGAATAACAGTGCTGTGAGCTGTCAGTGACTACTGCACACGCTGGGAAATTACACCGCGAAGCAAATTTGATTGTACTGAAAAGACTTTCCACAGGACAAAAGCATAGATCTCTCTTCACACAATTTTGGACTCGTGCTAATGACTCATACAGTTGCAGGGCAGCCGCCAAGGAACGGTGTAAGAGGCCTAATGAATAGAAAAGCTAGACTGCCTGAGCTCTGCTCCAGAGCATTTTAGCACCTGGGTCGTAGGGTGGCGTGTAAAATCAGAAGTCTGACTAAATTGGTTTGCTCTTGTACTTTGGGACCCAGCACAAGTTCTTTTATTCCATAACGCCAACAGGTTATTACAAAGTTTTATTCAGTTCATTAAAACAGGTTTAATTTTTCTGTTTAGGAAAGAATTGAAAATTTTCTTGAGTGGCACTTTGAAAATTTGGACGTGCCCTCAAACATTATCTGTAGGTTTAACTTATTCTAAGAGAACTGTTGTTGAATATATGTTTGTGTCCTTAGGTGTGCCCTGAGGGCCAAAAAAGGACATCAAATATTGGAAATGAACGTAGACATCTTCCTGAAGTACTCTTGGTACTGGGTACCGTAGATCTGATTTGAAGGTGTATGTCTTAACAGATGCAGATGATATAATGGTATAATATTATGCAGCCTATTACATTGAGACATGCTAAAGTTATTGATGTTTTTCCGAGGTCTTTGTGAAAAGCAAAAGAGCTATTTCAGTGTTCGTGGTGACAATTTAAAGTAAAAATTCCTTTCAAGGGAGCACTTCTATGGAAATGGTTTAATTTATTAGTTTCAGCAAAAGTTTAACATATTTTCCATTTACTGTTTGTAACACTTGACATCTTTGGTTGCCAAGGCAACAGGTATGATTGTCATATAAATAAAAAGAGGTAGAAATAAAAATTGTATATATACACAAAACTAGTCTCATGACTGGCATTTCTTTTAAGAAAAACAGAAAATTATATGGGTAATCAAGAAGAATAAGTTACAAGTATGCCCATTATTATTTAGTTATGACTCCTTTAAAATAATTTCTGGAAGATCAATAATCTATTATTTTCCAAATAACATGGGTAAACTGATACCAAAAACTCCCTAAACTGTTTCTTTAAGTTTGGTAAGTTGCATCCACCGGAGTAAAATACACGGGAGAAAAAGATTATGTCTGCCTGTCTTTGGCATGGTCTCTCATACCCATCCTCTTCTCCTTTCTCTTCTAGACATCCACCTCGGGTGTTCCACTGAGTGGAGCCCCCTCTCCAACACCTAGTTGGAGTTGCTAGTTCCTTTATCAACAATACCACCAAAACATCTCTTCAGTCTTTACTGCCATGCTGTGACTTCCCAATGGACATTCTTGACAGTTTGTCTGCTAACTATGGTAACAGTGTATTCAACCGCAAAATCATGTAACCTGTATTATTTGAAGTTTACTTTCCTGAAGGCAGTAATCCTACCTTGTTGTTATGGAAGTTGATATCCCTCTTATACAAAAGCTATATAAAACAGATATCCTGCCACATGTGGGTATGGGTTTTCTTTTTTTTAAAAAAAAATAATTTTTTAACATTTATTTATTATTGAGAAACAGAGAGAGACAGAGCATGAGCATGGGAGGGACAGAGAGAAGGGGAGACACAGAATCCGAAGCAGGCTCCAGGCTCTGAGCTATCAGCTCAGAGTCTGACGCGGGGCTCTAACTCACAGACCACGAGATTATGACCTGAGCTGAAGTCGGACACTTGACCAACTGAGCCACTCAGGCACTCCATGGGTATGGATTTTCAACATGAGTTGGCATTCACAGTACATCTAGCCATACAATAAAACCCAAGCTATTGCTTATATTTAATAAAATGATCAATGATAACGTGAGTAGTGCTATTACTGTATTCAGAAGATTCCAAAGTTCAGTAAAAAAGATATTATAGCTAATACACAAGTTTTTAGTTAATATACAAAATATGGAAAAGAAAAAAGTTAATAAATTATATAAATGTTAAAATGGATAAGCTCATTAAAAACCCATTACTTCTATTGCAATATCAGTAAAAGCTTAATAGGTTGTGATTATGGGCCAATTTTCCAGCTGAGGCTTCTAGTTCGTACAAAATGTAAACAGGAAGAAAAAGCAGTATGATATCAAAATTGTGGTACAAATAGATTTCATTTTACTTTTAAAAGATAAGCCAAGTCTGGCAGACTTTTTCATTTCTTAATGCATAATCTATTTTTTGAACTTCTAATCTCTTACATGTAATATACATGCAAGATTTTATGTACACAAGGTGTATGGGTGGAGTCATATATATGTGGCCACATATTCTTATAGCAGATACTTAGCTTCTTTAATGATGATCTTCATGTGGTGGAATGATTATAATATGGACACTCTCTTCTACTGATTTTTCAACCATTACTATTTCAGGAGTGTTTATCAAACTGCTTGCTGGACAAACGTTTGACAACACAGATTGATTAAAACAACCACCAAAATACAAACAACAAAATAAAGATTTAATTTCTTATAACTGCATGGCACATTCATCTGCTATTTCTCAGACAATTCAATTTGAACCAAATTTGTGGAACCTAATTCATCGAGTCCTCAAAACACTTCTGTTTGAAAATAATCCTAACTTTGGATTATTTTCCAATCACAATGTAGGAACTCAAAAGGACCATTTATATAACGCCACTATGATATTGCCATCCACCATATTTGTAGTAAAAAGAATGGGACTTTGGTGACAGTGTTCTATGATTTTTTATTAGCTATCTTGCCACTTAAAGTTTAGAAAAATGAATAGGCTGCATGGAATATATGTTAAGTGTGTCAAATACGACATTTATGACAGAGCTTCACTACTTTGAACATCTTCATCTTATCTAATACATGAAACCAAGCTTTCTGGTCACTTTCCAAAGAACATATGATTTTAAATACTCACTTTTTGTAACCCTGAATAAAATGCCACAATATTTTAAAGCTGTTCCTATCATCGCTATTATCAAAACAAGTGGTTAGGGAGATGGTGTGATAACTTAGTATATATCTCTGTTCTCTACTGTTTAAAAATCCTTGGGAGAATATTTTCAGTATTCTTGAAGTCCAGCGTAAATTTAGGCTGCTATTTGGTGAAAAGCACATTTTTTTTCCTGAGCAGCGTCTACAGAGAAGATGTAACAAACCAAGCAGGAGATGAATACTACTTAAACACCTTGCAGACATTAACAACTATCACCAGAAAAGAACTCTCTGAAGTAAATCTGAATATCACAACGTTTGAAAATATTCTAAGGTTAATCAAAGTTTATTTCGAAAGATTAGAGAACATCATAGATATTCCGCTGTTCTAATTAAATTTATCCAAGTTTCTGTGGATGAATGTGTTACTAAAGTATACATAGAATAAAAGGGTTGATTAGGAACATGTGATTTTGAGGACTCAGCTGATAAGAAACTTATGAGGGGGAAACCGATAAGAAGCCTCTGGGGGAAAAAATATATTGCATAGTCTTCACTCTGACCCTGAACATAGCATATGATACTCTAAGGAAACGAGAATTTAAAGCTGAATCTGACATGTTATTTGTTTGTTCATGAAACGTGCTACGGGTCAATATAATAGGTATAATTACACTAAATGTTTTATCCCCAAATGCAAATCTTGAGACATTTTGCTACTGAGGTTAGAAAACAGAGCTTCACTGGTTCACAATGCAATAGACTTATCTGGGATCCTACAGAGAAATGGATCATTATTAAAATGAGCAACTGTAATAATACATTAAAAACTCTAACCAGGGGCGCCTGGGTGGCGCAGTCGGTTAAGCGTCCGACTTCAGCCAGGTCACGATCTCGCGGTCCGGGAGTTCGAGCCCCGCGTCGGGCTCTGGGCTGATGATGGCTCGGAGCCTGGAGCCTGTTTCCGATTCTGTGTCTCCCTCTCTCTCTGCCCCTCCCCCGTTCATGCTCTGTCTCTCTCTGTCCCAAAAATAAATAAACGTTGAAACAAAAAAATTAAAAAAAAAAAAAAAACTCTAACCATACTGCATTAATTAGAGACATAACTAAAGCAAAACAACACAGAAAGATTAAAAGTATTAAATGGAAAGCAGTGGACCACGAATATGTCTACAAATAGAAATTAAGTTATGGTCATTTCAATGAGACAAAAGAGTATTCAAAGAGCTCTCTACAAAAGAAAAAGGAGATTTTTATATTAAGAGATACAATCAACCAAGAGGATATAATGGCTTATTATGCATATTGCAACAAAGCATTGAATATGTTAAAATTATTTTAAATGATGGCAAAACTTTCAGTTTTTTTTTAAATTTTCAAGTTGAAAAATGTTAAATATTGAAAATCTATCATCATAGTGAAAGAAATTAATAGTCTTTTAAATGGGCAGATCAAGTAAACAGATCATAAACTAGGATTTGGAAGGTATCAATTAGAAGATTAGGATTATTTTTGTTTTTATATACACAAACACAACTTTGCACATATATGGAATGTATAATGTTTAAATGCTCACAGAATATTCACAAAATTACACAAAAGAAAATATTTTTATATTCCAAAAGATAGAAATCATTCCACACATGTTCTTGACTACAATGCAATAATATTTTGAACTTCGCAAAAGAACCAACAGAGATAATTCATAACCAGGAAATATTTCAAAAGAAATATTTCAAAAGAAATATTAAAATATTTCAAAAGAAATGATCAAATTAGAGATCAAAACTCATGACTGCTGTTAAATATTCAGAGTGTGGAAGGTCAAAAAGTGGTATAACTCATGCTCACGTTTGAGCAACCCTGGGTTTGACTTCCAAATCTGTCCTTACTAAATGTGTAACCTTGGGTAGTAACCGTGGGTAATTTACTCCACCTTACGTAAACACTGAAACTACTTAGCATAATGTCTGTACAAAGGTACTCGGGAAATATGTAAATATTAACACATTTATCAGAAGAAAACATATACCCTTAAGCAAATTAATGAAAAAGTAAAAAAGACTGAAAAATATAAAAATAAATAAAAGAAAAACTGGAACTAAATATTCAATTTGAGTACATTTAAAGAAAAAATGCATTAAAAAACAGAAGGGAATTAATAAAGATGGAGAAAATAATGAAAAAGATGACCAAAGGACCCATTGATCTTATCAGTAACATCCAAAGTTCTTTCTGTGGAAAGACCAATAAAATAGGCAACTAAGAAACTCTCAAATGTAAGAACAGAATCCACTAAGGAAATATTAGAGGTGAATATACAAAAATGCCTTAGCTCTCTTATATGTCAATAGTAACATAACGGAGGGTATGATGGCAATAAAAGAACATAGTCACAAGAGCAAGAGTAACTGTAAAATATTGATGATTAACCTTAACAAACACCTGCCAAACAAAATATAAGAACATAAAACTTTGTAGACAAGAACTGATGATATGGAAATGCACATTAAATTTCAAGATGTGAATTTGAATTTTTAAAAATATTTTATTTATTTTTATTTTTTTAAAAAAATTTAATATTTATTTATTATTGAGAGAGAGAAAGACAGAGCATGAGCAGGGGAGGGGCAGAGAGGGGGAGACACAGAATCTGAAGCAGTCTCCAGGCTCCGAGCTGTCAGCACAGAGCCAGACGCAGGGCTTGAACTCACAAACTGTGAGATCACGACCTGAGCCGAAGTCGGTGATTCAACCAACTGATCCCCCAAGGTGCCCCTAAATTTTTAAAATATTTTAATTATAGGCTAAATGTTTTATTTCATTCAAAGCAACCTCAATAAAATATTTAGTAGAACTAAGCAAAAGGAGTTTAAAAATCACAAGAAAAGAGAAATGTTCAATAACAACACCCCTTCGAACTTAAATACAAACTATAAAGGAGAACTTGTTCTACCACATTTGAAATATGAAATTATTATATCCAGTGATAGGGATTTATAAGGGTATATAAGTAATATTTGTCCTAGAATAGTCATATAGATCCTATCAAAATTGTAAGTTTCTAGATATTATTAAATTTTAGGGGATATTTTATAACAGTGGGAAGCAGTCTGTTGTACTCAAAAGGCGAATGATTGTTTTATTTTGGGGAAACAAACTTAAACTCATAAAAACACAAAAGTAAATTCTAAATTTACTTATAAATTTAAATAAATACAAATAAAAGAACAGAGATCATACACATAAAATTTAAAAATCATTATAGTGAATATTTTTTTAATCTTAGTGTTAAGAAATTTCTCTAAGCAAAACCTGATACCAAGATTCATAGAAATAAATTTACATATATAATTGAATTAACAATTTAAGCCTTCTATCTACCTAAAGTCTTCAAAAACTAATGAACAATGTCAGAGTTTGAGAAAATATTTCAAATATAAGCAACAGCAAAAGAACTAAGGTCTATTACTTATAAATCTCTCCAACACATCAAAATACAAATACACACCCAACCATATACATACATAAAGTAGCAGAAAAAATCCTGGGCGTAAATATCAAATAGTTCATCGTGGTTACTTGTCTGAAAGGGAGTGCTTTAAAAAGAAGACAATTTGAAAATATTGGAGCCTTAATTATTTATTTTCTACTTTATCATTACTTAAATTACAACCATGTGAATATCTCTATTTTGTACAAAATTTAAAAGGAAGTTAACACTAATTATTAGGAATTGGGGAATAATCAATATTATCATTGACCTTCAGGCAAAAAATAAAACAGGTAGCCACTTCTCCTCATATCACAGTAAAATAGCTTAAAAACAAAGATGTAGTAAATGGCTGAAAAGCAGACAGGAAAATGGACAGATTTTCAAAGAAGCAACAGTAGGACTTAAGGCTGGCCTCAATTTACACAGTGGGCATTAGAAATCACCAGCAGAATAGCTTCAAAGTATAAAACAAGTATTCTAACTTGATAGAATTTATAAAACAAGAATTGTATCTTTACTTAAATACACGTCCATTAAGATGGACTAAATTTTTTTCAGACAAACAATATCTGAGAAAATATTTCACCACATATTTTAAGCAAAAGGAATATTTCCAAGGAAAAGTTCTAAGGTTAAAGTAATAAAGATAAAACAGAAGAATATATATGTGGATAGACACTAATTAACATTAATAATATGAGCTAAAATATATATACACATACACACACACACACACACACACACACACACACACACTAATACTAGATTATAAGTAAGGAGTATCCTTATAAATCCTTGCATTGCATAAAAAGGGTAAAATATCAGTATTTAAGGTATTGATTGGTTGAAGATTCATGATCTTGTTACTAGTGAAATCACTAAAAAAAGTGAAAGAGGGTATACCTACCAAGTTAAGAGGAGAGGAACGATGTTGATAACTTAATCATCAAAATTAATGTGAGGAAGAAGAGCAAAAATACCATAATATGGAGAAGCAGAGAGCAGATTGTAAGTCAGTAGACTTAGAAATAAAAGTGTAACTTCGTTAAAGGTAAACGGACTTTCCAATGCAATTGTAAGGTAAAGAATGATAGAGTAGATAAAAACAAAATCAAATTATATTATGCTTGTAAGATTCATATCAACATATAACAATACGGACTGTTTGATTGTAAAAGAAAGAGACCCAAAACTCATATAATTCTATTCATATGACATAGTGTCGATTTTAAAACAATTATTTCCAAGGAATGATAAAGTATAATGCCGGAAGGTCATTATACATTTGTCACCCAATAATATGTTCACAAAAAATACAAAGCAGTATTGACAAAACTAAACAAAAAAAAAAAAAAAAGGAAAAACTCTCATAGATTTTTTTTTTTAATGTTTATTTATTTTGAGAGCGAGAATGAGCTGGGGAGAGGCAGAGAGAAACAATCCCAAGCAGGCTCCGCACTGTCAGCGCGGAGCCTAAGGAGAGGTTCGATCTCACCAACTGCGAGATCATGACCTGAGTCAATTTCAAAAGTCAGATGAGCAACAGACCGGGCACCCAGGTGCCCCGGAAATTATGTTTAACAAATGTGACTACACTGATACATGCTGAACACGGCATCTACCAATGTAGATTCTACGTTTTCTACAGGTGTGCTTAAAAATTACTAAAATTGACCATCTGCCTGAGCAAAAAGGAAATCTTAATGAATATATAAACAACTCAAATTGTACATTTGTGCAATTAACTAGAAAGCAATAATGAAATTTAATTTTAATTATTCAAACATTTTGATATAAGCTGCTAAAGTATCATTAGGTCAACAAAAGTTGTAATGGAAATGGAAAACATAATGATCTTTATAGAAATGGAAACACAAAAGAGGCTTCTGAGCTGCTGTCAGCATTTTACTTACCTGTAAACAGCACTGGCTACGTAATTTGTGGGGCCCAGTGCAGAATGAAAATTTGGAGCTCTTTGTTAAAACTATTATGAATTTCAAGATTGACAATATAGTCTTTTTTTTTTCTTTTTTTTTTTTTTTTTCAATTTTTTTTTTTCAACGTTTATTTATTTTTGGGACAGAGAGAGACAGAGCATGAACGGGGGAGGGGCAGAGAGAGAGGGAGACACAGAATCAGAAGCAGGCTCCAGGCTCTGAGCCATCAGCCCAGAGCCTGACGCGGGGCTCGAACTCACGGACCGCGAGATCATGACCTGGCTGAAGTCGGACGCTTAACCGACTGCGCCACCCAGGCGCCCCGACAATATAGTCTTAAACTAAGTACAGGATCTTCTGAGAGTGTGACAAAACTCATGAAGCTGACCTTGACTCTATTTACTTTGTAGTAAGTGACTGAGATACAATTTGAGTTTTAATCACTCTTCTTTTCTTTATGTGTGTTTTGCAATAAAAAAAATTATATTTTGAAAACACTGAGGTAGTTATCCAGGCAAATTAAATAAAATCACTTATAACAGAAGACAAAGTAGAACTTTGTGTTCTAAACATCCGTATCCTTTTCCAACTATCAAATGAATATCTACATTTCACTTTATTTTTTTCTGTTTAAATACTTTGCTTGCAAGGATAAAACCAAAGGCAGAGAAGCCTTTAAGCCATCCTCATGCCAAGTTTCTTGAAGGATATGGTGGGATGTCATCCCAGGAGATGTTTTTCTATAAAGCCCTACAAAAAAAATGTATTTGTGATGGAGAAAAAGAGAAAGAATAGAGTAAGAACATGAAAAATATTTCCTAGCAACTCATTTCTTGGCATTATGTCCAGTCAGTAACATTTACTAAAATGCTAAATGCACATATATAAGTTTTCAAAATTTTACTTAATTGTGATAGCATAGAAATAATGCTTTGATATATGACCTGACCTCTTTTTAATATTTGTTAAAAACTTCTTGCAAGAAGTATCAGGTGTGTAGATCAGAGAAGTGATAATTAGCAAGGTTTCTACTCTACTGAATCTTACACCTCTCTTGCATAAAATTAGGTATTAGCTTTCTAAATTTATCAAAATGAACATCAGTCTAGGTTACAGGATGAAAAAAAGAAAATACCATGAAGAAGCTGGTGAATTGTGTCAAATTTCACTGATGATGATAATTATATTTATATATACATGTATATATATATATACACACACATATATATATATAATATGTTATATATAATATGCTATTCAGTTTTGTTTTATTAATCTCTTTCATGCAGCAGCCAGTTTGGAAGGAGAAACATATGGATTAATGAATTTACATGCCTTGATTTCTCCCAGATACATTGTTCATATAACACAAACTAAACCATTGTTTATGGCTTGAAAAAACTGCCAGATAATCATCAAACAATGACATATTTTTGAAATAATAGAAGACTAAAATTAAAAAAGGTTAAGATAGGTTCAATAGCATGTGTGTTTAAAGGACCAAATATTGAGTCAATTTCATCCCATGGAAGGCATCCTCCTATCTGTATGATTTCAAACTTGCTAATCCCTAAACTGTTTAGGACTCTATATAATAAAGAAAAATCTGACCAAAACAATCATGTATTTCTGGAGTTCTGCACTAGAGATAAAAGTTGTGGGAAAAAATGGGAATTAAAATGTTATGCATTTAAATGTTACAATGGTACACATCCTTTCCACTTATGTTTGAAAGTAAGTTCCTCCTACTCTTCCAATTGTTCATTCATTCAACAGACATTTTTAAGCACCTGTTAAAAAGCATAGATGAATCTGATAGCATTTGAAGATAACGACCATTACAAGGATGTAGAAAAAATGTAAATAATACCAGTAGTAGAAATAGCTTGTTCTTTACTGAAAATTTAATATATACTGGTGTTTTGCCAAATATTTACATACACAATTTAAAGTAAATGGATGAGGGGCTCCTGGGTGGCTCAGTATGCTAAGCATCCAACTTGGGCTCAAGTCATGATCTTGCGGTTTGTGAGTTCAAGCCCCGTGTCAGGCTCTGTGCCGACAGCTCAGAGCCTGGAAACTGCTTCAGATTCTGTCTCTCTGTCTCTCTGTCTCTCTCTCTCTTCCCCTCCCCTGCTCATGCTCTGTCTCTCTCTGTCTCTCAAAAATAAACATCAAAAAATTAAAAAAAAATAAAGTAAATGGATCTACAACCTCCTTAGATGTGGTAGAGGGAAAAAAGCACCCCCCCCCCCATTCTTGGCCAATATCACCAAGCATAACCTACAGAAGAATTCAAATCTTCTGACTCCAGATAGTGCTTTAACCATCACATTAGATTCCCGTGCCAAAGTAAGATAGCTGTCATTTAAAGGGCATTATGACTGTGGCAGACTTTTTGCTTACCTCCCTTTGAGCTAAGAGATGACATAATCTGGATGATTAAGCATGATCCACATTCTTACCCATGCTCCCCTACAGCACCAGTGACCTTCATTAAGCCAGGTAAATTCTAATCATCTCACTTTTCTCGAAATTACGATATGTAGATATGTCTCCTTTTGTTTCCTTCTTAGCATGAAAAGCAAGGCTTTACAAAATAGATGATCATCAAATCTGAAATGTCTGTTGCCAGTTACACTAATAAATTGTTTCCAGATTATACCGCCATATAGCCATTTTGTTATTTAACTACAAAGCAATTGTCAGCCCTCCCCTTCCTTTGTAGGTGTTGTTAAACACCATTTCTCCCATAGTGCATTTTCAGTTCACACTTCTCTCAAGAAACCATTCATATATTGCTTTATATTACTGTCTAATTGCTTTATTATGCTGTATTGACTCTTTCTGCCCTCAAATCATTATTGATCAGCACTACCATAATTGTTCTACTTTTTCATGATACCGTATTTGACGATGAAGTCGTACGTTGTTAACAAATAATGAAATAGCAGGCTTTAAAATCATAGTTATAATGTTCTTTTTTTTTTCTTTCATTAGAGCTTAATTGCATTTCATTTCAGTATCTTATTTTCTTCCACTACTGCAGACATCACTGTGACTTTAACACACTCTCTCTATAAAATTTCTTTCTTAAGGAGGGCAGAAGTAAAAGAAGAGAAAGGATTAAATCGTTTGACAATTTCTTACCACTTACGAAAGGGCAAACACATTGCAACATCTTATTGGGGACAAATGACTGGTCTTCCATTCTTTGGTTCTCAGTAATAATAGTTGTGTTTAACTTTGTTAGTTAATACTTAGCAACACTTAAACTATGTCACTGATCTGCAAACAGAAATCTTGTGTGCAGTCTGTGCTATGTATGCTTCCCTTTTTTATGGAGCAGGAAACAAAGTTTCAAGGATGCTGAGAGTGACCTAAATCCGTGTCGTATGTGATATTTGACCCATCTCTTCTAAAGGTAAACTGACCACAGGCTTATTCTTCACTCACCCCCAAAGCCACATTTCTTGCCCCCTCTTTCCTTCAAAATCTGTATTCTTCATACGAGCTTTACATAAGCTTCCTTAAAATTTGATCAAGGTAAAATAATAATACAATCTTGGATTCTAATCCAAACTTTTTACCTAATTTAGGCAGATTATAAACTCTTTTGATACTCGGTTTGTTCAGTTATAATAACTGAAGGAAATATACATAGAAAGCACTTCTCATACATTCTTAAAAGTCACGTTTATGTATGATAATCAGTTTTGTTTTCAATTAATTGTGAGATAAGTTATTTAGATTTCAGTAACATAAATTACTTTTCATGGCATTCTTTTTTTTTTTTTAATTTTAACATTTATTCGTTTTTGAGAGACAGAAAGAGACAGAGTGTGAGTGGGGGAAGGGCAGAGAGAGAGGGAGACACAGAATCCGAAGTAGGCTCCAGGCTGTAAGCTGTCAGCACTGAGCCTGATGCAGGGTTCAAACTCACTGTGAGATCATGACCTGAGCCAAAGTCAGACCCTTAACTGACTGAGCCACCAGGTGCCCCCTTTTCAAGGCATTCTTAAAGAGACTTTTATGAAATCTCCTATAATGCTCATCGAATGCAGGAATCGAACTTACTACATCTAGTACTTACATTAAAGAAAATTCACCACTCTTAAGGCTACCAATTCTATAACTGTTAAAGGTTTACATAAAACCCTACATCATCTCACATCATTTTGGTATTAGTCACAAATGTTTGGTCTAGCGCTCCAGATTTCATTCTGTGGGATCACAGCTCAGTGGGAGAAAGCAGCTCTAAGCTTTCAATTTTTAGAACTATGTTACTTTTGGCTTCTTTATAGACATCTGGTATTTGTCTCTATCCATGGAAACAATACAAAAAAAAAAAAGGGAAACAGGGTTGTTATCTATTTAACTCAAACACAGAACATCATAAGTATCATTTCCAATCTATTCAAATGAATTGGATGGATTTTCTTTTATTTTCTTTTTAAAATACCTAGAACTACTCTAGTAAGGTTTTTGCCCCCCAAGTTCAAAACAAAGCTGTCACTTTAGTATACATAAAAATATCAACATGCTACAAAGTATCTACATATCCCTTTCAAATAATGGTTTACTTTATTCTAAACCAAAGAGAATTAAGGACAGTTATTTCCATCTAAATTGTAAATTAATATTTCAATAAATACAAAATTACTCAAGAGAACTTCTTGAAAGTTTAGTCTTACAACAGTATATTAGAATCAAACCAAATTATTCTCAATTGATCTCATATCATTCAAAGTAAAAAAATATGTAAATCCATTAAACATTCAGCATTAAAGGAAAGGAAAGGAGAGAATAAAGGAAGAGTAAAGGAAAACAAGTATGAAACAAAGAACGATGCATTCATTTGTGTGCAAGTATTTATAGTGTGTGAATCTGGAAAAAGTATGTTGTCCTGATCATTTTTTAAGTTTATTTAATTATTTTGAGAGAGACAGAGACAGCATGAGTGAGGGAGGAAAAGAGAGAGAGAGAGAGAGAGAGAGAGGAAGAGAGAGAGAGGGAGAGCTAGAGGGAGTCCAATGGGATAGACTTAAACCTCAAGCACATTGTCAACTAAAGTGAAATTTTTTTTTAACGTTTATTTATTTTTGGGACAGAGAGAGACAGAGCATGAACGGGGGAGGGGCAGAGAGAGAGGGAGACACAGAATCGGAAGCAGGCTCCAGGCTCTGAGCCATCGGCCCAGAGCCCGATGTGGGGCTCGAACTCGCAGACCGCAGATCGTGACCCGAGCTGAAATCGGACGCTTAACCAACTGAGCCACCCAGGCGCCCCTAAGGTGAAATGTTTTGATCACTGTAGAAGTAGTAACTACTACTGTATTTATTAAACCAATATGTACTCCACAGTGTTTCATAATATGACAATGTATACTTACAGTAGCTTGTAATTCCATATTTCCTATTATAACATGAATAGAATCAATCGTCATTTTTGGTATTATTCAGATGCTACAGAGACACAGAAAGTGTCTCTGAAAGTCAAAGTGAAAGAGCACACATTACCCTGAACAGTTTATAGCAGGACTTCTGCAGAACCCAAATTTTCAGTGATCCTGCTGAATTAAGAAAGTACTTGCAGTTTTGTCAAAGATTGATGTGATTCCAAAAAGAAACTCCATTTTTTAAGTTAATTTAGAGAGAGAGAGATAGAGACCTGTGCAAGTGGGGGAGGAGCAGAGAGAGAGAGAGAGAGAGAGAGAATCCCAAGCAGGCTCCATGCTTTCACTGCAAAGCCCAACACAGGGCTTGAACTCACAAACCCTGAGATCATGACCTGAGCCAAAACCAAGAGTCAGACACTCAGCTGACTGAGCCACACTAGCACCCAAAGAAACTCCAGTTTATATTGAAATGATGCTTCCTGAAGCACTCAGTAGTTTCTAAAACACATAGAAAATAGATGCGTCAAGAGTCAGAGACAATCAAATGTCTTCTTGATTTTTAAAACATGATGCTCCTGAAGTAACATTAAGACGACAAATCTTTGAAAAACTCTCCAATTGATGATGTATTTTGATGAAGGAGTTTGTGAGAGTTCTTTCCCTTTTCCCACCTGCCAGAATGTGGTAAAAGGGTGCACTTCTAGAATGATGACGTAAGGATCTCCGCACAAACTCCCCAGCAAAACAACCATAAATGGTGAAAGTTATTTTTAAAAATTATTAGGGCATTTAGCAAACGAATAAACTTTATTCAACAGAATCTACGGGGGTGCCCGGGTGGCTCCGTTGGTCAAGTGCCCAACTTCAGCTCGGGTCATGATCTAACGTTCGAGTTTGAGCTGCACATCGGGCTCTGTGCTGACAGTACAGAGCCCACTTTGTATCCTCTGTCCCCCTCGCTCTCCCCCTCCCCCACTCGTTCTCTCTCTCTCTCTGTGTGTCTCTCTCTCCCTCCCTCTCAAAATAAATAAATAAATAAATAAAAACTTTAAAAAAAAAAAAAAGGAAAAGGAAATCTATAAATCCAGTAAGGGAAGAGAATCTGGGGCATGTGAGCAAAGCCTGTTCTCTTTGCCCCACCAGACTTCGTCTCTTGGAGAAGACAAGGCTCTGCCCCCTGCTCTCAGTTTATGACTGCAGAGATCTCTCTGGGAAGGACGTACGAGAAGCATTTCTTACGGCTCCCACCTCTGTACTGGCTGAGGCAAATTTCAAGCAAGTGCAACCAAAATTTTGAGAGCTTCCTTCCTCCCCACCACCCACACTTGGGGCACAGTCTCTATTCCAGGTGTGGTTAGGTAAGAATGCTGAGGCCCGATTAAAAAAAAAAAAAAAAAAAAAAAAAAGATACAGCAGGTAACTACTAATCTCAGGCTCCAACATCTAATCTGCAGCTGCAGTCAATCCATGCTAAATTTAGTCCATCCCCTTTAGGATTGTTCAAGTCCAATTACTGTTCCTAACAAACGTGAATGAAGGCGGCTGTGAGAGCAACTCCCCTAGTCATTTCTTCAGAATCTTCGTCCTTGTCACATTAGTTCCCAGCTGTGACATCCTGGTTCCCGCCTGGTTCTCAGTCAGACATGGAAGTGTCCTCTTTGTCCCTGATGGTTGCGCAACATCTCATTTTTGTCCCTTAAAAAAAAACAAAACAGGGAGAGTGGTATAAGGAAGTGATCAGTAGTGACACAAATTCGGATCTAAAGCCGAATTGAGTAAGTGATTCTGGACAGGTTGCTTAACCTGTTTCTCCCCCCAATGTTCTGTTCTGTAAAATAATGATAATAATAGAAAATATGCCATAAGATTGTTGTATTTAATATATAAAAATTACTTCAAATAGTGTCTGGATCTAGATGCATTTGTTGGATCTATGCCTGATACAATATTAAAACTCTACCTTTAATACACGTACAATTTTTCAAATATGATCTTTACAACTACTATATTGTGAGCCAGTATTATATTTTTTAACAAAAGAGAAAACTGAGGGCCAAGGATATTAAATTCTATAACTAAATATCACCCTGAAGATATCAAAGTCAAGAATTGAACCCGGATCTGCTGAGATTTCAAAACATAAGTCTCTCACTTAAGTTATTATTATTGTTGTATACAGTCCTCAACAATAATTCACAGATACACAGAGAGAGAATGATAAGCAAGCCCCATGTTCAGCATGGGGCCCGACATGGGGCTCCAGCCACGACACCAGGAATCATGACTTGAGCCGAAATCTAGAGTCAGACATTCACCCGACTGAGCCACCCAGCCGCCCCATACACCATTTTAAAATAGAATGATCAAAGCATCAATCACTCTATAATGATCCCAAAACCTCTGTCAAGAAAACACCTATTTAAAACGAATTCTATTTTATAAGGATGTGAGTCACTGGCTTGGTGAATGATTCAGTTTTTTATAACTATTCTAAGTGCTTTATTTTCATTAGCTTTTATAAGAGGGGAGGTATCCACCTTCTTAGCATGGGGCAAGAGAAATTTTCCTCATTATTATTCAGTCTTTATTCTATTGAGTATAAAGGGGACCTGTCAAAGATCCAAAGAAATATATGAAGAAACTTTTTTTCTAACTTTTTCCTATAAATACACTTTCTCTCTCTCTGTTTCTTTCTTTGTCACACATATATACACATACATTCATATATATGCACATATCCACACACATGTACACATACATATACATAGCTGTACATACACATAAATGTGCATGTGGATAAAAATCATATATGGGAAATTAAAATTTCAAAAAACTTAAAGGAGAAAATTTTCATACTTTTCACGTTGTACTGATTTTATAGCACACTTTTCAAGTCTTTACAATGACTATCCTATTCTTTGTTCATCTATAACATTTTTAATTCTTTTTAAGTTTTATTTATTTTTGAGAGACAGAGAGAGACAGAGCATGATTAGGGGAGGGGCAAAGAGAGAGGGAGATACAGAATCTGAAGCAGGTTCCAGGCTCTGAGCTGTCAGCACAGAGCCCGACGCGGGGCTTGAACACACGAACTGGGAGATTTTGACCTGAGCCGAACTGGGAAGCTCAACCTGCTGAGCCCCCCAGGCATCCCTATGAGATTTTTAAATACAAAAATATATCCTTACCAACAGAATGCTCTTGAAATAGACTGTTGCTCTAACCTGGGTTAAAACCAGACTGTACTAATTAGTTTTGCATTACTTAGCCTCCTTGGGTAATTTTTAGTGCCTTAATTTATAAAGTAGATATCATGACATTAGTAACTACCTCAGAGTCTGATGAGAATTAAATTAGTTTCTGCAAAATTATTAGAACAGGACATGGCACATGACATTTGTTTCTCTCAACTATTCTGTTTTCCTTAGATTTGACTTGCTGAGGCTCTGTTACTTAACTTCACTATGTGTGAGTTCATTATCATTTCTACGTCTTTTGTTTTTTTCACCAATAGTTTAGAAATATTTCAGTTAGGTTTCTTTGCCATCTCATGACTACTACAATCACTCTCACATTATTTTGACTTTGATCTATCATGGATATAAATTTTACTGTAAGGATAGCTCTTCCTTTTTTCTCCCTACTGTTCACTTTTTGTCTCAGTGTATTGTTGTTTGTACACTTTGGTCTCTGTATTTTCACCTCTTCTTTTGTTTCTTTCTTTGAGTATTTCATATTGCTTCACCTTCCCTAACGATGCTGAATCTCTTATATCATCTCTATGATCAATCTCTTTTTTTTTCAATTTTTTTTAAATGTTTATTTATTTTTGAGACAGACAGAGACAGAGCATGAACGGGGGAGAGTCAGAGAGAGAGGGAGACACAGAATCCGAAGCAGGCTCCAGGCTCTGAGCTGTCAGCACAGAGCCTGACACGGGCTCGAACTCACGGACCACGAGATCATGACCTGAGCCGAAGTCGGACGCTTAACCGCCTGAGCCACCCAGGCGCCCCCAATCTCTTTTTTTTTTTTTTTGACTGGAGGAGAATTTTCTGACCCCATCTTTGCCAACAGACAGTAGACATGGATTTTTCCTTGGGCTCTCTCGTTTCTATGAGGGGCCTAAGAAAATAGAGATATGAAATCAGCAAAACAAGGGGCACCTGGGTGGCTTAGTCGGTTAGGCACCTGACTCTTGATATGACTCAGGTCATGATCTCCCGGTTCATTAGTTGGAGCCCCATGTCGGGCTCTGAGCTGACAGGGCAGAGCCTTCTTGGGATTCTGTTTCTTCCTCTGGCTCTCTGCCCCTCCCCCACTCTCACTCTCAGACACACACACAATCTCTCTCTCTCTCTCTTAAAGTAAATAAATAAACTTAAAAAAATTCAAAATTAAAAAATGAAGAAAAACAGAAAGCTTTTCATGTTTAAAGCTGGAGGACTAGTTGATCCACACTTTTGAATCTATTTGTTGTGCCTACAAGTCACAGAGACGACCTTGGATGGTAGAGGACCTGCTCTTATTCCTGATTATTTATTTTATTCTTAGGAAGGGATACACTAAAATTTACCACACCTAATATGTCTTTTCTCTACCATGAGAGCTTTAGTTATGAAGACCTCACTGGACTCTCCTCCCATCAAACTGTAAGGAAGGCTCTCCGAATGGTCCAAGAATTTTCTACTTCAAAAGGCAACTTTGTCGGGGCACCTGGATGGCTCAGTCAGTTGAGCCTCCGACTTCAGCTCAGGTCATCATCTGGAAGTCAGTGAGTTCGAGCCCTGCATTAGGCTCTGTGCTGACAGCTGGGAGTCTGGAGCCTGCTTCAAATTCTGTCTCTCCCTCTCTCTGCCCCTCCCCCACTCATGCTCTCTCTCTCTCTCTTTGTGTGTTAAAAATAAATAAAAACATTTAAAAATTGTAAAAAATTTTAAAAAAGGCAACTTTGTTGCAAAAGTATGATAACCAGGAATTTTCACCGGTAGAAACTCTGATATCTAAGACAATGGGTAACGTTATAAGAATCTTCCAGAATTCCCAAGGTCAGCAGGTATTTCCTCTTTTTCACATAGCGCCATACGCCTAAACCACTAAACAGTAAACAGGCTTCTCCATGCAAACCAATAGGTTTTATGTTATATGACCATTCCCTTCCTATTTTAGCAACAGCTGTAGCATTAGTTTTCTTGTTAGAACTTGCAGGGTTATATTTTTTGCTGTTTTATTCTTGAATAGTTCTTTGGGCAACTGAATAAATTTTATCCTTTGGCAAGTTGGTGTATCTATTGGAATGCTCAAGTTCTATGCTATTGATCAGGTGATGGATTCATGCCCCTCTCTTCCATTAGTAATTGCACTATTTTGAATAAATCATATTTCTGGAAATTTCAGTCTTTTCCCCCACCTTGAAAAAATTATTTAAACACAGCAATCGTAAAGGGGTAAAGGTGTTTCATGAAAATTGTGGCTTATTTCGTTCAACTTTTAACGTCCTAGGAAGATGGTTTTTAAAATTGTGTTCACTTTTGCATTTTGTAAACTTCTAAAATAAGTTTTGAGATATATGTGTTGTTTTGCTTCCTTTTGAGTTTTAAGTCCTCGGAAAAATGACGAGTCTTGCGGTCTAGAAAGATTTCAATTCTGGAATGTGATAAAGAGATGAAAAGCTGAAAAATGGAATATATGACTTGCAGCGGGAAAGGACTGTATTTATTTTTATCACATTCTTTAAGACGACAACTACTGTGTGAAGTTAGAAAATCTTCTCAAGGACAAAAGAGAGGAGTCTGATTCAATTGATGTTCAAAAGTCATATATTTTTTATAACTTCTATATAAATCCTAAGATGCTATTTTAGACACGAATAAAAGTGTTTTCTTTAAAACAAACAATGCAACTGGGCTTTAAGAATGTCTTTTCTGAGAAGGTAACTCTGAATCTTTAAATAACTTACCTTTCAGTAAAAGATAGCCATGGGATATGTTCACAAATGAACACATCATTTATAGCATGTAAAAGCCAAAGTTAGTGTTTTATTCATTGAAAATCATGAAACTGTCATGAAATTGCCTTAAAAGCTTTTTCAGAAACACGGTCTCTTGTTTATTTACTAAAGAACAACTGATATAAAGAACTGTATTTGAGAAGTGAACCACAAATGTATCTCTCAAAGACCTCTATAATCTTCTAGCTTTTCCCTTGAAAACCACAACACTCCCAAAATATTCTGGTAATTTCATATAAAAATGTTCAGTTGAACTACCAACTATAAAGCAGAACTACAATACAGCAGCCACAGCGATTTAGAAATGAAACTGTTTTTCCTTTCAGAATGAGACAAGCATTATGGTGGTAAAATTGTATTTTCTATAATATAAGACACGGATCTCCATAGTAGATTTAGGAAAATCCTCTTTTGTGTCATATATACCTCAGCATCCTCATGAAAAATGCTACAAAAATTTTTAGGGCCTGTCCTATCACCCTCCTCTTAATTCCTCATTATAAAAGGGCTGGTGACAATGAGAAACAAAATAAAAACTTTAAATCCAGGAATTGCATTTCAATGTTTGTAGTTTTGCTAAATCATAACCTCTATCATCTATCACAGAATTCTGTTCATGAAAAACAAATGTTGAGATGAGAAAGAAGGTCTTTTCTTTATTTATTGATTATCGTTGTGTCCTTCCCAGAATAAAAGGAGTCTAATGAGACAAGAATTACTACTGCACACAACACACACACACACACACACACACACACACACACACACAATATGTGGTACAGGTTAAAAAAAAGTCTAGCTATGATTTTCTTGGTACTGCAACCATGTAAATGGTCTTATTAATTGGGTTAATATAATACAATAGGCATTTTTGTTCTGAAGGTATGTTGTGATAGGAACTCTGTGGCCGGAGTTATGGTTGTTAATAGTTGTTTTAGTATTGAATTGTCATTTGGAGTGATTTCACCAACCCCTACTCGCTACTTTTGGATATAGAACAGATCACTGGTTAAAGGGAGAAATTATTGCATGACTAAGACATGTCCTGGAAAAAAGGCAGTCACCAGATGAGAAGTTTTTGGATATGAGGTAGCAGCAACCCAGAGAAGTATTGCAAGGTACACAGGAAGATCAAATTCTATAAAAGGACATGGTTGGATGTCCCTCATGGCCCAGCAATGCGGTGCTTTGAGAAATAGTTACGAACATATTGAACGTGTATATACATACAGGGATGCAAAGAATGCTTCAGACTCCAAAAGACCACTCTCAAAGCCTACAGTGGCAATGTCTGAATTTGGAAAAGCAAAGGTGTCAATGCAGGTTGAAAATTTGTTTGGGAAGTATAGGACTGACTTTCAACAGCAATTGTGGAGACCAAAGAGACCAGCATACCCAATACTAAGTGATCCATCAATCATTTGCATCAGGCTTGTCACCTAAGTCAGAACTCTGGAAGAACCTGGGAACATTTTTTGAATGTTTATTAATTGTGGGGGGAGGGGGAACAGAAAGAGTTGGAGACACAGAATCCAAAGCAGGCTCCAGGCTTTGAGCTGTTAGCACAGAACCCAACGCAGGCCTCAAACTCACAAGCCGACCTGAGATGAAGTTGGATGCCTAACTGACTGAGCCACCCAGGCACCCCAAACCTGGGAATTTTCAATAAGCAATCCAAATTATGTGGCTCAGTCGGTTAAGCATCCGACTTAGGCTCAGGTCATGATCTCACAGTTCATGACTTGGAGCCTCACATCAGGCTCTGTGCTGGCAGCTCAGAGCCTAGATCCTGCTTCCGATTCTTTGTCTCCCCCTCTCTCTGCCCCTCCTCTGTTCACACTCTGTCTCTGTCTCTGTCTCTCTCTCAAAAATAAACATTAAACTAACAAAAAAAAAATCCAAATTAACCTCATATATGCTGAGATTTGAAAACTATTAGATTACACTTCCCCGTCCCCTCTATACTTGAGCAGGATGAGTTTGGGCAAATAAGAAGAAAGGAGATTTAAAAGGAAGCATACTTTATTTTGTGTAAATAAGACTAACAGACACTGAACGGTTGCTTGGTAAAAAAAAAAAAAAGTTGATGCTTTATTTATATGCTTAAGTTTGTGGAGCAAATCTATGCAGTTCATATCCATTTATTATCAAGCATGTCTTCTCACTGCTTCACAGAGTTGCCATTTAAAGCACTATTTAATCTTGTTTGCAGTGAGAGGTTATATATCTATATGTTTATAGATCGATAGATACATAGATGGATAGATAGATAGATAGAGATACAGATATTTGCTTTCATCTATGAAGAAATCTTCTCCAATTATACAGATTCAAACCCTATCTATCTCTCAGGATGCAACCCAATTTCAACTCCTCCATGAAGCTGTCAACTAGAGGGAAGATTTACTTCTTTTGAACTCCGGTATCATATTACCTAGTCCTTTCATGTGGTTTCATAACCTGTTACCAGAACTTATCAGTCACAACACATTCTTAAAGCAAGCAAGACCCCACCGAAAATAAACAATATATGGAAGATGGACAAAAGTTTGGACAGACGTAGAACTCCTTTTCAGGTCATTGTTCAAAGGCCTTTATTAATCACACGTGAGAAACTAACCAAAGGCCAGGCAAATGTAATTGCCTGAGTGATTGGTATCAGGTTCTAAAATCAAGGATGTGGAGGAGAGAAACTGGAGAGGATGGTGTATATACCGAGATGCAAGGGAGAAGTCCCAAAAGGTATGTTACGGTGAGTCTGTTTATCAAGATCATAAATAACTTTTTGGCGATTAAGTTGTATGATATTTTCACATTCTTGAGTTGAGAACCATAGAAGTAAAGTATTTCTAACTAATTTTTGTTAACTTAGAATGCCTCAGATCTAGATTCCAATGTTTCAAGATCATAAATCAGGAGGCTTCACAGGACAAGATGATTTGAAATTAGAATTTGACGAGAGGAAGTTCTTATCACTTTTTGTCTTTTCTCAGTAACTACATTGTAAATCCCTTAAGATTATCATTTATTCATTTTTTAATTAATTAATTTATTTTGAGAGAGAGAGAGAGAAAGCACACACATGTGCAGAGGAGGGGGAGAGAGAGAAGGAGAGAGAGAATCCCAGGCAGGCTCTGCAGTGATCTCACAAACCATGAGCTGAAATCAAGAGTCAGCTGCATAACCGACTGAGCCACCAGGTGCCCTGATTTGCTTCTGATTGAACCCCCTAATACTATCCCCAATGTTCTTAGTGCTACGTATTTCACAACCAAGGGTCTAAAATATATTTTAAATTAATGATTGAACAACAGTATTTTCTGAAATAAAACTCTAAAAATACTTCTCAGTCATACAGAAATCAAGTCACAGTGATATAACACGAAGACTTAGGCACTATTTCTTATCACCCCTTACTTAGAAATCAAATATAATAAAAATTTTTATAGAAAGTGCCATCTTTATGACTATTGATAATTATATATAAAGATACATGTTTAAATGTATATGGATATAGATATTCCTTCCATTAATAGCCCTTGCATTAATGTTTAATACATTACAATTCTGTATACCCATGTTCTATAAAAGTTGTCTGCTTTATTATCAATAAAAATATTACTTATAAGATAGGGAATGGGGTGGCAATAATTTCTTCTTTCTACAGAAGAGTTGGATTCCTTTCCATGTAATTGCATGATTTTTAAGATAAGCTCTTCACCATGAGTGAAAAAGCAGATAATATTCAACTTGCAGGTGGAGCTGTGTTCCAAGAGCCCAATGTGAGTCAATTATTTAGAACTAAGGAAGCGTATAATTGCAGAAACGATTATGTACTGGTGCAAACTCACAAAATCTTATTAATATCCAATAAATAGTAATAGTATGAATTAATGTATACCTGAACGAGTTTCTAAAATTGTCTCCATGGACATTCAGGGAGAAGACAATTTAATGATATCATTTGACTGTTTGGAAGAGATCGTCCCACCCTCTCCCCTTCCCAGGTGGCGGTTTTCCCAGCAGGGACAATAGAAAAGAAATTCACTTTTTGGTTAAATACTTCCGGTCACCAGTGATTTACTAACTCTTTTATTGTCATAACAGCAACCAAAAGTGGTTCCCTAAATTTCCATATACATCTGCAAAAGAAAGGATGTCTTTCTGTCAATCTCCGCTCCATGTTTCGCAAACAGTAGTTGACAATCATTTTAAATTAATTACAACCCCTGTGAAGGCAGGAACAATGGTAGCTGTAAGAGCCCTGACTCCAAACAGAGTGCTTATCATATTGCCGATCACAGACTATGTACTCAATAAGTATATGCCAAATGCATATTTGCTTGGTTCATTTAATAATGTATTGAATAAGGGGTGCGTGGGTGTCTCGGTAAGTTGACTGTCCAACTCTTGATTTCTGCTCAGGTCATGATCCCAGGGTCATGGGAGGCATGGAGCCTCACATCAGGCTCCCTGCTCAGAATGGAGCCTGCTTAAGATTTAAGATTCTCTCTCTCTCTCCCTCTGCCCCTCTACCCCGCTCATGCTCTCCCTCTCTAAAAATAAGTAGAATAAGTAAATAAATAGGTAAATAAATAAATAAACAATTGAATGAAAAGCGTAGGATAAGAACTGAAATTCTATGTCCCCTTTGATAGAAAGTTGACTACTGTTAAATCAGAAACTTATTTACCAGTTTTCTGAAGTCAAGACGTTTGTCAGATACCTTTTATTGGTGGATAAACTGGATCACAGAATGTTGTAACCATTCATGAAAACAAAATCGTATTTTCCAAAAAGAATGCCGCACATTTGGTGTCCTTTCCTTTGACGTATTTGCTACCTTCCTGATTCAATATATGCTGTGTGTGTTTCATTCAGTTTTAAGGCTTGTTAGTGTTTCAAATATGCTTTAAAATAGAGAACAAGATTCCAGTGTGTGTTTTCTAAAAGGTTACACATTGCATACCCATCTTATAAAAGCATACAGATAGTGTTTCCTCTTAGATTGAAGGACTGCCATAATGGACACAGCGACATTGTTTCTGAATCAGCAGTAAGGGGAACAGTGTTGCCA
This sequence comes from Prionailurus viverrinus, assembly GCF_022837055.1. Lineage (NCBI taxonomy): Eukaryota > Metazoa > Chordata > Mammalia > Carnivora > Felidae > Prionailurus > Prionailurus viverrinus. The sequence goes on from NC_062564.1 coordinate 92,469,150, forward strand.
TTAGCGTGACAAGGGCTAAAGCAATTAGATTTAAACTTGATGAAATAGCTGTACCATCCATTTACTAGATCATGTTGAAACATTTCCACATCCTTTTATGTGTTTGTAATGGCAGGTGCCCTGTGTGTTAGCCCTAGTGTTCTTTGCTGGCACCCTGACTTGTAACCGTGCATACAAAGAACACATTATAGCCTTGAGAGACTGATTATCTCTATTGTCACATCTCTCCATGGTACTGTATAATTGTTTCAGCTGCAAGTATATTGCTGAAATGCTTAGTACTGCACACTGGATGAATGTCTGCTCAACCTTCCAAAATGCTAGTGATTATACAAAGGGGAAAGGAAGTCCCTTTAGAGGCATTAAGGTTGCAGTGCGTTCTTTATGTGCTGACCTGTAAAAACACAGATGTTGTTGCCAAAACAAACAAATCAAATGAAAAATTCATACAGACTACCTGGTGAAGAAGATTTGTCTTCAGTGATTTGGACTTGATATGGCAAAGGAATGATTGTATATGCCATAAATACATTGTGGTCTGAATAGATAAAAATAAACACTACCTTAATAATTTGGTTATTGGATGTTTGCTGTTATCTTTTATTATTATTTTTTCATTACTTCATATGGATAATGCCCATAGATAAGTCCATCACTAGCTGCTAATGGCATAAGATATCACGAATGAATTCCTTTTCCTAAAAGTATATGTGTGTTTGAATTTGAAATATATTACTTTGAATTCTTAAAAACAAGAAGAGACGTAAGCAAACTGATTCAAATTATAATTTTTTCCTTAATTAATCAGATCTTGCTTAAGCTTTACCAGATGTTTTTAGAGTTGTATGTAATTATGACTAAGTGAAAACACAGTACTTTGGATTATTAAATGGGACCTGAAACCAATGATCTTCTAATTATCCTGATTTTCTGCTTGTGTGATAGCTAGACCACGCTTAGATTGGTTTCAGACTAAAGTAGGGATAGATTTATAATATCAGTATTTAAAAGAGTAGCACCTTGGTAAAGAACTGAAAAAAAAAAAAGTACAGAACTGATACAATTATATTGGTGTCTATATTTTGAAGCTAGTAACCTGGCCAAAGTGAGGGCAAGATGAATCATTAACAGTTACAAAATTAAGTTATGATCAGGGACTAAAAGATTAATATTTTAAATGTAATCATCTAGATATCATTATGTATGTGCCATATAGTTGAAATCAACATACATGGACTACAAATATTTTAGTAAATATTGCAATACAGTGGAATATGATGTATTATACCATCTTTTGACTCTGAATAAATGCTTCCATTTAATGAGAAAATGCAATGGCACCATTTCTGGAGGCTGCCTACTCTTCTTCAATTTTCCTGCTGTTTCTATGATTAAATATTTTCTTTACAGGCTCTAATTTGTATGCCAGTGTGGTTCTGGATTGACAGGTAAATTACCCCTTATAAACATTAAGAATATTCACCAGATAAACTATTATACTAAAAACCATCACAGAGCTTAGAGTTTTTTCTTGACCTTAGTCATGAAAAGTATTACTTTTGAATCTACAGTGGAAATAAGCATAAATTATAACATCATTTAAAAGAGCGATTTCCCCCTCCCATATAATAGAATACATAAGAAAGCCAAACTCTCAAAAAAAGAAAATAACTAAGCCCTCATTCTCCACTTTTGAAATCAGCATGCACAACCTCCAATTAACTGCAAAATCTTTGTATATGACCCAGGCAATAGAATATACACCAATTGTTACCTTTGATCTTCCAGAGAGTTCTATTTATGGATTTGGCTGTGGTGTGTGCCAAATATAATTTTGGGTTTTACTAGATTTTTTTTTTCCGTTGTAACATATTTCATTGTTCTTTCTATAGAGATTTATATCCATGCCTTCCTAAGGCAAGTATTGGACTGGCAATTGGAAAGTAGTGTAGGAGGTTACATGAATGTTTCACTTTGGTCACAAATAAAAATTGTGAGCATCATCAGAAGGTTCCATATAACTTCTAAGGAATTTATATTACATATATTATTAGGGTAAAAGTTCTTGCTATATTTATATAGTTATATTTTTACATAGTTATATTTCTACAAAGTCATAGTTATAATTTATTTATATATCTATATACATTTCAATGATAATATTTATAATAATATTATTAACTAACTGGATATTTTTCAATACCAAAAGTTTAAGTGTCTTTATATATATTGACCTACAACAAAAGAATGGTGAAAGTAATAATATAAAATACCTACTTTATTATACAGAAATGTAGGCACAAAAACAAGTTAGGGTAAATTCCTACTTTTTGTATACTACAAATATCTGATTATTTGTATAAGTGGGCTGAAATCCACTGCTGTGTCTACCAATGGTAAACCTATATCAGATCAGCCATTTATTATTTCTCATTTGGAGAATGAAGAGTGATGAGAAAAAGACATCTTCTCTAAAACTCTTCATTTAAAATTCACATATATATCTACATTGGCTATTTAATATTCCTGCTTAATAATTTTAAAATCATTTCATCAGTTTCCATTTCTGCTTTCCTAAATGAGATGTTGTATAAAAGAGAAATAAAAGGATACTGGCATTAATATAGTAAAAATTTGTTATACTTATCTGTTAAGTCCTACAAATACATTTCTCAAATGTATGAGTAAATATGAATGTCTGTCTGTCTTTAGAGCTCCTCACTTTCCAAATGAGGAAAATTTCTCAAATGAGAAATAGAAAACTGCTGATATGATATGGATTTATCAGCAATAAAGGCAGTACTAGCTTTCAGCACATATACATAAATGGCTAATTATTTGTTATACAAAAAGTTTAAATTCACTCTAACTCTACCGATACATCTGTATATCTGTATACACCACACACACACACACACACACACACACACACACACACACAGAGTCAAACCTCATAACACCATTTTGCTTTAAATGGAGAGCATGTAAAGTATATTTGTCTGGTACAATGGCCCTAACCCTGTTTCTAACAAGAAATATGGTCTCAGTCAATCATATCATTTCTCTTTAAATCCCTGTTTCTAACAAGAAATATGGTCTCAGTCAATCATATAATTTCTCTTTAAATATTAGTTTTCACCTCGGTTAAGAATAGACAACGATTAAGTAAAAACTTTTTTGATGGAAACATTATCAAAACACTGTTTGCTTTGAAATGTCTGTTATTTACATGTAAATAATTTTTTTCATGTTTATAAAAATGTACAATTTATTCAGAATAATATTCCTCTACATGTTTTTTTAAGTTAAACTTTAGAGAAAAGGTAAAATTAGGACGTGAAAGCATTTACACTTAAAGCATGCAATACATCATATATACAATGTCATATATGGAAATTAATACTATGTCTGGGTAGTTATTAACATCTATAAAAATGTAGTCCTATGCACACTACTGTGATGATTTGAGAAAGTGCTCTTGGTCCAGTGCCACCTACTCGTTTTAGTACAATGTTTATGCTTCTTAGTGATCATATTAATACACCCAACAAGCCCTATCTTCACTCCCCTACTATAAGATAGTCTGGCAAATATTCCAAGTGTTCACTTGGGAGCCCTGAGATAATATACTTCAGGAATAAAAGAAAACTAGAAATACATCAGCTCACACAAGAACTAAAACTCAGCCTTTTTTCTATTATGTTTATTTTTAAGAGAGAGAGAGACAGAGTGCAAGTTGGGGAGGGGCAGAGAGAGAGGGAGACACAGAATCCGAAGCAGGCTCCAGGCTCTGAGTTGTCAGCACTGAGCCCAACATGGGGCTCAAATTCACGAATCATGAGATCATGACCTGAGCCGAAGTCCAATGCTCAACAGACTGAGCCACGCAGGTGCTCCTGGAAGTCAGCTTTAAACAGCTTAATCCTTATTGGATTAAGATGATTTGCCCCTTGAACAACAGCCTGGCCAAAACAAAATTAATTTTTCTCTGGAGGAAAGTCACAACATCGAGAAGTTTTAATCATCTTTATACTTTGTTTTATGAGATATTGTATAATGAATAGAAAATTATCAAATAAAAATTAACAAAAATAGAAAAAAAAGATAATCAAAATAGAGCCAAAAGAGATATAGATACCAAACAGAGATTTCAAATTGTCTGTAATTAATATTTTACAATATAAATGGATACATGGTGTCTTCTACAAAAATGTGAAATATTTAAAATAATCAAGTGGCAGTTATATACATAAAAAATGCATATAATAATATTAGGAACTCATTCCATGGCATTATTATTAGATTAGACTTAGCTGAATCAGTGAATTGAAAAATAAATTAGAAAATGTCCAGAATGAAGCACAGAACTATAAATTAGTTAAAACAATACCAAAGAGCCTGCAAAGAAAATTATGTTACTTCATTAAACAGTCCAGTAAACATTTCATTAGAGTCTCAAAAATAAAAGATAGGAAATCGGAAAGAAGTAATATTTGAAGTAATGATAGTAGTCAAAATAATGTTAACAATTGCCGACAGTTATAAAACCACAAATTCAAAAACAATTACAGAATACAAAATGATAACTACAGAGAAAACTATACCTAGACACATCACAGTGAAACAAAAAACAAAAGACAAAAGACACACCCAACAAGTGCTAAAGTACTAAAGTACCCAAAGGAAAAGGATTTTATCTTCTATGAAACTGTAATAAAACTGATAGCTAATTTTTTGACAGGGAAAAAATAAAATCTACAGTTAGAAGATAATAAAATAATGTCTTCAAATTATTTATAGAATATAACTGCCAGGCTAACATTCTATCCCCACCTAAAACATGCTTCAAAAAGGAAAGGAAAATAAACACACTTACTGACAAACAAAAGATCTGAAAGTACCTCTACTGAGCTGTAATAAGTTAAGGATGCATGCTGTAAACTCCTGAGTAACTCCTGGAAATAATAATGAGCTTCTAAGATTAAAAATGAAATAATAGAAACACTGAATTCATCCAAAAAAAAAAAAAAGGCAAGAAGGTAGAAAAAAATGTGTATGAATACAAGAAGAGATAGAGAATCAAGTAAAAATATGGTTTATTAATTTATTTATTTATGATTTTAAAGAAAAAGAGTATGTGTGTGCATAAGCAAGGGTGCTGTGTAGTGTCAGAGGGACAGAAAGAAAGAGAGAGAGAGAGAGAGAGAGAGAGAGAGAGAGAGAGAATCCTAAGCAGGCTCCATACTCAGCAGGGAGCCCAATGTGGGTTTGGATCCCTGGAGGCTGGCTGGGATCATGACGTGAGCTGAAATCAGAAGTCCGATACTTAACCTACTGAGTTATAGCGGTGCCACAAAATATAGTTAATTTAAATAAAAACATATCAACAATTAAATTTAATGAACCGAGTCTAAATGCACTACTTAAAAGAGTAGAGAAGATTGGATCAAAGAACAAAATCTAACTATGTATTTATATGAGATAAATGTCAAATACATACATACATACATACATACAAGAAATTCATAAATAAGAGTTAAAAATATATATGCATTATGCCAACACTAAGCAAGTAAAAAACTGCTGCGTATACACTCATATCAGCCAAAACACAGCTTATGAATAGAAACATTATTAATTTTGACGAGCTTCATTTAATAATCCTAACAGTATCAATCTATCAGGACGTTATAAAAATTCTAAACTTACACGAACTCACTTCAGTTATCTTTTCCTGTGTAACAAAACTACCAGCAAGTATAGCGCTTTGAATAATGATTTATTATTTGTCATGATTCTGAAGGTTGACTGAGCTCAGCTGAGTAATTTTCATTCAGATTCTCCCGAGATTGTCACCACATAGCAGCTGGTGCTGGTGCCACCCGAAAGCTCAACTCGACTGGACGTCTGACATGCTTCACTTATAAGACCGACAGCTATTCTGGCTCCTTCCCCGGGGGGTGTAGATGGAGCTGTGCACTGGAGAACCCGCATGTCTCCTCGCATGAGTCTTGGGCTTCTCACAGGATGGTGACTGGGGAATGTTCCAGGAATCTGAGGTAAAGCTGAAACCTTCTCATGGTCAGTCTTGTAATTCCTAGAGCACAGTTTCCACAACGTTCAGTTAGTCAAGCAATTCACTGAGGCAAGATCAGAGTAAGGAGAGCAGCAATTAGACTCCCTGTCTTGATATGAGAACAATGCACACCCAGAGAAAAGAAATTGACTGTGGTATCATTAGAGACGGTTCAGTATGGAATTTTATAATATAGCCTCAAAATACATTTGTAAAAATCGATGAAAATGTAAAGAGAAATAGATAATCATACAACCACATCATAGTTGATGAATGAAAATAGATTTTACTTTAATTTGGGAATGAAACAAATAATCCTTCTACTCAACATTTTACTGAAAATACCAATTTATACAGTAAGACAAGAACAAAAAATGAAATAGAGAAAAACTGAAAAAGACGAAATAAAATATCCATGATTTTCATTAGACATGTTGTGTATGAAGAAACTGCAAAACATTCTTAAATATGCTATCAGAATAGATTGGTGAGTATGGCACAACCACTTGATACAAGAGAAATATAAAAATCTCTATTTTATTTTCATAGTTAGTATTTTGCAACAATTAAAATTTAAGTGTAAAAATCCTGCCACTTAAAATAGCACTGAAAAACACGAAATACCTAGTAATAAATCTAACATAAGTACAAGTCGTATGCACAGAAAGTGACAAAACATTATTGAAACAAATGTAAATCCATCTAAATAAACAAGGTATATTCCATTTCATTAATATTAATTCTAAATTATTCTTAATATTAACATTCCATTCTTAATATCGTTAAGATATCAGTACTCTCATGAGATTCTAATCATGTTGTCAGTTAATTTCACAAGCTCATCCTATAATATATATAGAAATATGAATGTTCAAGGTTAGCCAAAATAATTTTTAAAAAATCAAAACTGAAAACATAGATCACTGGTTATCAAATCTTATTATAAAACTATGATAATTAAAACAGCAAGGAATTATTACACGTAAAGCAATATATGACCAATATAACAGAAAGTGTTCAGAAACACACAAATGTAAATATGGAAACTTGATTTATGACAAAAGTAACATTATGGAGGAATTGAGAATGGATAGTTTTCAATAACTGGTTCACATTCTTATGGAAAAAAAATGATTTTGACCTATAAAGAAATTATACAGTGAAGTCCAAACAGCTACATTACAGATCTTAACTTCAACATTGGAAAAGAAAGCTTTTATTTTTTTATTTTTATTTTTCAAATAAAGTCTTTAAAGGAAAAGATAAGAGAATATATTTATTACCAAACTTTAACAATGTTGTTTAATCACAATGCATAAAGCACTATCTATATAATAAAGTATTTAAAAATTGGACTATAGGGGCGCCTGGGTGGCGCAGTCGGTTAAGCGTCTGACTTCAGCCAGGTCACGATCTCGCGGTCCGTGAGTTCGAGCCCTGCGTCAGGCTCTGGGCTGATGGCTCAGAGCCTGGAGCCTGTTTCCGATTCTGTGTCTCCCTCTCTCTCTGCCCCTCCCCCGTTCATGCTCTGTCTCTCTCTGTCCCAAAAATAAATAAAAAACGTTGAAAAAAAAAATAAAAAAATAAAAAAAAAATTGGACTATAATAAGAGTTTCTTTTTTTTTTTTTTTTTAATTTTTTTTCCAACGTTTTTATTTATTTTTGGGACAGAGAGAGACAGAGCATGAACGGGGGAGGGGCAGAGAGAGAGGGAGACACAGAATCGGAAACAGGCTCCAGGCTCTGAGCCATCAGCCCAGAGCCTGACGCAGGGCTCGAACTCACGGACCGCGAGATCGTGACCTGGCTGAAGTCAGACGCTTAACCGACTGCGCCACCCAGGCGCCCCTATAATAAGAGTTTCTATACCAAAAAGAAAAAAGGAAAATAGGCACCATTGAAATGAACGGGCAGCCATAGTAATGGGAAAAGATATTTTCAACATGTAAAAAACAACAACAAAAAAAAAAACGCTTGTGTCCACAATATATTTATCACAGCCCTATAGATCACTTAGGAAAATATATAAATAAATATTAAATAATATATAAATGAGTATATAAATGGGCAAAAGAATGAAACAGGCACATCACAAAGCAACATATCTAAATGGTCAATAAACATTTGAAAAGATGCTCAGCTCACATTAGAAAAATGAAAATTAAAACCAGTGAATACACAACCACACACTTGTACGTATATACACACAGAAGAATAACAAAGCAAAAATAAAAACATCCTAAAATAACAACATAAGGAAACAAAAACAAAAACCCGACTATTTTGTTGAAGATGTAGCTCGAGTGGAACTCTCATACATTATTTCGGGAGTGAACTCAGCACAGCCACTTTAAAAAACTGGTAGTTTTCCCAAAAACTATGTACATAGATATGTATCACAATACATGTGCAATAATATTTGAAGCAGCACAATTCAAATCGTGTAAAATGGGAAATAAACCAAATGCCATCAGCACTAAAATTAATGAAGAAATCCTAGTCTATTCCTATACTCATTACTGTCTGAAAGCAAAACAAATAAACTAATGTTACAAATAAATATGGCAAAATCTGGGAACAAATTATTTAGGTGGTTAGAGACACGTGGAAGTGTACATACATGATGTGTGATTCGATTTAAATAATACTAAAAAAAGGTAAACTTAAAAGTCAGGATGGTGGTTACCTTTAAAGTATGGGAGTGTTTGAGAGAGGGCAAATCATTTCTGTGTGAATTACTACGCCCTTCTTGTTTTAAGCGGCAAAGTATTACGGTATTTCGCTACACAGTAATGGATAATAGATTCAACACCCTATGGTGGTAAGCCCTGACTTTAGAATGGAATTGTTTTCAGGTTTTCTGGCTAAATGCAAGATGCCCCTTAAAAGAAACCATTCTTATAAAATATGTTTAATATATTGAATGTCAGGGATCATTTTCTCTCCGTGTATGGTTACTCCATTCTTGAACAGTCTTAGTTATTAAATATTATCCTTCCATTGAAGAATTGAGTGAAGAATTTTCACTCATGTTTCCTAATTCTGCAGTTACCTAATTCTAATTAGCAGTACACAGGAAAAGGTAACTCTCTCTTAATAAGACATCCCCTCACACATGTGAGAAGCAAACTGTTGATTTATTTTTGGTATTTATACCTTTATAGCTTCTGCATACATATACAAAATACAAGTTCAGCACTTCTGCTAATTTTATCCACTAAAATTTTCCAGAAAGAAAAAATTCTAGTGAATGCCTGCTAAGAAATGCCAGACCAAAAGGATTATTACTGCCCCAGGTTATAAAGGTCAATGGGTTTGTTAAAGAGGAAGGATGAAGGATTTCCTGAAGCCAGGTCTCCACCATCAAAAATGCCCTTCCTGGTTCCCAGAAACCCAGATCTGCAGGCTGTTTACAAGGCAATATTTATAAATCTTTTATGAAAGGGTCAATGCTAGGGTATTGCAATACAAGCCATCATAGCTAGAAATAATGTCAAGGTCCTGCTAAAGGCTAGCGGAGTAGGTCCAGTGCACACGGTGACAAAGCAGTGTCACCTATATGGTCATGTAAGAGCTATATCGAATATTGTAATTAAATTCCATCTTTCTTTATCAATAACCTACAGTTAACTACATAATGATTCATATTGGAAGGCATTCAAATAGTCCTCAGATAAATTAAAAACATGTTCATATTTTTAAGACTTGTTATCTCAAAAATGCTTAAATTAATGGGTAAGAGCCATATATAAAAATTAAAATTTTCAAAGAAAACCTTGCTATACTGAAGCTTGAATACCATTTATAAAATTACACAGCCTTAATTCTGTATAAATAATGCAGATAGATTTCACATTTAAAAGTGTTTGGAAAAACATACCTCAGAAGGACTTCTATTCCTGATGTTAAGCAGATTTGACATCTTAAAAAATTAGCTTGATTCATAATACCCCAAAATCTGGATTTAATATAACATTTTTTTTAATTTTTTTTTTCAACGTTTATTTATTTTTGGGACAGAGAGAGAGCATGAACGGGCGAGGGGCAGAGAGAGAGGGAGACACAGAATCAGAAACAAAGAGAGAGGGAGACACAGAATCGGAAACAGGCTCCAGGCTCTGAGCCATCAGCCCAGAGCCCGACGCGGGGCTCGAACTCACGGACCGCGAGATCGTGACCTGGCTGAAGTCGGACGCTTAACCGACTGCACCACCCAGGCGCCCCTTAATATAACATTTTAAAAAAGCATAGCTGAACTCATAAGTAACAAAACGAAACAAGACAAAAAAATCTTTCTTTGGCTCCCAATTGGAAAAGGCAGTGGAAAACAGAGATGGTTGAGTGTAGCTGAACCACAGCTATCTGGGGAATGTTTTCTGATATTAGTATCAAGAGGTTTGCAGTGTAACTACTTTTTTCAAGAACTGGAAACAATACCTTCGGTCTAGAAAAATTGTTGGTTTAAAACGGAGACCTGTGGAAAACAAAGATATGAGCCACAAGGGTACTAGGAAAAATAGGACCCCTTATAAAGAGTTATGACTAGAAAGTCCTACTTCTACGGTCACTGGATGGGGAAAATACTGTCCTTGAAATCTTGAAAATTTTGTCCTCATTTCATGCAGCTTTGGAGTTTGAGATTAAAGTAAGAGTATATTATGGGAACTCCCAAACTAAGAGGCTAAGAAATTAACCCAAAATGACATGAGATAGTGCCATCTCAATTCATCTAAAAAAGCAACTTTTCTCCGAGGAGACAACATTAAAGCAGGGTTCACCAGATTTTTACAGGTAACATTCCTGCTTTAAGTTTCATGACCCTAAATCATCCAACACACAAGGAAGCAACTATGAGTGAGGATCAGTAGAAACACAGTAGGAACAACACCACAGCCCAATTAATCTGCTCAGAAATTAAGTAATCAGATATAAAATTCAAATAGGTACATGTAAAGGTTTAGAAGAAATGAGAGGTAGAGTCACAACTGTGATTTAAGAACAAAATACTATCAAACAAATCCAAGTATATTTGATGACGAATCGAATGGATTTTCTAGACCTGACATATGTAACCTTTACAATAAGAATCCACAGTTAAGTTAAATAGTCAAGTAGATACGGATGACAAGAGAAGTAATGATACTGGATGCAGATCTGAAGAAATCTCGCAGACTCATAGCATACTTATACAAGGAGTAGAAATAAGAGGTTAAAAATAATGGATGGTAACATGGTCCAAATTTGCCGAATTGGATTTCGAAAAGAAGAAAAATGAAAAAATGAGGGCCAGGCTATCTAAAAAATAATATAATAACTGAGAATGACCCAGGATTAATAAAAAACAAAACAAAAAACATGGATCTTCCTGTTTAGGAAGCTCAACACATCCCAAACGGAACACATTTTAAATAATTCATATTATGGGGTGTCTAGGTAGCTCAGTTAGTTAAACGTCAAGCTCTTTCTTGATTTCGGCTCAGGTCATGATCTCATGGTTTGTGGGATTGAGCCCAGCATTGAGCTCCATGCTGAGGGTGCAGAGCACATCTGGGATTCTCTCTCTCCCTCTCTCTCTCTCCCCCTCCTGTGTGTGCTCTCTCTCTCAAGATAAATGAATAAGCTTAAAAAATCCATACGATGAAAGATTATGTTTTTACAAAGATGACTACAACAATGTCTTGTACTCCAAATATTTTTTTCTATAATGTAGCCATACCAATCTCCCTCCAAAAGGAGAAATTGAATTCTGTCCTCCTTGAACCTGGGATGGCCTGGGAATTTTTTTTCCTCAGAATGTGGAGGGAATGATGCTACGTAACTCCTGCAGCTTTGTTAGAAAAGGTCACATGGCTTCCTCTTCTTTTCAAATACTTGTATTAGGAAATTTCCTCCCAGAAATCTACTTCTTGGAATGCAGCTGGATGTCTTCGGAAGCTCAAGCATGAGGAGGAGGCCATCGGTCAAGCTGAACCTCACATTAGACTCGTGGCAGCTGAGTGTCAGACATTTAAGTGAAGAGGTCCCCTAATGATTCCAGGCTTCAGCTGTTCAAATCTTCTCTGTTGAGGTGCTGGACATTTTGGAGCAGTGAGAAGTTGTCTCTGCTATGCCCTCCCTGGATTTCTGACCACATAATAAACAAAATAATATAGTTGTGTTATGCTTCTAAATTTAGGATGTTAACTAGAAACTGACCTATGACCATTCCCTGAAGAATATAATAAAGGAAATTAGAAAATCTTAAAACTCAGACTCACAATTTGCTATTCATGTATTTATTAAAGATGTTGTATCAAGAATATGCAAAACAAAGCAAAACAAAACACTAGAAAGAGGCACAAACCTAATAGAAAACTGACAAAATTGACAAAAGCCTTAAAAAGACACTCAGTAACAGAAGAGAACCATACAGCATAAGATATTCAACTATATTAATCATTGGGGAATGCAAATAAAAACACATTTGGGGGGCACCTGGGTGGCTCAGTAATTTAAGCTTCAAACTCTTGGTTTTGGCTCAGATCATGATCTCAGGGTCCATGAGTCAGAGCCCCACATCAGGCTCAGTGCTGCTGGTACAGAGCCTGCCTAGGATCCTTTCTGTCCATCTGTCTGTCTGTCTCTGTCTCTGTCTCTCCTCTCAAAATAAGTAAATAAACTTAAAAAAGAAAAACACATTTAGTAGAACTCACCATACTGCAACGGTTAGAATTAAAAAGATGAAAAACATCAAATAACGATGACATAAAAGCAATTGAAATTTATATAAATTTTTGGTGAAAGTCTAAATTGGTACAATTCTTTAAGAAGTGTTTTTGAGGTATCAACTCAGGTGAAATATGCTTAACCTATAATCCAGCAAATTTAAGTCCTATATCATCCCAGCAGTATTTATACATAGGTTCACCAAACAAAAAACAGAACATGTACTAGAATATTCAAAACTGCTCCTGTGAATCCAAATATCATCAAAATCAGAATGAACAAATACATTTTGACATAGTCAAAACATGTGATACTGTATAGCAGTGAGAATAAACACACTACACCAGCATAAATGCATAAATCTCATAAACACAATGTTGAACAAAGAAGTCAAACACCAAGGAGTACATATTGTATAATTCCTCTTATATAAATCCAAAAGCAGGCAAAACTAATAAAGATTATTAGAAGACTGAATAAAATGTACCAGTTAGAGGAGAGAATTACAAATTCTATGGGATGGGGCCCCTAGGTGGCTCAGTGGGTTGAACATCTGACTTCAGCTCAGGTCATGATCTTGTGGTTTGTGAGTTGGAGCCCTGTGTTGGGGTCTGTGATGACAGCTCAGGGCCTGGAACCTGCTTCATATTCTGTGTCTCCTGCCTCTCTTCTCTTCCCCCACTTGCACTCTGTCTCTCTCTCTCAAAAATAAATAAACATTAAAAAAATGTTTTAAGTCTAAGGGAGCTTGAAATCAGGGGTTCTGAGAAATAAGGGACCTTATTTCTCATAGATGGGAGTTGGTTGCATTGGTTCAATTTATGGATTTCGTTCAACTTTACTTCTAATACATTTTTGTATATTTAATATACTTCATAAAACAGCTTCTGGTTTTGAGTTTTTTTGGTCAATTTTTAATAAAAAACAATTGGAGACATAGAGTGGGTTTTCTACAAAGGAATAAAAACAGCAAAAGGAAGCCATAATACAGTTGGATTGTATCTTTAAAAGACTGAAAGAAAGTAATTATCAATCAAGAATTTTATATCAAACTAAATTATTCAGAAATGGGGATGAAATAGAATATGTTAAAAAGAATGAAATGAACAGAAATTCCTGAAATAATTTTTTTCCACTCTGCAGAAATTTTCAAACATATGAATAACTAGATCCCAGAAATTGTGAATCATTACATTTCATCAGTGCCAGGATACGTGGGTCTTTGAAAGCCATTTCCTCCATTTTCGAATGCAGTCAATGTTAAGAATGGCTAGGATTAGAAAAATCTTATATTTAAATTCTAAGATTGAGAAAAGTGTGATGTTTCTGTCCAAGTTACCAGCTACTAAAAATATCATTTGAGCTAATTTATTTTTTCTTCAATTAGATTGTGAATTTCTTTTAGAGTATTTTTTTTCTTTTAACTGCCTGATGTCATGCATAAAATACAATAGAAAACTATTGTTTTCGCTTCAGAAAACAATTCTGAAACTTAATTTATAATTGTTTATTAGATGGTATATTCAACTTAATTGTATTATTTGGGGCCAAATTTTTTTTCTCTTTTTAGTTGACAATTTCTCTATAACAGTTTTTTTAGTTAACAATTTTCCAATATCCCCCTAAAAAAACATATGTGTACATACACACACGTAAAAATCTATAAACATACATAGAAATGCAAACCTGATAGAAACCAATGGGAAAAAAAAAAAAAACTGTGTGTGTGTGTGTGTGTGTGTGTGTGTGTGTGTGTATCAGTGAGAGATTAGTGGTTTCATGTACTTGTTCAAAGCTCTCACTCCAAAAAATAGGATTGTTGGACCAGCCCCATATTATGGGTAAATCTTGATCAATTCACTTGTTATAACTCATATAGTGCTTCCATTTCTATGCAATCAAGTTCAATATGAGGTAGCCATTTTCATAATGGAGTAATTGCAAGTTTTTATACCAGCACTAACAGCACAGCATGTATTTAATTATTGGCTTTGGGACTCCTGGGTGGTTCAGCAAGTTAAGCAACCAACTCTCGATTTCAGTTCAGGTCATGATCCCAGGGTCATGGGATGGAGCCATGCATCCAGTCCTGCATCATGCTGGTCATGGAGCCTGCTTAAGAATCTCTTTCTCTCTCTCCCTCTACCTGCCTCATGCAGATGCAGTCTCTCTCACTCAAATTAATATATATATATATATATATGTGTGAAAATGCCTGAACTTTCTTTTAATCAATAATCAATAAGTGTTAGTAACTAATATCATGAAAACTTGTTTGATTTTAAATCATCTACATATTTCAAAAATCTCTAAATTTAATTTTTTCATAATATTCTACATTTTAATGTGAGTTTTTACAGGATTCAAGTATATGTTCAACGGTCAAACTTTTCCATTTGAAAATGTGATTTAAATTATTCTGTTTCAAAAACTTAAATAATAAAGTGTTAACATGAAAAATAAAATAATGACTATAGATATAATCGTGGTTAAATTGCAATTAAATTCAGATTATTTCTTTTTAATAATTTTGTATCATTAATTTATCCCACTTCATAAACTTCTAATCATGAAAAGTGTAGCATGAAATAAGGCTTTGAAAAATCTTTCTGTAATTATCTTTTAAATCTTAAATTTTTGAACCTCTTCCAAACAAGGCTGAAAAACTGACCTTCTGAAATAATGCAGGAAAGAGTTTTTTCAGATGAAAGATAATGCCCACAAACTTGCCCACTTCTGACCATTAAAAGGTTTTGATCATGTCTCTACTTATGTTTGATGATGAAGGTGAAATACACTAATTAGACTTTTACTGTTACTTGCTTAATCTTTTTCTTATCCACATTTCAGAGAATGTGTTTGATCTAAAGATGTGATTTAGAATAAATTTCAATTGAGTACAAGATGGAATTTTAAAAAGGTAATGAATTTAACTTCTGATGAACTAGAAATTTTATATAATCTTGTATAATATCAATGTGGAACACTCAAACAAATGAGTATGTCAAGATAACGTATATTTATAAAATGTCTTAGCAATTTCAAGTAGTTTTTATATAAATTTAATTAATTACAAAAATTATTAACTCCAATAGTGGAAACATGAACAGTGGAAAATAGTTGAAAACATCTTAAATGAAGAATAATTTTAAATCATTTTTGAAGCATTTTTGTTTTGCAATATTTAACTGAAAACTCCTAAAATTTATAAAACATTGCACAGCTAAAGGAAGGAAGAGAAATTTAACTTTTTGAGCTCTATTTTAATATATATTATTATAAAAGTTGTAATTTCCACAAGTGGGATATAAAACCTTTTACATACTTTTAGACTTCTATATTAAAGAACTGCTAAGAGATCTTTAATTCAACTGAAAGATCTTTAAGGTTTTTAAATAAAAACAAAGATCTAAACAACAAAATCTAGTTCACAAGAGATTAACAACCCAATCAAGTATTACCAAATATCAGTGAATAATTCTAGGAACAACGAAAAATTTTAACACACAAAAGAACAGGGGTGCCTGAGTGGCTCAGTCGGTTGAGGTTAAGCATCAGATTCAGCTCGGTTCATGATCTCATGGTTCATGGGTTCGAGCCCCTCATTGGGCTCTGTGTTGACAACTCAGAGCCTGCAGCCTGCTTTGGATTCTGTGTCTCCCTCTGTCTCTGCTCCTCCCTTGCTCGTGCTCTGTCTCTCTCACTCTCTTTCTCTCTCAAAAATAAATAAACATTAAAAAAAAAAAAAAAAAACAGGACTGTAAGAGAGACATAAAAAAGTAAAAAGAATAGAATTGTAATAGCTGGTGTGTTAGGTAGCCAGGTTCTCCAGAGAAACAGAACCAATGGAAGATCTATCAATAGATATATAGATAGATAAAATTAATTAATTAATAATTATTCAACAATTAACAATTATTAATTATTGAATAATAATTAATAATTAATTAATTATAGGCATTGACCCATGCATGTATGAAAGCTGAAAACTTCCATGACTTACACCCTCAAAGCTGAAGAACCAGGAAAACCAGTGGGAAATTCAGTTTGAGTCAAAAGCCCTGACAGGAGGGTTGATGTCAAGTGCAGGAGAAGATGCATGTCCCAACTTAACCAGAGAGAAAATATGCTCTTCCTCCATCTTTCTGTTCTATTCAGGCCCTAAACATATTGGGTGATACCACCCTGCATTGGTAAAGGTGATATTGTTTACATAGTCTAGTAATGTAAATGCTAATCTCTCACAGACATACCCAGAAGTAATGTTTTCCCAGCTATCTCTGCATCCGTTTGCCAAACTGTCACATAAAATTAATGACCACAATTACTTGAAACTATGAATTTTAGAGTTCTGAAGAGACTGAGAGATGAACAGATTTTAATCTATATGCAAGTATTACTCAAAAAATATATAATTTGAGGAGAAATCCAAGCCACCTAAAACATTATATCAGTTTATTTACCATAGTACACAATAATAAATGGTCCTGACTTGGCACTTATATCTCTATAATGAAAAAAGGAAGTTTAAGATGCTGTTGTTTCATGAAAACATCTCTAGAAACTTGGTGCTCTGTACCCATTAAAAGAAAAATAATTTTGGTCTAGCATGTGACTTTTGATCTTGGACCCATGAATTCGAGCCCCACACTAGTGACAGAGTCTACTTTAAAAAAATATGTTAAAACATATGGGTTTTTATTACAGAAAGAAAGGACTAATTAGATGCTGATTTTTTTCATTTAATAATAATATTAAATAATATTAATATTTTATATTATATGTGTTATATTATATTAGATAAAAAATATTATCATTTATAAAAATGGTAATTTGGCATTCTAATTTTAGTATAATTTTCACAAAAAATAATTAGCAAGACAGGAAAATTAAATGGTACTACATATTAATTATAAAAAACTCTGCTTGGAGTCTTGTCTTCCATTGTACAGCTTTGAATCCTTGGGCAACATACTTAAGCCCTCTGATCATTGGTTTTCTCCACTTGTAAAATGAGGATACCAAAATAGGATTGGTAAACTTATCTTTTTTTAAATTTTTTTTTCAACGTTTATTTATTTTGGGGACATAGAGAGACAGAGTGTGAACGGGGGAGGGGCAGAGAGAGAGGGAGACACAGAATCGGAAGCAGGCTCCAGGCTCCGAGCCGTCAGCCCAGAGCCCGACGCGGGGCTCGAACTCACGGCTGCGAGATCGTGACCTGGCTGAAGTCGGACGCTTAACCGACTGCGCCACCCAGGCGCCCCTGGTAAACGTATCTTTAAGCCAGGAAATAGATATTTGTTAAGTGAGAATACTGAAACCACACTTTAAAAACATTGGATTAACAAGATCTCAACCATATAAAAATAAAAGCAGACAGCCTACAATGAGATATTGCTGTAATTCCTATTGAATAAAAATGAAAAAAAATAGGTATAGAATCAATTTATTCAGCCAAACTGCACATGTCATAAGTTAATTGTTATATTATCCTTGACTTATTTTGTCTAATTATTTTTTAATGCTTATTTATTTATTTTAAGAGAGAAAGCACGCGTGGGAGAGGGGCAAAGAGAGAGACAGAGAATCCCAAGCAGGCTCTGTGCTGTCAGCATGAAGCCTGATACGGGGTTTGATTTCACGAACTGTGAGATCACAACCAGCTCTGAAATCAAGAGTCGGACACTTATGACCAACAAGTACATGAAACATTAGCCATCAGCGAAATACAAATTAAACCCACCGCGAGATGTGACTAGGCACCTACCAGAAGGGCCGAAATAAAAACGGTGGCAGCGCCAGATTCTAATGAGGATGTAAAGCAACTACATCACTCATTCACTGCTGTGGCAACAAGAGATGGCTTGCCACTCTGGAAAACAGTTTGGCAATTTCTTTTAATAAACTAAATGTACAGCTACCATATGGCTCAACAATCACACTGCTAGGCTTTTACCCTGGAGAAATGAAAACTTACATTTGCACAAAAACCTGTGCAAGAATGTTTATAGAAGCTTTGTCCATAAGAGCCAAAACTTGAAAACACTCCAGATATCCTTTCGTAGGTTATTGGTTAAGCCGTGGTCCAAGCATTCCGTATGCAAAGGTATCAGCAATAAAAAGGAACCAACTACTGATACGCTGATGAATCTCCAGGGAATTTTGCTGAGTGCAAAAGGTCAATCCCAAAAGACTTCATACTGTGTGCTCTCATTTACGTCACTTCTCTGGACTGAAAAATGTTATAAATGGGAACAGTTTCATGATTGCCAAGGGTTAAGGTAGGGTGGGGGTAGTAAGGAAGTGGGCGTAGCTGTAAAAATACAACACGAGGGACCTGGCAGTGACGGAATGTTCTGTATCTCGACTGAATCAATGTCAACATCCTGGTTTTGATACTCTGCTGTAATTTTGCAAGATACCACCATTGAGGAAACTGGGTATAGGCCTCATGATATCTTTCCATTGTTTCTTACAAGTGTACGTGAATCCACAATTATCTCAAAATAAATAGTTCAATTTAAAGAAAAAAAAAAAAAGAGTCAGGCGCTTCACCAACTGAGCCACCCAGGTGCCGCATCCCTGACTCACTTTTCAATGCTAGTTTAAGGATATGATAACAATCATTGCCACAGTGACCGTGGAGTGTGGCTCTCGATCAAAATATGAATAATTATTTTGGTTTACATTTTTAAATATCTGAACATCTCCAGAATTGACTGAGTGAAATGCCTGAGTTGTTCATTATAATCACTAAAATGATGTGCTAACATCTTTAATTGAACCCAGGTATTTATGTGTGTTTTAGCCCACCAGTCCATTTTATTGTTTGTAGAATCTAGACCTAAGAAGTGAAGAGGGGCGCCTGGGTGGCTCAGTCGGTTGAGCTTCGGGCTTCGGCTCGGGTCATGATCTTACAGTTTGTGGGTTTGAGCCCCGCATCGGGCTCTGTGCTGACAGCTTAAAGCCTGGAGCCTGTTTCGAATTCTGTGTCTCCCTCTCTCTCTGCTCCTTCCCTGCTCATGTTCTGTCTCTCTGTGTCTCCTTCAAAAATAAAGAAAAACATTAAATTTTTTTTTAATTAAAGAAAAAAAAGAAGTGAAGAGAAGCTGCAATATTGATGCCAGAGAGCTAAGAAGGCCTTGTAAACTAGTGAAAATTGTGAAAGTGTTACTTTTTTCTTTTCTTGTAAAGTATTGTGTATAGTGACCAATAAATTCTAATGTATATGAACAAATTAAAGAATATATGTTTGCAATAAAGAATTACTTGTTTTTTATGCAATTTTAAAATTAATAGACAAGACTGGTAAAACTTTTTATGTTTATGGACAAGATATTAAAAATATATAAAGTTATGGATTTCAACACTTTTGTTGTATATTCCAGGTCTCAATGAAGCAGAAATATATGAAACATAACAGCAGAAAACAGGTTGAAAGCATTTATTTTTTAAAAACATAATATTTGTGTATGGAGCTTCATTATAATGCTATCTAAAGGCTAAGGAAATTGCCTTCTTAGGAAGGCATATTTTATTATGAATTTCCTTAGTAATTTAGTAAGGATATATCCTTGAATATTTTCCAATGGTATCCTTTTATATTAAGTTACTTTACATGCCAACATATTTTATTGGAATTTTCTCATTTTTGAATATATTTATATGTGCATATATTAACACAAATTTAGACACATCATGCACTTATTTATTATGTGGAGTTCTGTAATGATCAAATATTCAATATTCTATATTGTACATAACAAAATATTCAATCTTCTACACGGAGTAGGTTAACTGTAAATAAGAAATCTGATATTGCATTATATACAAAATATTACTAGAATCATGTTTATATTCTCAAGAGAAAACCATATTAAGTGTTAGGAATTATGTTTTCTATCTTCTCTATTTCACACTGATTTTAGCACTTTCCTAGTTGACTCAGTAGTCGACATGAACTTAGCAAAAACAAGTTATGCCAAATTACCTTAGCTTTATTTTTAGGTGCGGTTTCCACTCTATAATCCAGAGGAAGTCCTGGATGTAGTGGATCTTGTTTTCTGTGAATAAAATGCAAACTGGCTAGCCACTTGCCAGGATTCTAAAGGGATTCCAAGAGTGGGTAGAAGGGATGATTACTTCTTCTATGTGTGGCCTCCTCCAGCTCAGATGATCTGTAACCACCTCTTTTCTTGTGCCGTATGCTGGTTTATCGTGTACTAGATAAGACCTGCAATGCATGTGTCACTTATTCAATGATATGATTTTACATGAAGGCTTACCTCAAGGATTCTTGTTTTCCCACTCATGTCCTAATGTGGTTTTGCATTCCGCTTGTTTACCTGAGTCAGGTCCATAATAGGCATTGGACTCTGAACTGAACTTAGAATCAAGCCAACATAAACTTGCTGTGTGTAGAGGAAAATAAAATATGTGATGAAAACTTTAGTGAAGATATTACTGACTCTCCTATCTTGTTTTGGCCTTGGCCTTCATACATTGCCTATACAGATGTATGTAGGATATTTAATTATCTGTATGCTCTAAAAAATGTTTATCTGCTACCTAAATTGTATTAAATGTGTACTGTCATGTCCCCATATACATTTCATTTATAGATCAATTTACTCTCAAAACCCAAGCTCCTTATGACAAGGAAAAAAAAAAAAAAGCAATGTTACTTAGGGTATAGACTTTGGAATTATTGCCTCCATGCTCTTAGCTCCAAAAATGATTATTAATTTTTATCAAGTTTACCTCCACAATTACTTTTAATGTTATTCAATTTTCTTCATATCTGTTGCTTTCTTATTCTGACCACATTCCCAGCTGTGTTACAGCAACAGCCTCAAACTGCTCTCCCTAGATCCAGTAGTTATCTCAAAACTACCCGTCAAGCCATCCTTCCCCCGTCACCAAAACTCCAAAGTATAAACTCCAAGTCTAACCATACCAATCTCTTGTTTATACCTTTAAAATGTTCTGATTTAGGGGCGCCTGGGTGGCTCAGTTGGTTAAGCGTCCGACTTTAGCTCAGGTCACGATCTCACGGTCCGTGAGTTCGAGCCCCACGTCGGGCTCTGGGCTGATGGCTCAGAGCCTGGAGCCTGCTTCCGATTCTGTGTCTCCCTCTCTCTCTGCCCCTCCCCTGTTCATGCTCTGTCTCTCTCTGTCTCAAAAATAAATAAACGTTAAAAAAAATTTTAAAAAATAAAATGTTCTGATTTAAATCAAAACTTCTGAACATGATTTGCAAGTTTTTCATGATCAAGAACCAGTTTTACATGCAAAGTACATGACTGAATTATTTTCAGTGCCATTAAAGTGCCATGTTCATTCTGTTCTAACTCACCTCTTTACCTTTGAGAAGACTGTTTTCTTTCCTGGAAATATTTTTCCATCACACTCACTAACTTTTCTCTGAGCTACATGATTCATCTATCAGTTTAAGTTTTCCTTCCCTGAGATTGCCTTTGCTGACCCCCAGAACACTCAGTTTTGAAGATTTCATGTGTGAATTTATGCAACCTTAGGACCAAGTCCCTGCCCTGTAAGGGAAGTTGTCCTGTTCTGTGTATTCTTATTGACTTGTTACTTTTTTCCAGAAGAGTTTTTAGCACGGAGTGAATACTCAATGTCCCTTTTGAGAGAAAAGAAGGAATAAAAAAAGGGAGGGAAGAAAGGAGGCAGAAAAGGAGGAAAGGAGGAAGGGGGAAAACGAATGGTTAAAGCAGGAAGAAAAGTAAGAAAGTATTTTTTTAATTAAATAAGTACTTATTCATCAATTATTAATTATAATTATTAAATTAGTACTTATTTAATTCATTATCAACCTAATGAAATAAATATATTTTACTTTTATTTAATATGGTATTATAAGAATGACCATCAATGACATTTTTCAATATGTGAAAATTATAAGCAAGTTTTTACTTTTTTTTAGATTGTCCTAACCATGATGTGTTCAACCAATTCATTGGAAGAGAAAAAAAAACAGAAAAGAGGAAGAAAGATATTCCAGGTGATAAAATTACAATTTTAAGAGAAAAACAGAAAACAGTCTATTAGATACCTTTTTACTTAGTAACACTACAACTTTTTAGCATTTTAAAACTCTGTTATTTTAAGTGTGATAATTAGGTATTTAATTGAACAGAGCTGACAAAATATTAAAGAGTAATAGATTTGCTCATTTGTTCAGTACTTTTACTAATTCAATGAGATTCATACACAGGTTAGTAACTTACACTTCTGCATGATTCATTATAACAGAACACTATTTAATTTGAAAGTCTCTGAGATAAAGTGATGATACTCTGTATAAACATGTAAGTTAAATTATCTTGCTAATATCAAACTTAGAAGATGTTAGACTGAGAACATAAGACACAAAGTATGGAAAAGATACAAGCAGAAAATACTAAGTTCGGTGGTGATTTATAAGAGAAAAAAATTCCAGCAATATCCTTATTCCAACTTGTTTTCAAATGCAGATCTGTGGTTTCAAATGCAGATCTAGGTCTGTGGTTTGAAGTGTTTAATTCTTTTTTTTTTAAGTTATTTATTACTTGGAAAGAGAAAGAGAAAGAAAGAGAAAGAGAAAGAGAAAGAGAAAGAGAAAGAGAAAGAGAAAGAGAGAGAGAAAGAGAGAGAGAGAGAGAGAGAGAGAGAGAGAAAGGGAGAGAGACAATGAGCAAGAGGGGTAGAGAGAGAGAGGGAGAGAGAGAGAATCCCAAGCAGGCTCTGTGCTGACAGCACAGTGCCTGACATGGGACTCAAACTCAGGAATCATGAGATCGTGACCTGAACTGAAACCATGAGTTGGGCACTTAACTGACTGAACCACCCAGGTGCCCCTGAGGTGACTAATTTTTTATTCACATAATAAATGTTGAATCTGCATAAAGGTGAAAAATATTTGAAATCAGTGCTTAGCAATTCTTTGTGACCAAATTATGAATTCAATTTGGAAAGAAAAACAGTATATAAATCTCTCACAAAATAGCATGTTAGCTAAACTGTGATTTGAAAGTCATCATGGACACTGTGGGAATACTACTATAAATTTCAGAAAACTGGAGATGTAATTGGAAAGACTTTTTTATTCAATTACAAGTGAAATCAAACTAACTTGATATGTTCTTAGATAAAAAGGGGGGAATTTCACAGAATCGTTCTTCTCCCTCCCCCCACCCATCACTCCATGCATCTGTTCAGCTTTCTTTCTAGCCCTCGTCTTTCTCCCTGTCCTCCATGCCCTTTTTTTCCTCACTACTCTCTGCTGTCCCTGTTTCTGGATGTTCCTTCTTTTTTATGAAGACCAGCTTCTTCAACTTAACAGGGACCAGGACTCCCGAAATTTCTAGCATCACATGTCTCTTTACTTTCAGAAAGGAAGTCTAAGTCACTGCCTGAATGGAGGAGGGAATAAGGACTGCCTTAGCTTAGATCAAGTGCCTACTTACAAGACAGAAAATTCTAAGGTAAAAGCTCTCATTTCAGCCACATGTTTAGGAGAATTTTCCGGATACAGGGGATGCTGCTTTTGTCAGCAAAACGGTAGATGGCATTTCACAAGGTGTGCGGGATTATATAGGAACAGAAAGAGGCAAAGATAAACCTATGACAGTTTTCTGAAAAATATTTTCTAGAGGAACATAATCATGTCAATATATCAAGGGAAGAACCAAGGCTATTTCTCTGTGAAGTGATCTAAAATTAACTAGAATTAGTCAATACATCCATTTAAAGCTTTTTATAAAAGCTACTTTCTTCTTGTTCTTTTTTCTACTGTCCAAACTCCTTTTGCCTGACAACAAACTATTATATTTTGGCAAATTTACTTTCTGGCATTCCTAGGGGAGTTGCACACAGTCAAACCACAGAAGGGCATGTCTATCCCTATTCTAGGTTACAGTGAAAGCAAATAAAAATGCTTGCCAGGGCACAATGCCTCACAAACCCATTTCTAGTTTGGGATTCAGCCCAAAGTAGAGGATATTTGGGCTGCTGGTTTGCCCACTTCTGTTTCCAAGGTTTGTTTACATTTTATGACTCATGAAAACATCAACAGTCTCAGAGTACCTTAATTTTAGATCCACAAATGTATTACCTTTTTCATTTCCACCTAATCAGCCAGCATTATCAATATTTACAACATTTCGTGGTTTTATAAATTTTCTAGATATTATGCATACATTTTCTCAGCAAAGTTTTTTCTTAATCATTTCAATGGCTGCATCAGCTAGTTATATTTGTTTTCATTTTTGAAGAAAACAAAGAAGCAAGGTTAAAGAACTTCCCCAAGTTCATGTAACTAGGAAATGTGAGTTTCACTCACAGCCATGACTGACAGTGTTGTCTGTGTTCTTAATACTTCGGCAACAATGACATCCAAATATTTCTTAAACACATTGTTATTGTTGCCTACTGCTGGCCTTATTACCTAATGTTTGCATATTTCGTTAAGTATATAGCCCATCTTAGGTCTTTCCTTAGCTCAGTCTATTCTTCAGGTCCTTGCCATATCGGATTTCTTCCACATTACGGTAAATGGCACTCACTCTCAAAAACCATCAGGACCAAATGGGATAATTTACATACCATTTTCTCGTACATTCCTGATGAGAAGTAGGTATCCAATGTAAGCATTAAGAGAAGGAACACTGGTTATTAATTGCAATCATAATCAAATCCAAACAACCCCCAATTCTACTCTACATTTAACTAAATGGACACCTATTTAAGGCCCCCCACTTTGAGTCTTTACATCTTTGTGCTGCCTGTTGTGGGTCACTCAGAAATCATTATTAGCTCTTAGCTCCTATGGATCTCCCATGACTGGCCACCTGCTATCTAAGTTTTTCATATTTACCCTTTCTGCAGCTGTTTGGCCCATGTACTTGAGACGTGAGGTTAGGAATTGTGTAAAACTTTTTGTATACTGAACAGCATCTATCAATGGTCTTGGATATAAATAATCCAATAAAAACCTTACTTTCTCTTAGTTGTTCATAACCTTGTTTAACTAATAATAGGTAATTTCATAGTGGGATCAAAATATTCTCAAGTAGTAGTATTTTTGTTTGTTTTCCTGCTAAGAATTTACCACATACCTGCTTAGGGATTTTTTTTAATTACAAGAAGTGAAGGAGATTAATTCAACTGGGAGAAAGAGAAGGCTATGATGATATAGATGATGTCTATACCAGATATAAATAAAAAGTAGAACAGATACTTCCATTCATGTAAGGAGAGACAGAAAATGTGGCAGGTGGGTAGTTTTGGGGAATTCATATAATGAGACAAGTAGGTTCTAGCTGCTATCCTCTATGACAAAATCCTAGAGAGATGTTACATAATATGGGTAGCAAGACAAGAGATTGTGCCCTGAAATACTTTTGGGATTTTGGGGGCGACCACTAAGCAGGCATTCCCAAATGAAACCAGGGAGAGAAGGGGTATCTAAAACAAACTAAAAATGACATCATGACATAGCAGGCTGAGAAAGGAACAGAATAGTACTCCAGAGGGTCTTACAAATTCTACTCATCAGGAAAATCTTCCAATTTTCAGTATGCCTCGAGGCTGAGTTGAGACTCGTGGGTCAGTCATGTAAGGGGAGAGGTGACCTTACACTGGAGGGTGATTATGAATGGACATCCCAAGCCAGACTCTCAGTGGAGGACATGGCTAAAACTCAAGAAGAGTCTGCTGAGTCTGTGTGATTACAACTGGGTTTGGCAGAGAGAAAGCACTGGGCACTTACCCAACAAATGAATGGAAGATTTCATCAATGGCCATTTTGACAGATAAAAGTACAAGCAATTGGGAGACCACTCAAGCCAGCAACCTTGCAGCTGAGTCCAGTTCAAGGACAAAGAAAAAGCTCTGTGTTACGTTAAGGATTTTCCTCCTTTATCCAGGGTTTAAAGAAACTTTCGCACTCAAATCCCTTTTGGGACAGGAACAAGGAGAAGGAAATAGTTATAAGAAGACTGGTTAAAATAGAGAAAAACTGCCTCAAATAATAATAGATCAAAGGTACCTTAACTGGAAAGTTTAAGGACTTCATTTTTCTGCTGGTAACACACTGTTTTGACTACTACAGCTTACTAGTATATCTTGGAATCTGGAATCATGATAGCTACAGCTTTCTTGTTCTTTCTCTAGATCGTTTTTGCTCTTTGGGTTTTGACTACTGTTTTGACTACTACAGCTTACTAGTATATCTTGGAATCTGGAATCATGATAGCTACAGCTTTGTTGTTCTTTCTCTAGATCGTTTTTGCTCTTTGGGGGTCTTTTTAGGTCAGTACAAATTTCCGTATTATTTGTCCTAGTGATGGGAAACATGCTGTTGGCATTTGGATAAGGCTTGCACTGAATCTGTAGATTACTTTGGGTAGTATGCGCATTGTAACAATATTAATTCTTCTAATCCATGAGTATAAAATATCTTTTCATTTGTAAGTGTCATCTTCAAATTTTGAATCAATTTTTCATTGTGTTCAGAGTACAGGTCTTTCATCTCCTTGCTTAAGTTTATGTCTGGGTATTTTTTAGGTGCAATTATAGATAAAATTGTTTTCTTAATTTCTCTTTCTGCTTCTTTGTTATCAACGTATAGAAACACAACTGATTTCTGGGTATTAATTTTGTATCCTGCAACTTTACTGATTTTATGTACTACCTCTGGTAGCTGTGGGAGTGAATAAATCATGGGACTCAGGCACAGCGTAGGGAATATAGTCAATGATATTGTAACAGCGCGATATGGTGACAGACGGTAGGTCCGCTTGTGGCGGGCATAGCACAACATGTAGAGAAGCTGAATCACTACGTTGTACGTCAGAAACTAAAGCAATATTGTGTGTCAACTCTACTCAAATTAAAAAAAAATTAAATAGAAGAATTCCTTCATCCAGCAATCAGGAAGGAGAGGGATTCTTGAGATTAAGTTCAGAGAATGTATACAAAATAAAAGTATTTTTTTTTCCTTTGCATTTAAGTAAAGAGCACTAAGTTTGGGAATCGGATGCAGTTTAAATTCTATCTGTAAGGGCTGGGTATTGAAGCATTTTTGTCAAAGGTTCTAATTCCAAGTTTGAGGGAAAAAACTGAACAGACCTTTCGGCAGACTGGTGAATGTGTACTTCAATGTCTACTCACACTTATTGCTTTAGAAATAAAAACCTCTAAGCATTTTAACTGAACACATAGTCATTCAAAATAAGTACTACAGTTACTGACAACCTCCCTACCAGGGGATGTGACTAAGTTCAGGACAGTAAAATATGTGAATCCTTAAGTGATATCTTCTGGAAAAAAAATGATTAACCCCCAGTATACTGGGAAACATGGTTATCACCAGTTACTATCTGGCTCCAATGGACTCTTAACTCTTCTTTTTACAAGTAATGAATGTCTTATAAATAATGTGCTAGAGTACAAAATAAGGAGTTTAAAGAAGCTTTATTAGAAATATCAATAAAAGATAAACGTAACAAGCTTCTCTGTATCAGATTAGTTTTGGAGCACAAATATCTTAAAGGCTAAAAAGAGACACAGTCATTTTTCCTTGCAACATGGAGAATGATCCAAATTATTTTAGAAATGTATGATGAAGTCCTTTCTGCAAGTGACTAACTGGATGAGGATATCATTGCCTAAGAAATGTGTATTTCACAAATTAATTCTTGTGTTCGAGAAAACTTAACTAGGGTATTGTAGTCTGAGTATTCATAGTCTGAGATTCCATTTACAAGATCAATTTCCCAGTCACCGTTGGAGTCTAGAGGAGTGCTAATAGAATTCTATGAGTTACATATATAATTTAAAAATATTATAGTCACATTAAAAATGTAAAAAGAAATAGGTGCAATTAATTTAACAATATATTTTATTTAATCCAACACATCTAAAATATTATCATTTCGACATGAAATAAATATAAATTATAATGATATATTATTTTGCATCTTTTTTTTCATACTAAGATTTCAAAATATGGTTATGCTCACAACACATCTTAATTTGAGCTCATTCCAGGTGCCCAATAATCACATGTGGCTATTAATGACTATCAGATTGGATGGTATCTTTCTAGACAATTATTTGCCTCCTTGCAGTTAACTTCTAGTAATTGCAAAACATCTAACTTTACCAAGTTTTTCCTCTTTGTCATTATAGGTGGAAAATGCTCATCTGAATTATCAACTGTGTTCAATAAAAGCTCAAAGCAGACTATCAGTTTTCTTTATACCTTCTTTTTTAATTTTTAATTTATTCTTCATATTTATGTACTTTTGAGAGAGAGAGAGAGCACAAGCAGGGGAGGGGCAGAGAGAGAAGGAGACATAGAATCTGAAGCAGGCTCCAGGCTCTGAGCCGTCAGCACAGAGCCTGACATGGGGCTCGAACTCACAAACCCTCCAAAGTGGGATGCTTAAACAACTGACCCACCCCAGTTGACCCACCCCATTCTATAAAGAGGAACCCTCTTGAAATAATGATGCAATACCTGAAACAACTGAGTAAGAACACTGACGGATGGTGATACTATTATAGCATTTTTTCATATAGTGTCTTTTTTTTTAGCATGGTTTGGAATAATTGATGAGTGATGAAATAAATCCAATGAGGATCACGGCAAAAATTTTCAAGACATGGCAAAAATAAGTTAAGAACCCATAATGTATCTAAAATTGATAAAAGGATCCGGTAGACACATACAAGTAATTGCAAAATATGAATCTTATTCTACTATCAAAGAAAATGATGCTTTTTTTCCCCCTCTGATCTTTAGAAGACCTCATAGAAAATAATAAAATATTAACCACCATGAACAGTTAGAAGTGTTCAAACAAAAACTGAAACTATGTACAATGCACACTAATAGTATATTGAAGACTAAAGATGTATGTTGCATACCACTGGCCATTTTGTCTGTGCATTCCTCTCTTGAACTGCCTACCATGTGATGTCGTTTCAGACACTATAGCAGTCATCTTGACCCCTGAGCACAAAGTTCACACACTCAGAGTTATTAGAATGGTGAGATGAGGGGCACCTGGGTGGCGCAGTCGGTTAAGCGTCCGACTTCAGCCAGGTCACGATCTCGCGGTCCGTGAGTTCGAGCCCCGCGTCAGGCTCTGGGCTGATGGCTCAGAGCCTGGAGCCTGTTTCCGATTCTGTGTCTCCCTCTCTCTCTGCCCCTCCCCTGTTCATGCTCTGTCTCTCTCTGTCCCAAAAATAAGTAAACGTTGAAAAAAAAAAAATTAAAAAAAAAAAAAAAAAAAAAGAATGGTGAGATGAAAGAATCTGGTTACCAAACCAGAAGCTACCTCCTGGCTTTTTATTACTAATATTTGTTTTTACCATTCGGTGGTTGCCCTCAGTATGGCCCTCTTACAGAATGGTGAACAAATGAAGATTATGCCCATGTTTTTAAGGTTATTCTCCCAACCAAAGATACTTTCACATCGGGCAGTGATAAAGTCAATAGTAAATTACACTGAAAAACAAAAACAAACAAACAAAAAACCACCTGTCTTTTTTATTTAAAATATCTTTTACTTAACTTCCGTTGTTTTCTTATTTTTACTTTGTACTTGTTTACCGAATGACCAGACAATGCAAATGTCAATCAGGGTTTCTTTCATTTCGAAGAATGCGTTGATGTCACAATGATGAGATCTTATGAATAATAATTATCATGTAAAGTGAACTATATTGGAAAAATATTGTAAAATACTGACGGATTTTTGAACAGATGAAAATTCTATTAGTATGTTTATTCCATCTCCAAATGGTGCTAGTTCATTCAAACAGGACTATAGCCGTTACAGTATGACTTTTAGCTTTTTTTTTTTTCTGCTTGCTTTCTTAAGTCTGGGCACTATATTTGTATTATCTGTATTTGTTTCATGGTTGACTATGAATAAAACATCAGAAACTAAGTTATATGTCCAAGTAATATAAAATTGCCTTGACCTCTTTGTAAATATCATCAAATGTAGCAGAAAAACACATTTTCTTTATTTCCAAACTAGAGGGTGGTTTCTTTTGAAATGAGTAGGTCAAAAAACAAATTGTACACATTTTAAAATATGAATATAGGAAACTACAAAGAAGGAAAGGAACATGTGGGTCAGGCTAATGATGCTTTGCTTATCACAACCTGACCAAAATCTATAAATGGTAAAATATATTTTAGGTTATTTCCTCTGCACCAACTTCCAGTATAGGAAAGCCTGCACAGAAATGTGACGTTAAACTACTGTTTTCTAAACACTCAGCCCAGTTTTCCTTTTGGTGTTCACACATCTAAGAAGATATATAAACACCGCGTTTATGACTACAGGGGCTTAGATGGAGAGAACTAGAATGACTAAGTCAGAAAAAAACAATGTTTTGGGTGAAACAAAAAAATACATGAACTTTTCTTAAAGAGAAAAAAAAAGTAACCACAAGCATCACGCATCATTCTTCAAAAGCATCTTTGTCTTAGTAGCGTTTAGCGTGAAATAAGATTAAAGGTGAAATTTACAAATAAATGAAGGTCTTGCGAGTTCATGTCTTCATTATTCATCTCTAATACCTGAAAAAGACTTGCAACATGTATTGTCCTTTTATTTTAAAAATAAATCTATTTGTGAGCAGACTCTAGTTTGAAATAATTTATTGGAAATTAAAGGCATAGCAACAAACACACAGAAGACAATAACTGCCTTCTGAATTCTACCCTGACCTTTATCTTTCAAAACAGTAACTCTCCAAAATTGCTGAAAGGTTAACTAATCTCTTAAAAGGTCACCTGTCTTTAAACTAGCTACAGTATATAAATGCTTTTCTGCTATCCTGGAGCAATTCATCAATAACTCATTAAAATAGCACTGTTTCTTTCTTAAAGTTTTTACTTTCCTGAAAGGCTATTTCCTCTTGGTCAATATAACATTTAACATATGTCATAAGTTATGAAAATATGACTATATAAGACTATTATAGCTCAGTTCGTGTAATTAAAACTATTTATTGAGTACATAGTATATGCCAGATGCAGGTCTAGTTGCTAGCAAACGGCAGCACAGAAAAAATCATAGAACGGAAGAAATGCTTGCTGCAATATGTGTTTATGTTTAGCGAGTATAATGAATATCAGCATGTGGTATTTAAACCTAAATAATGTTTCATTAAACACTTTGAAAGATAATGCATTTGATATTATTGAATTGATTTAAACATTTTCAAAACTATTTTTTTTTCCTAACTTGAAAGGCTACAGTGTTTCTTTCTTAACATCTTTAATGTTAAATACAAATCACCGCAAAACTCATCCTTGGAGATCCAACTAGATATTTAAATGTGATAAAAAAAAATCACTGAAAGTTTAATGGGTTGAATAAGGTGACTATAGTAGTTGAAAAGGGGCTTCTAATTGTGGACAAAGATGGGATTCCAGAGTAATAACGCAGGGTTTCTTTCTATGTTCTGCAATTTGATATATAATCTTTTTTTTTGGTGTTGCTATTTAAGGGGATACAAAATATTTTTGTATATTTTTTGTTTATTATTTAAAAATGAATCTGACAAAAGTCCTTGTATAGGAATTAGACTTAACCATTGCCCACTCATTAATCGAGGCCCGGTGTGCAATTCTCCTCAGGAAGACCATGCTATGCTTCATGAAGAAAGACCTACTTCTTCCAAAGAAGCAACAGTTTATCTGCCCTGTGGATGAACAATTACGGTTAATAATAAACGTGCAATGCAGTTTATAAATCCATCTTGCTTAAAAGTGTTCTCATTTTTGACATTTATTAAATTCATATTTTTCAAGCTATGGCTCTGACATATATTATGTTTTTTCCCCAGCATAAAAAAATATAGAACAGAAAATGCATCAAGAAATATCAGAGTGTACCAACTATAGTAAAGCCAAGAAGTGCTTTATGAAACTTACGCTTCAATTATGTTTATTGGCG
Source organism: Prionailurus viverrinus (assembly GCF_022837055.1). Lineage (NCBI taxonomy): Eukaryota > Metazoa > Chordata > Mammalia > Carnivora > Felidae > Prionailurus > Prionailurus viverrinus. The sequence continues at coordinate 92,501,922 of NC_062564.1, forward strand.
TGTCTCTGTATATGTATTTATGTATACTTGGTTGCAGTGTAAATAGCTTTTCCTATGAAGTTTTTTCATTATTTGAAAGACACTGAATTAGAACATTAAATCAGTCTTGAAAGCATCAATAAGAAATAATGTTTGATTTTCACAAATACTCATTAAGTCCACATCTCTTACTTTTCCTGAGAATAAGCCAAAAGTTATACCATTCATTAAATTGAAGGTACGGAAATTCACATTGATTTGAAAAGAGAATACAAAGTTGTGATTGGAGTTGTAGGAAAAGAGAAAAATAAATGGAAGTTATCAGAAGGCACTTACGTTCAGAAAGTACAAGTTCATTCACCAGTGCACCCAACTTAGCTAAATGACTGTGAGATAAACTTAACTAATACAGTTCATGCAGAAGGTCATTTACAATTTTAGCTATATTAGCTATCTAAGAACATTGTTTTAAACACAATTTTACATCTCTTTGTTTTTAAAAATATATAGTCAGGCTTCTAATTCAATGAGGGAAATTGAAGCAGTCATTCTTTATCTTAGTGCTGTTATTGTTGCCTTTTAAACTATCTGCATGAAAGTCTGTATTATTTACTTTATGTATTTACTTACTTTTGAACTCTCGCCTATAGGAGTGTCTTAGCTCCAATGTACTCCCTGTGAGAAACTTCTCTTTTCTTCTCCAAACTAAAGTACTATCTCCTTTTGCAATGCCAGTCACTAATTAGAATGTCGTTCTGTTTTATTTTCTTGATAGTAATTTTGTCATTGGAATGACAGCACTTGATTATAGAAAACCAACAAAAACCATGAAAGGTTGGAAGTCCTTTTAATGTAAAGACGCTTTTTTTTTAAGCTTTCTCTACAAAAGAACCTATGCAGAGAAAGCAGAGGACAGATCAGTACATTGCATTTCAGATAACCTTCCCAAGAGCCCTTAAACTCCAGCACATTCTATGTTTACCTTCACTGGAGGAAATGAAGGCAATTTATCTGGAGGAGGAGAAATAGGCTTCAGGCTTGCTTGAAGTCCTTTTCTATTAGTTCACCTCACCTATGTTTCAGTATTTTTACAGTACCACCTTTCCAGTCTTATCCTGACTTACCTTTCTAAAATGTTTCTTTTATTTTTCATAGCTATTGTTTTTACTATGATAAACTACATGCATGGCACCACCCAGGAAGGGAAGGGTATTACATTTAATTAAATAAATCTAAGCATTCTACATGTATTTGTGAATTGAAGGTCACTTCTCTTTTTTTCCTTTGGGAAAGTAGGCAACTATCAATTGACTCACATGGGCAGGTGTATATTTGTTGTATCACTCCTTATTCTACTTATACCACTTGAGGATCATTATGGCCCTATAGTCATTCGTGAAGTAATCTCTATTTATCGTGTTGTCTTCCTGCTCTAATTGTTAGTAGTGTGTGTGTGTGTGTGTTTATATGTATATACATGTGCATATATATGTATTATGTATATACATAATATGTACATATGTACATATGTGTATGCATATATATGTATTGTGTATATGCATAATATGTGTCTGTGTGTATATATATACATATATATATATATACACACACATATATATATGTATATAACGTACACATTTTGATTTTGATAATTTTTTTTGGTTTCTTATTAACAATATCTGTTAAGGGCGCCTTGGTGGCCAGTCAGTTAAGCATCCGACTACGGCTCAGGTTATGATCTCACGGTTCATGAGTTCGAACCCCGCATCTGGCTCTGTGCTGACAGCTCAGAGTCTAGAGCCTGCTTCAGATTCTGTGTCTCTCTCTTTCTCTCTGCCCCTCCCCCACTCAAGCAGGAGCATGCACTCTTTCTGTCTGTCTCTCTCTCTTTGTCTCTCAAAAATAAATAAACATTTAAAAAAATTTTAAAAATATGTTAAGGCTTAGCTCTGAAATCTCAATGATATCCAGCACTTGTACTCACCCCCCACCATTTTGATACATGTGCCACTTGTTTCTCCCTTGAATATTTTTGTCAGTTTCAACTCTTCTTCCCTTAATCAGTGTTAGATGCATTTGCTCCTTCTTTCTTTCTTTCTTTCTTTCTTTCTTTCTTTCTTTTGAGTATGTTATACTTTTTTTCATGTAACCCCTTAACTGAGGGCTTCTAGTCATTCTCTGTATTTTTCATTACTGCTAACAACTCATCTTCTGAGCTACTTTTGCTTTCGGTTGCATCTGATTCCTTTTCAGCAAGTCTGGTGTTATTTTTCTTTTTTTTTCCTCATGGTCAAAGATACATTTATCCCTCTCTTTGCAAATAGATGGATACATTTATTTTGTTTTCATTTTTCAGGGACTTGCAAATATTCAATTGTTAGTATGAAGGGGTCACATAAATCTTGAAACATAGTTTCTAACCCTGCTCACCTATCTCAGAGAGGGACATTTCTCACTCTCTTTTGGACCTAGAAGCCCCTTCCAAAGTCACACGTAATCCCATTAAAAGTATAAAGAATTACTCACAGGGTACTTAGTATAAGATGTATTTCATAGTAAATTTTTGTTAAAGAATCCATTATAACATTCATTCTGGTAAAGTAACATTATTCATAATATAATACACTTTCAATAGTGATTTTTTTATATTTAATAGTGGCACATTTTTATTGATGTAAATTTAAATTAAGTTTATTTAAAGTGTAGATATATTATTAAGTTTGTAAACGGTACATTCTCTTGTATTTTGTCTTTGTGTGGAAAAAAAAAGGTTTGCATGTTAACTTAATTTTACATCATGGTATCAAAATAGACAAAAGCCATCGTTATGCTTTGAATTACTTGTTTCCTAACAAATAAAAACTTAATTTATTTTGATAATTCTATAGATAATTTCCACTGAAAAAAATTAGAAAATGGCTTCAGGATGCTATTTTCTAACTCTTTTCCTCAACAAATTTTGAAAAATATTTTACAATTTTATGCACAGTGAATAAAATCCACTTAGCAGAAATCATCGTTTTACTCTTACTTTATAATACCAGTTTTTGACATACAGAAATATTTTTGTTTGATCGTATGAATAAAAACTTGAGATCTTTTGAAATTTACCTTGAGGCTAATTTTTAAATTTTAAGATCTCTGTTTCTTAATATTGTAGTATTTCAACTTTAGTGTTTTTTTTAATCTAATAGGCTATTATGGATATGAAATAAATAACACATAGAATTAACAGTGGAAATAAATTTAATGGACTAACACTCAACACACCACATTGGTGAACAGCTTTTGCCTCAGTGATTGTCAAAGTTAATGAGTGCAGCATCAGTTTTCTCAGCTGAAATTCACAGTTAGCTATACATGCTAACACAATACACACTGTTAAGCTCTCAAAAGATGGCATGAGGGATATAGTTATACAGTTAAATGTAAATAAAATGTTCTAAGTTGCTTGCATTGTGTGGGAAGTAGAGAAAGTGCTCTTACATTAGCCTTTCATAAGGTAAGGAGCCAACTTGTGGACTTTGAAGCAATATTGATAAAGAACTACTAAAAGAGTATAATCAGCAAGCTAAAATACAATAATAATAATAATAATAATACTTGACTTTTCTGAAAAGAGCAAAAAGTGGGCTACATATTCCAATTAAAAGAGAAAGTCACCATAATGGATTGAACTGTATCTTTCAAAAATTCACACTGAAGTCTGAACCTTCAGGATCTCAGGATGTAACCTTATTTGGAAATAAGCTCTTTGCAGATATAATTAGTTACACTAAGATAAACTCAAACTCAATAAGGTGCGCCCCTAGTTCAATGACTGATGTCTTCATTGGACACAAAGACACACATACTTAAAAGAAAGCTGGTTGAAAATTGGAGACATATTCTCATAAGTCAACAACTACCAGATAGGAGGAGTTCTCTGGAACAGACTCTTCCCTAGTGTCATCAGAAGGAGGGAGCATGGTCCTGCTCACACATTGATCACAGACTTGTAGCCTCAAGAGTAATGAACAATACATTTCTGTCATATGAGCCACTCAGGTTCTGGCACTTTTTATGGCAGCATTTGCAAACTAAGTCAGAATTTTTAAAAAAGAAATCCAAATATATTGAATATATGTAGTTTGCAAAATCCATACATTGCAATATAAACATTAAATCTAAAAGTGGAAGGAAAGAAAAAGTTACACTATGTAAAAAACTAACCATTGAAACTAATGCGAATTACACAAGGTAAAGAAGGATGTTTCACGTAGTGTTGGAGCAAAGAGACATCCACAGGCAAGAAAAAAGAAAAAAGACACATTGAACTAAATCTCCTACTTTATACCAAAATTAACTCATAATAGACCACGTACTTAAAAGTAAAATGCAAACCTGCAAACTTAAGTAAAAGAGACAAAAACTTCAGGATCTCGGGATAAACAAAGAGGTCTTGGGCTCAACACCAAAGCACTAGCCATAAAAGCAAAAATTGCTAAATTTGATATCAACAAACATAAGAAAAGGAAAAGAGAAAAGAAAGAAAATAAAAGTGAAAAGAGAAGAAAAGTGAAAAGAGAAGGAAAGCAAAGGAAAGGAAAGGAAGGAAAAGACAAGGAAAAACAAAAAAGAAAAAGACAAGACAAGAAAAAAGGAAAGGAAAGGAAAGAAAAGAAACTAGGAAAGAAGGGAGAAAGAAAAAAAGAATGAAAGAAATGAAAGAAAGAAAGAAAGAAAGAAAGAAATGTTAAATACTTGCATACCACATAGCTGAGTAAAGCTATCTAGATTATATAAAGCACTCTCAAAATTCAACAGTAAAAACAAAATCTATTTAATTAGAAACTATATTTTTAAAGTATTAATTAGACATGAGACATGAAGAGGAATTTCACTAAAGAGGAGATATAGTTGCCAAATAAGTGCATAAAAAGATATTCAATGCCATTAGCCATTAGGAAAGTGGAAATTTAAACCAAAAGTACACATCTCTCAGAATAGCAATAATAATAATAATAATAAACGATAGTGTGGATACAGAGAAATTGTGTCATTCGTATTTTTCTGCTTGGAATATAAAATGGTAGAACCACCCTGGAAAAGAGTTTGGCAGTTTCTAAAAAAAGGGAAAGTTGCAACTACCATATAGACCAGGCATTGCACTCTTGGGAATTTAGGCCAGAAAAATAAATAAATAAAAAGTTGTGTTCACACAAACACCTGCACATGAATGTTTATAACAACTTTATGTATGTTGCCCAAAACTGGAAACAACAAAGGTACTTTTCAGCGGGTGAATGGTTAAACAAAATGTGGTGTATTCACACCATGTAATACTCTCAGAAATAATACTTCTAATGATACTTCTAACTATATGGATGAATCTACAGAGAATTATGCTTAGTGAAAAAAGCCAATCCCAAAAGGCTCCATACTATATAAATCTGCATAACATTCTTGAAATAACAAAATTACAGAAATACAAAACAAGTTAGTAATAGGCTGGGGCCAAAAGATGAAAAGAGTCAAAACACAGAGAAGAGAATGTGGCCAGAAAAGTTCAACATAAGACATCTTTGTAGTGATGGAAATGTTCTGTATCTTGATTATCAATGTCCATACCCTGGCTTTGATATTGTACTATGATTTTGCAAGATGTTTCCATTGGGGCAAACTAAATAAAGAGTCCATGGGCTATTCCTGTATAATTTCTTACAACTGCATGTGAATATACAATTATTTCCAAATAAAAAGTTTAATTTAAAATATTTACTCTTTATAGGAACATGGAAGAACATCACATAAGTAGGAAAACATCTAAGGAACAGGTATCTACAAATATAACAATAGAATGTTACTGAAGAAGACCTAAATAAAGAAAGGGTTAGGGGTGCCTGGGTGGCTGAGTTGGTTAAGTATCCAACTTCAGCTCAGGTCATGATCTTGTGGGTCATGAGTTTGAGCCCCAATTCAGGCTCTGTGCTGACAGCTCAGAGCCTGGAGCCTCCTTCGAATTCGGTGTCTCCCTCTCTCTCTCTGCTCTTCCCCCACTCTCACTCTGTCTCTGTCTCTCTCTCCCAAAAATAAATACACATTAAAAAATTTTTAAAAAGGGTTATACTGTATTCATAAATTGGAAAACTTTATACCGTAAGGATGAAACTTTTCCACATACTGATTTCTGGAATCAAAGCAAAGCTAATCAAACCTACAGCATTGTTTTCTGTCTTTGTTTTTTTCTGGAATTTGAAATTTTTATTCTAAAATGTATGTGGAAATGAGGCTCCTGGGTGGCTCAGTGGGCTAAGCTTCTGACTTCAGCTCAGGTAACGATTTCAAAGTCTCTGAGTTCGAGCCCAGCATCGGGCTCTTCCCTGGCAGCTCAGAGACTGGGGCCTGCTTCGGATTCTGTGTCTCCCTCTCTCTCTGCCCTTCCCATGCTCATGCTCTGTCTCTCTAAAAAATAAATAAATATGAAAAATTAAAAAAAATAATAAATTTTATGTGGAAAGACAAAGGACAAAAGAATGGCCAAAATAATCTTTAAGAATACTTACCTAATATTAAGGGCATTGCTACCAGTTTTCAGGATACATTATGAAATTATAGTAATTAAGGCATATTAGAGTTGCCCAAGGAAAAACAAATTTGTATCAAAGATCCAACTCCAGTTTAGTGGAGAATACATGGTATTCCCAAGAAATAGAGTTGAGTCAACTGGTTATCTGTAAGAAAAAAAAAAAAAACTATATGTATGTATATATATGTGTGTGTGTGTGAGTGTGTGTGTGTGTGTATATATATGTGTGTATATATATATATATATATATATATATATATTCCTGGCACATATCTCATACAATACATTTCATGTAAATGAAATACAAGTAGACTTTAGATACAAATGTAAAAAAACTAAGTAATAATGTTAGTATAATTACTAAAATATATCACAATGGAGAAACAGGGTAACTACAAAAGAAAATATTGATAAGCTAGGCTACATCACAAGTAACAACTTCTGCTCATCAAGAGTCACCTTAAAGAAAATGACAAGACAAGCAACAGGATGGAAAATGTTTTTTTTCAATACATACCTCTGAAGAAATATGTGAAATCTTCTTTCACAACTTTTTATAAATAAGAAAATGGCGACCAGTCACATCTGAAAGGAAAGGTATAAGAATAAGACAGAATGTAGCATGCTCTACCCAGGTCTGCTACTCATTTTGGGTAAATTATGCTTTCTCCATCTTTGAAGGGAATTTCAATTTTGGCTATGTTAGTGGGGTACTCTGGAGGGGTGCAGTGTGCTATCTAACCGTTACAAGTGAGAGTCCTGTGCAGAGGCAGATATATACAGACATGCAAACCTAGATCCTGGATGTAAAGAATCAGATAGTAATTATTTTTTTTTTACGTTGAAAAGTAACAGTTGGAAAACTATTGGGAGTGACCTCTGTCAAACAGACCTTGGTAAACTTTTTTGGTAGGCAGTAACAACAACCAAGTAAGATCTAGCCCAGGTGTATGGTCCAATGTTGAGTAACCGATCAATTATTTTTGTACATTCTATTGGATTTAATTATAAAAATAGTCACTTTAGTAGCAGTAATAATGTAAAGCAAACCATATAAGATGTTATATATTCAAGCATTTATAAAAGAAAAGAATACAATTAAAATCAGAGAGTGTGCAGATAAAAGAACACTCATATCTCTAACTTCATGTAATATCAAACAAAGCATGAAGTCTTTCTACCAGCCACTGTAAATTAGATTGAGAGTCGTGAAACACAAAGTCTTATCCTATACGTTTTTCCTCCTGTTGGGTGATACATAAAAATGTTGATTATAGTATAGGTCCTCTGACTTCAAAAAATGCACTTTTCTTTGCAATGTTAGGGAAGCAGTCTTTGGAAACTTCTTTTCCCACTGAAGTATTTTCTAAATAGACATAAGATTTTTCAAAGTGATGTTACCTTAACATCATCTTGTATTAGAAAACCTAAAATATACATGTAAATTAATTCATAGAGTGGTCTGCTCACTCTGAAACTTAAATCACTGCCTGGTAAAAATATAGACACTTCAGAAGGCACATTTACTCTTAAAAGCTACTGCCACATGTAAGTTAGCTCACTGTAGCAATAGTGTGCTAAATGGCACCCATTAATGTCTCATTACGTAGAAACCTATTTTAGAAGAGCTTCTAATCTCTTTCAGAACACATGCAAAAGACTCAGAAATCTTCATTTTCAGTACTAACCACTAAGCAAAGTTGCCAAACTTAAGATAAGTACTCATTATCCCTGCAATCAATTTTTTAAAAGAAAGGAACTAATTGTCAGCTTTGTGGCCAAATCTTAACAGAGATGAACTATTGAATATTTTTAGAAACTTAGGGGTGATGTATAAGCTCTCAATATAAATTTGTTCCTCACTCTTACTGTTAATTATTCCATAAAAAAGGAATATAAAATACATTTAGGGAACTCTATAAATCAACTATTGAATGAAACGACAGAGCTTATTTCACTTCTCTAAAGAAAAGGCACAGCAATGACCTTATAAGAGTCATTACACAGTCTTTTCTATAGTGTTACAAACATGGAATTGGAACACGGATTATCTTCCATTATCTCCACTATGTACGCTTTCTTGGACACTCAACTTCTATACAGAAAACAATTTACCAGAGATAATTTTGATTTCATTTATTCAATTTTCACTTGAAGGAAAGTGGTCAAGTACCTTCAGTTTTAATCAAGTTGCATTTGGTTGCAAAGAATACATTGAATACTATCGTAAAATAATTCATGATCAAAAGATCATTTATCTCAGCGGCTTCTAAAATTCAAAGAACTAGTAACATCAAATATCTTTTTCTCTCATTTGCCTAGTTTTGCCTGTCTTTGGTATTCTTTATTTCTTGGTTGTATTCCTTTCTTCTTCAAATAGGCTGCATCTCTTTTCTGGGAAGGGTAGACTCCCAGCAGCCCCCATCTTAACATCCTTGTGAGGTAAAACCCTAAAAGAAAAGGAAACTACCTTTTCTAGCTACTACCTAAATGACAGTTCAGAAGAATCTAGACAATGGGATATTTGTCCAACTTTTAGACCAAAGCCTATACCCCAAGTCTAGGTTCAGTGAATGATAATCACACCAACACTACAGGAGATGGGAGAGAAATTCTCTAAAGAAAGCATAGTGGGTTTTTTTGTTTTTTGTTTTTAGACCAAAAATGTGTGGGAAACCATGCTAAGCAGATGAAATGAACAAACAAATAAAAAGCACAGTCTACTACATCTTTCATATCTAAAGTATTTAAAATTTCTATTTGGCCTTCTATGAGATATATAAAGCTAATGTACTTTTCATATAGTGAAAGGTACTTATAATTTTATTTTGTTTTAGATAAATGATAATATGCAATCATAATAATCAAGTCGAGCACTTTTAAAAAACACACATTTGGCAAATGACAGCATTTAAAAAATTATCATTTCTGTTTATGATTACCACACTATTTTATTAATTTAATATTAATTTTAAGAAGTATACGAAGAAATAAAATATTTCCCTTAACATTATAATTCAAAACTTCTTGGTGTACAAACCATGATACCTTGTATATACAAGGCCATGTATGAAGTAGTACATGCAATTTAGAGGGCCAAGATTTAGGAGATATGTGGGTAAATTAATTTTATTCAGAGGATGCTGCTGATTTAAAAAAAAAAATGTTTAAAAATCATATTCTGTGAGAAATTTGAAGAACAGAAAAAGTAATTCCTAAATGTTAGAATCTTTAAGCATAAAATTTTAAAAATATCTACAAATAGTTGAAGAATCTTTTGTTAGAAGAATATATTCACTGCAGTTCCAAAGGCCACTAGAAGAAATAAATGCAAGTCGCATTTATAGGTTGAAGTTGACTCCAGCTATAAATTTTAGTAACGTGACAAATAAAAATTAAATGAGGGTCTCTTGCAAACTACCTCTCATTCAAAATACTTTGCTTTTAATTTGTTTAATGTTTATTTATTTTTGAGACAATGTACAAGACAGAGTGCAAGAAGAAGAAGAAGCAGAGGGGCAGACAGAAGGAGACAGAGAATCTGAAGCCTACTCCAGGCTCGGAGGTGTCAGCCCAGAGCCAGATGTGGGGCTCGAACCCATGAACTGTGGTGAGCTCATGAACCATGGTGAGCTCATGACCTGAGCCGAAGTCAGATGCTTAACCCACTGAGCCACTGAAGTGCCCCTCATTCAAAATACTTAAACAGAGACAGAATGAGTGTTCTAAGAGCTAAAGGAAGACTTCAAGCAGTTAGAAGTTAGGAAAATAATGCCTGTATGGTTAATAATTCTTTAAAACAAACCCGAGATGTGTTATTTCTATTTTTACCTTGCATAGGTCACTGAAACTGAAATAAATGTTCATCTTGATCAGGAATGGAATAAATGATGAATATTTTAGAAAGAATGCCAATTAATTATTGTATGTCTTAACCTTTTGACCTCATACATAGCTATTTTTGAGAGTCAATTTTGTTTAAGCGAATAATGCCTGAATTACAATCAACCTAATTGATATATTATTGATGGCAGGAAATGATACTTATTGTAACTTTAGTAAAATGCTAAACGAATTAGTTTTCCCATGATATATAACAAATTATTAAAACATATTAAGTAACATGTTACACTAATAGTATGGTAGCATTACATTGTAGAATTATAAGAAGACACCAGAAAAGACCTAAAGGTAATGTCTAGATACAACTTATCTCACTGATGAGAAAACGGAGTCAGGTATAAGTTATTTATTTCAAGACACCGGTTAATAATTTATTCCCAATCAATGATAAATTCAAGTTTCTTCACATATTTAATGATCTCACATACTGCTACTCTTTACTGATCCGCTCACTTTGAGATTCTTGTTCTTTAGGACCGACCGCATTTACAACATTATCAAGTTAGTGTTTCCTCCGGAAAAGTGTGACCAACATGTAAGAGGTTTGGAGGACGCGACACGTAGGAAGCAGTTTTGGAAATGAGGGATCACTTTACGAAAATCAGCAACTAAGTCTCAGGTAATGAAACGTTGAAATTTGAGAGCTCAGGGTAATTTGCTTTCTTCCTTAAATCCAACAGAGTCAAACACCGCTGAAACCAGCGCTTCCACAGCCTTCACTATTTTAGCCCCTGACCTGCCCAACCTGCACTTACTTTAGTGTTGTGGTCTCTCAACTAGCTAGCCTCCCTCATTGTCATCTTCCAGAGCACCAAATGCCGTGACCAGTACATAATATAGCCTGCTTTAAAACTATGTGATTCTTGGGGCGCCTGGGTGGCTCAGTCGGTTGAGCGACCGACTTTGGCTCAGGTCGCGATCTCACGGTTTGTGAGTTCGAGCCCCGTGTCAGGCTCTGTGCTGACAGCTCAGAGCTTGGAACCTGCTTCTGATTCTGTGTCTCCCTCTCTCTCTGCTCTTCCCCCACTCATGCTTCATCTCTCTCTGTCTCAGAAATAAATAAACATAAAAAAAATTTTAAATAAAATTACATGATTCTATCTGCCAGTGATTCTCAAAGAATGGTCCAGGAATTCCCAGAGTCCCTGAGATACTTTCATGGGGTCCACAGTATCAATGCTCTTTTCATAAAAATAGAATTTGAAGAAGTTTATTGATATGGCTTCAGATTCTACATTGCCACATGTGGAAACAACCATCTGTCAAGTGTGGTATCAGAGAAAATACCTACAATTATCTGAAATGCCCCTTCCTTTTCCAACTACATATGTGTGTACTTTATATAGATGTTACTTATATTCTTTTTTTTTAATTTTTTTTAATGTTTTATTTATTCTTGAGAGAGAGAGAGAGAGACAGAGCATGAGTGAGGGAGGGGCACAGCGAGAGAGGGACACAGAATCCAAAGCAGATTCCAGGTTCTGAGCTGTCAGCACAGAGCCCGACCTGGGGCTGGAACTCACGAGCTGTGAGATCATGATCTGAGCTGACGTTCAACCGACTGAGCCACCCAGATGCCCCTCTTTTTTTTTTTTCACATTCTTGAAAGCCTGGAAATGGGTCAGGCTTGATGTTTTAAAGACCACTGTAGCTGTTGCTCTGTGAAAAAGAGGAGAGTGTTAGAAAACATAGCTAGGCAATCAAAAGCTATATTAATAGGGCCTTTATACTTAAAAACTGATTTTAATTTGGATACAAAGACAAACCAATGGACATTTTAAGTTAGGCTAGGACAAATAAGGTTTGGAAGGTAGTGATATGGTCCAAATCAAATTCTAAAGACTTCCAGTGCCTAAGTGGAGGATGCAATATAGTAAACAATGGAAGCAGGAGAAAAATTAGTATAACTTTGCAGAAATCTGGGAGTAAATTAGTGTGGCAAAGAAGTCATCCCAAAAGATATATTTTGAAAGCAGAGCTGATGTATTGACTATTGTATTGGATTTAGAAAATTCTTAATGTTTATTTATCTTTGAAAAAAGGAGGAGACAGAGCAAGACCAGAGGATGGGCAGAGAGAGAGGGAGACACAGAATCCAAAGCAGGCTCCAGGCTCTGAGCCGTCAGCACAGAGCCTGAGGTGGGGCTCGAACCCACGAACTCTGAGATCATGACCTGAGCCGAAGTCGGACGCTCAACCCACTGAGCCTGCCAGATGCTCCTAGAATTCTAAGAGAATTAATAAAGAAAGACTTCCAGATATTTAACTTGTGAAAACATGTGGACAATAGTTTCATTAACTGATATGAGAAAGATATGCATAGCGACAAGGGTTGGGAAAAAAATTTCCAGATCTTAGTTCTAGACACATTAAATTTAAGTTACATACTAGACTTCCAAGTGAAAATGGTAAGTAATAAGTTTGATAGTCAAATCTATAACTTTAGGGAAACCTGGAAGTCTGTACTGTCTCAGCTGTGCATCTATCTGTAACCTAACAGTGCCTGACCAATTGTATGTACTCTCAGAGTATTTGTTGACTAAATGATGCAACACCTAGTTCCCTTACTCTTAATCTTAACTCTTCATATAGTCTCCTAATTAACTCATTTATTATTAATTATCCTTCAAGCTTACACCTTATGAGGATGAATGATGACATAAATAAGAAATCTGAGCATTTCCCTCACTGAAAAGAAAGCTCCTTGAATAAATTCTTAGAGTGAAATATTTCATGTAAACTGAGATTGCGTTAATACTTACCAAACATATAACACCGCTGAATATCCAAGAAAATTTAAGTTCCGGGTGTTACGTGTCTTGTCATTGCTGTTTACCATGACAAGCTCTGCCTATGAAGAACGTATGTATTTATTTATATGTTCATTTATTTCACTGATTTTGACAAATATTTATTGCTCAGTGCTCTCCACTAAGCATTTCAGGTGGTCATATGGAAGAATAATGTCTCTGCCTTAGAGTCTAGGCACTGGGGTCTAGTCATATTCCAGAATTACAATCAATACCTTGCATCCAAGAGAATGGTATTCATAAGTCTAATGGAAACAAGACGTGGGATGTTCTAGAGAGTTCCTGGCAGTTAGGAAACATTTTGTAATATTTTACATGAAACTAGTAACAGAGAGTTTGAAAGGGTAGTCCAGGCAAAGGGTACAGTGTATCTTCTGATTGGAATATTATAGAAAATACTGTGGCAATATTTTAAACAATAAACTGAAAAAGTCAGCAGTAAAAGGAAGAGAAGGAGGTATGAAACTAGAAACGGGGAAAAGGATAAGAAAGCTATTTGAATAATCTAAGGGAACTCTCTGAACTAAGGCAATGACACTTTAGATAAAATATGGCTTCCAAATTTCAGACTTTGACATTTTGGTTGGCTAATACCATCATCTAAAGGTGCTAAGGAAAAAACAGGAGAGAGATCTTGAGACATCCATGTGGGGATGTCTAGAAGGATAGGAAGGTCTGGAGGAACACTGAAATTTAATCCATAGTGAATAGTTATATCAATGATCATTTAAGACATAAGTGTGACTATATTTACCCAGCAAGAGTAAAAAGAGCCTCTACCAGAGGCAGAGTCCAAGAAAAGAAATGTAAAAATAAGGGAAAAAGGGTGTGTGTGTGTGTGTGTGTGTGTGTGTGTGTGCACGCGCGCGCATGTGTGTGTGTGTGTGTGTGTGAAACTGAGTCGAAATAGACAGAAATACACCTACAGAAGTAATAGGATGCAATGTCGTGAAAACCAAGAGAGCAGTGTGTAATGAGCAGTGGAGACTTAATAACGCCAGAGGACACAAACATAAAATTGAAATGCAAAACATTGAAATAAATTTTGATATAGTGATGCAAGATGGAGGAAGACAATAGGGCATTTCTTCTGCCATCATGAACAATGGTCAAAGTTTTCATAGGAGAATGTGTAGCTTTTTTGAACAATGTACTTCCAAAGAAAATTCTTTGAGGAAAGTTTGAAAGATAGTTAAAAGACTGCAAGATGTGGCACAGCAACAGATGATTTTAAAAAGCCAAGGTCTTTAGTCTATAGGAAATAGATTTAATGTAGTTTTCCCAGTAGTCCTTACTTATATGAAGGGCTCTTACATGGGATCTTCTCTGGAACATACCTGTGGGAATTAAGAAGTTAATACCAGAATAATATTTCACTGGGAAACGCCATACTCTAATTTGGAAGAAAGGAACAAGATTGTGACTAATGAAGTAAAAAAAAAAAAATGTATTTGAATTTGTTTGGCTTTGGAAGAGGTAGGAGTCATAAAGTTATAAAGATACATATTATGGTACCAAAGGGAATGCCAATGTTTAATTGAAGAAAATAACGTCTTAATGAAGTAGTTTTATTTTCAGACTAATAAGTATGCATTAGGGTTCTGTTTGTTTGTTTGTTTGTTTGTTTGTTTTTGCAGACTACCCTAATGTAACATTTCATGAAGATGAAACAGGTTTTGCTTCCAGTTATAAGAGAATATACTATGTCACTTTTATCTTTTCTTGAAATTTGATGCAGTTTCATGTTTCTAGAATGAGTATCATAAGCACAGTAAATTTTTGCTTTTCATTTCCAATTGCTTGCAAACCTGGAAAATATTATACGTATTAGAATCATTATTTAATCTTTATTAGGTACTGAAACTTGCATACTCTGAAAGCATATGAAGATTGAAATTATACTTTCATGACAAAAGAAAGTATAAACCTCATCAATTGTGTTTTTTAATCCAGGAAAATCATGTAGATCTAAATTATCCTGATAACTCCAAGTTTTAATATGTATTTTTTTTGTGATCTCTTTAATATGAAAATGACAAGAAATAGTCTCCTTGAATATATATGAAAACTATTTAGACCTTAAGTGGTATAATAGTATATTTTAGGAATATATGATTGACCTTTCATGACTAATGGCTGGTGATTTATTATTTTACCTCCCTTCCATAAAAACAGACTGTAAGACAGTGACAGACACTTAAAAGGAATCGAGGGTCTTTTTCCTGGCCAAATTTATGATAGACTTTACTATGCTTCCAAGAAAGAAAAGGATATCTTCAAGGATGGTCATCTTGGGCATAAATTTAGCCATTATTGATTATATTGTCCTCTAGTTGAAGTAACTAATCCTTCAGCTGATGGCAAATGGAAGTAAAATGGTCTGATTATTTCACTTTGAATTTTAAAAGGCACACAGTCAAGTTTAAACTTAGCCAGCTAAAAATAAAATAATGGAAAAAGGTGTTGTCAGCTAGCTGAATAAAAATAGAAATGTTTTCATTACTTCAAAAATAATGAAAATATATTTTAGTAAAGAAGAAATCAACACTCCATTTCCCAGCATTATTTTGGAAACAGATCATAGGATGATAATGTAAGAAGACCAGATGGGAAACACAAGAAACAAGAATTAGACTTTCAAAATACTTCAGTGTAAGGTACATGGGAACCTGGAAAATAACTCCCTGCTTTATA
This sequence comes from Prionailurus viverrinus, assembly GCF_022837055.1. Classification (NCBI taxonomy): domain Eukaryota; kingdom Metazoa; phylum Chordata; class Mammalia; order Carnivora; family Felidae; genus Prionailurus; species Prionailurus viverrinus. The sequence continues at coordinate 92,517,876 of NC_062564.1, forward strand.
AGTAATTTATTATTAATTACACAAAAATTTACCAAGGACACTTTATATTAAGACTCACATGGAAAAAATTAAATAAAGCATATATATATATATATATATATGTATATATATATATTAATATATGTATTTGTGTATATATGTGTATGTTTATACAGTGTGTATATATGTGTGTGTATACATGTGTGTGTATTATATATATATATAATACACACACATGTATATAAAATACACACACACACACTTTAAGCATATTTTGGTCTTAATTAAATGAAACATAAAATGAAAACCATTCAATGGTTTTGTGGAATTTATTAAAATATCAAAAAAAAAAACTTTGCGAATGTTGTAACATATAGTGTGGTACTGAATGTAATCAACTGTAGCATATTATAAACTTTTCCACAACTAGTCTCTACTTTGACTCTAAGAAAAATTACTGCTAATATTTTCTTCATTGGAATTTGTGCTTTATATTTGAAAAGAATTCAAAAGAACAGTTACAAAGAAAAAAAATATACTACTTGATGGAAGGTGTAACACTAGTTGCAATTTAGCATATTGCTTTTGAAAATAATAGGGTCAATCACTTCTTTTCAGTTTGTATGATAAAAATTGCATACCACCCAAATTAGGGCTAATGCATCACATATTCAGTGTAGCATTTGTTTCAATAGGCCATTTACTCAAATTTCAGTGGCCACTTTTAAAAATCAGAGTCTGTAATTTCTTAATCAAATACTATTGAATAAAGTTATTTGTGAATTTTTCACAGCTGTGAAATATCAAATATGACCAGAACTCCACAGTTAAAAATAAACAAAATTTATGAAATTATTTTGATACTTAAGAACTGACATGCTGTATATATATTTTTATATGACTTATTTTTCCAAAGCAAAGCAAACTGAGACAACATACATAAAGAGGAATTATGGAATTGAAGCGATTGACAATTAAAATTAGGTTTCTATGGTTTCAAATGGCATGATTAATTCTAGAGAAATCTATGCTGAAAATAAAGAAGACCAGTCACGAGATGACTTTGACCTATTAACATAAGTTCCTGTGAATACAGTTTAAGTTATTTATAAATAAGAAAATCACAGAGCTCTTTCATATGTTTATATAAAGCGTTACCCTTAATTCACTCATAGGAAAGAAAAAAAGAAACTTACTATTACCCTAGGACTGTGAAAGGTACTTAGAATAAAGAATTGTATAAAAAGTGGTTTCCTCATCTTAAAGTAACTGAGGATCCTGTGCAGCAGGCAGGTATTACAAGGTAGGCTTTGTACCTCTGAATCTGTCACTACCACACCCTGTCCTTCTCACTTCTATCCGGCCACTGATAGCCTGCCTTTATTTTTCAGATGCAGAAAAGACTTTCCATCTCAGGTGCTTGCTCTGAAGTTTCTATCTGGCTGGGGCGCCCGATGTGACCAGCTATTTCCCAAACTAAGGTCTTAGGAATTCACTAATAGTTGCCAATTCTGTATGCTTATCTCCTGTCTTTTTGCCTAAAATTTTACATGGAGGAAAAGATGATGCCTATTCCAAGCCAAGTATAATAAAAACTGTATGCTTTCTTAATTTCCTGTCTATTAGGGCATATATATTCCCCAGTTGTAATACAATGTAGGCAAAAATCTGTTGGACACTACATTGGGAAATCTGTTGTTTCTCTAAAAACATACAACAAATGTAACTACTCCTTCTTTCTTTCTGCTTTGAAAAGAGGTGGGATAGATGGAAATGAAGAAGCTATTGGGTAACCATGAGGCAGCAAGCAGGAGGGAGAAAGCAACAAGCTAACAATAAGTTTGTCGCTGGTTGCATAACTGAACACTTAAACCACTGTAGCAAAGGACTACTTCTAGATTTCTCAATGGGAAAAAAAAAAACTACCTATTTTTTTAATAAATTTGTTTTATTTTTTAAAGTGTATTTATTTATTTTGAGAGAGAGAAAGAGAGAGAGAGAGAGAAAGAGAGGGAGAGAGAGAGAGAAAGAGAGAGCCAGCCCAGGCAGGAGAGGGGGAGAGAGAGAGAGAGAGAGAGAGAGAGAGAGAGAGAGAATCCTAAGCAGGCTCCACACTATGTTTAACTGACTGAGCCACCCAGGTGCCCTTATAAATTTTTTTTACTTTTTTTTTTTTTTTGAGAGAGACAGCAGGGGAGGCGCAGAGAGAGAAAAGGAGAGAGAATCCCAAGCAGGCTCTACACTGACAGCACTGAGCCTGATGTGCGGCTCTACCTCACAAACCATGAGATCATGACCTGAGCCAAAATCAAGAGTGGGACACTTAACTGCCTCAGCCACCCAGGCACCCCAAAACTATCTATTTATTTTTATGCTACTATAGTTAAATGCCATTACTGACTGGTACAAAGCCCCAGTTCAAGTTCTCTGTTCAAACCATAGAGGACGTTCTCTAAAATTCCTTCCCCAACTAGTTATGTTTAAGTACCTGAACTTTTTTATTTACTTCCAAGCGTGTATAATAACATGTGATTTTCTCATTTATTTTATGTGTTCACTTGTTTGTTGTCTCTCTCCAACTCTGGATGGAATGGAATCTCCACGAAGGCAGGGACTTTGTCTTTTCATGTACCTTTGTATTGTCAGCACTTGAACCTATCGGAGAGACAACCCGGGGCAGGTGAAAACTGTCCGAATCTAGGAGACAGAGGAGAAATTGTGCATGTGCGTGGAAAGGAGAAATATTCTAGGCAAGACAAACTAATTTGGGAAAAGACAAGGAAACTTGAAGTGGCAAGCAGTTCTTCCTGGGTGGAAGAGTGTGATTGAAAATAGTACAAGATGAGGTTGTAAAAGATGTCACCTGGGCAGGAGATTATCCCTCACCTGCTCTAACATGGGGACTCACTGATGGAATTGAGTCAACAAGGAATGCGATAGTTATGCCTTTCCAACAGGTGAGTTTGATGCCTTGTGTCTTAGGGAAGAAATGAGGTTGCTACCAGTAAAAAAAAAAAAAAAAAGAAGAAGAAGAAGAAGAAGAAGAAAATTCTGCCACAGTGAGTTATGCAAAGAAGCTTCAATCAGGTTGAATATACTGGGATGGAAGAGGACAGGCGTATTAAGGAGACTTGGAGCTAGAACCTATGTTTTGGTGATGAATTATAAGAAAAAGTTAGTTTCGTATCGGTATTTCAGAAGAAGGAACACATTAGGTATAACAATAAAATTGGTTTTATTCATCTTGATTTTGAAGTGCCTGTAGAACAGTAAAGTGCCAGGATGTAATGATAATCAATAGGCGGTAATTAACCTGGATTGGAACTAAGATAAACCATCACGTCTGAAGATGCATACAGGTATGAGTTTAAAAATGTGGACGTGGAGAGATACCTTTCAGGCAGAGCATGTAGAAAGAGATGATGGAAAGGCCAGAGGAGAACTTTGGAGAAAACCAATATTGGATGGAAAGGAGGAAGAAAAATGAGAGAAGTTATAGTTAAAAAAAAAAAACCTGAGAAAATCAGAAAAGAATAATTCTTCAGAATGCAATTAAAAGGACAGGTCGGCATCTGGTGAGAAAATATTTGAATCTCTCCTCTTGGAGCACTAGAAAACTCTCTATTACATTTAAAGTTTTTCTGCCGATATGAGTATACATGCACAACTCTGCTCTTGTCAAAAGAGGAATAGAAAAAGAGGAAGGATCTCCATTAGTTGGACATCTCCCGACTGTGGTAAATGTGATAGGAGAACCAAATTCAATTTAATTTAGGAAATCGTAAAATGTGCTGCTTCTGGCACACACATGTTCTGCAGCATAGTATGCCTACGGGGTACAAATCAACAGCACGACTAAAGATGACTACCTCGTGCACAATAAATAGAATACATATTGTCAGTGGATATAATTCCATCAGGAGCAAACCATCCATCCTTAACTTACCATTTCCAGTTATTTTTAAAATCCGAAATGACAACTGGTAATAAATGTTACTGAGTCTGGAAGAGTAGCACTCACTATTCTCTCAATGAGAGAAAAGACTCCTCTATTTAATGAGGGATATTTCTGACTTACACTTACATGGTAACAGCTGAATGTGTGCCTCCGTGTTACACGGCAACTCATGCACAAACGCTGTTTTAGTTTTGTCATCTTTTTTTTTTTTTTGTCCTTAAATTCTCTTAGCTACTAACTGTTTCTGCATTTATTCCCACAACAGAATTCCCCCACATTTCTGAAAAGGGGTTTCGTGTTTTTGTATGTCTCTGGAATAACTGTGTTCTTTGGTATGTTTGAATTTTTGCTGAAATTAAACTGCATTGAGAAAACTGCACGTCATGGGGTCGCTCACAAAGTTCCCCTGAATGATCAGCACCTAAAGCAAGACCTGGAATTGTACCAGATCCTAATCCTTCCTTATGCCTGTTCAGATATTACTGAACAAACTATAACCATTACCCTGAATTCTAACATCATATATTATTTGGTCTTTTCTTGCACCCTATCTACACAGAATTTTACAACGTGTACTCTTTTGTGTCATATTTTAGTAGCACAACATTATGTTTGTGACATTTATCACATTATTATATGTACTTATAGATTATTCATTCTCATTACTGTATAATATTTCATTGTATACCTATAACTAAAATTTATTTAGCCATCTATTTTTGTTAGCCATTTGAATAGTTTTAGTTTGCTTTCTGTTTTCTTTTATGAGAGTTACCTGTTTGTTTCTTTTTTTTTCCCAGGTTTTGTTTTTTGTTTTAATTGTGTATTTGTATGTCTGAGTATATGTTTACTACAAATAGAGCAGGATCTTAAAATATGTTTATGTTCTTTAGCAAATATTGCCCATATTTCCATACTGTATGAGAATCCCCATTGCTCTCAATCTTGCCCCCAAATTTGTATTATCTGTTTTTCATTTTAGCCATTGCAGTGAATGTGTAATGTATCCCATTGTGGTCTTGATTTGCATTTGTTTGATGACCAACACAGTTAGCACCATTTGTATGTTTACTGCATTTTGGTTATTTGGATTTTTTCTTTTGTTAAATATCTGTTGAAATCTTTTACCCATATTTCCACTGGATTTATGTGTTTTCACTATTACTTTGTAAGAGTTCTTAATTTATTTAAAAGTCTTTTATTTGAATACACGTACTGTAAAATCTTCTCCGTTGTATGGGTTGTTTTTTCACTCTGTGTCGAGTGTGAATTGAAGGTAGACATTCTTATTTTTAATGCAGTCCAAATTATTTTCACTTCTCATTAGGTCTGTTTAAAAAATCTTATCTACTTCAAAGTCACAAAGATACTGCATGATATTTTCTTCTACAATATGACATCAATCTACAATTGATTTTTATGTATGATGCAAAGGAAGGGTATGTAGGCATGTGTGTGGTATATATGTGTATGTATATATATGTGTGTGTGTGTGTGTGTGTGTGTGTGTGTGTATTAGTTGTGCAACATAAATGGGTGAAATTCTAAAGCTGTGGATTATACAATTCTTTACTCTTAAATGTTAACCTTAACCCTCTGAAACTTTCTTACAATTTTAACAAGGAAAAAAAAATGTTGCAGTGAAAGCAGACCTTGCTATCCTAAAACCTACTACAGAGAGTTAATTACAATAGGACACGGAAAATCACAAACTAAATCTGTATCTTCATCAGAAAGATCCAGGAAAGGTATACTCACAGAGAACAGTGGGCCCTGGATAAAAGAAGACAGAAAGACTGGAAGGCAGAGTAGAGAGCTATATAATAGAGATACATTTACATATATTTCACAGGAAATCCAGCATACTATATAATGTAAACATTTTAATATGTTTCCCCTACAAAAATCTTTGGCAATTTTCTAATAATATTCACTAAATGAAGAATATTAATTTTATCAATCTGCATTTGGCAGCTCTATTTCTTTCTTCAATCTTCGTACATATTCAGGTTGGCCTTGTATTATATATTCCATCATGTTTCATATTTGTTAGCCAAGAACATGTAGCCTAATGCAATGTCTGATAATAAAAAAAGAGATATGGAATGACAAATATAATACCAGATTTGCATAAAAGATTTCAGTAGTCTTCCTTATTAAACACATAATTTGGTCTACAATTCATTAGATGGCCCAGGATATTTTTATAGCAAGTAATGAAATATCAAAGTTGTATTGTTTAAATTCTGTGAATCAAATGACATTGATGGCTTAAGTTATCTGTAACATACAAATACATAAAAGTCAAATAGACTCTCAAAAAAAATATGCCTCTGAACAACCTAAGTTAACTATTAAAGGAATCAATGAATTTATCATTATCAGAGGTTTCTTTTGGCATTTTAAGTCCGTAGATCAATTACCATTGATATTTAACTTGCTTTGATGGGAAAATAAAGTCAGCATTTGTAGCCCATATAATTTAATAAAAATTTCATTGGGGTACTCGTGTTTTGCTTCATTTCAGATTTGATTTCAGACTTGAAGAATGGTTTGTCTACTATGGAGCTCACAGCAAACCTCAAACCAGAGAATATGCTCAAAAAACATATTCCATAGTTATTAGGAAATAATGCTACGGAGCACACTATCCTTGACTATACAGAAGATAGATTCTTCCTAGTGGCTGTATGCTTACATGTATATTGTAAACAAAATGATATGTTCATTCGTTTATATAGTTTAGAGAACTTTTTGCTCATTAAAGCTTCTTACTCCAAAGCAGTGGTGGTTTCTTGATAACGGCATTTTCCTGACTATGGCAGTGACAGAATTGATACACCTGCTGATCACGGACAAGACAGTGTTTCTCTTACAAACTTGCTCTTGCAATGTCGCATTAAAAGGGGTTCCTAAATTCTCACCCAAAGATCTCTTTTCCTTAACTCTACTTAGGATTATGTGAGACACTTAACAATCTGTAATAAATTCCCTCCTGCTTAAAATAGCTAGAGAGGATTTCTTTCTTTCTAATGTACTTTGACCAATAGTATGTGGTGCAAAAATTAAGTGTGATGTAAATTGATTAACACAGTGACTGGGATATAGTTAATGTACAACAAATGTTAGTATCATGATTATTGAGGAGTCCTTAAATATGTATGAGTTATAAGGTATAGCTAACTAGTTGTAGATTAAACAAGCTTTTGAGCAAAGTTTAAAGGCAAATAAAATTCCTGGGAATTTTAAGATACCTTTGGCTATCTTTTACAATCTTTCTTATTGTCAATTGCAATTTACTTTACAATAACTTGGGGATGTTGACCTTATTCTTATCTTCATAGATGAAAATTTTGATGCCATTCTGCCTCAGTTACAGTTCAGAGACTCTGTAAACCTCGTTTGTGATTGCCTTTAAACAGAGTCTGGTACATAAGATATACTTGAAGACCAAATGAAGGAATACAACTCCTCTTTGGATGTCCTCTAAGCTTATCTAAGTGTTTATTTCTAGGAAAAAAGGATATTATTCTGCTCCACCTGAAATGAAGAGAAGATGAAACCTTCAGACCAGATGAAGACAATTTGGACAAGCTTAGCCAGTTTGCATCATAGTATTTTTCATGATCATGGAATACTCATGCAAGCAACGGAACATTTGGATATGATGTTCTGAACTGCCAAAGCTGCCTCACCCATCAATGAATCCCATGATCTTAGCCCAGGGCTGGTAGGGCGGCTCACTTGAAAATTATCCTTGTCACCATTAACACCATAGCAACGAAAAAAAAAAATCTACCAATTACTGCCACTTTATAGTTTGTCCATGTAACAGTGTTTGGGGAAAGATATTACAAACTCAAATTTACCCAAGTAGGCTCTGAGAATCATTGAAATTACCCACTATTACACCAATAGAAAGTGGCAGAACCAAACATTGAACAGAGATTTTTCTAAAAGATCTCAGTGAGTGAATGGTAGAAACCTCCTTCAGTATGAAATATCGTTCTCCCTCCCCCCATGGCAATTCGGAGATGTTGCTACTACTTGCCTTCCCCAACTATCATTTTTATCAACTGAACACAATGCGGATTTACTGACCCCTCTACTTCTACAACTAAAGATATTGTGTCTCTTCAAGCTTCTCCTCTGCCTTAAAGAAAAAAAAAAAAAAACAGACCCACAGGAATTCCTTCTTGAAGCCATTTTTTCTCTATGATTAAATGAAATAATTGTATTTATTAAAAAATGACATTGTATTAAATAAATAAATGTCAAAAAATAAGATAAAACTGGGGCACCTGGGTGGCTCAGTCGGTTGGGCGGCCGACTACAGCTTAGGTCATGATCTGGTGGTCTGTGAGTTCGAGCCCCACGTTGGGCTCTGTCCTGAGCACTCAGAGCTTGGAGCCTGCTTCCAATTCTGTGTCTCCCTGTCTCTCTGCCCCTTCCCTGCTTGTTCTCTCTATGTCTCTCTAAAATAATAATAATAATAATAATAATAATAAACAATAAACAATTTAAAAAAAGATAAAACTAAAATAATAAAACAGATTCCATAAGAAAAAATGGCAAATATTTCATATATTTTGTTTTTGTAAACACTAAAATAAAACAAAAAAATAAAAATAGATAATGAACATTCTTTGAAAACTATTATATGTACAGTTGGCAATTGACTTTTAAATAACATGGGGGTAGAGGGACCGAACTCCTACACAATTGAAAATCCACATGAAACTTTTGACTCCCTAAAAACTTAACTACTAATAGCCTACTGTTGGCCAGAAACCTTACTGATAACACAAAAAGTTGATTAACACGTATTTTGTATGTTTTATGTTTTATATACTGCATTCGTATAATGAAGTAAGCTGGAGACAAAGAAATGTTAAGAAAATCATAAAGAATAAAAAACACATTTACAGTACTATACTGTGTTTATTTTTAAAAATCCACGTATAAGTGGACTTGCTGTTCAAACCCAAGTTGTTCAGGGTCAACTGTAAATATAATTGTGTCTGTAAAATTAAAGGAAACAGTTATTCAAAGAACTCATATCATTTCGCTAAAGGCAATTAAGTCACACCATGGAGATACAGTTTCAAAGAGTTGGAAACCTATCCAGATATTCCTTCTGTTGCCAAAATAAACTTTCTCTGCTTTTATAACATTCTATGAAAAAAGTCACGTTACTTCTCAGATTAATGCAGATCATCACCTGAATTGAACTGCTTCATTCATAAAGGCTTTTAACTCAGAATAAATATTTAAAGTATACTAAATATTGGACAAAGTGCCAAACTCCTAGGATGATAAAAATTAATTCTTTATAGTTCCTGATATTGATATCATTACTGCTAAGCCAAACGCTGGAAATAGAAAAATCTTTCCCAAATAGTTTTGATGAACATGGTTAAGAAAACTCAAAATGCCTTTTATTTCAATGTTCTAAAAAGTCTAGTCTGTACTTCACTGACAATGTACAGATAAGATGGTAACTTATATATACAGCAATAATAATAATAACTATTCATAAACAATTTAAAATCTATGGCTGTTATATTAAAATGGTCACTTTTTCAACATATTTCTTTAATGTATAAACATTACATTAACAAAATTGGAGCACTTGGGTGGCTCAGTCGGGTGAGCACCTGATCTGATTCCGGCTTAGATCATGATCCAAGGATCGTAGGATTGAGCCCCACGTTGGGCTCCACGCTCAGCATGAAGCCTGCTTAAGATTCTCTATCTCTCTCTCTCTCTCTCTCTCCCTCTGCCCCTTTCCCCCACTTGTGCTCTCTTTCTCTCAAATAATTTAATTAATTAATTAATTAATTAATTAAAGCGGTCTTTACTATAATACAAGATTTATAAAGAGCATACATACAGCTTATTACTAATAAGTGATAATAGAGATAAACTAGTCACACATAGTATACTTTCCTTTGTTTTCTGTAATCTCTAAAACTAATCTGTATAAATAAATCATCCCCAGTAAACTCTACATAGACTTACTCCATAATTTCTCACTTCGTAACATATCTTTTTTTTAAATGTTTATTTATTTTGAGGGAGAGACAGAGAGCGGGCAGGGGAGGGACAGAGAAAGAGGGAGACACAGAATCTGAAGCAGGCTCCAGTCTCTGAGCTGTCAGCACAGAGCCCAACATGGGGCCCAAACCCACGAACTGTGAGATCAAGACCTGAGCCAAAATTGGATGCTTAACCAACTGAGCCACCCAGGCGCCCCACTTCATAACATATCTTACTTAGACAATGCTTGTAAATTGTCTTCCTCATTCTTAAGCATTTTGCATGTGACTCTCAGATATATCTAGATTATAAACAACATAATGGCAAAAGTCATTCTTCGATTTATTTTCAAGTTACTTCTAGGAGAAGTGGAACAGAATCAAGTAAAAGAAGGGTAGACATTTATCTAGAGCAAAGATGTCACAGAATAATCAGCATTTGAATGATTAAGGAGTGAAGAATGAATTGGGGTTTCTTTGAAAAAGTGACTGAGACTGTTCCACACAAAATGAATATCAAATGCCCAGGGCAAAGAGATTGAGGGAGGTTTGTTCAACTAAGAAATACAACTCAGGGTTCCTAGACTGAAAAATGTGACGCAAAGTTAGGGAAAAGAAAGGTTGACTCACTGGTCAGAATATGCACTGAAGTTGTTTATGTTTTATCCAGTAAGTCAATGGTGTTAAAATATTTTAGAGGTAAAAATATTTTGAAATATTCTTTGGTATCTTAAACATAAAATAGACAAAAGGCAACTGCCAATAGTTTCTGGATAAGTTGCTGTAGCTTTTTTTTTTTTAATGTTTATTTATTTTTGAGAGAGACAGAGACAGAATGTTTGTGGGTTAGGGGCAGAGAGAGAAGGAGACACAGAAGCAGAAGCAGGCTCCAGGTATACCTCAGAGATACTGTGGGTTCAGTTCCACACCATAGCAATAAAACCAATACTGAAATAAATCAGGTCGAGTGAATTTTTTTGTTTTCCCAGTTTATATAAAAAGTTATGTTTGCACTGTATTATAATCGATTAAGTGTATGATAGCATTATGTCTAAACAGGTACCTACCTTAATTTAAGAATACTTTATCACTAAAAATTACTCTCATCTGGGCTTTCAGCAAGCCACAATCTTTCTGTTGGTGAAGGGTCTTGCTTCGCTGTTGATGGCTGCTGACTGAACAGGATGGTGCTTGCTGAAAGGTTGGCAATTCTGAAAATGTGGCAATTTCTGAAAATAAGACAACAGTGAGGTTTGCTGCATCTACTGATTCTTCCCTTCATGAATGATTTCTATTTGATAGCATTTTACCTGAAGAAACTTCTTCAAAATTGCAGTCAGTCCTCTCAAAGCTTGCTGTTGCTTTATCAATGAAGTTTATACAGTATTCTAAATCCTTTGCTGTCGTTTCAACAACCTTCACATCATCTTCACCACTAGTGGTTTCCGTCAAGGAGCCACTTTCTGATTCTAGTGCTTCTGCTATTTCCACGACACCTGTTCTTACTTTTCCCACCGAAGTCTCGAACTCCTCAACGTCATCCATGAGGGCTAGAATCCACTTCTTTCAAACTGTTGATGTTGATATTTTGACCTCTTCCCATGAATCATTAGTGTTCCTTGTGGCATCTAGAATCCCTGTTCGAAGACTTTTTCGATTTACTTCATCCAGATCCATCAAAGGAATTGCTATCTCTGGCAGTTATGTCCTAATGAAATATATTTCTTAAATCATAAGACTTGAGAGTAGAAATTACTCCTTCGTCCATGAGCTATAGAATAGACGTTGCGTTGCATGAATCTTGTTATATACCTCTCCATCAGAGCTCTTGGATAATCAGACCCATTTCCAATGAGCAGTCATATTTTGAAAGGAATCTTTTTTTTTTTTTCTGAGCAGTAGATTTCAGCAGAGACTGAAAATATTCCGTAAACCATCTTATAAAAAGATGTGCTGTCATCCAGGCTTTGTTATTCCGTTGACAGAGCACAGACAGAGTAGGTTTAGCATAATTCTGAAGGGCACTAGGATTTCCAGAATGATAAATGCGCATTGGCTTCCATTTAAGACACCATCTGCATTAACCCCTCGCAAGAGATTCACCCTATCCTTTAATGCTTTGAAACCAGGTATTGACTTCTCCCTTCTAGCTATGAAGGCCGAGGTGGTATCTTCTTCCAATAGAAGGATGTTTCATCTACACAGAAAATCTGTTGTTTAACTAGTCATCCTTCTTATTTATCTTATCTAGATCTTCTAGACAACTTGCTGTAGCTTCTCTATCAGCTGCTTACCTCGCACTTTTATGCTGTGGAGATAGTTTCTTTTCTTACACCTCATAAACCAATCTCTACTAGCTTCTACTGTTCTTCTGCAGCTTCCTCACCCCTCTCAGCCTTCATAGAGTTAAAAGAGTTAGGGCCTTGCTCTGGATTAGGCTTCGGTTAGAGGAAATGTTGTGGCTGGTTTGATCTTCTATTCAGACCGCTGAAACTTTCTCCATAATCAGCAATAAGGCTGTTTTGCTTTCTTATAATTCATGCGTTCATTGGAGAAGCACTTTTAATTTCCTTCAGGAACCTTTTCTTTGTATTCACATTCTGGGTAACCGTTTGGCACAGGAGGCTTAGCTTTTGGCCCATCTCCGTTTTCAATAGGCCTTCTCACTAAACTTAATCATTTTAGCTATGGTTTAACGTGAAAACCATGTGACTCTTCCTTTCACTTGAACACTCAGCGACTATTATAGGGTTAATAATTGGCCTAATTTCAGTATTTCAGGGAATAGGGAGAGGGAGAGGGGTGGGGGAATTACCAGTGGGTAGGTCAGTGAGAACACATATTTATTGACTCAATTTTCTGTTTTATCTGGGTACTGTCAATAGTGCCTCAAAATCGTAGCCTCAAAAATTACTGATCACACACACAGAAAAATCACTGATTACATATCACCGTGACAAATACAATAATAACAAAAATGTTTGGAGGGCACCTGGGTGGCTCAGTCAGTTAAGCGTCTGGCTCTTGATTTCTGCTCAGGTCATGATCTCGCAGTTCAAGAGATGGCGCCCTGCATTGGGCGCTGTGCTGACAGTAACAGAGCCTACTTGAGGTTCTCTTTCTTCCTCTCTCTCTCTCTCTCTCTCTCTCTCTCTGCCCCATCCTCATGCACTCTCTCTCCCAAAATAAATAGGAACTATAAAAAATTTGGAAATATTGGGAGAATTACTAAAATGTGACACAAAGACATGAAGTGAATAAATGCCATAAGAAAAATGGGACCCCAAGACTTGATGGGGTCTTTTGCCACAAATCTTCAATTTCTAAAAAATTTACTTATCTGTGAAGGGCAATAAAGCAACTTATGCCTGTCATTCCTTTAGTAAGAGGAGGCCTTGGCTCATTTAAGTTGGAAGTGAATCCAGAAAATCTGTTAAGTGTGAACAGAAGAGCTGAAAAGCAAGGATTCTCAGAGACTAAATAGTGTTTGGCTCTAGCTTTGGAGAGTACCTTGATCACTTTTGTGGCAGAGGTAAATCAGCAGTACCAGGACAAATTCTGTAGGGTCCACAGTGAGGCTTTAATTTTCTGGTGTGTTGAGTTTGAGAAATCGGCGTGAGAAACATGAGGGTTTGAGGTGCAGGGACATCTGAGTGGTTGAGCTAGGATATACAGAGAGAAAGTGAGAAACCACACATATATCAATCCAGATGTTGTGTAAGTGTGTATTTTTAAGTTAGGGTAGCTTGGACATGTTTATATACCGAGAGACAAACATGAAATGTTACTGGAGAGGAGGAAAGAAAGGAAGAGATAATTGATGGAGAAAGATGTCCAAAGAGCAAGCAAGAAGAAATGGGATTAAAATCGCAAGGGAATGGATCAACCTTAAATTTAAGACTTAGTCTTGTTTCTCACTTGGATCCTTGAATACACCCATGCATAGACCTTTCAGTTACCTGAGCCAAAGTACTCCTTTCCTCTTAAGCCAGTGTAGGTTGATATTCTGTCGCTTACAAGTCTTGACAAAGACAAACAGTGACAAAAATTTTCCTTTTAAGACGTAAAGATGGATGCAGATGATGTTGAGACTATGAGACGTTTAGAAGAAGTTACAGGATCCTTTCTTATGGCCAAACTATTTCTCTAAATTAGGAGGCAAGCTCACCCCTGAAATGTATGGGTGAGACAGGCTTAGGGTTCAGGCTTGAGTAGAGTAGTGATGGGTTAACATTGAGCAGGGAAGGAATAGAAAATAGTATGAAATGAGATGGCATTGCAAAGCCTAGACTGTGTGATGCCTGATTCGAGGAAATTTAACTAACTATAGAAGGTATTGTCAGATTATCCAATTTGCTAAGAACCATTTTTCAGAAAAAAACCCACATTTTTATCAAATGTTATGTTAATTCTGATATCCCTTGGGTTTTGAATTGGAAATCTAGGTATCCTTACCCTATATCAACTATTCAAACTTGAAAATGTAGTTACATGATCTGGTATTCCTGATAATTGCACACATCAAACATTAACTAGACAAATCATATTAGAAAGGCTTCCCATTAGAAAGGCTAAAAAAAAAAAAAAAACCTATCATTTCCTCCAATGCTTATATTAATTCCCCTCTCTCCATTAAAGTGTGTTTTCGATTCCTTTTAATTAAGAATAAGTAATGAATACCATTTATCAGTGTCTTAAAAAGTTCCTTATGAGCCTTGATTTCATGCAAATCAATTACAAATAATTTGTTTTTAAACAAAAAACACTGTTTTTCACAGCATTTCTGAAGGATGATATACTTTTAGATCATCAGGTAAAATGTTTATTGCATTTTATATATTGTATAACATGCAGGTCTGTATTTATATGTGTGTGTATACATATGCACATACTTGGCTAAAAAGCATTAAACAGGACTTTTGTAAGTTGTAAGACTCCTGTGAGACTTTTAACATGGCAAGGTGAATTATAAATCTTTGAGCATGCAATGTCTACTTGAAAATTCCTGGGGCTCCTGGGTGGCTCAGTCGGTTAAGCATCTGACTTTTGATTTTGGCCCAGGTCATGACCTTACAGGTTTGTAAGTTCAAGCCCCACATCCGGTTCCATGCTGACAGGGCAGGGCCTGCTTGGAATCTCTCTGCCATCTTAAAAAATGAAAACCAAGATTCCTATACTTTTCCCTTTTCCCCCACTTTCAATGAAGCGAAACTGAAGTTCATGTAACACGTTTTGGGAAATTTTAGACAAGGAGATCTCTAAATCCCATTTTACTGCAGCATATTCTATGGAACTTTATTCTATACTATTTTGTTCATGTCCAGTATTGTGACCATGAAGTTCCTACCTCATTTTGCACACACACACACACACACACACACATATGCATACAGAGTCTGTATGAATTGTAATTTAAAGGTGTAGCAAAAGCATACAACCTACAATTTAAATCTGCTCATCTTTTTCCTCATTTCTAATATGTGTAATACACGCTTTGTTTAAACCACAAGGATACGTGGTTTAAATGTGAGAGAAATATATATATCTTGGTTTATATTTAAAATTTGGCACGTATCTATTTGGGGCATTTCTAATGAAACATAACATGCTTAATTGCCTCATTTTATTTTTTCTTCTTTCCATATTATTTTTTTTAATTTTTTTAAATGTTTCTTATTTTTGAGAGAGAAAGAGCAAGCAGGGGAGAGGCAGAAAGGGAGGAGATACAGAATCCAAAGCAGGCTCTAGGCTGTGAGTTGCTAGCACAGAGCCCGATGCGGGGCTCGAACTCACAGACCATGAGATCATGACCTGATCTGAAGTCAGACACTTAACCGACTCAGCCACCCAGGTGCCCCATTCTTTCCATATTATTTAAGGTAGCTGATAGCAGGGGTCCATATGTCAGAAGTTACTTTTAAGTTTCAACACTCACTAGCCTTATAATTAAGAAATAATCAAGTGTACATGCTTCTCATAGTTTCATCATCTGTAAATTGATTAAAAATATCACTTTTTCATATAAATGTTGTGATGAATAGCACAGTACTTGTCACAGATGGAATATTTAAGAAATATTCGTTTTCATTATAACTTTAAAAGCATCATAGTTTTGATTTTAATGTGAGCCCTATAGGTTTACCTTGGTTTGTGCAACAATTTGGAATTGTAAAAAATTCATGGTAGCGATCGTTTATCACCTTTATCAAGAAAAGATTATTTATAACACCCACCAATATAACTTAGAATATAACTATTCTCCATCACTAATAACTAGAACCATTTTAGTAGGTCCTTCACGGGATTGACAGAGTTTTTTTAGTTTGTTTTTTATGCTAATCCAGAACTTCCACTCAGCAAGGAGTTTCACATGAATTTATGGAATGAGTATGCCCCCCACCCTGATCATAAAAGATTCTCTCTAGAAAATGAAGATTGTTTTCTTCTTTAAAAAAAAAATAATGTTTATTTTTATTTTTATGTTTGAGAGAGACAGAGAGAGAGGGAAGGAGAGAGAGATTGAGGGAGCGGGAGAGGAGCAAAGAGAGAGGGAGACACAGAATCCGAAGCAGGCTCCAGGCTCTGAGCTGTCCCCACAGAGCCTGATGCGGGGCTTGAACTCACAAACCGCGAGATCATGGCCTGAGCCGAAGTAGGACGCCTAACGGACTGAGCCACCCAGGCACCCCGGGATTGTTTTTTTCTTAAATTATTCCCAACTCAACTTTGATTCCTGACCTTAATTTAGATATGAGAACTGATTTGAGTCTCCAGATCAACTTCAGAAATTTACCTAGGTCACATGATTTTCAGCAGTAGACCTAGCAGAATCCAGTTTGAAATAATTTCAGAGGTATCCTGCTGATTCTTGCACACTGTGTATTTTCTACAGTATCAAAGTTAAGAGTGGTACTAATCTAATATATACATTAAGTTACATGTCATATATATATATACACACATATATATATTTTTAAATTATAGCGCCAAAGCTAATTAATGATTATGTTTTTCTCAACTACTGCTTGAGTTATCATTTCCTTTCATATATATTTTGCAGATTAATCAGTGGTAAGCTTTGCAAAATGCCAAACACAGTACAATTCCCTAGCTGTATTGAACACATAAATACTCTATTCATCATCTTCTCAATTCTGCTTGAATCAGTATTAGTATCAAAGCGTCTATTTTGTCCAAAGTTTTGCCCCCCTCTTGCTCTGATTTCAATTATACTTTCTTAGTATCTCTGCACAAGCTAGAAACACCAGAGTTTAGGCGATTTTCATCTTCAATTTTAAGACATATTTCCCTTTACTGACAAAACCAGATGAGATGAATATTTCATTCTTCTGTTTGGATTATAATTTCAAGAAAGAATGTGCCCTTTAAACAGAAAAAAAAAAATCTTTATTCATGACTGCTCCAAAGAACACTTCTAAGATGTACTTTTACTTAACGCAAAGCGGTTGGGATATTAAAAATGAGCAGTGCGTACTCTTTCAACATAAAGTTAGGGTTTTTAGATTCTCCTCGTAAATAAACATAGTATTGATTTTCAGGTTTGGAACATAGAAAATGCACTGGTTTCCTTTTATGCTTTTATCTTCCTGCTAGCTGTAAGGAAGAGTGTGGGCGCTTTAAATCCTCTTGATGTGTCTGTCACTGGCACAATAAACTCCCCTCCTGTGCAGAAGAGACCCGTGTCTGTCACTGGATCTCTACGGAGGTGAAGATTGCCAAGTGGGTTTTCTGTCGACTTCCGAAAATGTAACCTCCTCATCTAGGCTGCCATCTCTAGGGTGACAGATTGGGTGGATGATTCCATCATCTCATCATACTATGTTTTACCATGTGGGGCCAGATGTCATCTTTGGGGAAGAGAGTTAAAGCTTTTGTCAGAGAGTATTTCTCTTGTTTCACTTAACATCTACTCACCTTTTGGTATTGAAAGAATAAAAAATACAAACTGATAAGACTATCCCCAGGCAGAGTTTTCGTGCTACCCAAAGCAGTCTTGGCAGTTATGAAGATCCTTCAATAATCTGTCAAAAACTGACATCACTGTGTAAAGAGCTGTTCATTTCTATATCTCATTTTGGATTGATGTACGTGCACTTTTATATCCTTCAGTTCGATATAACATTTGGCCTTTCATGTTCTCAGTTTAAGCTACAGGGAATTCAAAGCTATTTCAAAGCATAATTATATCAATCTGCATATAAAAGGCTCTATGTCCTACAGAGGGTTCGATGGAAAAGCAAACTCTTTCAAAGAAGAAAATTAGAAGTAATTCCCACAACTAAAATTCACAAAAGTTAATACATTTTTCATCTGATGAGAACAGTTTTATTTTTTTTAAGCCAATAGGAGTTTAATCAAGAAAGTGATGGGGACTTTTGTGTGAGGTAGGGAGGAGAAGAGGAAGAAAGGAGAGCAGAAAATTGGAGAGGAAGGCAAAGAAACGATGCATGTACATTATACATATTGTTCGATTATACACATCACATCAGAAAACATCAAGAATTCATATTGCTGTGGCAGACAATAGGATTCTCACTTCCATATTGTATTAGTTATCTATTGCCGCATAACAATATATTCCAAATTCAAATTCGTATGATTCAAAATTCTTAGTGCACTTTAACTGGGTGTCTCTGACTAAGGTCTCTTCTGGGACTGCACTCCAGATGTTGGCAGAAGCTCTGGTCTCCTTTGAAGATGCCGCCTGGGGAAGGGAGTCTGCTTCAGGGCTCACTCATGTGTTTGTTGAGAGGCCTTGATCTCGCGCCGCGTGGGTCTCACCACAGAGCTGCCTCCAGATCTCTGCAAGCAATCCAAAAGAGAATGAGAGCGTGTATAAGAAGCTTCCCAAGATGGAAAACATAACCTTTTCATAACTTAACATCAGGACCACATTCTGTTTCATAGAAGTGGGTTCCGTATCTCAACAAGCTTCAAGGGAAGGGGGGTACTCAAGCGTTCAATACCAGGATATGGAAATCACGATGGGCCATTCCAGGGGCTGCCTACCCTGTGTATATACATCCATGTGAAGTTGCTTTGGGCACTTTTTTTATATTACGAAAGACTTTTCAAAATAGAAGTCCTGTGAATATGGTTTTAACCTGAAAGTAAATGTGACTACACAAATTTATTTTTTCCAAATATTTGCTCTCCAAATATGATCTTAGTAGTTTTCAAATGTTTCATAACTTGAAAATCACAAGTACAGTTGCTTCAATCTTTAAAGTGACCCTTTTTAATCTTTTTTTTTTTTATCATCACATAAGAAAATTTTTTTTAAAAAAACCTCCCAAACAAAATTCTGTAAATTCTGGAGCTAGCGAAATACTTAGCACCGAAGTTATGGAGCATATGGTTATCCTAGTCCCAAACAGTAAAATGCGTCTGTCTGTGCCAGCTCTTCATTACCGGCTCATTAACACTCAGGTGCCAATTGCTGGTGGCAAAGGCAATACCCAAATGGCCTAGTTTCTGTCATGCACAGTGTAATTACATTGACCTCAAGTACTAAAGCTCGCAAGTTGCCTGATACGATTTGGACACTAATTTCAGGCACTATTCAAAGTAGAATAATATGGTGAATAAACCAACGTAATAAGAGAAAAGCACTATGAGGTTTCCAGTTATTTTTTTTTCATATGTAAATGTAACCTTAAAGACAGTCGACTGTTCTGTTACATACAACAACACATAGGACACGTTTGGCTTTAACATTATTGATCTAAAATTTTGTTAGATCTCGAGATAATGATAAAGTTGTTACAAGCCAAAAGTGAAAACTAAGTTGTTGTAATAGTCACGTTTGGGAAAATAGAAATTCCATATCATAGTTTATAATCTCACTCATTGATATGTAATGGGAGCATTATTTATATCTTATTTAAATTATGAATTCCCAGGGGGGCCTGGGGGGGCCCAATCGGTTAAGAGTCTGACTTCGACTCAGATAATGTTCTCATGGTTCATGAGTTCGAACCTCACGTTGGGCTCTGTGCTGACAGCTCAGAGCCTGGAGCCTGCTTCGGATTCTGAGTCTCCCTCTCTCTCTGCCCCTCCCCACTCTCACTCTGTCTCTCTCCCTCAAAAATAAATAAACATTAAAAAAATTTTAAATATTAATTTAAATGTGACCAAATGTAAAGCAAATCTATATAATCCTAGCAACCAATAAATATGTACTTCCAGCAAGAATTACACCATCTCTTAATAATCTAAGAGCAGATTTCTTCATCACTTTCTGTTTCAGACTTTGCTATTATGTGCAAAGCTTATTTTTAAGGTTCCAGTTGAAAAGAGAGAGGGGATGAATTCATGCATGAAACTTAACTTTTTATAAAACTTCACAGAAACGAAAAGAACATTTTATATGGAAAAATTTACAAGAACAATTCAAAGACAAAAAACAAAACAAAATAAAACAAAACACCCACTACCAACAACAACAGTGAGAAAACAACCGTAACAAAATTTTGGAAGTTTGGAAGTGGACCACCAAAATGTTATCGACTTACTAGTTTTGAAAGTGTTTAATTTTGAGCTGAAAGTTAAGAGTTTAAAGAAAAAAAATCTGATTTATCCCACAGAATATTCCAAAGTCTCAGGAATTAATAGAACAAATTAGTTCTGAAGTGGGAGTGAATATAAAAATAAAAAGAAGGATCAAAAATGTCATTTAGAGGCAATTAGACTCCCAGGTTTCCCTCATCCACTGTGCATAAGTAGGTGATCAATTATCCCCTCTGGTTAGAAGACAGGAGATTTATTCTCGAAGGAGGTTAAAACAGAGGTGCCTACATCAGAAGACAGCAGGTACAGTTTAATGTGAGATCATCATACCCAGAAAACTTAGGATTTTGAGTATTCCAGACATCTTTCCCCAATTAACTTTCAGAATGCATGTGCCCAGGCAGAAGACCCAAAAATACTTCCCTGAATATCTCTAACTAGCCTAAGAAGAAAAATATACTGAACACATTTACACTGGGATTTCCTTAACTAAATGATCCAGCAAGATCACCCTATAGACAAACATATTCAACAAGTTTTCCACACAAACCAGTTTTACCTTCAGCAATTTTGAATACTGGTTTTTTTTTCGATAATTTATTGTCAAGTTAGCTAACATACAGCATAGTCTTGGCTTCAGGAGTAGATTCCCGTGAATCATCACTTATGTACAACACCCAGTGCTCATCCCAACAAGTGCCCTCCTCAATGCCCATCAACCACTTTCCTTTCTCCCCCAACACCCATCACCCTCAGTTTGTTCTCTGTATTTAAGAGTCTCTTATGTTTTGCCTCCCTCTCTGTTTGTAACTTATCTTCCTACTCTTTTTTTTTTAAGTTTATTTATTTTTGAGAAAGAGAGTGAGTGAGAGCAGGGGAGGGGCAGAGAGAGAGGGAGACAAAGGATCTGAAGCGGGCTCTGTGCTGACGGCAGAAAGCCCCATGGGGGGCTCAAACCCAAGGACTGTGATATTATCACCAGAAGCTCAACAGACTGAGCCACCCAGGAGCCCCTAGAGTACTGTTCTTAATTATGGGTACACAGCTAAGTGTAAATGTCACCAGACATCTGCAAAAAACCCCCACCATAATTCCTGGAAAGAGATATTATTCAGGGAAAATGAAATGAAATATAAACTATCATCACTATTTTCAGATGAATAAGAGAAAATATTGAATACATGAAAAGAGTTCAAAATACCTTAAAAAAGAATTTTGGGAAAACATGAAGAACTTTTATACTTAAAATAATAAAATAATGAAGTTAAAAACTCTATAGAAGGTTGGAAGATAAACATAAGAAAATCACTGAGAAAGTAGATTAAAAAACTGTAGAAAGTAGGGAAGAAAACATGAAGAATATTGGTAGGTCAGTAAAGGAGGTTCTATATTCAAATAATAAAGGATAAAAAAGATGAAAAAAATGGAAGTAATGATGAAAGCAATAATTCAAAAAAAAAATCCAAAACTTGAAAGGCTTGGGTTTAAAGATTGAAGAAACTTAATAAGTGTCTGCGATTCAGATGGAAACAGGTCCACATCAAATTACATGATATTATGAAATTTCAGAACTTGATGACAAAGAGACCCTCCCATAAGAATCCCATAGGAGGTGGGGGACCTATGTTCATAAAAAGTTTAGTTTAGTTTTACTTTGGAAAATTTTCTACTTTAAAAAAATATATAGAAAACCTTTCAAAGAATCAAAGCTTAATATCTGACAAATTTGGTTTGAATCTAGTGACTGAGACCTACATCCTTCAAGGGGTCTCAGGGATTTTGGTCCTCTGAAACAGCCTACTGTTCATTCTTGCAGTATGACCAAAATTAAGCCCAATATATGTGTTGTCTTGACATCTAGAATAACCAGGAAGACTTGAAACAACCTAACTCCAAGTTTCTGTCTCCATTCTGCTCCCAAAGATGATATTCCCTAGCAGGACAACCTACTGGCCAAAGGGCTCAGGTGAAGGTGGGTGTCAGTTCCCTACTAACTTGCAAAACAAGCCAATTCAAAAAGCCTATCCTATCTCATCAGAATCAGGGAGCACCTCACCCTCTTGATGCTACAAAGACCTGCCTCCATGACCCCTGGTTGTTCACTCTGTTCCTGAGTGCAGCCCTGTGAGGCCTTGTGCAGGATCCTTCCTGCCACCTTCCACCCCAGGGTTGTGATTATATGAGACTAACAAATTGCTGTTGGTCTATTCTGTCCTATGTCAGGTGCTACATAGTCTCCAATTCCATTACTCTGGAGCAGAAATTTTCCCCTCACCAATGGAGTGATTAGGAGGCAAGTTAAACACCTTAAACAAGATGATCCAACAATGACCCAGTCAGCTTGAATTAACTTCTCTTGGATAACTAAATGGTTTCATGATACAGGGAAGGCTGTCTGGGACTAAACTGCTTGTTACTGGTGGACTTGCACTTCAGCCTACTGGACCCTGTGTTGTCTTTAGTGGGTATTTCCCTCCCTTTCCACCCCAAAATGCTCTTGTTCTAAAGAAGAGAATTGTGGTTAATTCCCTATACCTCAGCATGATGTTTTGTCAGTTTTAGTCTACATTTGGCAGGTGTCTCTAGGACCTCTGCCTGTAAAAGCAGTGATAACACAGCACCATACCTGGTCTTCTGGTTCTTCAGCTCTACTTACCAAGGAATAAGCTAGAGCTCTCTGGTCACTGGATCTAACTTGGGAATCATTACTAGCTGCTTGGATAGCCATCTGGACATTACTGTGATTGCACACCATCAGAGGGATTCCAGGGATGGCTCATTATGTGGTTCGTGGAAAAGAAGGACATCACTACCCTACAGAAGATTAATCATGGGACCTAAGTCACTTAATAAGTCACTTAATAAGAGTCGCTCAGGCAATGGCAGCTACCTTGCCCATTTCCTGTGCTACTGTTTCCCGTGCTGCTATCCCAAGTATTTTCCTGATCTCCAAGTGTAGGTATACATGTCTGGCAACCCATGGACCAGGCACTGATGAAACAAAAAAAAAAAAGGAGGAAGAAGAAGAAGAAGAAGAAGAAGAAGAAGAGGAGGAGGAAGGAGAAGGACTTTATAAAGTCCAGGAGAAGAAGGGGAAGGGGAAAGAGCATTGGGTACCCAGTTCCTCCCCAAACAATGGAAGAGGTAGCACAACTGCCTTCTCAATGAAAAGGCCCTAGCAGGGATGACTGGGTGTCTCAGTTAGTTAAGCATATGACTTTGGCTCAGGTCATGATCTCACAGTTTGTGGCATTGGGGTCTGTGCTGATAGCTCAGAGCCTGGAGCCTGCTTTGGATTCTGTGTCTCCCTCACTTTCTGCCCCTCCCCTGTTTGTGCTCTGTCTCTTTCAAAAATAAATAAACATTAAAAATTAAAAAAAAAATAAGATAAAAGTCCATAGACAATGTGCCTGGGCTTGTCTTAGTGCTGCTGGCTACTAGCATGCCAAAGGGCTTTCTAATCATAGGGCTTGACTGCATGACTAGCACCATAGACAGGAGGATTTTACTAGAGGTGAACCCTGACCTTAGGAACATCGTTTAACTCTGGAAAAGGAGATAGCTGTCTATAGGAGTTGCTGGGCTGCCAGGTTTTTCTCTTCCCCTATGCAGAAGGTCTGCACCAGGTTGTAAGTTTCCCGTGGACTTCTGATAAAGGAAACTGCTCTCCTTGGCCTTACACTATATACCATTAGAGTGGTAGTTCTTGGCCACCCACTGAGCTCTTCTGAAAACGGTCTCTCACAGACCCTGCACATCTATTCCTCCATACCAAGCCAACCATTACGCCTTGGGTCGTGGAGGTAACATGCTCCATGCTTTGCACGGCTCACAAGCTTTGCACAGTTATCAAGCCTTCCGTTCTACAAGCTGGAGTCAAATCTGACCCTCTGACATATCCCATCTGCAGGGTGGTGTAGCCCCACCTCTCCTCAGTTCCTTGACACATGACATGGTGGTAGAGGAGATCAACCCTCTCCTAGACCCCTTAGCCACATGGAGAGCCCCTTAGGAGCAACCGATTGAAAAATTAAAGGGAGTTTATATACTTTATGGGCCATATTGCCACTCTTCTCATATATGATGGAACTTGATGGAATGTTTCTGGGTTTCATTCTTTATTAAGGATGTCCTTGTAAAACAACAGGATCTAAGGGTCAGCCATACATCAGGTAGTCATCTTAGCACCACATACCCTGGCCAGAAAATGGCTCCATACGTACATATTCATAAACTCTTGGTGTATTACATAAGAATTGCTTCCTTTGAGGTAAAGCACTCTGGGAACCGCTTGTCTCACAGAGACCCAAAATATAAATCAAGGTAACAGATGTCACTACCTGTACTAAAGCCACAATTCAAGGCTTTGCCGGTATACTCTTCATCCCCTTTGGAATTTCAGAGATTATTGATAGTGGCCAAGGCATTCATTTCACTTCTCAAAACAGACAATGTTGGACTCTTGAAGAAGACATTCAATACAACTTCCATGCCCTCTATATACCTAATGTCCCCTTCAAAGAATTCCAAATAGAGCAAATAACCCCCCATGATTGCCACAGATATGGTTTAGTCTCAATCCACGTGCCATGGGGACATGCAGTCTCTATACTAATGCCACCAGCTTCCTTAATTTCCTTTACTGGTCATAAAGGGAAGACCTCTAAAGTTCATGTTTTCAAAGGTCACCTCACTATGTGGCCCTCTGTGTTGGGGGGGGGTGCATAGCTGATGTATTAAATTAAAAAAATGCAGTTTATGATCTGCTGAATGAGGAGGCATAAGTCACCCATACAAGTTTGGCAGATAGCTCCCTTAGCATCTGAGCTCCCACTTTGGGGAAGTAAAACCCAGGATTATTTTGATCAATAACACAGTTTCAATACACTCACACAAAGGAAATAAAATCACAAGGTTTAGTAGTTACAAATCTCAGGGTGGGGGGCAAAGAGCCAGGGAAAGGGCAGTCCCCTGTCCCAGGCCACGAGTAAGGAGACAGAGAGCAGGGTAGTAGGCACCTATAAGGTGGTTGGGGTGGAGATTACTAACTTTTCACTGGCTTGATTCTAAGTGGTTATTCTAAAAGGTGTCCTGGGAAAAGCAAAGCAGGAACTTTTGATGGGAATCCTAAGCTCAGGTCCTTATCTAAATGTCCAGACTCTGGGTCTATGCAGGGTTATCATACTGTGGAATTCTTAGACAGCAACTCAAAATAGTTCTTTTTCTCATCACACTGCCTCTTCCTCCAGGTCAAGTGCCTACTTCATGTGTTGGAGAGGTACTTCTCTTACCTAGAAATCTCAGTTCATCACCAAGATAAAAATTGATGTCAAGACATCGGGGAGTCAATTTGATATGAGGACTAAAATTAAAGCTCAATATTATGTGGTGCCTTGACATCTGGCCTATCTTAGAGTGCCTTGAATGGTCTAATCTTACCTCCCTCATTCCCTTCTGGAAAGGGAGATCCAAAGAGCCGAACAGCTCTGCTGGACAGGGGAACCAGGCCCAGTTCATTCTTAAGTAGTGAGGTTTCATTTCCCTGCTAGCTCCACTTAATTCTCCCTGGTCACATCCTCCAGCAGGAACCAGAGAGAATCCCTCCCTCTTGATACCAAAAGAAAGCCTGCCTCTCACGGCCCCTGGTAGTGTCGCCCTGTGTTTCGTGTGATATCCTTCTTCCCTAGCCTGTGAAAATAATAACTCATAAATTGTTGTCAATTTCATCTGTCTGTCCAGTGTCAGATGTTGTATGTTCTCCATCCCCATAACCCTAGGATGGAAATCTCTCCCTCTCCAACAGGGTGAATAGTGGATGACTAAAACCACCCTTTATCTAACTTCTTTTTCTTTCAGTATTTCACTAAATTAGTTGAACTTAGTTGACGATGATTTTATAAAGTCCAGTTATTCAGACCTATTCTTGGTGAAGCGGCAGTTGCTATATGGGATTTCTCTGGGAGATGTACTCATATTTGTTTGACTTTAGTTTTGCTTATTCACTGCCAACATAGCATGTTGTTAAGAGGAATAAAAATGCATATGTTAAAACAACATTTTATTCTAAATATAAACCATAAAAGGACAGTCAAAACTGTCTAGTTTCTTAGGCCACATTTCATGGTGCCTTATACATGTGAACCATCCTTAGAAATGAGCATGTGGCATAGGGGGAGCATTGAAATTTAAAAATATGAAGTGGAGTTCTAGATGCTATAACTTATTTTTATATTTTTTAAATATAGTTACTTCTAGGATTTCAAGTTAAAATAAGACACAGGGACTAGAAATGCAGCCTGGCACAGGTGAGGAATTCAGTCAAGAGATAGGGTTCAGGCTTTAAGTTCATGGTTATGCTCTGCCATCATCTGGTCTATATTGGTCTCATTTTCTTCATAAGTAGGTTAAGGACCAGAATATTTTCAAAGACTTGCTCTGCACTAAAAGCCTATTATTCTGTGGGACCCACTTAAAAAGAAATAAAGCATAGAAAATAACATTCATTGCTGATAGTAGTTGATGAATAAAGGTCAAGCACCATGAAGGTGTTTTGATTAAAAAAAAAAAATCTGCTGAAAATGTTAGTTGAACTTAGATGGAAAGGAAATATAAATAAATAGATTTTATGATTCTTATAACTTTATTTTTATTTATGTATCTTCCTCTTCATTATGTAGTATCATGCATGAGTCGCAAAAAGAGTGAGAGGGTTTTTGACTTAATCTGCATCCTTTTTAAATTAGTCAAGACCCCTTTTGGCATATACACTAGCCAAAGTTGCACAAGGGAAAAAAAGAAAACCTTTAAAAATATTTCTAATTTACATATTACATATGTATTACATATTACATATGTAATTATTTCTACATAAACATAATGAAAAAATTCAGGTTAAGAGACATAATTTAAATGATTCTAGTTATATTACTACATGGAGAATAAACTAGAATACAGTAGAGAGACTACTTTTGATATAAGGATAAAAATCTAAAATTTTATGGTATGTTTAAATATAACTCAGTTCAATTTCCACTTGGATAGCAAGCATAGCAAAAAATTGAATGATAAAAGGAAATTAGCAAACCCTGCTACAAATAAGATTACCTTTCTCACAAAGCTTTTTCTTTCTTTTATGTTGCCTTATTTAAGTACAGCATGATCCACTCAGGTGCACACAAAACCCCCGTCATAGTTACTTGTCCCTCTCCTTCATCAGTCAGGGAGCAAGTATAATCTGTTTTCTGAAATGTCTCCCAGTTGTGTCCTTCTTCTTCCGTTTTTACTAGTCCAGACTGAAAGTTAATTGTGCTCACTTGCTTCTTAGCTAAAGATTTACAATAGATCCTGTTATCCCAATTTCTTTTTTTTCTCTGTTTTTTTTTTTTTTTTTAATTTATTTTGAGAGAGAGAGAGAGAGAGCTGCATGAACAAGGAAGGGGCACAGGGAGAGAGAATCTAAGGCAGGGTCCATGCTCAGCACAGAGCAGGAGGTGGAGCTTAATCTTATGACGCTGGGATCATGACCTGAACCAAAATCAGGAGTCAGTTGCTTAACCCACTGGCCCCCCCGTGCCCCCCCTTTTTCTTGTTTTTAATGTTATGAATCATCTCATAACATTATCTAAATTAGTAATGCTTTTACATTATGTGCAGCATTTATTTTCATCTTTTCATTATTATTATATCTAATACTGGAATAGACTCTTCTAGAGTGCCAAAGGAAGTATTACATTTAAACTAAAACTGTGCTTCATATGTAAACTTTAAAAATACTAATAGGGGTGCCTGGGTGGCTCAGTCGGTTAAGCGTCCAACTTCGACTCAGGTCACGATCTCGCGGTCCCTGAGTTCGAGCCCCGCATCAGGCTCTGGGCTTATGTCTCGGAGCCTGCTTCCGATTCTGTGTCTCCCTCTCTCTCTGCCCCTCCCCCATTCATGCTCTGTCTCTCTCTGTCTCAAAAATAAATAAACGTTATTTTTTTTAAATAAAAATACTAATATACTTTGTTCACTTCACCCAATTGATGTGCGATAGAAAACACTCTTCCCACCTCAGCAGCAATACTCTTGACTAATAATCAGTGTTGTAAACTTGCCATGTAGCTTTATGAAATGTTATGCCAGTGTCACCTGATTCTGCATGATCTGTTCACAGTATTCCCAGTTTCTCCCCTGTACTGGTCCGTATAATTGGAAATGCATTTTCTTAAGATGATTGAGACGCCTTTGAACCCAGTAATATTTGCACACATTGCCATGTAAATCCATACATCCTTGTCAGAGAAACAAGGCACACAAAGCAAGCATCTACAGAGGCATTCCAATGAGATAGCTTGGTATTCTTAGATTTTAAAATAAAATTTATATATCCTTTCTGTGTTTGATTCCTTTCTAGGGTATACCAGGTCGCTTTACCTCATTCTTTATTGTATTTTAACTAGAAATACTCAACCATCTTTTATTTTCATTACTTTTCTCCTTGTTTTAACTTATATATGTATACGACCACATGAACTTTGAAAATCATAACTGCTTCTCAGTCTTTTAAAACTTACTGGAGAATGAAGGAAGACAATGGTTATATTCTCTTTCCTTCTTTTTGGCCTCACATTTCTTACTTTCTCTCTCTAGTTCAACTTTACTTGGTACATTTTATTATAAACATTGTGTTGTCTCTTTGTGGTCTTTGTCACCCAGTATAAAATAAGGGTTCTTATCAGAGAGTGGCAAAAGAAATTGACTATTGATTGCCCACCAGTGGAAAAGCCCATGGTAGGGGCGCCTGGCTGGCTCAGTCGGTTGAGTGTCCGACTTTGGCTCAGGTCGTGATCTCGAGGTTCGTGAGTTTGAGCCCCGCATTTGTATCTGTGCTGACAGTTCAGAGCCTGGAGTCTGCTTTCGATTCTGTGTCTCCCTCTCTCTTGCCCCATCCTTGCTCATAGTCTCTCTCTCTCCCTCTCTCTCTCTCTGTCTCTCGAAAAACAAATAAACATTAGAAAAAATTAAAACAAACAAAAATAAAACCAGAAAAGTCCATGGTAGCTTGTTGAAGATCGACCAGGTTTTCTGATAGTCTAAATATTAATTAATAAATGGGCACAGAATGTGTGTGTTTGCATATAGGATTATTCCCTTCATGTATTCCTCCATGAGTGTCCTTTGTGTTGCTTAATACCTCTCTCCGTCTCACACACACACACACACACACACATCATCAATTTTGAGAAAAATGTATTGCCAGAAAACCTTGAAGTTGGCCATTCTCTCCATTGTTAATTAGGAAACACAACTAAGAATATAAACACTCTCACACTATGAGGATACAATTCAGTTTCAGGCTTATGCAATTCACCACACCAACGCTTGTTTTCTTCGCTTTTTTCATGATTAAAAGAAGAGTCACTCACAATGATAAAGGGAAAAAGAGGATGGTGACTGTGTTCCAAATTAGATAATTGCAACATTCATTAAATGTTTCTTACGCTCAGGCAGACTGGTTGAGCAATGACCCAATGATTAGCAACTGCTCTCAAAGAAAAGTAAATATGTAAGATGAAACAAAACAAAAACTGTCTTCAATTACACAATATTCTCAATAGAAGTTTTTACATGGATTGATACATTTCTTTTAAAATAGAAATGCTCCCTCTGAGACATTTAGTCACAGATTAATATGAACTGCTTTATTTGATAAGTTTAAAACCCTAGCTTTCAAAATAAGGAAATAAAAATTGCGATTGATTAACAGAGAAAAGCGGAAAATAAAATAATTTTGAACAACCCGAGGACAGCTCTAGAGAACCGGGTCTGCCGAGCTAAGAAATTACAAGTTCAACAAGTCTACATTTAGAACCACCAGTGAAAAAATCCATTTGATAGAGCAGATACTAAGTACTGCAGATTTACAGGGCACCCTTTTAACTAATCCTGATGTAATCTTGATGTTTACAGGTCATGTTGTAGAAATGAAGAAAGACATTTCCAAGCTCACCAGGTGCTTGCTTTCCAATAAGGACTATTTGAAAGGGGGAATTTCCCAACAAGTGAAGTCAGACCAACAAGCAGATCCCAGGCCCTCACCAGACCATGTCAGTTATCAGAAGGACAAACTGTTAATATTTATACTAACAGCCAGTATGTTTTGAGGGATGTTATGGAAACAAAGGGGTTTTCTTATGCTCTCTGAGACCCCAGTCAAAAACAGAGAAGTAAATGAACTATTCTTTTACTTTCTGAAATTTCTCTTATCAATATTGAGGCCCACACTGAAAGGACTGAACCTGAATCTCAAGGAAATGCCCTAGCTGACTTTCCTGCACAGACAGCAGCAACAGAATCTTAAAAGTTGTGGCTCAGGTGGTGGACTTTATTCTGCTTTGGCAAAAAATTAACCCTCATTGTCAGACTTTTTTGTCATCCTGATGTTCTTGGCACATAGTAATTGTCTGTTCCTGATTCAGAAAAAAAAAAAATAATAATAATAATAATAATAAGATAGGCAAACAGTGGTTTAAATCAAACAGTTTGGGGCTATGGGAGACCCAAGATGATAGTTTACCCTGGCTCCCTAGTAAACCCCAACTTTGGATTTTTGCACTCCTTTATCTGCCATGGTGCATTTAAGAGGACTCAAATTATGAATAGACATTGGTATAGCAACTTCTATACAATTGAGAAAACAGTTTACTACCAACATCTAACCTGTCAGATCCATAACACTGGAAAAACTATTTTTGTTCCAAGAGGCCTCAGACTTAATCCTTCTGGTCCTTTTCAGCACTGGCAGCTGGACTTTATTCAACTGCTACTTATTATGGGTTATTGATATGTATTTCTTATTTTATTTATGTTTTCCACATGGTTTGGAGCCTCCCCCTGCCACAATGCTGATGCTCTCGCCATGGCAAAGAGATTATTAGAGACTGTGTTTCCC
Organism: Prionailurus viverrinus; assembly: GCF_022837055.1. NCBI lineage: Eukaryota > Metazoa > Chordata > Mammalia > Carnivora > Felidae > Prionailurus > Prionailurus viverrinus. The sequence continues at coordinate 92,549,314 of NC_062564.1, forward strand.
ACTTGGGGCATACCTTCCACAATCTCCAGTGATCAAGGCACCCACTTCACTGGATAAATCATATAAGCCTTAATGAAAATCTTGCAGACTTCTTGGAATGATTGCTGTCCTTATTATCCTCAGTCATCAGGCAAGGTCGAGAAAACTAATGGGATCCTCAAACTGAAAATCTCTAAACTTGTTGGAGCTACTGGACTCCCTTGACCTAAGGTATTGCCTCTGGCCTTGCTGACTGCTCGCAGATCCCTTTCGGGAAACAAACTAACTCTACATGAGATAGTCACCAGTAGACCAATGTCTATTGGTATACAACTTTCTGCTGATCCCTTGTTGTCATGATAGTATGACTCGTTACCAAAAGTATTTCATGTCTTATATTAATATATATTAATAAATATGTCAATAATGTATTATTTAGTGTCTTATATGCGATCATTATTTAACATTTCTAAGTATCAACAAATTAAAGAAGACTTCCAAGTCTTGGGATCCAAGATCTCAATTCAAAAGATTCTGTTTGTTGGTCATTGTCTGAAGCTTAGTGACTGGGTATTCTGGAAACATCAACCTGAGCCCCACTGGAAAGAACATTACTGAGTCTTCTTGACCACTGACACTGCTGCAAATCTAGAAGACACTGAGTCTAAGGTACACATCTCACAGCTAAAGAAGGCTTTACCTGACATCTTGGCCTGTACAGAAGCTGAAGACCCCCAAATCAAACTGACGAGGAATAGAAGCAGCTGACATGAGTGTAGGCTCCTTCTACCCAGGACACCAGATCCACATTTCATACTTTAACTGAACATGAAAGCTTTTTTTTTTTTCCTTCTCTTTCTTTCCTTTACTCTGACATTGGTCTGGAAAGATACACAACACCCCCATCCATATTTCCTACACCAATGCTAATGGGGATGAACTCGTCAATCTTGGAAGTCTCTTACCAAGTTCCACTTTTATGATCAGAATATCCAGTGCCTTGTTTTTTTTCCCTTTCTCCAATTATAGCTGTATTTAAGCAGTTTGACCCATATACCTATGTAAATCTTTGTACAATCCCACTCCCACATTGCCATGAGCATCTGGATCAGATCTGCCCACTAAGAAATCTCTTCAGCAGCACCCATCTTTGCAATCTATTTCAGACAATGAGATTTACTTTCTGAATGTGCTGAGAACCTCGTTGACCCCTGGGTTGAATGGGGTAAATGCATTAATCTCTGTAAACGAATCCATTAACAGAACCTCCTTAATGGGAATGGTTTGTGCCCTAATTGGCTTTGTCTTTGTCTATGATACTTTTCATTCTTCTTGGACCTGAATACCTAGTTATGGCTGGTACATAACTGGGCCATGCCTCTTGGGTTATCCAACTGTGCCTCTAATTTTCCACAAACTAAGATACTTCGTGAATTGACTCCCCTGAATTCATGCCATCCAATTAGAAAGAACCTCTCAGGAGGCACTAGTGACTCAGGATTTGCTTCCTTTGGCAGGGCCATACTTCCTTGGCCAGGAGTAAATGTAAATGAGAATATGATGGGAAACCTCTCCCTAATTCTTGAAGATATTGTAGAATCTGATGCTAAAACAATAGCTACCCAAGAAAAATTTTTAGATGTTTCTGACCAAGGTAGTTCTTAAGGACAAGATAGCTCTTAATTACCTTTTTTTTAATTAAAAAATTTTTTTTATTTATTTTTGAGATAGAGAGACACAGAGCATGAGCAAGAGAGAGGCAGAGAGAGAGGGAAGGAGACAGACAGAATCTGAAGCAGGTTCCAGGCTCTGAGCTATCAGCACAGAGCCCGACGCGGGGCTTGAACTCACAGACTGTGAGATCATGACCTGAACCGAAGTGGGACACCCAACCGACTGAGCCACCCAGGCGCCCCAGCCCTTGATTATCTTTAAGCTCAGCAAGAAGGTATCAGTGCTATGGCCAACACCAATGTGCTGTACCTGGATTAATACTTCTGTGGAAGTTGAAACCTGGTTATATAAGATCATTGAGCAAGCCACTTGGCTTAAAAAGGTGACTCTTTTAGGGGGGTCTTTCTTTGACTTTTTTGATTTTGATTGGTTTGGGTTTGGGGGACCATGGCTCCAAAGTGCAGGCCACACGTTAAAAACTATCCTGCCTATTATAATCATAATAATCTCCCTAGTGCATTGTATTCTCTCAAAAGCCTTAAATGTATGTTCACAGCTGCTAGCCACCAAGAAAATGATGTCCCCAAGACTGGGATTTCAAAAAAAGAAGCAAAGAGAATGATGAATCTAAGGACTATGAACCTGGAACAGTGACCTATGGAAACCACACAAAGAAACAACAAAAGCTGCGAGTGGTAGCCGAGAGGGGTGCTAATGCCTTCAATTTTGATGACATATCTCAGTCAAGCTGACAGTCTGATCTAAAGGAAGGAATTGTTGAAAAGGAAACCACACATCCAAAATGGAGTTGCTTCTGCTAGGCCCGCATTGCCAAACAGGGGCTTTATTCCTAACCTAATTGTAGTTTCAACCTTCCCCAGAAATGCAACCTTAGTCAGTCTGGAATTCTCTGCTCAGCACCAGTGAAGTAATCCACATAATAAGTCCCTGTTAGCCCCCAAAGGGAGGCGATCTTACCTATCTTGCCTGAAATAGTCCTTTATTTGGTTTATGATTCCCTTGTTCTGGATTTATGAAACCTTTCCCTTTCTGTAGCCCTTTGGAGCTCTTTTCTACTTGCTAGATGAGATGTCAGATTTCTGAATTGTTCGATAAAGCCAGTTAGAACTTTAAAATTTACTCAATTGAATTTTTGTTATTTAACACTGTCCAGATTCATTTTATGATATATCATATGCAAAAAAATATGATTCTGTCAATTATTCAGTAACTCCAACAAACATTTATTTGCATGGAAATAGAAAGTTATTCAAAAAGCACATCGGGGGTCAAGGGGGAAATATCAGGTAAATATATCCTAGTGCAATCATACATATATATTTTTCAATAGTAGGGATAGAGGGCTATTTGAGAGTTGCAAAGGGGGGCGAGGGAAACGACTGGAGCTCAGCAGCTGTGAGTTTTACTTCCTGGACTCCATACCACCAATAAATAGAGAGGCAAAGGTGAACTGAGCTGATGAGTAGATACCAAAGGCAAGTTAACTTTCATCTTGCAATTTTGCAATCAGCGCTGGTTAAATACAACTCAGAAGCAGACTAGAGTTTTGAGAAAGGAATGATTTCCATTTGTTGCCTGTATTCCATACTTTTGAGAATCAAGAATAGCGACAAAGTGATGAAAAGCAATATTAATAATTAAATACACCACTTAATGTGCGTTAGCATTGTGCTATGCATTTCACACGTGTCAGTTCACCTAATTCTCATAAGAATTTCACAGCTAAGTGTACTTCGTATTTTACAAAAGTAAAGATCAAAATTCAGATGTGAGATAACTTTTTGAAAAGATCTCCCCTGACTTTCTATAGCATTAAAGAAATTTAAATTTGAAATAGTGATCATACGATGCGGTGCTTTTCAAACATTTGGGTAATGATTCACAGCGAGAAATATATTTCACATTGTGACCTATTTTACACATGTATCGGAAAAAAAATGTTTCACAAAGAACTATTTGTTTTTACCATGAGTGACGTGTTTTCATACTCTTCTACTCTACTTTTTTTTCCTATTCTATTTACTTCTAGTTTTATTTTTATGTTATCGTCTTAATACACTGAATTACTCTTGTGACCCACTATTGGGTTTTGACCACAAATTTGATTACTTAATTATTTGACTGTTGAATTATTTCACATTTTCCTATAGTTTCTTTGGTTCTCAAAGCAAACTAGAATTTTCATGAAGGCAGATATTACTATGCATTCCTACCTCTCCTCATTGTTGGACCTTAATAGAAGTGTGTAATTTAATAAAATTTAATTTTTACGTCTGAAAATTCATAATCTTGGTTACATAGAAGAGTCCATGATATGATTCCCAGAAAGGGTAAAAGTAAGGGACAGGAGGGACAGGTCTAGGGGAACAAAGCAACTTGTAACTATCGCTGTTAACATTCTCTTGAGAATCATTCCTGTATATTTTTATTAGTTTTTTTTTCCCACCATAGGGCTGGCTTTATTAGACATAAAGAGCAAGAGAAATACCTAGTCCTATCCCTATCCCTTGTTGCTTCATAAAATGAGTTTCTGTCCAGGTATGTGTAGTTTGAACTCAAGAAAATTGGTTACGTAAACCACACATTAGGTTACAAAGCACACTTTTCTTTTACCTTTTAGTTATTTCAGAATATAAATTTCTGTAAGATTTGTCCAGATTATTATCATTATTAAAAAACACTATACCTTAATTTATGTTTTCTTCTTGGAATATGATACCCATATGAATTTTATTTTTTTTCTTATGTGTCCATTGATTTTAAATATGAAATAATTTGTGTCTAAAATTTTAGATAAAATATTTTCCTTTTATTGCTCGAAGGCACTCATATCCTGTGTCAAACATCTACATTATTCCTTGTGGGCCCTTGGTATTACTACAAGTCAAAAAACTTAAGAAGAAAATATAACAATAGGTGGAAAAATATATACATTTAAAATATTCATTGTGGGTATCATGAGAATCATATAGAATTAAATGCCTACTTTCAAAAGTGTAAATATCGCAAAATCCTTTAAACCTAGCATATGTTTCTTCGAATGAGACTCAGTTTTGAACAGATGTCCCCTTAGACCTGTTATATTAAGACTGAATTTACTAAATCAGCATTAGTTGTTTTTAAACTTAGGGCCATATTTTGCCACTGATTTTTATTCAAAGCTCCCACGGGCGTCAGTGGAAGATCCATGCATGGAAAAATGGCATAATATGTATCCTAGTTTTATTTATTTCATGTGTATACAGCAGTATAAAATAATATATTACATTTACACTCACTTTACTTATGTATTATTATAGCATTCACAGTAACAAACACTATAGTTAAGATTTAAACTCATCTTTTGTTATAATACCCTGTTTTCACTCACAGATAACTGTCTTGAAAATGTGTTTAGAGCTGAAATTCCCTGCTTACTTTCAGCTCTATGATGTACGGATGTATTGGAAGTCTGAGTTCTATCGTTCAGAAGCTTTTGAGTCTCATGCGAGATTTTAATATTTGCGTCAATAATGCAAAAATTGCACGCAACTCAAAAACGTCTGAAGTGTAAAACTTCAAACTAAGCATGTGACAAGTTTTCAAGAAATAAAAGTCATTTTTCTAATTTTACAAATACTTAAAAAATAACAGTGGTTAGAAATACATGCATGCACACTAAAGATATTAGAATTTTAGTCATATTATTGCCTGCAATACTCTGGCGGCACCCATCTCCCAGCATTCTCATAGAATGCTATAATCTAAAACCTATGCCAAGTTTTAGAAGAAACAAAAATATTCTATTGAACAGTAGCTTCACAAATTACTGTATAAGGATTTTGTTCGACCTAGCAGAGGGATAGTCCTTGAAGTGCTAACAATATATATAAAATAATTTTACTACTCCATGGCATAAAAAATATGGAATTTTGTCATTTTCTGTTTTTCCTTGTTAAAAAGGAACATAAAAAGGATGTTAAGTGCAAAGCCTTTACCACTACAAAATTAGAGTTTTGAAAAAGATAAAGAACCCAAGAAATTGCAATATGAAAAATATAAGATTTTCAGAAAAATTATCAAGTATACCAAGATTTTAAATGTTTTTGAGTTCCTCGGGTATTAAAAGCACACATAGAAATATGAGGGGGAGAAAGAAAACCACATGTCATGACAAATAACAGTGCTATGATCAGTCAGCACCGTAAGTAATTTTCTTTATGCTGCCTAACATTTGCAACATTCTGAGTCAGTAGTCGTATTAAATATTAATTTTACTCCAGTAAACTATTTTTGTAAAGTTAAAACGGCATAATTAATAGACAGTTATTAAAGTTTATGTTGAGAATTGTGAGGATGTTTTTTCTTCCTCTTATTGAAGAAATAAGAAGGTTTCTACAGTACAGGAGATCCGGCGGCAAATTATAACACTATTAAGAAATGAAACAGGAGGAAATTAAAAGGAAACGGGAGTAATTAAAATATTTAAATCCTCTACTATAGTACTTAATTTGCAATGTTTGATAAAGGCATTGCATTTAATATCTTCAAAAAACAAAATATACATATTTCTCAATAGTTCCCAAGAAAGATGATACACTTAGAGTGATACCATTATATCTGTAAAGTAATTATGATGTGATACTTAAATATTGATTTAAAATGATTTCACAAAATTATGTTTACAAGATAAGAATTAGAATTTTACACGTGGAGGAAATATTTCTAAAAATTGTCGTTTGACATACCTTTGAAACGTTAAGACACTGTTTCCACAGGAAAATATTTTGACATTTTTACTACTTTAGAACGAACCGTGTTTATCAAGGAGTAAATGTCATGATCATTCGTTTCTGAAGTAATTTATTGATGAAATGTCATCTAATAATTTAGATAGTATTTTTTGATATGTATGAAATTATGTAAGACTGGGCATTAAGATGACTGGATTAAACAGAAAAACTATTCTAAAATTCCTTTTCGTGGTAATCTAATACATGTTTTTTTGTAAACCTTTATTATTGATTGGTTGCTTTTCTATTTTATAGTCCCCCTCTCATTGGTAGAAAACATCCTAGCCAATTAGCTAAAATTATATCATTACTCTCTGGTAACTTCTGATTTATTCTGGATACAATACATGATTAATAACTGTTTAGCATTTTAGCAAATTCTATCTTTCCCACAAATTGGGCAAAATTTTCTTGTTTTTGTTGTTTGTTTTTGTTGATTAATGATATGATTTAATAATTAGAATGTAAATTAGAATAACTGTTACTATGATATATAAAAACCGAATGCGTAAATATATGGCATAAGAAGTTTGTTCAAGGGAGATGATATACGATGACATAAAAGTCTAAATAATTAAAGAAACCTTCTTAACATTGAATGAATGAATATAAACATAATACATGGAATGAATATAACCTTACTTTTAATGCATGTGATAAGGCAGATGGATGTGTGTTTTCGGCCATAATTGGAAAATGATGAATGAAAGGTTTTAATTAAAGCAGTGATTCAACAAGAAAATCATTTTCTTGTTTAAAAAGCAATTACAACAAACAGACATTTTTCCAGCTAAATTATATAGAAACATATCCTTATTAAAATAGTCTATCATTCAAAATCTTAATGAAGTAGCGCCAAAAGTTTGAGAAAATGTTACTGCTGCACTTTTGTGAACGTATGTGCTTTTGTGTCATATGCGATGGATTGGTTTTACGTGTTTTTAAAGGGTCCCCAAAAGACTGGAATATTACACATACTTCAATAGATAAAATGATTGGGATTACGACATATTAATCTCTGTCATTTGGTAAGTCAAATGAGTGATGCCAAGATATCACTCAAATCTACATATCAAGGTCCTCTGAAAATATGTATGCATTTTATTGTTAATTCGAAGGAAAATATTCCCATTTACATGACCATAAAACTAGGTGGGAAACATTTGTTATGTGTTAAGCTTTAGTCTGCTCTTTAATAATATAGCACAGCTCAAACTATCACTGAATCCAGAAGATCAGTTAGCAGTTAAGGTAAATGTGTCAAAATTGATCTGTAATTTGGATTGGGCAAACATTTAGAAATGTTGAAGGCTTTCTTAGGAGGGAGCTTTGAGAATTCTGTTTTTTGCTAAGATTATCTCACATCCTCTGATTTTTTTCTCTTAATTTCTCTCTTAATTAAGCAATAAAAAACAGCTGGTAAAAAGAAAACTATGTAAAAGAAAGGAAAATACATCTAAAGGAATTTAATAATTGACTACGTGGACATGAAAATAAAAGGCAAGCTTAACTTTTCAAGGCTGACTCAAAGAATTTTCTCATTAATAAAACACTGACTATATTTAAGCTATAAAATCTTCACATGTAAGATAATACTGAAACAATAATGTACCATATTTCTATCTCCAAATTTATTTAACTTATTTTAAATTTAGAGATCACTTATATCTTATAGTTACTCTTTACCAGTTCAGATACTTATATATCTCTATATGTTCATATAGAGTTATAAATAGATTTTATATTCATGTGTTAGTAAGAGTCACAAAACTATGTAAAACTATGTAAAATAAAATTCTGTGTGAGTTATACGGTTGAGGACTTCTTAAAATAGTAATCTCAATTACGTATTTTACACCACAAAATGTACAGACACCCAGTGTTTGTTTTTGTTTTTTTTTCTAACAACAAATACAGGTGGATTTATAGATTCTTTATAAAAGCTTTAAATGATTCTAAATTCAAAGCCATAGAAATAGAATCGAAAGAATGTAGATTGTTAGATATTCTGATATTACATATTCAGTGCTCTTCTGATAACATCGACAGCTATATCTTTGGCATTGAAAATTCAGTACAAGTTCTTGACAAAATTGTGTAGCTTAGAGCTTCATTTTCTTTTAAACAAGGAAAAACAGGGTTGTATAAGATGAAAATTGGGAGGAAACTATTAATGATTATTCTTTTCTTAGTAAGTTTATCTTTGGGACCCTGAATTACCTTCACTTTACTATATGATGTGGACTGTATGAATCCATTTAAAAACCAACTGAGTTGTACCACATTTTAGGAAAATTATATAATATAATATATATATTTTATATTTATTTAGAAGCTTTGAAATAGTACAGTAAACACTTTGCAACACGGTGTATAAACTACAGAATGTCTTTGATATTTTGTGGGTCTTCAGAATACAACATTTTTTATAACCCACAGGTGAAAAGAACATAATCACAATCTGTCTTGTAAAGTTGGAATAGTTTGGGGAACACTTGATCACACAAAAAGAATATAAAACAGTCAAGTTTAAAACAGTGATATTGCATTTATAATGCACAAATTTCCTTTATCTTTATGACTGGCTTCTCGTGGTGAATATAAACATGTAAAGGGCTCAGTGACATTTGGAGAGAGAAAGATATATAGTGCTGTAAACAGGCACACACTGATCGGAGAGGCAAAAGCAGTTGCCTCTAAAGTTTCTACAGTTCTGCACATTTCAACTCATTTCTCAGGCCTGCTGAGAGCAATTAGGTCCTATAATTGGCCACGATGACTCCGCCGGCAATCTAGTACTCGGTTACACACAACTAACTGATGGCCAAGATAATGAAGTTGAAAAGTTGATGCTTTTGTTGGTCGACTTTGTGCAAATCATGCTGCTTCAGGTAAATCCTGTAGAATTGACTAGCATATCCTTTTCCGTGCTGTGAAAAAGAAAGAAAAATACTCTAAGAAAAGGAGCCTGCGTTTGGGAGTTTAGAATTGCACGTTACTGGAAAAGAAACAAATACAACTGGAAATAAGTCGTCTCCCTATACCAGACCCACGTCGTGTCAGAGTATTTCAGTGTTAGCCTTGGTTTCTAATTGTCAAGTCAATCCGTTGCGTGGGTTTCTAAAAATGTCAATTTTGGTATTTTAGAAAATGAGTTTTGTGTGGGAAAGGTATGTTTTATATATCAAGCACCAATTATGTGGAGATTAAACTTTTGAAGTTACATACAGAACAATCCCCACTTCATTACTTATGCACGATCAGAGTATAGAAAAAAAAAAAAGTGTGGCCTGTAAACATTCTAGAATGAGTCATTAGAGTATCTACAAATAACTGGTTATACGTTTAATTGAAAAAATTCCAAATTATATATATTAAATCAACATATCATACAGAAACCTGTACTAGAAAATGTTGATGTAATTAAAAAGTTAAAAAATGCTTCACATTTTCTGGTTTTACTTTACTTCATCGTTTATATTATGTAAAAACCAAACCTTTTAATGTGTATAAAAATAATAATAATAATAAATTTATTCCCTAAAAGGAATCCGTTTTCTTATAAAAGGGTGACAGGAAAAAAGATATTGAATTTGGTCCAGTCTTATAAAATGTACTGAATTATGAGGTAGAATTTCCAAATCCAATCAGTTAGATTTTATGATTTTAAGTATTTTACTTATTTATAATGATAACGGATATTTCTTCCTACCTTTCTATAATCTTTATATTAGGCAATGAGCACAATAAGAGCAGAAACTGCATTGGCTAGGTCAGCATCTGGCACGTAATAGATATATAATGAAAATGTGCGGAAAATAGTGTTCAATTGTGATAAAAAGCAATTCTGTTGTGTAAAATCGATTATAATAATATATATACATATATAAATTAAAATATAATTAAAAATTAAGAATTACACTAAATGGCATAACTGGATTGTCTCAATCTGGTAAATAGTTGGCTTTTTTGTTTCTTTTGTTTGTTTTTTTTAACACGAACATAAGAACATACTGATCAGAATAATTTTTCTTCTGTGGTATTTCATTTTTTTCAAGTAGATTATCTAGTTAATATATTTTTCTTAATTTATTTCTCCAATTCTCACATTTATTTTTCCTCACAAATTCAGTTTCTGAACAAATCACCAAACATTTCTTCCCTAGGTCACCATTTAGCAGACACATCAACTAAAATTGGAAAAGTCAGGCACCATAATTGACAGAAATAAAGTGAAAATGAATATTTACATGTCCCTGGTGGTAACTCATATTGAGCAATCAAAATATATATATTTTTGTAACATAATATCATGAATTATAAAACCAGTTAGCTACAACCCAGGATTATATGGTAGTTATTATAACTTACCTGGTCATAATGCTATAGAGAATATTCTATTAAAGAAAATAGAAATTTTCCTCTTTTTAAGCAATCAAATCTTATCTTCCTATGTCCTTGAATTCGAATTCCCTGTTTCATGATAAACGTGAATATATATAGTTTAAATATATTTTGTTTATACCAATCAGAATTTATTTATTTATTTAAAAAATTTTTTTTTTTCAACGTTTATTTATTTTTGGGACAGAGAGAGACAGAGCATGAATGGGGGAGGGGCAGAGAGAGAGGAAGACACAGAATCAGAAACAGGCTCCAGGCTCTGAGCCATCAGCCCAGAGCCCGACGCGGGGCTCGAACTCACAGACCGCGAGATCGTGACCTGGCTGAAGTCAGACGCTTAACCGACTGCGCCACCCAGGCGCCCCTATACCAATCAGAATTTAAAATGCCTCAGTAAATGACAATAACTAAGCACCATGGAAATTCAGGTTTGTAAAATGAATTTGAACAAATAATTGCAGGGGTCAAATAATTTACTGTCTAATCCAAATAATTGTGTGAGTAAAAGGAAGCACAGGACATAATCTTGTGCTTTCATGGATAACTCAGGACACACGAACATCCTGCAAATAACACTACTTTTCTCAAAATAAGGAGGGGATACTACTTACAAGATGAAACTTTTTTTTTTCTTAAACTACTGATTTATAAGAAACAACTTTCTAGTAGTTCGAGAACAAAACAAACTCGAGTGACCTATCCACAACCTATAGAGTAATTTATTATGTGTAAAAATTAATATACCGAAAGGCACATGGCAGTATAAGGCAGAAATTAGTCAACCTAACACATATTTAAATCAGTCAAATGTTTCTCATTATGTTATAAAATACTTATGGAGAAACCCTTTAGCGTGGATATTACATGTTTATTTCATGTAGTCAAAATACACACACAAATTGTTTTTACTGAAATAGTCCAGGATTTTAAGAACACAGAAGTTTAGCACACATTATACTTGATACCTTAAATCTCAACATAAATTTAAAATGCATATTTTAGTTACTGCTTAGGGTTACTTGTGTGCCGCTTTTATTTAAAGTGCACCTATTTCAAGTAGTTGTATGAATAATATAGCCGCCTTTTATTAAATTACCACCTCCCACCTTTCTGTTAAGCCAGGAATGCAAATCTGAATAGGACAAGCGTAAAGGCTGAGGTTGAAGGTCAGAACCAAGTAGGATGGGAAGGAAAGATTTCCTCTATTTCAGCATCAAATTTCCCAAATGTGAAGTAGTGCCAGATAAACTAGAGAAAATGAAATATTATTACTAAAGTTATAGTCACATACATTTTGTTTCAAGCCTTTTAAGAGCTGATTTTGAATACTGAATATTCATTGTCCTTGGGGGCTGTCTGGGTTAATGTTGGACATGCAGCACACAAATATATATACATATATAAAAGCAATGTTATTACACTTTAGAGTCAGTGCCAAGGACAGTTATTCCGCAGTGTTAACTATTATGGGTATGCATTTGCTGAAACATTTCAGGCTAGAGAGAATGGGTCAAATATGCTGAATCTCTATGCTTTATGATATATTCTACATATGTTTTAGAATTATGAAAGCGTACTTGAATTTTTTTTTTTTTTTGCTTTTTCTCTTCACTTCACAAATGCATTTTTCCCCTAGTTATTCATCAGCATACATAAGGAGTTGGTCACTTGATACAGATGAAAGATTTTCTTTTCAGTCAAATCTAAAGTAAAGGCAAAGGACTGTTGGTATTCTTTTTATATCAATTTATTAATTCACTTCATTTATTCTTCAAAGTGAGTCATAAAAATCTTACATTTAAGACCTTTATATTATTTTCTGAACTATGGATGAAAAAATTACTCTTAATGGAAAAGAGATATTCAAATATCTCCTTTTTTATAATTTTGCATACATGTATGTATGCATATATTTAACATTATAGGTATGTATATATTTAACATATAGGTTTTAATGACACTTTTATGATACATATTTTTCTTTGTAATTTTTTTAAGTTTATTTATTTTTGACAGAAACAGAGTACGAGCATGACCTGGGAAGGGGCAGAGAGAGAGAGGGAGACACAGAATCCGAAGCAGGCTCCAGGCTCTGAGCTGTCAGCACAGAGCCTGACGCGGGGCTCGAACTCACAAACCGTGAGATCATGACCTGGGCCGAAGTCGGATGCTCAATCGACTGAGCCACTCAGGCGCCCCGATGCATATTTTTCTTTATACTGTGTCATCCTGTTATTGCCTTTGATCATCTGTAAAGTATGATATTAAACTTTGGGACATTTACAAATTCTGATTAATGACGTAAGAAGAATAACTATAAGCATGTATGCTGCAGAAATAATTGTAAAAATAAAAGTGCTGATAATCTATTTATACCATGAATAATATTATAATTTGCCTGCCGAAAAATAATTTAGTATAATATATTAAAATAAAAATTAAATAACTAGAATATTCACATTTCTATATTTGCATAACAGGAAGCAAGTTATCCTTTATACTTTATGACAGTATGAACCACAGAAGCTAAAGAAATATATAAACGTGTGAAGTGATCTAACCTACTTCTGTGACTGAAAGAAAGAACAGCCTTCAAATATCCCAAATGACTGAGACTCCAGTGCAGTGAAAAACTTCCAGATACTGAGATCAGTAACCTACTCCAGAGCACATTCAAAAGTTTAATGAGCCTCAAGGTCAGGACACTTCTTTATAAGTAAAGTGAAACTAGCAGAGACAAGTTAAAGCCCATTACCCCTTCTAGAAGTCAGAAACACCTGCCCTCTGTGTCCTGAGTAAAAGCATATCATAAACTGAAAGATCGTTTAAAAGGAAGTCTCCATTAGAGATCTGTCCAGCTGAATAATCAATTCATTTAACTTTCCTCTATCTTATTCCTGAGACATTTTTGAGGATTCTCTTTAAAAATGTATTTTTTTTTCTGTTTAACAGTAAAGTCCAGAGATAAGCATAGTAGAGGTTACTATTAAAAGTGGGTCACTGCTTGATTTGTCTTTTATCTTCCCACTTGAACAGTATTATATTTGTTTTTATATTTTAAGATATAATCGTACATTGTCCATATTGTAAATGCTTTCCTTTTCACAAAAAAATGACAAAAAGGTTTAAAATTTTAAGATCCATATAAGGCAAAAACTGATTAAATGTTATAATTATTATGAATTATAAAAAGCTTGAAAGCCTTCTGTTATTATATATTGTCTTTTGTCTAATAGTACTAACTTAGTGCAGCATAATCTTGAGGTCTTACATTTATTTCGTAATATTCACACCATCCTCATGTTAAATTTCCTTTTTTCCTTTCATCAAACAGTATGCTCTTTATTTTAGGTTGACAGAGCTAAGAGATTATAGAATACATTTAGAAAACGAGAGTTCATCTGGAGAAAGTGGTTCCCATATGTAAACTTGATTAGTTTTTTAGAAAGAAAAATTTATAAAATGAATGACTCAAACAAGCCTTCAGAACATTCATGCGACAGATATGTATTAAATCCAAGTGTTTAGTTTAGTCTTTAGATTTATGTAATGCTTACAATGTAGTTTACAATTAATAAATGTTTATTAAAAGTTAAATTCATGGGTGTTCGCAGAGATAGGTAATTGGCAAGTGTAGTTTTGTGGTATAGAATTTTACACCAAGAATGAGCAAAATGGATCATTTCTGAGAGAAAACAAGCATGTTGAGCATATTCTTTTCAGAAATATTAAAAAGAAAACCATTGCCTGCCGTTTTCATCTTTCAAAATGGCATCACTTGGACCAAATTCCTATACAGGAGCCTCATACCTAATCTATTTGCAGTTTCAACCTCTCCCTCCCAGAAATCCAGTGTTAATCGTCAGTCAGAAGAAACTTTTCTTTTTGATTAGCGATTAGGGACACAAGGGCCCTCTCTCTTCCCCAAAGGAAGATGAGGTAATTTGCATGATAAATCCCTTTCTTACCCCCGCTATGGGAAAGCAGCCTTGCCGGGAACAATCCTTTCCTTCCTTCCCTTCGTTTTGCTAATAACTTTCTTGCCCCAACTTTCTTCTATAAAAACCTTCCATTTTGTAAAATTCCTCAGGGGCCCCCTGTATTTGCCAGATCGGATGCTGTCCAATTGGTGAATCATTTAATAAAGCCAATTAGATCTTTAAAATTTACTCGGTTGGATTTCTGTTACTTAACAACAGTCACCATCCCCCCTAAAAATCCAAAGTAACCAATACTGCTATATTTCACTTGTGGTAAAGACTATATACCAATTTGAGGCTATGGATTAAAAATGAATTAGGACTCGTATTCTCACTAAGAATGGTTATGTACAAAGATACTTTATTTTATAAGCTGGAATATGCTCCCAATATCAAGTAGAGGTTGATGTACTGTACAAAGCCCTGAATTTACTACCAGGGAAAATTTAGGAATTCATCGCTCACAATTTATTTTCAAGCCAAACTTTATCGTTATTTAAAAGATTTAACAACCTGCAAAACAGGAGCTTCTATTTGTCCACAAGTACAGTCCACAACTATGACATATATCATGACCCTCACACAACTCTGTATGAGGACGTGAGTCTCCTGAAACATCATGGGTTCTTTCTAGATAGAGGATCCATAGGCTTTTAGAAATTTCTATATACTTGCGTGTGTTTATGTGCATATGGGTATGTGTTATTTAAAATGACCTTCTCACAAAGGTACGTTTACAACTGGTTCACTAGAAAATATCTACCCTGTGGGTTACTGCGACCATGTCAACTATCACTACTATTTTTAACAGGAAAGCTGTACAATTATAGTAACTGAATTTTGTTTTTAAAATCTTTAATTCTAATTAGCTAAATTAATTAAGAGTGCTTTGAACTCTACAGCAAAAACCAGTGATCATGTATCAGCTCCTTTAATTAGACAATACACTTTGATTATTATCATTATCTAAATTGATTCAAGCTAGATATCTAAAAACACAGTAATCATGCATAATTTTTCCATCTAAACACAAGAGTGGTCAGTATTCTAAATATCTGTTCTTGAAAGATTAAAACCATTAAGCTTTTAAATTATTTATGAAAAAATAAAAACCCATATGACAAGGTATTGCATAAAAGTTACAGATTGAAGGAATCATCTAGAAATGTGGAAAATTATGCCTTAGAGGCTTAAGAAATTTTCCCTGAGAGGGGAAAAATAGTAGAAGGCGACAATACCTAGCACACATTGGCCACTCTGTCAGGCTCTCTTGATGAATAAAACCACCTTGCATCATTGGTATCTTAAAATCAAAGCTGGGGATTGAGTTAGTTTTTTAATACTTCCATCCCACATCGGCATATATTTAGGCAATGGAACTCTAATATATATTGCCCTCTATGTTTATAATATCATCGAACATTTTTTCTGGAATCCTTTATCATAATCCACTAAAATATGAACACTATGATTTGTTCCAGAGTTATTTGAAAACCACATTTTTTTTATGTTGGTAATAAAGAAGTACCCTTGAAATATCTCTTGAAGACAAGCCACTCAGTTATCTTGCTTTAATAATGACAAAGGATGCTTTCACTTAAGTTACACAAATACCATTAGTTTATGTATCTAAAATTCTAAGAGGATATCCTTATACTCCTTTACAGAATAAATGGTTCTTCTTTTTTCTTTGTCAATTATGAGCGATAACATTTACTGACATTTAGACGCTTGTATTTCAACTAGTTTTCTTCAAAACATTATAAGGAGATCAAATTAGTTGTTTCCCTGTAAGGCTGCAATTAGCATTCATTTTCAAAGCAGAAAACATGAAAAATGCCTGAATGGGATCGGTCATTCCTACAGGTATAAGGATCTTATGTACATAGACCTATCTGCAACAAACATCATTGTACCACAATATTAGATCAATTACTAGTGATGTGTGCACCTTTGTCTTTTATATGAAAAGTAATCATAAATTCCAGCAATGAAAGATAGGAAAAACTTTAAAAACAAATACATAAAACCTTCATTTAAAAATATATAGCTATGCATCTAATTTATTAACCACTAATAACCTACTTAAGCCAAATACAATTTCAAAATAATGTAAGTAAAACCTTAGATAATTAAGCCATGAAAATAAATGCAAAATCTTCAGGACTGGGAAATAAAATACTTATGACACAATTCACACAAATTTATTTTCAAAAAAGACACACACGATACACACAGCTTAGAAATTATGTATAAAAATATGGCTGTATATTTGATATACTTAATGATCCGATTTCCCCTAACATAACTCAGTTGCTTCTATGTGTGAACAAAGAGCAGATTAAAAAGAGGAATTTGCAGGCTCAGATAGGGGTTGAAATGCTGACATACTGAGAAGTGAAAGCTGACCACTGTTTTTTCTGTATTCAGAAAACAACCCTCACACTCAACCATGTCAGAAACTCCAAGACTACGTATGGGCTTCCATAACGCCTTGAGCAGGATTGCCAGATAAAATACAGAATGCCCTTACATTTGAATTTCAAGTAAATAATGAATAATTTGTTAGTATACATAAGCTCCATGCAACATTTAGGTGTCATGTCATTTATTTGTTAAACCTGGCAGCCCTATCCTAAAGCATCTGTTTCATGACACCACAGGTGACACTAGTTACTACTGAGGTAAATGGTACAGTGTTTTCTAGAAAAACATGTTGCGTTACATTTTCTAATTATTTTATAACACTATGATTCCTAAATTTCATATGTATTTCAGTCTACAATGATTTACAATTAAGATAACGATTTTTTTTAATTTAAGATTGAAAATTCAAAGAAGAAAATAAATAAATAAAAATAATAAAATTCAAAAGACAGAGAAATGAAATGCAGTTATCTACAATATAAATTCATATGTAATGAATTTAATATCATACACGAAGGCAATCTTTATTGTCATTTAAATTATTTCTTTGTATCATGATTAAATTGTAACCTTGGTTTTGAATGAAATCTTTGTTTTTATGAGATGTGGATATAGCATATTAGATCAAATCTTCTTTCTCTTTGTGCATAGTAACATAATTTTTAATCATTTATTCTAAAATCTAAGCCTATGTATACATTTTAATTTTAGTTATCTCCTAGAAACTCATTAAACCACCTCCCTTTTGCCCTTTCAATTTAACCTATCATCAGATAATTAAAGATTTGAAAACTGATATGCAGTGAACTATACTCACCTTTAAAATAATCGCAAACATGCGAATTGTTGAAACAAGATCACATTATGCTTGTTAAAGGTTAAAATAATTTTAGTTATGTACTAATTAAATGACAAGATTTGGATCCTTAAATAGTTGTGTTACATCTCATAACTTTACACTTTTGTTTAAATAGGATTCACCTTAATTACTGTAAATATTTAACCACATAATAAATAAAAATCATATTAGACACTTAGTATTTATGAAAAATACCACAATAAATCTAGAAAAAAATTCAAATTTTAAATAATCGATCTTTGCTGGGGCAGCAACAGATTCTGGTTAAATAGTATTGGCAGTGTATGTTTATATATAAGATATCTATATCATTATTAAAACATGACAAATGTACAAACCTACCTACATATCTTACGATAAAGTTCTCACACAAAAAAATCAAAATTCTACCTTATGAAAAAAGAAGTATGAGACAGTCAGTTGCCACAAGGCCATAGAGAAAGAGTTGTCTAAGAAAACAATTTGAAAATAACTTTTGCAATAATGATGATGAGTAAAGATAACAAAGACTTAAAAACTGTTAGTTACATGGAAACCCCCCAAACCTAAAGGAAAGTCAGTTAAATTGCTTGTAGCCATAGTTATCCTGTATTATTAACAAGTTCCTGCCCTTGCCCATAATCATGTATTTAAAGTGGATCTCCTTTTATGTTCATATTTAATTATCTTATATTGACTTAATTTTTACAAATATGTTTGTAAATTATATACAACAAACCATTGAAACAATATATTAGTTAAACGAGCAGTTGGTGATGGTGAAACATGAGGCTTAGGGAGTTTTTAAAGAAAAAGTAATCAATCAGAAAAAAAGAATAAAAAGACTAATACAGTTAAGACCAGAATAAAAAGGACAAAGAAATTATGGAAGGTTAAAAATTGATGAAACCCAGGGGCGAGTATGTTAGGAATAGAAATGGTTAGGTTTGGGGGATTGTTTGTTTGTTTTGGCATTAAGAGATTATTACTATTCTATTAATTTGCATAAGTCGGGAAGATGCCTAGATAACCAAACAGGAAAAAAAAAAGTTCTCTCTTAGTTTCAAGGTGTTTCATTTATTGATTCATTGATGTAGTCTATAAGCATTTATGGGTGTTTACTTTGCTGTAGACATCATTCTGGGATTTGAGACTCTAAAATGAATACACATGAATTCTGTTCCAAAAGAGTTAACGATTCAGTGGTAAAAACAATATTTTACAAGATATTTTAAAAATAACAATGATGTATAAAAATCTAGAAGAAGTTACAAGAAGAATGCATATCTCTTTTTGGACAGGCTTCATTATTAAAAGTAAAATTAGGGACGCCTGGGTAGCTCAGTGGGTTAAGCATCCAGCTTTGGCTCAGGTCATGATCTCACGGTTCGTGGGTTCGAGCCCTGCACTGGGCTCTGTGCTGACAGCTCAGAGGCTAGAGCCTGCTTCGAATTCTGTGTCTCCCCCTCCCTCTTCCCTTCCTCTGCTCATGCTCTGTCTCTATCTCTCAAGAATAAATAAACTTAAAAAAAATTAAAAAATAAAAAGTAAAATGAGTTGAATCTTAATTGACGAGTATGAGATGGCCAAACAGATGTGGTGAGGAGTGGTTTTGTAGGTGAGAGAGCATTCCAGAAAGAGAATAGAATGTGTCAAATCACAAGAAGCTGACAATCACTGAATGACATACAGCAAAACTACAGGCAGGGTTTAAACATAAAAAGCTTATAAAGCTACTGATCATTATTGTGGTCACAACAGGGAGCTTCTCAAAAATTTTAGAGGACTATCGAAGTCAAATGTCTATAAACATAAATTAATACTCTACTTAACAGTAGAAGCCAGATGAAAAAACAGAGGGATCTTCATTAATTTTGGTGAACTAAGCACATAGGACCGGGCTTGGAGAATGCAAAAGAAAGTATACCTGTGTCTCCTCACAGAGTCCAGCAGAGAGGTTTATACTTTACAGATCTGGAAATAATTTGCATTCCACCCTAAATCTCCCAAATGTAATAAATTATTTTGCAATCAAATGACTGCCTGGGTGTTTTGGAGCTGATAATTCAATATTAAAGATAATTTTGAAAGACAAAAATTGGTGAAAGGACCTGCTCAAAGAAGTGATTCTGTCCCAAATCTCAAGCCTCGCGTAGTGTCAGCAGCAATAAAACTAGGCGCCTAGAGAAAAGTGTGGGATGTTTTTCACACACATTTTAACAAAGAAAAATTAAGGCAGATGATGCTCATAGCCTAACATTAAATTTACTTGATAACCATAAAACCGAAATTTTGTAAATAAAATATGGCTCCTGAGTTTACTCTTTCAAAGAGACACTCGCAAGTAAAGCTCACCCTAAGAACATCTGGGTCCGCAATTCACAGAAATAGTGAAGACACAGGAACAATTTTAATTGTTGCATTTAAAATAATATATTTTAAGTGATTAAAGGTCACATGCATTTGATCAAATCTTTCCTATCCAAAATTAACCCCTGTCATATCTCTGCCTACTAGAATTTTCAGTTATCACCTTACGTTGTATCTACTTTTCACTTCCAAGAATCTTGATACAAAAAGTACACATTTTTTACAGTCTCACAATTAACTGTGACACTGTGTAAAAAATTTCAGACTTTTGATATATATTTTGCTTTTGATACATAATTTTTCATCTTTTTCCATTTGATTGAACTGTCCTTTCAAGGGTGTTCCTAGCTGGTTGGTTATTAGTTTTTCAATCAAAATGTATTCCCTTTCCTTCAGTAGTTGTATATAAGAGGGATGCAACCTTTTCCCAAACATTCATTCAGAAGATTTCACAACCATCCTTGATAACTATTTTATCTTTTATTGCTACATTTAGAATTCTAATACTTCCTTTTTTTTTTTTTTTTTTTTTTTTTTTAATTTCTCTAAAGGTAAACTTCAGTTGTCATTCTCCTCCGGGGTCTTATTGCCACGAAGCTTGACGACTGGAATACACTCTGCTGATAAAACAAAATGCAAAACAATACCGTACAATACATCCTTCCTGACTTCTCTCTGAATAGTGTCCAATTTCTTAAGCCTGGGATTCAAGTAGTGAATTGGTTACAAGTAAATGCTTACTCTAGAATCAGGTGGTCTCAAGTAAAAAGCCTAGCTCTCCCTCACTAGCCATCAGACCATGGACAAGCTACTGGACATCCCTTTTTCTTAATTTTATCATCTGTAAATGGAGACAGAAAACTTATTTCATTTGCTTATTGAGTAAGGCTTCAATCACTAGTTCATCACTAGTGCTGGGCTGACAAGTTCTTAACAATTCTTAGCTACTATCATTATTAGCGTTATCATTCAAAACACGTCTTCATCCATCTTAAACATAACTTTCAAACTTTAACTTCCACTATTCCCTCTGGATTTATCTTATAGATTTGGCAACTCAGAATACTCACTTCTTCATATTTATTTGCTGTCTAGTTCCACATTTTTGTTCATTCAACTTTGTCCTCCTAGAATGCCATTTTTCTTTATCAGTTAAAATCATTCAGATAGTGCTCCAATAATGGCCCCAAAGTGGAGCTCTATAAATCCTTCCTTGGTTATACTCTAAGAGATCTTCTCCAAAGATAGCCAAAGACATTTATTATAATAAAGTAACCATCTTATTTACCTGTTAATGAGATAAGAAACTTAAAGTACAATCACCGAAAAACTGCATTTTGAGAAGAGAGAAATGCTTAATTGCCGTTGACATTGCAATTTCATTCACAGATATGTAAATGAAACAAACAATTAAATCTGCTTTAAAATTTCATTTTTGCCAGAGTTGGGCAAAAGTACTATTAAATGGAGGAAATTTCACCATTTTATAAAAAAAGATGAGAAATTTTTGTTTGTATATGAGGCATGAACATAAAAAGACATAAGAAAATATAATGCTGGATTGTAATCGGGCACTAAAACTTACTTGTTAGGTCTCTTGTTATTCAGGCAAAATAGCAATGTACATATAAGGCAGTATATATGGGATATGTACAGGAAGGCAGAGGACAGAAAACAGAGAAACATAAAATCATGAGAGCTACGTAAGACAGCCCGACGAATAAACCATAAACAGAAACTAAAGTTTGGATAGTCTTTTAAGAATTTCTCCAAACGAGGCTAGGTAAGATCATTTGCTAGTCTTATGTTATTTTTAAAAGACAAAGTTACAAAAATATAAATATAATGCTGGGTGAGAGAATTCGGTTTATCAGATAATAGGATTTTAGGGCAGAAAAAGAGGCAGGGAAATATTGGAGTTCCTGCATGTCAAATACTGACTTACGGCAGGCAGAGTCTTTGGGATATCTTCTAGAAAGACTCTATTTTCACATAGTAGCAGACTGTTCTCATTTACTTTGTGTGATGATTTGGGGGCATCTGTGTCATCTACACAGAGATATCAGAACTTTTTGGAGTAACAATGTCCTAAGGCCAGAATTTACTCTAATGGGCTAGTATAATTGTCGAAATGCAGATTATGTCAAATTAGATACGGGCATCTATTTGTACCACTTAAAATTTGGAGGGGGGCGGGGAGCCCCAAGAAACGTAAGGTTTCTTTTTTCAAATATAATATGCTGCTTCTTACACTGAAATAAGAATCTGTTGTCTCAAAAATGTATTCTTTGTCAAATTATTTTAACTGCTTGTTGTATATGATCAAGTATATTTACTCACTGTAAATACACAAGTTAAGTAAAATAATGAGAATATAATTTTTTTTTAAATTATAATCATGCTCTGTGACTAACATCACCACAAAATGAATACAACCCAGTCTTTAGTGGGCATCATACCTTTGGTTCTATTCAATCTGTCTCATTGGTTTTACAGATGAAAAAGAAAAATACGGATGCTGTCCTTTGAAAACATATGTATTATGTGGAAGAATATATACTGCAGATGTAACATAGTGATATATCGTGAAAAGAACATTTGGAGTCTGATTTTTCTCTGGGAGTAAAAGAAAGCATAATTAGTTCTATTTAAGCCAGAATTTTAATTTTCTCCATACTCAGGCTGATGTCATTGTTCCAATTTTAACTGAATATATGGTTGCCTTGAACACTTAATGAGTGCTTCCTTTGGGCCAGGCACTCCCTGCTTTAGATATGATAAATAATTTAATCTCTACAATGAGCTTTCGAGGATCTATGTCACAGATGAGGAAAATGAGTTACAGGAAGGTTAAATGAATTCTAGAGGTCACACAGCTAGTAACTGGCTGGATGAGTATTGGAACTCCGGGTAGATTGGCCCTGTAACCAGAGCTCTTAATTATACCACATCACATCTCTGATATGAGGACAGACAGAAAGACCTACTCTTGTAATTATGTAGTAGGCTATGAGTCCAAAGCAAGTATGCACATACCTTAAGAACAAAATCAGAAAGTGATATTTGCTGGAGTTAAAAATTCCATGTTCTCATATAGACAAAATGGGAAAAAAATTAGTGATGCTTAGGAAAACCTACCTGAAAATAATAAGACTAGAATATTTTCCAAGTATTTGCTAAGACCACAATCCAACTAGGTAAGTAGGCTGTGTTTCATGTACATTTTAAAGGAAATTGAGAACTTTTCACTAGTGTTGGAAAATGCCAAGTTTTGGTTATTCATTTTTGTTTTTTACAAAATTATCTCAAAAGAGAGCTGGTAGTTAGCATGAAGTATAGCGTGGGAGGATATCAATAATTAAAAATGCTTTTGCGTATTTCTGGAATGGTGCAGAGCAGGTGACACTGAGATGACCTGATCTGAGTATGTTGATCTATGCTCAAGGGCAAACAAAACTGAAAATCACTGTGCCTAGAACATAGTTGGTGCTCAACTGTAAATTTTCTTGAATGTGTGTCATACTGTTTTTGTCAGTAGCTTGGGAAGATCTGCCTAAAACAGCTGGTTAAAAACTTTTTTACAGTTCTAAACTGCCATGGCACTACTTTATAATAAATAATAGTATTGCAAATAGTAGGACCTATTGACATCCTCTGAAATTAGAAAGTAATTGAAATATGAAAAACTTTGAAAGATTAATGAAGGGTATAGAATTAAAATTAACTTCAAAGAAATATAATATGCCCTTCATAAACTACATTAAATGTTTTTATTTAAGAGGAAGATAACATTTCCCCATATTAGATATATCAGCACACTTTCTCTATTAGCATTATGAAAATATAATTTCTATGAAGAATTCCTACAAAGCAAGCAATTGAAGTTCTCAAGGATTATGTCCCTAGATCCCAGGCTCAATTTTAAATGTGAGAGATGAAAATTAAATTATTTAATGTCAAGTATTTCCTAAAAATAATTCTAAGTAAGCCTGCATTAAAAAAAATAAGTTTCTTAGTAATTTTAATGAGTCAATATTTTATTTTTATAATTTGAGAAATAATTGTCTTCATTCCTTATATAATTTAAAAAAATATCATTTTCCCAAATCCTTAGCTTAATTCAAGTTCAAAGGAGTTAGAATTCACTCCAATCCATCAACAAAAGCCATTTCTACATTGTCTAATACCAAACAATCCCTTTGTCTCTATAAAATTAAGTATATTTATATAATCATAAAATATGAATGTATCTAATTAAAAAAATATTTCATGACCCTTGATTGATAAAAAGAGCTATCCCCTTACAACACTGGTTGTATATTTACAAAATCAGTGCCATTATTGTGTCTTATTTCATCTTTTCGTGCCTACAAAATGGGCACTCAGTAGTAGCTAGTACTGTTATTAAATTTAGACTTAATGTTTAGCTAATACAATTTACCGTTACACTGTTCTTTTCATTTTCTATTCTTTTTTTAAATTATTTTTAATGTTTATTTATTTTTGAGAGAGAAAGAGAGAGACAGAGTGTGAGCAGGGGAGGAGCAAAGAGAGAGAGAATCTGAAGCAGGCTCCAGGCTCCCCATTGTCAGCGGGGCTTGAACTCACAAACCGCAAGATCATGACCTGAGCAGGAAGGAGTCAGACGCCTAACCAATTGAGCCACCCAGGTGCCCCTCATTTTATTTTCTTAAGTGCAGAATTAACTCCTGCTTTCATGTTACCAAGCTAATGCTCCATTTACTTTCCAAAATAAAACCCAAAATGTAATGATCACAGATAGTCAGCTTGCTATATCTTCCAATATAATTAAGAAAGCTTGTATGACTACTAGGTTTAAGGAGTAGGCAACTTGACTGTGAATCATTATTAACGGCTGTTTCATTTTTTGTTTAATTGTGAGCCATTTCACAGTAACTGACACCAGGGATTTCCTTAAAATTCAGCAGAAGATAATATGATACCAAAAGGGGAAAATTCTTATTATAAGAGAAATAAGTCAGCTTGATAAAGATTCAATATTTGACAAAGTAAGCTATTTAAAATCTATAGTCATCTGTCTTCCTTTTATAAATTATTATCATATATAGTGTGAAGCTTCACATTTTTTAAGTTGTAATGCATACTTTTAATAGACACAATCTATGTTATATATTTCATATAAACAATAATTAATTATTCAATAATTTAATAAACATTTACACTTAGCTTTTGCCCTCTACACATTTCCCCAAACTTCCTTCTAAAACTATGATTTCTCAATTTCTGTTCTTGGATAGTCAATCATCAATTGCAATTCATTGTGTGAGAGGGAATCAAAGGCTTTAAGAAACCAATTTTTTTTCCCTTTCAGAATCTCTAAGAAAGAATAAGAAGTCATCTATATAGAAACAGGAAGGGAAGGAAATAGATAAAAACCTAGGCTTCCTCAATTGCTTTTCCTTTGTCCTCCAGTAAAATTGAGCCTCATCCCTTTCACTCCTTCACCAGCCCCAATGCCGGGAAAAGTGTTTTTGCAGGAAGTACATCACAGGGCTAGAAAGTGCCATTCTACCAAATCACAGTTGACATATGCCTACGTTTGTAGTTTGTAAAGCTTTCGAGGTAAAGTGTTTCCATATCTCTCAGGAGAAAATACCAATGTCAGGGTCAGGATATTTCCCATAATGTGCAATTTACATCTCTCAGGATGCAATATAGATCCATTTTCTCTTTTCTGCTCTCAATAAAGACAGATTAACCGATCACTATCTTATCTGTGTAGTATTTGTTTAAGCACTTAACATTTGTTAAGTCACCTCTCCCCTTTCTTCTCAATTCACAGTCCCTCAATCCTTTTAAACTCTAGTCAGATATGCTATTTTCTAAAATGTTAATGTCTTTATTTTATTAACTCTCCCTTCAGCATCATGGGTGCCAGTTTGCCACAGTCCTCTAACCTAGACTCAAAGAAATGTGAAATACAGACATTACGATTTTTCTACTCTCGTTTTAATCTGGTATTCAAATCAATATATTTAAATATTTGTTTCTATAAAACACCTCTAAGTTAACAGATTATGTTTCAATCAAAAATAAAGATATAAAGACAGGTACCAAGCATTTCTGAAAGACTAGACATGACAAGAATTCCAAAAAATAGCAAGATAAATCATGTTCAAGGAGAATACATGTTAACTGGTCTTTTTAGCTTACACATTTTAGGCTCTGCTGATTGCTTTCCCTGTATTAACAGAGAGAATAACTGGCTATTACATTTTAGTGAAACAAATACATTATACTATTCCACTTATTCAAATTATATAAAACTGAAAACCCAGAAAAACTAAATTTGGTTAGGGGCTAGGATAGTGGCACCCCCTGGGGTGGTCATAGCTGGAAGAAGACAGAATACAGGACTTTTTTAGGTACTTGTAATGTTTTGGCTACTCGAGCCAGTTAATGTGGCCACTGATTACACACGTGAGCTCATTTTGTAAAAACTGGAGTTATACATCTGTGATTTTTGTATTTTTCTATATGCATATTATACTTTAATAAAAAGTTTAAAAATAAAAATGAGTTGCCATGTATGGAACTTATTTCAAGCATGAATCAAATTAATTGTAAGTGTAAATAATATTTGTGAGAAAATTATGGAGATGGGAAGAATAATTAGACAATCAATGATAGTAAAAACTTTCTTGTTGAAGAGGAATAGGTTCTTGTGGTGATGTTAAAAATAAACTTCATCTTTAATAAACATACGCTGAAATAGTAATGGATTAAGCAGTCAGAACCCTGGATTTGCTCTAAAACTGTGAGGAAAAAGACAGCATGTTAGCATTTGGATGAAATAAATTTGGCCAAAATCTGATAATTGTTTAGGCTGGAGAACATGGAGAGTTTAGTACTATTCTCTCTATTTTATATGCTTGAAATTACCCATCATTTTTTAAAATGTTTAAAAGTAAAATTTAGTGGAACTCTACGAGCTCCGAGCAGTATTGTTTTCTATTACCATAGTTCTCATAAAAAAAATGTTAAGATACATCTACCAAAACAAAACTAGGTTTCATGCTCTCCAGTGTAATCGTCTGAGGAGTATTTCTCTGGCAGACAAAACTTAAACCCACACCATTAGTAACTGGCAAGGGGACGAGTTCTTGTATAAGGTTTATCAACAGTGGGGAAAACAAGTACCATGGTTTTATACTAATTTTACAGGTTAGCCTCCAGATTTTCTATACATTTTCTAAGAATAAAATGATAGCAACTGTCAAACTAGAACATTAACCTTCCTATCTATGGACCTATTCCTAAAACTATTTTGATTAAACCTACAAGTGAGATATTTCATCTTATGTACACCATCAGGTATATACCATCAAGACAACATGTATGCTTATTCTACTGTTGCCGTTGTTGACTCCGAACTTTCTACCATGTGTTGTACATGAGACAAAACACAATGATATGTTCAGTGAGCTATGAGACAGACCCTTCCCCATAGCTACTTCTTTATCCTGGGTGATTCAAAATTTAACTCAAGAAATATACATTTGATACTGGCTTTATTTATGTATTTCTCCTAGGCCTGGGTCTTTTCATCTTCTCTAAGGCACTTATTTGACGATTTTAACAAAAACACATTTACAACTATGCTTTTTATGGAATAATGCAGTCATTGGCCACCTTTCAGCTGAAATATAGTGACTGGCATAAATATAAACCTTAGGACACTTGATCACAAACGAAGTCACTTTTCTAGGAAGTATAAAATATATGATTAAATATCCAGCACAGGTAACTTGGAATCTGGTACAGATTCTGGCTGATAGCAACATTAAAAGAGGAAAAAAAGTCCTATTCATTACAATATTTTTGCAAACAATAAAAATAATGTTTTCCTCGTAATACAGACACCTATTTCCTCTACAGGTCAATTCTGCTTTAATGTGCAATGTGAACTGGTCCTCAAAAAGTACAACAAGCACCTAAAAAATAAAGAAACGGACCAAAACCGATTGTTACTTATCTGTTTCTCAAAAAGTGCCAAATTTTCATGTTTAACAGTTTCTGATACTGAAGTAGCCATTAGTTAAATAATCATGCTCTGTTCTTTCTCTGGTAACTGATAGATATAATTAAAAATTAAATTAAATTAAAGACATAATGCTTCTATATGGGATGTCTATATGCATAAATGCATCCATATAACAGAATCATGACTACAGAACACAGAAAAAGGATTTACAATCACTTGTTAAGCTCATTGTTGAGCTCAATGACTTAAAAGCTGTCAGTGGTAGTTTTTGTTTTGTTTTGTTTTGGTTTGGTTTGTTTTGGTTTGGTTTGGTTTTGGGTTTTTTGTCATTGATTATTTAATAACACTCTACTGGCCAGATTATAAAAAATTTGTTGAAATGAAGTTCACATATACTCTTTTCAATCCTCACAGTTAAAAGAAATGTATCTCCAGGAGAAAGAATACAGTATGTGCCTAGGTAGAAGGTACAAATATAATTTCATGCAATGTATCAGTTAACGAATCAGAAATAAAACCCTGAATTTTATCTGTGAAAATTTCTAGCTTATAATTTGTTTTCATCCGTGTCCTTTTGTATGTAATTACATTTTCAGGATTCAGTGTTTCCAAATCTTCTATACTGTCCCCACCTAAACTGATGTAGGTGATTAGGGGCCACTAATGCAGTAATTAGGAAGTCTTATGAACCTTGATACAAAACTTCCAGGATTTTATTACACTTTGGGAAACATTAAATTGACTCACATTATGTTAAGTTCAGTCTTGATTTGAGAGTATTATTTAATCTTAAACACTAAACCTCAGAGTACAAAACAGTTTCCAAGCTCTATTATCTAAATGACACTATCTAATTCCTATTAAAAGGACTTCAGAAGACGCAGACTCACCCAAAAAAAGTCTGGCACATTGAGTATTGAATAATGTTTAATGATAGTTATAAGCAATTGAATTTATATAATCCAGACTTCTTTACAATATCTTTATAACTCAATGCATTTAAATTTTGACCCACACATCTTCAGTATGATGAGGCAGAAAAAAATCCCAGGTAGATAATCCTTTTCATTGAATAATTCTATTTATATTTTAATTGATAATCTTCCTTTGTTAGGCTCACATGGCAGACAAATGCTTATATGGATTTATTTCCAATGTACAAAATAAGAAAGAGGGTGGAAATGATCTGTAATATAAAATCAGGTATATAAATAATATTAATATGCTGAATGCTCAATAAAATGCAAAGTATGCACCAAATAAACTGCTTTAAATAACTGATGGACACTCACACATGGAGTGTAAAATACTGAATAAAGATATAAATTACTTTTAGCAATTAAGTTTTTTCTATATACCCTTAAATATATATTTTATTGAACTATATATCTGTGAATTCAAAAACAGAGTTAATAACATGCAAATAAGTAATTCCTACATGGGAATTATATAAGAAAAACAAGTGATGATACCAGAGGAAAATTTGGATCTATTAACTTTACAAAGAAATGAAAGATGGGACCGAAACCATGAGAGCTGTTAGTAAATAAAATATGTCCAAACAAGCTTATCTCAATGACCTGGTAAGAAAGGGGAGTACTTAGAATTGTAAGAGAACTAACAGGTATGAAACAAATTTAACACATTTTTAGGATATAAGTTCTTAGAATGAATCAAAGGGAAGCCTCAAAGCATAGAAAAACTCCACCTATATACATAACAAAGCACCTTGGTTGGGTGCATTTCAATATTTTGAATGAGTTCACGATCTACTTCCCCTTATAAAAACTTGGAGGTAATAGCACCAGAGAAATACAACTAATTTAAAACATATTTTAAAAATTAGAAGAGAAGAAAGTTTGCCTGGAGATTAAAAACAACTGCAGACGTGTGTGTAAATGAAAAGTATAATGAGAGCATTAAAGATTATTTGGATACTTTAAAAACACTCATTCAGCCAGTCATTCATTTTTCATCACATAATTATTTAGCATTTATAATATGCATAGCCGGGTAATGAGTCTCAATACGCCAAGAGAGTATTGGATACTAACTAGTTCCAATGCACCCAAAGGCACACATTTTAAATGACATGTGATAAGTCACAGAGAAGCACTGATGTCTGAATAAGTAAAAACAAATTGCCTACAGAAATTGCCATATGTATAGATGTACAAATGAACTGTTCACCTCAGAAGATTTTTACAGCTTCCGATGTAAATCATATTAATTGAGGTAGACCATTACTTAACAAAAGAAGAAATAAGATAATATTATCATATCTCATTTATCTGGAGGTACAGGAAAGTTCCAGGCAGCTGCTGCATCAGCTAACTGGAGTAATGATACCAGTTGTGAACAGACGATCATTTTTCAAAGAAGTAAAATATCATAAAATTCAGTGAACATTAAATCTAACAATAGATATGCAGAGAATATGAACTGGGATTGAGTTATCACTTGTTTCCTGTTCATGGAGTTGAGGTGCGTAAATTATGTCGATTATGAAAGATCAATTCTTAATCACTAAACAAAGGAATTTAATGAAAAATAGAAGGATTGGTGTGATTCAAAGACTACAGATTTGTCACAAAGAGATAAACTAAAAAAGTGAGAAAGTTAGGCTCACAAATCTAGAGCTATTCTTATAGAGAAGAGTGAGAGGAGCAAAAGTCTCAGGAATAGGATATTATAGAAAAGTAACACAACTTGGAGACAAAGGGAACAGAAATTAACATAAGTACTAGGAAAAAAATAATCCTGAAAAAGATGTGCATCTATTTAGTGATGTATGGAGCTAGGAGACAGGGATGTTAAAAAGGCCACATACAAGAATGCTTTTTTGTGGACTTTAATATTTGAAAAAGTGATGCTATGTTTATGACATTATAGGAATATACAAATCCCAGAGAAAACACTATATGAAGATATGTAAATATGAGGGTGCTGTGTGCCAATAAGAGAAGTTGTTTATTTTGAATCCTATGTACACTCTTACCACACTATTGAGTTCAACAGATTAAGAAAACTCACAGAAGGCAGATTGAGATAATGAAGGGATTGAAAGAAATGTGACTAAACAAAACATGCTCTACAATTTTAATCAACTGAAAACTTGAAGTGCACCATAGAAATAACATCGATGCCCAAAAGAATTTTCTCAAAATGACGTTTACTGAAAAGAAGTCTACGTAAAGTGTCAGCAATTTTTCAAATGGAATGTTTCAAAAGTTCTGACACCTTTTCTTGTGTTAAGAGCAAATTTAATTGAAGTTTGAAGGGGATTCAAAAAGTAGGCAAAATTAAAATTAGGTCAGGAGGCAGCTCGTAATTTTTTGGCATGCACGGACTGGTCTAAATGACGTGTAATACGAAGGCAACATGGACCATGACACTTCAGTAAATCGTTCTTTACAGTTCTAGAAACCTAGAATATTTCATGAATACAGTATTTAAAAATTAATTATGTCACTGTATTTCTTCATTTCATTCAACATAATTTATTATCTCATGACCTTTCAAATTAATGAAAAAAAGATTTTCACAAATATATTTTAGATGAAATTTCATTGGTCATTGTCTTTTGACTGTTGCTAATTCTTAGGCACTGATAATGTTTATCAACAAGAAATCAAATTTCCAAATAATGAATGCTGAAATCCTGAAATCCTTTGTTTCATTTAGGCTTATTTGAACCGAAAGATATGTCTCATCCACTGACAAAATCAATCGTTAAGTGATGATGTTCAAAATGTGTAGCCAAACTCATAAGCAAGAATGATTGCAAAGATAACATAATTGTTTTAACTACTGGGTTTTTCTAAATTACCTTGATAATACAGCTTTTATCAACTATTCTGGAACTTAAACTATTTTTATGCTCCTTATTTGCTGATATTATTCAGAATGTGTCATTTGAAAGACTGATTTTATATAAGGTGTCTATAATACTAAAGAATTTCATGAATTCTTCACTATAAAATGTGATGTTATTTTTAAAGTCCAGGTAATATTTTTTGTGTTTCATTTTAATAAGTGTTCAAAACAATGATTAACTTTTATTAAAAGTTAAAGGGATACTTTAGAATTTCTTATTATTCTAAAAAAGGTAAAGCCAAACTAAAATTCATCAGCATTTTAAGATAAATCTAAACACTGAGTTTTGAATATGACCATATTCTACATATTTACATTTATTTCTTCAGTCCTTCAGTGTATCCCTTTGGTTTTTACCAGAGTTTTAACAAACCACAATATCGTAACAAAAATAAGAGCAAACAAGCTCATAAGGTGTTCATGACTAACGAGTATTAATAGAAACTTTCAAAATCGCTCCTGATTTAAAAACGAACTTTCATTTCATTAAATGCATCACGTATATTCTTCACAGATCTTTTCTTACACATTGGTAAAAAAAAAAGAAAAAATATAGCTGTATGTGAGCATTTCTTTAAAAAAAGAAACACAGAAACTTTCTTTAACATGTGCATACACGTACTTTTATGTAAAAGTTGGTTTCTTGCAAGTTTAAATTTTAAATTTTGCAATCACAAGTATAGAAACGGGAAGTCCTTGGGCACAGACAATGATCTCATTTGTATTATTAAGCATATTACCATTTCCTCATCATTTTATAAATGGCAGTGGTAGCTTCATTAGGCTTTATTTTTAGAGCTCTACAAAAATAACCAAATATACAGTTGTTTTTCTCAACATCAAAATGTACGTTATGTTTACTAAAGAACTAAATGCATGTTTAGCAAAATAAAACTCTATCTCAATAATTATTTAAACATTCTGATTCAAAATAAGTTATAGATGTCAAAATTTTAATTTAGTTACGTAAGGGACATGCTTTCAATTTAGAAGATGAGAATACTTCCATTCCTGATGATAAATAATACAAATATGAATGACTACCACCATGTGAATTTGGAGGGCAAAATGGTCAGGCATGGTTTTGATTTATAGTTTATATATTAAATTAACCATAAAATTGACTATGTCTATTAATATCGGGCTCATGATGTAATTTTAAGTTAATATTAAACACTAAAAGTTGAAGTCATACAAATAGCTAAGGAGAGTATAAGTAAAAACAACAAAATACTTATATTTTTGCTTCTTTTTCACCTAGGGCACGCTTCATCCCAAATCCTAAATTTTGAGTGGTGTGAGCTGGCTAAAACAGAAAAAAAATAGTTTTTTAAAACTAATTTATTCTACCATATCTGAGTAATATGGAAAAAAAATCTTAATTTTCTTAATTAAATGATATATGAATTCTTTGATTTCTAGCAACACACATAATAACTATTTTAGGTTATTTTAAACCACTAATGTGTGTAGATGTGTGAGCTAAACTTTAGGACTTTAGCATCCAAATTTCATCAGTTATGACGTTGGATATTTCAATACTTTCTAAGTATATGTGGTCTCCTTGCATTTTATAACGCCAAAAAATAAAGCAAAATAAATATCAATAGTTTATAGACAGGAGTAGTTATTTGGTTCTGAAATGATATGAGGTAATGGTATTTCCAAGAAATCTGAAAAGTTGAATTGAATCCTTCATAAAACAGTTTAATCGGTGTTGCCATCACAATGTATGTTTCCAATGGCAGATCCATGCCTTTATCAATGTCTAGAGTAGTAGTCTTGTCCTCGGTGTATTCCATACATGCCTTTCATATTTACATTCATGAGTTAAAATATATGTCCTTCTAGTTTGTCTTTCCTTTAGGTATTTTTTTTCTATTTCCCTCCCCTTCCTGAAGTCATGAAAGTAATGATACATCTGCAAACTGTTTTATTTTTGTTTCTAGCTTATGATCCCATGATTTTCTTTTTTTTCTTTTTTTTTTGTACTAGGGGATGAAAGTAAGAAAACACCATGTACGTTAGATTTGCAATACAAAATAAAAGTCATCTTTTGATTGAGTCTTTATGAGTTTTATCCTTATCAAGTATTAGTTTATGTGGTTTGACCAAACTATTGAATTGTCAGTGGTATTTACCGATTAACTAAAAGAAAAAAAAGATTCCTATGTAGCAGAGAATAATAGGATAATTTCATTACCAAGACCCTCAAAGAAATATACTACAGAATCTCTAAGCATTTTTACTTTCACTGTGGTTGTATAAAATAATCCACTTAGAGAAGATGGTCCCAATATTGAAAGAGAGGAGTACAGTTTTGAACATCTCCATTGTTAGAAGAATGTATTATTTTAAGTAAATGAAGAATATTGCTTTATTCGTATGTTTCCATCACATAGTTCCTCTGATTCTGACCATATGAACATATTACTAAATCACGTTGAATGGTCAAAGTGATAGCTGCGCTGATTTCTTAATTTAGCCTAAAATGTTTAATGTCACTGTGGGAAAAGGATGATTATGTGAAAATGCTGGCATCAATAAAAAAATGAGATCTCCCAGTGACTCAAGTGTCAAGAGATGTTTTTCCATCTTAATTAAGCCCTTCAAAACACATGGAAATCAAGTAAGCAAGCGAGCAATATTCAAAGGAAATATGAAATGCATTTGAAAAATGTTTTCAACATCAAAAGTTATGTTTGATTGTTGTCAACAACCATGTCCTAACACAGAAACCTGTCTTCCTGTTAAGATATTCATTTTTCCATAGTAAAGAACTGCCTGCATCCAAGAGTCACTTTTATCTTTGTTTCTGAAAAACAACCTGAGCTCTATTTTCACTAAGAAGAATGGCATGTTGAACTTTATTCCCTCAAAGGGAATACTTTGATAAAGGCTTTTATGTAATACTTACTCAAATATGGTGGTTTGTAAGGCGCTCGTGTATTAGACAGCAGTCCATCCAGCTCCTTCCTCTCCAGGGTGCTGTGAAGGGCCTTCTCTTTGCCAAAGGTGGAGAAAGACCTCTCCGCCCCAGGCTGGGCTTCTGGAGTTTCAAACACCTCAGTGTCTGGAACAGAGTCCATGCCAGGAACATGCAGATTGCTGCGATAATCCGCAGCCTGGCGTCCATCCGCGGGGACAAAAGAAGGCATCCAGCACCGATCTGAATGGCCCAGCGCTTTACATTCCTCAGTACAGTTGGAGAAGAGATCCATGCCTGTAAACAAAAGGGAAACTATGGATCCAGGTTTCACTAATGTGAAAGATTACAGGTAGCATAAAGAGTGCTGGGTGAATGCGTTTTAACAAATTTTTCTTGCCTTAACCTCATAGACATCAAAAATGTCTTTGTACTATTGTGCAAAGGGTTAGACTCTTCTAGCAAAGAGGACCTTAAGGTAGATAGATCTTTCTAAAATTCTCAGAGTTGGGAAAAAGCTGTGGGAAAAAAAAAAAAAACAAACAAACAAAAACTAGGGAATGGTGAGTAGAAAAAGGATGAATATTTTTAAAAATCTCTGGTGAAATTCATAATAGAGAAAAATATAAGTATAAAGCTTTTATAATCCATAATCTCTAATGATGATAAGGCATCCAACATGTTTATTTTTCCCTTAGAGACAAAAACATCAGAAATACGTAAAGCACAAATGATGATATTT
Organism: Prionailurus viverrinus; assembly: GCF_022837055.1. NCBI lineage: Eukaryota > Metazoa > Chordata > Mammalia > Carnivora > Felidae > Prionailurus > Prionailurus viverrinus. The sequence goes on from NC_062564.1 coordinate 92,585,349, forward strand.
AGATTAAGAAATCTAGACATTAAACAGAAAGTGAAATCCAAGAGAAATACAGCACACATATTGATAAACCAATAAATAACAAGAATGAAACAACATTTTGTGAGTGGCCAAGAGCATGCTTTCTTAGCATCTCAGAAAATGACCCTAAAAGGTATAGCTCAATGACATTCTGGTAGCCCATATTACTACTTATTATTCGCCACTGCAGACAAACCCAGAACAAATGACTATAATTAGTGAAACCAAGGTAATCAAGTGTAATGTGAGTCAGCTGCAGATACTATTGACAAATACCTTATTACTTGTTTCACACTGGAAACGCTTGTCCTAGTGAACACAGAACTGTTTCCTTACTAATCCTAGGATACTAAGATTTCAAATGACACCTTCAAGTTTCATCGTCTCCCACAGATTGACAAGACTATTAAATATTATCTGGTTGTGACTCAAGAAAGCTCAGTTTCTTAGGCAAAGCATAATAATTTTGAGCATTATAGAATACTATTTGACATTCATTTTGGTAACTACCCCTATTAAGAAAAACAAGTACATAAACCATAATCACATTTTAATATTTTTCTAAACATACTAACACATTTATTGTGCATGTTTTTAAACAGGATCAATTTAAAATAACTCAAGTATGATTATTCTGCATAAAAGAAGCTCTCAAATGCATGAGCAGTCTGGAAAAACGATGAATTTCTTTTTTAATCAACAGAGTCATATTTATTTAATGAACCCATCTGATTGTTTCTTCTTACAAATATCAGGAGTGATTTTGAACTCTTGAGTTTTGGTTTTTAAATTCCTAATGGCCTTTTGTCACAAACTGCTTTACGTGTTTGTGTGTGTATATATTAACATCTGTATATATAAAGTATAGAAAATAATTTTTTTCAGAGTATGAATCTTCTAGATTGTCCACAAGTATTTTGCAGATAAGAACAGTTAATTATGTAAATTATGTTTAAAGAAATAAAATGAATCTTCTTATCATATATTAATCTCACTTTATGACTTTTTTATTTTAAATTAAACTATGTATAATGCCGAGTCTGGCTTCGATTATAGTGTTCCATTGATAATTGTCATGCATAAGCCTTGAAATAAATTACTGATCAGTGAACTGTTGAGGAACTTAAACGTGAGCTGAAACCTGGATAAGGAACCAGGTTAAGAAAGCATGTAAAATATGTCAGTGTTTTTTTGACACCAGGGTAGCTGAGGTTTTGGTTTTTTTTGTTTTTGTTTTTTTTTTCCCTATTTCTTCACAGAGATATTTAGAAAGAAAAAGAAAAAGGAAAGAAATTGATACACATTGACATCCTAGGTTGGTAGAAGCTATAGAACCAAAGAGATTTATATTTGAATACTGTACTAGAAACGCTCCCTATTTGAAATATGATAGAGCAAAAAAAAAAAAAGATTTTTTGATAGATGGAATTACTGTTCAAAGTAAAATGATTGTGAGCAATTATTTATTTTAAAATTAAATCCAAATCATAATTAAGTTTGAAGTTGGTGGAATTAATACAAATATTAGGATAATACTACATTATTAAACCATAATAATAATGGGTATTAATGCAAAATTTGGAATACAGTTTTTTCTCACATGACCGATGAATATCATTTTAAATATACCACATGATACCATTAACAATCATTCCCATCTTTTTGAGCAGCTATACTCTCAAGTACTCTCCTAATTTTAAATGTGATCATCTGTCTTATAGAAAAATTTTAATAAACTAGTCTCTCAACATTATTAAGATGTTGTATGTGTTAGGAGGTACTTTTAGTAGAACTTGTTTAATTAAATAGTTTATACTCAGTTGCGCCCATTTTCTTTTCTTGAAGTGTCTGGTTTTCAGGTCTTCGGCTTCTTTAATTATTAGAAACTAGTTAACATTCTCTCAGACGATGTAATCAAGTTCTCATGAGTCGAGAACCCGTACAAAAATGATATCATGTGCATAACAAGAAAAATGAGAAATAGGATGAAGTTTTATGCTGGAAGAACAATTTTACTTGACAGAGAAAACACTTGTAAATGATGTTCTTACTGAATTCATGAACTAGTCTTTTAAAAGTGTGATTCCCACAGTAATACCACACAGCTATATGTAACCAGAATGAAAGATAAAGTGCTACAAATTGTGCATGAACATACTCCACCAGTTTTACTGACAAAACAAGTGTACCAGTTTCTCAGGAGGAAAATGTCAGACTCAGAAGCAAAATTAAAAAATAATAACATAAAAACTACATCAATACATGTCAAATCATTTGTCTTTTAGATACATGATTTGAGAACCAAGTAAATATACCTGTTACCATTCCTCACTTGAGGGAGTCACTGAATGACTAACTATTCTTTTCTTTTTTTTTTTTGTTACCTTCTTTCATTTATCGCCAGTCCCATTAAATATACTGTTTAATGGCCAAATAAACAGAAGTATGTTTAAGTTCTGTTGTGATAAATGACTACATGATATACAGGAATGCCAGGTCTTCCGGGACAGGTGATGTATTAAAATATATGCTTTTCACATTCCCCTTGGAATTTTTTAATAGCTCAAAGTGAAGGCCCCAGAGAAAATAAATTTAAGGTGATTTTTATATTTTCTCATTCAAATGCCCCTAAGTATAGAACCTGTGAGATTTGTTTAGCAGAAAAATACAGGCCAAACCTCAGTTTTGAAGTTTTCGTAATTTCTAAGAATCATCTCAACATATATATATATATATATATATATATATATATACACACATATATACACACACACATATACATACACATATACACATATATGTATATACATGCATATATGTATATACATATATACACATATACATACATACATATATATATATACACATATACACACATACATATACATTACTTGAAATTTCTTCTCCTAGTTATTTATTTTTCCCACTTCTCAGAAATAATCTGTTCTACAAGGCATGACAGCTGACGTGATAGACTGCTTGTTATGCAAAGATATATTTAGACAAATTTTAAAATACATATTTTTGAACTGGCAAGTAACTTGTTCTTTATAGTCAGAGGCAGTGCTATTACCATTGAGAACAAATCATGATTTCAAAAATATTATAATTGTATTCAGTTTGTGCTGTTTTCTGATGAATGTAACAATATAAAGTTATGTGTGCATTTCTTTCTCATGCACCAAGACATCATAAAAATGCTTAATTTTTCGTAACACAATAAATTAATTTTAAAGAAAATCAATACTTAATTTTTTGAGGAAATTTCCAGTCTTCCTTTAACCACTTACCAACAACAAAAAAATGGAGAGATATTAATTATAACCGCAAAAATTGGCATAAGTTTTAGGAAAAGATAGCTTGGACGCAGATATTTATTAACATGATTCACTCATGAAAAAATCAAAACATGTGCATCAAAATTTCTCCTCATTTATCAATCTTCCAGTGTGTTGATATTTTTCTCCATTTTCTCTAATATTTTGTCATATGCGTTTTTCCAATTATAAATCTCTCTGTTGCATCAAGTGGCAGTTCAGATTTTCACCAGTACCACGAATAAGCTTTTGCAAACAATCATATAAATTCACTTTATTTACAAATCCAGATGCTAATCTGCCAGTATCTACATTCTGAGTGGAGCTGGGAAAGGGAAATTTGTATTGATGATAAATCAAAAATTGTCTTGTTGGTCTTGTAAGAATGGTGCAATCGCTGAATATGTTTCATGGTATACTTTACAAGTTTGGAAATACTGGCAACTCCAGTCAGTTTGTTTTTTTAACATGTAGCCAAATTTTGACCGCATATCCTGCATCGATCTCAATAATTAAAATTAACACACCTAGTCTAAGTTTCCTTGTAACTGAAGGTCAAACGTACAAGGAAGAGAGGTTTGACAATTTTCAGGTAAACTATAACACGTAACATTAACAGAATCATTTATTAGGTTGTCCTTTTCAATGTATTTTTTAAGAGGACACAGATATTAGAAATAAATTGATAAGTCTAATAGTGTGCATATCACAAATATTTAATAAGCGAGGCAAAAAATTCTTATAACTAAATATATCTCCTTAGATGTGCCTGTAATAATGTTAAAATGTTTAAGAATATGCAACTAAAATTTTTGTATCAGTATTCCAAATCAGAAAAAGATATTTTAATCTCATGATATAATAAACCAAATTGAAACCATATTTCTTTTAAGTACACTTTGACTTATTTGTGGCTATTTAAGCTGTGATTAATCAGATTTTCCTCTTGTGATGGTTTATGCATACATTTACCACATCTCCCTGGACTTCTGCCATATCTAACCAATACATCAATAGCACACTGAAAAAAACGGAAAGCACCTTGACAAGGCTATAGAAAGAAAATGCCACAGAGCAGTGGTCAAGCCGAAGAATTTCACACATGGAGCCAGGTGCAGTAGAAAACTGAAAAAGCTTATGTGATTCTCTGTGCAGCTGCCTCCGTGTTTAAAGCCCTTCTATGAACAAGATTGGTGACTCCAAATGGCTTAGAAAGGAGAAAAGCAAGGGGGGGGGGGGTGGTGTGGAGAAAGAACAAAAAAGAAAACTATTCATAGTAGAATAAATAGAAGGCATATCGAAATAAATAAATACAAAATAATGCTAACAGAAAAAGAAATCAGGGATAAATAAAAAGTTAGCAAGTTTAAACAGGTGAAGCACTGAGCTAAATAGTGTATATAATGAAATATGGAAGAAGGTACACACTGAAGTAGACATTTCAGAGTCTGTATCTTTCTAATGTTATTTTTCCATGGCAATCTGGTGTTCTTCCCCTAAAAACTAGCTCAGTGAGATTTGCTGATGTGTATGAATTTTTTTTTCATATCCTAAACCTGGATATAGACGTGCTATGAATAATATTTCCTAAATATTACACAACTAGAAGATCATTAGTACCTGGCATTACAAGAAAATAAAACAGATGTACTTATTTCCCTGAAATGGGCTTAACTTTTAGGAAATATTGTAGCCACTTGGTGTGAAGTTTATAGGACACAACATCAGTAGGGACTGGAAAAAGTCATTAAGTAAATGGATTTCAATTCTCTGCACTTAGGGTTTCATACTTAAAAAAAGAAAACACTTCAAAATCATTCTTACCATAAAATTAGACATATTAAATCTGATTGCAATTCAGCACACAAAGGTGAGATTACTTCTTAATACAAGCGTGTCATTACAATTCTAAAAGAGCAATTATCGCACTCAGTATGTTGTGCCTGCCTTGTAACTGCCAAGGAAATACAAAAGTAAATTGTTAATTCTGTGATACTTTTCGTGTTTAAGAATGTAAAGACACAGGCAAATTTTACCACTGATAAAGAAAAATACAAACTGCCTTGCTTTTTGGAAATTTTTCCAGTACACAATGTAGCATTTTAATTTTCCTTGTAATGCTTTGACATCTCAAATAATTTGAAAGAGACATTACCGAAATGGCAACAGTGAGTGCCTGTGAAATAAAACAGCTACTGGGAAGACGCATTGATAAGAATATATTCTCATCCATCTTCCAAATTTAGCACTTTTTGCAGATGTTTATTCGTTTCTCTTTCTTTGGTTAGGTTATTATGGCTCATTATGTCTGAGGGACTAAACTAATTGAAATGTTCATTGAGATTGGAGTGCTACAGAAAAACAACAACAACAACAACAACAACAACAAAACAAAGCAGAGGGTGGGGGAGTGGGAAAAGAATAAAATGCACCCAAGGAAACATGCACCAGATACTCTGTTTTAATATTAAACATTTTGTTTTAAAAGTTTAAAAAAGGCTAACTTAAATTAGAAACCCTGGAAAAAGAACAGGAATGAGCAATTCTACATGTACAGCTTTTTAAAGATAACAATAAATCATATGCCATATATAGGCCAAAAATGAAAGGGACTTTGTACTCAAATATAAACTTCTGGCAAGATCTGGTTTGTTGTCAGGTTCCCAGACACTAAATAGATGCTCTGTTCACTTAGCGTGAAGGCCCGCAAGGGGCAGGGACCTCCGGGGATTCTTGGCAGTTCTCAAGTCTCATTAGGTCTGCATATTAATGACTTGCAGCAATATAAAGAGACCCTTGAGCAGCCTTTCCCCCCCTCCTCCTGCCTGTGTTTCCCAAGGCTAAGTCAGCCTCAGACACAGCACACATTGGCCAAGTGGGAGGCTTGCAGTAACCACTGCTGCCAGGCGACCGTGGGGTGTGGGCTGCCCTTTGACACACTGCCTCAGCACAGTTTAGAGGTCCACCGAGTGTGTTAAGGAATGTGTGCTCTCTAGGACCAATATTACCTTGAGAATCAGGACTCTCTCACTCTAGGGTTACATCATTAACCAAAATGGAGCTCAAAAGCATGTGACCAGAGTTGAATCCAGAGATGGCCCAATGATGGACATTTTTACCAGTCACAAAAGTTAATTCATTTGCCTTTCCATTTCTTTTCGCATGTCAGAAAACCACAAACTTCAAAAAAGAAAAATTAAAAAAAAAAAAAAAAAACAACAATCACCCTATCCTTCTTGGTTGAAAGGCCAACGAAGTGGAAAATCCAACCTCATTTAATCCAACCTCAAATATGAAATCATTTTCATCATTGTAAGGTACGTATTTTATCTTTAAAGTGTCTTCTTTAAGTATTAGTAAGCAGAGTTATCGGCATCCTATAAAACTTAACAGTTAAATTTATATAGACAAAAGTAAAGCAAATAAACAATGTAAAACATCTGTGTCACATTGCAACCCCATCAGTGACTATCATTAAGCTCGTATACAAATACACACAGGGTTCAACTTTTGACAGGTCATGGGCCTTATTGAAAATATGAGGAAATCTAGGATGCTCGAGAAAATACACATTATCAAATGTTTCCTAATGTCCTGAAGCCTAAGAACCCAGCATTGGAAACCCTGCTTTCAGGCTATTCATGACTTTTCATCACCATTCCTTCTACCATTCAATACTCGGTGGCTTACAAAATGCACTGCTCTCAAAAGCAAGAAATTTGGATTCTAGTTCCCAATCATCCAATTATTCTCTTGTGACTTTGTACAGTTCAATCAATTTCATTCATCTTCAGCTACCTCATCCATAAACAAGTCTAATAATACCTTAATTGACTAAAGACTGAGGACTGGACCAGGTGAGAAATCTATAGCTCTTTGTATGCAATACAATTGCACTAAAGAACATAAGGAAGAAATAGCTCATATTCTAACATATTTCACAATACATCTCTAGCTTTACCTCTCTGAAGGAACATCAAATTTTTATAATCCTCTTTGAATATACACTTATCAACATAACATGACACCATTTTTTCTGTGGATTTACCAACATTAAACCTACAGAAAATTACCTAGGACATCATTCTTTCTAGATTTATTTAAAACAACAACAACAACAACAAAAACCATAAAAGTCAGCATTGCTCTTTGAACACACTTACCAGCTGACTGGCCGCGGTTGGTGGCATCGTGATCACTATCTCCTTGTTCACTGTCTCCATGACCACTGTCCTTAGAGCTTACTATGTCGGCTTCCTGGAATGCAGAACTAGAAGTACAAAAACGTGAATATTAGAATAAAAAAGGTGAAGAAACACAGAAAACATTCTTCTGCCACCACATGGTCAACAATGGTGCTGCAGATTCATAGACCTCTCAGTTGCCTTTATTTCTGCATAAAGCTGGTTTTCATCACCTTAAACTTAGCTCTTTAAAACTGAGCATAGCAGGTGGTTGAGCCCTTAAGGTGTATCTAGTTTAGCCATTTTCTATGATTAGAGTTATGTATATGTTTATATGATTTTCATAAAAGAGAGTATCCACCTGGAACAGTTAGGGAGACTATCAGAAGCAGCGTAGGCGTGTAAATTGATAAGATATTCAAATATATTCAGTAAGTTGTATATAAATGAAATATGCCCAGATTTTAATGTATTGTCTAGGAACCCCAACATAATTAGCATGTATGTTCTGCCTTAACTGGAAATGCTTTATACATTTTATATTTTAATATTGAATAATACCCCTAATTCCTAATTTTAGTAGGTTGTAAATTGTCCACACACCAAGGTAGGAAAAAAAAAAAAAAAAGAGTCCATACCTGTTAACTCGGCGAGGTCTGTCAACTAGATAGCTGAGCTCTGCTCGCTGGTGTTTAGTCTAGAAAAAAAATAAATAAATCAAGAGCATTTGAATGCTAAGGGTTTAACTACCAGTCCTTTTTTTGAGGTAAGGAACTGAGTCTAGTTTAAGTAATTGTGTGCATTTTTATGCATTTTCAAGCTATTCTAAGACCTCACCCTAGTGACTGCTGGGTAAGGGGTGGGGGGATATGCAGAGACACTCAATCTAGACTTTCAGTAAAGGTTAAAAAAAAATTCCAAAAATAAAAAGCCAATTTTAAACGTGTGTATGTGTGTTTTTAAGGAGAGAATGCAAATGACCTCATAGCTAGGGCTCATAAACTATCGTCCCTAATAGAGTCAACCTAGGTAAACTCTACAGTCTTTCTTTCAGTGGCCTAAAACAGTGTTTAGGTGCATACTGGTTGACACAAGAAAAACAGCACGCTCAATAAGCAAAAAGTTTGGATATTTTATGGAATTATTTTGTTGTTTATTTTCAAAATGTGCTTAAGATACAAATGAACTGTACAAATATTCATGAAAGTCAATTAATAATATCTAAGACTCAAATAAAATAACCTGCCAAGAAAGGAATTCATAAAGCCCCCCCCCCATTCTTTTCCCCCTCCAAACGCCCTCTGCATTCTCCTCCCCCCACCTCCGGCATCCACACACCTTTTCCGGTCCAAACTTTCTAATACATAAATCAACCCTGTTCTCCCCCTCCCTCCCACCTTCCAACTCTGCCACTTCTCCATCTTTTAAATAGAAATCGGAATTGACAAGCCAAATTCTTTGAGGAAGAAAGCCATCAGTGGTGATTTATCAAGAACAGTGGCAAGAGGTGATTATTAGTTAAAAGATATATTTAAGGTAACAATTGTTTAAGCCTTTCTTTAGTTTACGCTTACAGGGGTTTGTGCCAAAGTAACTTCATTCAAATTCACACTGTGTGGGCCTTGGGTTTCAAGAGCGTCTGTAAATGCTGTCCAGAGCAGAACTGAAGGCTTTTCTGCAACCCGAGTTCAGGGGACAAGGATCTGATAAGTTATTCGCTAAAACATGCATTCGAGTTTAGACGACTGTGCAAAGTTAAACAATCTATAGCTTACTTTTACACGCGACTGAAAGCATCGATAAACAAAGCAAACAGCATTAACTTTATTAACGCCTGGGACAAACGCAAAGAGAAAAAGACCTTTGCCGGTGCCAGAAAGTCCCTCCATCACATTTCCCTCGGTCCCCCTCCTACTTTTCCCTTTACCCTCAGAAAACTGAGAAGGGAAAGGACTGAGAAGGGGTTAGGATTTTAAAGGAACGATGCCTGACGTCCCGAGGGAAGAAGGAAGGTCCAAGGTGGCAAAGCACCAAGGGGAGGAAATGAAAGTAAATGTTGAGGGGTGGAGCGCAGAAAATTAGGGACAACACGAAGTTTAGGTTACATACGAAGGGGTGGGATAGCCTCCCCCGCCCAATTCCTGCCCCCACAAAGATACAAAGAAGTTAATATCCTAAATATAAATACAGAGTGCACCAGAGATACAAGGGCCGGGCTAGAGGAGGCTTTCAGATGGAGGAGATGAGAGATGGTGGTCCTTTCGCTTCAGCCTTACCTCGTTGGACAAAATGCTTCCGTTGGAGATGATGTCGGGCTGCTGGTCTGTGTAGCCGGTGACGATGGCCCCGCAGGGGTTGTGCTCAGTGTCCGTACTCCGCGATGGACTGCAGGGCTTAAGGAACATCAGGTCGGTCTTGGCGGACTCAGGGGTCAGGCAGACCTGGTAGCAGTAATTCTGGTTGTGGTGGTGGGAGCCAAAGCCCCCGGACTCCTCCACCGGCACTTGGGCCGGGTTACTGGGTACGTTGGAGCTTTGCACCAGCATGATGTCCGACTTGCTGAGTTTTTTCTTGCGCGCCCGGGCTTGGCGGCCGCAGCAGGTAGAGCCCCCACCGCCACAGCAGCAGCAGCAGAGGCAGCAGTCACTGGCCAGACAGGTGTAGATGTTCAGCTTCTTCTCTTTTTGGCAACGCACGGCAAGCACGATCATGGCTAGCAGGAATATGAAAGACACCGAGCCCAGCGCAATGATGAGGATGAGGGTGAGGTCCAGCGAGGTCTCCGCGCCGCCGGAGCGGCTGGGGCGCTGATGCTCCCCTGACCCCCCGCTACCGCCCCCGCCCCCTCCCTGGGGCTCCACGGCTCCATCCACCAGCTGCACCACCAGTGTGGCAGTGGAGGACAGGGGCGGCTGCCCGTGGTCGCGCACCTCAATCACCAGCTCGTAAGGCCGCTGGGGGTCGCGCTTGGCCGGCACCCGGCGCGCGGTGCGGAGTTCCCCGGTGCGCCAGTCCATGCGGAAGAGGTTCATTTCGTTGCCCCGCACAATGCTGTAGGTGAGCCGGGCGTTCTCGCCGTCGTCTGCGTCCACTGCGGCCACGCGGGTCAGCAGGTAGCCTGGCTCCGCCGACCGGGGCAGCACCTCCCGCGCTGGAGTCCCGTTGCGCCCAGGCAGGGGCGCCACGATGGCAGGGGCGTTGTCGTTCTGGTCCACGATGAGGATGTTGACGGTGGCGTTACCGGCCAGAGCCTGGGGGCTGCCGGCGTCCCGAGCTTCCACCTGGAAGCTGAAGTCCTTGAGCTGCTCGTAATCGAAGGAGCGCAGGGCGTACAAGTAGCCGTTCTCAGAGTTGATGGACACGTAAGTGAAGACGCTCATGCCCTGGATCTGGCACTCGAGGATAGAGTAGGCTAGCTGGGCGTTGGCGCCCTCGTCGCGGTCTGTGGCGCTTACCGCGTAGATATAGGCGCCGGGCACGTTGTTCTCGGTCACATACACGTCGTAGACCGGCTGGCTAAACCGCGGTGCGTTGTCGTTCACATCTGACACTTGCACCTGGATCGACTTACTGGTGGAGAGCGCCGGCTCGCCCCGGTCCCGAGCCACAACGGTCAGGGTGTAGGAGTCCCCGGCCTCTCGGTCCAGGGGGGCTTCGGTCACGATCGTATAGTAGTTCTTGAAGGAAGACTTGAGGCGGAACGGCACATCCCCCAGCAGCTCGCACTGCACCTGCCCATTCTCCTCGGAGTCGCGGTCGGTCACGCTGAACAGGGCCACCACGGTCCCGGGCGCCGCGCCCTCGCTCACCGCCTCCTTCACCGTGCTGAAGCTGATCTCCGGAGCGTTGTCGTTAGCATCCAGTACTCGCACAAGCACCTTGCAGTGCGCGGGCACCGCGTTGGGGCCCAGGTCCTTGGCTTGTACGTACACTTGGTACACCGGGCTCTCTTCATAGTCTAGCTCTCCGCTCACCTCCAGCCGGCCAGTGCGCGGGGAGAGTCCAAAGAGCTCCCGCGCCCGGGGCGAAATGTGGCTGCTGAAGGAATACACGACTTCGCCATTCTGGCCCTCATCTGGGTCTGTGGCGTTGAGCTGGATTACGAGCGTGCCCGGCGGCGAGTTCTCTGGTAGAGACACAGTGTAGACGGGTTGGTCGAAGGCGGGGACGTTGTCGTTGGAGTCCAGCACTCGGATGGTGAGTAGGGCAGTGCCGGTGCGCTGCTGTTGGGGGGGCAGGCCCCCTCCCCCGCCGCCTCCCCCTCCTTCTCCTCCTCCTCCCCCTCCTCCCCCGTCCACCGCGGTCAGCACGTAGCGGTGCACCGCTTGCTGCTCTCGGTCCAGCGGCTTCTCCAGCACCAGCTCGGCGAATCGGTTGCCATCCCCCTGGGTCTGCACGTCCAGGGAGAAGTAGCTGTTGGGGGTGATCTCGTAGTCGCGCAAGGAGTTGGTGCCCACGTCTGGGTCGAATGCGCTCTCCAGCGGGAAGCGGGTGCCCGGCGTGGCGCTCTCAGAGATCTCCACAGTCAGGTCCGGCTCCGGGAAGGAGGGGGGGTTGTCATTGATGTCCAGCACTTCGATCTCCACACGGAAGAGCTCGAGGGGGTTCTCCAGGAAGACCTCCAGGTGCAGGACGCAGGACGGGCTCTGCTTGCAGATTTGCTCGCGGTCGATCTTCTCGTTCACGTACAGCACCCCGGTCTCCAGGTTGAGGTCCAAGTAAGGGGTCCGCGAGTTGGGCACCGTTTGAAACCTGCGAGCTGAAAGTTTTGTAATGTCCAAGCCCAGATCTTCAGCGATATTCCCCACGAAAGTGCCATGTTCCTGCTCCTCCTGCACTGTGTAGTGAAGCTGGGAAAAGACTCCTTCCACCATCCAGAGCAAGGCAAAGAATAATAGCACAATCATCTCCAAAGGGAAAGGAAGCAGCTTCCCGCAGCCAGTCAGCCACCCAATCACCTCCCCCACCACCACGGAAAAAAAAAAAAAAATCTTAAAAAAAAAAACAACAAATAAAAGTGCGCTGTGTGGGGGGCTCCTGTGGCTTTCTGTCCTGAAAAATCTTATTCCTTTTGCTTCATTTTAGGGCTTCCCCCAACTCAGCCTCATTTTTCAATCTTAGCGCAGGAAGGGTGACAGGCGTCCCCTTTCCTCATCGGTAATCTTCCCACTGACCAATTAATAAAATAATAATACAATAGTCAGCGTCCTTTATTCCGACAGTCTTGGCGCAACGCGGCGCTGGCAAATCCCAAGGAGGAAATTTCGATATTTCAAGACTGTCCTCGGTTTGTCTTCTTGCTGATGGGAGGAGAAGGAGGAGGAGGAAAAGAAGGAGGGGGAGGAGGAGGAGGAGGAGGTGGTGGTGGTGGTGGCGGTGGTGGTGATGGTGATGGTGGAGGAAGATGAGGAGGAGGAAGATGAAGAGGAAGAGGAGAAGGAAGAGGAGACGCTGCTGGCACCGCTGAACATGCCTCAATGTCAACGGCTGGCAAATGCAAAAGGGCTTAAAAACAGCAAGAGAATTTTTTGCCGGAAAAACATAGAACGGCTCTGCAGCATAAAACTTTCATTCTCTTCATTTCTCCGGATGGATGTTCTTCTTGGCATTTTCTCCTCTTTCGTTTTATTTGTATTTTTTGGCTCTCATAGTTTTGTCTTTCTCTGTCCTCATCTCCAGCATCATTTGCCTCTCTAGAAGTGTGATGAGCGGCTTCTTTCCTGCTGTTTTCTTCCCAAGCCTCTTTCCCTCTAACCTGTCTCTCTTCCTTCCAGTCTTTCCCTCCTCCTGCTTCAGTCCTAGAGACTGTGATCTCGGCTGGCAGTTTCTGAGCTCCGAGCGCTCCGCTTTTCTGTTTTTGCGCAGCGCCCTCATTCTGCCAACCAATCGCTGAGGAGCACCACCCACCGAGCCACCGCTAACTGGCAGATATGGCTGTCAATCATGAGCGTCACTCGGCAGCCGGGAGGGGCGGGATGGAACCCGCGTTCGGGCGGGCTGCCGGGGTGAGTGTGAGTGTGAGAGCGAGAACAGCCCGGCAGGTCCCGAGGCGCTGGCTGGGGACTCTGCCGCGGAAAGTTCCCAGTCCCCAGCCGCAGGTAATGGAGAGGGAATAGAGAGGTTCCCCTGTTTGCATCAGCAAATGCGAAAACATAATAGCAACAGCAGCGGTATCCTCTCCCAGGAGCGGGGTTTCCAATGACGCTAACATTCTTTTTCCTTTAAGGTGTTTTCCTTTACTACCGATCGTGGAAATAAATCACCGAGAAGGGGAAAAGTTGCAGAGGGGCCGCTAACTGACAGGGGTTACCTAACGAAGGGGCTCTGGCCGAGACTGCCTGTACGATTTAAAAAAAGGGATATAACATGGGTTGTGTCAAACTAAGCGGGAGGGTCTATCGGGGCTGGATGCAGCGGCGTGAGGCAGTTGGGGCGTGGGGCGGAGGTGGGTCCTGAAAAGCCGAGGAATTCATGCCAGGAGATGTGGGCTGGCAGCTACTATAGATGTGCAGACGCGTTAGACGTGCCTCTGCCCTTCTTCAGTGTATATCCGTAACATTCTTACCAAACAGATTATCTCCCCTGGGGACCTAGTTAGGGCTACGAACGCTTTGATCAATGACTGAGGAATTCCATTTGAGCACTACCTGCAAGCACGCCAGCCTAACGCCCGACTCGCTGGCAACCGAACGCCGCTGGGCGCTGTAAGGCGCCTCGGATATCCCTGCGCCTCGCCCTGCCAAGTGCTTCGCTGCGGCGGCGCGCACGGGCTATTTTCTGCTTTTTGTGACATTTGGAGATCCCCTTCCCCGCCCCCATTATAGACCCGGGCAGCGATTCTTGCCCAGTTTGGGGCAAGACCGCTGGGTGAAAACAGCGGGGCTGCTGAGAACACGCGCAGGGGTGGGGGTGGGTAGGCGGGGAGGGGCTGAGCACATGCGGGGCCCGAGTCTGTGCCTCTGCGGTTATCAGCGAAGGCGCTCGCACACTGACGGCGCTCGCATCCATCCTCCCCCATGCCGGAACACAGGTCTGTGAAAGCCCCAGCGGAGTCCCGAACCCCCCCACCCGGATCTCGAAGGATGCGCTTGACGAACTCTGAGGGCCCACTGCCGTGGCGCGGGGGCAAAGCAGAGCATGCATGCATCCACTTCTTGTGAAGTTAAAATACAGCGCGAACTCTTGTTAGAGAGTGGAATGAATGTCCATTCTCCGAGAAAAAAGATTTTTTAAAGCATGTTTTTATACTAATTAATGGGCTGTACGGGGGTTGTTGATTCACTAAAGCTGCCCCAGTTTAGTCTTCTTATGCCACAATATAGGATGATCCCTCGCGGCTTCCTGGTAATGAATGACCCGAGGGTAACACCAACACAACCTTCGAGAAAAGGCGGACCATTTCCCCAAGCCCGAGGTACGTTTTCATCTCTTCGTGATAGGGAATTAAACAGAGCAAGTGTCCACGGGCGTGATTGCAGACGGAGGCATGCCTCTGTGAGTCCCGAGAGTGCGTGTCTACTGCCCTGCCCCCCCCCCTCCATCCGCCACCACCCCCCCTCCGCCCCGGGCTCTTTCATGGAGATGGGTCGTGCCTTTGAGCGGTTGGAAGGAAAGGATGCCAGCAAAAATGGCTAATCCTTTTTCAGCTGCAGTAAATTGACTACTGGCCATAGCCAAGAGAAAACCGCTGCAGTTAAAATGATTTTAGCATCACGTCTACTGCTGAGAATGGAATGGCAGTTTATAAAAACGACCTGTGGATCAATGAAAAGGAGATTATAGTATATCTGAATATTAATAACGGCATTGCATCTGTACTTTCCACCCTTCCCCCCTTTTTCTTTAGATCTGCAGGACTGAAATGAAATATTTTGAGCTCTTCTAGCTGACTCATCAGAATCCTGGAGCATTTTTTAAAATGACGGTAATTTTCTAATGTTTTCATTTATACATATGGAAACACTTGTGTGTGCGCGCGCGTGTGCACGCGTGTTTGCGTGTGAGAGACATGTGGCTGAATGACAATGCAGATCTGAAACTGTTTGGGGAAGAGGGTTTGTGTTTTCAAAACGTAGATGAAGTTTGCGCGGACTTGAGGCGTTCTCTGAGAGCCAAAGAGCTTCCAGAGGTGGAGATGAGAACGTGGAGAGATGGCCAGATTTGCCTGTAAATAATCACTACATCCACTGTAACACTTGAGCTGCTTTTTTTTTTTCTTTCTTTTTTTTTTTTTTTTTGGAGCTGTTGTGTTTGAGCCGGGAACTCTCTCGCAAACGTGGGTTACAGGCGTCTCCTAGCGGCGAAAGCAGCATAGGGCAAGCCAGAGAATTTTGCTTTGGAGCTCCCATTCTGCAGGGTTCGCCTGTTGGGGGCTCTGCAGGATTTCTTGGGTCATAGAGGCCTGTGTCCGCGCAGGCGACGCCGGCCCGGGCCCTCTGGAGGTCTCGCCTCTCGAACTTCTAGTCTCTAAGGCTCCCCTGGACCCTCAGGGTGACAGCGGGGTCTTCTGCTAGGGGGAACAGACCCGAGCCCGGCCTTGTCTTCCTTCTAGGTAGCTCCAGCCAAAGACAACTGCGAGAGCATTTTGTTCCGAACAAGATTCGGATACTGGCATTAATAGCCTTTTCCGCTTCTTTATCCTGGAACCATAAAACGGCCCCACCCCGTCACCCACAAAACAACAGCCTTTTAAAAATGCCTCTTAATTCCTTTTTCTTTTACGTGTCCTTCGGTGGACCCCAGAATTTAGTGAAGCCATGATTAAGTAAATAAGAGCCTCGGTGGTGGGGTTCACGACCTCTTTGAAGTGCGGAACATCGTGTAATAAACCGCATCCCTCTATCCCCCTTCCCCCATTACTGGACCCGGAAGGGAGCAGTGATACCTATGGAGCACCTCCCTACCCCTACCTCCAACACCTTCTCCAGGGGAGCCAACCGTCTGGGCTAAAACAAATTGCATCCTAAATCAGAGTGGGAAAGCAATAATTATTATTTCGAGAGGTGTATCAAAATCAATTTTCATAAAAGTCCTGGTTGGTGTATGAGAGTGATAATGCACATTCGTGTGTTTCATTGGCCTCTAAGTGCAGCAGAAGTTGGGGGGTGCAAAGGATCCCACAAATGCTTTTTATATACATAGTTAGAAACTTTGAAACTAGGTAACAGGGTTGCTTTCTTTCTTACCCTTTTGTGGAAAAAGCGGGAGGGAAACAAGTTTGTTAACCAGCGGTTGGATAAATGAGTGTTTGCAGTGATTTAACTTGACTTGAAAGCAATTTGTTTCTAAATCCTCTTATTATTGCAGTGTGCCCAGAGCTTTGAGAGAAGATTTTTTTTTTAAAGAAATGAAAGAAAAAAATTTAAATTGTCAATAAGAAGTCTTTCAAACACCAGACCTGGCCAGGATTGAGGTAGATGGTTCCTGGCACTTGCCATTCGCAGCAAGGAGAGTGCAGAGAGCAATCACAAAGGACCTGGACTGCGTTGCATCTCTTATGGCTATGAAATAGGTTTATTTGTGGTAGTGCAACCTAACTTTAGAGGTGGAAAGTTTTGGAGCCAAAGCCAGGGACGCTGATATTTTTGTTCATCTAGTTATAGAGACAATGTTGACTAAGTTTCTAGAAAAGATTGATAGCATATTTTAAGCATTTAGGTAACTCCTTAGTTACTGTGTTGTAATGCTCTCAACTCAACAGAGAACAAACTAATACATATTTTGGGGACTGGGAATACTAGATATTCCATTAAAGCATTACTTGATATTCAAAGTAGAAATGTTCTTCTCCATTTTGTTTAACCTCGTTAATATTGGTACGGCTTCACATTTCAGTGTCTTTTCAGTTATCAGTCAGGGCCAGCATTTTGTTAAACTCTAAACAGTGAATTAAAAGCACTGATGAGCTGAAGCAGCCCTCTAATGCAAAATGACAAATTGCACTTAAGCAATACATGAAGAAGAAAATGATTTATGGATTTTTACAATGGTCTGAGCAAATGAAAGCAACATGAATTATACATCCTAATGCTCACGATATCATTTTCTAATAATACTGTTTCAGTTCAGATGCCACACTCTCATCCTTTCTATAAGAGATATTGATCAATAAGAGGTCCAGGAATATTTTTAAATTAGGCAATGGTGTCCGATATGGGTTCCAGATATATATTTTTTCCCCGAGTGTGGGTGGTGAACATTTAACATACTAACATTCTGGTCAGTTCCTTCACATACTGTATCACTGAGTGATAAATAGTCTTTGGGAAACTAATGTTTTGTTCCACACCTTCTTTCAGAATGCAAATAAATAGATCTAATTTAGAATGACAATCCTTATTATGTCATGACCTCTTTCTCTGAAAATCAAAGTGTGTAATCGCATCTTACCTTTTTCTGTCATTGCTTTGGATATTGAAAAATCTGATTTCTCAAAAATGTCTCTTATCTTCTTCATCTTTGTTTCATCCTATTTTTCCAGAACATTGTTTACTTCCTTAGTGTGTTAAAGACACACCTGAATTGGTAAAAAGGTCATATGCCTTAGTTTTATTTTGGCCTTAGTAGACAGAATAGTTCTTTTGGCCATCTTAAATTACAGGAAAAAAAAAATCAATCAGATAAAATTTTATGTGATGCTTGTTTTTTGAATCTGGAAAAAAAAATCTAGTTACCTCTATGTTATGATGGGTGACTGCTCCCAGCACTTTTATTTAACCATTTGTGTCTTATGTAAGTATTTTAGCGTGTGGGTAGAATTTTAAGAGAAGATAGTATCTTTGCTGTATTACACATTTAACCCCAGGAAACTTCTAATTACCCAGAGGCCTCTACACTCACATTGTTAGGACTAATCTTAATTGTCCAGGTAGAAAAAGAAAAAGAAGAAGAAAAAAATGAATCACAGCTTTTGCTTTTGATAGCATTCGTATCACTCTTACTGAAAGTTTACTGAAATCAATGATATTATTAGGATTGTGAGTAAGAACTACAAGACATCACATTTAAAAAGCAAGCTGTTTTGCTAACATGAATGCCATGTGGGTTTTACTGATGGGGTCCAGAGGTAGAAATGAAGGTTTGAACATTTAGATCGGTTCAGAACAATTTCAAAAATTAATTGCAAGCCCTGATTAAGTTTGTCTGAGTAAGAAAAAAGGTATCTAGAATTCTGTGTTTTTTCTTCACCAGTGTGTTTGCTTCTTATCTGACAGTGATACAGTCAGCATAATGCTAGTGTTTATTTGGCAAGTATAAATTGTTTTCTTAAGGGGAAGCCCCTTGAGTTTATAAATACAGAATGAAATCCAAATTTTGATAATCCACAAGCATCCACATTGATAATCCACAAACCACAGCATTATTTTCTGAAGAGTTTGAAAATGTTATTGGAGACAGTCACCATGCAAAGAATATCAAACATAACTTGAGAATTATATTAGTAATTAGTAATTGGAATTATAATAGTAAACAGAACAAATAGATACTTCAATAAAAAAATTATCTATCTCAGTTTGACTGGCTAGTTAGTGTAATTTTTTGTGTTAGAAACTTGATTTTCATGATGCCTCATTTAAATGGGCCTGGGAACACTATACTGTAATATTCTTTATTTTATTACAGTTTTGATTTTTTTTAAGTGAAACTGGATAATTAACTTTAAAGAGCCAATGTATTCCAAGCATTCTTACATAAGTTAGCATAACCTCCCATATCTAAAGGTATTATCATTTCAATATCATAGGTAAAGATAATAAGGATGTTCAGAATTTAAGCAACTCACCAAATCAATACAAAACTCAAATCCAGACCTCTTGATGCTAATGTTGAAGCTCATTTTTCTACAACACGATGTTTCTCTAGTTCGAGTTAGATTTACTTAAACAGTAAAAAAAAACAAAAACAAAACAAACAAAAAAAAAACTAATTTAGAAGTGGGGTTCATTCAGATTTTGTACTGACAAGAATACAGCTTTCATCATAGTCAAATGGCTAGTACATCATTGAGTTGAGCCATGGAAATGTATTTAAGGAGGTATTTTGTGTGTGTGCATGTGCGGCGGGGGCACAGGGCATTGTCAGGAAACCGAAACTTGAATGTTTTGTTGTGTTTTGTTTTTTTACTAGAGTGAATAGACTATAAGCAGCCATCTCTTTCTCATGCAGTCCAGCCTGAAATGGAAATTGTAGGTTTTAATGATTGAAAATGGAAATTGATACAACACACGTGCCCAAGAGAAATGCATCTCCAGTTCCCTCAGTCCTGAAAGATAGGATGTTGATCAGCGGTCCCAGAAGCATTGCCTTGATTTCTCAGAGTTTGTTAAAAGCTAGGGAAAAAAAAAAGTGTAATCAGTCTATACAGTGCAAATATCTGTGTTTATTTTGTATATATTTCTGGTCTTTAAAAGGGAAATTCTGTTTCAACTATCATTTGATACTAACTTCTTCAATGTTGCTCAGAAAAGATTGTTTTAATTTGAAATTTCAAAGTTAAACAAATTTATTTGACCATCTTGTGCCGGCAGAAAATGGAAAGAAACAACTTTAAAATGCTCTTAAATGCAGAAAGAAATAATCAAAAGAAGATGATTTGGAATCTTATATACCTACTGTAAGTAAAATATGTATTATTATTTTGATAATAAGTACTGACAGAGGAACAATATTGTGTTTCTTTTAGAAGAGTACTTGGTAATTCAGGGTATGTGTATTGGATGCCCTACAGGGTAGGTTCTATATGTGACTCATTTCTAAAGGCACCCAACTATGGCAGACAATGATACAGTAAATTATGAAGAACATAAACTTGAGAATTAAGCCAAATTGGGCTCAAATCCCTGCTTCTCAAAATATGTGAACTTGGGCACACTACTTAACTTCTTTGAAACTCTGTCAAAGTGTGTCAAACATGCTGAACATCTGTTAAAATATGATGATATATTGACCTTGTTGAGTCATTGTGAGGCTTACCTGAAATGTTATATGTAAAATTCTTGGCCTGTAGTAGACTCTCAGTCAGTGTTAAATATTTTGATAGCCAGATGTTTTGAATGAGGTATCCTGAAATAAGATAATTATGGAGAATAATTGGCATTGATTTTCCTAGTGGTTTTATTTCCTTCATGAAACACAAACTAAAGAATTTACTTTGAGGTGCAAAAACAGTTTAACATTGTTTCTATTTTACGGAAATTATAATATAATTTTGAAGAATTGGATGCAAATAATGAATGAAGAAGACTAA
Source organism: Prionailurus viverrinus (assembly GCF_022837055.1). Taxonomy (NCBI): domain Eukaryota; kingdom Metazoa; phylum Chordata; class Mammalia; order Carnivora; family Felidae; genus Prionailurus; species Prionailurus viverrinus. The sequence continues at coordinate 92,606,114 of NC_062564.1, forward strand.
ACTAACAAAATTTTAATTAGGCACCAAGACATAAAAATCAATAATGACCTTTATTTCATAATCATGTTTTATATTGAAACTTTTATTTACTTTTTTCCAGATAAGTTTACATTTTCTATAAGCTTTAATTTATATAATACTAATATGTAGATAGATTTTTAAAATCATCTTGATAAGAACATGGCTCTTTCGTTGCAAAAATATTTTTCTTCTATATTTGTCGCAATTTTAGGATTAAAGTACTCTTATTTGATAGATTCGCTTATCTTTCTTCCAGTTCCTTGATGTAAAGCCTTAATACCTTCTACTCTATCCATGCCGTTGAGTACTAAAATTCTCAAAATTAAAAACAAATTAGTGAAAATCAGTGACTGAAAATAGAATGAGTTTATTAGAATGACCAATTCTGAGTGTCAAGCCTCAATTGTATTTGACTTTCTCTTTAGCATTCTCCTCCTTGCAATTTCTCTGCCTAGTTTTGCTGTTAGTATTCTCTTCAGTAGCTTCTTATAAGTTTAGAAGCAAAAGCATGCACTGGTGCTGTTATGATAGGAGCACAGCCATAGGAATACTGAAATAATAGGAAAAAAAAATGTAGGGGGAGCCTGGGTGGCTCAGTCGGTTTAAACATCTGGCTTGGGCTCAGGTCACGATCTCGGGGTTGGTGAGTTTGAGCCCCGCATTGAGCTGTTGTGTGCTGACAGGTCAGAGCCTGGAGCCTGCTTCAGATTCTGTGTCTCCCTCTCTCTCTCTGCCCCTCCCCTGCTCACGTTCTATCTCTGTCTCTCTCTCAAAAATAAGCATTAAAAAAATTTTAAAAAGCCAAAAATTTAAATCATGGGTATATTTTTTTAAGGATTCATGCTCAATGTGATAAATAAAGAATATACATTAACAGATCTGAACATTGAACAGTAGGAAAATAAACCTGTTAAAACATATAATGACTATACATGTTGAGTGCACGGAGAATAAAGAAAAGACTAGAATAACACCAATTAGGTAAGCAAAAATTTCTAGAAAAGGGCAGTTTTGTTACTGTTTTAAAGACAACAGTGATACGGGTTAGTAGAAAGACCTATCTGAAGTGAGAAGGACTTGCACAGTGAGGAAGTGAAGGCAGGGACAGCATAAAGCTTTTCTTACAGAGATCATCAAGCAGCAAATTAATCTTTTCAATTACGGGGCAACATCCTGGCTTTGGACTCAGTTTATCCTGGCTTTGGACTCAATCTCATTGGAGATTGGCTTAAATCTCCAATGTCAGGAGGCCTTAATTTTATTTCATTAGATTTTCCCCTCCCCATCACCACGTGCAAGAACTTGACCAAATTTAAGGTCAGCAGAGAAGGGTGAGATCCTCATTCAGCATTCATACCTGAGTAATGCTTTGGGTATGATTTGGGCCAATAGCCAACTTTATCCTTAGAATTATGATAAAACCTAATATTATTGCTTGTTCATTAGCATATATATTTGAGGACCTTGGCCGCTGTTGCTAATCTAATGATGAAGTGCTGATTGCTGATTTTCGCCAACCATTTTTTAACCTTGCCTAGTCAGACTACCTAAGTATTGAATTTACCAAGAACATATTGTCATTCTGCTGAACAGGATAAGAGAGAGTACTGTTTAAGCCCAAGGAACCTAACAAACGTTCAGCTGAATGATCACATTTTTGATGAAATTGTTGGCTGCATAACCAGTACTTAATAAAGATGTGCTGCTAAACACATGAATGCTTGACCTTTTCACTTTCTGCTATTATTCATCTTAAAAGATATTTCTAAGATACTTCACTCAATTCCACAATATATGTTTTTAATAATCTGTATTTGAAAAAGGTCTTTTCAAGTAGATTATTGCTAAGAAACCTAATACGGAAAGCCCATGGTACGAGTGTGTTAAAAACACTTTATCTCTTACTTTCCACTAATGAAATGCATGTCTTCTCTCTCCAATTGCTATCATTATGATTTTCTTTGTTGTCTAATGTTAATCTTATTTTCTATTTACTGCATTGACTGTATGAATATGAATAGAGTAGGCAAAAAAGCCAATATTCTGGATTGTTTTATTTCTTTTATAAGGTCATGATGATAAGGTAAGAAGGAGTCCTCTGTGATTAGAATGTTAGATGTTAAGGGTAAACAGAGAGGGAGATGGGAGAACATTTGCTGCCTTAGGTAGAATCGGGAGATACTATAATTTAGAAGAGTATTTCAGGGTTAATTTAAAAAGAAATGTTGATTAACTTTGTGGACTCAAAGCAATATACTGAATTTCAAGCCAGAGGGGACACTGTCTTGCTCCTAGCTTCTCATTTCTTCAATCTCCTGAAATGGAATTATGTCACTTCAAAAAAAAAAAAAAGGCTATTAGTTGCATATATATATAATATATATATATATATATTATATATATATGCATTTCCATATTCCCCAGCTTCTTCATTCCATATTATGACACTTATATTATGTTATGGTTTAGATATTATGGAGTTTGGATATAATTCTGTAATTAGGCTCACAACTATTTTGCACATGCAAGATTAAGAGTAATCCTGTGAGGTTTTTCACAGGCTAATAAAGTCAGGATTAGTTGACCAGAGTGAAAGGATTTAAGTATAAAGGTAAAGTACACACGGTAGGGAAAAAAAAAAAAAAGTATAGTAGTTAAAACTATGTTTTTTGGTATAAGAAAATAAAAACATATCAGTGAAACAGGGCAGATGACACAACTTCAGGTGATGTAGAAGTTTGCTTGGTTTAAAATGGAGAAATTTCGTGTCTGTTGTGAAAAGAAAGGTTTAGTTTTTCATCTTTCGTGATATACAAAGATGAATTCCCACTGGATTTGAGCATTAATTAAAAAAATATAAAACCATGGGCTAACTAGATCTATGATAGCATCTGTCAAAAAAAAAAAAAAAAAGGAGGTAAATGGAGGAAAGTGCAAATACCAGAAATTTAGTTTATTCAGGAATAGCAGAAGCATTGCACAGGGAAGGCGAAAGGTAGGAACCTTTTGCAAAGTCTGAGTGCCTGGGGAGGCTGCATTTATCTGGGAGGAGCCCAAAGAGCAGGGAGTCCAGCCAGAGTCCAAGCAGTGAGTTTATTGGCTTAAGAAGGGGGATAGATTCTTTGCAGATGTTCCTTGGCTGGAAGAGAAGTTTCGCTCTTCTGTAAATAGGGGATTTACGGGGACAGCCTTCTAGTTCTTCAGTTGTGTGTCCCTTAGAGTGCATGGGTGAGGTGCTCCGTTTCAGATGCTCTGTTTCAGAGGCTCCATTGGTGCTTTCGATTGGAATCCTTTCACATGTGGAACATTTACATCACTCCAGGTTCTTGTTACAGGGCTTACCATTGTGCTGTTCAGGTCCACTCCTGAAGGCAAGTAAGAGAATTTCCCAAACAAATATGTGAGAGACAGCAGAAATTTTGCTCTTCCCACGAAGTGAGGCACTCAAATGGTGAGCAGGAGCCCTCTCCTGAGACCTGCTCATTCACTCCTAGGAGCCCCTGTTGACTGAAACCACTGATGGTGGCAACAGATGGAGGTTCTGGAAGGGGAAATCAAGGTTGTAATTATATGGACCTCTCTTAATTGCAGTATGAGGTGTTTTGTTTTTGTTTTTTTTTTTTTTAAGTTTGTTTGTTTATTTATCTATTTAGAAAGAGAGCTAGCAAGTGCACACCCAGAGAGAGGAGGGAGAGGCTCTGTCAGCGCAGAGCCCAACATGGGACTTCAACTCATGAACCCTGGGATCACGACCTGAGCAGAGATCAACAGTCTGCCTTTAACTGACTGAACCAAGTGCCCCTACATGGTGAGTTCCTTTTGACATTGATGTGGGAAGACGGGAATTAAGATGGTTACCCTTTCAATAATTTCCTCATTAACAGGATTTTAAAACTTCCCAATTTTTAGTGTTGATATCCCAGAAACTCTAAGAGGCTTGTTTCAGTTAGAGAGTCCTGAGATAATAACCCGTTTTTCACATTCCGACTGGAGAGTATTTCTAACCTGCATAAAGAGCTTTGACAATGTCTTCTGATTGGAAAACTAAGTTACTAGTTGTTTTATGGTTCTTACTGAAATTCACATTAATATTTGTCTAAAAGGTTTTTGACTTTTCAGTTATTTATGTTTTAGTATAGCATTCCTTATTTGAGTAACTATTTTTCTAGAATTAAATGTATAAAATAATATTTATCTCTGAAAGGCAAAAAAATGAGTAAATATCAACCAAGAGCATGTGATTTATTTATCTTAAAAATCTACTGATCTTCGTCATAATTCTTTTTAATAGCACACCCAAATTAATCTGGGATGGGAAAATTCATTTACAATTTTAAAATAAATGCCCGTTTAAAAAGTTCCCTTCTTCCTCACCCTTAAAATTAGTAGTTTGGATTTAGCTGGTTTTCTCATAATTTATGTAACATTTTTATGTTTAAAATAAGGGCATGCACGAGAGCATGAGATCTGATTCATAGATTGGAGAGTCTAACAAGAACAATTTATTTCTGTGCACTTAAATTTTACATATGAAGAATTTTAGGTGTAAAGGCAGCAATGTTACTGACTTTATAGTTTTATTCCAACTTTAATAATTGTGGGTAAAATGGATTAAAAAGTAAAGGTCACAGCATTTAAGAATATCTTTTTAATATGGTGCTGTTCTCTTAAATTGCTGATGATCACAGAGTCCCTGCTGATTTATATTGTGTTCAGCAACATTTGCAAATTTTCTTTTTTTTTTTTTTATCTGAGAAGAATGTGTTATATTTCAGTGAATTATAGGTGGCAGTATACACAGCTAAATTCTATGTTTTATTGCAGGTAGATAGAAGATATCTCAGTTGGTTAGCAATTTCATATTTAAGCTTATTGCAATTTTAACTCCCATTCTAAACTCCCCCTTCCTCTTTGTTATTAATATAAGAACATCAAATAAACTCTCACAAATAAGAGAATGCTCTTGGAAAGTATTTTAAATCTCAGGTTTATTCTGACAGATACAAAGTATTGTTTGTAATGTTATTAAAGATACATTACAAAGAGTGTAATAGTCACTGACCAGTTGACTTAATATTAACATCAGAATTTTAAAGCTTAAAGCCTTCTTAGAATTACATATCAAGCCAGTGACAAGAGAATTTTTTATTCTGTCTCTACCTCTTCTGTTTTAAAAGTTACAAGCAAATGTGTTTTGACTGCTAAGTTGTAAAAATTCAATACTTTCTTGATTTACTATCTTGAGGTGTGATATCTATCTTTGAGAATAAGTACAAAATTGCTATTCTTTATGCCTCATATCCACTCCAAAAGCATTATATCCATGAGTATAATAAAATTATACATGATATAGAGAAAGAGAAAACTTTAAATTGATGATCAATAGCCAGAGTGTGTCGTCTCATGGAGAATAAGAACCTTAGGCAGTAAAGTGGTCTATTGACACCATGCCTTCCAGAACTTTTCACAAGTGAATCCAGAGGTTTTAGGAAGGTTACTGAGAGACACGTGGGGTTGGAAGATGGGGCAGAGAGAGTGGAGGTGAGAGCCAAAGAGGCAAGCAGGTCAAACTCTGGTGCCCTGCTATTTTCCTGTTGTTTTGTTTTACCTATTGAACTTTGTAAACTAACCTCTTTCCCTTCTAAACTAAAGTCATCTTATCTAATTCAAAATCCTCATGTTTAGAGCAGGTAATTGAGAATGGAGTAGATTCAGACACTTGCTAAGGGTCAAGTCAATAATTAGCAGTGTAGGGCTGACATTATGAATACTAACCACTGTACTGCTAACCAAGTAAGCGGTATTTACTTTGTATGTGTGTTTTCTCCAGAGTCTTTTTTTTTTCATTCATTTATTTATTTTGAGAGAGAGAGAGAGAGAGAGAGAGAGAGAGAGAGAAAGAGGGAGAGAGAATCCCAAGCAGGTCTGGATCCCAGGAATTGCAAGAACATGACCTGAGTCCAATGCTTAAGCGACTGAGCCACCCACACGCCCCTCCAGTGTGGCTTTTTATGTCTGTTTGCTGACTTGCTTTGTTTGTCCCTTTCCCCACCATAACTTGTTTATTCATTTTAATGCAGCCAATTACTTTGCAAATTTTGGCCTATATAGTAGCTTGTAACTTTCAAATAGATATGCTTGCTTGCAAATGTTCATGTTAATGCTGGGCAATTGTTTTAGGATCATTTGGTTCTCTCAAGCTGATATTTAAGCATTATTAATTCTAATAAGAAATAAGTAGACTTAGAGAAATTCAGAGAGAAACTATTCATTTTTTTTTTCTCTTTCAAGGTCAGTAAGATAAGTTCTCAAAACTTGAATGTTTCTTAAGTACTTGCCAACGGATTTTATTGTTTTTTGGTAAGATGTAGTTCTCTAGCATTTGGAAGTATGAATATCCTTAAGCATTTGGAGTTTAAAATAGACATAAACCTGTAGAAATACAAGAAGACATCAGCTAAATGTATTGAGCTAAGTTCATTTGAAAAATAAATTGAAGCCATGAAAATGTTGGGAGACCAACCCCAAATCTCCTGTTTGGGCCGGAGAAATGCAATGGGCCCCAGGTTGTAGCCTCTTTATTTTTAAATAATTTACTCTTGAATAGCTTTGGAATCAAATAGCATGTTAAGAATGGGCATCTTTTCACCTGAAAAAAATATGCTTGGAGCTACCGTATTCCTATGGAGTATGTCTAAGAATTTTTCCATTATTATATTAGTTGAGATCTCAATCTTTCCCACTATTGATGCATATGTTTAATAAAAAGGTAAACAAACATCAATGGGTATTGCAGTATGAGTGCAGCTGACTTATTTTGCATGTGTGGTTAGAGCCTAGGAAAAAAATCATTTATTTAGGTTGTGCTTGCATGGTCCTATGTGATAATCTGGATTTCAAGTTTATGAACTCAAGTTTATTAAATATAGCCCCCCCCCAGTAGTTAATAACTTGTAATGCTTCATGTAACTTCAACTTGAAATTAAAAAAAAAATGGGAAGAAATTTTGGTTGACTAATTCATTTATTTATTCAGGAACTACATATTCAACATCTGTGCCAAGCAAGGTGTTTAGGATACAATAGCGAACAAAACAGGCAAATGTTCTTGTCTTCATTTAGGTGTGTGTAAGTAGAGACAACAACAAATGAACGTATTAAATAAATAAGTCATCTAGCTTTTCAGAAGGTGAAAAGTGCTATGGAGAATAGGAAACGTTGAATAGGTTAAGAGGATCTTTTAATTTAAATTGAGTACCTCTGAAATTTGTGAGGGTTATGGAATTCAGAGATGAAATACAGAGGGTTATTAGTAAATGACTATGGTTGTTTTGCCATGGGAAGAGAAAACAAACACAACTTAAGCTGTTCTTTTTAAAGATTTCCTTCAGGAGTTGCTTTAAAGTAGATTTCTCATTAGCCATTAAATTGAATGTTTTCCCACTAGGCAATTTGCCCCAAACACTAAATTAGTGGGAGACCCACTAAAATAACTTTGTCATTCTAATGGCAATAAGGCTTTTAAAGTAAAGGTGTAAAGGGAAGTCTGGATATAGAGTAGGTTTCCTTTTTCTTTTTTTTGTTCTTTTTTTTTTTTTTTCTCTTGGCAGAAACATAAGGTAGGATTTAAGAACATGTCAGTGGAGGCAAAACTGTGGTTTAAGATGTTGAGTCCCCAGCAGGAGACATTTGAAGAATTTCTTGGTTACATTAACAAAACCCTTATCTTCCATGGGGAATAACTAAACAATAATAAAAATACAGGCAAAAAAGAAAACGTAGTTATTGTCACTTGAGCAAGTAAGTTTCACATGAACACTGATGACAAAAAGCTTTGTCAAAGCTGACTGCTCTAAGAGTCCACGTTCATTGCCCTTTGCAAAAATACCATTCTTACACAAGCAGTGGTCTTAGAACAAGTAATGTCTTCTGTGAATGCAAAATCAGTGATTACAAAATGCTCTTGTTTTATCCTCTGAAAGATGTTCTCCTGCCTAATTTTCCTAGTTTTATTTTAGAAGAATGCGCATCTCCCAAGCTTATTTATTTTCTGCTAATGTCATATATTTATTTACTCACTTGTTTAAAAATGTGCAATGAAGTCTTCTATGTTTGGGACATTGTGCTATAAGTGCATACAAAACCTTTTTCTGGTTAAAGAAATTCCTGTGAAAGGTGGTAAGGTGATATGGCTAGTCTGAGTGCCTGATTTAAGAGCCATTGGTTAGTTCTTTCTAGTTCACAGCTGTATGACATACAGCTGTGAGTCAACCATTTGATGACAGGGAAGATGTGCACAGAAGTATCACTAGATTTGGAAGCAAAGAACCAGAAATCTGGGTGAATTCAGGTAAGTGCTACACATGTGATGGTGTACACAATGAAGACAAAGAGAAAAAGTTACATGTTGTTTAATAAGAATAAGAGACATTTTTAATACATTTCAAAATGATTTCAAATTACATTAATGATAATGATCCTTTATATATTTAAGAAGTTTATGAAGTCCTTGATTAGCTATTTTTTTTAAAATGTTTAATTATTTATTTTGATAGAGAGAGAGAAAGAGAGGGAGAGAGAGGAGAGAGACAATACCAAGCAGGCTCCATGCTGTCAGTGCAGAGCCCGACACAGGGCTCAAACTCATGAACCGTGAGATCATAACTGACTGAGCCACCAGGAGCCCCTTTGATTAGCTATTTTTCCAGTTCTTTTGTAAAGAAAATTATCTTGTGTGGGTTATTTTATTTTTATAATATGATGAATAAATTACGCCATTATAGATTGCATTTAATCTATTTTTTGAAAAAGATGCTCCATAAATATTTAGCTTACTGATTTGCCATACCTGTTTTGCTGCAAACCTATTATTCTATAAAGACTCTCCTATATTGTATGGATTTACAGTGCAATTAGTGAATGTATTTATAACCCTAAATGTTAAAAGAATCATGTTTAAATCATTCTTTCATTTACATACAAGGAGCTCAGTCCAGTATACCATATCTTGTACGTACTAACTTGTGGATATCTTGTTTCCAACAATTTCATCGTGTGAAATTGGAAATGTGCACTTTAGTTTCTATAGAATGACTGTTAAATTTCACATAATATCTTTCTGTGAGAAATGTGAGTAATTAAGAAGCATGAAGCTTCCTATTTAATTAGCCTACTTGTATCCACAGAAGAATGTTTAGTTGTAAAAAGTCAGAGGGAGCTTGCCTTTAGTTAATTGAATCAGGGGATATTTTACCTTTTTACATTTCCCCCCATTCATTTTATTTAGTTTTATTCACTCTAAATGACTCACTGAAAAATTCCAGACTGTATACTTTTGTCTCAGTAATATTTTGTTGAAGCCTCTCTATGGCCAAATCTAGGGTCAATATCAATCATATTTTGTGACCAAAAAGGCATGAATATGTTTTTATGATAAAGAAGTATTCAAATATGAAAATAGAGTTCATCGATCTTTAAGTGTAAGGGATTTAATGTTTTGACATCTAATGAATAGTTCAAAATGCACTTTGATTGCTGCTTAATCTTTCTTTCGAGTGGATATTGCTAAACCACAGGTGTGGAGAACTTGGCTTACATATAGATCCTTCTATCCCCAGATAATTGTAGTATTTACGGAGATGAACTTTATCTGTTTCAGCTTAATATTTCTTTGAAAGGGCAGTCCTAATTTAGAAGCAAGTGAATCTAAAGGCATCATGCTTTTAATTACTTTTTAAAAAGAACCTGATTCTTTCCCCTTTGAATACCCTAAATGAGATTAAACTTTTCGGGGAGAAACAAAGCACAGGGAGTTGTCAGTGGAGAAGTGTTTTGAAGCCAAGTATAAGTTACCACTCCTTTTACGGAATGAAGGAAACTAAGGAAAACAGCAGCTGCCACTTCAGCTCAGTAACTCCAGTAGCTCCGAGTGAAACCATTTGGGGACTGCTGAGTAGAAATAGTTTAAAGGTCTATTGCAAAAAACAATAATTTTATGCATTAATTAGACTTGTCAGAAACCGCTTTGATTTTGCAAAAGTGAATAACCTTTTATTCCCTGGTTATAGTGAAGTCCTTAAGCTCATTTGATTTCCTGTGCCCCACTCGATTTCACTTTAAGGTTTCACTTTTGCAAATGCATTATACCAGGCCAATCTCATTAATGTTTTCATTTCCCTCTCGCTTTAATAAAAAAGCAAAGAATGACTTTTCTTAAAATGAACATAAGACGGGGTGGGGGGGTGTAAATTGCAGAATTGAAGGCAGGAGTAATAGAATGAGTAGCATTTTGTTTGCGTGTTTCCTACCTCAACCTCAGACAGATGATGAAGACTGCTTCCTTTTTTCTTAGGAGTGATTTTTTTATGTTGCACCATATTGGATTTTTATGGAGATTGTTTTCGGTTTTGCTACTTTTTAGTTGAGGTTGATTCAAAGGCAGAATTTATGCCAGCATTTGGGATTTTGCTGTCTAGCATCTATCATATCTTAATTCACACTCGATTACTGTAGAATTTCTGAAAATTTCAGTGTAGTATTGGACTTTTTTGATATAGTGGAAAAGAGTACGCTAAACAAATAAATAGCGTAAAAAATTACATAGGAAAAGTATACATACTTGGAGATCAAGCAGTTTTCAAAGTTTTAAATATAGCTGAAAATTTTCAAAGCATTATTTTTCAATCATTTTGACATGACAGTTTCAACTTGCTTATTAATTATAGTATTGATGTTCCTAAGAAACATTGCCTTGTTTTAGGTTTTAACATATTTCAAGTTACAGTTTCTTAAAAATAACTAATTTTTAATTTAAGTTTTTTAATGTTTCTTTTTTTCTTTATTTATTTTGAGAGAGAGAGAGAGAGAGAGAGAGAAGTGAGCGGGGGAGGGGAAGAGAAGGAGACTGAGAATTCCAAGCAGCCTCTGTGCTGTCAGCACAGAACCCTAAGTGGGGCTCGATCCCAGGAACCATGAGATCATAACCTGAGTCAAAATCAAGATTTGTATACATTTTAACTAAATAGTTCAGTGTATAAAATACAGAGATCTTCTGCTCCCACCCTCCCCATCTCCCCATCCAAAGTACCCAGTCACTGAAGGCAAGTATTTGAATGTTAAAAGCTTTTTTTTTTTTTTTGATAGTTTTAGTTACATATCTAAACATCTCATTGATATTTAGATTTCTTGACCTCTCAATTTTAGGCTGCTTCTAGCTATTAATGTCCCAGAGTAGAAGCTCTTTTAACAATCTGGGTATACATATAAAAACATGCTCCTACTGCTTCCATTATCCCACTAGAGTCTTATTATAATTTTTGGTTAAAACATTACTTGGTGTAGGGGCGCCTGGGTGGCGCAGTCGGTTAAGCGTCCGACTTCAGCCAGGTCACGATCTCGCGGTCCGGGAGTTCGAGCCCCGCGTCGGGCTCTGGGCTGATGGCTCAGAGCCTGGAGCCTGTTTCCGATTCTGTGTCTCCCTCTCTCTCTGCCCCTCCCCCGTTCATGCTCTGTCTCTCTCTGTCCCAAAAATAAATAAACGTTGGAAAAAAAAAATTTAAAAAAAAAAAAAAAAAAAAAACATTACTTGGTGTTTACATTATTACAAGTATGTAAATGTTTTTATATCTGAGTTAAATGCCATACACTAGGAAAATAATTGCTTTCTTCTTCAACTGTTTTTTTTTTTTTTCTGGAGTTGATGATAAATTATACCTTTAATTTGTATGTACCTATCATTCCAAATTCTCCAGATACACTATGAAATTCTCTCAGTACGTACACATCAGATAATCTTCTAGATTTTTTTTTTTTTTCACTGCCAGCTTCTTATTTTATTCTGCAGCTTCTGAGCTGTAGGTCAGTGATACCGCTATCAATCCAGGACTTCCTTCACCATCATCCCAATATTTCCTGTGTGTAGCTCTTGTGTTCGGTTTATTTTTATTCTCCTTCCGGGTTATCCCTTAATTTTAGGTGAATATGTCCTCCAGAAACATATGAGAAAGGGATCTTGGGAGTTAACATTTTTGAGAGCCTACAATTCTAAAAGCATTATGGAACACTGTATTTGACTGAAAATATAATTCTAGTTTAAAAATGTATATTTTTCCAAATGTTGAAGATTCCATTTCTTCCCCCTTCCAGAGTTGCTCTTGAAAAATCTGACATTCTGATTCTAAATCTAGCTCTTTGTGATGGGACCTATTGTGCTTATTTATGTCTCCAGAAGATTTTGGGATTTTCTCTTTATCTTTGGTATTCTGACATTTTAAGATGATACAACCTGTGCGTTGCTCCACACAAAATACGACATTTCATTAGGCTCAGGACTCACTAGACCATTTTGCGTTGTAAAATGTGTGTGTGTGTGTGCTTAAAGATATATATATTTATATATATTCATACATATATATATATATATATATATATATTTATACACACATACAATCTTTCAGTTTGGGGAAATATTTTGATAGTATTTCTTAAATTTATTTTCTTCTATTTTGTTGTTCTCCTGTAATGCCCCCGATTTCAAATCTGAGAGACCACCAAGGAGCCGATACGGATGCAAACGCACGAGGGTTTATTTGCAAGCTCGAGCTTGGGCCCAAGGATACCCGACACAGCGGAGCAGGGACTTGGACCCCTAGGTTAAGAGGAGTAGCAGTTTTATAGGGGCCAGTGGCCAATGAGATCGTAACACACACAGAAAGTTGCATAGTCATGCCAGTCCACACACAGGTGGCCAATTGAATTACAATTTACCCTATAGTAACTGTCTGAACTAGCCTATCACTCTGGTCAGAATTGGCAAGTTATACATGAGATGGTGGGGGTAGCACAAAATGGAGTTAGTCTTGCTCTGCTTGTCCAGGGGTAGGGGGTTTTTGTTAAATTCCTTGGGCCCCACACTCCTTTTTCTTGAAACTTAATTAAATCGGTGCCTTAATTTTATTACATTTTCCTATTATCCATGTCTTTGTGATTTTTTTCCTGCTGTCTAAACTTTTTTTCAATTTGGTCTTCCAAGTCTTCACGTGGTTATTTTCATTTCTGTTATCATATATTTAATTTATAAGAGGTGTTTTACTCTGAATGTACCTTTTTAATATCTGAAAAAATATTTTCTTTTGAATTTTTTCCAATGTTTTATTTGTTTGAGAATGAGCAGGGGACATGCAGAGAAGGAGGGGACAGGGGATCTGAAGTGGGCTCTGCACTGAGAGCACAGGACCCAATTTGGGGCTGGAACTCACAAACTGAGATCATGACCTGAGCTGAAGTCGGACGCTCGACTGACTGAGCCACCCAGGCACCCCTCTTTTGAATTATTATCCTTCACCTTTATTTATTCTCTTTCTTCTCTGATCCTATTTTCTGTTTATTGAATTTGTTCACTGTTTTTCATTTACAGTATTATTTTTTGTGTGATGGCCATTGACAATCCATTCAGTTTTAAAAACAGAACTAAAATGTTGCTTTAAATGATTGGAATAAAAGAGTTCATTACATGCTCAGCATACAAGGGTCAGTTTGGGAATGGTACCTGTCCCTTGCAGTAGGGAGAGCCATTTAATCAGGGATTTTTAAATATCAATGTCGAGGGATCATTTATCCTCAACTAATCTGCATAAAACAGAATCTTCTAATCTCTTCCAGATAAATATGAAATGGGCTGGGGAATACAACTTTTGACTATGCGGACTTTCATGTTAAACCTTTTGGTTTTTGGGGGGTACCTCACCTTCACCTCTGTCACCTTTGTCTGGTGACCCAGAGATAAAAGCCTTTTTTCTTTTTAGGTTTATTTATTTTGAGAAAAAGAGAGAGAGAGTACAAGCAGGGAAGGGGCAGAGAGAGGGAGAGACAGAATCCCAAGCAGGCTCTGCACTGTCAATGCAGAGCCAGACGCAGGGCTCAAACTCAGCGAACCGTGAGATTATCACCTGAGCCCAGATCAAGAACCAGACACCAACTGAGCCACCCAAGCACCCCAATAAAGTATTTTTTGTTTACCATCTCCATAAAGTTAATGCGTGTTAAGAAGAGGTAGGGGTACTTTTAGGACTGGTGGGAAGGCTAGAAAGATCTGAGAAGTGATCTAGTCCATCTTTTGACAAATCTCCCTGTTTTCAGTTTTATCCTATATGCGTTACTACTGGTAAATTCAATTCCTGAAAAATTCAGTGGCCTTTTGAAGTGGGACATGACTTTCTTCCTGTGAGGGCACTTCAGCATTGGCTTTCTTTGCTGTCCTATGTCAGTTATCATGTATCCATCTTCTTCACCTTTGCCAAAAGAATTTCCTGATGTTTCTCATCTGCTGTTTCTTCTCTTTCTCTTATGTATATGTATTTTTTTATTCATTTACTTGTCACTTTATTTTTTATTTATTTTTAAATGTTTATTTATTTATTTTGAGAGGGAGGAATGGAGAGGGAGAATCTCAAGCTGGCCCCATACTGTCAGCACAGAGCCAACACGGAGCTCAATTCCAACAACTGTGAGATCACGACCTGAGCCGAAATTGAGAGTCAGACTCTTAACCCACTGAGCTACCTAGGCGTCCCTTTTTACTTGTCACTTTAATAGTTTTAAGAGGCAACAGAGGAAAAACCATGTTCAGCCGGAAGTCACATAATATAACTTCAATTTGTAAAACTGGCAGTTCGGAATTTTTATTATTTTATTTTAGTGAATTCACACTAATGACTGGTTACATTAAATGAGTGGCAAAATGTTCTCGTGAAAAATTATTACCTGCTGACTACAGTATTCACATCTGATCTTTCCTCCACTAGAATAAAGATGATTTAAAAATACATATATTTATATACTGATTGAATTCCTTCATCAGTAAAAGTGCATCACTGATCATACCAGAGCGTTCAATTGATTTTCTATAGTACTTGGTTTCAAATGTTAAAAATGTATGGATGAGATGTCCTATCATAGTATTGGTATCTGTGTTTAGCCTGTTGATAGAATAATTGCCACTGTTGTTGTAAAATGCAATGTTGTTGCATTTTAGGCCTTGTTAATGCTTATAAAAATATTGATATTATTGGCCGATATCATAAAATGTCCTACTCAAATGTATAGAATTCAGTAAGCATACTGACATGTCATATTAAATTTCTGTAATTGAGGTAGAGATAAGAACATACTATTGAAATAGGGGCAAGCTCAAAAATGAGATGACGTCAAGTCAATTCAAGGTGGTATCATTGACTATTCTGTATTACAAATGAGAGGAAGCTTCCTAGGAAATGTAGGTTTTGAATAAGGGGGCAGATACTGGTATGATTAATTGAGGCATGATGTATACAGGAAAGAAGTTTGCGGGAGACAGATGTTTTGGTTTCAGATGGATTAGCCTTGAGGATCTTTTGAAATGTTAAATAATCTGTAATGTAGGATGGGAACTCATCAGAAAGGTCTGGTGTAAATATATAGAATTGATCCAGTTAGCTAAGCTACGGCGAACAGGAATATGCCCACATCACAGGTGCGTAAACAAGATAGAGAATTATTCCACTCTTGTGGAAGAAGCATAGTGGAAGGCAGCTAGGGCTGAGGTGAGCACTAAAAATTCATCGAGACTTATTTCAGATCTCTATTCTGCCATTTGAAAGTGTGGCACTCCTTCTACTCCAAAGTCTCTGGTGTAAATGCTTCATCACAGTGGTGTCTCCAGTAGCAAAATGTAAGAAGGCAGAGCTCCTCCCTTTAAAGAGACTTAGCCAGACTTTCACCCCATTCTGCTTATATCTCTTTTATGAGAATTTAGTCATATCTCACCAAACTACCAGGAAGTCCTGAATATTATATTTTATTCTGTATGGTAACATGGAAGGCTAAAAAAAAAAAAATTGGTGTTTTATATTTAAATAGAAATAAGGGAATGGTAAATGGAGTATGCATGTCACAGTCCTATATTAAGTCACTGGCATATAGATTGCATTTTGAAATGTGGATATGTATGAATCACAGCGTGTATATTAAAAAACTTATTTTGAAGTCAGATTTCTGTGGATTGAGCAACGAATGGCAGATGAGGAACTAAAGAGAAACAGACAAATCCTTCAAAAGGCTTGGATGAAAGACGAGGGAGAGAGGACAGTAGTCCAAACATTTAGGATTTGTGGAGAATGAAGTGAACTCAGAATGTGGTGAATCAAGAATGCAGGGTGTGGTAAGGCTGATGACCAATTAATATGTATTAAGTGATGCTAGGTATTGGTGCTGTATTGAATGCTTTTATATGCACCAACTCCTTGCATCTATCATCCCCATTTTATAAGCAAATAAGCTAGGCCCGAAAGATTAAATGACTTAAATTGAGACCCAGAGTTGCTAAATACTAGCGCTAAGAATTTTTACACCTAAGGGACCCTTTGTCCACTCATAATTACAATCTACCTATTTCTTCTTACTTAAACAGGATCTCTCCTCTTAAAGACCATCCAACTTAATTACCTTTGTTTTTAGTTAGGAAGTTAAAGAGCTCAGGTGAATGGATAATCTTAGTCAGAAAGGACAATGCATGAGCAAGCTTTTGGTGGAAAAAGCCTTCCTAATGATGACAAATTTCAAAACAATTTTACCAGGAACCTAGGTTAGGTGCCAAAGGTACACGTTCTAGTTGTGTTTCCAAAGCAGAAACTGATCATCACATTTTAAATTAAATTAATGCTCAATCCTCTTTGAACTATAAATACTGCCTTAAAAGAGGGAATTAGTATTTGTGTTTTACATTTCATTATTTTTTATTTTTGTTTGATCTCTCATCATTTAAAATTTTCACTCAAGCACAATTTAATAACTATGATAATGTTATAATTACAGTTAATTTTGTTTATGTGAAAATGATACCATGGATGTCTATGTAGTCGGTGACAATATTTTCAGATGATTTTATTCTTTACACTAGAGGTTCAAATAAGTGCACAGAATAGGAAAAGGGTGTGCTTTCTCCTTGGAGAAGGGCCGATAGTTTATTTCCTAAAAAGTCTTCATTTAAGTGGACTTTTCAGTTGCTGAAGAATGTGATTCTTTGAATATATTATGTCTGTTTCTCTGGTATCATTTCTTATTGACTAACAGTGAAAGACGGATGTACACTAGGAGAATGTATTTAAACCCAATTATAAGTAATTTAATAGAGAGCAGAGCTGTGTTACTAGAAAAGCTCCTTTACTTCATGTGGTTAAGCCTCTGCTGGGACCAGTTGCTAGGTGTTTCTGAAATGAGACTAAGGCAAGCTAATTTAATTTTACAGTATTATTAAAACTAGTCAATTCATTCATCTCTCATATGATGGCGTTTTCTGAAGAAAAGTCCATTATTTGTGGTGCATTGTGAAGAGAGAATATAAATGTGTATAATTATCCGGGCCCTTAACATGTACCAGTGTACTGAGGTCTTTTTCATGCTTTTGTTTTCCCTTTATTGCAACCTTTCCAGATGGATAATGTTATTCTCATTTGACAGATGATAAAACTGAGGTTAAAGAAACATTATGAATCGTTCAAGGGTTGTAAATGATGGACTCAGAATTGTCACCAAGGCCAATTCCATAACCCGAAATGGAAAGGACTCGGTGTACAATATTCCTATAGCATGCGTTTATCAGATTCTTCAGAACGCTGTAACAAATTGTCACCCACTTAGTGGCTTAAAATGACAGAAATTTGTTCTCTCAAAGGTGTGGAGGCCAGAAGTCCAAAATCAAGGTGTTGGCTTCCCACAAAGACTCTAGGGATGAATTCTATTTTGCCTTTTCCAGCTTCTGTGGGCTCACGGTTTTCTTTGGCCTACACCCATGTAACTCCAGTTTCCTCCTCCATTTTTTCATGGCTGCCTTCCTTGTATCTCTGTGTCTCCTCTTTTCTGTGTCTTGCAAGGAAATTTGTTATTGGATTTAGGACCCACCTTAATCCAGGATGATCTCTAGGGATTCTGATCTTAACTCCATTTGCAAAAACCCTTATTCCAAATATGGTCACATTCTGAAGTTCCAGGTAGACCTACCTTTTTAGGAGATTACTTTTCAACCCAGTACAATGGACATGGCCACAATTTTAAAAACATTTAAAAGTTGTAAGATAGGGGTGCCTGGGTGGCTCGTCGGTGAAGCTTCAGACTTCAGCTCAGGTCATGTTCTCACAGTTCGTGGGTTCGAGCCCTGCATCAGGCTCTGTGCTGACAGCTCAGAGCCTGGAGCCTGCTTCGAATTCTGTGTCTCCCTCTCTCTCTGTCCCTCCCCCACTCACACTCTGTCTCTCGCTCTCAAAAAATAAATAAAACATTAAAAAAAAATTTTAAACATTGTAAAACATAGCAAAAGGACAGAAAAAAATATAATGCATCATATACAATATAATTAATAATAATAAAGTGATCACCTGAGTAGCCACCACCCACATTAAGACATAGAACTTTCCCAGCAATCTGAAAATATACTGTTTCCTTTAATGATTATCTCCCCATCTTTGTTCATTAGAACTGTTTTGATTTTATGGCAATAATTTCCTTACTTTTAAAAAAAAATGTTTGCTATTCATGTAGCAAAATAATAGTTTTATACATGTTTGAATTTTATATAAATGAAACATGACTACATATTTTATTTTGTGTTCTGCTCTTCAAAAATTTTTTTAAATGTTTATTTATTATTGAGAGACAGAGCCAGAGCATGAGCAGGGGAGGGGCAGAGAGAGAGGGAGACAGAATCTGAGACAGGCTCCAGGCTCTGAGCTGTTAGCACAGAGCCCGACGCTGGGCTCAAACTCACAAACCGCGAGATCATGATGTGAGCCGAAGTCAGACACTTAACCAACTGAGCCACCCAGGCGCCCCAAGTGTTCTGCTCTTTTAAAATAATACTGCATTTATAGGAATGATACATATCATTGAGGGTGGCTATAGTTAATTTGTTTTCTTTACAACTTACACATTTTATTTTTGTTGCATATGTTTGTTAAATTCTCTTTTTTGGGCTATCACAAACACTATTGTTATGAACATTTTTATTATATTTATCCTCATATAATTGCACAATTTTATGTGAGATACATGCTTAGTAGATGATAACATATTTTCTTTTTTACTTATTTTTATTTTTATAGAGAGAGAGTGTGCTGGGGGAGGGGCAGAGGGAGAGAGAGAATCTTAAGCAGGCTCCATACTCAGCACAGAACCCAACACAGGGCTCCATACGACCACTGTGGGATCATGACCTGAGCTGAAATCAAGAGTCAGAAGCTGAACCAACTGAGCCACCCAGGCACCCCTGAGAACATATTTTCAAAGCAATTGTAGCAATTTACCTATCAGCAGTTTATGTGAGTTCCTATTGCTCATAATAACCCATGGCATCAGCTGAAATTTTAGTTATCTGATAATTTCATAAGTGTGCAGCCAAATTCCATGACAGTTTTCACATAAACATCCCTAGTTACCAATGAGTATCATAAATTTACTGGATTTGTACTTTTGTGAACTGACAGTCATTTCTTTTTCCCATTTCCAATTTGTCTTTCCTTATTATTTCTTTTTTCTTATAATTCTGGATAGGAGCTCATTTTTATTACATGTAATGTAAATATTTTTTCTACCATATAATAGTTGTTTTTGTTCTCTTTTAGTGTATGTTTTGATGAACAGAAGTTCTTTTTTAATGTAGTCATTTGAATCTATCTTTTTCTTTATGATTAGGGCTTTAAACTTTTATTTTTCTATTATTTTCTACCAATGTTTCTGTTTGCAATCCTTTTTTGTCTGTTTGTTTGTTTCTTTAAACAACCAAATCCTTTTCTGACTGGCATTCTTTTTTAGACATGGTATATTTCGACTTTAAACAAGCCTTGCTTATCAGAAGCAATTCTTTCATTTTCAGGTGTGTTGTACATTTAGTTTGTTGATTTTTCTAGGCTAACTTAGAGGCCAGTCTTAATTTGCTCATTTTACTCTTCTTGGGGAATTTGTTTACAGTGGGCCTTAGCTATCCAGTAAGTATGGATAAAAGTGGGTTGGCTTTAAAATTGGTTTTACTCTGCTTTTTGTATAAAGAATCTCCCCAACTGATTTCAGTGTCGGTCATACTTCATATTAGGTATCTGACTACATGGAAAATTTACCTTTACCAAATATTTGACATGTGATATTTCAATTATATATCATAAAAGTTATTAATATATATATAATAATTATCATATTATTGATGGAGATTACGAGATTGAGTGATGACATTAACTAATATACTCAAGGACAAATGAAGAAGTTACAAATTAAAAATATGTACTGAAGCTTCATTTTTTTCAGATTCCTTCGATGTCTCTCTTTAAATGCAATTTCAAACTTTAAAGTTACAGATTCACGTATTTTAAATGACATCGCCAATTTAAAAATAAGTGAAAGAACCCTGCTCTAATTTAAACTACTTCCAAATTTCTCCCTATGAGCATTCTTGCCTTATCCATATTCAAATAAAATTATTTACATTTATAATCCTTTTGAAAGTTATTCCTGTTGTTTTTCATGTTAGTTAATGTAATGTATTTTCTTTTTCTTTGAGGAATTTTGGGGTGAGTCATAGGGAGTCTTTCGAGGACAATTTGCTTAGCAAATAAACTTTCTCCCTTGTTTAATACTTTTTAGCAAGTATTTTAGATAAGAGAAAAAAAGGTAAGATGGTCAAGGCCAGAAAAAAGATCCAGTTAGAGAAGTTCACTTACCATTTGTCTGCAGTAGATTTTTGACTACGGTTGCTGTTTTGAAAGTTTATTCCTAAGAAGATATTTATTTACAGTTAAGTTATTACAGTTTTAGAATACATAAGTTTTATTTGCTTTAAAACCTTGAAAATCATATTTATAGATTTGTAAGGGGATGACTTCCAACCTTATATCTCAGGAATTATTCTTCAAAAACAGATTCAGTAATTCTAAATGCTTCTACTAATTCCAAACCAATGGTGAAGGCTACATGTCTGAAGTTATGGGATAGGCAAGGGAAGTGGTAAAATGAAGTGGGAATCTCTCTCTTTTGAATCTATTAACACAAAGAGATGAAAATATAATAATTAACTGATAAATGTTGAGAAAAAATTTAAAGTGTAGTATCTAGTTTAATGGAGTATCTTCAGATAAATGTGCTCAATTTGTGAGATGTTCTAATCCCCATTTGTCTTCTAGCAATAAGGCTATGCATAATTTATTGTGTAATTAATTCTTAGAAATCATTATATTATTCATACAATGCTGAATTCTAATGATAATTTAGTTATTTAAAATAAGACTGAACCTAGACCAGTATTAGCCACTAAATTGTAAGCTGTCTTCTGCCCATGCTCCTACCTATGGTTGTTTTTTAGTATGATTTCTCATTTTGAAAAATCTTTTGTAGTTCCTAGGTTTGAAATCTTAGAATATATGTACTTCTTTCAAAAATTACTTGTACTTTGTAATTATAATTACATCTCTTTCAGAAAAAGAACAATAGAAAAGTTGGCTATTATATGCTAGTCTCTCAGATGGATTATATTCTATCATGCTGCTGTTGTCTAAATACAAATACATTGTATTACTAGTTGATATAGATTGAAATCTGAGTAATCTATATCATCATTCTACTGGGTGTTAGGGTTTCCCCTTAAAATCATGCTTTTCAATTTCCTTTGAGTCTCTTTGGTTCAATCTCCTGCTGTTGTAATCATTAGAAGTCCATAGAAAGTGAAATTTCTCAAAATATAGACAGCTTTATTCAGAACATGAGCCCTCAGGCATTTCTTTTCATTTTTACTTAGCTTGGGATATATAGATGCACCTTTGACTTTAATGTACTTATTATAGAGCCTGAACGCAGAGTATGCTCTCTCCCGCTTTCAGATACAGGTGGCAAGAATTCTTGGTCTGCCAAGGAATTTTATTTGCTCCTAAAGTCTCACTGTCCCATTATATGACTTTGTTAGATTAAGATTTTAATAATGCAAATAAGGGTCAAGCCTTCTTTGTTGATGAAATATTAAATCACTCTTTGGTCTTCTTACATCTGACAGTTATTTTCTACTTCATCTTTAAAAGCGGAAGTGTGAGAGCTTTTCACCCAGTGGAGTAGCTGGAATTTATTCATATGAGTTCAGACCCATTGAAACCTGCCAACCGTATAAAAACAGTTGCCAATATGGGAGAAGTCTTCCTTGTGTTGTGATAGAAAGGGTTTCACTGTTTAGATGTGAGCTTAAAAGAAAAATGTATCCCTCCATTTAAAAAAAAAAAAGCATGTGCCTGCTTGTCCCAGATGGCTTTCTACAGGAATTAGGAACAAAGATTTATTTGATAACAACTTAAATCTTAAATTACTTTTCAACTTATATGTGTATGTGCTTACAAACATATTTTAAATGAACATATATATATATATATATATATATATATATATATACGTGTGTGTGCGTATGTGTGTATACACACATGTAGATATATATCTAATGTTAGAAATAGTCTTAATTTAATGTCAACTTTAAATTGGATACAGAATTTCTTTGGACTTGTTTTTTGACCAACTAGGCAAGCAAGCAATTTTTTTTTTTTTTTATAATTTATAGATTTGTTTTTTTGGACTGTGACTGATACTTTGGCATGTGGATTTAAAAACTATTCAAAGTGATCTGAATTTTTAGCAGTGAATGTTTCTTGACATTAGTATGTTTTTTCTTTACTACCTGTGTTCCTTTGTTAGTCGTGTTGCTATCATTCTAATCACCTGTAGCAGCAAACATGGGGTCACAGTTAAAAACATCAAAATCCTGGCTCACAGCTTCCCTGCCCAAGACGCTGGGAGTTGGCGAAGCCAAGACTCAGCAGGCATGACTGAAAAGGGAAGTCCCAATGGTGCTGCAGTGGCAGAAGATAGCTCATGGGTGATGTCTAGAAGAATGATAGGAAGGACATCCATCATTTGCTCCAAAGTATGAAAGTCGAATCCTGGGGAGAATCATGACAATCCTGATCCCTGAGCCGTTACAGAAGCAGACTCTGGATGAGCTGAAATGCACATGCTTCAGGCATCGTTTGATAAAAGGCCAGTCTTCCTGCTTCTCCACACTCCCCTCCCCTTTGTTTTCTGAGGCCGTTTGTTGCTATTATTTCATCCTTTCCCTGTGCTGTAGGAGTTATGGTACTTTTACTGGAAGAGACCTCTAAAGTCTCAAAACCCAACAGAAAAGGAATGGGGAGGCTATTTTTTCCATTGATAGAGGAAGGACACCAAAATGTCGGTGAAGAGGGGTTTGAGATGTTGAAAGATGTGAATTGTTTTACACACTCACTTTGGGAAGACAAGAAGAGAACGCTTAGGAGATCCTAACATCCCTACTGCCCATGAATGGCAGGAGTGAGCTTGAGAGGGCTTCCTAGAAATCTCCATCCTGAACATAAATCATGATGGATATTCTCTCTCTCTTAACCTTTGTTTGAGATGCAGACATAAAACAAAACAAAACAAACCTCAAAATCCAGTTTATTTTGTCTCTTCAATGTTTCCCAATCATTTATTCCCCCTCCATTCATCCTATCACCACTCTTATTTGGGTCCTCAGTCGCTAACATTCAGTTTTTTGCAGTTTCTGCCTATTTTACTTTTCCATTTCTCTCTATCCAATTCATTCTAAACATTACCTTCACTATTATTTTTCAAAAATATAGCTTTTATCCCATTATTTTCCCTGCTACAAATTTTCCATAGATCTTTGATTTTGGAATAAGTTTCAAGTGCCTTAGAAACTTCTCAGCTCAAGACAGTAGCCACAGCCGCGTGCAAGCCTTCACATTTAAATGTAAACTTAATTAAATGTAAGTAAAAGAAATTAAGTTCATCAATCACAGCTTCATTTCATGTATGCAAAAGCCACTGTGGCTACTGACTACTGAATTGGTTAACATTTAGAATATTTAGAATATTCTATTCTAATGTTTAGAGTTATCTACTTGATTTAGAATATTTCTATCCTCACAGAAATTGTTATTGAACAACTTTGTCTTAGAATGTTGTACAAACCCTTCCATAATATGTTCTAGCTTACCTTTCAGCCTTATTTTCTTCTACACAGTGTCAACACACCTCAATGATCCAGTCATGGGTCTACTTATTGTTGAAAGCATCAACCATCCAATCTACAAACTTTCATTGAGTTCCTTTGATATATTAGCCATCATTATATTGGCAGCACTACTATGGATTAAAACAAGACAAAAAAAGACTTCTCTCATGGAGTTTATATTAGTGGGGAAATTATAAACATCCAAAATATTAAAAATGTAAAATGCGCCATGATAAGGGGCACGAGGAAGAAAAATAAAAATGGTAGTGTTCAGTGAACAATAGGTGAGTGTTTACATGGGGTGTTCAGGTAAGGTCTTTTTGTTGAAGGGTATTTCAGCCAACCCTGAATGAACTGAGGAAATGAATCATGTAGCTCTCTGGGGAAGTATAAGTCTTTCATTCTATTACCTTCAAGATTTTACCCCTCTTATGTTTGTGGGAATATCATTTATAAAGGACACATCATCATTAACTGGTAGCCTTTATCTTGCTCTAAAGATTTTTGGTGTCAAGTCAGGATGTAATTGGGATCATAGACTGCTAAAACAAGAGGCAACTATAGAAATCATGAAATATGGCCCTTTGTGGCAACATGGATGGAACTGGAGAGTGTGATGCTAAGTGAAATAAGCCATACAGAGGAAGACAGATACCATATGGTTTCACTCTTAGGTGGATCCTGAGAAACTTAACAGAAACCCATGGGGGAGGGGAAGGAAAAAAAAAAAAAAGGAGGTTAGAGTGGGAGAGAGCCAAAGCATAAGAGACTCTTAAAAACTGAGAACAAACTGAGGGTTGATGGGGGATGGGAGGGAGGGAAGGGTGGGTGGTATTGAGGAGGGCACCTTTTGGGATGAGCACTGGGTGTTGTATGGAAACCAATTTGACAATAAACTTCATATATTGAAAAAATAAAAAAAAAAGAAAAGAAATCATCTAATCTATTTCCTAATCTTAAGGGGGAGGTAGCTAAGATTCAGATAGACCTAATTGATTTGTTTTAAGTGGCAAAGAGAAATAATGGTAAAATGTTGATTAGAACCTAGTCTCCTGGCCTCTACTGTTGTCTTATTTAGGACTGAGTTTTCTAAATAATGACATCAAAATGAGGAAGACCTCTTGAACCTTTTAAGAATCTTTTTCTTGGGGCGCCTGGGTGGCGCAGTCGGTTAAGCATCCGACTTCAGCCAGGTCACGATCTCGCGGTCCGTGAGTTTGAGCCCCGCGTTGGGCTGATGGCTCAGAGCCTGGAGCCTGTTTCCGATTCTGTGTCTCCCTCTCTCTCTCTGCCCCTCCCCCGTTCATGCTCTGTCTCTCTCTGTCCCAAAAATAAATAAACGTTGAAAAAAAAAATGTTTAAAAAAAAAAAGAATCTTTTTCTTTAAATATTTATATTATTTTGGCTTCCTTCAGAATTTTGTTGATATTGATATTTCAAATGAACCATTTGTTTTTCTTTTTACACTGCAAATCTATCTAATTGTTCAGACACATATTTGTAATTATTTCTACATTTAGTTGTCTTTTAAACTTTAGCTTACCACTGCTGTAAAATATTTTTTAGCATTGTAAACATGACACATACACATATATATGTGTTTCTGTACAAGGTAGATGTATATGTATACATCTCTTTGCCATCAATTATATGTGATGTTTTTGTGTTCACACAGTGTATACATAAAAAAACGGAAACCTCCTTTTGTGTGGTCCCAACTAGCATAATTTGAATTGATTTAAGGCCTTATTTTCCAAATGACATCCTGAGGAATTGCTCTGAGAATTCACATAGAGGGTGGGCTAGTACTTAATTTTCTAGAACATTTTTAAGGAATTAGAAACCTTAAACTCATCTTTGGTAGGTAAGGGCTAAGTCTCCTCTTCTTGCAGAATGCAAGTTCATGGCACATTATTCAAGGTTGATAGTTTAGTAGTGTAATTTTATTATACTCACTATATTGTCAATTAATAGTAAGCTCATAAGGTGCCTCTTCATTTAATTATTTTGAAAACAGTATATTTCAGCACCGAAACTACAGCTACTGAGAATGTGTATTGAGTTACGTGCTTAAGAGAATGCCATCACCAATATACCAACACAGGTCATTCTTGATTTTGCTCCCCCATCACAAGAAGAACAATTGACAGCTATTCAAGAACAAGATATCATTGAGAGAATTCTAGAACATGGCAGTGAGGCCGAAGCGTATCCTTGCACTTTAGAGACCAAGGCAAACTACATTAAAAGGGTAATGGAAACAGCCACACGTTGACCACATTTGTCTCTTCCCCAGGATACCAGAACACCATACAAATAGCTCTCCCTTGAGCCTCTGTTTATTCCAGTAGGAAAAGACAACAAGGAGGTCAACCAGCCTTCCCCAGCATTATAGGTTGCTTTGTGGGAGCCCTCACTCTGCTCTTGCATCATGGAGATTGCAAGGGAATCTGCAGGGCCATCTCTGAGAGTCTTCTCTATTGCTATAGAGAAGGTGGGGAGGGGCTTACAACAACCAGCACATAGATCTTGGCAGACTGAGCTCATACCTGTAGTGCCCAAGTAGTAATCCCAGATAACACATCTGTTCATTTGCAGAACCTAGTCAGGGGTGCCCTCTGACCAGAGACCTTGAGGGGGGGGTGCAGATCTGCCTGATTCAGGTCATCAAAGGAGGCATTTGCTAGCCTAGAGCCCAAGATGCTTACAGCCAAGCAAGGTGATGATGAGCTGTAGCTAAACCCACTACAGAGAATGCCTTCTAGGCCCATACGACCAGTAGGCTTGATGACAACTTATGAAGCTGTTCAGCCCAGTGGCACTTGAGCTGACAAGCAGACAAGAAGAATTGTTTTTTCCTAGAGCAAAACTTGTACCCAATGTTGCAGCTTCCTGTGCTATGAATAGGCAGGAGAATTAATGCATAGAAGGCTGAGCATTGCTCCTGGCCCCAACCAAACAGAAAGCCTGTTTGGGTGAGTAGCTTGGAATGGCTCCTTCCCCTCCCATCTAGACAAGGAGGCTGATATATAGTCCTACCTGCTGTGGAGAATGTCTTCAGCCCCTTCTGGCCAGAAGAACAGGCAAAAACACCTGAAAGCTATGCAGTTCGGTGTTCAAGCCAAGAGAAATGCAGACCGAGCCAGTAGTTTGTAGAGCAAAGCCAGTGGCCTTTTATAACCAGGGACATTGGGGTGCAGGTCAGCTTAACTTTAGACAACAAAGAGTTTCACCAGATTTAGAGCTATTTTGCCTGCACCTTGTTAGGGAATCTAGTTCATAGCCCTGCTTATTGTTAAATATAGCCTTCAGCCTGTCCAAAGAGAGCACTTAGTAAGAGCACGCAGGAAGCTGCATTGCTAATTCAACAGTGGGACTCTGTACAGGGGTCCTTGAACAGAGAGTGTTGCCTGTCTTCTCCTCTCTGCAGAACAAAACTTGTGGCCTCATCTGACCAAAGAACTCAGTGCACATTCAGCCCTGATTTGGGCCCATCCCAAAGCAAGCTGTACAGGCCGTAGGCCCTGGTTTGCTATCTTAGCAAGGAAGCTAATCCATAACCCTATCTACTACTAAATATAGTATTCAGTCCCAAATATATAGTAAGTCTGATGAGAGTATTCACAAATGTAGAGTCTATCCTACAGCCTCACTTGGGTAGTGAGTAGTGTTAATCTAACTATTCTGTCAGTGAGACCGCCCCCCCCATTCCTGTCTTCAGAACTCAAACAGTTGCCTAGCTTCAAAACAGCCCATGCCAGCAGGCCTCAGATGCCCAAGGGCATTATCAGCAGACATACTCAGAAACCCAAATTGAACTGACTGGTGAAGAATGGCCTCTGCCAAAGCAAACCTGTAAAGTCTGGAAGAGGAGTCCCATTACTTAAAGGCACAAATACCAATGTAGGGGATCAGGGATCACACAAAATCAAGTAAATATACCACCAAACTAAATGAATAAAGCTTCACTAACTGAACCTCAAGAAATGGAGATCTATGAACTGTCAAAGAATATATAAATTAAGAAACTTAGAAAACAATGCCTGAACAAAATAAGAATTTTGACAAGGAAATAGCAACCATCAAAAACAGAAACAAAAAAGAAATCCTAGAGTTGAAAAATATGATAATTGAACTGTAGAATTCAATAGTGAGTTTTCAAAGTAGACTTCTGTCATGCAGAAGAAAGAATCAGCAACCTGGAAAATAGGATATTGGAAATTAACTAGTCAAAGAAACACAAAGAAAACAAGAAGGAAAAAGAGGGAAGACAGCCTAAAGGACTTGAGGGCACCATGAAAATAAATAATATTTACACTATGGGAATTCCAGAAGAAGAGAAAGTAAGGAACAGAAAGTATATTTAAAACAATAATGGTTAAAACTTTGGTAGTAATTACACAACAGAACACAAGGAAATAATCAAAGTGTACTGATACTAAAAGACATGAAAACGCAAGGAAGAACACAGGACCAGAAATAGGGAACAATGGGTCTACATAACAACCAGAAAACAACAACATACCAATAGGTAAGTCCTTACCTGTCAATAATCACTTTAAACTTAAATCAATTAAATTCTCCAATCAAAAGACATATGGTTAAATAGGCTAAAAAAATATATCAAAGTCCAATAATATGCTGTCTATAAGAGACTCACTTTAATGTTAAAACACTCATAGACTGAGAGTAAAGGGATGGAAAAAGACATTTCAACCAAATGGTAACCAAAAAAAGGCAATATACCTGTACTTATGTAAGTATATTTATATCAGAAAACTATAAACTATACTTATATCAAACAAAACAGATTTTAAACAAAATGGTAAAAAGAGGCAAAGAAGGTCATTATATAATAAAAGGGTCAGTACATCAAGAAGATATAACAGTTGTAATATTTATGCACCCAAAATTAGAGCACTTAAATATGTAAAACAAAAACTAACAGAAGTAAAAGGAGAAATAAAGAGTAATGGAATAATAATGAGGGACCTTGATACCCATTCTCAACAATGGCTAGATCATTCAGACAGAATCGATAAGGAAACAGTAGACTTGAACACTATAGACCAAATGGACCTCACAGACATATACAGAACATTTTGTACAACAACAGCAAAATGCACATCATTCTCAAGTGCACATGAAACATTTTCCAAGACAGACCACATATTAGACCACAAAACAATTTTTATAAAATTCAATAAGATTGAAATTATACCCCAAGTATCTTCTCTGAACACAGTGGCATAAATCTAGAAATGAATGGCGAGAGAAGAACTGGAAAATTCATGAACACGTTGAAATTAACACTCTCTGAACAACTGATGGATCAAAGAATAAAAGGGAAATAGTTTCTTGAGACCAATGAAAATGGAAGCCCCACATAGCAGAACTTACGGAATGAAGCAAAAACAATTCTAAGAGGGAAGTTTATAGGAATAAATGCCTACATCAAGAGTCAAGAGCAGCTAAGATGGCAGAGTAGTAGGAGGACCTTCGGCTTGCCCTTCCCTTGAGGGATATTTATCCCTATGTAAGTATCAAATCACTCCGAATACACAAAAAATTGATCTGAGGACTGACAGAACAAACTGCACAACTAGAGGGAGAGAGAAGGTCATGTCATGGAAGGTAAGAGGCACAGAGATGGAGAAAAATGGATCTTGGGTGCCATGGAGAAGAGCAAGCCCTGGTCAGGGAGAGAGGCAATGAGAAAGAGTGAGAGAAAGAGAGAGAAGAGAGAGAAGGACACAGGAAATTGCACAAGGAAAACGCTTTCCTGAAGCCATTGGCCGGGTAAAGGGGAGAGGCTGATTTTTGTGAGTTTTTACAACGAGTGGAGCTCAAAGTTTTAGAGGTCTGATGCATGGCTGGTATAGAGCTCTGAGGGCACTGCAATGTTCCTGTAGAGAAGGCAAACAGGTAACCCCAGGGGGTGGGGCATAGGCGGCATTGTCTCAGGATCACCTTGGATGCAGTGGGAGAGACAGTCCCCCCCTTTCTGGAACACATCTGACAGAGGTAGTATTGCCTCTCTGGGGACAAAGGAGCCTACAGGGACCATTTCTCTCTCCCACCCCTCATCACAGGCACAGAGACACCTGCTGAGGACAGCTAAACTGGACACTGGCTCTTTAGTGTGCTTTGCTCCAACCCTCACGTTCCTGCTATCTAGTGTGACTGCCCTTCTAGGTCAAACCTGCATCAATCCCAGCATGGTAGTCACTCCCCGAGAAGACCAGCACAGGTCCCGCCACACCAGGTCCCTAAAGTTTGAAGTTACAAAAGATAGCAGGCTTGGGTGGGAGAGAGCCCAAAGCGCACTGTGCTGTTCCAGGCAGGCAAGCAACCTGGACACAGACATAGACATTATGAAAACAGCAATCTGAAGAACACCTAGGACACAAGAAGGGCATTTGTTTGCTCGTCCAGGAGGGCTTTCCTGACAGCAGCAAGCACAAATCCCCGTCTCCAGGCACAAAGGGGCTGGCTGGTGCCATTTCCCTACCCCATCCCTCAGCATAAACTAACTTCAGTGAACAGCACTGTGCCAACACTGGCTGCCTAATCTGCTTACACCAAGCCCCACCCCCACAGTGCTCTGCTGGTACTACTTTTCTCAGGCAAGTGTGCCTGAGAACCACTACCCCAGGCCCCTCTCCCAGAAGAGCAGCACACACACCCTCCCCCCTCCCATGCACCATGGCTACTGACCATACTGACCACAGAGTTCTACAAAGCTTCAGCTCTAGTGGAAATAACATCAGGTCTCTTTTACTTTAACGTTTATTCATTTTTTGAGAGACAGAGAAAGAGCAAGAGTGGGGGAGGGGCAGAGAGAGAGGGAGACACAGAATACGAAGCAAGTTGCAGGCTCTGAACTGAAAGCACAGAGCCTGATGTGGGGCTCGAACTCACAACCTGTGAGATCCTGACCTGAGCCGAAGTCAGATGCTTAACTGACTGAGCCACCCAGGCGCCCGACATCAGGTCTCTTTTAAAAAGCAGACAAGAACACACCTCGTTAAAACCTACATCCTCTGGCCAAAGTTTAAACACTCCCCACTGCAGGCAAGGAGAAACTCTGCAGGAGACTGACCTGGGGACAGAGCAGCCATAACATAGCAGCAGAGTGCATGCAGCATACAACAGAGACACTTCCTGAAGCTCCAGGCCCTGGACAATATATGGTCTGTTTTTCATAAAGCCATACTCTCGGGGGCAGGAAACATAACAGGTTTTCCTAACACAGAGAAGGAGAGAGACACCTAGACAAAAAGCAGAGACAGAGGAATTCATCTCAAAAGAAAGAGCAAGAAAAGGTCATGAACAGGGATCTAACCACAACAGACATAAGAAATATGCATGATTTTTAAGTTTATTTATTTATTTTGAGAGAGAAAGAGTGCAAGTGAGGGAGGGGCAAAGAGAGAAGGGGAGAGAGAATCCCACGCAGGGATTGATCTCATGACTGTGAGATCACAACCTGAGCCAAAATCAAGAGTCGGTTGCTTGGGGTGCCTGGGTTGCTCTGTCAGTTAAGCTTAATAACATTCATACCATAAGAGTCCCAGAAGAAGAGGGAGAGAGGGGGGCAGAGGTTTATTTGAGGAAATTATAGCTGAAAACTTTCTTAATCTGGGGAAGGAAACAGACTTCCAAATCCAAGAATCACAGAGAACTCCCCTCAAAATCAACAAAAGCAGGTCCACACCAAGACGTATAACAGTTAAATTTGCAAAATATAGAGATAAAGAAAAAATCTTAAAAGCAACAAGACAAAAGAAGTCCCTAAGGGAAGACAAATAAGATTAGCAGCAAATCTCTCCACAAAACTTGGCAGGGCAAAAGGGAGTGGCATGATATATTCACCATGCTCAATGGGAAAAATCTGTAGCCAAGAATATTCTATCCATCAAGACTGCCATTCAGAATAGAAGGAGAGATAAAGAGTTTCCCAGACAAACAAAAACTAAAGGAGTTCATGACCACTAAGCCAGCCCTGCAAGAAATATTAAAGGGTACTCATTGTGTGGGAAATAAAGACCAAAAGTTACAAATACTAGAAAGAAATAGAGAAAATCTCTAGAAACAATGATAAAACAAGTAATAACACAGCACTAACTTCACATCTATTACTAATTACTCTGACTATAAATGGACTAAATGATCCAATCAAAAGACATAGAGTGTCAGCATGGATAAAAAAAACAAGACCTATTCATATGCTGAATCTCTGAGAGACTCATTTTAGAATATGCTGCAGATTGGAAGTGAGGGAATAGAACAACAATTACCAGGAAAATGGATATGAAAAGAAAATGAACATGAAAAAGGACATGAAAAGGAGTAGAAATACTGATATCAGATAAACTAGATTGTAAACCAAAGACAGTAACAAGAGATGAAGTAAGGCACTATATCATAATAAAGGAGTCTATCAAGATCTATCAATTATAAATATTTATGCCCCCAACTTGAAAACACTCAAATATATAAAACAATTAATAAAAAACATGGGGCGCCTGGGTGGCTTAGTTGGTTAAATACCCAACTCGATTTTGGCTCAGGTCGTGATCTCACCGTTTGTAGGTTCAAGCCCTGAATCAGGCTTTGCGCCAACAGTGAGAAGTCTGCTTGGGATTCTTTCTCTTCCTCTCTTTCTCTTCCCTTCCCCTGCTCATGTGCTCACTGTCTGTCAAGAATAAATAAATTAATTAAAAAAAACACACATAAAGGTATTGATTGATAATAATACAATAATAGTAAGGGACTTTAACATGCCAGTTACAACAATGGACAGATCATCTAAGCAGAAAATCAATAGGGAAACAATGGCTTTGAATGACACACTGGACCAGATGGACTCAAGAGATATATTCAGAAGATTTCATCCTATAGCAACAGAATATACATTCTTTTCTATTGCACATGGGACATTCTCAAGAATAGATGACATACTAGGCCACATATCAGACTTCAACAAGTATAAAAATATTGAGATCATACCATGCATATTTTCAGACCACAACATTATGAAACTTGAGGCCAACCACAGGAAAAATTTGGGAAAGAACACAAATACATGGAGGTTAAAGAACATCCTACTAATGAATTGATGGGTCACCAGGAAATTAAAGAAGAAATGTAAAAATACATGGAAATAAATGACAGTGAAATCACGATGGTCAAAAACCTTTGGAGTGTAGTAAAAGTGGTCATAAGAGGGAAGAATATAGCAATAAAGGACTACCTTAAGAAGCAAGGAAAACTCAAATTTTCAAACTAATATTACACCTAAAGGAGCTAGAAAAAGAACAGCAAAAAAAGCCGAAAGTCAGCAGAAAAAGGGAAATAATAAAGATGAGAGCAGAAATAAATGATAGACAAAAAAAACAAAAACAAAAACAAAAAGAAGTAGAATAGATGTATGAAACCAAAGAACCAGCTCTTTGAAAAACTTAATAAAATTGATAAACCTCTAGCCAAGCTTATCAAAAAGGAAAGAGAAAGGACCCAAATAAGTAATATCACTAATGAGAGAAATCACAACCACCCCACAGAAATACAAACAATTATAAAAGAATATTAGGAAATATTATATGACAACAAAATGGGCAACCTTGAAGAAATAGATAAATTCCTAGAGATATATAAACTACCAAAACCAAAACAAGAAAAAATAGAAAACTTGAACAGACCAACCGTCCACAAAGGAATTGAATCAGTAATCAAAAATCTCCCAACAAAAGACCAGGGCCAGATGGCTTCACGGGAGAATTCTACCAGACATTTTTTAAAAAATATAATTTATTGTCAAATTGGTTTCCATATGACACCCAGTACTCATCCCAACAGGTGCCCTCCTCAATGCCCATCACCCACTTTTCCCTCTCCCCCACCCCCATCAACCCAATGTTTGTTCACAGTATTTAAGAGTCTCTTATGGTTTGCCTCCTTCCCTCTCTGTAACTTTTTTTCCCCCTTCCCCTCCCCCCGGTCTTCTGTTAAGTTTCTCAGGATCCACATATGAGTGAAAACATATTGTATCTGTCTTTCTCCGCCTGACTTATTTCACTTAGCATAACACTCTCCAGTTCCATCCACGTTGCTACAAATGGCCAGATTTTATTCTTTCTCATTGCCAAGTAGTATTCCATTGTATACATAAACCACATCTTCTTTATCCATTCATCAGTTAATGGACATTTAGGCTCTTTCCATAATTTGGCTATTGTTGAAAGTGCTGCTATAAACATTGGGGTACAAGTGCCCCTATGCATCAGTACTCCTGTATCCCTTGGGTAATTCCTAGCAGTGCTATTGCTGGATCATAGTCTACCAGACATTTAAAGAAATGTTAATACCTATTCTTCTCAAATTATTTGAAAAAGAACAGGAATGGAAGGAAAACTTCCAAACTCACAATGCTAGGCCAGCATTATCCTGATTCCAAAACCAGACAAAGACTCCACCAAAAAGGGAACTATAGGCCAATATCCCTGATGAACATGGATGCAAAAATTCCCAACAAAGTACTAGCAAATCAAAACCAACAGTGCATTAAAAGAATCATTCACCACTATTGTGGTTCAATATTCACAAATCAATCAACATGATACACCACATTAATAAAAGAGAACCATATAATCCTCTGAAAAGATGGAAAAAAAAGCATTTCTATTTGGTACAGCATCCATTCTTGATAAAATCCCTCAGAAAGATAGGAAAGAGGGAACATACCTAAACATCATAAAGGCTGTATATGAAAAACCCACAGCTAATATCATCCTCAGTGGACAAACCAAGAGCTTTTTATCTACAGTAAAGAACATGAAAGGGATGTCCACTCTCACCACTGTTATTTAACATAGTACTGGAAGCTCTAGTCTCAGCAGACATCAAAAAGAAAGAAAATGTTTCCGAATTGGAAAGGAAGAAATTAAACTTTAATTGCAGAGGACATGATACTTTATGTAGAAAACCCCAAAGAGTCAACAAAAAATGGCTAGAATAGGGGCACCTGGGTGGTTCACTTGGTTAAGCGTCTGACTTCAGCTCAGGTCATGATCTCACGGTTTGTGAGTTCGAGCCCTGCATTGGGCTCTGTGCTGACAGCTCAGAGCCTGGAGCCTGCTTCGGATTCTGTGTCTCCCTCTCTGCCCTTCCCCCACTTGTGCTCTGTCTCTGTCTATATATCAAAAATAAATAAAATGTAAAGAAAAATTTTAAAAATGGCTAGAATTGATACATGACTTCAGCAAAGTTTCAGGATACAAAATC
This sequence comes from Prionailurus viverrinus, assembly GCF_022837055.1. Lineage (NCBI taxonomy): Eukaryota > Metazoa > Chordata > Mammalia > Carnivora > Felidae > Prionailurus > Prionailurus viverrinus. The sequence continues at coordinate 92,641,523 of NC_062564.1, forward strand.
AATGTTGCAACAAAAAACATAAGATACCTAGAAATAAACCTAACCAAAGAAGTAAAAGTTCTACACTCTGAGAAGTATGAAACACTTATGAAAGAAATTGAAGATAACACAAATAAATGGAAAAAACAAAAGCCCCAAATACCCAAAACAATCTTGAACAAGAAAACAAAGCTAGAAGCATCATAATTCCAGACTTTAAGCTGTGTTACAAAGCTGTAATCATCAAGACAATATGGTACTGGCACAGAAACAGACACATAGATCAATGGAACAGAATATAAAACCCATAAATGTAACCACAACTCCATAGTCAACTAATCTTCAACAAAGGAGGAAAGAATTTCCAATGGAAAAAAGATAGTCTCTTGAAGAAATGACATTGGGAAAACTGGACAGCAACATGCAGAATAATGAAACTGGACCATTTTCTTACACTATACACAAAAGTAAATTCCAAATGGATGAAAGCCCTAATTTGAGACAGGAAACCATCAAAATCCTTTGACATTGGCCGTAGCAACTTCTTACTAGATATGTCTCCTGAGGGAAAGGAAACAAAAGCAAAAATAAATTATTGGGACTTCATCATGATAAAAATCTTAGCACAGCAAAGGAAACAATCAACAAAACTAAAAGGCAGCCTATGGAATGGGAGAAGATAATTGCAAATGGCATATCTGATAAACGGTTTGCATTCAAAATCTATAAAAAACGTATAAAACTCAACACTCAAGAAAAAAATAATGCAACTAAAAAATGGGCAGAAGACATGAATAGACATTTTTCCAAAGAAGATGTACAGATGGCCAACAGACATATGAAAGGATGCTCAACATCACTCATCATCAGGGAAATACAGATCAAAACCATGATAAGAAACTATGTCATACCTGTCAGAATGACTAAAATTAACAATGCAGGAAACAATAGATGAGCATGTGGAGAAAGGGGACAACTTTTATACTGCTGGTGGGAATGCAAAATGGTGCAGACACTGTGTAAAACAGTATGGAATTTCCTCAGAAAGTTAAAAACAGAACCAGCAATTGCACTAGTAGGTATTTACACAAAGGATACAAATATAATGATTTAAAAGGATACATACCCCCTGATGTTTTTAGTAGCATTATCAACAATAGCCAAACTATGGAAAGAGACCAAATTTCCATTGACTGATTAATGGATAAAGAAAATGTGGTACACATAACAATGGAATATTACTCAGCCATCAAACGAATGAAATGTTGCATTTTTAATGAGGTGGACGAAGCTAGAGAGTATTTGCTAAGAGAAATAAGTCAGTCACAGAAAGACAAATACCATGTGATTTCACTCATATGTGGAATTTTCACTCGTATGTGGAAATAAAACACATGAACATGGGGGAAAAAAGAGAAAGGCAAACCACAAAACAGTCTCTTAACCAAACAGAACAAACAGGGTTGCTGGAGGGGAGGTGGGCAGGGTGAAAATGGGTAATGGGTATTAAGGAGGGAACCCATATGAGCACTATGTGTTGTATGTAAGTGATGAATCACTAAATTCTACACTGAAACTAATATTACACTCTACGTTAACTAAGTGGAAGTTAAATACAGCCTTGAAACTTAAAGTAAATTTAAAAAAAAATAAAAAAAATTATAAAAAAGAGGTAAAGCAGTCCCAAATAAACAGTCTAACCATACACCTTAAGGAACTAGAAAAATTAAAAACAATGTGACATGAAAGTTATCAGGATGAAGGAAATAATAAATATTAGAGCACAAATAAATGAAATAGAGAACAGAAAAACAAAAGTTTAACCAAACTAAGAGTTGTAACTTAAAAATGATGAACAAAATTGACAAACCCTTAATTAGATAACAAGGAAAAGAGAGAAAGGACTTAAATCTGCAAAATTGTAATTGAAAAAGACATTACAATTGATACCATAGAAATTCAGAGGATCATAAAAGACTTCTATGAACAACTATATGTCAACATATTGAATAACCTAGAAGAATTGGGAAAAAAAAATCTTAAAAACATACAACTTACCATGACTCCATCAAGAAGAAATAGAAAATCTGAGTAAGCCAATTACTACTGAGGATATGGGTTCAGGAAACAAATATCTCCCAATGAAATAAAGCACAGGGCCAAATTATTTTCTGTGGTGAATTTTACCAAACATTTAAAGAATTAACACTAATCCTCTTGAAGCCTTCCAAAAATGTCAAAGAGGAACGAGCACTCACTCCCAAATTGACTTTACAAGGTCAGCATTACCCTGGTATTAAATACAGAAAAGGATGCTACTAAGAAAGAGAACCGTAGACCAATATCTCTGATGAGTAGAGATGCAACGATTTTCAATAAAATACTAGCAAACAGAATTAGTAGCTTGTTAAAAAGATTATTCACCAGGATCAAGTGTGATTTATCCCTTACATGCAAAGATGGTTCAACATATGTAAATGACTGTGATATATTGCGCTCATAGAGTGAAAGAAGAAAATAATATGATCACCTCAACAGATGCAGAAAAAGCACTTGACACAATTCAACATCCATTTATGATAAAAACTTGTAACAAATTAGGCATACAAGGAACATATCTCAACATAAAGAAGGCCTCATATGACAAGCCCACGGCTAACATCATACTGGTAAAAGGATGAAAGGTTTTCATTTAAAATGAGGAACAAGAAATGTGTGTCCACTTTCACTCCTCCTATTCAACATAGTATTAGAAGTCTTATCCAGAACAGTCAGACAGGAAAAATAAATAAAATGTATTAAAATTGGAAAGGGATAAATAAAATTGTCTCTATTTGCAGAAAACACAACTTTATGTGTAGAAAATCTGAAAGATCCAGCTAAAATCTGTTGGCTCTAATCGGTGAATTCAGTAATTTGTAGGATACAAAACTAACACACAAAAATAAGTAACATTTTTATACACTAGCAAAAAATTTCCAAAAAAAGAAATCAATCAATCCCATTTACAGTAAGCATCAAAAACTTTCTTGTGAGAGAAATAGAGTGATAAAGGCTTTATTATTACGAGAAAAAAAAATATTTTGACCTTGTGGACCCCTTGAAAATTGTTGGAATCACTAGGAGTCCTTTGGCCACACGTCAAGAACACTTTAAGAACAAATGCTATTGTAGAATATTATCCTGCTCATTCGATTTATGTTTATCTCTAAATTCCACATCTCTTAAAACCAGTTGCTTGTGGATTTTTATATTCCAGTCCTACAGTAATGGATTGCTCATGGTACTGAGATCTAGTTTGGTATTAGGGATGTCTCTAACTTTGCATGTATTATTCTCACTGCTGAGGAAGCTTTTACTCATCTTGCAAGTCTTTTTCGGATAATCAGTCACCTTCTCTGCAACACATTAATCATTCCTGTTATCTTGCTTGTTATGTACTTCATACATACTTTTATTATTTTATAGTCATGCAGGTGTTACTTGCAGTCTAAAAGCCAAGATGTGTACAAAATACCACTTTATTTCCTCTCTAATTTACTTTACTTTGACTTTTTAACTTTCTAACTTCACAGGAAATTCCATCTTCAACATGGTAGCTTCTCCTTCCCTGACCTCATGTTCCTCCATACTCTGAGAGCCTACTTGTTACCCAGTGACTGGATATCAGGATTTGGTGACTGTGATGGACATGCTGACAGTCCCAATGCCATCACATACGGTAGAAATCTACTTGCTTGCCAAGTTTTAGCTGCTCCCATGCCATGCTTTTCGTGACAAAATGTCTTCTGAATCTGATGACCAACGAACAGTGACAATGGTTACTTGTTTCTCCATTCCCATGCAGCCATTCTTTTTGGAGGCTATAGGGCACTGTCCCATCACACTTGTGTCTCTAGTTCCGGTCCCCACCAACCGAAGGCAAACAGTAGTTTAAAGGAAACCCCAACTTGCCTCATGCTTTTGCAAGATTCTTTTTGATTTATAATTGACCCCATTATGCTCAGTGGATCTTGGATTTACAAAACAAGGGTTGAGAATTCTGGCAGGCTATCATTCTTTTCCTTCCAGTTATATACTTGCCCTGAGTACATGAAGCTTGGCGTTTTCTACTTTCTTAAAGGGGAGGCAGAAAAAAGAAGAAAATCTGGGAGATGGAAAAGACAACACTAACTCATCAAACAATATAGTATCTATCCTTACATGTATTAGACATGATTATTTTATTAAGTTTTATCTTTGCACCCCACTCCCAAACACACATACACACATGTATGCACACACAATCCATGATGTTGATGTGAATGCCTTGACATAGGTAGTTTCTAGTGCCACACACAATGACCAGCATATTGTAGAATTTCTAAATATTTGTTAAAGCAATCTAAAAAAATATACATAACTTAGGTCTTTACCGATATATTTTATCTTAATTCTCTTTGAAAAAGAATCTAAACTATGCCTTCTTGTTCTTTACTATTATAATTGAGGAATTAAAAGCTAAAGACCACGCAAAAAAAATACTGATACCTTTCATTAAGGATTTAAACATACTAAAACAAGTTCTGGGTGTAACAAGAGCATTTACTGACTATCAATGCCAGGCAGAGCTCTAGATTGAGGCATTGGGGAGGAAATACACAATAAGTAGACAATGTGTCTTCTGACTCAGAATTGTTTATAAATTAAAATTTCCTTTAGTGTTGGAAAATTATAGCCATCTGGTAGGTACACTTAGGTATGCACACTAATTCATTTGTCCGCAGGAATTTCTTATAGCACTAAATGAAATGATGTTTTAAAATCGCTAGTACACTATGTCATAGTTGTCATAGGTGATGCCCAGGAAATGGAAGCTATTTACTTTGCTTTATTTCCCTCTGACTATAGACCTGTGGGTCTAAAGCACAGCTATTATGCAGCTTTGAGAAGTACCCGTTTTCCCTGCTGCCAGTAAATTCTTTTTGCACCAAGAAGAAATCTGGACTTCTCGCCGAATTAATGTGCATAACAAAATAACTATTATACAAGCAGAAAAAGGGAGGGACAAAATGATTCTGTAATGTCTTAGAAATGTACTTCACAGGAGACAGTGGGAAGAAATCTGAATTTCCCAGTACTTTTAAAGTTTTTTTATGACTTATTTGTCTGTGTTTTATGCGTGCTCAATTTCTGCTATGTCTGGATAAGCTCACAGTATGTGTTCACATGACACATAATGCTCAGTTTCTTGAAATAATAGTCATAAGATCTCTTCCAGCATAAAACTTAGTCCTCATCATATAATGAAAGAATTTCCATAACTTTAAAAAATATTTATTTATTTTGAAAGAAAGAGACACAGAGAGAGAGAGAGCTTAAGGAGGGGAGGGGCAAATAGAAAAGGAGAGAGAGAATCTCAGGCAGGGTCCAAGCTCAGTGCAGAGCCCAATGTGGGGCTCAGTCCCATGACCATGAAATCAAGACCTGAGCTGAAATCAGGAATTGGATGCTTAACTGACTGAGCCACCCAAGTGCCCCAAATTGCCCTAACTTTTTAATAAGCATTTTAGGAAGAATGATTTAGGGTAAATTTAAAATTTATTATAAAACTTCTATAGATATTTGATGAATTTGCAGACTGGGAATGTGTTTGGATAATTTTTTCAAAACAAAAATCTAATAATGTAAAATCTTTAACATCAGTCTTCCTTGTGTTGACGCTTAAAAATGCAGGATGTGACATCTGTATCTTGATCTTGGCTCTCCATTGGCCACTGTGAGCAAATTTTTATATTTTCTGATACCCCAGTTTCACATATAAGACTGGAACTAGAATTAGGAACTTGTCATAGGTTTATTGTGATTAATAAGTGAATAATTCATATAAGATGACAAAAGAGTATCTAGCACATTGTCAGTCTTCATTAAATATTAAGTATAATAATAAACTATCTTCTAATCTCTGTCTCAGAACCTATATTTGTATATTTCATGAAATATTATTTAAGTTTTAAGAATTACTTTCATCTTGCATCTAAAATATGCTGCTGCTGGGGTGCCTGGATGCCTGAGTCAGTTTAGCATCTGGTTCTTGATTTCAGCTCAGGTCATGATCTCACAGTTTCATGAGTTCAAGCTCCACATCAGGCTCTGCACTGAGCACAGGGAGCCTTCTTGAGATTCTCTCTTTCTCTCTCTCTCTGCTCCTCCCCCACTCATTCTCTCTCTCTCTCTCTCTCTCTCTCTCTCTCCCTCAAAATAAATAAACTTAAAAAATATGCTGAGCAATTATAATATATTTGGATGATGGATTATCTCATGGAACTATTCCTTATTTATTTCCTACTCCTTGATTTCAGGAATTAAAGTTTGAATTTAGAAAAGAAATTAATATTCCTAATTGTAAATGCCATCTTTATAGTGTAGTTTAATCATAAACATGATTTATTTGACATCTTGTTAACAGTCTCTTTCACTTATGATAAAATAAATCCCTGTAGTATTGTTTGAATTATTACATTAGTTATGTGTTAAAAATCTCCTTTCTCTGAACTTGGTATTAATATACTTTTCATTCTTAGGAGGTTATAGGAAGTAAGTAAGCTTTTCCTCTGTTTTCTTTACTCAGCTCCAAGGTATGTACAGTGATGAGTATCATTGAAATTCTGAGATTTATCTCACTTTTACACTCACTGTTAACTTGCCTAACTTACTTAGTTCATGTCAGCTTGCGTGGAGATCCACTTTGACAAGTAATTTGGAAGGTTGTCATGTTTGACAGAAAAGGTTCTGTGATCATGGATTTTCTACTCTATTAATATTGTCAACTGGACTCTTTTCTGACATTTTAAAATAAACGTGAGCCATATTTACTATTATTCAAAAGACAGATCACGCAACTACTTTGAATGAAAAATATTTCACTGACTAGTGAGAATTTTTAAGACATGAATGTTATATTCAGAAATTTTAAATAATCATTAAAATTCCAATTATCAAAAAATCTATTATTTAGTGGAATTGAGGCTTTTTTTTGTACATACTTAAATTTCACTGCTGTGTTACACTTTCTTCAGCCAAATGAAAAAAGCAATACTCTTTTAAAACTTCAATCTAGACAATGGCTGTTTTGTGCATTTCCATTTTAAATAAGCAAATAATTTCTCTAAAGGTTGCGATGTAAAAACACTATGGGGAAAATCCTCTCTTATACCACCCCCTCTTTGAAAAAAAAAGGAGGAATCTCTTGAGTTTTTCGGTTACCCAAATACAAAGCAGAAGTTTCTTCTAAAATGAAAGATTCTATCAAAGTGGTTCCAGGAAGCTAAGCCTATTTGCAAGAAAATGAGAGCAGCACTCCAGTAATTCAATCAGCATACCATAGTAGCTAAGATAAAGATTTTTTTTAGCCAGATGGCATGGGTTTATAATTCTGTCTCTACTACCTGTGACCTTGATAAGGTTATATGCTTCAGTTTCCTTAACTATAAAATGGGGATAAAAAAATCCTACTATCTCATCAGGTTACTATATGGGACAAGTGGATGTGTTTTTACTTTTTATTTTTAAAACACTTTGAATTGTGTCTGGCATGCACCATAAACACAGACTCAGGTGAGCTTCCCTGTTTGGCACTACTCAGTGCATATTGTCATTTATTATGAAAAAAAATTAAAAAGGTACTGTATGAATGACTTCTCTGGGAGGGGACAACTGGAAGATTGTGTTTGGCGACTCCTGGACTTTGTTGATACTAATATGTATAGTTTTGCTGTAATAAAATATATCTGTGAGTATAATGCCATTTATGAGTTCTGTTGGTTCTTCTGTTGAATTATTCAGCCTAAGAGTGTTCTTGGGATCCCCTGAAACTTAAAATCCATGTCAGAAGTGAGGGTGATTTTGAGGATTCCTGAACTTTGCTCATCCATTCACAAATATCTTCACACTCTATGGTTATCCTGAAAGTTTCATGCATACTTCTCCTTTAGGCTACTTATTCTGTTTTCATACCTTTCTTTTCCAATTATATGTCCAGCAGCCACCCTCAGCTCTTACCCATGAGTACGAATGTCAGTATATCTCAAAACTTCTTTTCTTCTAGGAAGAGTGGACAGCCAGATATGCTGCCTGAAAGTATATCACTCACCACTGATCCTCAGTAATTCAGTAATTCTATGGCCATCCACATTCCTCTAACCAGGTCTGCATTTTTCATCTCCTGTTAACTGGTCACAGGGAAACCCCACTGAGGCCACGGCTATGGGTTTAGGAAGAGTTGGAGAGCAGCATGAATAGTCATCATTCTGAGCCACCAGCTCATGCAATTTAAATGCTTGGTGCTTTTGGACCTGGTCTCATACATAGCATTTCCATTTAATGATGGAGTAGATATAAACTAGTTCATGATGGGCAATTCATGCTGCATATTTACTTGATGTTCTTTAATTAGACATTTGGTATTTGCCAGAACCCAGTAAATTGCCAGGAGTTGCTTCTCAACAGTAGAATAATTTTTGACAGAAGTAGACACAGCTTTCCTCCCAAACTAATGAGTCTTTCATGTGATTCTCCTATTGAAATTTATCAGATACTCCATATACCATCGTCATTGTCTGTGTACATGTCCAACATTGCTTTGATAATAATCTGCAGTTATTTTCTGAGATTTATCAGGCTTTCCCACTGTCAAACAGAAAAGGTAAAAATGGGTAGGATAGGAATCACCAGCCCTTCAGCTCTTAAATATTCAAATAGTAGTAAAAATCCTCAGTTTCCTTACAGATGTAGTATTGCTTTTTATCTTCTATTTGTAAAAAGGGGGAAGGCAGTTCCAAGAGGTTTTCTTTTTTCTTTCCTTTTTTTTTTTTTTAAGTTTTTATTACCCTAATAGTGGGAGGTCAATGTAAGAATTCTAACTTTGCATTCAGGGACTGAAAAAATAACCACAGGATTGGTTGTGGATCAATAGTATCCATGGGGAGACATATACCATAATTCTGTCATTTGACCTCCCATTCTGTCAGTTGGGTCTCAGATGTACTTGTGTTCTGAACTTCAGTGTTAATTCATCCTATACTTAGATTTGGAGATTTGGTTATTTATCTGTATCCAGTTATAAGGCATCCAAATAAATGGCTGTATATCTCCCTGGAGAAGGCTTGTACACATGTTCATTTAACATACCTACGAGTACCACTGCAGGGATCTTCCACAAAGCCTCTAGTCAAAGGACTCATCATCTATGAATTGACTTAAGGCCATAAATTGACTTAAGTCTATTCTACTATGGTAATTTTTTACCCACTGAACTGATTTTTTTTTCTTTATTAATGTCAAGCACATACAGGTTGCTTATTTATTGCATTCTAGGGATATCATAAGAAAATGCCAACTGCTTCAGTTTCCTGCAAGTTTCCTGCAATACTCTGATTACTACCCTTTCCTTGTGGTTTTATATTAGTTCCATATGCCTTCTTCATCTGGCCAATACTATACTGGGATTCCATTTTTCCCATTATAAACAGTGAACCCAATTTTCTTGGAGTATCCCTCACAGGACAGCTGCCATAATTTCTTCATAGATAGTGTTGCCTTCCTCATCAATATATTTATTAATGCCTCCAAAAAAAGAAAACCCCCAATTATTATTTGTTTTTTTTTCTTTCATGATCATTAGTAATTGTGCTATTTATTGGTTTGTTTGTTAACACCCCCATCCTTCTAAGATTTCTGGATTAATAAGGTAAGCCTTCTTTATCTTATTCTTTGGTAATTTTGTAGTGCCTAAAATAGGTCCTACTATCAGAGACACTTAATAAATGATTACTGAATGAATGAATGAATGAATCAATCAATCAGTGAAACAATGACTATATCTGCATGCTTCTATGTGAATGTTAATATGGGATAGGTTTCCAGAAATTTGAATTGCTTTGTCTAAATTTATGGACATTTTAATTTTATGAAGTACCATCTAATTGTCCTACAAATGGATTTTGCTAATGGACATTTTCATCAAATATGTATGAGAATACTCATTTCCACAAATTCTTCCTAATACATGGCCTTAGTTTTATTGTCAGTCCATATGTGAAAAAAATCCTATTGATTTAATTTGCATTTCTTTGATGACTGGTACATTCAAGTATTTCATATATAATACATACGTATTTAATATATATGTATATATATTATATATGTAAAATATATATGGTTCTGTTTATATATACTGGCCCTTTATGTTACTTTATGTGTAAAGAGCTTGTTCATACACTTTATTTATTTTCCCATTGAATTTTAAAAACCGTTTATTTGAAGAAGGTCATTTTGTTCTGTAGATTCTGTTGGTTATATATGGATTTGGCAACGTTTATGAATTGTGTTAATTATATAATTTTTTCTATAATTTCATTTGTATTTTTTATATAACCTATCTTTTCATCTGTGAGTAAAAGCCTAGGTTTTTCTCCCCAGTTCTTAAACATTATTTATTTTTCTTGCCTACTGCAAAAGCTTTAACTCCTGTACACTTCTAATAAGAAATGAGAATTATCTTGTCCTTTGTCTCAAAGAAAATGTCTCAATTATATTTTTGTCTGGAAGTTGTTTATTTATTTTGCATGCTTTTATTAAATTTAGGGAGTTAATTTATTATTGTATTCACCAAGAGTTTTCTTTTTAAGAAATCCTGGATGGATGTTTAGTTTTACCAGCATATCTTTTGAGGGGACCATATAATTTTTCCCCATTAATATGCTGATGCGGTGTTTTGTATTGATTTTTTAAAAGATAACACCACACTTTTATTGCAAAAATAAATCCAATTTTGTCATGTTTCTTTTGCCTTTTATTAAAAGCTTGATTGATTCAGTTTGTCTATGTTTTGTTTAAAAATTTTGCACCTAAATTTAACCATGAGTTTTTATGTAATCTTCCTTTCTTGTACTTTTTTTTTGATTATGCTTTTTTTTAATTTTAGAAAAAAAACCCCTCTTTTTCTAAAGCAATTTAACTTTTTAATAAAATTGAGAGTGTGGTACAGGGATTTCTCATGTATTTCTTGCCCCCACAGATTAATAGCTTCCTCCTCCATCAACATCATTCATCAAAATTTTAAATCCAGAATGAAAGTACATTGGCACATCATAATTACTCAACTCCCATACTTTACATTAAGGGTCACTCCTGGTGTTGTACATTCTATGGGTCTGGGAAAACACATAATGGCATATGCTATAATATCATTAAATTTCACTGCCCTAAAAAGCCTCTGTGCTCCATTTATTCGTCCTTTCCTCCCTCCCAATCCTGGCAAATACTAATATTTATTGTCTCCATAGTCTCCATAGTTTTGCCTTTTTCCAGAATGTTGTACAGTTGGAATCATACAGTATGTAGTCTTTCAGATTGACTTCTTTTTTTTTTTAATTTTTATTTATTTTTGAGAGAGAGAGAGAGAGAGAGGGAGAGGAAGAAGGGATACAGAGAGAGAGGAATACAGAGGATCTGAAGTGGGCTCCATGCTAACAGCAAAGAGCCTGATGAGGGGCTTAGACTCACAAACCATGAGATCATGACTTGAGCTGAAATAAGGAGTCGGACAGTTACTCCACTGAGCCACCTAGATGCCCCCAGATTGACTTCTTTCACTTAGTAATATGTATTTAAGTTTACTCCATGTCATTCATGGCTTCATGGCTAATTTATTTATAGGGATCAATAATATTGCATTGTTGGGGCGCCTGGGTGGCGCAGTCGGTTAAGCATCCGACTTCAGCCAGGTCACGATCTCACAGTCCAGGAGTTCGAGCCCCGCGTCGGGCTCTGGGCTGATGGCTCAGAGCCTGGAGCCTGTTTCCGATTCTGTGTCTCCCTCTCTCTCTCTCTCCCCAAAATAAATAAACGTTGAAAAAAAAATTAAAAAAAAATAATATTGCATTGTCTGGATAGACCATAGTTTATCCATTTACCTAATGAATAACATCTTCATTGCTTCCATTATTTTACAATTATGAATAAAGCTGCTATAAACATCTATGTGCAAGTTTTTGAGTAGACATACACTTTCAGCTCCTTTGGAGAAATACTCAGGAATGCAGTTGCTGGATCATTTGGTTAAGAGTGTCTAATTTTATAAGAAACTGCCAAACTGTCTACCAAAGTGGTTATACCATTATGCATTCCCTCCAGCAATCTGTGAAAGTTCCTGTTTCTCCACATCCTTGTCAGAATGTTGTCAATGTTCCAGATTTTACCACCCTAATATGTGTGTAGTGGTACCTTGTTTTAATTTCATTTTCCCTGATGGCAAATGGTGTGGAGCATTTTTTCACGTTAATGCTATCTGTATGTCTTCTGTTAGGATTTGTTTTGTTTTTTTTTAATTGGGTTTTTAATTGTTTTTTTTTAATTTTTGAGTTTTAAGAATCTTTGCATATTTTGGATGGAAATTCTTTATCAGTTGTGTCTTCTACAAGTCTTCCAGTCTGTGTCTTCTCTTCTATTATTTTGATAATGTCTTTCAAAGAGAAAAAGTTTTTAATTATAATGAAGTCCAGATTATCAACTCTTTCTTTCATGGGTTGTTCCTTTGTATCTGAAAAAGGCATGGCTATACCCAGGATCATCTAGGTTTTCTCATATCTAGGAATTTTATAGTTTTGCATTTTACCCTTAGATCCACTTTGAGTTAATTTTTGTGAAGGGTGTAAGGTCAATTATTTATTTATTTATTTATTTATTTATTTATTTATTTGGCACATGAATGTTCACTTGTTCCAGTACCATTTGTTGAAGAGGGTGTCTTCATTCCATTTTATTATATTTTATTCGTTGTCAAATGTCAGTGACTATATTTATGGAAGTCTATTTCTGGGCTCCCTATTCTGTTCTATTTGATTTATTTATCTATTCTCTAATCCACTCCACACTGCCTTAATTACTGTAGTTTTATATCTCTTGAAATCAGGAAGCATCAGTCTTCCAAATTTGTTCTTCTCTTTCAATATTGATTATTCCAGGTTTTTTGCCTTTTCATATTGCATTGAATCTATAGATCAAATGGGAAAGAACTGACATCCTGAGTCTTATTGAGTCTTCCTATTCATGAACAAAGAATATTTCTCCATTTATTTAGCTCCTCAATTTCTTTCACCACAGTTTTGTAGTTTTCCTCCTATAGATCCTGTATAAATTTTGTTAGATTTGTACCAAAGTATTTGTTTTTGATTGCTAATATGTTATTATGTTTCTCATTTCAAATTCCACTTGTTTATTATAGATATATAGGACAGCAATTGACTTTTGTGTATTGATCTTGCACCCTGCAAACCTGCTATAATTACTTATTAGTTCTAAGAGCGTTGTTTTTTAAATTAATTCTTTGGATTTTCTACATAGGCGATCATATCTTCTAAATAAACAGTTTTATGTCTTCCTTCTGAATCTACACACCTTTCATTCTTTTTTTCTGCCTTATTACATTAGCAAGGACTTTCAGTATGATGTTGAAAAGGATTGGTGAGGGGAGACATCTTTGCTTAATTCCTGATCACAGTGAGAAAGCTTCAAGTTTCTCACCATTAGGTACAGTAGGTTTTTGTACGTACTCTGTCAAATTGAAAGAGTTCCCCTCTATTTTTAAATTACTGAGAGTTTATATCACAAATGTGCTAGATTTTCTCAAATAATTTTTTCCACATCTATTGATATGATCACATGATTTTTCTTTCTTTTTTGTCTGTTAATGTGATGGATTATATTAATTATTTTTTGAAGGTTGAACCAGCCTTGCATACCTGGGGTAAACCCACTTGATCATGATGTATAAATCTTTTTACACATTGTTTGGTTCAATTTGCTAGTATTCTGTTGAGGATGCTTGCCACTGTTGCTGGATAAAGTAGTCTACAGATGTTAATCCTATCCAGTTGATTGATGGTGTTGTTGAGGTCAACTGTGTTCTTACTAATTTTCTGTCTATCCTGTTTCTGATAGAGTAGTATTAAAGTCTCCAACTACGATGGTGGATTTAGCATTTTCTCCTGGCAGTTATGTAGATTTTGCCTCATGGAGCTTGATGCTCTGTTGTTAGGTACATTCAGATTTAAGTCTTTTTGGAGAATTGGCTTCATTATCATTATGTAATGCCCTTCTTTGTCTTTGTTAATTTTCCTTAACTTTTAGTCTGCCTTGTCTGAAATTAATATTGCTACTCCTCTTTCTTTTGATTACCATTAGCATGGTGTATATTTCTCCAACTATTCACTTTTAATTCATATGCCTTTATATTTAAACTGGTTTTCTTTTTTCTTATTTAAAAAAAAAATAACGTTTATTCATTTTTGAGAGACAGAGAGAGACACAGTGCAAGCAGGGAAGGAAAAGAGAGAGAGAGAAAGACACAGAATCTGAAACAGGCTCCAGGCTCCAAGCTGTCAGCACAGAGCCCGACATGGGGCTCGAACCCACAGACCGTGAGATCATCACCTGAGCTGAATTGGCTGCTTAACCAATTGAGCCACCCAGGTGCCCCTAACAAAGTGATTTTCTTTTAGATAACATAGAGTTGGGTAATATTGTTTGATCCACTCTGACAATCTCTGTCTTTTAATTGGTGCATTTATACTATTGACATTCAAAGTGATTATTGATATAGTTGAATTAATATCTGTCATATTCATTACTGTTTACTATTTGTTGCCCTTGTCCTTTGTTTCTCTGTGTGTCTCTTTTACTGCCTTTTCTGATTTTAAGTATTTTATTTTTTAATTTTCTTAAGCATTTTATACAACTTTCTCTTCTTTCTTGGCATGTTATTTATATATATATATTTACTCATATATATATATATATATATATATATATATATATATATATTACTGTCCTAAAGTTTGCAATGTACATTTATGTCTAACCCAAATTTACTTTCAAATAATAATACTTCACTTTATGATAACATGAGTATCTTATATTAACAAAATTGTATTTTTCCTTCTGTCTCTTATATCATTACTGTTACTCATTTCACTTATATATAATCTTACATAAGAATATATACACACATTTATAAGCATATATAATTGAACACATTGTTACTATTATTAATTTGAACAAATATTTCTATTAGATCAATTAAAAAAATAAATAAAGGTTTTATTTTACCTTCACTTATGCCTTCTCTGGTACTCTTCCTTTGTCATAAATAAATAAATTAAAGTTTCTGACCTATATCATTTTCCTTTTCTTTAAATAATTTAATACTTCTTGAATGGCATGTCTCCTTGCAAAAAATTTCCTCAATTTTTGTTTGAGAACTGTTATGCCCAGAATTCATGATCCCCAAATACCACCAGGGAGCCGAGTCCGATGTAAAAGCAAAAGAGCCTTTATTCGAGCTAGCTCGAGCTCAATCCCCTACCTGCACCGACACAGCGGTGAGATACCAGGAAGAGAGAGCCAGTTTCAAAAGGACAAAGGTTTTATTGGGGCCTAGGGGCAGTTGGTGAGGTAATGGCTTGGCCTCAGCCGATTGGCTGGGGAAGGGTCCGAGTCCTGTTAGGCAGGTGAGCGGGAGGTTGCTCAAGGGGAGGAAGTGTGGTCAAGGTGAAGGACACAGAACAAGATGGAGTCGGCCGGCGTAGGCCCGCCCTTTCAAGAACATCTTTATTTCTCCTTCATTTTTCAAGGATAATTTCACAAGGTATAGAATTCAAGGCTGGTAACACTTTTTCACTCACAATTTAAATATTTTACTCCACTCTATTTTTGCTTGGATGGTTTCTGAGGAGAAGTGGAGAATAATTCTTTTTTTTTTTTTTTTCCTTATAGGTAAGAATTTTTTTCCTATTTTTTTCAGTGTTCTTTTCTTTATCTTTGATTTTTTTGTAATTTGAAAATTATATTCCTGATGAGTTTTTTTGGGTAATGGTGGGGGTTTTGGGGTCTGGAGCCAACGACAAAGAAAGAATTCTTTTTTTTTTTTTTAATTTTTTTTTTCAACGTTTATTTATTTTTGGGACAGAGAGAGACAGAGCATGAACGGGGGAGGGGCAGAGAGAGGGAGACACAGAATCGGAAACAGGCTCCAGGCTCTGAGCCATCAGCCCAGAGCCTGATGTGGGGCTTGAACTCACGGACCCCAAGATCATGACCTGGCTGAAGTCGGACGCTTAACCGACTGCGCCACCCAGGCGCCCCGAAAGAAAGAATTCTTGAAGACATATTTAGTGCAAAAAGATGATTTTATTGAAGAATGGAGACAGGACCTGTGGGCAGGAAGAGCTGCCCAGGGACCATGGGGAGAGACTGGTTATATATTATGGGGTTGGGGAAGGTAAAGTCCAGGGGAATTTTCTAGTCAGATTTTCACATGCTAAAGAAGACTCACAGGATACTGGAGGCTTAGCAATTGTCAAACTAAGGTGGTTTTCCCTCTAGCAAAGCATTAACATTAAGACAGTAAGGAGTTCCTGTAGAAACCTTTTACTTTGCCTGCCTCAAGTATTTGTCAATGGGCTGCAGATTATAAGTAAATTTAGTTTTATCTGCCATTTCCTTCTGACTTTGTTTCCCACACTACTATAGAGGGGTGATGGAGACGTAGGTCCTGCAGGACTCTGAGCTCTATCAGTTAACCATTGGTTTTTCCCCTTTCCTTTGTTTTTGGGCAGGCAGGAGTGCCTGAGGAATATCACACATATCCCACCTGGGAGTTGGGGGAGAGGGGTTGTGTTTGTGGCCTGTCGGCTTGCCTCATGCTCTCTCATCAATTCCTACGTGGAGATTTTGGCATTTATCATGTTTGGTGTTCTCTGAACTTTCTGGATATAGGGTTTGGTGCCTGACATTAATTTGGAGAAATCTTCAGTCATTATTGTTTCAAATATTTCTTCTGTTCCTTTTTCTCCTTTCCTTCTGTTATTCCCATTATGTATATGTTACACATTTTGTAGTTGTTCTACAGTCCTTATGTTTTCTGTTCTGTGTTATGCCCAGAATCGTGATCCCCAAAGACCACCAGGGAGCCGAGTCCCATGCAAAAGCAAAGAGCCTTTATTCGAGCTAGCTCGAGCTCAATCCCCTACCTGCACCGATGCAGCGGTGAGATACCGGGGAGAGAGTTTCAAAAGGACAAAGGTTTTATTGGGGCCTAGGGGCAGTTGGTGAGGTAATGGCTGTGGCCTCAGCAGATTCGCTGGGGAAGGGTCAGAGTCTGGTTACTCAGGTCGCGGGTCGTGTTTTGAAAGGGAAGTTTGAACGGGTGAGCAGGAGGTTACTCAAGGGGAGGAGGCGTGGTCAAGGTGAAGGACACAGAACAAGACAGAGTCGCCAGCGTAGGCCCGCCCTTTCATTCTTAGTTTTTAGTCTTTTCAGTCTTTGTTTTTCAGGTTTAGAGCGTTCTATTGATACTGTTGGAGAAGTAAATGAAGTACGCCAAAAATGGCCAATGGGGCTAAAACAAACTCTAGCTTAGAGACCCGTCCTCTGTCTTCTTCTTCCTTTGTTTGCTGTGTGCCCGAAAACCCCCACAGATATGGAGGCTGTCAGCTATAAATTACCCTCCCCACTTGCATTCTGGGCTCAGACCTTTGGAGAAACAGTCTCCTCTGAGCCCACTGGTGTTAAATAAGTCTCCAATCCACCAAGATCTCCAAGTGCCGCTTGGTTTTTCCGCCAGTGTTTGAGCCTGGTTCCATAACAATACCAGGCAATTTTTCCTCACCTGTGTCCAATCTACTGAAAAGTCCCATCAAAGGCAAGCTTCATTTCTGTTACAAGGTTTTTATTTTTTTTATTAGAAACTTTTTTTTAATGTTTTTATTCATTTTTGAGAGAGAGAGAGACAATGCGTGGGCAGGGTAGGGGCAGAGAGAGAGGGAGACACAGAATCTGAAGCAGGCTCCAGGCTCTGAGCTGTCAGCACCAGACTTGGGGCTTGAACTCAAGAGCCGTGAGATCATGACCTGAGCCGAAGTCAGAAGCTTAACTGACTGAGCTACCCAGGTGCCCCAAAACCAATATCACACTATATGTTAACTAAT
This sequence comes from Prionailurus viverrinus, assembly GCF_022837055.1. Lineage (NCBI taxonomy): Eukaryota > Metazoa > Chordata > Mammalia > Carnivora > Felidae > Prionailurus > Prionailurus viverrinus. The sequence goes on from NC_062564.1 coordinate 92,659,528, forward strand.
TAGAATTGAAGTAAAATTTCGAAAAAAAAAGAAAAAGAATGGAAAATTTACAATTTAAATAAATAAATAAATAAATAAATAAATAAATAAATAAAATGACCATATTTCTGTATGAAAAAAGTTTTGGAAACAGTGTGGTAATTAGTTGCACAGTGATATGAATGTAATTAGTGCTGCTGAATTATACACTTAAAAATGGTTAATAGAAATCACAAATTTTGTGTCAAGTATATGTTTTACCACGATAAAAAAATGATCATGTTAAAAAAATAAAATAAAATTTTTTTCTCTTCTTCTCCTGCTGGAAGCCCTGGGAGAATTTTCTCCAACATTTACCACGAGAATCTGGCTAAGCTATTGGAGGTAAATCTCACAATCTTGTGGAACATGTTTATGAATGTATCCCCCCTGTAGTTTTTAATTCTCAGAATTGTCTGCCCTGAGCCTCCAGTAATTCACCAATACAGTTCAGTTTTTCTTACCTGGCACTGGTTTCTTAAGGAACTTTCTGCTTGTGAGTCCCTGCTCTAGTAAACTAATAGTTCTGTATTTGCCTGTTTGTTTCTCTAATTGGGGGGTCAGCAGTTTGTCCTGTGTTCTCCCCTTTCTTGTGGATCCAACAAGAGTTGTTTGTTCAGCATTTCACTTGTTAGGATTGACTGGTGACTTTCAAGCTCCCTAAATAGGGAACTAAAAACTGGAACCTTCTTGTACTGTGTGTGTCAGTTTTTAATATGAAGTTAATGGTAGTAAAATAGTATATTCTTTTTATTTTTAAACTTTTTATGTATTACTAGAACCGTTGATTCATACAAATTATGTTCACACTGAAAGGGCGGACCTACGCCGGCCGACTCCATCTTGTTCTGTGTCCTCCACCTTGACCACGCCTCCTCCCCTTGAGTAACCTCCTGCTCAGCTGTTCAAACTTCCCGATCAAAACACCTGCGACCTGCGTAACAGGACTCCGACCCTTCCCCAGCCAATCAGCCGAGGCCACAACCCTTCCCCAGCGAATCTGCTGAGGCCACAGCCATTACCTCACCAACTGCCCCTAGCCCCCAATAAAACCTTTGTGCTTTTGAAACTCGCTCTCTCTCTGGTATCTCACCGCTGCATCGGTGCAGGTAGCGGATTGAGCTCGAGCTAGCTCGAATAAAGGCTCTTTTGCTTTTGCATCAGACTCGGCTCCCTGGTGGTCTTTGGGGATCACGAATTCTGGGCATAACAACACGTATGTATCTATATCTTTATGAATATATGTGTATCTTATTTTAACAGTTGTGCAACCACTCCCCAAACCATATGTATAATTGTGTTAGGGCTAGTTTTTAAATAGAAGAACCTAGTTTACCTTTGAAGTAAAGTGTCATTTTCCCATATATCAATGATATATGTTTTTGTTTCATTGGTCACCTTTCAGTGATAGCACAGTCTTAGTAATTATGGCTTTATGAAAATGAAAATACCTGATTACTTAAAGACCAAGACTTTGTCCCTACTATACTAGTTTTTTCTAAGACTGCTTAGGACAAAAAAAAAAAAAAAGACTCAAGACAATCCGTAGAGTCCTACAAGAAGGAAATAGCTTGTGTAACATGTATAGTTTCCAAAAGTAATGAACAAGTAAGTGTCTCCAAGAGAGTAGAACCTGATATCCTAGAGAACAATAAACAAGGAAGTTACATTTGGTCAGGAATGTGGGTATAATAAAGGAACTTTCCCCACAGTAAGTTAAAGTCAGTAAATTTGAGAAAAGAGTGCCTTTTAGGCCCTGCCAGCAGCATTGTTTGATTCTTACTGGCAGCTGTGCACCCTGTGTTTTCTCTCCCCTTTCCAAAATGTAAGTTTTCTACTCTGGTTATATTGTCATTGTACACAGGACTGATAGTTTGTCCTTTATATCATACTTTGCAAGACCACAACAACTGGGTCCAGCCATAATGGAGAGAACTACCCAATATCCAGAGATCTTGAATGGTCTTTCAACTATCTATGGTAACTGGATAAAACTTTGGATTGTCATCCTTGGGGAAAGAGTGAGTATATACCCCCTGTGGGAAGAGGGTGCACATAGATATTTATCAACAGAAAGGTGGTTTATGCAGAATTTGTAGCTGCTCAACACTGCACTTGTTCCCCACTTTTTTTTTTTTTTTTTGAGGAGGGTGGGAAGGGAGACAGGAAAGAAATAATCCCTAACAGGGTCCATGCTGTCAGTGCAGAGCCTGATGAGGAGCTTGATCTCATGAACAATGACCATGACCAGAGCTGAAATCCAGAGTCAGATGCTTAACCAACTGGGCCACCCAGGGGCTCCTGTTATCCATTTCTTGATCCCAGAGGTAAAGGTTGCTAATCTCTCTTGTTCTTTTATGTGTATGTACGCTCCTCTCAGCTCTATTTGCTTCTTGTCTATTTAGAATGGGGAGCACTGCCAGAGAGGCCTTGGGTGGCATAAGGCGAGGATGGCAGAAATTCTTCTGGCCATTTGGAGGAAGATCGCTCTGTGAATCTGTTTACTTTTTTGAGCAAAAACAAAAACAAAAACAAAAACAAAAACTGAGCTTCTAATACATTTTTGCTATGTCTTAGTTAAGGCACCTTTGACAAAGTACCATAGATAGGTTCACTGATAAATAGAAACTTATTACCCATAGTTCTGGAGGCTGGGAGTCTCAGATCAGAATGTCACCATGATTAAGTCCAGAGAGGTCACTGACTTCTCTTTGTATCCTCATGTGACAGAAAATGAACAAGCTAGTTTTCTGCCCGCTTTCCATGAGAGGAATAATCTCGCTTATGAGGAGGGCTTCACTTCATTACCTAATTAGTTCTCAGAGGTCCCACCACCACATACTATCACATTAAGGGTTAAAATTTCAACATAGGAATTTTAGGGTAACATACACTTTCAGTATGCAATATGCTATTTATTTTGACCTCCATTTGTTGCAGCAGTTAGTTGATCTTGTCTAATAAAAAGAAGATTACTAAAAGAGCACAAAAAACATATATTAACAAATTCATCCAGAATGAAACCTGTTCAACTTCTAGCCCCTTATTGCCATTTTCAATCAATTCTATAATCATTCTTCTATAACTATGTAGCCTTAATGTAATGTTTAACTTGCCCAAATTATTATTTTTTATGGTGACAATAGTAAAAGACTTTGATGGCTAAATTCAACACATACAGTGGTAAGACTGGCTTCTGCCATGTCTGGCTGAAGTATGTTGTTATGTCATTAGGAAATCTGTCTTTTATTCCTCTTGGCTTGGATTTCCTCTGTGTTGGCTTCATTGGGATAAAGATGGCAAACGGCTGACTCAGGCTACAACTCAGGCTTTAAACCTACACATTCTGGTGAGTAGTATGCTGCTTCTCCAACCTCTCTTTCTCTCTCTCTCTCTTTTTTTTTTTTTAATTAATTATTTTTTTAAAAGTAGGTTCTATGCCCAATATGGGACTTGAACTCATGACTCTGAGGACAAGAGTCTCATGCTCTACTGACAGAGCCAGCCAGGCACTCCTCTAATATCTATTTTTGAGAGCACTATAATTGGTCTACTTTGCATTATATGCTCATATCTAAAGCAATCAGTTTGCCGTAAAATAATTTTGATGCCACATGCCTAACCTTGCAGTATGGACACATCAGAACTGCAAAGAATGAATCCCGTTTATGAAATAGAGGTTCATCTAAAAGATAAAGGGGAAAAGTAATGAGAAAATACACACACACACACACACACACACACACACAAACCCAAAACACAGATTTCCACTGTTGAGGACCTATCTGAATTTCAGCTGTAGTTATAGATGCTGAAAATAAGTTAGTTTCACAGTTCTCCCATAGTGTCATGAATTAAAAAATGTATACATGGTTGGGGCGCCTGGGTGGCTCAGTCCGTTAAGCATCCGACTTTGGCTCAGGTCATGATCTCACGGTTCGTGGGTTCGAGCCCCGCGTCGGGCTCTGTGCTGACAGCTCGGGGCCTGGAGCCTGTTTTGGATTCTGTGTCTCCCTCTTTCTCTGACCCTCCCCTGTTCATGCGCTCTCTCTGTCTGCCTCAAAAATAAATAAATGTTAAAAAAAATGTATACATGGAATCATAATCACCTCCCCATTTCTCTGTTCATCCTCCTTCAAAATGAAATGAGAATATTTCAGCATCATGATTTTATTTTTCTTTTGTAGACATCTTTCAGGCACCAATATGGGATTGAATTTGGCCTGATACGGCATTCTATCTCCTAGTACCATCATCCAAATGTCATATGAAAAATAGAATTGACTTTGTATATGGTATACTTTGTTTTTCCTGTATATAATTAATGATGTTCCGACATCATCTGCTGAGTTAGATACAGAAGAGTTTTCCTACTGATTTGTAAAGGCATTGCTACCAGACAGATGCTCCAATGGGAGGCTATGAATCATGGCTTTCTAATCTGTTTATTGTTTGTCTACCACTGTCCCATCATCACACAGCTGGTATCCCTAAGCGTCTTAATATTTGACAGGATGAAGTGCTCCTCCTATTGCTACAGCTTTAAATTTGTCTCTGCTATGCATTGCCCTTCATTATTCCACATGGGTTTGTAGTTTACTTGTCAGCTTTGCAAATCATTTTTGGGATTTGGATCAGAAGCACATCCAATTTGTAGATTAATTTGCAGAACATTGACATTCTTATGACATTTAGTCTCTCCAACGATGGGTACATTATCCATTTCCTGTTTTGCATATTAGTGTGCATTTTTAGTAGTGATAGTTGTAGTAGTAGTAATGATAACAACAACCAGTTGCATGGTGGACACTATGTGGCAGACGTTGTTCTCAATGCTCTGTCTGTGTATCAACTCCTATATTGCTACTGGTGGGAAATATTATCTACGTTACACTAATGATGAAACTGAGGTACAGGGAACTTAATGACATGTGCTGTTATTTAAGAGGAAGAGCTGATATTTGAACCCATGCAGTGTGTCTCTTCATTAAGATCGGATAATGCCTCCCTAAGAACGTGGATCTCCTTCTTAGTGATTCTACCATTGGTTTAGTACCTTAGATTTTCTCATTAAATAATAATACTTTATGTGCATAACTACAATAAAAGTATTGTTACATCCCCACCCTTAAACTAGTTGTGTTTACTTGCTTTCGTATTACCTTAGCTAAGACTTCCAGGAAAACGAGCATGACCAAGGGTGATAGTCTTGCACTTGATTTAAAATAGACTACCTTTAAGTATTAATATTTAGCAAGATGTTTGCTGCTTTAATAGTTAACATTATCAAGTTATTTCTCTTCTGTTTCTTCCATTTTTTCACTATAAATGGGTGCTTAACTTTTAAAAATGTATTTTCTGCTTCTATTTTTTACTGTTAAAACTTGGGCTTTCCTGAGATGCATCCCATGCTCTCAGAAGAGATTGCAGAGTCAAAGAAGCATGCTTCCGTGCTGACTTTCTATGGGCCTTGGGAGGGTTACTTAAGTTCCCGAACAGTAACAATCTTAGATGCTGGCCAGAGGGAAACTTGCTCTGGGCCCTGCCCTTTGGGAGGTCCTATGCACCACAATCACACACACAAAATGAATTTATTAAATAATACTTGAATGCCTTTTATTGTTTTTTAGGTAAACATTTAACAACAGCCTGTCAAAAATGTCTGTGTATGTATGCATATACCTACCTGTATGTATACCTATAAATTTCATTGATATAAAGGGTATATAATGTAGTGCTGATAAATAATAAAATAATCAACACTATTTATTGTAAATTATACATAGCTAATTGTTTTTCACAGAATGTTTACATTTATTTATTTATTTATTTATTTATTTATGCTTCACTCCATATGTATAATCAACTTTTCATTCTATTGACTAGCAAGTGTAGTCCTGACGTGTATATTGGTTGATATTTTTCACTTACGTCAAACAGACAAAGTGAAATAATGAAGACCTGTATTAGAAGTCCATTTGTGCATCAGTGATGCAAGCAACTTCTTTGCTGAATTGGATAGTCAGTTTAGAACTAGAGAATAACGTTTTTCAATTTTTTATTCTACTCACAATGCAATGGCTATGCACAAAACACGTTCAGGTTTGATGTGTATGATTAACATGTTCTCTTTCACTTTCTTATGCTTAGACAGTCAACAAAATAATAAACATCTGATTATAGTGTTTGCCTTTTGCTTTGGGTTGTGTAATTGCCCCCAACATGGCAGACTTCATCTCCATGTGGAGGAGGCATGCAGTGGTGCACCAGTATAAACTGCCTCTGCACACAGATAAAACAGATATAAAGTCCTTTTCAGCACAGAACATAGTAAAATGTATTATGGGGCGCCTACGTGTTAAGTGTTAGACCTTGGTTCAGGTCATGATCTCGCGTTTATGAGTTTGAGCCCCACAGAGGGCTCTGTCCTGACAGCTCGGATTCTGTGTCTCCCTCTCTCTTTGCTTCTCTCTCTCTCTCTCAAAAATAAACATTAAAAATGTATTAAAATAGTGATCCATTTTGAATATTTATTTTCTTAACTTTTAATATAATGTTAAAGTGTATGTTTACAAAATTTAATTCTCAGTAGTGTCTGTATTTATTTTAATTTTTTTAATGTTTATTTATTTTTGAGACAGAGAAAGACAGAGCATGAACGAGGGAGGGTCAGAGAGAGGGAGACAGAATCTGAAGCAGGCTCCAGGCTCTGAGCTGTCAGCACAGAGCCCGACGTGGGGCTCGAACTCACGGACCATGAGATCATGACCTGAGCCGAAGTCGGACGCTCAACCGACTGAGCCACCCAGGCTCCCCGTGTATTTATTTATTTTAAAGTTTATTTATTTATTTTTGAGAGACAGAGAGAAGAGAGAGAGAGAGAGAGAGAGAGAGAGAGAGAGAGAGAGAGAAGGGCAGAGAGAGAGGGAGAGAGAGTATCCCAAGCAGGATCCACACTGTCAGCACTGAGCCTAACACAGGTCTTGAACTTACAAACAGTAAGATCATGATCTGAGCCAAAATCAAGGGTTAGAGGCTTAGTTGAGCCACCCAGCTACTCCAATAATGTCTGTGTTTAAAAATTGGCTTGTAAAGTTCCTGAAGATGCAAGTTTGAGCCTTCACTGAGCCTTCGTGAACAGACTCCAGCGCACTAGCACATCTGCATGCAAATTCAGCGCACTAGCACATCTGCATGCAAATTCAGCACCTATTGCAGATATATTGCTTCCCATAACACTAAACATATACTTTCCCATATGTTTCCGGCTCCAGAAAAACACTGTCTATGCCTCTTGTGCTGTACTTTAAAGCAAAAAATGTGACTAAATTCATTGATATGAGATGGACTTTGGAGCACAAGGAAGATTTGGACAGAAGTGCTAAGGAAAGCTTATTAATAACTAGCCAAATCCTTCTTTAAGACACGGCCAGAGCAATAGGTTTTGCATGATGAAGTATCAAGTTCAATACTGCAAAACTTCCTTCACTTTGTATTCCAATTCATGATCCTGGTGTTACACATTCATTAATCTGGTACTTGCAGATTGTATAAAGTTGTATAAAGCAGGAGAGAAATATTATACAGCTCTGTTTGATTTATACTTTTTTCTTTTCTTTTTTCTTTTCCTTTCCTTTCTTTTCTTTTCTTTTCTTTTCTTTTCTTTTCTTTTCCTCTTCTCTTCTTTCTCTTCTCTTCTCTTCTCTTCTCTTCTCTTCTCTTCTCTTCTCTTTTCTTTTATTGAAAAAGAAGCCTCAAGTGAGCAAAGGTGGAGAGAGAGAGAGAGAGGATCCCCCAAGGGGCAGAGAGAGACACTGAGAAGCAGGGCTCATCTGAAACAGAGCTCGAGTTCACCGGAAGTGGGGCATGAGCTCACCCCTTGAATGACTTGAACTCACGAACCTGTGAGATCATGACCTGAGCCGAAGTCAGATGCTTAACTGACTCAGCGACCAAGAGAGAGACAGAGAGAGAGAGAGAGAGAGAGAATCCCAATGCAGAGCCCGATGTGGGGCTTGAACCCATGAAGCTGTGAAATCATGACCTGAGCAGAAACCAAGAGTCTGAAGCTTAACCAACCGAACCACCCAGGCAACCTTAGGCTGATTTTAATTGTAGATCTTGATAAAATTAAATATGCTGTTATAACTACTGTCTGATATAGAAACAGAACTTTACCATCATTTCAGAAGTGTTCCACATTATGCTTATCTTTGGCAGTCAGTAACAACTCAGAAGTGTAATCTTTACCTGACTTCTTCCCCCATGCATTAGTATATTGGGAGCAATGACTCTTGCTATAGGCTCTTCTATGTTTAAGTGGTTCTGGACAAAGCCTAAGCCCTAGAAGAATAGAAGTTGCCTTGTTTTTGTTGGTGGTGCTTGTTTTAGTTAAACGTCTTATGTTGAGTGTATATGTTTATGTTGCAAATAAATCATTTGAATGGGTCAGGCAAGAACTTGATAATTTGAATATTGGCTTCCTTTCTGGTAGGCTTGATTGGCCTAATAACCAAATTACTGTGACTAGTTAACCAGCTAGGTTATTCAGGGGAGTCAAATTAATACAAGAGAAGCGTGTCACTTTTAAAGGTACTTGATACTTGTAAAATATGCACCTTCGTAAACTCTTCTGATGAAATTAGTTCTAAAGAGGACAGTCTGTCAATCCCTACATACTCTCAGTTGCTGCAGAATATCACATGCTTTTGATGTTATGTGGGAATCCTGTTTGTGCCACTAAATTTAACTTTTTTCTGCCTGTCTTGCAGACTGATAGAGTATTTTAGTTGTTTGAGCTGGTGGCTCTTAACACTTTCAGAACCGTGCGTGGCATATAACCTTATAAGCTTCTTTGCAAAGTGTGTTTAAACGAAACCTAAAAAGCTGATAACAGCTGCTTCAAAGTAGTATTTATTTCAGAATCAGCCTTGTACACAGGAGAATAACTGAACCATGGATCACAGTTTAGCCTTTTTATAATTGCAGAACTATATATGCACTGTTGTATTACAATAATTTTTAAGTGTCATCTTGAGTTGGAAATGTGTATTTTATTTAAAAAAATTTTAACATTTATTCATTTTTGAGAGTGAGAGAGACAGAGGATGAGCAGGGGAGGGGCAGAGAGAGGGGGAGACACAGAATTCGAAGCAGGTTCCAGGCTCTGAGCTATCAGCACCTTGAACTCACAGACTGTGAGATCATGACCTGAGCTGAAGTCAGCCGCTTAACTGACTGAGCCACCCAGTCGCCCCAAGAAATGTGTATTTTAAGTACTAGTGTAAAGGTAAATGAAAAACACTTTTTAAATGTAAAACAAAAATCATATTATTTGCATTTTTTTAATTCTTGGAATGCCCTGCTCAGATTTTTCTGTGAGATTTGAGATACGTTGGAAATAATTCCTTTTTTTTAATTTTATTATTTTCTGGAAGAGTTTATATAAAATGGATACTGTTTCTTTTTCAAATACTTGAAATAATTTACCAGTGGAAACTTTTACATATGCAGTTTGATTTGTGAAAAGTTTTTAGAAATGGATTCCATGTTTTATTTATTTTTTTAAGTTTATTTTGAGAGAGAGAGAGCAAATGTGCATGGAAGCAAAGGAGGGACAGAGAGAAAGGGCAAGAATCCCAAGCAGGCTCTGTCCTGTCAGTGCACAGTTAGACTTAGGCCATGAACCCATGAACCGTGAGATCATGATGAGCCAAGATCAAGAGTCAGACGCTAAACCCACTGAGCCACCCAGGGGCCCGGATTCCATGTTTTAGTCATGTCAGAATATTTAATTTTTTTTCTAAGTTGGGTTTTGAAAGGCATGTGACCATTTTATGTATATTTTCAGATTTTAGTGTAAACTTGTTCACAATATTCTCTTTTCAATGTTAGCAGGATCTATAGCGTGCTCTCATTTTTAATTCATGGTTTTGGTAATTTTTTCTATTTTCTGGATTAGTTCTAAGGGAATTATTAAAAATTTACATTCTTAAATAAAACATCTTTCAGCTTGGTTGATTTTTCTCTATTGTACAGTTATTTATTTTCTGTTTCATTGATTCTGCTCTTATGTTTATTAATTCCTCCTTTCTAATTTCGTTGGTAAGATTTATTGCTCTTTTCTATCACCATGAAACAAAAACATTGATCATTTATTCTCAACTTTTATTCCTTTATAATGTACGTGCTTTAGGCTCTAGGTATTCAGTTAAGCACTGCATCTCTCAAAATTTGAAATGTGTCTTAAATTAGCCTTCTGTTGAAAACACTTTTTAATATCTATAGTGGTTTCTTATTTGATCTCTCTGACATTTAGAAATGTTATCCTTGATTTCCAAATAGTTGGAGAGTTTCTAGTTAGTATTTGTTATTGGTTTCTGGTTCAATTTCACTGTGGTCAGAAAATATACTCAAAAGGCTTTTAACCTTTAAAACCTGTTGAGCTTTGATATATAATGAAGAAAGTCATAAGTTTTGGGAATTGTTCTATGTGCACTTGAAAAGAATAAAGTTTGTCATTGTAGCTTTCAGCTTCTATTTATGCCATTGTTATTTGTCACATGTCAATATTTTGAATGTAATTTATTTCTCCTTTGATTATCATCAATTACTGACTTAAAAATTTTAAAGCTATATTATAGGTGTGACATATAACACACCTATCAGAATGGCTAAAATGAAAAACTCAGGAAACAGCAGATATTGTCAGGATGCAGAGAAAAGGTAACAATTTTTCACTGTTGGTGGGAATGCAAACTGACTCAGCCACTCTGGAAAACAGTCACTCTGGAAATGGAGATTCCTTTAAAAATTAAAAATAGAACTACGCTAGGATTCAGCAATTGCACTACTGGATATTTATACAAAATATGCAAAAATGCTGACTCAAAGGGGCGCATGTACCCCAGTGTTTATAATAATGCTCTCAACAATAGCCAAAGTGTGGAAAGAATCCAAATATCCATCGACAGATGAATGGATAATGAAGATGTGGACTGGAATATTACTCAGCAATCAGAAAGAATGAAATCTTTCCATTTGCAACAATGTGGATGGAACTAGAATATATTATGCCAAGTGAAATAAGTTAGAGAAAGACAAATGTCATAGGATTTCACTCATACATGGAATTTAAGAAACACAACAGATGAGCACAGAACAAAGGAAACAAAAATAAGATAAAAACAGAGAGGGAGACAAACCACGAGACTCTTAAATACAGAGAACAAACTGAGGGTTGCTGGAGGGGAGGGGAGTGGGGGGATGGGCTAAATGAGTGATGGGCATTAAGGAGGGCACTTGTTGGGATGAGCACTGGGTGTTAATGTAAGTGATGAATCACTGGGTTCTACTCCTGAAACCAATACTACACTGTATGTTACCTAAGTCGAATTTAAATAAATAAATAAACAGATAAACCTATATTATCGGGTTCTTATGGTTTTAGAATTATATCTTCTGGTAGGCTGACCATATTATCATTATGATATGATCCTCTTTGCATTTAATAATGATTTTAATTCTAAAGTTTTCATTCTTTAAAAATGTTTATTTATTTTGAGAGAGAGAGAGAGAGAGAGATTAGCATGAGTGGGGGAGGGGCAGAGGAAGGAGAGAGAAAATCCCAAGTAGGCTCTGCACTGTCAAGTGAAGAGCCCAATGTGGTGTTCAAACTCACAAATTGTGAGTTTATGACCTGAGCCCAAAACAACAGTCAGATGCTTAACTGACTGAGCCATCCAGGTGCCCCCGTTTTTTGGTTTGTTTTTTGTTTATTTTGATACTGTACTAAAGTAGCTTCTTTTTGCGAGTGTGTGGTCTTATTTTTTTATACAATTTTATCTTCTTTGAGTTTCATCCTATTTCTGGTCCTTGATAATTTTTTTTCTTTCTTGTTTCTTTTTTTTTCTTTTTTTTCCTTTTTTTGTCTTTCTTTTTCTTTGTCTCTTTCTTTCTTTCTTTCTTTCTTTCTTTCTTTCTTTCTTTCTATTTGAATTGAAAACAAAGCAGGAAGCTAACAACCTGAAGTTGGCAAAAATTAGATCCAATATCCTAAAATTAATTTAGTATGTATAAACATCCTAGAGTCTAGGGCAGGAATTAGAGAACTGATAGCTCAAAAGCGTTCTCCATGTTAACGTAACTTCTGGCAAGAAAATTAAAGATACTGTTACAAAAACATGATAATGTTACAAACCCTATGTTTGTACTAAAATTGTCCTGGGATAAGCATCACTAAAATATTAAAAACCAGAAAACTGGTTTAGAAAATGTCTTGCTTTATTCTTATAGTTAAGTCATTCTATTTACAGGAAAATCACAATCAAAATCTAGACAACCATTTTTTTTTCTGCTGTAATTGAAGACTTTAAGAGATCACATCTCATGAGAGATCATATCTCATAATCTCTCAGCTATGTATTTTAAAAAGTTCTTACATTAAATTTTATCCAGGATATCTATTTGTCTGTGTTTGGATTAGGGGAGAGATTTTCAAATTAGCTTAGTGTACCACATTGATGGAAGCATTATTTACAGCTTCATTTCAGTATTTATTTGGCATGTACCATGTGGGTTTGCTGACCTGACAAGAGGTTAGTTTTATCCCAATTGTACAACACACTGTTGAAGTACGTGGAAAATATAATCTGCAGAAATAACTCCAGTAACTCAGTTAAGTCCACTGTATAATTTCATAATAGTTTCTGGGAAGTAGTGTTATACTGCTTGGGGTGGACCAAATAATGCCCAAACATTCTCCAAAGATGGTCACGTCCAAATCTCTAGAATTCCTGAATATATTATGTTACATACATAGGAAAGGGGAACTAAGATTGCAGATGGAATTAAGTTTGCTGATCAATTGATTTTAAGAAATGATTATGCTGATTATAGTGATGAATCCTATGGCATCACAAGGGTTGTTGAAATGTGAAAAAGGGAGGCACAAGAGTCAGAAAAGATGTGAGGGAGAAAGCAAGGTCAGAATGGTGTGAGGCAAGATCTCAAGCCACCAATGCTGACTTTGAAGATAGAAGTCCATGAGCCAAGGAAGGTAGGCAACCTCTAGAAGCTGGAAAAGGCAAGAAATGGATTTTCCCCCTAGGTCCTCCCTGAAGGAACATAGTCATGTCAACACTTTGATTTCTGTCCATTGAGACTCATCTTGGGTTTTAACCACCAGAACTATAAGATATTAAATGTTTCAAGATATTAAGTCATGGTAATATATTATAGTAGCAATAAGAAAATAATACACTGTCAATCCCCAAATTTAGTCTTTATTTAAGATATTTTAAATTTCAGAGAAGTTATATATTTTCATGACATTAAAAATTAAGGGTTATTTTTAAGGAATGGACGGTACCTTCCTAGAGAACTGACAATCTACGGTAATGGAACACTAACAGCTTTTAGAGGATGGTTGCTACAGCTTAAGGGTCTCCGGTTTGTACCTTGAAGGAAGACTAAAGAATCTTTCTACTTTGTATTCCTGAAGCTGAGCCATTTTAGATGTTAAAGAAGGATTAGATTTTTTTAATTAAGTTTTTTATTTTAATTCCAGTATAGTTAACATACAGTGTTCTATTAGTTTCAGGTGTACAATGCTCATCTGAGTACAATTACTCAGTGCTCATCATGATATGATACGTGTACTCTTTAATCCCCATCACCTATATCACCTATCCCCCCATCTGCATCACCTCTGGGAACCATCAGGGTGTTCTGTACAGAAGTCTGTTATTTGGTTTGCTCTCTTTCTCTTCCTGTCTTTGCTTATTTGTTTTATGTCTTAAATTACACATATGAGCCAAATCTTATGGTATTTGTCTTTCTTTAACTGACTTTTGCTTAGCATGATACTCTCTAGCCCCCCCACCCACCCCTTGTCATTGCAAATGGCAAGATTTCATTCCTTTTTATGGCTGAATAATATCCCATTATATATAAACCACCTCTTCTTCATCCATTCACCTATCAATGGACACTTGGGCTGCTTCCATAATTTTGCCATTGTAAATAATGCTGCAATAAATGTAAGGATGCATGCATCCCTTTGTATTAGTGTTTTTGTATTTGGGGGGTAAATACCCAGCAGTACAGTTGCTGGACCATACGATAGTTCTATTTTTAACTTTCTGAGGAACCTCCATACTGTTTTTCACAGTGGCTGTACCAGTTTGCATCCCACCAACAGAACACAGGGCTCCTATTTCTCCACATCCTCACCAACACTTGTTTCTTGTATTTTTGATTTGAGCCATTTTGATAGGTGTGAAGTTATATCTCACTGGAGTTTTGATTTGCATTTCCCTGTTGACTGATGTGGAACACCTTTTCATGTGTCAGCTGGCCATCTGGATGCCTTCTTTGGAGAAATGTCTGTTCATGACTTCTGTCCTTTTTATTTATTTATTTAAAAATTTTTTTTAATGTTTTATTTATTCTTGAGGGAGAGAGAGACAGAGCATGAGCGGGGACGGGGCACAGAGAGAGGGAGACACAGAATCCAAAGCAGGCTCCAGGCTCTGAGCTGTCAGCACAGAGACAGACGTGGGGCTCGAACTCACGGACTGTGAGATCATGACCTGAGCTGAAGTCGGATGCTCAACCCACTGAGCCACCCAGGCGCCCCAACTTCTGTCCTTTTTAAAATTGGATTATTTGTTTTTTGGGTGCTGAGTTTTATAGTTCTTTATATATTTGGTACCCTATATAAATACCCAAATATTTATATATTTGATACACTATATCAGAAATGAAATTTACAAATACCTTCTCCCATTCCAAAAATTGCTTTTTAGTTTTGTTGATTGTTTCCTTTTGCTGTGCTGAAGCTTTTTGTTTTGATGTAGTCCCAAGGGTTTATTTTTGTTTTTATTTCCTTTGATTGGATTTTTCTCACTGAAATTCTTAAACAGTATAATTAAGAGAAACTTCTCATATCATGACAGTGGTCTTATTTTTCATAAAGAATAAACATTTCTGTCTTTTTTGTTCCTTTTCATAGATAGTTTAGTGGGCATTTGGGAGAAATTGTTTAAAATTGTTTCCTTGTTATAATTTTAGCTATGAATCAAATATTTTACATAATATTCATTTGCATACTGAATGGCATGTTAGGTAGCATCCACATGTGCCTCAGACTGGTATAAACTGTCCAATGACAAAACTAGAGCAATTAGAAATGAACTTGATGTCTTTTATTCAAGAGATGATGATACACGGATTGGGGGAATGCAGTGCTTCACAAAAAGTGGAGCACCCTATTGGATGTATTATGGGCAAAAGTGAGTTTTACAGCATATTAAAAGAGGTGAGCAGAAACAGAGCACGATTGGCTAGGCGGTTGGGGAGTTCCTTACAAGGCTCGCAGGTCCAAGTTGAAGGGTAAGGTAAGCTAGCTAAAGCAGAGTTAAAGGATTATGATTGGTGTATGTTTGCTCTCCTTGACAGAAGTTTCCCATATATGTAGATTGGCTTAGATTTAGATTTGTGACCTGGCCCTGGCCAGTGGGGCAGCTTCCATTTTGTGAGTCCCGATATACAACTTTGTCAAAGCATATATTTTATCATAAGTCTGGTAAACTAATTTGCATCAGTATGCAATCAGAGTCAAGGCTTGTTTTAATTTAGCTTCTGAGTGAGATAAAATTAGTACATAAATTCTGACCTAAGAGTGTTTGCAAGTTGCATTCTCTCTTTTGAGATACAAAGACATTATTACATATTTATGTATCAAACAGTTTAAAATAATTCTGACATTTTTATGTCTCTCTACCTGGAAAAACCTACCGCTTACTCCTTCTGAAATTCTTGATTATTCTGTATGTCTCTCTCTTGCTTCATTTATTAAGTGCCTTATGAGCAACTTGGGCATGGTCCATCACCTCTACATATTTTTGTGGAGGACATCCATCAGTTACATTATTCCGATTAAATGCATTTTTGGAGATTGGGAAAGAAGAATGTTCTTTATTATTTCTAATGCTTCCCAGCTACATGTTTAAGTACAGAATGAGTTCCAGACCATGGCTGTAGATCACTTTTATTTTCTTTTTCAAAAAATGTAGAAAAACAGTTTTTGCTAATATAAATGTTCTATCTCTTTCTGCATGAAACGTGGTCTTTTAAGTTGAATATACCCAAATGAAATAAAATGCCCAAATGTTCTAGTTTGTATTGTTAATTGATTAGTAGCCCATTCAACTATTACTTTGATTATGTCAATGACTCATAAGCTTTGCCCTTTCTGCATTCACTGGCAGCATAGCTGATTTTTAAAGGGCTATTTCTGGCTTCATTGACATTTGTAGTGACTACAATTCCTTTCAGTCACTTGCTTCCTTCGATGATACTTTTATTGGCTCAATGAGGACCAATATCTTCAGTATTCATATTCCAGTATTCTGAACAAAGACATTGGAGCCATAGCCCACTTAACATGCTTAATTATGAGAATTCATATGGTAAATGATGCCATTAAGGTTTAAATTAAGTTTTCTATTCATGGATTCAGCAGGAGCTTCTTCTGAATTCAGAGTAAAGTACAAATCTTGCCCCCCTGCAAATATTTTCGAAAGAAACAAAAGATCAAAAGAAGAAAACAGCAGCTTGTTTGGCCCTACCATGATTTATGTGCGGAGCCAGACTCAAGTATCAGGAGCACCAATTATAGTTCATAGATTATTCAAAACAAAGTAAACATTATTTATTATTGCTTTCTAATTATGCATTTTTAAAATTTCTTTTATTGCTTGCTGATTATTTCACGGTCCTGCCACATAAAGTATACTCAGTCTAGTTCTCATAATAAAACTAATTAAAACGTATGGATTAAATTTTAATTTCCATCCTACTTCAACTGCAATAATCTGAAAAATCTTCATATTTCTCTTTAGAACAAAACATTAATCTCAGTACCAAACTCTAGTTAGTATATAAGGCTTCTAGCCCTTTAGGAAAATTTCTAATTATTACTTATTTTTTTCCATGACATTATTAGGAAAACCATTAGAATATTTCAGTACATTGCAATTTATGAAGATTTGTTATTAACTATGGCTGTATTCTCTGTAAAATGTAATCCTAGAATGTCAATCTGGCTCTGAAACAAATCTCTACAGATAAATGTATATATGTTGGAAGTAAAGGTATTTTTCTTTTTCAAATAGACCCTGCATGAACTCATAGAAAACATATTTCACGATGAAGGAAAATAAACTAAATTATCTTTATGTGCAGAGGCAAATGACATTGTATTTGTCAGATTTCTTAATTTCAAAAAATAAAAATTAAAAAATAAAAGTTTATTTTGAGAGAGAGAGAGAGAGAGCACAAGCTGGGGAGGGCAGAAAGAAGGAATCCAAAGTAGACCCTGTACCATCAGGGCAGAACTCAAGCCAGGGCTTGAACGCACAAACCATGAAAGCACCACCTGAGCTTATGTCCGACACTTAGCTAACTGAGCTACCCAGGCGTCCCTCAAAAAGCAAATTAACTCGGGTTGCCTTGAGTAAAACAGTAGTTTTAGGGAAGTGCTAGATCATAGAGGGAATACTGTAGAACTAGGCTTGGACAAGATCACTGTCAGCAGACAACCCAGAGAAAAATCACCTGATTAAAACATCACCACTAATTCTAGTTCTTTTAATCAATTAAAATTTTTTGTTTTAATGTTTATTTATTTTTTTAGAGAGAGAGAGGCAGAGCACAAAGGGTAGGTGCAGAGAGAGAGGGGCACACGGAATCGGAAGCAGTTTCCAGGCTCTGAGCATGCAGGTTCAAACTCATGATGTGTGAGATCATGACCTGAGCCGGAGTCGGATGCTTAGCCAACTGACCCACCCAGTCGCCCCCACTAATTCTAGTGTTCGCTGTTATTGTCGCTACTCTTGCCCCCGGACACTTAACTCCACCACAGTTGACACAATCTCTAATCCGACTCTGTGTCTTTGTGTAAAGTTCTCAGACTTTAAATTTCAGAGCCCCAACTAGAAGAATCGCAGTGGACCAACACCCCGTTCTCTACCTGCCAAGTTCATGGGAGAAGGAATGTCTCTGCCCTCCTTAGACCTGTATCTCTGGTCATCTCTCCGGTGAAATGGTGAATCAAA
The DNA here is from genome assembly GCF_022837055.1 of Prionailurus viverrinus. NCBI lineage: Eukaryota > Metazoa > Chordata > Mammalia > Carnivora > Felidae > Prionailurus > Prionailurus viverrinus. Next base: position 92,677,665 of record NC_062564.1, read on the forward strand.
AACATTGAAATTCTGCTTGTGGGGAGGATTTTCCTTCACTGTCATTTCGGGCCACCTGAATGTGGTGGTATTTCTTTGGCAGTTTATATCTCAGTAATACCAACTGGTGGCACCATCTATAAGCTGGGTTTGAGTTTGAGGACTCAGGGGGGCATAGCTGTGATTTGAGGAAGAAATGGCCATGCAGCAAGAATAAATGGAACTCAGAGAGTGAGCCCTCAGTTGTGCCCATAGAGCCCATGTGAATTCTGTTCCATATACACTACTTCACCTTGATGTTGGAATATTGCTAGTCACGCTCATGCTTATCTGTTATGGTAGGTGATCTAATGACACTGAACGATGATGGACAGCATAGATTGCATGGTCCTTGGTTGAGTCTTTATTGCACAAGGAAGGCACGCATTTGATAATTAAAACTATTTCTCATAGAGATGTGGTTTTGCTCTGACGACTGAGTTACATTATTATCATAATACCCCCTCCCATGTATGGTGTTGAATTTTGGTACACAGCTATCCACTGTGGAATTACTACTAGACAACCAAGGACTAAGCACACTCTACCTCCGTCACAGCCTGCACCACTGAAGAAGCTTCTTTTGTTCTAGGTTCCTCATACTTTTGAAATAATATAATCCATAAAATGCCAATTAAGACTGTTGAAGAAAAGTAATGCTGGTCAAAGCTTAAGCATAATTCTGGTGATAGAAAATCTAAAAACAGAGTCATTAATTATTAATTTGCTAGTTGATGTTGGCCAATTGACTTGTCCCTATATCCTTATCATTAAAGTAAGTTTTCTCACCATACTTCTGGCTCTAGCAGGATTTTGTTTAATCATTGAAATATATTGGGCAAATTCTATGACTTTTACCGTCACTTTTTTTTTTCTATTGACTCAGGTAATTAGAGAAAGTAGCAATTTGACGTAGATTTCAGGAGCACCTGGGTGGCTCAGTTGGTTAAGTGTTCAACTTCAGCTCAGGTCCTGATCTCACAGTTGTGAGTTCAAGCCCCACTGCCAGCTCTGTGCTGACAGCTTGGAGCCTGGACCTCCCTCTCTCTGCCCCGCTCCTGCTCGTGCTTTCTCTCTTTCTCTCTCTCTCAAAGAATAAATAAACATTAAAAAAATTTTGAATGTAGCTTTCATATTGATCAAGAAATTTCTGGATAAGACAAGTCTGAGTAAGAGAACAAATTGAACAAACTACTCTGAGCTTAAGTAGCTAGCTACCTTAAATCTGTGTTAAATAACATGGAGGTTTTAGGTACTATTGGATGATTTTAATATATGTGTATTCCCTTCAGTAAATTTTATAAATAAAAGCATATTATCTTCCAAAATATGTTCTCTTAATTTACTTCCCTTTTGCATTGCTCCTATTATCTTTTGGAACTAGTCTAGATTTGTGTTGGTATTATGGACCTTTACCAACTACTCAAGCATAAAAGACCTCCAATTTAAAGGGCTAAGTTTAAGGAGGATGTCCATGGGATTTGATCGACAGATCAGTAGAGAGCAGTTGGAGAGTTTTTTGTAACCATGTATCAGAATGACTGTTCTTCTCTATTGGGTAAATTAAGTCTATTATGGAGGCTTGAGAGAAGAGACATATCCTGCTGAGCTGGAAAGGGTAAATGAAGAGGAAATTAAGAGTTTGACTCTTTACAAGTGAAATTAGTGGTTTACAGTGTGCAATTGGTCAAACATAAAGATAAAAATACTTGTTGTTTGGGTAACACAAATAGATACTAGTTATTAGAATCAGTCCAACATTAATTTTCTCTTAAGGACAAAGAAGAGCCGTTTTAAATGTCAAATGAAAATTTAAAGCTAATTAGAGAATACCACTGAGAAATTTAAAAAATATAAATAAAAGAGAAAAGGATTTTCTGAGTGCCCCAATATAAATGAAAGTTCTTGAACAAAACTAAAATGTAATCAGATAAATGAAGTACAAAATGCATCATGTAATGAAATATTGAGACATGTATCTGACGTATTTCTGAGATGTGATTACTTCCGTTTTATGTTATATAGCCAAATCAATTATTTAAAAAAAAATTTTAATGTTTATTTTTTGAGAGAGAGAGAGAGACAGAGTGTGAGCCAGGGAGAGTCAGAGAGAGAAGGAGACAGAGAATCCAAAGCAGGCTTCAGACTCTGAGCCGTCAGCACAGAGCCTGACGCAGGGATTGACCCCCACAAACCATGGGATCATGACCTGAGCCAAAGCTGGATGCTCAGCTCAACCAACTGAGCCACTCAGGCGCCCCTCAATTATTTTTCTCAGATAAACAATAACACTAATTCTATCATCATGACAAACTATAGGCACCTAACTTTAGGTATTTAAGCTTCAAATTAACATCATAATAAATGTATCCGTTTGAATATTTTTGGAAAAAAGCGAAAGGTAATACTTTTGTCTAATAAATTAAGAAAAATACATTATAGATTATTAATGTAATGTCAAAGTTACTTTTCTGCATGACAGTATCCCCAGCTTATTAAAATATGTGTTTTTTTGAAATACGTATTTTAAATGTAAAGTCTAGTATTATGCTTCTAATCTCTCCATTCCTTGCTTAACACAAATCCTCAGCAGAGTGAAAATTCATATAATAAGTCATAAGTTAACAGCAACCTTAATAGCAAAAACACAGCAGCAGAAAGCACTTACTGGACTTCTTACTATGTTCCATCACTGTGTAAGTGCTTTATAGGAACATTCTCTTCACTTCTCACAACAACCCCACCGAATAATTTCTATTGAAACCAAGACTCAGAGAAATGCAGTGAACTGTGAACTATCCAAGGTCACACAACTACTGTCAGTCCAAGGACTCTGGAGTCATTTTCATTTTATTTATTTAATTAATTAATTAATTAATTTTTAAAAATGTTTTAATATTATTTTGAGAGTGAGAGAGACACAGCACAAGTGTGGGAGGTGCAGAGAGAGACGGAAATATAGAATCTGAAGAGGGCTCCAGGCTCTAAGTTGTCAACACAGAGCCCGACATGGGGCTTGGACTCACGAACCACAAGGCCATGACTTGAGCTGAAGTTGGCCATTTCACTGACTGAATACCCAGGTTCCCCGAGTCATTGTTCATTTTAAATCACAATTGAACTTTTACCCTCTGTTTTGTGTTCTACTTCTGCATAGCAAACCATCCATAAATTAGGCTGTTCTAAGCAACAACATGATGCATTATTTCTCTTGATATTATGGATTCACTGGTGCTATAGACAGAATATTTTCATCCCCTCAAATTTATGTGTTCAAACTAAAACACCAATGGGATGACTTTAAGAGAGGTGGGGTTTGGGGGAGGTATTTTGTCAGGAGGATGAAACCCTCATGACTAAGATTAGTGCTCTTATAAATAGAAATAACCCTAGAGATCTCCCTTTCCCCTTTCATGCTGTGAGAACTCAGACAGGAGGTGTACTTCTGTGCACCAGGAAGCAGGCCTTCACCAGAACTCAAACCTGCCAGTGCCTTCATCTTTGACTTCCTGGCCTCCAAAGGCCAGAGAAAGAAAGTGACAAAGAAATTTCTGTTGTTTATAAACCACTCATTCTATGGTGTTCTACTGTTGCAGCCTGAACAGACTAAGACAATGGACTCTATTGAGAACATCCTGTCCTTCACATGGTGCCAGCTGGAACTATAATCACCTGGAGGCTCAACTGGACTGGAACATCTAAGATGGCTTACTCAACATGGCTGCTAGTGGGTGCTGGCTATTTTCTGAACACTTGGCTGACACTGTCAATGGGAGCATCTTAGCTGTGACCTCTCCACCTTCCTTGGAATTCTTTCTGTATCGTGGGTGAATTTTTAAGAAGACACTATCCAAACAATGAAAGCAAGAACTGCAGATCTATTAAGGTCCAACCTCATAAGTTATAGTTATTTCTGTTGTGTTATAGTGGTCAGTGAAATCTGTAGGTCTAGCCCAGAACCAAAGGGAAGAGAGATAGACTCCCATCCCTTTTTGGGAGATGTGGCCAAAACTATGCAGCCATTTTAATCTACTATGTTACTAATTCGTTAATAGGTCATGTTGATTTCAATAAAAAAGTTAGTATTTATATTTTAATGAAGCTAAAATTCTCTTGGAGATTTTAAATTATTAACTTCTGTTTTTTTTCTCATATTATTTAAATCACAAATACCAGAGGTATATGACACCATTGTATTAACTAACCTTTCCATGACTGTATATTTTATGGGATGCTTTATTACCTTATGGAAGGTAACATTTTTGTTGTTGGAAAAAATAGAGATATTAATGTTTACTGTCATCAATTTCACAATTTTTAGTAATTTTTTTCTAATCCACTACATTATTTTTATTGAAAATTGCCTTTGTAGTTATTTTCCTTACTAATAATTTTTCTGTTATGTTTTTGGAGTTGACAACCAAAATTTCACAGTCTTCTCTCCATGGCCAAGGAAATATAGTCCTGTTACTTTTCCATGAAAAAGAAAAGAAAGAGTGACCGCATTTTGTTTCATACATTTGCCTGATTGTTTCAATCAAAACACCACAAATATGACTAAAATGACTATTTAGTACTTGAAAAATTAATGTGGGACTTTATTCCACATTCCTTTATGACTTTAAATATCTAAATATTATAAATTATTTATGACTTTATTATTTCATGATATTGCTCTTAAATCATTAAAACCATATCAATAAAACTGGGAGCTGATAAAATTATAAGATGGTGAATAATGTGATATACAATTTAAATAAATTGTTTTCATACTGAATACAGTTATAGGTAACTATCATACCCTTGATCTGGGTATTATGCAAGCATACTGTCATAACATGGATGGGTCATATTCTTTTTTTTTTTTTAATTTTTTTTTTCAACGTTTTATTTTTTTTATTTTTGGGACAGAGAGAGACAGAGCATGAACGGGGGAGGGGCAGAGAGAGAGGGAGACACAGAACGGAAACAGGCTCCAGGCTCTGAGCCATCAGCCCAGAGCGTGACGCGGGGCTCGAACTCACGGACCGCGAGATCGTGACCTGGCTGAGGTCGGACGCTTAACCGACTGCGCCACCCAGGCGCCCCTGGATGGGTCATTTTCTAAATCGGGCTTACTGCATTTAAATTCTCTAACTAAATATTTGGAAGTCTATGATATTAAGACATGACCTATTTTAATTTAATTCTTTCCTGAAATTTATGCAAGAACTGATTGCCTACAACTTTTCTATAAATTACTTTAATGTATGTAATAATACTTACAAAATATTGGGCATGTAGTTTTATAGGCTTCCTATTGGGAATTTGTACTGACCATTTATTATATGTAAAATCTTTTTTTAAAGTTTATTTATTTATTTTGGATAGACAGAGTGAGTGGGGGAGGAGCAGAGAGAGAGGGAAAGAGAATCCCAAGCAGGCTGTACACTGTCAGCATGGAGCCTGATGTGGGGCTCAAACCCACAAACCATGAGGTCATGACCTGAGCCAAAACCGATAGGCGGATGCTCAACTGACAGAGCCATCCGGATGTCCCACTATACATAAAATCTTAAAGGACAGGTATTTATTAATTATATCCATTATTAAGATAAGAAAATTTAGGGTTAGAAAATTGAATAAATTATCCAAAGTCACACATCTAACAGGTGATGGAGGCTGAATTTGATGCTTTAACCTCCTGTCTCTAAGCCTGTGTCTTTATAATATTATGTCCTATATAAGTTATTAAAAGAGCTAACTGATAATTCTTTCTACAGCATATATGAGATTAGTTTATTTATCTTCTCTTTGTCAGGTACTGTTCATGGCACTGAGGAAATAGTAATGAGCAAAATAGATATGGTTGTGGACTTCTGGGGTTTTAGGGTAATGCAGTATATAGCCACTAAGCAAATATATCAGTTTATAATAAAAAATGTGTTACAGTGCCAAGCCAAAAAGGAAAAAGATAAGATAGCAGGAAATCGAAAGCCTTTCTTAATGAAAATTCATTTGAACTGAGATCTGAGAAAGAGAGTTTGAAAAGATGAAAAGCAGGGAGGGCTTGGGATGAGCACCAGCCAGTGAGAAAAGCATATTAAAGCCTTCTATGAAAGAAAACAATGTTCAAGTAATTTAAACAAAGTCCATATATTCTGGAATGCAAAAAATTAGAAACAGGTATATCAGATGATCCACAAGTATGTAAGGGCAAGATTAAGTTTTAGATCATGCTGAATATTTAAACTTTACCTTGAGATCACTGATGTGTTTTCCAGAGTAGGTGACAAATGAGTTTTACTTTAAAATGCTACCCTGGCTACGTTTGTAGAGAACAAAGGGAATAAAAAACAGTTTATGAAAAAGTTTGAGGTATTTTTATATATCCACGTAGACATGAACAAATAGATTAGAATTCAGAGAAGAGATCTAGGCTATGAAAAAATATTTTGAAATAATTTGAAGTATAGAGATGCTAATTGAAATAAAGGCGACTGAAGATTTAGAACAGAAAAAAAATGAGGTCTACGTCTGTTACACAAGAGTTGAGTCAACATTGAAGAATGATATTCCATATTTCATATGGATGAAATCTTGATGAAATGATTTTTTTTTAGTACCAAAAAAAGAGTGTTTGAAGGAAAAAGCAAGTCGTTAAAAATATTGAAGGCTGCTAAAGAGTCAAGTAGACAGGAAAGAAAAAGTATCTTGGATTGAATAATATGGAGGCCATTGGCTACTTTAGTGGGGCCAATTTTGAAAGAAGTTTGGGGCAAGAGCCAGATTGGCATGGGTTGAGGGGTGAACACAAAGTGAGGAAAGAAATGCAGGAAGAAAAGACCAACTCTTCCAAGATATAAATCTTACAAAGAGGATAAGAAAATTAAGTTTATAAAAGAATTTTTATAGAAGATCCCTTGGAAAAATATTTTTAAAGCTCTGTGGAAGTATAATTGAGTCTTAATAAATCGCACATATTTAAAGTGCACTTGACAGATTTTGAAATATGTATACCCTTGGTGAAATCATCACTCTCAATGAATACAACCATCAGCCTTCACTTTTCCTTATGCCCTTCCTCCTGCCCCTCCCTTACCCTCACCCTATCTCAAGACAACAACTTACCTGTTCTCTGTCAATTAGTTTCTTAAATTCTAAAATTTTATATAAATGAGAGCATACAATATGTTTCTATTGCTCATCTGGCCTCATGTTTATCTGGCCTGTTTCATTTCATGTAATTTATTTTGTAAGTTCTGTTTTTGTATATATCAAGAGTTCATTCTGTTATGTGGATATGCCACAATTTATTTTTCCATTCACTTATTGATGGACATTTGGGCCATTTCCAGTTTGGAACTGTTACTAATCTGCTATGAATATCCATGAAAAAAAATCTTTGTATAGGTGCATGCTTTTATTGGTCATGGGGAATAACTGGAGGTAGCAATGTCTGGGTCATATGGTAGGTGTTTTAATTTCTTAAGAAACTGACAAACTTTCCAAAGTGGCTGTCCTATTTTCCATTCTCATTACCCTTTATCTGAGTAGTCTAGTTTCTCTACAAGCTTACCAATACTTGGAATTGATAGGCTTTCTCATAAGTGTACAGTGATATCTCATTGTAGTTTAAATTTTTATTTTACTAATCATGTTAAATACCTTTTTTATATGCTTATTTGAAATCCTTATATCTTCTTTGACAAGGTGTCCATTCAACTACTTTACCCATTCAGTTTTTGAATTGTTTGCTTTCTTAGTGTGAATTCTTTATGTATTTTAGACACATGTCCTTCATTAGATATACAATTGCAAATAGTTTTTCCCATATGATAGCTTGTCTTTTCCTTCTTTTAACAGTATCTTAGGAAGAGTGGAAGTTTTAATTTTGATAAAGTACAAATTAGGATTTTTTTTTTCTTTTGTGGATCACACTTTTTATGTCATATTAAATAAATGTTGGCCTAACCCAAGTCACAGATATTTTCTCCAATGTTTTCTTCTGGAAATTTTATAAATTTTGTTTAGGTGTAAGATCCATTTTAGTTTAATCTTGTATATAATTTTAGGTGCAGTTTAAAGCTTTTCTAGTAAAATGTGAAAAGATTAATTTTTTCCTTTGAATTGTTATTACAACTTTTTCAAAAATCAAATGTCTTAAAATTCATTATCTTGGCTGTGTTATCCTGGACAAGTCAAATGACTTACTTTTAATTCAAGTTTTCTTTTTTTCAAACAGTGGAAAATAGGAGAAGCACTTTAGGTTTGTTTTGGAATTAAAATTAAGTAAATATGTAAGACATTCAGTAGAATATTTTCTACATAGTCATTCTTCAAATATTGTTTCATTTTATTCCATTTATACTCAAAGTAAAACTTAGGTGAATTGTTTTAATATAATCATACATAATGTAATATAGAATCATCTGGAGATAATTATCAAACATCCACATGATCTGCCACATTTGTATTTTGCATTCATATTATTATACACATGTACATATGTATAAAGTTATTGAGGAAATATGGTTGTTAATTATGAATGATCACTTTTGTAAGGAAAGAAAAGTACAATGGTATAACTTTTTATTATTAATAGTTTTTATGTTTCTTTTTGGAAATTCTTAACATATATCCATGTATACAAACATTTTTTTTTGAAAATTAGACCATAGGGATCAGGCAAAAATAATGACTTTTTCATTCTGTATATGGACACTCATGGGTTCTCATTGCTTTTTGTTGCTTCCTGATGTTGTAAGGTAAATCTATACTGGAACTTGTATTCATTTATTGTTTCTTTGACTGTACAAAGGTGTATTGACTACCAATAATATATGAATAATTTTTGGGTTGGTTTATGAGATGAATAGAAGTATCATTATTTTTTTAGGAACTCAGTATACTCTGAGGAAGAATAAAATATAACTGTTATAAACCAAAATTATAATATGTGCAAACAAACAAATATTAGCCATGAAGAAGATTAAGCACATTATTTATAGTGAATTTGGGAGAGAAATTTGGGTAAGAAAGCATCAAAGAAGAGATAAAAATTAAAAAGACAGGGTGAAAATGATAGTTAAGGAGAGGAAGAGCATTTTGAGGAAGAAAATAATATGCCAATTTAGATGATCTTAAAAGAAATGTCTTATTCCAAAAATCTGGAGTTGTAATGTTTGCTGAAGTGAGGTGTGTATGTTGGCAATGATAACAATTAAAAATGTGATTGTCACAGTTGGTTAAAGTGAAACCTAGGATTATTTTACATTAAAATTAAAATGATGACAGTAAAATGATCACATAGTTTTTAATTTTGTATGTATAACAGGAATTCAAATATTTTGTTTTAATATTTTAGTGGTAAAATATTTAAAATGTGAAAATAAGGATTTTAATGACAATTCAATGAATAAATAATCTTATGATTTTAAAATGATTAGTGGTCAGTTTTTTTAGCTTATGTATCAATTGAGAATTTGTTCGAAACATGTTTCATAAGTATTTAAAAAACATTATTGATGGTTGTATTAAAGTGAATTTAGACTACTTTTTCACATTCTTATTTATTTTTCTGTTACTTTTTTTTTCCAATGTTCAAGCTTATACTTTTAGCATATTACCATCAAATAATCTTTGTTACCTGGGTATGATTTTCTGTCTTTCACAAAATACTGCTCTATATCATCTAAAATTAATTATTCTTGATTTCTCAGTGTCAGGGCTTTCAAAGAAACCCATACTTTTAGAGATTACTCTAAAACATGAGTGATTATACCTTATTTTGCCATCACCAAAAATAAATGGGACTTCTTCTGAAATTATTATTTATGTATTCTCATTTCTTTCTGTTCTCCCATATGATCACTCATCTATACCTTTAAAATATTAACTGATTTCATGTGATTCTCTGACTTTAATTCTAAGAATTAAGCCCTATAAGTGTATGTAATCTAAAATGACATTTTCTTTATCTTTCATAGTCTTATTGACTACAAAAATTTTCTGTTCCAGGCTATCAATCTGTCCTTGATTAATTTGTTTCCATTACTGCTGTTTAATTTAATGTATTTATTCTCATTGATTAATTTCAATTTATCTGTGTTGAATATTTACTGTTAATTTTTTTGGCATAATGTTAATATATTCCTTAGTCCACTAATTGCCCCTGAGATAAGGTATATTCCTCATTTCAGATCATCTTATTTCTTTTAATTATTTTGAGGATATTTTCATCCATCAATGTGTCTAACTCTCCCTATTATGACATCAAGTTAAATACCTTTTTTTATTCTTTTGCCATAACAATGCCTTTTCATAGAAAAAAGCAGAAAATAATCTTACTGCTTTTATCTAATGGCTAAATAGTATATTAGTTATATGCCAAAATTTAAACAATGGTATAATTTCTTAAATTACAATTAAAAAATCAATTTTAAAATATTTGCCCTACATGTTAAAAATTCAATCATATGTTCAAAGGCAGCTTTTTTTTCCCTTTTCTGGCAGGAATTTTATGATGTAGTCTTTTTTGGAACTTCTGGAAATTGTGTAAGCATATGTGATTACAGTTGTGTATTATAATTTGTATGCTATGAGTTATAGATAAGTTGATATGTTTATTCCCTATTCGGATTTTAAATTCTCATTTTCATAAGAATTTTCATACGTGGTGTATAAATCAAACAATTATACATTTTCTTTTGTTTGTGATACGGTGAGTGTAGTGGAAAGAAATTAAAATATTTAAGTAAGCTATTTGTTAACATTTAAGAAGCAGTTATATGATTAAGTAATATTTTATTTAAGAATATAAACACAATTTTACTTTATGGAAAAATCCCTTTATCCTTTTCTTTCTCCTCTTTTTCCACCCCCTAACAAAGCATTTGTTTCTAGCTTGATTCTTTGCTGAACATTTATTGACTTATTTATTTAATCTCAAGACTAAATATACTCAAAATACCCCACAATTACAATTGTTAGGAAACAACAATAAATTTCATAGGATATTCAGGTAAAACGACATTTATATTTAAAAGTATTGCTTGAAAGCAAACAATGTGTAAAACTGAATATTATGGATGTGTAGGAGAAATGATAACCACTTTTGCTTCATCTTTTTTTGGCATTTTTATTTAATTGTTATTGTGTCCATTGCTAATTCATTGCCTATTATCAAATTATCCTTAAAAAGTTTTGAAGATTTTGATAACATAATGTAAATATAGCATACCAGTACAGAAGTGAAACAAACTACATGAGATTCTAACAGGACTTAGGTTTAAAATATTCTGGAGTAGGGGCACCTGGGTGGCTCAGTCAGCTAAGCATCCAGCTCTTGGTTTCGGCTGGGGTCATGATCTCACAGTTTTTGAGTTCAAGTCCTAAGTGGGGCTATGAGCTGACAGTGTGGAACCTGTTTGGAATTCTCACTTTCTCTCTCTCTCTCTCTCTCTCCCTCTCTCTCTCTCTCTCTCTCTCTCCCTGCCTCTGCTCTGCTCATGCTCGGTCCCTGTCTCAAAATAAATAAATAAACTTAAAAAAAAAAAAAAAACATATTCTGGAGGACACATGTAATAATTGGATTTATTTATTTGTTTGCTTATTTGTTTATAAGTAGGCTTCATGCCCAGCACGGAAACCAACACAGAGTTTGAACTTATGACCCCAAGATCAAGACCTGGAATAAGATTAAGAGTCAGATGCTCAGCTGAGTCCCCCAGGAGCCCCAATAACTGGATTTAAAGTGAAGTTGTTTTGGGGCGCCTGGGTGGCTCAGTCAGATAAGCGGCCGACTTCGGCTCAGGTCATGATCTCGTGGTCCATGAGTTCGAGCCCCACGTCGGGCTCTGTGCTGACAGCTCAGAGCCTGGAGCCTGTTTCAGATTCTGTGTCTCCCTCTCTCTCTGACCCTCCCCTGTTCATGCTCTGTCTCTCCCTGTCTCAAAAATAAATAAAACGTTAATAAAATAAAATAAAATAAAATAAAATAAAATAAAATAAAATGAAATTGTTTCAAGGAGTCTGGGTAGCTCGGTTGGTTAAGTGTCAGACTTCAGCCCAGGTGATGATCTTGCAGCTTGCGAGTTTGAACCCCACATCGGGCTGTCTGCTATCAATGCAGAACCTACTTTGGATCCTCTGTCTCCCTCTCTCTCTGCCCCTCCCCCCTTGGGCTCGCGTGCACTCTCTCTCTCTCTAAAAAGTAAACATTTATAAAAAATGAAATTGTTTCAAGCATAAATGACTACGTGAGTTTTAAAAAATGATCTTTAGTTTATGGAGCAGTCTAGATTTATAGAAATATTATGAAGATTAGTAGTGTTCCCACATACCCCACATCCAGTTCCTCCTATTGTTAACATATTAGTATGATACACTTGATAATGTTGATAAATCATTAATTGAAGTCCGTACTTTATTCATATTTTCTTGATTTTCATCTGGTATCATGTTTGTGTTTCCGGATTTTGTCTAGGATACCACATTACATTTAATTGTCATTTTTACTTAGATTTCTTTTAGCTCTGACATTCTCTTAAACCTTGTTTTTTTTTATGGCTTATTTATGTTTTGTTTTTGCTTTTTACATTTGTTTTGTTTGTTTTGCTTTGCTTTTGATGACTGTATTAGTTTTGTGGAAAACTGGTTAGGTATTTTCTAGAATGTCTCGCTCTCAGAATTTGATGTTTTTCTCATGATTAGACTGGGGTTATGGGTTTTGGGGAGGATGACCACAGAGGTAAAGTGCTATTTTCATAACATCATATCAAAGGTACATACTATCAACATGACTCATGACCACTCATGCTGACCTGATTCCCTGGCTGAGGTAAGCTTTGTCAAGTTTCTCCATTATAAGCTCTTTTTTGCCCCCCACCCTTTCCATACTGTACTCTTTGGAAGGAAGTTTCTATATGTAGTTCATCTATAAGGCATATATAGAGGTACATTCCCCCCTCCTTGAGGGTGGAGTATATGCATAAATTATTTGCAATTCTTCTGCACAGGATATTTATCTCTTCTCCCTCTTTTATTTATAAATTAAGTCGGGATGATTTGACAGCTTAACAGTAGTCTTCCTGTCCAAGAACACTATTTATTTAGATCATTGACTTTTTCGTCAAAATTTTCTAATATTTTGCATATCAGTGCTATGTATATTCTCTTTGATTTATACCTAAGTTTTTCAATCATTGGTGCTATTGTCAATGCATTTTTTTTCTTTTTTCCATGTGCTCACTGCTTACATATTGGAAAGCTACATTTTAGAATTTGCTGTTGAATAGGAGTGGTGAGAGAGGACATTCTTGACTCTTCCAGATCTTATGGGGGAAATTTTCATTTTCTTATTGATTATGATGGTGGCTGAATGTTGAGTGTGTGTGTGTGTGTGTGTGTTTTGTAGATATTTTTGTTCAAGTTGAAGTCTCCCTCTGTCTCTACTGTGCTGAGAAATTTTATCACGAATTAGTGTTGGACTTTGTTAAATTCTGTTTTGGTATCAAATGATATGAATATATAATTTTCTTTCTTTTCTTGATGTGGTAGATTACAATGATTTTTTAAAATACTTATTTATTTTTGAGAGACAGTGAGAGAGAGAAGGATGGGCAGAGAAAGAGGGGGCCAGAGTATCTGAAGTGGGCTCTGAGCTGACAGCAGAGAGCCCCATGTGGGGCTTGAACTCAGGAACCATGAGATCCTGACCTGAGCCAAAGTCAGACGCGTAATGGAAGACTGAGCTACGCAGGTGCCCCTACAATGACTGATTTTTGAATGTTGAAATTTCTTGTTTGCCAAAAATAATTCCCACTTCTTTATGGTATATGATTCTTTTTATACACTGTTGGGCTTGATTGCTTATTATTTTGTTGTAGATTTTTATATTTGTGTTTATGATAGGTATTGGTCTTCAGTTTTCATCTTTTGTAATATATTTATTTGATTTTGGTACTAGGGTAATGCTGATCTCATACAAAGAGTTAGAAAGTGTTTTCTCTGTGTTCTGGAAGCGATTGTTTAAAATTGGAAACTTCCATCTTTAAATATTTGGTAGCATTTATTGTCAAAAATATCCTAGCCTGGTGAGAATTTATCTTAATCTGGCTAGAAATTGGGCTGTATTTAACTTGTTCTGCAGTTGTAGGTTTTGGGGGCATCACATTTCTCTGTCATCCTTGTTTTCATTTCTCCTGTTGTCCTTAGGCTTCCTTAAATTTCTTTCTTAGATTTTGTGTCTTGCACTCTTTTTGCTCTAATCCACTGCTATTATACTGAAGTCCTTCCTGATGGTGTGGTTAAGTTAGACACGAGGGAAGAGGGTGATAATCTAGTGACTATAGAGTTTCTTTCACTTTTCTCCCCAGAAGCAAAGATAGAAAGCCTAGAAGAGGCTGGGATAGGGGAGATGCATTTGCCTGATTTGGGATACATCTCTGGTAAAGTCTTTTCTAGAGCAAAGGCCATTCGTTGCTATGGAGGACACTTAGATTATTTCAAAATAGGTACATTTCCACTACCCTTGCCAGAGCCATAAGGACGTATTTGTTGACTCTCCACTCTGAGAATCTGGGGAGCTGGTGTGGTGCAGGGAAAAATCACAAATATGTGGACTTCTCTAAGACTACCATCCTCCAGCATTTTTTTTTCACTTTCATGCTAATCTGTGTTCAGCTTCTAGCATGCTGTTAAAATTGTCATTATCCTATCAGTTTAGAGTTTCAGCAATTTCTGTTTCAGGTGAGCAGATCTCAGCCATGCCCTTTAGATTTGTATCTCCAGATTTATTAGTGGCTTTTTACCCTCAGTTCTCTGATGTGTCCAAGAAAAGTCATTACACTGAGTTTCTTCATGTTCTTGTTGTGAAGGCAGGAGTGACAACTTACAAGTCAATTAATTGTCAGCACGGAAGGCAGAAATTCTATGGTACGATTATTTTAGTCTTTACCTAACTTTGTTCTGTTTCAATCTATAAATCTGTTCTTCTCTATATGTTACAGACATTTATGGCTGAAGAAAAAAATAAAGCTAAGAAGATAATTATAAATTTAAATATTTGAACCTACACAATATACTCTAACCACAGAGGTATTATTACCAGATTAATACTTCATTTTATGATGAGGACATGTGAGTGAAATTTGTTTCTATCCTTTCAAGACATGCTGCTATTACCAGAAATTTAAAACATGGTCTTGGGTTGAATAGTGTCATCCATGGGAAATTTTCCATTATGATATTTGCAATTTCAAAGTGACTAGCAAAATATGTATCAAGTAAAGATCCGGTCCCCATGAATAAACACTGACATCAAGAGTGCCCTCCACTTAAGCATTTTGCCAGGGGACTTCGACGCAGTTATAAACACTTTTGTGTTCAGTTTTTGAAAAAGAGATTCATCCACTAAATAGAAACCTATATTTGACTCCCTCAAAGCGCTCTATCAAATCTAAGAGATGTGCTATTCCTACTTAATTTCAGCTTGAAATTCTGTAATAATTAATTCTGGCATTTTGGACGGCTGAAACCTCCAACTTTACAGTTAATAGTGTGAAACCCCTTTCCCCAAAAGCTACATGACACATAATTATTTTACGTATTTAAAATTCAAATTGCTGTTATTTTTGAATTCTATAAAACTTCTTGTGATAATTAGAGATCTGTCTAGAACAAAGTGACTACATATCTAACTATCGGGTTTTGAAACTGGAAGAGGCTAGCAGGCAAGGAAATTGACAATGATTTCTTCCTCTGCATTTCCAAATCTATAGAATATGTCCTCTGAATATGGAAGCAGGCTTTAACAATGTCAGAAAAGAAGTTTGTCTTTACTGTTTCTTTACTGAATTTGACTTTCACAAGAAAAAAAAAACAACAACAACAAACAGAAAAGGGATTTTGATGTCCGAAGTATTTGCATAGTTCCTCTGCAATATTCATGATTTGAGATGCCTGACTTTGAATTCTGATTATTAGCTATGTGACTTTGGGCCAGTTACTTATTATTCTGTGCCATTTTAATATTGAGATAATATATTACTTTGTAGTTTCTATAAGAGCTGGATTAATATGTCAGGTGATATGAATACTGTGAACATTGTCTATACAGATAGTGTTTGCTAATATTATCAGACTTTTGGTGTAATAATTCACAAAACATACTATCAAATGCACAACATAGTTTATTTACAAAGAGTTCCATAGAAGAAAATTGTTTTGGATTGTTAACAAAACAACAACAACAAACAAGAAAACAAAACTGAAAAAAAAGAAAACCCTGCAAGGAAACAATCTTATTTCAGGATATATCAAAATCGATATTGGGAGTCACTGCATAAAAAACAAAATTCATCAGTTTTCCTATGAAGCCCTTCCTCTCTTTCTACACATAGTGATCTTATTTTTGGAAATATGGTAAAATCTTTGTTTTCTATTTGAGGTAGCAATTAAAATATTCAGCAATCAAGATATAACCTTATTCCCTCTGGTGTTTGTTTACTAGACATACTAGTATGTCCCAATCCCAAGCAGGCTCTCTGTCTCTCTCTCTCTCTCTCTCTCTCTGCCCTTTCCCCATGCGCTCTCTCTCTCCTTCTCTCTCAAAATAAATAAATAAACTTAAAAAAATAATGTATCTTATTTAATCCAATATATCACACATATGTAATTTAAAAAATCAAAATAAAAATTAATGAGATATTTACATTCTTGTATCAAACTAGGTCTTCATAGACCACTATGCATTTTATGATTAAAAGCATATCTCGAATCAGACTGTTCATATTTTAAAGGGCTCGGCAGGGTTTCAGTATGAACATACCATTCTAGAACATATTGTTGCTCAATCATATAACAACGTTTGTGTGTAATTTCAACAATAATAGAAGCAATCCCCAAGCCATGTCTGAATTTTAATATGAACTTTAGCACATGTAAAATGAGAATAATTATTTTTTTAAGTTTATCTATTTTGAGAGAGAGAGAGAGAGAGTGCGTGCAAGTGAGGCATGGACAGAGAGAGACGGAGAGAGAGAATCCCAAGCAGGATCTATGCTGTGAGTGTAGATCCTGCTGTGGGCTCTCCCAAACCTTGAGATCATGACCTGAACCAAAATCAGGTATCAGAGGCTCAACCAACTGAGCCACCCTGGCATCCCAAAATAACTAGCTTTTTTTTTTTATCAACCTTTCATTGTACATAATTTTACCAAAATCATTTTATATTATTTATATTATTTATATACTAAGTAAGAAGAAAAGATTAATGGGGGGTGCTAAATTTAAGAAATCAAAATATGTTACTATCTTTATATAATTAGACCTTACAGAAAATAGAACAATTGTGACGCAGTCTTTCACGTGTAGTAACTTAAAATTAGAATATAGAGGGCATATATATTAAAATGTATTAGATAAATGAATCAGGTATTACAGAGTAGTGGACTAAAAGCACAGTTCAAGTAAGAAGATCTTTGCCAAAAGGGAAGTTGGCAAGGTGAAAAAGTTTTGAACTTAAATTGAAACAGGGCTCCTTTTTCTACCTCTAATATTAAACAGATCTAGGTGCTGATCAGACTTGTGTATCTTTAGGGATTTTTGGTATTGGTTTACACTTGTAAAAGAAAAGACTTGATTGAATTATGTTGCTTGACATTTCCAGACAACTGAAAAATATTACGACTGATCATGTACAGCTCAGAGAAGCCCATCATATGAGCACTTCATTTACCATAATGTAGACAAATGATCTGATCATATCTAATTACTTAAATTTTAAGTTTTGATGTTCATATGCAAAGTGTACTCTGGGTTTGAGGTTGTGGGAGAAAGGAGTCACATGTCTTGCATCTAAATTTCAATGTTATCTCCAAATACGTGTGAGCAGCTATCCACTGAAAGTATTGAAAAAAGATGATTACCCTCATTTAAATTTAAGTCATTTGTACATTACAAAGTCGACTTCCTTAGAAATTTCATAACCACCCTATGGATGACGCAATTAAGTTGCACAGCATTTTCATTTCAAAGTATAAATTTCAAATAAATATTTAAAACTAAGCGTTTTCATAAGTCTGAGATCTTTTGCTCTTTTTGAAATAAAAATAAAGTCATTGGCAATAGCCTTACTTCTACTACTTTCTTAAAGTACATTATAGAATCGTATAAAATTGGCTCATAAGTATAGCTAGCATCACCTCATCCTAAAGAAAGCAGCCAAACAATCAGATACCTCACAGTTGCTTTGCATGATTACTATCAGGGAATTAGAAGATTCTCTGGTATTTGTCCTTGATACAACATTTACACAGCTCTGGGAATTACATGTAAATTAGAAATCAATTGAAGTGAATAGCATGCTATTATTTAAAAGCAAATACATAATTTCAGGGGTATAGGTATATGCATTAACTGCTTTAATGCATTAATGTTCAGAGAAAATAATTTGACTTTTAATTTCTAAAGCTCTAAAATTGAGAAAAATATTTTGCAACTTTATCAAAAAGATGAGCTACATGGAATGCATCGTGACATGATTCATCAGTCATGGCACGTCATATTTTATTTCGATTGGGCACATTTGTTCAACATAAAGAGATCAAGCAGAGAAAATAAATGACAAATATTTCTTCAGACACCATTTGACCCAGCAAGTGTTAGACTCTGCGGGCAAGTCACAGTGGCTGTAAATAATAGGGTTAATTGCAGGCTTTTTTCAGCTTCAAAAACTCAGTTATGCTCAAGAGAAAAACAACAAAGTTCGGCAGTGATATGTTAATAAGCAATTTCAATTTTGTTCATCATTACTGTTGTTTATCAAAACTAAAGCATGCTGCTGGAGGTGGGGTGATCCTTTAGTTTTGAACTCAGGGCCAAAGAAACCGATCTCAATGGATATATTTAGCACACAGAGATTGAATTCTCCACCCTCTGGTTTGCACTACTGGCTGTATATCAAAATACGTTTTAAAATTCACATCTTCAGTCCATCAACATTTGATTAAATGAGGATGTTTTCAGGTAGATCCATTGCTTCAGTATTTTTCAGAAATAACCTCCGATGATTCTTATGCGCATCTAGGTTGACAACCAATCGACTGTAACACCCTCTTCTTAAAATAACGTAATAGAGATCTTTGAGGCTGTGTAGTCAGCAAAGTATTATCAAAGTTTTCTTCACTGTAAATTACTCAGTTTGATCTATCCTTAATCAAAAATGCCTAACAGCCCATTGGAGGTGCATATCAACTGCATGGTGAAACCAAGAATTCCATGAAAGATAGGTACTTTCAATATGCAAAGGTTTATTATTTCAAGCTACATGGTAGGCTTGACATTAATTTTGATTAATTTTGACAAAAATTAATCAAAAACCCATTTCCAAACTAGGCTACAATATGTATATTTCAATCTGATACGTTAACATATCTAATATAATCTATGCTTTGCCTTTCTTACTGTGTGTTTGTGCTGGCAGGTCCACTGGTAAGTGGCCGATTTGCTGAGATCCATGCCTTTGAGACCCCAGAGCTTTTGTATATAAAATGTGATGGAGGGGCACCTGGGTGGCTCAGGTCATGATCTCGCCATTCCTGAGTTAGAGCCCTGCGTCAGGCTCTGTGCCTATGGCTCAGGGCCTGGAGTCTATTTCAGATGCTATGTCTCTTTTACTCTCACTACCCCTCCCCTACTCATGCTGTCTCTCTCTGTCTCAAAAATGAACATTAATAAATAAATAAAAATTAATTAATTAATTAAAAAATGTGATACAGTCTCTTACTAAACTTACTCAAATAATAGACACACAAAGCAAACAACAGAGAACAATGAGACAAATGAACTCCTAACCTATAATTTATATACATTTGATTAAATGAGTAAAGTGATCATTTTCTCACCCTTAGTCTTAGTTAATGGTACAGTAGCATTGTTTGAATTATACATGTTGGAGATCGTAGTGTCCTCTTTAAATCATTCATGTTTCTTAGCCTCACATGTAATTATACTCAAGTTCCATTTTATCTTGATTTTATTTCTCTTCATTTTTAAGCTAACACCTTCCAGTCCCAAAGTCCAGGCATCCATGCATTCTTACATATTATTACATCAGCCTCTAAACTATTACTTTCCTCTGGTATCTGCCTCAAATTGCTATGACTCACATTTCCACCATTTTTTGTCAAAACATTGATCTAACTATAAACTCGTTCGTAAGAAAACCACCATTTTCAGTTGTTTCCAAGTAAAGTATGAATTCCACCCATTTCAGATATTTTATTCTTTCATTTCCCAACTCCTTTTCAATCATATGCCATAGAACCAATTAAATTGGACTCTTTAGGAGGCAAGATAACATAGTGATCAAATGGCTTAGATGGCTTAATTGCTTAATGACCAAAAAAGATGGGCTTTTAAATTAGCTGTGGTATTTGAGGGCTGACTCCATCACTTAACTTTCTCTGACTTTGGTGAAATTACTTCAGTGAAATCAAAATTATGATATTAACTATTACACAGTGATACTGTGAGTGCAAAATGCTTAATGAATATAAAATGGCTTCTTAGTACTTAATATTATTAGCTCTTAATCATAGGTTGAATTGTGGTCTCCCAGAAAGGTATATTGAAGTCCTAACCCTCACTCAGCACCTCAGAACTGGACCTTATTTGGAAATAGAGTTGTTGCAGACATTATTACTTAAGATGAGGACATATTGGTGTAGGGATGACTGGTATCCTTATAAGAAGATGACCATGTAAAGATGTAGAAATACAGGGGTAATGTCATGTGAAGATTGAGGAAGAGATTGGAGTGATGCATGTACAGTGTAAGGAATGCCAAAGATTGCTGGCTGTTACTAGAAGCATGGAATAGCTTCTGTCTAAGGGTGCTCAAAACGCCGGTGTCAATACCCTGATTTTAGACTTCCAGACTCCAGAACTGTTTGAAGACACTCCATTGGTGGTATTTTTGATGGCAGCCCTAGGAAGCTAATACATTTTACTATTTCAAGTTTATTACTTATATTCTCTTATCTTTATTCCTTTGTTTCTGCTTTACTAGTTGTGCTTTTCAGGACTTGATTCCTATTTATGGCTTAAGCTCAGTTCTTTAATGTCTGTATTTCTACCATCCAATCCCTACTCCTAACTATTAACTCATAAGTACCTTTGCCACAGTATTTATAATAATTTTGTTTATTTATGTATATTCCCTTTTTCTGGAATATAAACTCCAAATATTCAGAAACTAGAATTTATCTACTTTTTATTCTTTGTTGGCCCTGTGTCTTTCACAGAGCTTTGCATGTAGAAGTTCATGAAACATTTTTGAATTAGAATTGCTTTTAGTAGTTGGGGCACCTGGTTGGCTCAGTTGGTTAAGTGACTGACCTTCGATCTTGGCTCAGGTTATGATCTCAAGCTTCCTGAGATCCAGCCCGGCATCTGGCTCTGTGCTTAACAGCAAGGAGCCTGCTTGGGATTCTGTCTTCATCTCTCTCTGCCCCTCCCCAGCTCATGCTTTCTTTCTCTTCTCTCAAAATAAATAAATTAAAAAAAAGAATTTCTTTTAGTGAATATGACAATGACAGAGTATCGTTTCTAGACAATCTTTGTAATGATAATTCTAAAACTCATAAAGACATTGAAAACTTTTTAGAATATGTTGGACAAATGGTGTAAATGAATTTTATAATATGCAATTTAGAATAAGGCTACACGGTAGATACACTGCATCATTAAACTTAACATTAACTATTTTTTGTTAGAATATTTGTTTGCTGATTAGAAAAACATAAAACTCCTAAAGATTTCTTTTTTAAAGGAACATATTATTTGAAAGTAAGATTATGATCCAGTTCAACATTTTATACAGCAAATTTAAAAATTGTTAAATTTGTAGAAACTTGAAAAAGTATTCAAAGTTGGAATGTCACCATCAAAATTCACCTTTGTATCTTATTCTTACACTCAATGACAAAATAAAAGCTCAAAGCTTTTTAGCATTTCTTGTTTAACTGAAAGCACAGTCTCTAGCATATTCTATATCTAGTGCTTATTTTACCAAATCTCATTAGATGAATATATCCTCGTTCTTTAATCATCAATGCTACAATTTTTAAACATTTATTCATTTTGAGAGAGAGAGAGAGAGCTGGGAAAGGGGCAGAGAGAGGGAGATAGAGAATTCCAAACAGGCTCCACGCTATCAGCACAAGGACCCATGTGGGGCTCAATCTCATGAACCATGAGATCATGCCTTGAGCAGAAATCAAGAGTCACTCAACTGACTGAACCACTCAGGTGCCTCGAAAGTGCTGTGCTTTTAATTTCAGCTGTAAGATCCTTTCAGGCAGGTCTAAAACCTGGGTGGCAAAGAAAAAAAGTCAGCTTCGATGTACTCAACTTCACAGTAAACATCCAGGAATGTGCTGAGGTTAAGATAAAACAAATTACACCAGAAGAGTTGGGATTTTGACAGAATTTGTGAAGGCTTGAAAGCCAGAGAAACTTGCACCTCTAGTCAGGAGGCGGCTTTGTGTGTGGTTTGTTGAAACTAAATATTCCACTTTGCTTGTGTCCCTTAGCATTCTTCTGTCAATTTTCTCATCTACTTGTGACAATCCTACATTTTATAATTTGTTGTACTTTATCATAGAAACAGACTTTGTCACATAGTATCTCATATAAGGTTTGGCATGAAATTTAATTTTTATTTGAAAAACAAACCAAAATGTAGGTTTTTTTTTTGTTATTAAAAAGTGTTTGATAAGAAAAATAAACCTCTCAAATAAGAAAAGAAAATGGGAAAGGAAAAGGCATATGCTTGGGGATAGGAGGTAATCAGTAGTTTTTGTGTTTTGCACAAAAACAAAATACGTGAAATTCACTTCACCGCCTCATGGTTTTTACCTTAAGCTGTCTCCACTATGAACAATCATCTCATGTGATACCTTTGGAAAAGAGTTTGCTCCGGTTAGGTTTTCTGTGTATAAAATATCAATAGCCAAAGGTGTATCTATAGAATCACCTCGCCCCTTACACATAAAAGTCTACAGAATAAAAATCATTCATTTTTTTTCTTTTTTTTTAAAGCAGGTCAAATCAGTTTTTTGAGTGTGTGTGTGTGTGTGTGTGCGCGCGCGCGCGCGCGCGCGTGTGTATGTCTTTGTTTAATCACAGTAATAATTACAGTGGTATTAGGTAAATATTAGCAGCTGTGTTTTCGTATTATTGCAGTTTAAGATGGAGAAACACCCACACCAGTAGAAGCCTTGTAGAATATTAAACTGTATTTAAAATGTCCATGCTATAGAGTTAAAAGAGAAATTTTAAGAGCATAATAAAATCATGACTCTCATAAAGATATAAAATAAACATATCACAGGTTTTATTTAATTTATTAAATAAAGAGGGACTAGAACAAGCAGAAGGTATTTATACCCTGAGTATAGGTTATATTTACACGGATATAATTAAATGGTTTATGTAGCACCTGCAAATCATGCTTTATAGTTGGCCAAAAGTTTCACTGGGATAGGCACTATGAAAAACTGAAAAATTGAAAATGAGGTCTGGAGGTTATATTGATATTATACTGATAAAATTTAGTGCCCACTAGTAATTGCGGTAAAAATGTTAAGGAAAAATTCATGGTCTGCTTACAAAGTTGGATAGCGTTTTTATTTGCTTCTAGAACTCACTCTTCAGGATTAATGAAAGCTCTTATCTGTTCAGTCTCTTCAACCAACATATCTCATACTTCTTATTTAACACAACCTAAAACTCTGCTGAGGAAATTACTTCTCTGCCTCCCTTCCAGGTGGAGTTTGTTCTTCCATACTTTGGGTACCATGCACAAGGTATGGTAAATGCTCTCGTCAGTTCTTCAGTATCTTTCATGCTGCTTATATTTGATGAATTTTTTAAATATTTATCCACTTTTGAGAGAGAGTGTGTGCGCAGGGGAGGGGCAGAGAGAGAGAAGGGGACAGTGGATCCAAAGCGGGCTCTGCACCGATAGCAGCAAGCCCGATACGGGACTTGAACTCACAAACCGTGAGATCATGACCTGAGCCAAAGTCGGATGCTCAACTGACTGAGTCACCCAGAAGCTCCTCTTTGATGTATTTTTAAAAATCCTTTGCTCATTTAAGTCCCATGCCATGGGAATAAAATGCCTCTACCCCAGTGTACCAACAGTATCTACTATTTTACTGAAAATGTTGCCCTGTAGGTTGTAGTATTAATATATTGATCTTGTCAACCCACCCAAAAGTATGGATTCTCAATTTCTTGACTTACTCACCAATAACAATTTATTACCAATAACTCCTTTCAGTTACCTACACCCTAGGCTTTAGCACCTGCAAATGTAAGACTAGTGGGTGAATACATTCGGACATTCTTCTTTCAACAAAACTTTTCGTAACAACTTTCTCTCTATTTGTAATCTCCTAATTTTTTCCCCTTTACCATGCTGGATCCCCAAGTGCATCATGTGTCTCTGGTTTTATCTAGCAATTGTCACCTTGTTATGATAGATTTTTCTAACACTAAGAGTGACCAACCATCACAGCTTACTTTGAACTAAGAGGTTTGTGTGAACACAGGACTTTCAGTGCTAACACAAGAACAGTCCCAGCAAAACCAGGGCAGTAGATCACATTACTCCATTACTGTAGTCTCTTACTCTGGTTCTACCAGCCTGGTTAAGACCATAACCTAATCCACTGGAAAAAATCTCTCAGTTGGTTAGACTCACACCACTATAGACTCATAGTTTGTCTTTAACACCACCCAAGAATCCAATATTATTTATGTCAATGACACTTCTTTATATTGTCTCTTTATACCTCAAACTGTCACATTGCCTTCCCCCTATTTCTCCGAAAAAACAAATTCATTAAAATTACTTCCAATAGACCTAAATTTATATCTGTAACACTTCCATCACCTTTTATTTATAATGGAAGAGGAATCATTTCTTATCCAAAGCTAATCCCCTGATTTATAGTCTGAGTTGGTTTCGTTCTGCCCCTTTCAATTGTACCTCCAATTGGCCTCCAAATCTGATTTATTCTTGCTCTAGAATATCCCTAAAGCTGTTCCATTTTTTAATGTATCCATATCTTAATTTTTTTAACATTTATTTATTTTTGAGACAGGGAGAGACCGAGCATGAACGGGGGAGGGTCAGAGAGAGAGAGAGAGACACAGAATCTGAAACAGGCGCCAGGCTCTGAGCTGTCAGCACAGAGCCCGACGCGGGGCTCAAACTCACGGACTGCGAGATGATGAACTGAGCCGAAGTCGGTCGCTTAACCGACTGAGCCACCCAGGCGCCCCAATGTATCCATATCTTAACCATTATGGTAGCTTTATAACTAGTCATATGTCTGTAATGTATCTACCGTCCAGGTGACTTAGGGCACTAAACTCAAGTGATCTTTGAAAAATACAAACTGATTATATTCTTCTTCTTGAATCAAAATGATTCAAAGACTTTTAATTATGCTTAGCATAACACTGCAAAACATTAATATGATCTGTCAAGTCCTACATCATCTGGACTAAGACTCCTTGTCCAGTTTGATTTCTTCCCCTTTTATTTATTTATTTTTTGATGTTTTTATTTATTTTTGAGACAGAGAAACAGAGCATGAGCAGGGGAAGGGCAGAGAGAGAGGGAGACACAGAATCTGAAGCAGGCTCCAGGCTCTGAGCTGTCAGCACAGAGCCTGACACGGGGCTCGAACTCACAGACTGTGAGATCATGACCTGAGCTGAAGTCGGACGCCCAACCAACTGAGCCACCCGGGTGCCCCAATTTCTTTCCCTTTTAAATTGTACTCCACACATGCTAAACTTTTCTTGTGTTACTTGGAACAAGTGTGCTGATATTTTACTTGGAGATTTCCCATATATTGTTCCTTTCAGCAGTCCCTCTTCAGTACCTGTTATTCATTCTTCAGATTATGACTTATATATTACCTTTTAGGACTTTCTTGGAGTCATAGACTGGTTAAGAATGTCTGTTGCTTGGTCTCATGTACTTCCCTATCAGAGCACCTGCCACAAGCTCAGTGTCTGTCTTCCTTACTTGACTATGGATTACCCAAGGAATCTTGCCTTTCCTTTTTACATTGTATCCAAGGCAACGAGCTCAGTGCTCGGGACATAGTAAATGAGCAGTATGCATTTACAAATAAAGTAAATCAGTAAACTTAATTTTACAAATTCTCTTGGGGTATTGGTTGTATTTATTATCAGAAATATATTATAATAAGTCATCATAATATATTATTTTAAGAGAGGAAGAAAGCATGAGCAATGGGGGGGAGTGGGGTGAGAGAGAGAGAGAGAGAGAGAGGGAGAGAGAGAGAGAGAGAGAGAGAGAGAATCCCAAGCAGGCTCTGCAGTCAGTGTGGAGCCTGCTGCAGGGTTCAGACTCACGAACCCTGAGATCATGATCTGAGCTGAAATCAAGAGCCAGATGTTTAACCAACTGAACCATCCAGGGGCTCCATCCTGTTTTACTTGTTGTTGGATCTAAACTAACCCATAATTAAAGATCAGAATTGTTATTATTACTTTATCAACAGCAAGCTTTCTTAACTAGTTTTATTTCCCATTGCCAATTCCATTACATTCCAAACTCTTTTTACTCACCTTTGATTTTGGACGTACCTTTAGCTGGTTAGTAGGAGTGGTATCATTATTTAGCCTTTGCATCTAACAGAACAGCCTTCCCTCCTTTTTAAGAAGATGTTAACACTGTCATGTTTCCATGATATTCTAGGTTCTTTTAAAATAGATTTAAGATTTTTATTTTAAAAATAAATGGCCAAAAGTGTAAGAATGAGATACTTAAAGTTATTATCCCAAAGAAACTCAGCAAATCTTATATATACATGTATGTATACATCTATACATATGTTATTATAGACAATCTATAAAATGGAAGAGCTATAGGGAATTTATTGTGTCTTCTATTTTTAACTTTTTATTTATTCAACTATCTTAGTTAAAAAAATGACCTTGGAAATATTGCCTATGGAATGTATAAGCATTTGAATTTAGCAGCAGAAACTTGCCATAGGAAACTTAAACTCATACACAACTCATACAATATACACACCATGACATTTTAATTCCATAATATTTGAAGTGCGCAGGAATACAACCTCTTGAGTTATGATTTTGGCAATCAAAATTTTCAGTTGAGTGTAGGAACACATCTTTTTGAGTTATGAATTTTGCAATCAAAATTTTCAAGTGATATTTGGTGTAGCAACAAGAAACAGGGAGGCACTTTAATAGCTTAGAAAGATTTCTACCTTGGGTAGTTTTAACTGTGCCATTTGTTAGCTTGGTGACATTGAACAGAATACTTAATCCTATCTTGCTTTTCATTTTCCATCTATAAAATGAGGGGTAACCACAAGTGCTTGATGAACCTTAGTTACTATTTTTTTTTACAAAGATCAAGTTAATATGAAGTAGTATATGATAAAATAATGAATGACAAGCTGCTTATAAGCTGTTGGTTACAACTTCTATGGAGCATCCTCCTTCCTGCTACAGATCTGCTGTATGTCAGGCAATTCCTGGCAGGCTTCTGGCAATGAGAGGTGGAGCGGCTTAATGGGGTTTATTGTACTGAGGGATGGCCTTTGGGACCCCACATTTATGGTGAATATATCTCCACTCCATAGCTCATGTGGAACACATTCTGCATGTGGTTTCTGGTATTGTGATGCCTATGCAGAAAAATCTGATGTTCCGAGTTCCTGGGGTTAGGAAACGCTCTCATGGCAGAAGTAACTGCAAGAGTAATTAATTCTTTGGGTTTTGCCTTCTTTTGCACTTCGGGTAGAAATTTTATTTTACCATCTCTTCAATTAATTTTTAGTGGTTTTCAGGGGAACAGGTGGCCCTAATACCTATTCTATTTTATTGAACACAATACACAGAGCAACCATCCAGCCATATTCCTGGATATGGAAGGATCCATGTATGTCTTAACTTTTATTTTATATTCCAGAAGTAACATGTGCTTTGAGGGCTGAAGTAAAAGACATATTTCAATAAAGTGCCATGTAGAAATTAGAAATAATTAATTCCTTAAGTTATCTAATCACAAAAGGATCTCATTTTTAAGATTCTGCCTTAGTGCGGCACCTGGATGACCCAGCTGGTTGAGCATCTGATTCTTGATTTTAGCTCATGTCATGATCTCATGGTTCATGAGTGCAAGCATCGTGTCAGACTCTGCATGGGTAGTATGGAATCTGCTTGGGATTTTCTCTCCCTCCCTCTGACTCTTGCCCCTTCCCTGCTCATATGTGCACCTTCTCTCTCTCTCTCAAAATAAACTTAAAAATAATAAAATAAAGGGGCGCCTGGGTGGCTCAGTTGGTTGAGCGGCTGACTTCGGCTCAGGTCATGATCTCGCGGTCCGTGGGTTTGAGCCCCGCGTGGGGCTCTGTGCTGACAGCTCAGAGCCTGGATCCTGTTTCAGATTCTGTGTCTCCCTCTCTCCGACCCTCCCCTGTTCATGCTCTGTCTCTCTCTGTCTCAAAAATAAACGTTAAATTTTTTTAAATAAAATAAAATAAAATAAAATAAAATAAAATAAAATTAAATTAAAATAAAATAAAATAAAATAAAATAAAATAAAATAAAATAAAATTAAATTAAATTCAGCCTTACAATGACAGTGCTGCTACCGATATGGTTTTAGTAATTCAAAATATCACTGAATAAGATTCCGGTTCTCATAAGCCTTACCTTCTCCTGGGAGGAAACAATAAACAAGGAAACAACTATGTAATCATTATTTTTATACAGAAAAAAATGCTTTGAAAAAAATTAGGGCATTTTAATAGAAAATGACTGGAGGAAGAGGCTATCTAGTTTAGACTGGGCAAATACGTAATTTGTGAGCTAAGTGTAAAAAAGTAGTTAATGAAGTGAACATCTTAAATCAAGTAGAAAACCCTGAAGCTGCTGTTTGTACTAGAAGATTAGACAGAGAGTAAGCAGGCTGGAATGCAGGGAGTTAGGGGGGAGAGTACAAGTTGAGAAGTGTTTAAGGACCACTGCATTTAGTGCTTTATAGACTATCTTCAGAAATTTAGTTTTGATTCCAATTGCAATGGATTGTTTCAAGCAGACAGGTTATCCAGATTTGATTTAGGATAAAAAACAAAAAAAAAAAATCACTTTCACTCTTATGTGGAAAATGGATTGTACAGAAGAAAGACACTAGTCTTTGGGCTGCTTTTGGCCAGAAAGGAAAAGGGCTTAACATGAAGCATTATCAGTGGTTGTTTTTTCAATAGAAAAAAAAAAACATATTTGAAAAAATAAATATTAAACAAATAGAATCCATGAGAATTCTGTGCAGATTATGTAGAAAGAAGTCTATGTGGTTCACTGATTTTTGGCTTGAATGATTGGTTTGAAATGCAGTACCATTTCTGTGAAAGAGACAGAATGAAAGTAGACGTATAGAGATGATGCAATTGTTTCAAAATTGGGTTTGAGTTGTGTACTGAACATCTAAGACATTTCAATATGGAGAAGCAGCCTGTCTTGGTAGGAAAAACATGTATTTGTAATCAGACTAAGATTTTAATCATGGCTTTGCAGTTTACAAACTGTAAAAAGTTAAAAAGTTAAATTCTTTGATTCTCAACATTCTTTCCCAGTAAAGAGGGTTATTAATACAAAATATTGAGTTTATTTGAAAATTATAGATTACATAGTGCTAAAGGTTTGGAATTTGGAAGCTGTCTTATATCATCATTAGCATATGTGGTTTGTATAGTGGGAGGAAAAATTATAGATACCATTTGGGGGAGATTTTACATATAGTTTTTTTAATCTATGAATTTGAATGAAATATAATACAAGAACTAAGGGGAAAATGATATGATGGAAAGGAAGGAGGCATCAAGGGGGCCAGTAAATGTGGTGGGTAAAGTTGATGCTGAATATGGAAAAGATCTCATAAAGGAGAAGTTGGGAAGTTGGAGGGAGGGGAAGCAGGAAGAGGGAGTTTAGGATGGAAACGATAGTCAGTTGTAGATACAAAGGGAATAGAGAAGTCTCAGTGAGTGATAATAATAATGTCAGTCATCATTAACCTGGTAAGCAGTTGCGTCATTGGAGACAGAAATCTTGGAGAAGAAGGAACACCTTTTCTATTCAGAGAGGTGTAATAACATAATAATATGGAGACACACGGGTGGCTCAGTGAGTTGAATGTCTGACTCTTGATTTCAACTCAGGATATGATCTCATGGTTTGTGAGATGGGGCCCCACATCGGGCTCTGCACTCATAGCACACAATCTGTTTGGGATGCTCTCTCTCCCTCTCTCTGCCCCTTCCTCCTTTGCACTCTGTCTCTAAAAAGAAAAAAATAAAAATTAATTAATTAATTAACAAATAAATAAATAAAATAGTATGAGCATATAGCTTTTCATTCATAGAAACAAAGTTGCAATAAATATTTTCTTCCGTACAACACAAAATCGTGTACGTAGAGTGAGGGTGAAAAGGTTTGGGTAGGGCATGTGATGAAGGAAATGACAGTTGGAATAAAACTATCAAGTGTACCACTTCTCCAAAATCACTTGCTGACAAGAACAGTAAAAGTCCTAGAAGGATTATTGGAAAACATTTGCTTTCTTAAAAAAAAAAAAAAATCTGGCTCTATATTCTTATGTCATTGTCAGTAACAATATGAAATTAAGGTACACTAAAACTATATTAAAATTAAATGTAATTCAGCATCTTCCATAGACTAAATTGTTACATACATGTTTTACCAAAAATGATCTACTTAAAAAGAAAGACTATTTTTATATATTGCTGAACTTGAAGACATGCTGTTTTATTAATTAGTGTACAAGGAATTGTTAGGTTACATGATTATGTTCAATTAAGTATAATGAATATAATTAATGTAGTTGCTGTTTTAGGTTTTTGAGTTAATAGTGCCATTAAATGCTGCTGTTTTTGTTGTGATACTGATTATTGTTATAATAGAATACCAAACTTTGAAATGAAAGGAAAGCTAAAAGTTTGGCTACAGCAGTGTGTGTGCGTGTGTGTGTGTGTGTGTGTGTGTGTGTGTGTGTGTTTAATTTATGTTGTCATTTAAACCCAGATCATAACTTAAACACATTATGCAATAATTAGCTTTTTAAGTCATTACATTAACTACTTAAAAACATTTTTATCTATTTAGAAAGAATATTTTCACGTTAAAAAATAGCTGTCAAATTACAACTGGAAGATGAGTATACATGCCTGTTAATTATCTGAAATGAGAAAACATATTCATTTAGTTCCTAGGCAAGTATGTTAAGCATCTTCAACATGTCAACTTTTTAAAATAAGGTTATTTTTCTTTATCAAATTCTTCAATAATTTACTTCTATGTAAAAACAATTTCCATAATATTCACCATCAGTAACAATGCACAATTAAATTTTAATACTATTTGTAGTTTCTTTTCACACCTACTTGTTCTACAGGAGATAGAAATGAATATTTAAATATGAATAAATGAAAATCCTCCTTTTACATTTAAGCAGTGCTATAAAAAAATGTGTGTAATATGCATTTCTTGGATTATTTATAGTTTAAAGATCATAATTAAATAGGATGTTCTTAACATAAATTAGAAATGTACCATTGATTCTAAGCTATAGCTATATTAATCACACTGAAAAAATGTGAGGGAATACTTATTAAAATTATTTTATACATGTTCTCATTTTAGATATGAAAATGTATAATTTCATGAGTTTTACTTTGTGTCATTTTAGTCACATAGCCTCCTGGACACTTGGCTTCTGCTATGTGAGTTAACTGAAAGTTCCTACTTAAGATGTGAAAGAATGAGACCCCAAAAATATTTTACTTAGTTTTAAAATCATTTTACACAGTTTTTGTGGTAGTAAACATTTGTGGTGTTTTTCCCTCCAATAATGTAGCATTTTGATGTTTGAGGTTTATAAGTGGTATCATAGCATGTAATTTCCCAATTTATTTGCTGAAAAATGGAGATGACTCTCCTGTGTGTTGGGTGTTGAGAATGGGTCTGGAGTTATAATTTATCAATCATGTATTTCTTTCTCTGTTGGGATAAATATGAGGTTTCTGTTAGTTTTCTCTC
Source organism: Prionailurus viverrinus (assembly GCF_022837055.1). NCBI lineage: Eukaryota > Metazoa > Chordata > Mammalia > Carnivora > Felidae > Prionailurus > Prionailurus viverrinus. The sequence continues at coordinate 92,709,867 of NC_062564.1, forward strand.
AGCAAAAAGATCAGATTAAATATGGTTGAGGTTTATTTTTTTGTGTTCATTTTTGAGAGAGCAAGAGAGAGACAGCATGAGGGGTTAGGGCAGAGAGAGAGAGGGAGAGAGAGAATCCCAAGCAGGCTCCTCAATGCCAATGCAGAGCCTGATCTGGAACTTGAACACAAACCATGAGATCATGACCTTGAATTGCAATCAAGAGTCAGATGCTCAACCCACTGAGCCATCCAGGTGTCCCTGGTTGAGATATCTTAATTCAAAAGACATTAGTGCAGAATTTTGAAAGGGCATTGTATTCAAAATCAGTTGACATTATTGATATTTAAGGTCCAGTTCTGCTCTTTCTTACTGAAAACCACTTATTTTGTTCTATTTTTTTCATATTAGTTGACAAGGGTAATCCAAATTATGTTCTTTTAATGCCTTCAGGTGGGGCTGCTGCTCAGTGGTTTCCCACTTCATAAATGCTGAGGTGCCATTGAAAACCTAATCTACTCACAGGACCTGGTTCTGAGTGTAACTCACAAGGGAGTAGGCAACAGGCCCAAGAACTAAGTTTTCAAATTTCGAGTGCCGATTAAGTCAGAATAGGTTGACTTTCAAATATTATTAGATTGAATTGACTGATTCCCTGAATTCTCTCACTTGTAAAACTTTTTTAGGCCTTTTTCTGTATTTGTGAAAAGAATTAAAGTTATTGATTCAGTTTTTTTATTGTTCAGTGCTATTCAAGCTGTTATTTTTCTTGAGTCAGTTTTAGAAAGTTATAATTCATCAGATTATTTTCTGTTTAAATTTTCTTCAACAAAAAAAATTTATCGTTTTTTTAAAAATATATGCAGCATGTGTAGCTATACCTATTTTTTAAACATATATTTCTGTGCTCTTTTTAGGATTTCTATTAATGTTGTCATACATTTATCGAATTTCTTTTATTTTTTAATTTTAGTTAACTTTTTTTTGTATAGCACTTTGTTTACAAACTACTTCCACATTTTTAAAGTTTTAATTTAAATTCCAGTTAGTTAACATACAGTGTGATATTAGCACCCAGTGCTCATCACAACAAATGCACTGTCCATCCACATCATTGCAAATGGTAAGATTTTATTCTTTTTTATGGGTAAGTAATACTCCTATATATATATATATATATATATATATATATATATATAATTCCTTATCTATTCATCAGATGATGGGTAGTAGGGCTGTTTCCATAATTAGACTATTGTAGATAGCCAAACCTACATGCTGCTATAAACGTCTGAGTGCAAATATCCCTTTGAATTAATATTTTTGTATTCTTTGAGTAAATACCTAATAGTGCAATTGCTGGATCATAGGGTAGTTCTATTTTTAACTTTTTGAAGAAACTCCATACTATTTTCCACAGGGGTTGCCCCATTTTGCATTTCCACCAACAGTTCAAGAGGATTCCCCCTTTTCTAAATCCTTGCCAAAACCTGTTGTTTCTTGTGTTGTTTTTCATCATTCTGACAGGAGTGAAGTTATATATTACTGTAGCTTTGATTTGAATTCCTTTGATGATCAGTGATGTTTGAGCATCTTTTCATGTCTGTTAGCCATCTGTATGTCTTCTTTGGAAAAATGCCTATTCATGTCTTCTGCCCATTTTTAATTGGATTATCTGGTTTTAGGCTGTTGCATTTGATAAATTCATCCAAATTGGCAAAGAAGAAGTGAAACTGTCACTATCTGCAGAAGACATTATTCTGTAGATAGAGAACCCAAAAGACTACCAAAAAACTGCCAGAACCGACCCAAGAATTCAGCAAAGTTGCAGGATACAAAATAAACCTATAGAAACCTATTGCATTTCTATATACCAATAATGAAGCAAAGTAAAGAGAAATTAAGGAATCAATCCCATTTACAATTAGACCAAAACCAATAAGAAGTGAAAGACTTAGATCCTGAAAAGTATAAAATACTGACAAAGAAATTGTAGGTGATAGAAAGAAATGGAAAGATATTTGTTCCATACTCATGAATTAGAAGAACAAATTATTGTTAAAATGTTTATACTATCCAAAGCAATCAACACTTTAATGCAATCCCTATAAAACTATCAACAGCATTTTTCACAGAGATAGAACAAATTTGTTTTAAAATATGATTCAGGGCACCCGGCTGACTCAGTTGGTGAAGCGTCCAATTCCTGACTTTGGCTCAGGTCACGATCTCACAGTCATGACATCCAACCCCACATTGGGTACTCTGCAATGAGTGTGGAACCTAATTGGGATTCTCACCCTTCCTCTCTCTCTGCCTCTCCCCTGCTCCTGCCCATTCTCTCTCTCACAAAATCAATAAAGAAACATTTAAGAAAATAAAATATGTGTCAATTTTATCTTGTTGAACCTCTTTACTGTATATTTATCATATTTAAATATATTATTAATGTTATTGTTTATCATTTGTATTCCGTTAAATAGTGTTCTCAATTATTCTATTCTCATTTCTACTTCATTTATATTTTTTCTTATTTCTTTCCTAACTTCCAAATTATTAAAGTGTGTTTTATTTATTTTTGAAAGAGAGACAGACTGCAAGCAGGGGAGGGGCAGAGAGAGAGGGGGATACAGAATCCGAAGCAGGCTCCTGGCTCCGAGCTGTCAGCACAGAGCCCAATGCAGGGCTTGAACCCATGAACTATGAGATCATGACCTGTGTCAAACTCAGACGCTCGGCTGACTGAGCCACCCAGGCACCCCTCTAACTTCCAAATTTTTTAACTTTAACCTTTTATATATTTAATATAAGCATATTATGTAAATTTCCTTCTATGTCTAAATTTAGGTTCATTCTATGAGTTTTCATAAATATTATTGGCACTTTTGATTTCATTGGGCAGTGGATGGGAATTTTTAAATGTTTATATCATCATTTTCAACATAATTGCACGTTTGCACAATCCTAAGAAAATATATTACATATAATGCAGAATCTATGAAATTTGCTTTATATCACATTTCATTGATTTTCTCAAATGTACTATACTATAGGTGTATTTTCCAATTGAGTACAGAAAAAAAATACACACACACACACACATTGAATGAAACGTTTTCTTAAAATCTCCTATATATTACAAATTAATAATCTAGGTATATTTATGTCCTTTAATTTGCTGATTTTAACATAATCTTAAATTTGTGGAATTGTTTATTTTTCTATTTTAATTTGTTAATTTTTGGTGTTTTGAATTATTATTAGATGTACAAATATATCTCCCTTTGGAATTATGCCTCTATCCATTATGTAGCAAACTTTCTTATTCTTGTCTATTTGAATACATATCAGCTTTAATTTGGTTGATATTGCCCTTCCTATCTTTTTTGTCTCTTCCCACATATCTCTCTATATACATGTATATGTATAATTTATGTATTTGTATTCTATGTATATATAGAACCTATATATATATATATATATATATATATATATATACACACACACACACACACACACACCCATTGGGTATACATTGGGTATAATTTGTACATGATAAAATAAAATCTTAAATGTATAGCTTGATAATTACATATGACTTTTCATATATGTATATATTATGTAACAACCAACCAAATAAAAACAGAAAATTTCTTTATTGCAAAATGTTATTACACGTATCCATAACTTGTTCTTTACTACTGCTTAATATTCTTTTGTATGAATTTAGGCCCATTGTTCCATTTTCCATGTAAAGGACATTAGTGCTATTCCTAGGTTTTGGCTATGATCAGTAAAGCTACTATAAACCTGTTGTACATGTATTTTTGTGGCCATAGATTCTCATATCTCCAGAAGCAGAATTAATGGATTATTGGGTACATGTATTTTTAACTTTAGTAGCAAATTCTGAAAAGTTTAAATGTGTGTTTAACAACATTAACATATTTTTGTATACATTAAACTTTATATTTAAAGTGTATAATCTGGTGAGTTTTGTCATATGTATACAGCCATGAAACCATACCATAATAAATAGAATATACCTATAACCCTTCCAGCCCAAATACCTTTCTCTCTTGCTCCTCTGAAATCTTGTTCCCTGGATCACTCGGTTAAATAAATAATAGTAGTATGTCTGTGTTATATCATACATGTATGTTTAACTGTTGAACTAAAAAAATATTTTCCAAACGATTCCAAAGAATATGTAAAATTTTCAGTTGTTCCACATTCTTTTTAAAATTTTTTTAATGTTTATTTTTGAGAGAGAGAGAGAGAGAGAGCGGAAGAGAAGCAGTGGGAAAGGGGCAGAGAGAGAGGGAGACAGAATTTGAAGCAGGCTCCATGCTCTGAGCTCTCAGCACAGAACCTGATTCAGGGCTCAAACTCACAAACCATGAGATCATGACCTGATCTGAAATCAGACACTTAATTGACTGAGCCGCCCAGGTGCTCCCAATTGTTCCACATTCTTACAACACTTGGCATGATTACACATTTTAATTTTAGATCTCTAATAGGTATCTAATAGTGTCTCATTGTGATTTTAATTTATATTTCTTTAATGAATAATGCCAATGTGACTTTAGTATTTTATACCTACCAACCATGTATGAGAGTTTCATCGGGGATTGTAAATAGATTTGATTTTCCAATTTGTATGAGTATCTAGTTGTTTTTGACTGTGATTTAATTTGTGTTTTGAGGAATAATAATGTTTGACAATTTTTCATGTGCTAATAGTCTAATTGAATATTCTACTTCAGCAGAGAATTTTAGAAACTTTCGCTCATTTTTTTAATTGGGTCATTTGCTTTTTCTTGTTAGTTTTTAAAGTTTATGTGTTCTGAATATGAAATTTTTGCAGATATTAGAATTTCAGGAATTTTCTTCCATTCTGTGGCTTACCTTGTTACTTTTTTAGTAGTGTGCTTAATAAGCAGATTTTTAAATAATTTTGATAAAGTCAAAGTTGTCATTTTTTCCTGGTCACACTTGCCATCTCCTGTTTAAGAAATCTTGGTCTGACACTAGGTCATGTTTATATTCTGCAGTGTTTCTTTCTGGAAGCTTCATGGTTTACCTTCTTATTTAGGTTTCATCTTGAATTAATTTTAGAATATTGAGCGGTAGGAGTCAAGGTTAATGCGTTTCATTCTCAATTTCCAATTGGTGCAGCACCATTTATTGAAATTATGTTCTTTCCCCCAATGAATTGTTTGGATGCCTTTGTTAAGTGGCCGTAGAAGTGAAGGTCTATTGTGCTCTGTTCTGCTCCGTTGATGTGTCTTTTTTTTTAGGCATTGTTCTTTTTATTTAGATCATCAAATATATTTGTGTAGTCGTGCTTACAATATCCTTTTGTGTTGTTTTGTTTTGTTTTGTTTGTTTTGTTTTGTTTTGTTTGTTTTGTTTTGTTTTGTTTTAGGATTTGTTGATGTGTCCCTTTCTTTACTATTTGGTAAATTGTTTTATGCTCTTTTACTTACTTGGTCAAAATTGCTAAAGAGTTATATTTTATAACTCTTTCAAAAATTGATTTTTTGATTTATTTATTTGATCTACTTTATATCTGTTTTCTAGTCTATTGATTTCTTTCCTCACACTTATAATTTTGTCCCTTCTAATATTTTTGGGATTAATACACTTATCTTGATCTGGTTTCTCGAGAAATGGGTTACTTCTTTTTTAACATATCATGTAAAGCGGCAGAGTTCCTTGAGTACTGCTTTAATTGTTCGCCACTAACTTCATTGTTTATATCATTCAAATTATTATTACTCAAGGCAGATGATTCTGACTTTTATTAAAAATTGCTTAATAAGGTAGTTTTTTGTTTCTTTTGGTGAATGTTCCACATGTAGTCAAAGATAATAGGTTTTCTGAGGTTGTATAAATAGTGTTTCATGTATAAATTATCTCAGGTTGGTTCAAGTCTTGTTTATATCTTTTATATCCTCACTATTATTTTTTTTATACTTGCTTCTATCATATGTTGAATAAGGACAGTTAAAACCTTCAAATATGATTGGGAATTTTACTTCTCCGGTTAATTTATTTCTTCATATATACTGATGCTTTGTTATTAGGCACAAACATATTTAAGACTGTTAGATCTTCTTATGGAATCGTCTGTTTTATTATTTTGAAATGTCTTTATTCATCTCTGATAATACTCCTTTATTATGGTTTACTTTGATATTAACATATGCGTAACAGCCATCTCATTGTTGGTGTGTGCCCAATACTCCTATGTCGTCCATGTGGTTGCAATAGCACCCTTCACTGAGCTCAGTCTTATGACCATATTAAGGGATGCTATATTGGATTGGGGAGAGTCATAAAAGATGGAGAGGAAACATAACCGAGCTTTCTATTTGAATGAGTGGGTCAGTATGTTGATATAAGTCAAAAATCGGCAACAGCTGCTTCATAGTCAGTCAAGGTTGGCCTTGAAAGAAAGTGGCAGGAGAAAATATTTTCAGTGGACCAGGCTGTGAGGACCAGACTGGTCTTCTACTGAATGTGAAATGTATACTGGTTCAAGGTAAGAATTTATATGGACTTATGAGCAGTGGCAAATGGCCTGAGTGGCTATTCAAATCATTAAAGGAAAAAGCCTAGAAATTGGAAGAAAAGTGGTATGAAGTAGACACATATGGCTGAATTTATTAGAGTAGGCATGGGTTTGCAGACCTTTGTGTCTCATATTCATGACCACCAGGATGTATCCACCATAGAAAAGGATCAGAACAACTAAGTAGACTCAACTAGTTAGCATTACCAACTACATGGTGGGACATTTGGAACCTTCTGGAGGGTTAAGAGATTTGTTCTCATCGGAATAGACACCTATTCTAGAGATGAGTTTGCCCTTCTTACACATAGAGCCTCAACGAGCATCATTATCTGGAGTACATGGCACGCTAAATCCATAGACACGAAGTCCCACATATTCTATAATTTGACAAAGGGACTCAATTCACTGCAAAGAAGTTATAGAAGCTCACCAATGACTATGAGATCAACTGATTGCATTTCTTTCTGCACCATACTGAAGCTGATGGCCTGGCCAATCAGATTGCCTACGATAGCACATCTGATATGTCATTTCAGAAGCTGTGTGCCATCCAGGATGTAGTATATATGCTGAATCAGAGGCCTCCATTTAATTCTATGTTTGTAATAAAGAATAATACATGATTCTGGTTAAGTGAAAGGCAGAAGCAGGTGTGATAACTAATTTTCTGAAGCAATTTGGCTGGGCTACAGTGCCCAGATATTTGGTTGATTATTATAAATGTTTCTGTGAGTATATTTTTGTTTTTTTTTAGGATTTATTTATTTATTTATTTATTTATAGAATAGGGCAGGGGCAGAGAGAGAGAGAGAGAGAGAGAGAGAGAGAGGGAGAAGGAGAATCCCAAGCAGGCTCCATGCTCAGGGCAGAGCCTTAAGCAGGCTCAATATCGTGACAATGGACCTGAGTCCAAATCAAGAGTCAGATGTTTAGCTGACTGACCCATCCAGTCACCCCCCCTTTTTAAAAGTGTTTAATTGGGCGCCTGGGTGGCGCAGTCGGTTAAGAGTCCAACTTCAGCCAGGTCATGATCTCACGGTCCGTAAGTTCGAGCCCCACGTCAGGCTCTGGGCTGATGGCTCAGAGCCAGGAGCCTGTTTCCGATTCTGTGTCTCCCTCTCTCTCTGCCCCTCCCCCGTTCATGCTCTGTCTCTCTCTGTCCCAAAAATAAATAAACGTTGAAAAAAAATTTAAAAGTGTTTAATTAATTAATTATTTATTTATTTAGACAGAGAGAGTGTGAGTTGGGGAGGGGCAGAGATAGAGAGGGAGAGAGAGAATCTCAAGCAGGCCTGATGCCCATTGTGGAGCCAAATGTGGGGGTCTGTAAGTATATTTTTGGATAATATTTACATTTAAATCAGTAGACCTTAAGTAAAGTAGATTGCTCTACATGTGAATGGTCCTCATCTAATCAGTTGAAGGCCTGAATATAACAAGGCTAATCCTCCTGGAATAGGAGAGAATCCTGCTAAAATACTGCTTTTGGACTTAATATTTAACATTGACTCTTGGTTCGCAAGCAGACTGTCTTTAGACTCAAACTTCAACTGTTTCCTGGTCCTTTAGTCTGCCAGCTTCTAACATCAGATTTCAGACTTGTCAAGCCTCCACAAATGTGAGTCCATTCCCTAAAATGATTTTTTTTCTCTCTATATCCACATACTGTTGATTTTGTTTCTCTGGAGAATTCTTACATTATAGTAAACATAGGCCCAATTACCATCATCCGGATGATCCACTGGCAGAATCTGAGTTCTTATCTTCATCACTTTGATCTCTTAAGATTTAGAGGTCTTTGTTTTAAAGGGGGTGCACTCTTGCCAGACGATACAGCCATGGTCCCATTAAACTTCAAGCTATAATGACACCTTGAAGCTTTAGGTCCAGGGACCAGAAAGAAAGAAGAAACATCATCTTTTTTTTAGATTTTTTTTTACATTTATTTATTTTTGAGAGACAGAACATGAGTGGGGGAGGGGCAGAGAGAGAAGGAGACACAGAATCCAAAGCAGGCTCCAGGCTCTGAGCTCTTAGCACAGAGCCCGATGTGGGGCTTGAACTCACAAACCGTGAGATCATTACCTGAGCCGAAGTCAGACGCTCAACTGACTGAGGCACCCAAGCGCCCCGAATCGTCATCTTGATAATAGCACTTCAATCAGCAGGAAAGGGTAGAGTTACTCCTACACAGAGGCAAAGAAGGGATTATGTGGGGTGATCCACATGGGTGCCTCTTGGTCATTTTTATTCTAGTTGTGAATGGACAAGTGCAGCAACCATGTCTTAAGAATAGAACAATCACCATAAGCTCAGAATCACAAGAATGAGGCATTAAGCTACAGTACCAGATAAGCCACCAAAATCAGCTTAGAGAGACTATGAATTCCAGATGCAGCCCTAGACCAACTGCAGCAATGGACTAAAGTGAATTTCACTAACATGTGACTATTGAGTTTCCTTGAGTAGGAGGATCTCTGCTATGTTACAGTGGCTACTCACTGAATATGTATGGACAAACAAATCTGAGTAGCACAAGGCGTCGGCAGTAGCCTACATGGAGGTGCATTATCTGAATTTCCCTTCAAGAAAGAGCTTGCCTTTTAGCTGCAAGGAGTTCAGCTGACAGCTACAGTTGTTAGAGTCTTTTGAATCTACCTCAGGCTTGAGGCCAAGGCCAAGTTCTTCCTGACCACACCCAGCAAATGATTGAGCATACTGTTGGTACTAGGGTCGGGATATTTCTCCCTCTAATGAGCAATCTTCGCTCCAGAGTGTCTACTGAGATGGCCAAGAATTTACCATATTTGTGTTATGATCGAAGTCTCTCTTTGCCTAATCCCGCTTACTTCTTTGGTTACATATATTTCATAAGCATTACTAACTAATAAATGTCTTTCTTGTACATAACAAAGCACCACAGACCGGGGGGCTTAAACAACAAAAGTGTATTTTCTTATACTTAAGTTGGCCAGAAGTTTCTGATCAAGGTGTTGGCAAATTCGGTTTCTGGTCATATCTCTCATCCTGGCTTATAAATGGCTGCTTTCTCTCGATGGCTTCTCCCTGGTGTGTGTTCATGAGAGCAGGGGAGGATTTAGCTCTCTGGTATGTCTTCCTAAAAGGACACCAATTCGATAGGATTAGTGCCCCATCCTTGTGACCTAATTTAACCTTAATTACTTCTTTAGAGGCTTCCATCTCTGAATACAGCCATACTGAGGTTTGGGGATTCAACATATGAATTTGCGTCAGGGGGCACAAACATTCATTCCATAACCCTTGTGTTTTCAACTCAGCCTCATATTGCTTCTTGGAAGCCGAAGTTACATACCCTGAAGAGTCTGATGCCTGCTCTGATCCCTATGCACAAAATAAAGAAGTGTCTACCTCTTTCACGAAAGCACCGATTGATATCTGTGAACTGATTCCTTCTATGAATTTTGTTTGTTTAGATATCTCTGTATTCTAAGTTCACCCTGATACCTTTATTCATATAAAAAGGAACTGATAAATAAAAAATATTTTGTGTATTAATATATTACAATACATAATAAAATAAATTAAATCATTTATAAATTAAAATCACATATTGATTATAATAATCATATTATAATATATAAAAGATTTTAAAAATTTATCAGTTCCTTTTTTTAGTTATTACTGCAGCTGTGATCAGCTGAAATGTTTTTTATGTTTCACTGATGTGCCAACATTAAGATATTAAAATTTTTTTTTTCATGTTTATTTCTTTTTGAGAGAGAGAGAGAGACACACAGAATGCTAACAGAGGAGAGGCAGGGAGAGAGGGAGACAGAATCTGAAACAGGCTCCAGGCTCCCAGCTGTCAGCACAGAGCACAATGCGGGTCTCGAACTCACAAACCATGAGATCATGACCTGACCTGAAGTCAGATGCTCAACTGACTGAGCCACCCAGGTCCCCCCGAAGGAATTTTGTTTTTAGTATTTCTTTATTTTGGAGACAGCACAAGCAGGAGAGGGACAGAGAGAATGGGAGAGAGGATAGGAGTAGGGCTCTGTGCTGACAGGCTGACAGCAGTGAGTTTGATTTGGGACTAAAACTCAGGAACCCCAAGATCATGACCTGAGCTGAAGTCCAAAACTAAACCAGCTGAGCCACGCTGGTGGCCCCCAAGGTTGTTTTTTTTTTTTTCAACATTTTATTTATTTATGGGACAGAGAGACACAGAGCATGAATGGGGGAGGGGCAGAGAGAGAGGGAGACACAGAATCGGAAACAGGCTCCAGGCTCCGAGCCATCAGCCCAGAGCGTGACGCGGGGCTCGAACTCACAGACCGCAAGATCGTGACCTGGCTGAAGTCGGACGCTTAACCGACTGCGCCACCCAGGCACCCGTTTTTTGTTTTTAAGTTGCATGCATTTCACTCAGTCCATTTTCATTTCCATGTATTGTAGCTATTATAAACTTAGATTACATTTTACTTGTTTTTTTTCTTTGTCTCATTTTATTTTATTTTGTTATATTTTATTCCTTTCTAGTTGTCTTTAGATCTGATTGAAGTTTTTCTCCCCTTCATTATTAAATTTTCCTCCTCCTGGTTTAAAATATATACTTTCTGATTTTCTTCTTCCAGTTTAAGGTAATCAGTATTTTTAGCATGTGTACTTATTTAAAATACGAAGTTAACTTTTTCACATTGCAAGCAAAATAAAATAAGAAATTTAGAATTACCAGATTCCCAATTTACACTGTACTATTGTTGTAATTTAGTTTTGTTATCTCTAACTTAAGGAGTTTAAAATTATTTATACTAATTATGTTTGGCATGCACTATGTTTGTATAAAAAGTCTTCAATGAAAATAGCTCAGTGCTATTTATTTCTGTGCTTTAAAGTGGTTTCCTTTCAAAACAGTTTTGCACCATTTTCTTTTGACTTCCATTGTTGCTCTTAAGAAGTCAATTATTTTACCAATTGCAGAAAACTTTTGTTTTCCTATGGCTGCTTTATGATTTTTCTCTTTCCTTTCACTGGTCAACTGTGGTTTAACACTTAACTTACAGACATGGATTTATTTTTATTTATTGTGTTAATGTTCTTTAAATTTTCTGAATCTGAAGAACAGTGACTTTCATTAATTGATTCTACTCATTTAAAAAAAAATCTGTCCTAGAAATTCTAATATATACCTTGAATTTTCTAGTTTTTTTTTTCAAATACCTCATTCTTTGTTGTGTATTTTCCATATATTTATTTCTCTGTGTTTTCTTTTGTTTATTTCCTTTGATTCACATTTTAATTTTATTAATTCTATTTTCAGGTCCATCTAATCTGATGTTTAACAGCACCATTACTTAAAAATGTGTGTGTTTTTAAGTTTATTTATTTATTTTAGGAGAGAGAGAAAGACTGAGAGAGAGCGCAAGTGGAAAAGGGGCAGAGGGAGAGTGGAGAGAGAATCCCAAGCATGGCCCACACTAAGCATGCAGTCTGACAAGGGGCTCAATCTCAGGAACCTGTGTGATCAACACCTGAGTTAAAATTAAGAATCAGATGCTTAACTGACTGAGTCACGTGCCCCGAAATGTGTGTTTGTGCATTGTTTCTAAAATTTCTGTTTGACTAAATGACAAGATGCCTCACCATTTGTAATAGTTTAAGGTGCTCAATTTATACTTTGTTTTTCTTATTTTACTTTTTTAAACATAAAAACATTATTGTTGCATTGTTTTAAAATGTATTTAAGTTTGGAAGTACTTGTGGGTTTGGTTAGTTAGTTGTTTCAGATGAGTCTTACTCATTGAGCAATTTCCCTTTGTGTTTTGTAATTTTTGATTGTGAGTCCATTATTGTTAGTCTATCTATGGTAATTCTAGAGGATGACTTTCATCACGATTCCCCCAGAATAAATTATACTTGATCTTTTAGGTTCCTGGGACCATTGCATACCCAGTTACTCTTAAATTAAAAATCCTAGGTTAGTAACAGATTAGAATGTACAGTGGTAAGTCATTTTTAAAATGCTTATTATATCTCAAAAGTTTATTCATTCATTCATTCATTCATTCGTTCATTCATTCAAACATCACCAAATAACAAAGCAGGCTTAAAACTTTCTTTGTGACTTGCATTTATTTATTTACTTATTTATTTATTTATTTATTTACCTTTGCCCAGATATTTACTTCATCCTGAGATTAGCTTTGTGTATTCTCAAATTCATCTCCCTACTTTTACAAGCTCCTGATATTTATATGAAAGAGATGTGGTACCTAGGTTCTATCTATTCCCTGATGGCATCTGCAAATTAATTGATTAATAATATCTCTGAAACCACATTCCATTTTGTTCCCTGGGCTCCGTTAATTTTCTTTAGACCTACATATTTGAAAGCATATTAAATTATTTTACTCAGCATTTTACATTTTATATAATCAGTTTTCATATCCGATATCATCTGAATAATTAGTGTTGATGCTATAAAATTTTTAAGTCCACTGAAATATATAATTTTAACGTCCCTTCTAATTCCTTAAAATTTATGATGCTTTTGCTTTTCGTAACTAGTCATTAATGTATAATTAATTGATTATAGCACAAAATAAATTCTTTAAGAATTCAAGTATACATAAATAGCAAAACAAAGACTGATTCCTTACAATCATCTTAAATTATTAATTTGTGGATTCATTCACTTTAAATGCTTGCTTCCCTCATTTTTACCCACCCTACCCATAAGAACAATTATGGTTTTTTTTTTCTTTATTTTGGAAGAATGCCTTATAATTTTGGCTCCATGATACAAAATAATTCTCAAATAGAGCAATAACTCCTTAACTTTATCCCTGAACTATAGATATGAAAATGATTATAGTCAGTTGGGTCTCAACAGTAACATTTATTGCTTACTTAGTTATTGTGCGAATTTAGATATTTTCTGAAAAATTAAAACATGATATGTGTGAAATTTTAAGGCATTATGTAAACTTCAATGAAAAGACTGACAAAAAGTCAGCATAATAATTTAGAAGATCTTAGTTGTTGATCTTCATATTAAAGCCAATTAAATCATGAACAGTATCAATTTCACCTTGTAATGCCTTTGTAATATTACAGTTTCTATATTATGCAAACAATGGCCTTGTCCATACCTGAGAAAATTGCCTATACAGCGTATCAGCACAGTGTCTATGATACTAAGATTTTCACTGGTTGTTTCTGCTACATTGCATTTTCTGTCCCCTTTCCTGTATTCCTTTCTTCTTTCATCTCTTTCTCTGTCATTTTTTTTCTTTTTCTCTCTTAGTAACCTCACTTGTTACCTAATGACTTGCCCACTTTAAACTCTTTATTTCTGAACTGCCATGATTCATTTTCCACCCTACAGATCACTGCAAAAACAGAGGCCAGAAATACTTCAACTCAAATTTTTCATTATTTAATGTGACAAGTCTATCCAGATCTCCAGAAAAATTACACATTTCTAACCCTAACTTTGAAAACACCTGTCCTGAATTGAAAAAGTATCTTCCAAGTAATTTTATTGTTTCCTCTCTGCAAGTCCTGTTCCCACAGAGATGCTTTATGTATTACTATTGGTAGTGTGGTCTGAAAGTTTGTGTCTAATTCATATGTTGATATGTTGAAGTTCATGTGTTGAAAACCCATTGCCCAAAGTGATGATATTAGGAGATGGGGCCTTTAACTAATTAGGTTATCAGGGCAGAGCTTTCAGGCTTGGGGATAATACCTTTCTAAGACACCCTACAGAGATCTCTAGGTTTTTCCATCATGTGAGGACACAGCAAAAATATCCTGTCTAGGAAAGCGGGCTCTTACCAGATGCTCAATCTGCCAGCATTTTGATATCGGACCTCCCAGGCCTCAGAACCGTGAGAAATCAATTTTTGCTGTTTATAAGCCACCCAACCTGTGGCATTTTGTTACATCAGCCCAAATGGACTAAGATGATTGTATATAGTTGTTGAATGCTTTCCCTAAATTTTATTCTTTATCTTTGCAGGTACAAATATTTGGCGATGCTAATACAAAGACATGAAACCGATTATTTACTTTAAACTAATATTTGAATAGCATTTCATAATCTATAAAACAATTTAATGTATATTATTTTAAATGCGAATGGGAGATAGAATTATCTGTATTTTGTGGATGGAGAAATTGACACTCAAAAAGGTGAAATAATTTACTTAAAAAAATAAAACAGGAAATTCCAAAATTTATTGGATCCGTACTTACCTAGAACAGTTCCTCACCTACTTTGAATTATTAATAAACCCTTGCTGCATTAATAAAATAAGACAGAGGTGGGTTTACATCAAACTTTTTTGCATGCATGCAAAATCATATATGTTTTTGCACAATATCCTTGAGCATTCTGAGCTTCAGTTTCATTGGCTGAAAATTGAATATAGTAATGTCATTTAAAAAAATTTAGAGAGAGGAAGAGAGTGTGAGTAAGGAAGAGGTGCAGAGGAAGGGGGGGCGGGGAGAAGCATAAGCAGGCTCCATGTTCAGCACGGAGCCCAACGCAGGGCTCCATTCCATGACCCCTGGGATCATGGCCTGAGCCAAAATCAAGAGTGAGACATTCAACTGACTTCGTCACCCAGGTGCCCCCCCCAAATACTAATGTCATTAGTATTGGTATGATCATGAAGTAGAATAACATATGTGACATAACCCACAGTTTGTCATTTAATTTCCTCTCCTATCTGAAGAATCATAGTTCTCGGTGTTTCAGGACATATAACAAAGTGCAGGATTCTGTATTGTATCCTTCACCTAAATTAGGCATTTTGTTTGTCTGCTACTTTTTTTTGTTTCTGTCTTTGCAGATTGTGCTATTTGTCACCATCAAAAAGTAAAGACAAAGTATGGATCACTTAGTGATAAAGTGGAGCTGTATTTCCATTCTTGCAGCTTGTATATATGTATTTGTTTTAATGTCCATAATCATAAAATTGCTATGCCAAATTGTTTAAAACTTTTTTAATTTAAAAGTGAAAATTTAATTTTTTAAATAGTCATATTTAGTAACCTCACAAAACATCTGTGTATGCCATATTAATATTCTTAAGCAGAATTGAAGACAGAATCCCAAGAGAAAATGACTGCAAGGGTATTTCCTCCCTAAGATCCACCTGGAAGATTCTTTCAATCTGCAGAGGATTTGTCCTTCTTTTATTATTACCAGCATTTACTAAACTTACCTTGTTCTGAGAGGCAGACACAGTTGACAGTTTAGAGAGAGAGACTACTGCAGTGTAAGAATCCTATTCTATTTGATCCTACACATCATTCTTAATTTTGAAACATTCAAATATAACTATTCTTTGCCTCTATACTTACAAACAGATTAACTATAAAAGTCAGCTGAACAGTTGAATTCACTTCTTGGTGATTTACTTTCTAGTTTGGATTTCTGAAAGCTGACTTCCAGCTTATGCTGGGTAAAACTATCGTCCTTCACCTCTTCAGGATAACTTGGTTTTCTGCACAGCAATGTGTAGTTTGTATATCTTGAACACACCCTTGCACATACTCCTTATTGGGTGTCTGGTGCCAGCCTAAAAAATTGTCTACATCTCAAAATTATGCACGAATTGTCTTATTTTTATCAATCAACTTATTAATAAAAAAGGCTAAATCTCATCTTTGCCATTTATTTTCAAGCACTTTTTATGTACTGTATACACATCCTTGCACACATTGTTCAAACGTCTTGGCTGAGAAAGACACTCTTCAACGATTTCTTTAATGCTTATTACGTGCCATGAACTGGCTGGAGGTACTGAAATAAAAAAAAAAAAGGTATTGTTCTTTCCTGAAAGTGCTAGTGAATAACAAACTCATGAAGTCTTTTTATTTTCATTGTTTTGATTCCTTAAATGTTTGGGTGTAAATAACATACATTCAGACACACTTCTGACTTCTACAGCAAAGATAGGCCATGTAGCCTCCAGAAATTGCCAATTAACTTGAATATTTATACTAAAATGAAATGATTTGCATAAATAACCCCAGAATCCAGATGAGTTATATTTTGGCAAGGTTATCATTCTATAAATGGTTCATTCTCGTACAGTGGAATTAATCTTAGAAGGTCAGAGGGTTGGGAAGAGATAAAATTAATCCACATTACTGATAAAATACGAACTTAACTTGCTTAATAATGAGACCCTGGAACACTTTAATGTTGTGAACTCACATTAGAAAGTTTCAGAGGGCTGCTATCATTCACCAGATGCTTCAGACTACAATAGATTGAAATCAAATGAAAGTCAGTATGTCTTAGGTATCAAACATCTTAATACATCATGTTATTAATAAAACTGACTCAACTACTTTTCCGATGGCACTGTTAGATTTTAAAATTAAAAACGACAACAACAACAACAACAACAACAACAACACCAATCCCACGGATCTAATATATCTAGAGAGATGGTGACTATAATGATATAAAGTGGTATTTCCAAAAGTCATTATTGTACAGTGCTAATTCACTGAACACAAGCCTACGCATATAAAATGTCTCAATTACAAGCATTCTTGCTCTCATTTTTCTTGGATTCAAGAGTTTTTACTATGGTAACAAATTTGGGGCTGTCTGTGACACCATCATCTCTGGATAGAGGTGATACAGATGACTTCTTATCTAGTGTCAAGAAAAGGGCACTTATTTAATAATCCTCTTTTCTATTGTCCTGGCAATACCTGAGAGGTACATTTTTCTCTTTTTCTCTTCATCCACTGCCTCATATTTTATATACTTTCTGTACCTAAACAACTTCCTACTGGACATTTCTTCTTTGATTTATCAGTAGGTAACTCAAACCTGACATGTTAAACTCAACTATACATCATTCGCTTATTGGTTAGGTTTTATTATGATAACACCCCCATTTTAACATGGGATTATAATTAACATATATTGTTTGTACTACGTGAGGCCTATTGATCATTTGTATCTCTGCTAAGCTTGACTGGATTCCGGATGACTTCTTTTTCTGGGACCACTATCTGGGTGTTCTCATGGAAGAAGGTAGATGCAAGAGCCAGACTATATTACAGAGTAACACTTAAAATTTTACCTGGATGAAGTCATGGTACAATGATGTCTGCTGACATTTCCTTCACCAAAATACTCATTGGACTGTGCATAAGGTCAGTAAAATTCATTGTTCAGGGAAAGTGGTATAACAATGAGTAGGATTGCATAACCCTAATACAGAGAGAATGAAGAGTGGGCAGCATTAATTCAGTCTACCACAATGTCGCCAATCTGATCTTTTCAATAAATCATCCATCTTGTTGATCATGCCTTTATGATAGTAATAATACCAACTACATGAAACTTAATAATATTCCTGAACTCTTGTTTATTCCTCAACACACAATTGGCCATCAAGAATTTCATGAGGCCATCTCTTCGAGTGTTTTCCATTATCTCTCCATCTGATTGCTACCACCTAAACAGGCGTCCTATCATTTGTCATTCATGTAATTATCACTATTTCCTTCTTAAATCAACTGATTTAAGATTTCCTTGAATCCCTTTTCCGACTGAACAAAAATTTTTATTTCAAAAAATGTATTATATAATCTTTCCTAAATTCTGTTTTTTTTTGTTTTTTTTTTGTTTTTTGTTTTTTGTTTGTGTTTTTTTTTTTTTTTTGTAGTTTCCATGACTTTGTGGATAAAGTTTTTAAGCCAGAACATACTCATCTTTTATGACAAAGACGCTGTTTAGGGATGCAGCCAAAATTTCCAACTTTACCACTCTTCCACAATATATTTCACCTAGTTCAATATTTATGTTTCTCAGATGGTATCTTCACTTTGAAGTGTCTTTTTTCCTTTCTCTATTCAGTAAATGCCTGCACAAGGTCCTGCTTTAACACCATATCTGGAGAGGCCACTCTCCATCACAGCCACACGGTGTTTTTGTTGTTTTTAAATTTATTTACTTTAAGAGAGATAGAGAGAAGCAGTGAGAGAGGAAGAGAGAGAACCCAAGCAGGCTACACACTGTCAGTGCAGATATGGGTCTTGATCCTACACATCCTGAGATCATGATGAGCCGAAATCAAGAGTCAGTTGCTCAACTGACTGAGCCACCCAGGCCACTGAGCCACAGGATGTGGTTTAAATGGTCTCCTGTGTGATGCAGCACTGTGTGCCTACACACATAAGACATTTTTGCACTTTATCCCAAATACATTCATGTGTCTCTATCCCTCACCTGACTATGAATGTGAAAGTGGCATTTAGTGATATAATAAAATAAAAACTCTCAATTTTTTGCGTGTAAATTTTGGCAAAGATTGTTTCATTTGACTTTATTTTTGATATCACTATTAGTATTTTCATAATATTGGACCTTTTCACGGTATGATATTTATAATGTTTTGCCAATAGATAATACAATTCCAATTTATAATGGTTTGACCTGCCATACTATCTAGGAAATAATTGGGCCATAACCAAATTTTCACCTAAACTTACTTGAATTTATGGCCAGTGAAATCTTCCTTATACAGAATTCTCACAGTGATGCATTGTTATGAAAATTTTAAATAAAATATTTCAATTTGATATGTATATACTTTATGATTAGTCTATAAATTAGGTTACACTCGACAAGTGAATCATTCCCCTTAAAATCCAAAAATTGAAAAATAAGATCATGTACTTTGAGGATTAACAAAAGTTAAACTAGTGGCTAAAAATTAATCTCATAAGATTACTAACTATTACACTAGCCAGGCTTTTTTTTTTTTTTTTGATTTGCTACATATATGTTACAGAATTTAAATCCTTCATATTGATTTGGTTCAGATAATGTTTACTCTCTTGTTGGGAGATCGGTCTGCCCTGGTTCCTGTGTGTCCTTGCACATCTTTGCTGAATATATCAAACAGCGAGATCCAAATGTCTCCTAAGAATGAGCAGTTTCAGTAGCTAGTCACATAGACACTTAAGCATGTCAAGGAAGCTGTATGTGACTACTAGGCAAATCCTTGTTCCCCAGGAGATAAGGAATGGCTTATTTTCTGCCCTGCTACAAAAAGTGTTGAGCCATTGAACCTAGACTCCTCTGCTGTGATACAACACAACTTGTATGTAGTCTCTATGTGGGCCCATCTTGATTGCTGTGTTGTAGACAATGAGCTATTTCCCTGGATCCCTTGAGTTACATTATTATCGGCTTATGGTCTTCCTACCTGCTTGCTTTTTTGGGGTCATCTTACTACTCTTTGCTATCTTCTCAGATCGGCCTCCTTCCCTGTCAGATTTCCTCTCTTTCCAATTAGTTGTTTTTCACATTCAAAAATACCCGTAATCTCCATTTACAATATTTTTTTCTTATAATTTGATGAATGGAATGGTATACAATGTGAACACACAAGGACTAGCCTACACAAAACTTTGGCTTCCGTTGCCATTTGTAGAGCCTTTTAAAATTGGATTTATGCCACACTGGCTGATATATTCAAAGGTGTTTTTTGTTTGTTTGTTTGTTTGAACAATCTTTATTTCTTAATAACTTGAAGTTGTGTGTCATTATGTCCTTAAACTATTCAATATAGTCAAAGATATGATTACTCTGATTTTGATCCATTCGAGCTGACATAATCATTCTAATGTACCCATGAAAGTTGGAAATCAGTCAAATGAGCTTATGTGTTTTTCTTGAAATGAATTTAGATATTAGATATTAGTTTAGATATTTAGATATTAGTTAATTCTGTAAGAGCTTTTGTTTGCATTGTTCTTAATCGTGTGTTTTAGCTTCTTGCGTGTCTGTAAAGTAGCGTCTATACAGGCATACTTCCAAAAGGTATTTTGTGATAATTTTTTTTTCCCCTGGAGGACTTCTTCAAGCTGTTCTATTGATAAATGCATGGTGAAACATTAAGAGGGAAATGCAAGGTAATCTTGGTTTCCCAAAATTACTTTACCATGACTCCTCCTCCTCACATCCAGCAGAAAAAAGGTAAATCGTGACAAGTTAAGTATTGTTCCAAAAGGATTGTGTGACATACCTTTTTAGTGATCCATACTGATAATGTGTTATTGAGAATGATCCGTGTTCCAGAGTACCGTATGTTATAGTAATTGGTGGCACCCTGATTTTCTTTAGGTTATGCAACTTGACACCATATTTTTTTTTCTTTTGAAAATATTTTCAATCATAACTTCTTTTTTTTAAACGTTTATTTAATTTTGAGACAGAGAGAGACAGAGCATGAACGGGGGAGGAGCAGAGAGAGAGGGAGACACAGAATCGGAAGCAGGCTTCAGGCTCCGAGCCATCAGCCCAGAGCCCCGACGCAGGTCTTGAACTCACGGACCGCGAGATCATGACCTGAGCGGAAGTGGGACGCTTAACCAACTGAGCCACCCAGGCCCCCTCAATCATAACTTCTTAAATGTTTAAGCGAAAGGTTGATGAAGTGCTCTCTAGACCTTAACCCTAGCAGCAGTCATTTTCTTTATTAAATTTAAAACAGGTCTTTATATGAAATAAGGTTAACTTTATTATTAGTTTTGTTATTAATGTTAATGCATTTATTAATGTAAAATATTATACAAATGCTCAATTAAAGGTATTACAGTGAACAGTTACTATTAAGCATTATTATCTGTATCTGTAGGTGGGTAACAGATTCAGAGGATTTAACAGTTGAACTAGTAGAACCCTAGATTCAAAATGGATATTTCTGATGAGAAAATTGAAAGTATAAATAACTGAATACCATGTTGCCTTTAAGAAAAATAATGCATATGTATAACTGCAGAGTTAATACAATTTTCACATAACCTTCCTATTTTGAAGTTTTGTTGTTAATTACAACACTAAACAAATAACAGGATAAATGAGATCCAAGTTGCAGCCATAGTTCTAAAAAACACATGAGTTGTCCATATACATTATTCTATTGCATTTCATTCACTTTATTGCCTGAATGCTTTTCTGCACTTTGATTTCTATTTTAATGACGTTATAAGCTGATATAATAAGAGATCATTCTAGAGAGTTAGAGTTGAGTAATTAAGCAATTCAGCAGTTCTGGATTCCAACCAAATAGTTTTTAAACATGCCTTGTTATGATCCATAGATATTTCTTGTTTGTTTGCTTTTTTCATTATGAATAGCCTGGGACATGTAGATGACATCTTGGGAATTTGTGCTTCCAAGAACAGCCCAAGTAGCCCTGTTTACCTTGCAGCTACGGTTTCTTATTTTTATCCTAATCTTACTATTTTTCACCTCCAGCTTCTGCCGGGGAAGGTGTTCCAGAGGGCACTGGACCTTGGCAAATCAAATGAGCATTTTTAAATGAACACTACTTAAAATGTTTAAAATGAGCATATTTTAAAATGTGCAATAGTGAAAGCCTTTGTGTCACTGATTTTCAGAACACAAAACTAAAACCCAGCTTAAAGACCAGCTTGCCTCCTTAGCATGTTGCTTTATCCAATTATATACCTTAAGGAATTTTATTCATCCTTTTATAAACCTGTATCAGTGTTGAAAGTGACTTCCTCTGCTTTTCCTATAGAAAGACATCATTATAAGGATATTAATTTAAAATTAAACCAGGTAACAAGATACTTATTTGAAGAACAGGATTTCTATGGGTTTTTTGGGAAAAATTACATAGAAGTTTTTAATGAGAAAATATTACTTATCTTGAACAGAACTATGTTAGTAAAGTGCTTAAACCATGTAATTTATAATACTTTGATAATATTAAAATGTGATGAATGAGGGAAACTTAATAATCTTTGGGATATTTAGAGGTTTTCTAATTAGATAAAACAAGCAATTAAATTCACTTATAAGGGCTTCCTGGAAGGATAGATAAATTATTTTATTTTTGTAGATCTCTCCACAGCATCCAAATTTGATTTTGCCAATTTTACTTTCCAATTAAATTCAGAAGTGGCAAGAATGTGTTACTACTCACAAATGTCATTTATTCATTTTTTTATTTGTCAATGAATTATTAAGCATTTACTATTTCTGTTGTCCCATGTTTGAGGTAGTGAGTATATAAAAGGAAATAAAACACAGCCAATTCTGTCAAATATTTCAAATAAGAAAAAATTCTCTGAGCTTCTCTGTTAATTGTATGCTTTTTTTTTTTTTGCTGAAAAAGTTGAAGTTTTATGCCTCCTGAAATTATTTGTCTATGTTAAAAGCAGGACTTTAGAGTCTTCAGATTTCTTTGTTGATGTTTGTGTTGGTGTTTGGAGGAATATTTTATGTATTGTTTGATATAAGAAATGTGTATAGTGATTCAATCAGGCTTAAAAGAAAGATTAAATCATTGCAATCTAGTGGAATAGTTTATTCCCAGGGATTCGTTATAGCATATTGAAAATAACAAACTTTCGTATTCCCTTAACCTGTCTAAGATAGGGTCTCATAAACAACCTCAGATAATTTGGGGGAAAGGTTGACAATATATGTTACTTAACAACAGTGGCTCCTTGTGGGTTACCTAACAGTATGTTTCATTTGCTCTAAATTTCCTGACAGTGGATTTATTCCCCCTACTCTTCTCTACAAACAATTTCACGTTTAGCCCCTGACAGCATTTTACTGTGTAAGCCCAGAACAATAATAGAGGTTCACCTGTGGTCTTCTTTTATGATATGTAATCCTGAGCTATTCGAACATTTCCGCTTACTGTGCATAGAAGGGCAAACGGGGTTAAGTAAAGGAAAAGAGAAGTTAGCAAAATGAAAGCAAAAACTTTCTTCATGACACCAAAGCACGAAAGGGTCAGTTCTATTTATAAAAGAGGATTAGTATTAGCTCACTGAACATTTACAATTCAGATGACAAGGAGATACTTTTAAGAGCTGATTTACTATTCTCAGGCCAGTACTCATGCCAAGTGAGCTAAAGTAACTTCACCAGCTGAGTTAGTAAAAGTACTTAATAGACTCATCTAAGATATCCACAAGAGTGGCTTTTTGGCTGCAACAACAGGGCCTGCAGCTGTCAGCTTTCTCCACTGTCACCAGTAGATATCACTGCAGTCAATTAGAATTACTACAGAGGATTTCAGACAGAGACACATGCATCTTTTCGTTCTTGCATAGGCAGCTGCCCAAAGGTCACTAATCCATGACTGGAGGGAGGAAGTCTTGGCAGAGATGGGCCTCATGCATTCAATGAACAGCTATAATCATCTGTCTAAATGTCTTAGCGACAACATCAGACTGATCTCTCAATGCAGTGAAATGAGTTTCCTTTTAAAACCCATATGATATATCTTGGCATATTTAAACAGGTTAATCCTGGTCACAATGACAACTCTTCTTGTAATTTGAAAATTTGAAAGGAAAATGTTAAGTGTTTACACTCTAATTATTTCCTAAAATGATAACAGTAAGCTCGGTGCTATTTTTTTCTTTTCAAAGTGTTCTTCAATAATGAAGGGCATTTGTGAGTATTTCCTTAATATAAACATTAATAATTGTATAAGCATATTATTTCAATTTAAAGATTTTGGTAGGCATGCAATCTATTAATTTTGGTTGATTAAATTATATCTTTAAATTTTTCTATATATTTTAGGTTTTAGATTCTGAACTTCCAGAAAGCATGGGAGTGGTGGCAGAGAATAAGTTTTCTATACTTTAAGTTATCTAATTATTCATTAGAATGTAGTCACAAATACACAGAAAGGAGGAATTCTTTCAAAAAGTAATAGATCAACCTTCAGTGGTATGAAATCAATGTCATAGTTTACTTTGAGCCAATCTGAACTCATTTCTTAAGAGATGCTATATGGTTACGGTCAAAAGCAATTAATGCTAACACCATCTTTTGGAAAAAAAAAAGTTTTATGCTAAGTTATATTACTATGTTTATGCTATGGCAGAAAAGAAAACCACATTCATGAAATTCATAAAGGAAGTAAATTATTATTAGGTTGTGAGAAGAATGATTTTACCTTTATATCTATATAATATCAAGGTAAATGGAGTCTTAGCAGAAATGTTATAATTTGGTTCAAATAATCCTTTTATTTAGATTTGTGGAAATAATATTTTTTACAGAGTTCACACATAACTAATTCTAGGGGAAATTTTTCAAAATTTTACGTTTATCTTATCTTTATTTTATTTGGAAAATCATTAGCTTATTAGCCTATACCGGGTTATATCTTGTAGGTTTCATGTGTATGTTTCAGGTTTTAGATGGCTTCACATCCCCAATGTTCACAAGATGATGCAGCAACTCTAACCACTATGTTTCTCTTTACTGCATAAACACTCAAAGCAAAAGTGAGGAAGATCTTCTCACCCCTCTCTCCTCTCCTGTTTTGATCAGAAAGAAAATCATTCCTCTTCCATTTTTTGTCTCTCTGTATGAAAATCCAGCCGAAAAAGAGGCTAAGTGTGATCTCCTGGTAGGGAAGGAAGAGGAGGAAACATTTTTGCTGGTTAGGGACAGATGGTATCTGCCGCACTCACCATAGTTAGAACAAGAGAGGACATCACATCTTTTTGAATCTTTGTATAAACAAGGGGGAACTGAGAGCCACTCTATTTGCATGAAGTGTGTGCAGGTGATCTTGGAAACTAGTGATGCTTGGGTGTCGGCTTCAAACAGCCAAACATTAGTGAAGGATTGAAAAATTACAGAGGAAAGAAAAAAATTCTCTTTGATGTAGAATATAATTGCATTCGATTACCTTGATGACAAAGCTACGTCCGTTGGACACCCATTTGGAAAACACGTGTCATCATTTTGAATGATTGATATTTCTGGAATAAAAATTTTATCAGTAATAACGCTTGATAGGGCTTGTTTCTCAATTGTATAATCCAGTTGTTCACAATTCTCAGAATAAAAACCATGAACCTGCGAAATATGAATAAAAATGGAATCTGGGTAAGAAAATAAGGAGATGCATTTTAAAAGCATCTGATTAAGTCTGGGGCTGATTTATAGCCTATAGACTGTTGAAGGGAAAAAAATTACTGTGTACTTAGACACATTTTCCCCTTAATATTAGGGAAAATAAAATTGGACCTGGTAAGTTAGTGCCATGACAAACTCACGTTATTTCCTTTCTTTTTTGAGTTTTGCTATTTGACGAACTGAAATCGAAAGCTGATAGCAAAGAAGGGACTTGTTTGAGCAAAAATTGGAAATAAATCCTAGAGCTTTAAAACAGGACTGTAACTTGAAAGATTTGTATTAAGCTCTTTTGTCAGATTCAAAGTTCTGCATAAGTAAGAACTCAATGAATGGTATATTTTAAAAAATAGTTCCTTTCCTGCTCAGATTTGTTTCTAGTAAATGCAAAAGCATTTTAGGAGAGTAAGAGTTCTCTGATAAGTATCACTTTCAAAATATAGTGCATGCTTTTATATTGAATTTTATCTGGAATATCTACATGGACTTCCCATAATATCCTGTATTTTTAAAGCAAGCATTTTTCTTGTGTAACCATATATTTCAATATTGTTTTAAAATTTGATTGTTTCCGGGAGACTGTTGTCATCCAGGGGCTGATTCATTCAGTGAATATGGTGTTTGAAGAAGTGCCCAGCAAAACATGATGTGCAAATAGGCCCGTAACACATGCATTTGCGAGTGATGGTGATGGTGATGGCAGATTATAACCAATCTATTCTATTGTCCGTTTTTTCCTTGGAGAATACCGTCTATACTAAATCACTGAAAATGTCTTATTTGTTATTATAAGTGAGATAATATCGCATACTTCACAAATGTTGTCAGTCTGTTTAGATAACACAGAATTTGAAACTTATAAATAAAATTAAGATGAATAATAAGTCTCATTGACTAACAAAGAATTTTAAACAGCACTTGATTATCTCAATGCAATGTACAGACATATGGCTTAATCTATGAAGATAGAAAAGAAACAAAAATAAATGAAGTGTTTCAGGAGATGGTTCCCGTAAATCTTGTAAGGGTACCAGGAACCTACTGAGATGAAGTTTATGCTTTTTTTTTTCTTTTCCATTTCAATTTTTAATTTTTTTCCCAACACAGAGAACAAACAAAATAATTACCTGGCTATTTCTTAAAAGCTGTCTTTTCATTGTTTAAAAATTACTTATTATCAACCATATGATGGAATTATTTTTAGGTACTGGAGATACTTAATTCATATTTATTTCTCGATGACTTACACAAAGAAATTTAATCTTTTTTAATATGCTAGCTTAATCATCTATAATTTTCAAGATAGTATTTTAATTTAGCATTAAAATATCATCCCGAATGGTATCAAATAAACAGAGGAGACATTTCACACCAACTTTTACTCTAATATTAAGCTTTAAACTTTCTACTTAATCATTCAAATTAACCTGTGGACAGTTGATTTTTACTCTCAACCCCATTGCCCTTTCTGATTTCCCAGTAATTTTTTTTTAATTGTCATAAAGTATTGTTAACAACAGGAATATTTTGTTATAGTTTGACAGAAAGAAATACAATTCACTCCATCAGTCAAAGACATTATATACCAAAGTAAATTTCTTTCCTTGAATAAGTTCTTCTCTTGTAGTTAAAAATAACAAGTTTATAAATATGAGGGCTCATATGTTATGCATTTGGTAATAGAAATGCAAATGTATGAGTCAATATCATGATTATTAAAAATATTAATACATATTAATACATATTCAATATTAATATTGAATACATTCATGTTTCTATGAGAAAAGTGTTCTCAGAGATCATTTTGATGACATGTTTGGTAATTTTAGCATAATACAAAATTTCATGTGCGGCAAGAAATACGTGTTGAACACTTAGCATTTATTTCACAAAGTTTTTCTTCATTTCTTACTATCATGCAGAGGTGCAAAAACTTTATCGCATTAGGTTCTATGAACTCAGTGTTCTTTGTGACAGTCAAGTCTCTTTGGTTATAAAGAATGGAGACTCGCCGAACTATTTAGGAATAGTGGGGCAGAGATTTATCATGATCATGATATACTTCAGTGTTCAGAGATCTCCTTAATTGGGAGACAGGAAACAAGGAATCAGCCTCTCTGTGAGGTAGATCTGGGCACATGAAATGCAGTCAGGCGAGGCTGCTTTTCATCTCTCTCTCTCCAGTTCTACCTGCTTCTTGTATGTTTTCTCCTGTGAGGAAGGAGTGGAAGGGACGCTTTATTCTCAGGCTATTGCACTTTCTAAGCATATCTTCAATCTGCATGATCTTTCCATTTACATACCATTACCTAATAACTAGTTAAGACTTTATCTCTTGTAAGAAGTCTGTTATTGGTCTAGCCTGGATTAACTCCCTAAATGTTATTTGTTGTCTGGATTTTGATGGTCACAGGGAAGAAGGATGGGATTGCGGGGCCATGGCATAAGCTGTGGGTGAAGGGAGGTCTCAGGAAGGAAGCTATGAGTAGTTGGAACCTTAAAAACTGTCTAGTATTTAGAGTGGACAATTATAACTTTTAAAATGTTATAATCATACAATTACTTGCAGAAAATGAAAGATCTTTGAAAAATTTCAGGCTCTGGAGCTTGGAAAACGTAGATTAAGATCCCTGCCCTTCCTCTCATGAATAGCATAAGCTTTGCCAAAAATCTAAACTGTTCACTGTTGTTTTTAAAATTGACATACTAGGCAGGTTTTATTGACTGCACTGCATAGAATCTCTTCTAGAAAATCTTCCCTGTTAGGAACCCATCAAAGTGATTGCTCTATATACATTGTGCCTTAGCTCTTGTGACAATAGTGGTGTTTAACTGAATGGAGTGGATCCCCGGATGAAGCCAAGACACCTGACCGTCGGAACAAAACTTCTCAGATCCTTTCATCGATGACAGATGGAGGTGGCTATTTGAGCTTCGAGGCCAGGGTTCTGGAAGATTTTTAGTTCCCTTGAAGCTATCCTTTGTAAATTTTCCTTGCAATCAATGAACTCTGTATTCCTATTGCAATAAAGCCCCTGTATTTTGAGAATCTCTAATTGTAGTTGAAATAACTGTAACTAGAAAAATGAAGAAGTTTTCATAGTAAAGACTAACGCATTTTGAGCACTAATTATGTGCCATCCATTGTTCTAAATACATTACACATAATTTGCTTAATTTTCAAAACAACTGGACAACATAGGTACTATAATTATTTCTGTTTTTACAAGTCAAGACCCTAAAAAACTGCATTGAACACTATGCTTTCATGAGCCTAAAAGCATTGGAACTGTATTTGAAACCAGGCTAGTTTGATTCCAAAGATCATGTTATTAACCACAAAGAACCACATGATAAAAAGTGGTTTGAGCCTTGTGACAAAGTGACTATTTTTGGTATTACTGTTACCTTCATATTCAGGCACTGAATGACTATTATTGTACTTACATTCAGATGAGGAAACTGAAGGTCCGGGAGCTACCTGAGTTCATACAACTATTTGGGGTCAAATACAGAATGTGAATTCAGAGTCTGTCTCTCTATTATGTGTTTTAAAAATAATAACTTTAATTGTTTTGCAAAATTTTAAAAATCAATTCTGAAAGCATTTTATTTACAGAGAGTTATATGCTTAGCTGTTTTTGGTAGCTTGGATCTTTGCTAATACAGATAACAAGAATATTAAGTAGACTCAGAACAAGCTATGTCAAATCTTTAATTTTTAAATGCTTATTTAATTTGAGGGAGAGAGGGAAGGTGTGCACATGCATGTGCACAAGGGCGTCTGGGGTAGGGGCAGAGAGAGAAGGAGACCGAGAATCCCAGGCAAGCTCTGTGCTGTCAGCCCACAGCCCAACATGGGGCTCCGTCCCCCAAACCGTGAAATCATGACCTGAGCTGAAATCAAGAGCCAGAGGTCTATCACACTGAGCCACCCAGGAGCCCCTCAAAGTTTTGCTTTCATTCACTGTGTGACTATGGCCCAATCACCTAACCATTCTGATCCAAGTATTCCTAGATAGGTTAGTATTACGCCAACAGTTTCCAGGCACAACGCAAGACGTACTGGATTTTAGTCACTCATGAACTGTGTGTTGTCTTTCTCTTACAGCACTCAGGGCAACTGTCTGCTGGTTTCCACAAGGTTCCCATCATTTGGAATGAGGAAATAGAGAGGGATTCCAGACTTAAACGTTTACATCCTTTGCCTATTTTGTAGTTTTGCACAGAACCTGTTTATTTTTTTTTTTATTTAAAAAAAAATTTTTTTAACGTTTATTTATTTTTGAGACAGAGAGAGACAGAGCATGAACAGGGGAGGGACAGAGAGAGAGGGAGACACAGAATCCGAAACAGGCTCCAGGCTCTGAGCTGTCAGCACAGAGCCCGACGCGGGGCTTGAACTCACGGACCGCGAGATGGTGACCTATGCCGAAGTCAGACGCCCAACCGACCGAGCCACCCAGGCGCCCCATTGCACAGAACCTGTTTAGTTTTGGTTTTCAACATGCATTGATGATTCATTATTGATATATTCTTTAAACATAAATGAAGGCTAACAACGTGAATATACTTAACACTCCTGAACTATATACTGAAAGTGACTAAGCTGGTAAATTTTGCTGTGTGTATCTTACGACCATTAAATGTGACAGAGGGGAAACAAAGTGAAAAAGAGAAAAACAAGGAGATTAAAATGTACTATATATTAAAATAACTCGAATCTGCCCATATAATCTTGACTATACTGGCATTGAAATACTTAAAATACTCACACTGGAAAAAAATATACTTACATTGATTATGGCTGTGTATGTGTGTTCCACAATATTTAATTTGGTAAATAATACCAAGTGAAAATATATATATATGGGGGGCACCTGCGTGGCTCAGTCAGTTGAGCGACTGACTTTGGCTCAGGTCATGATCTCACAGTCTGTGAGTTCAAACCCCGCGTCAGGCTCTGTGCTGACAGCTCAGAGCCTGGAGCCTGCTTTAGATTCTGTGTCTCCCTCTCTCTCTGTCCCTCCTCTACTCATGCTCTGTCTCTATCTGTCTCAGAAATAAATAAACATTAAAAAAATATTTAAAAAAAGGAAAGAAAAAAAAATATATATATATATGAGCAAATAATCTAATTCTTATGGTTATTAAACAAATTGAAATCACATATATAAATGAATATCCTGCAGCAGTATAGTTTTCCATAAGTATAGGATTACCATAGAATTTGTTGTCCTTACAGGGAAAATTTTGAAAGAGAATAAGAATGTGGAAACAAAAAAACAAGGCAGCAATCATCAAGTGTAACTATATTGAACAAATGTGAACCAAAAATCGCTGTCTATGTGCAAATAATAAAACTGAAGCCCAAATTGTTTAAGTGCTAGGCCAGAAGAAATAAAAAAAGAAATAAAATTAGCATTTATCTTCTCAGAATTTCCAACTAACTAGGTTTTATTACCTCTGTTCTATTCCAAAGTAATCAGTTTTTATATGAAACAAGTGAATTGTGAATTAGTTTTCATATTAAACCTCTGCCATTTAGTAATACAGGTAAAAAATGAAAACACAAATAAGTATAACACGGAAATTATAAAAATATTCTGTACATCTATTGGAAGTATGACAAACTACATTTTTTTAAACAACTAGAATCATGATGATTAATCTTTTGCTTCTAATTAGAAGCAACACAACAGACTACATTTGCTCTATTGGATTCGTCTTCTGAAACTATAAAAAGTTATACAATTAAGAATTATTAAAAAGCACATCAAATAAAACTCCTAAATACTTTTCCAGCCTAATACAAGTTCCTTTTCCATCATAAGATTTAACGGTGGTATTAATTTGTCACAAATAATTGATATAGTGGCTCAGTGTAGTTATTTTTCAGTAGAGTGTATATAATTTACTTCTAGTTGAAATACTAAAGGGATATTCTAATGATGTTTTTAATCTAAAATTGATACAATATTGGGATACCTGGGTGGCTCAGTCGGTTAAGCAACCAACTTCGGTTTAGGTCATGATGTCATGCTTTGGGAGACTGAGCCCCTCATTGGGCTCCTTGCTGTCAGCACAGAGCCTGCTTTGAATTCTCTGTTCCCCTCTCTGTCTGCCCTTCCTCTGCTTGCATTCTCTCTCTCAAAATGAATAAACATTAAAAAAATAAAAATGAATTTAAAAATGAAATTGATACAATATACAATATCTAAATACATTTTCATCAAAATTAATAAGGAGTTTCCGGGACACATAATTCTGGAAATATCTAATATTTGATTGTCACTTAGTAACTGTTATAAACAATATGCAGCTCAATTGAGGTCGATCCACTAATTAATGTATAAACAAAATTAATAAAATGTTAGGTTATTCTTATGTTGCTATTAATGTTATGATCTAACTTTTCAAGATTAACATATTGATATTCCAACGTATTTTTAAATTACATAGTTTAAGGGATTTTAGGGAATTCAAAATTTATTAGATGAAATTAATACATAAAAAGTAAACAGAAACCCAATTTATTTTTTAGGTTTCAAAAACAGAAATAAACATAATTATTATATATGTGTAGTTTATTGTTATATATAATATATTATATAGTATATTAATAATTTTCATATTATATGTAATATTTCATATCCTGGCATTGGTTCAGGACCTCTGGCATCGGGAGCACAAGCAGGTCATAGGATACAGAGAAGGGCGTTGAAGGCTTTCCATGAAGACTTGGGCTTTAATCTCAATGTTACATATATTATATATTATTATATATTATATATTATTACATAATATATATTATATTATTATTAGCATTAGCATTTTTAAAAATTATTTTCAAAGAGAGAGACAAAGAGAGACAGAGAGAGAGAGGAAGGGAAGAGTGAGGGAGGCAGGGAAGAGAATCGTTTACAGGCTCCACACTCATCACTGAACCCTACACAGGGATCCGTCTCACAACGCTGGGATTATGACCTGAGCCAAAATCAATAGTGGGATGCTCAACTGACTGAGCCACCCAGGTGTCCCAGCCAACATTTCTTGATGACAATAGCCAGTAGTTTCCCATCACCTTGAAATCATGAATCAATTAATGTATGAGTTACTAGGTTATTTTAATAAAGAAACACAAAGTCTTGGTATGCATAATCAAATATGCTACAATAATTTAAAATTCAGAAAACCTTCAAGGTATATTTGTCCCTTTGACTAAGAATAAATGTATACATATTGGGGCACCTGGGTGGCTTAGGCCATGAAGTGTCGACTTCAGCTCGTGTCATGATCTCTAGGTCTGTGAGTTTGAGCCCCATGTTGGGATCTGTGCTGACAATTCAGAGCCTGGAGCCTGCTTTGGACTGTGTGTCTTCCTCTCTCTCTGCCCCTCCTCTTTTATGCTCTGTCTCTCTGTCTTTCAAAAAGAAATAAAAAAAAAATTTTTAAAAATTTAAATAAAAAAGTAAATTTACATATAATGACCAGTAAACCAAGAGAAAATCATTTAGTTATTAAAATTACCAATTTTTCAAAAACATATATTTTTCTAAAATTTTTTTTTTCAACGTTTTATTTATTTTTTGGGACAGAGAGAGACAGAGCATGAACGGGGGAGGGGCAGAGAGAGAGGAAGACACAGAATCGGAAACAGGCTCCAGGCTCTGAGCCATCAGCCCAGAGCCCGACGCGGGGCTCGAACTCACGGACCGCGAGATCGTGACCTGGCTGAAGTCGGACGCTCAACCGACTGCGCCACCCAGGCGCCCCCCAAAAAAAACCATATATTTTTCTAGGTACTGTTCTAGAGTATAGAGTTAATTGGGATTCCATTGTGTTATAGAGACAATAAAGCAATACAGAAAAGGCAGGTGAAAAGTTACATGAAGAAAAGAAAATGTCTGTGAAGAGTAAAATTCTAAGGGCTGATAAAGTATGAGCAGATATGTTGGATGGAGGGAGGGATTCAGAAAGACCTGATTTACCATGAGGAAGGTAAATGTGCTTTGAAAATATGTCAAATAAAGGAATTTCTGACAGAAGAAACGTAAGTGTAAATGCCATGAGGCCAGAACAAACTTGCTGTTTTCTAAAGAAACAGGAAGTCCAGAGGAAGAATATCCACTGTCTACTGTTTAGAAGGAATGAGTTGTCTTATGACCATGACTAATCATCGCAAGTCACCGGACTTCTGTTTTCATCACTGCCCAGCAGAGACATAAATATGCCCTAACTACCCCAGACTTGGGAAATGGTAATGTTTGCCAAAGCACATTGAAAATCTTAAAGGACTATAATAGTGTAAGTTATTGCTTTAGAACTACTCTTATATGGTCTAATTTAAATAGTGTGAGCCCCTGTGCCTGCTGGATGTCACAGTAATTCGTGATGTTTACTTGGTGAAGTGTGTAGGAGTGAAAACGACTTACTTTATTGCACAGTTTAAAAGACCTTTTCACCATTTAACCATTTCCACTTTTCTCCACTTTCTTCTGAGTCTCAGTTCACTTATTGATAAACAGGAGAAATAAACCTTATTTATAGGTTTTGGTAAAAATTTGTTGAGATACTATATACCCAGTATGTAGCAGAGTGCCAAGGATATATTAATTACCAAATAACTAGTTGCTTTAATAGCTGTAATTGTCCATTCTGATAATTATTATCAACATATATACCAGAATAAAGTATCTAATCTCATATAAATTCATATGTAAAGTTCTTAATCACTGATGGAGAATGTATAATTATATCATAAAGTAATCATAGATAACAAACAAAATAAATTAAACACACCAACTCTATTTGGAAGTCAGTAATTTTATTAAATAATGAAAGTTTTAGAATAGTAGAAGCACCAAACTCAAAAACACATTCACATTTTTAAGAACGTTATGATTAACCAAAATAATTAAATACACACACCATTGGCTTGTAATTAAAAAAGATAACCATGTTATTTCATAAACCTCTTGAATCATTACAAGTATGGTAGTTTTATTTGTTAGATAATACCTTCTAAAATGAGATATCTTAACAGAAGCATAGAATGTGTTTCTGCAAAGGATACAAAGCATGGATTCTATAATTTTATGAATGCATATTTAGCAGCTAGCCTGTATTAAGATTTATGGCTAAAATGATGCAACAAATCCTTTCTACCATTAATATCACCTAATTTGGGGGAGACTGTCACATACACATGGATATAATGTAATGTAGTGAGTTAAAGGAAACTACGTATACAGAAATTAGGCTGTGATATGAGATTGGTTAAGGAGGGCATTTTGAATGAGGGAACCAAAAGTGAAGATTTCAAGGTTTTGGATCCAGCCAATAAAAATCAGGAGGATTTGAGTGTTAAGGCATAGGGAAAACATGAGCTACAACATTACCAAGAAACATGAGAAATATTGATTGGAGATGATGAATTTGTTCATGTTCTTTCTTATGATAATGATTCCATGTAACAAAATTTAAAAATCTTTGAGTTCATCCAGTGCAATATTTTAGCATTTGTCACATTGCCTGGCTCATAGTAAGTTAAAAAAAGATAAACTTACCAAATTGTGCATGTTAATTATGTGCAGTTTATTATAGACCAACTATATCTCAAGAAAGCTGTAAAGCATTTTGCAAAAAAGATCTAACAATGGATGGGAAGTGAGAATGTAGGTAAACAGTAGAGGATCGATCTGTAACATATATAAATGAAATATAATAACATATTATTGAAATCTCATCTCTAAATTATGTATCAGGTACATAGATAACTCACTAAAACTTTTGAAAAACAGATAATCCCCACAATCTTTCCACATTTCTGAAACATATCCAAAAACTCAAAGATTTTTAAATCATTTTTAACTTTTAATTTTAAGATAATTTCAGACTTACATGAAGTGTCAAATATAGTAGAGTAGAATTTCTAGATACTTCTCATTCAGTTTCTCCTAATATAAACATTTATATACCTATGGCACATTTGTCAAAATGAAGATTAGCATTGGTATATTATTGTTAACAAAACTACAGGCTTTATCAGGACTTCAGTTGTTCCACTACTATTTTTTTTTTCTGTTCCATGATTCAGTTCACAGTACCCCATCATGGTCAGTTTTCCTGATTTCTTAGACACATCCAGTCTATGATGGTTTCTCAGTCTTTGTGTTTCATGACTTGGAAACTGAAGATACTATTCAGGAAATTGGAAGAATTTTGTAGAATGCCCCATAGGTTTGATTATTTGTAGGTTTTGTCATCATTCAACCTGGGGTTTGAATTTGGGGAAAGAATATCACAGAGGTAAATTGTCTTTTTCATCCTATCATATCAAAGGGAAAATGGTATCATTATGACTTTCTGCTGGGGATGTTAACCTTGAACAGGTGTTTCATCTGCCAAGTTTTCTACACTGTAAATCTCTTCAAATTCATGGGTTAGCTCCTTTACCCCCTTCAATATAGGTATATATTATTTATTGATAATATAATTAAATTCATTCTTTAGTCTGCATCCCATTCTGGAACCCCCTGACATTATGCTTTTGTTTCAATTTTAAATGAACCTATAGGAAAATTCCCTTTGTGAGTTTTGACAATGCATAATCATGTATCTACTACACAGTACTATATAGAACAATTCTATCACCTCTAAATGTTTCTACCTGTTGCCATTTGTAGACAACCTCTCTTTCTATTCCCTTCCCTAGACAGCCATTGATCTATTTTCTATCCCTGTTTAGTTTATTCCAGGATGTCATATAAATTGAATCATACAATATATAGCCTTTGGGAGCTGGCGTCTTTCACTTCATAAAATACATTTAAGAGTTATTAACATTGTTGCATGAATCAGTCGTTTTTTTTTTCTTTATTACTGAGTAGCATTCAATGAAATGAACGTTATCCAGTTTGTTTATCCATCAATCTGTTGAAGGATGTTTGAGTTGTTCCAGGTTTTAGTAATTATAAGTAACTGATATAAGCTGTTGTGTACAGATTTTATGTCAACATGTTTCCAGTTTACATGGGAAAGTTCCAAAAAATGGAATTACTAGGTTATATACTAAGTGTTCAATTCATTTTTTTGCCAGTTATTTTCTCCTCCAAACTCTTTTCAATTGAAATAAAATTTACATAAAATAATATGTATTATGTGGAGTTCAGTAAGTTTTGAATATCCATTTCTTCATGTAACTAAATCCAAATCAGGATTTAAAGCATTTTGATCATCCTGGAAGTTCTTTATGTTTCTCTCCAGTCAAACCCCCTTTGCTGAACCTATGTGGACACAACTGATGTTCTGATTTTTATTTCCATAGATTAAGTTAATCAATTTATAACTTTAATGAACAAATGGAAAAATACTGTATGTATTCTTTTATGTTTGTCTTCCTTTATTGAACATCATGTTTTTGACATGATTCACTTGTTTTATGAATTAATTATTCTTATTTATTGATTATTTCTTTCATAAAATTAATTTTTCACACTCAGTTTATTCAGTTGTTTATGGACACTTTAGTTTTGTTCGTTTTCCCCAAGATTTTTTGATTGGATGAAAAAAAGATAAAATTAACAATTGTATACATATATTTATAGAGAAACATTTTCCTTTCTTTTGGGTAAATTCATAAAATTGTAATCACTGAGTTAGGGGTGGGTATATTATTACTTTATGACTGACCAACAGCATTTAAAATTTTTTTAACTTTTATTCAGGTTTTGACAGTCAGAGAAAGGGCGTGAGCAAGAGAGGGGCAGAGAGAGGAGTCACAGAATCTGAAGCAGGCTCCAGGCACTGAGCTGTTAGCACAGAGCCCAACTTGGGGCTCAGACCCACGAACTGTGAGACCACGACCTGAATTGAAATCGGACACTTAACTGAGCCATCCAGGCGCCCCATCAGCATTTTAAAATGCTGGAATCATTTTACATACCCGCTAATAATATGTTAGATTTCCAACTGCTACACGTCCTCAATATTGATGTTATCTTTTTATTTTAGCGTTCCTACAGGATTTGACATCATGTCGTATTGTAGTTTTAGCTTTCATTTTCTTGATGAATAAAAACTGAAAAAAAATTCTTGTTAGAGATATGTCTTAAGAATATGTCCTTTGCAGTTACTGGTTTTCACTTTCATTTTTTTTTTTCAATAGGTTATCTTTATGGGCAAGGTATTTTTAACGTTAATGATGTCCAATTAGTTTTTTTTTTCCTTTCAGGAAAGTTCAATTTGTGTCCTCAGAAATTTTTACTGACCCATGCTTTGAACATCTTTTACTAGCTTTTATTCTAGATGATTTTTAGTTGTAGCCTTTACATTTAAGATTCTTCTTGTTGACTTTTTATTCTATTATAAACTATATTCTTTTAGTTCTAGGTTCTTTGTTATTATTATTATTTGTTCCTTACAATGTGTATGATCGTGTCATTTGCAGATAAAGAGGGTTGCGGTCTTCTTTTTCAATCTTTAGGAATCATCTGTTTTTTCATTGTATTTTTGCAAAGGCAAGGTCCTCAAGGAGAATTCCAAGGTGACAATAGAGCCTTTTGTAAGGGAAAAACATTCAATATTTCACCATTAATGATGAGAAAGTCCCTCTCCACCCCCTCTTTCTTTCTTTCTTTCTTTCTTTCTTTCTTTCTTTAAAATCCTACTTCTGGTTTGCTGTGAGGTTTTCTACACATTTAATTTTGACAAGTACTTTTCCTTTGTTTATGTAGATGATGCATTTTTTTCTAGTTTTTTCATATAGTGATGTAGATCAATTTGTTTTCAAATGCTAAACCAACTTTTCTTTCCTAGGTTTAATCTGTGTAGTCAAGTTGTATTAATTTTTTATGTATTACTGGATTCAATTTGCCAATATTTCTTGAAAATTTTTGCATCTAAATCCATGAAGTATATTGATCGGTAATTTTCTTTTTATAGTAATGTCTTTGGAAGGTTTGACAACATGATTAAATGAGTTAGGGAGTATTCTGTCCTAGTTAATCTATAAACTTGTTTAAATATTTGGAATAATTTACTAGTAAAGCTGAGATTTTTTTATAGGAATATTTTTGAATTCATTGACCAAAAAGATAGAGATACATTCCGTTTTTATTTCTTTTCCTCTTCCAGTGTTTTTGTAAAGTTGTGGTTTTTTTTAAGTTTATTTATTTATTTTGAGACAGAGAGAGAGAGCACACTCATGCACACGTGTGCCATCAGGGAAAGGGCAGAGAAAGAAGGAGAGAGAGAATCCCAAGCAGGCTCCACACTGCCAGCACAGAGTCCGACGCAGGGCAAGAAAAGTTGTGCTTGTCAATTAATTGTCCATTTCTTCTGACTTCCTAAATATTGCCATAATCTCATTCATAATATTTGTTATTGTACATTTAATATTTATGGAATATGTAGTAATGATCCCTCTTCAATTTCTGATGTCAAAATTAATTATTTTCTTGATCAGTCTTGCTATGTTTCTATCAATTATATTTACCATCTTTTTAAATTTTTTTTTTAACATTTATTCATTTTTGAGAGTGAGAGAGAGAGCTTGAGTGGGGAGGGGCAGAGAGAGAGGGAGACACAGAGTCTGAAGCAGGCTCCAGGCTCTGAGCTGTCAGCACAGGGCCTGACACAGGGCTTGAACTCAGGGAGTGTGAGATCATGACCTGAGCCGAAGTCGGATGCTCAACAGACTGAGCCACCCAGGCGCCCCAATTATATTTACCATCTTAACATACTTGTGAATGATTTTTTATTTGTTTGCTATTGCAATTTTTTTTGCTATTTTGTTTCCTCTCTTGTAAATAATTGAACTTTAATTTGTACTTACATCTTCCTTAATATATATAGTCTTCTAGCTTCTTTAATTTGCACTTCTGGCTTCTTAAGTTGAAAACTTAGCCCATAGATTTTAAACTTTTCCTCCTTTATACTATGAACATTTATAGCTACACATTTCCCTCTTCATAGATTTATCTGCTTCTCCTGATGTTTTTGTTATGTTGTACTTTAATTCTCATTTAGTTGGAAATATTTTCTATTTTCTCTTGTGATTTATTTTCCAACCAATAGGCTATTTAGGAGTATATTGTTTAATTTCCTATTATTTGGGGAAATAATTGGCTATTTTATGATTTATAATTTATTTTGGTTGAGATCATAGTGGATACTCTGCATGATTTCAGTACTTTACAATTTGTCTAGTTTGTTTTATGTCCTGCCATTATAGCTGTAATATTCTAGAAATAATAATTAAATAATAATATAATTAAATATTAATTACAATAATTAATTATAATAATACAATTAATATCATTAAATAATAATTAAATTAATTTATTATGTGGTTCAAATTTTATCATTCTATTTTCCTTCTACTTTTATATTTCCCATAATTTTATTTTTATGTATTTGCTGAGAAATGGGTGTTAAATGCTCCATTGTGATGAACATTTACCCTTTTTTAACTGTAGTGCTATCAATTTTGCTTTCACGCATTTTGAAACTCTGTTACTTAGTTAGTACATCTTTCGAAATATTTCTTTGACCATTTTATCTTTATGAAGTGACCCTCTTCATCTTTGGTAATACTACTTGTCCTGAAGTCTAGTCTGTCTGATGCTAATGAAGCCACATCAACATTTTGAGTTTAGATTTTGCATGATATATCTTGCTTTTTATTTTTAACCTTTTCATGTCTTTATGTTTCAAATACATCGCTTGGAGGCACACAGTTGTGTTTTAGTCTGTTTTTTTTTTTAATTATTCTGACAATTTCTGTCCTCTCTTTTAATCTGGAGTGTACAGTCCATTTACCTATAATTGAATTATTATGTTTATTTTTCCTATGTTTTCTAATTATTGTCTCTGTTCTCTATATCTTCTTTTTCTTTCTGCTATCATTTGGGCTAATTGAACACTTTTAGTTTTTTAATTTTTTCATTCTATCTACTCTACTGGCTTTTTTTTTTTTTGGCTATCCTTTTTTATTGTTTGCTCTAAGAAGAGTGAAAGTTTAGCTGTAGAAACAGAAGTACTAACTGCTGTATTATGATGAATTATGGCTCCCAAACATATCCAGCTCCAAGTCATTAGAAACTGTTAATGTTATGTGGCAAAACTAAGTTTGTAGATGTGATGGTTAAAGACCTTGCAATAGGAAGATTATCCTGGATTATCCTAGTGGGTCCTAAAAGTAATCAAAAAGAACCTTATTGAAGGGTGAAGGGGAGATTCAACAACAGAGAACAGAAAAAATACAAGGTGACCACTGAAGTATAATCCTACCTGCTCTCTCTAGATGCTAGAAAAAACAAAGAATCAGTTTCTTCCCTAGAGCCTGCAGAGGTAGTACAGCCTGCTGATAACTTGGATTTCAGACCAGTGTTTATAGAAATGATTTATAGAACTATTAGAAAATAAATGTGTGTTAAGTCCCCAAATTTGTAGCTATTTGTTACAGCAGACATGAACACTTGGACAGAACCTTGTATTGGCAGTGTCACCAAGAATACTCGCATGTTATGTTTTCTAGGGTTTAGCAGCACCAAGGTACAAAACTAAGATGGAATTTTGATTAATCATTTCTTATCTTGAAAGGTCCACTTAAATGTCTGCTGCCAATGAAGGTATGAAGTCATTGGAATTCATCATATACGTGAAGAACACAAAGTATTTGATATGGCTAGAAGGACTTTACCCATTATATGTTATAATTATCTTTTACTAAAAAAAAAGCTAAATTCGAAGACAAAGGTAATTTATTATGTCAAAACAAATTATCCATTCTGCTAAATTCACTGCACCAACAATATTTCTAAGTGGAATATTAGTCTTCATCATCTACGCTCTAACCTAATTAATCTTAATATTCTGGACTTGCAGAGTGACAGACATAGAAAGGTTTTTGGCCAGTGTCTAGTGTCACTTGAAATTTGAGACAATGGGTGCCTAGAAACATTAAATTTATCATTCTGATTCTAAGACAGCAAAACGTGCCACCAATCAGTTGACATTCCATAGAATACATTTTTCTCAAATCCTGAAAGAGTGATTCTATAACTTTACATCCTTTAGATGTGTATCTGGCTATTTTCCACTTAGTCGAAAAGTCATGTTTCACTTAGGAAAACAACAGTGACTGTAGGATTTCTGAGGAGGAATGGGTTAATCCAGGTCATTTTAGGCTCACCCAAACGTTGTTGGAGAGTTAGCTGAAGAAGGCCAGGGAAAAATTTCCTTAAAATAGTTGATTCACAGGCATTCACATGGAAGCCACCGTACATTTCACCCATCTCATCAGGATATTGTTAGCTGTTGAAGGAGGCCATTTTCCCGGGCTGTCTGTCTCGGAAATAGTGGTAGATCTCAGCATTTTTGACAAGACCTCTTAACATCCGTTCTCAGCTGCTGGCAGCACCAGTAGATGAGTCTCGAGGCTCACCTTTTGTGAAAGATCTGTTTCCACCTGCCTCAGAGATCATTTCCCCTTCCACCTTCCAAATCCGGTACAAGTGTCTCACAGTGGCTTCCCAAACTCAGAACTACATTTGGGGAAATACACCTCCTGATTTCTCTCTGCAATGCATAAGAGACTCTAAAGGGGCTACCACTGACACTACATTGAGCATGGATCATTTTCATTGAATCCCTTAAAGTTTATGACTTTGTAGTAATTGAAATAGCCTTTAATAAAAAAGAGGGGATTTGCCTTTGCAGTGTACTGACTGTATTGTTCTATTGGGTTCCTTGTACTGTTTATTGTGTCTACTAATATTTGTCTTCTGTCTGCGTCTGGATTTCTTCAGGCCCTATCAGGCAGTGGTATAATAGAGTCATAATAACAGTAATAGCAATCAACCAGGGGTATAATAGCATCATAATAATAGTAACAAAAGAGTAAACCTAAATTACCTCCCAAACACTACATATTGGATTTCTAATGTGTGCTTCAGTTTGTCAGGGACCATAGTCTTTCTCAACATGTTAACATCCATCATTTCATCTTTGATTGGAGATGACCTCATCAGACATCTTTGTTCATTTATTGATATGTCCTATATGCCTGTTGTTGATATTGTAATAACTTTTTCTATTCTGTATCATCAGTCATCTAGCTGAATTAGTAGGTAGGAGAAGAAGTATATCATTTTCCCCCCTAAAGGCTATAATGGTATTAGAGCCTTATTTAATCTGTCCCAAAGGAATTCTGCAAAAGTCCCTAGGATGAATGAGGAAAAAAAATCTACATTGAATTGGACTTAATTATATTTTTCTTCTAGATTCTGCTGTTCTTTTTTTTTAATTTTTAATGTTTATTTATTTTTGAAAGAGAGAGACAGAGCATGAACAGGGAAAGGGCAGAGAGAGACAGAGACATAGAATTCGAAGCAAGCTCCAGGCCCTGAGCCATCAACACAGAGCCCGATGCTGGACTAGAACTATGAGCCGTGAGATCATGACCTGAGCTAAAGTTGGAAGCTTAACTTACTGAGCCACCCAGGCACCTCCAGATTCTGCCATTCTTAAAATATAAACTTTAGGGGGCTCCTGGGTGGCTCAGTCATTTAAGCATCTGTCGTTGACCCAGGTCAATTATAATCTCACAGTTCATGACTTTGAGCCCCTCATTGGGCTCTCTGTTGTCAGCACAGAGCTCACTTTGGATCTTCTGTCCCACCCCCCCCTTGCCCTCCCCTGCTCTCTCTCTCTCTCAAAAATAAATTAAATAATAAAAAATAAACCTTAAAACATTTTGGAACAATTTCACTTTACAGAATTATATTCAATCTAGAACAGAGAGATTCTGTATACTCTGAATCCATATCCCCCTATTACTAAAATCTTACATTAGTATGGTACGTTTGTTACAATTAATGAACCATATTGATACATTATTATTTTTTAAAAGTTTATTTATTTATTTTTAGAGAGAGAGGCAGACAGAGAAAGAGAGAGAAAGGCAGAGAGAGAAGGAGAGAGAGAATCCCAAGCAAGCTCTGCAACTCTCAATGCAGAGTCTGACACAGAGCTTGAACCCATAAACATTGAGATCATGACCTGAGCCGAAGTCAAGAATAGGATGCTTAATTGACAGAACCATCCAGGTACCCCAATATACTATTATAAACTAGAGTTAACAATTAAGATTTTCTCTTTTTTCCTAATGTTATTTTTCTTTTCCGAGATCAAATCTAGCGTAATACATTATGTTTGGTACTGACATCTTCTTAGGCTCCTATTGGTTGTGGCATTTTCTAAGAATTTATTTTGGATGATTTTGATGCTTCTGAGTGTAATTACAGTAATTTTCTGGAATGTCTCTCAGGCACTGCCTGTTTTTGTTTGTTTGTTTATTTGTTTGTTTGTTTCATATTCACTTTTGGTACCACACAGTTAACATTTCCTTTCTCATCACATCACATTAAGGACCCAAATTATCCATATGACTTATCTCTGTTGTATCAATATGACAAATCTCTGAATTGAGATGGTGTTTGTTAGTTTTCTATACTGTAAAGTGACTGTACCCCCTTTGCACACTGTACTCTTTGGATGAAAGTCGCTATGCAAAGTCCACACTTATGGAATGAAGGAAATTATAATCCACTTTCTTCTCTCTCTCTGTCTCTCTCTCTCTCCTTCTTTTAAATATTTTTCAACAAATATACCTTTAGTTTTCTACAATGAACTGAACGTTTGTTTCAAATCCTTTTTACACTTGAGTGGTCTGTCCCATTTTTTCTAATGGTTATGAATTAAGTTCTGGAAACTTTTAACTGAAGAATAATTAACATACGATTATTGTGTTAGTTTCACAGTTACAACATAGTGATTCAATATTTATATACATTACAAAATGGCCACAACAGTAAGGCTAGTTACTGTCACCATAAAAGTTGTTACAATATTATTTGACTATATGCAGAGAGAG
Source organism: Prionailurus viverrinus (assembly GCF_022837055.1). Classification (NCBI taxonomy): domain Eukaryota; kingdom Metazoa; phylum Chordata; class Mammalia; order Carnivora; family Felidae; genus Prionailurus; species Prionailurus viverrinus. The sequence goes on from NC_062564.1 coordinate 92,754,327, forward strand.
ATTGCCTCTCTCTATGCAGAGAGAGAAGGGGAGAGATTGTCAATGCAATTGTCAATGCACAGCCCAATGCAGAGCTCAAACTCACGAACCGTGAGATCATGACCTGAGCTGAGAACAAGAGTCAGTTGCTTAACCGACTGGGCAACCAGGTGTCCCATTTTCTGAAGGACAGAGTATTTACATACATTCTTTGGAATTCTTTGGCACAGGAATTTGTCACTCTCCCCCCATTTATTTATTAAATCTTGTTAGATGTGATGTTCATTTTAAACATTGTTGGGTTAGATTAGCTAATATTGTGTTAAGAGTTTTTACATCTGTTTTATGAGAGATATTGTTCATGTAATAAACATAAACATATATTGCTGTACATTAGAGAATTAATTAGGAAGTATTCATCCTGCTTTTAATATTGAAAGATATTGTAAAGAATTGGTATCACGACTTTCTTGAATGTTCAATAGAATTCACTGGTGCAATCATCTGCACGTGTTGACTTCAGTTTTGGAAGATCATTAATTGTTCTAATTTTTTCGAATAGATACAGAGTTAATTAGGTTATCTGTTATCCTTGTATGTTTTTATAGTTTGCATTTTTCAAGAAATTGGCCTATTTTACATAAATTATCAAATTGGTGGCATAGACTCGTTCATAATATATTTTATTATCCTACTTTCTATTCAATAATAGTTATGATTCCATCAAATTTCTGATACTCTTAATATGTATTTTCAATTTTTCCTTGGTTAATATTGCTAGAGTTTTATCAATTTTATTGATCTTTTCAAAGAATCAGATTTTGGTTTAATTGATTTTTCTCTATTTACTGTTCTCTGTTTCTGTAATTGCTGCTCTAATTTTTGTTATTCATTTTTTTATCTTGCTTAAGGCTGTATTTCTCTTCTTTCTGTAGTTTCCTAAAATGAAAGCTTTAGATAATTAATTTTAGAATTTTTTCTTCTCTAATGTGTTTTCACTACTACATTTTTCCTTTAAGCACAGCTTTCACTGCAATCTGCAAATATGGGCTAATTGTGTTTTTGTTTTAATTTAGTTCAAGTATTTTAAATTTATTTTGACACTTTTTTTGTATCCTGTGTTATTCATAAGTATTCTTTAATTTCCATTATTTTTTGAAATCTACCACCTATATTTCTGTTTTGATTTCTTGTTTAGTTCCATTTTGAGACCAGACTTTATATGATTTCTATTACTCTAAATTTATTAAAATGTATTTCATTGTCCAATGTGCTCTATGTAGGTGAACTTTCCATTTGAACCTAGGAAATATGTATTGTGCTGCTTTTGGATGGAATAGTCTATAAACATCAATTAGATCAATCTGATTAATAATGTTGTTCAGGTCAAGGATAGCCTTAGTGATTTTCCACCTTTTTTGATATATTCATTATTGATAGGAAGTGTTAAACTCTCCCAATTTAGAAGTAGATTTGCCTCTTATCCTTTGAGTTCTATTAGTTTTTACTCATGTATTTTGATGCTGTGTTTTTAGGTGCATACACGTTTAGGATTATTATGTCTTTTTGGAGAATTGCCTTCATTATCATTATGTAATGTATATATTTATTCCTGATGATTTTCTTTGATTTGGAATCAGATTTGTTTGAAGAGCTACTCTAAGTTTCTTTTGATTAGTGTTACCATTTTATATATTTCTCTCTCTCTTTACTTTTAGCCAGTCTGAGTCTTTTGTTCTCTTTTTATTCATACTGACAGTTGTTGTCTTTTAAAAGATTTTTTTTAATGTTTATTTATTTTTGAAGGAGAGATAGAGACAACGTGAGCTGGGAAGGGGCAGAGAGAGAGGGAGACACAGAATCCAAAGCGGGCTCCAAGCTCTGAGCTGTCAGCACAGAATGAGCCACACAGGCACCCCAGTTGTTGTCTTTTAATAGGTATATTTAAACTAATCATACTTAAAATGGTCGTTTGTATACTATAAAAACCAGGATCAATAACAGCCAGGTCTATAATTATATTCTGTTCTTGACAGAGGCCCTTCTTCTGTGTTCTGTCTTTAAAGTGTGCATTTGGGGCTCCTGGGTGGCTCAGTTAATTAAGCGTCCGACTTCAGCTCAGGTCATGATCTCACAGTTCGTGGGTTCGAGCCCCGAGTCGGGCTCTGTGTTGACAGTTCAGAAACTGGAGTCTGCTTCAGATCTTGTGTCTCCCTCTCTCTCTGCCTCTCCCATACTCTGTCTCTCTCTGTCTCTCAAAAATGAATAAACATTAAAAAAAATAAGTAAATAAATAACGTGTGCATTTTATGTGATTCCATTTAATCTCCTTCTCCAGGATATTAATTATTTCTCTCTTTTTTTCTTTTATTGAGATTTCCCTGTAGGGTTTTTTTTAAACATTTTATTTATTTTTTTGAGAGACAGCGACAGAGTATGAGCTGGGGAGGGGACAGAGCCGGGGTGGGGGTCACAGATTCCGAGGCAGGTTCCAGGCTCCGAGCTGTCAGCACAGAGCCTGACTCCAGTCTCCAACTTATGAACCATGAGATCATGACCTGAGCCAAAGTCGACCGCCTAACCAACTGAGCCACTCAGGTGTCCCAGATTTCCCTGGAGGTTTTTAAATAGCCTATATCTGATTGAAAATGACACTATGAAATAAACAAATAAGTAAGTAAATAAATAAATAAATAAATAAATAAATAAAATGACACTACTCAGCTTCATGTGTAATAGGTACCTTATAGCACAGTAGTCCAAATCCCTCTCTCCTTTCCCTTATAACAAATGCTTTCATTCTTTTTACTTCATCATATGTTATGATCACATAATAACTTTCAATTATCCTTTAAAGCAAGTGAAAATAGGAAAATGAAATACTTAATTCAACTTTCATTTATTCTTTCTTCATTGCTTTCTCTTTCTTTATATAGATTCATACATATGATCTGTATCATTTTTTTCTTTTGCTTAAAGATATTCTTTGAATGTTTCTTGTAGCTTCTATCTGCTACTGATAAATTTCCTCAGATTTTCTTGGTTTACATTTGTATTTAGTGTAAAAATATTTTTATTACTCTTAACTTTTGAAGCATAATTTCACAAGCATAGAATTTTAGGTTTTCTTTTCTTTTTCCTTCAACACTTTAAATATTTCACGTCATTGTTGGAGCACCTGGGTAGGCCAGTCAGTTAAGAGTCCAACTCTTGGTTTTGGCTCAGATCATGATCTCACAGTGCCTAGGTTTGAGCCCGCATCAGGCTCTGCACTGGCACTGCAGGCCTGCTTGAGATTCTTTCTCTCTCCCTCTCTCTCTGCTCTTCCCCTACTTGTTCTCTCTCTATGTATCTCAAAATAGATAAATAAACCTAAAAAAATATTTCACACCATTGTCTTCTTACTTGGGTTGTTTCCTAAGAAATATTTGCTCTACTTCTTATGTTTGTTCAAATGTCTTTGGCTTTTTAAAAATTTTTAATTTTTTTCTTTGATTTTTTGGAGTTTGAATATAATGTGATTTTGATTGTTTATAGTCTGAATATGCCTAAAGTATTTTTGCGTGTGTGTGTGTGTGTGTGTGTGTGTGTGTTGGAAGGGGTGTGGTTGTTGTTATTTATAATGCTTGGGATTCCTTGAGTTTCCTGGACTGGTATCTTTCCTTAATATTGGAAATTTCACAGCCATTATTGCTTCAAATAATTCTCATGCTCCATTCTTTCTTTTCTATTTCCATTATGTGAATGTTACAGCATTTTAAATTCTCCTTTAGTTCTTGGATATTTTCTTCTAGTTTTTCATTCAAATCTGGAAAGTTTTGGTTGATGTAATTTTCAAGCTCACTGATTCTTTTCCAAATCCAGTACACTAATGTTATCATCAAGAAAATCTTAATTTTTATTACAATATTTTTATTTGTGGCATTTCCCTTTAATTCCTTCTTAAAATTTCCACCTCTCATGTTACCCATTTATTTTTTTCTTATTATCTGTGTTATCATTTAAGCCATTAGCTTCTGAATTGTATTTATTTTTAAGTTTTCTGTCTGGTACTTCCAGCGTTTGTTTTATGTATGAGTCAGGTTCTCATGTTGCTTTGTTCCTTTAAATTGTTTTTCTCATAGCCTGCAGTATGCTTTATGATTTTTGTTAGGAATCAGACATGTTGCATCTGATAATAGAACTAGGGTAAAATAGTTCTCCAGTGTGAGGATTTATGCTAATTTATGTTAATGAGAGTGGGAATTGGGCTTTGCTTGCTGTTTGTTTGCTATTTGCCGCAGTTTTAATGTTAGAAACTTGCAGCTTCTTGGTGGTTCCTGTTTTTGTAGCTCCTCTTGACTGTGGGTTTCCTTAGTACTCCTCCTTGGAAGAGAGTCTCTGTCTTCTAGCTTTTTCAGCTGGGATCCACAATTGTTCTATTTGGGTCCTGTTCTTGTGTTGAGGAGGTTCTACAACCTTCCAATTTATCTTGGTCTTTTAGGGGACCTGTGTCTTTCGCTTCTGACCTTCATAAGATTTTCTTCTCTTACAGTTTTTTTTCCCCTCCCATGTGAGGCAGAAAGTCTGGAGGGGGCTGACAGGGTGGAATGACCTTCTATCAAGGCTCTGGGATTGAGGCTCTGATAAAGTCTTCCCTAGAAGAGTGGGCCTTTGTCAGGTAGAATGCTTGTGGTGTAGTGGTATAACTAACAAGGATTACTCTTCTTCCTCTCCTAGAGCCATGAGGAGAGCTTTCTTGCTTGCTTCTTCACCAGGAAAAGCTGAGGAGTTCTTGAACATAAATCCCATGAAATTGCGAAATTTCTTAAAGACTGTGTCCCCAAGAAGTTTCCCACTTTCACCTAAGTGCATACTTAGCCTCCAACAATTCATCAAAGCCACATTGTACTTGTCCCTGTCAGCTTGTGTTCCAGGTAAGGAGTCCTTGACTAGTCCTCCAGGTTCACTTGTTTCACTAGATCTCAGCGAGGGAGTTTGTCCTGGGAATTCAGTTCTCCGATGGGTCTCAGAAATTACTGATTTTTAGTTTGTTCAACTTTTATTGTTCTACCTAAAGGGAATTGAGTGATGTCTTCAAAGCTATTTACATATTGGAGTCAAAACCAGAAGTTGGGATTTTTTTTTGAGCCACATAGTATATCTCAAATATACTTTAATGAGGAATTTCTTTCCTACCTGGTATACTGTCAAAAGTTTTGAGAAGCCACTTATGGATAGATTCTTTTTCCAAGGTGGTTTAGAAAGTGTCTTAATCCTAGGAGGCAGCTTTCAATGTTAACTTCTCAGTCATCCAAATAGTTTACAGGTCTCCTTGGTCTTAACACGGTGAAGCACTTCTATCCTCCAAGGTTTGGGTTTTCCTGTGTGTCTTTCCCTACAGCATACTGTTCTCAAAACAAAACAAACAAACAAAGCATAATTCTAAGTAACAATTTGTATATATGGTTAAAATTTGAAGTCACTTTGAAAATGAAAGCCAGTAGGGAATTCTACCAAACATTTAAGGAAGAGTTAACACCTATTCTCTTGAAGATGTTTCAAAAAATTAGAAATGGAAGGAAAATTTCCAAACTCATTCTATGAAGCCAGCATTACCTTGATTCCAAAACCAGACAGAGACCCCACTAAAAAGGAGAACTATAGACCAATTTCCCTGGTTAACATGGATGCAAAAACCCTCAACAAGATATTAGCCAACCGGATTCAACAATACATTAAAAAAATTATTCACCAAGACCAAGAGGGATTTATACCTGGGATGAAGGGCTGGTTCAATATCCGCAAAACAATTAACATGATTCATCACATCAATAAAACAAAACACAAGAACCATATGATCCTCTCAATAGATGCAAAGAAAGCATTTGACAAAATACTGCATCTTTTCTTGACAAAAACCATCAAGAAAGTAGGGATAGAAGGATCATACCTCGAAAACAAAAAAGCCATATATGAATAACCCAACGTTAATATCATCCTCAAGGGGGAAGAACTGAGAGCTTTTTGGGAGTCTTAGCCTCTGCACTCAGACAACACAAAGAAACAAAAGGCATCCAAATCGTCCAGGAGGAGGTCAAACTTTCACTCTTCACAGATGGCATGATATTCTATATGGAAAACTCTAAAGATTCCACCAAAAAACTGCTAGAACTGATTCATGAATTCAGCAAAGTTGCAGGATAAAAAAATCAATGCACAGAAGTCAGTTGCACTCCTATATACCAACAACGAAGCAACAGAAAGAGAATCGATCCCATTTACAGTTGCACCAAAAACCATAAAATACCTAGGAATAAATCTAACCAAAGAGGTGAAAAATCTATACGCTGAAAACTATAGAAAGCTTATGAAAGACATTGAAGAAGACACACACACACACACACACACACACACACACAAAGATTCCATGCTCCTGGATAGGAAGAACAAATATTGTTAAAATGTTGATACTACCAAAAGCAATCTACATATTCAATGCAATCCCTATCAAAATAACACCAGCATTCTTCACAAAGCTAGAACAAATAATCCTAAAATTTGTATGGAACCAGAAAAGACCCTGAATAGCCAAAGAAATCTTGAAAAACAAAAGAAAAGCAGGAGGCATCACAATCCCAGACTTCAAGCTATACTACAAAGCTATAATCATCAAGACAGTATGGTACTGGCACAAGAACAGATACTCAGATCAATGGAACAGAATAGAGAACCCAGAAATGGACCCACAAACGTATGGCCAACTAATCTTTTTTTTTTTTTTAATGTTTATTTCTGAGAGAGGGAGACAGAGCATGAGCAGGGAGGGGGCAGAGAGAGAGAAACACAGAATCTGGAGCAGGCTCCAGGCCCTGAGCCGTCAGCATGGAGCCCGACATGGGGCTTGAACTCACGAACTGTGAGATCATGACCTGAGCCGAAGTCAGACGCCCAACCGACTGAGCCACCCAGGTGCCCCTTGGCCAACTAATCTTTGACAAAGAAGAAAAGAATATCCAGTGGAATAACGACAGTCTCTTCAGCAAGTGGTGCTGGGAAAACTGGACAGCAACATGCAGAAAAATGAACCTGGACCACTTTCTTACACCATACATAAAAATAAACTCAAAATATATGAAAGACCTCAATGTAAGACAGGAAGCCATCAAAATCCTCGGGGAGAAAGCAAGCAAAAACCTCTTTGATCTTGGCCGCAGCGACTTCTTAATCAACATGTCTCTGGAGGCAAGGGAAACAAAAGCAAAAATGAACTACTGAGACCTCATCAAAATAAAAAGTTTCTGCACAGCGAAGGAAACGATCAGCAAAACTAAAAGGCAACTGACAGAATGGGAGAAGACATTTACAAACGACATAGCAGATAAAGGGTTAGTATCCAAAATCGATAAAGAACTTCTCAAACTCAACACCCAAAAAACAAATAATCCAGTGAAGAAATGGGCAAAAGACATGAATAGACACTTCTCCAAAGAAGACATCCAGATGGCCAACCAACACATGAAAAAATGCTCAACATCATTCATCATCAGGGAAATACAAACTGAAACCACAATGAAATCCCACCTCACACTTGTCAGAATGGCTAACATTAACAACTCAGGCAACAACAGATGTTGATGAGGATGTGGAGAAAGAGGATCTCTTTTGCATTGTTGGTGGCAATGCAAACTGGTGCAGCCACTCTGGAAAACAGTATGGAGGTTCCTCAAAAAATTAAAAATATAACTACCCTACATCCCAGTACTGGCACTACTAGGTATTTATCCAGGGGATACAGATGTGCTGTTTCAAAGGGACACATGCACCCCCGTGTTTATAGCAGCACTATCAACAACAGCCAAAGTATGGAAAGAGCCCAAATGTCCACTGATAGATGAGTGGATAAAGAAGAAGTGGTGTGTACACATAAAATGGAGTATTACTTGGCAATCAAAAAGAATGAACTCTTGCCTTTTGCAACTACATGGATGGAACTGGAGGATATTATGCTGAGCAAAATTAGTCAGTCAGAGAAAGACAAATATCATATGACTTCACTCTCATGAGGACTTTAAGAGACAGAACAGATGAACATAAGGGAAGGAAAACAAAAATAATATAGAAACAGGGAGGGGGGCAAAGCATAAGAGACTCATAAATATGGAGAACAAACTGAGGGTTACTGGAGGGGTTGTGGGAGGGGGAATAGTCTAAATGGGTAAGGGGCATTAAGGCATCTACTCATGAAATCATTGTTACACTATATGCTAACTAATTTGGATGTAAAACATACAATTAAAAAAAGAATATAATTGAATATAATTGATGAAACAAAAAAATAATAAAAAAATTTTTAAAAATTAAAAAGAAGAAAGAAAAGGCAAGCTAATAGTTTTACAGCAACAAGGTCAAAACCAGAAAAACTAATTGGTTTAACAGAAAGTTTAATTATCCCAAAGTATCCTAAATCCCTAGCGTTAGGGTCAGCACATGTTAGCACATGTAGTGCATCAGGGTAGAAGTGAAATGTAGAAGTGAAGAGCATGAACCCTGGAGCCAAATTACCTTTGTATAAATCCTGGCTTTGTCACTTGTTCCCTGGGTTGCCTTGGCAAGTTATTTAATCTTTTTGTACTTCAGTTTCTCCACCTGCAAAGCTGTCATAACAACATACTACTATCCTCATAGTGTCGTTCTGGGTATTACCCGGGAAAATATTTGTAAATTGCCTAAAACTATAACTGGCACACAGTTAATACTTTGTAATATTGTTAAATAAATAGAAAACATAAAATAGAAAACATAAATAGAAAACCTTCCAAAAAAAAAAAAAAGAAAAGAAAAGAAAATGAAAGCCAGTATTCAGTAAGATGATATTTTGAGATAGAGCCTATCCTACTGGACTATAATTGAAATATTTTATGAAAAATATTTTTTTGAAGTGTGGGGGAAGTAACATTCTTTATCCAACAGTTTAGGAAAAGATTTTATGCAAACAGGAAAAATCATATGCCAAAGACACGCACTTGTAAGATAATTAAGATTGTGTCCCATTTGGGGCATCTGGGTGGCTCAGTCGGCTAAGCATTCGACTTCAGCTCAGGTCATGATCTCACGGTTTGTGGGTTCAAGCCCCTGGTTGGGCTTTGTGCTGACAGCTCAGATCCTGGAGCCTGCTTGGATTCTCTGTCTCCCTTTGTCTCTACCCATCCCCCGTCCATGGTCTGTCTTCTCTCAAAAATAAACATTAAAAAAATTTGAAAAAAGATGGTGTCTCATTTGATATATCCTTACTGTGCTTATTTGTAATAGGGCTCCTACAGAAACAAAAATAGTACTGTCACGCTTATTTTTGTAATCCAAACTACATTTTAAGTTCTACGGTTTTCTTCATTCATTTGTCCAACGTGCACTGAAAGTTTAAATCTGATATTTAATTTCTAGTGTACCTTAGACCATTTACTTTGACTCTTAAAATTATTACTTAATGAATCTTGGTGTACCGTTCTATTTATTGATGGTAATTTCAGCTTTCCATGTCCCTTCTAAAAGCTCTGCCTATGTGGAACAGGAAGACTGGAACTGACATTAGATTATCTCCCACCTTTAAAATGATTTTTATTCTCCATTGCATATGTTTCACATTAGGAATAGAAGAAATCTGCCCGAAACTGAAAAACAAACCTTCTTCCTCAAAAGTGTTCATTTTTTCACAGACTCACTAGGCTGTCCACTGCCTAGACAAAGATATTCTGGGAATCTTCACTTTTTTCCCCCAGACATTCCATTACAAATCTTGTTACAATACACAGCTTATTTCTCCACACCCACACATCTACTAACATTAGTTTTCTGAAGTGTGAAACAGGGCTTCCTGATGGCGTCTTCACATTTTACGTAACTGTTGATGAAGCCACTGCTGACACTGGGAATGTCACTGTAAAATCCTGAGACATTTTGGAGAGGAGAAAAGCGTTATCCAATTATTTGCTCAAAATACAGCACTGGCAAGTAACTGAGCAGGCAATCTCAACCTACCTGTCAGCTCTTCAAAATCCATGGCTTACCAGTTTGAGGCGACATCCTTGTTCAAAGCCTTATTAAACAGTTTAAAAACCATGAATTATAGAGTTCTGCTCATTTAGGAGACAAGAAGGAAATATCTACTCAGCAAAAAAAAAAATGAGGATATATGATTTAAATTGGTCAACTTCACAGTCTGAATTCGGTAGACAGTTGCAGATTTGTGTGTTTTGTGGGGTAGTTTGCAAATTATTGTGGTATGAAAGAATTATTTTGCAAGCATATCTGTAACAGCGTTAGAGAGCTGCAGTTCTCTGAATAGTTCAGGACAAAAAAACTGCTTTAGGTTGAATTTCTCTGATCATCAAGGAGAGCTATGTGTCTTTGGCCTGATTTATTCTTCGCTTACATCCCTATAGTCGATCGCAATCCTCTATTTCTGTTTATAGTTCTATACAGTTAATTTCAAATCTTCTACTTTGCAAATTAAAATGCCTTATGTCAGATCTTAATTGTGAAAACATAGTTTTACTCTGAATTAATCAAATGGGGAGGGAGAGGAAATCCTTTACATGAAATTATAATTTTGAATAGAGACAAAATTGACATTATTTCAGCTTATTTAAGAAAAAAAATAAATGATTGTGGTGAAGTGCAGATGGCTCATGGGTATTGTCACATATATTTTTTTCTTGTCAATGTAGAGAAATATAAACTACATAAGCAATGTAGAATTATGGCAGTGATCATTAACTGTGTTCAACAATATTTGTTTGAAGTGTTTTACACCTTTTACTTTTCATACTGTAAGGCATTGCTTCTTAATCTTACTTTCTCTTAAACACTCAGTCAAATGCTTAACATTTGGGTTATATTATAGGTATTTTTAGCCTGGGTTTACATTATAGGTATTTTTACCATGCAGCCAGCACAGGCTACTTTGAAAACAGTTTGTATTTCTTATCTTCATTGACACTTAGGTGTGGCCAATGAGCTATAATAAGAAAATGTCCTGTAGTTGCTTCTGTAAACTTTCTTTAAAGATGAAAGACTCCTGTCTGTTCTTATTTGTATCTTCTTCCTTCCCACTATCTTGAATACAGAGAATACGCTGGAGCCGGAACAGCCACTTTGAACCATGAGGTCACCCCAAGAATGGAGTTAGCACAAGACTAAGTAACATAATAGAAGTAGTCAGAGTTCCCGAGGATTTCACAGGCAAAGCCTCCATTACAGATCTGGATTTCCTTCCCGAAAATGTTTCTGTCAGAAAGCTGTAAACTTTTATTTTGGTAAAAATACTAATATTGTAAGTATCTGTTACAGCTAGGCTGGGCAGAAAAACATTCCATGCTTATGCCAAGTTTCTACCCAAATGGAGATTGCTACTCTACTAAATCAAAACTGAATAGTACTGGTCATATGCTTTTTAGCAGGAAAATTTTCACTAACTGTTCTTGGAAAAATATCTACCCTTCTTCATGACACAAATATGATTATTCTGAGCCAATCTTTTCACACATTCAGGGTGGTAGAGGTGGTAATGGACTAGAAAAAAAATATTTTTATCTAGATACAGTTATTTATCAGAATAGAACTACTATGATCTCCCTCAATGGCTCTTTCCCTATCCTGGCTCCATTATAACTAGGTCTGGTTTTACTGGTCTATTTTTCACTCCAAGATATCTGAATCATGAGTAATGCTTACCTATCACTATTATGTACCAGTTAATGTACTTTATTTAGTTTGGCAAAGTTTGACTAAGAGATATAAAAATACTCCTCTAGTCCATTCATAGCAAATAGTATTCTGATCTGCTATACTCAAATGAAAAAGTAGATTGTACCTACTCTCTCTTAGAGGAGATATTCATAGTGTTTTATAGGAAACTACATAAGGATAGCAACATAAGATGAGTGCCTTATCTCCCTCCACAAGTTTAGATCATCAATAAAAGAACTTAAAGATATAACCAGTACAGTATTTCTTGCCAATTCATTTTCCTTTGCACAAACATATTTTGTATGTACACATGACCTACATAATGACTAATCGAGTATAGCATATAATTTATTGATTAATATCTGGTTTATCATCACGACATATTTTCCTGAGAGGAACACTTTCCTAATGGAAAAATATGTATCTTTGATTTGTCTTAGCTTTGGTTTCACATGCAAAATGAAGTGAAATATTTTGGTACATTTTCAGGTATGTTATTTTGAATTTCACACTTAAGATAAAAATCTTTCTAGTCTAGCATTATAGGGATAGTTGATTAACTCATTTTATACTGTTGGCACAGAGTAAGGTACATTTTAAGACAGTGGATTAAAAAAGGAAAAGGTTTATTTTTTAAAATATCCAATGAGCAAATTTAAACCAACCATAAATATTCATCAAACTAATTAAACACATCATGTACAATCAGGTATATTTGTTAGGTTGATATCAAATCAAAGATTTCATATTTAAAAGAGTCGAAAATTATTCTTTTAATATGCAAAACTGATAAAAATTGGCAGTATGAAGTGGAATAATCATAATCACAATTGAGCTTGTAGGTGACATTTAAATCCTCAGACAACTGAAACACAAAAGTTCTATGTAGAATTATAGTGTAATAATTTAAAAATCATACTTAAATGTAAAAATAACCTTAATATCACAAAATTTTTCATTTATTGTGACATTTAGGAAATAAAACATTAAAATTAAAATATCTTGTAGTTTTTTATTGATATTCCTTTAAAGGAATTACATTACTTATGAATGTTGCTTAATTGGATCCTATTTTAGATATGCTAGGTATTTTTCTCTACTGTGAGACATAGGTCCACAAAGGATCGTGTGTTTAAAAGACTTTTCAAACGCTTGTTTAAACAGCTTTTGTAAAATAGACACATGGCTTGTGTTATGATTATTGTGATTTAAATTCCTCCAAACGCTCAAACACATAGTCTGGCCATGGAATTAGATCCAGGTATTTGGCATTAACATCCTTATTGTGAGTATATTAAAATTCGTATCAGGTTGTAAAGTTTTAAAAGTTCTACAGAAATGATGCAGAGCAGCAAAGCTAACATGACTTGTTCAACTGGGTAAAAAAAAAAAGTACATTTGGAGACAGCTTCTTGACTATTACCCTGACTATTACCCAGGGAAATATCAAATATCTAAGCAAATGACTGACCATGAATCTGGAGAATTCCTGCACCTTACGCTCTTCTATTGCTTACTCATTCATTTAATCATATGAATAATGTAATCCATTAGAATAAAATACAAATGAGTCAAAGTATTTGTTTTTTGGAAGAGTTGGGTAAAATACTTAGTAATTTTTCATGACGAAGAATGTTTTACCTTTAAGTGAGTATGTTATGATTATTGAGAATATTTCAGGGACTCCTGGCAACATTATCACGTACAAAAGAAATCTGAAAATCTAATGTTTTCTGCTTTAAATATGTACTTTTGGAGCTTGTTGCTCTGACACGGCCCTTTCTCATGAAGATAAAGTGAAAAACGTTAGTTGCTTACAGATTCAGCAAACTTAAATGGAAAGTGCATTATTTTTATGGTACATTTGCAAAGCTCAAGTGAAAGACTCTATCTGTGGTATTTGGATTTCGTGTTGCCAAAATGTTCTATTATTTATCAATATTTTTTAAAGCCCAGTGGAATTATATTATTGCCACTCTTCCCATTATACATGTTACACCTGGGTGATTTCTCTGTCCCAAACACACACTTGCAACTATGTAATTAACATTTCCATTTTCTCCTTTTTTCTCCCTGCCAGATACTCCATTTCCCAGTATTCCCAATCCCAAGGAATTAAATCACAATTTGAATGATCATTAAAATCTGTCACTAGAATATAGATAATTCTCTTTCTCAAGTTCTGTTTGTGGATATCGCTTTCTTTTTTTTTAATTAATTAATCATTATTATTATTATTTTTTTATTCTCAGGTTAGTTAACATACAGTGAAGTCTTGGCTTCAGGAGTAGAACCCAGTGATTCATTGCTTATATATGACACCCAGCGCTCATACCGAAGAGTGACCTCCTTAATGCCTGTCACACATACACCCTACCCCCATCAACTCTCAGTTTGTTCTCTATGTTTAAGAGTCTCTTATGGTTTGCCTCCCTCTCTGTGTTTATCTTATTTGTCCTTCCCTTCCCTTATCATCTGTTAAATTTCACAAATTCCACATATGAGTGAAATTATGTGGGATATGTTTTTCTCTGATTGACTTATTTCTCCTAGCACAGTACCCTCCGGTTTCATCCACGTTGTTGCAAATGCCAAGATTTCATTCTTTTTCATCACTGAGTAGTATTCCATAGTGTGTATGTGTGTGTGTGTGTGTGTGTATATATATATATATATATATATATATATATATATATATATCATCCATTCATCAGCAATTGGACATTTAGGCTCCACTACTTGTTTTCGTAACTCACTTTTGCCTATAAGAGGAAAACAAAATGTCACCTTGATATTGTCTGAGAAGACATCAAATTCTGCCTCTACTGGCTCTTCAGCATCAACTCTTACTGAAGTTCTCCTCAGATATTACCATCAAGTATTAAAATTCTTGCAGCTCTTAAGGTTTGTTTATGTTAAGAATAGTCTCCCTGTTTGAAATGCTTCCCATCACTACTGCCACTCTCTACCTGCCATCATCAGTCTCCAAACCACCTTATCGCTAGGGATAACACCTATTCTTTTTTCAGAAGTAAGTTCATGTAACCTTCTCTGTGATGTTTTTCTTGGATCTCAGAGATATAATTTATCACTCCTTTTTTTTTTTTAACAACTAAACCATTTGTCTACTTCTGTAATCACTCCAGAGCTTAATATTGCATTTAGAGTTAATGTGTCTGTTTATACTTAATAGACTGAAAGTTCAGTGGGTAATTTAGCTCTGTATTCATACTATTTAAAACAAGCCCTTCTGGAAATGGTCATTGAATAAAAGTATGAATCATAAAGAAACAAAATGAAAAGGAATATGTATAACACTCTACTGAAAACAAAGAACTTTTATATGTATTCTAAGAAATCATTCTGAGAAATAAATAAAACACAAAATATAGTAAAATCAAGATTCCAATTTTATATGTGAAAAACTAAAATCTTATTTCCCCAGTGTCACATCATGAGTATGGGAGTGGAAGTTTGAAGGCAGGTCTGCTGATGAAATGGCTTCATTTCAGTTTTTCAAATAGAAAGTGTTATTTAAGAGTCCTGACTATTTGGGAAATCTACAGAGTTAGGACTACATAAGAATTGGGTTCTGTTTGGATCTGTCCTTAGAAGACATGGGATCCGATGGAATTCAGTTTTCTGAGAGTAGGACACAGTGCCTTCTAAGTTTTAGTTCTCAAACCCTATGTAACTTTGTTTTGTGGTTACTGACTATACTACTCAAAATAACTTTATACTTTTTACTTAGTAAAACCTGAGACTTAATAGTGAAATCCAAGTTTGCTCAGGAATTTCCCCAAACTCTTTTTTCCTGAATGCTCAACATTTTTTTTAAATCTCAACATATGTGCCTACTGACGTTATTCAGTTTATTGGATATTCAATTTCTTGGATATTCACACTTCAAACTCCATTTTTCCACAGAAGTAATTATGTGTCATTGAAAAATTGGAAGAAAATGTTAATATATTTGAAATGTGAAAATAAAGCTTATATTTTGCCCTGGCACCATTAAGATCAGATGTTAATGTTATCTCACAAATGGGAGAAAATGATCAAGACATCCGAAAGAAACCACACCTACCTTGTATCAAAAAAAAAAAAAAAAAAAAAACCAAAAAAACAATCCTGGGAAGATTGTCTACTGGTCTGGCTGTAATTTTCAAAATAAATGAAGCCTTGTCCTTTCCTTCCTTCCTTCCTTTCTTTCTTTCTTTTTTTTTTTTTTTTTTTGCAAATTACTGACTCTAACAAAAATACAACACATCATCCCTGTTTTCTATACTGTTGCCTGAAGGATAAGCCTAGTAGCTAGAATTCAAGGGCATGTTCACAAGAAGGATTCTCAAGGACTTAACCTATTAAATCTACAGAGTTCTTTCCTTTTCTTCTCCTTCCTTTCTTCTTTTCTTCTTCTCTTCTCCCTCCTTCCCCTTTCTGCTGCTTTCTTCCTTCCTTTTCTTCTTTCTTTCTACTTTTTCATTAGCAAGATTTATCCTTGACCTCAGTTACAATTGGAATCTCTCATAACAAAATTCTTTATTTCAACTTGTCTGGTCTATTTTGTTTCATGCAACAGAGATCTCTTGGTTCTCTGAAGATGTTCATTGCTTTCTAATTAGTTTTATCTTCTCTTAGGCTCTATTTTCTTGTTTATTTTATCCAAAATCCATTCTTTTTCTTTTCGGTTTGCCTTTCATGTTAGATTTTCTTCAGATGTCTGTCAATCTTTTTGTGCCTCTCCATATTTAAGTGGGAGACATTGAATTTCTAATTGAAACTGCTGTGTTATGGCTTCACTCTCTGAGCATTCAACAGGAAGGTGTGCGGCTGAATGGAGGTAGGGACCACGGTACCAGCATACGGAGGCCTTTTCTCTTGTGACTGTGTCTTTTAATGACACTCCCGTACAAAAAAAAAACAAAGAAAGAAAGAAAGATAGAAAGAAAGAAAAAAAAGAAAAAAGTACACTGTTTTATACAGTATATAACCACACTAAAAAGATGGTGATTCTGTCACAAAAGTGCCTTCTGGAGTCTTCTCCGTAGAGCCACACTGAGGTGTTTTTGAACTGCAAGCCTCCAGTTTATATCAAGTGATCCCAATTACCAATACCAAAATTATTGGAACTTTCAAAATTAATCAACTATAAGGTGGTTTTCTATGACCTTTAAGATAACAGAAATTGAAATGTATGTTATCTGGGTAAAAATTAACTACCCAGATCAACTTTCTGAAGGATTTGAAGGTGTGACAATGTAAGGGGAAGCACAAGTAAAGGGCAAGAAGCAAAAACATATAATGCTTTTGTAGAAGCCATGAGGCTCTAGAAAATATGGCATTGATAATCATCTAGTATTACCTCATGGTTATTACATGCGGGGCAATATTCTAACACATACTTGACCTTTTTCAATTCATCCTCACCCTGTTGTCTCTCTATCTGGAGACTGACTGTACAGGCTATACTAATGAGCTCCTTACTCCTCTGGCTTTTAGCTGAGTTCAGTCAAAAGAATAGAAAGAGAGAAGGAGATCTCAGGATCTACTCCACATGCTTTCCCCTACAGATACTCTCAAACTGCCTGTTTCCCTCAGCCCAAAGCCATCACTCTTTTGAAGTCATCCCTCTCCACACAAACGTCTCTTCCTTCAGGAAGCTGATAGCCAATTCGTCTTCTTGCCTTTTAGACCTAGGATGGGTGACGGTAGCCACTATTCCTTGGAGGTTGCCTGTACCCTGCTCATTTTTTTTAAGTCCTTTTACTAAATCTTCATATAATTATCCTTACTTCTACATACCATCTATTTTGTTTTAATTGGGAATGTCCATTCCATTGACTGACAAGGCCATCTCAGAACAAGAAGAATATAGTGAAATGTTTTTTCTATTGAAGAAAAAAAAAGATGAAAAATAACAACTAACCTTTATTGAACCCGTAGTAGTTGCCAGGAAATAACCTGAACGCTTTTCATTCACTGTCATTAATTTCTCACAAATGAACGCAGAATCTTTTATTGTTACTTTTTATTTTATACAAGAGGAATCTGTGGAACGTGTTCCAGATCACACAACCTAGTATGGTAAAGCAAGGACTGAAGTCAAGGATGACTGACTCCAGCCTATACACTCAGCAAGTACTCAAATGGCATTTGTTAATAGGAAATGGCTAACAGGACAGAGAATGCTTATAGTAGAGGCAGCTCTACCTGTCATATCAACTATAACTTGGTTCTAGTGTTGCCAGAACTGATTTGTTAGAAGAAGCTAGATATACAGGTTTTTTTTATAACCTCTCCTAGTTTTTAAGTTTAGACTTAAGCTCCTCCCAAAACAAATACAAACGAACAAACAAACGAACAAAAACCAAAAAGTTCCTAACCAAACACAAAACCCACTTTCTGTGGTCCAAACAAAAGTTTCAAGTTGCTAAAGAATGGTCCAGTGACCGGTATTTTATAACATTTCAAAAAACTGAGTTGAAAATCAAATTAATATGTAAGTAACCTTAACTATTTGTGCTTTTTATTAACAGATTTATCTTAAAGTAACTTAAAACTGTCTGCAGAATAGCTTCTGTAGAAGTGTTTCATAAGTTGAAAGTTTTCTAATTCTTTATTTATCTATATAAGACCCAGATCACTGAGACTGTGACAGCACAGTTAGTCCTATATTTTCTGGTTAATGATCTCCTTGATCTCTTGCTCATTTTCAATTTGTTATGAATGAGTTTTTGTATAAGAATAAAATATTGCCTTTGGGGTTGGACAGATATACTTAGAGATACTAGCTCACAACTTATTCACTATTAATTCAGGAACTCAGTTTCCTCACCTATAAACATTAGAATGACCATATCTAATTTTTAGGTTTGCTAAGTATTAAATGAGGTTATGTGTACACAGAACCTAGCAAATAATTAAGGCTCTAGAGTAGGAATAGCTGGTTAAAATCCTAAACAAGATCAAATATTTTGTATACATTACTTAATGTCTATATCTCCCACTACCCTCCTCTATCTTTGATTGTTCTCAAACTTGAGTGTACATTAGATAGCCTGGAAGTTGTTCATATACAGATTCCACTGACTCACTTTCAGATTTTGTGATTTATTAGTTCGGGGAGGGTCCCCAAAATTTGCATTTCTAACATGCTTCCAAATAAAGTTAATCCTGTTGGTTGGAGACCATGCTTTCAGAAACACTGTATTATATAATGTTGTTAATGCTGTTTTTCAAAGGACTGTTAATGAGCCTTAAAAGATGTAATAAGATATCTGTCATCAACTACCTAAGAATGTAACATTCAAGAAATGTTAACTAGTTGATATCATTATCCTTATTACACTAAACTACTTGTTTCTCTTTTCTTTCAAAAATATACTTGAGAATTTATCTACAGAATTCCTTTTGGTAACTTAATTTCTTCTTTGAAATAAAGATACAATTTCTCCATTTCTAAGAATGATACTTCTTCATAAAGGAGGAGTGATAATTCTTCATAAAAGAAGGGTGAAATGTATATTAAGACCCCATCACCCACATATTTATGTATATGGTATAATGGTTGACTATTGCTACGATAATGCTTCATAACTCAGAGGCTTAAAGCAACACATACGTATTCTCTTACTCTTTGTTCTATGAGTCATCAGGAACAGCTCTGTCTTAGTGTGTGCTGTGAATCAACTGAGTTGGTTTCAAACTTCACGTCAGGGTCTGGCCCACACTACTGGTCCATTCTGAGTTTCAGACTGCAGAGACAACAGCTACAGGGGGCATGCTTCTTTTATGGTGCCTATAGAAACACAAAAGGGAAGCCACAGCACCCATGCACATGTAAACACCTTGTTCATGACACATTCACTAGTATTCCATCAGCCAAAGCAAGTCATTTGGCCACTCCCAACACGAATGGGGTCAGGTCAGGGATATTCTCAATCACAACAAAGTGACTTGGCCAAAAAAAAAAAAAAATGAATACAATAGAAAGTGACTCAAGAGTAATGCAATCTAGTAAAGGAGATCTAGATCTACCAATCTAGTAAAGGAAAATATTCTAGACATGAATACTTGAGAGACATGAATATTTTCACATATTATTATCTCTTCCTTTCAGAAATAAAACATTCAAATTTTTCTATGGGAAATTACTTTGGGAAAGTGTGAAAAAATTTGTGCACATTGGTAATAGAAAGGGAGGCTGGTCTCAACAGAAAATAAATGGCATTTTACCCATTTCTAATAATTCTTGTAAGATTGGAGGCCTCCTTCAACTGATCATGTTGTTGATGATGATGATAATGATGAAATTTATGTAGAATTAGTATTAAAATAAATACCAGATAAAATTATTTTACATTTTGATATGGTACAATAATTGCATGTAATATTTTACATGCATCTTTGGAATTTTCTTTGGAGGTGTCTTGTATAAAACATATTGGATTTCATCAGTAAAAGTTAGGCACTTTGGTTCTTTAAAAAAGTACTGTTAAAAAGATAAAAAGACAAGGCTCAAACTGAGAAAATATTTGCAAGTCACATATCTACCAAAGGACTAGAATCTAGCATATAGAAAGAATACTTACAGTTCAACAGTTAGAAAAGAAACAACAGAATTTTTGAAAGACTTTATAAACAGGAACTTTAGCTTAGAATTACAAATGACTAAGACATTTTCAGTCATTAAGGTAATGGAAATTAAATCTATAATGAAATATCATGGCATACCTATTAGAATATCTAAAATTGGGGCCCCTGGGTGGCTCAGTTGGTTAGGTGGCTGACTTCGGCTCAGGTCATGATCTTGCGGTCTGTGAGTTCTAGCCCCGTGTCGGGCTCTGTGCTGACAGCTCAGAGCCTGAAGCCTGCTTCATATTCTGTGTCTCCCTCTCTCTGACCCTCCCCTGTTCGTGCTCTGTCTCTCCCTGTCTCAAAAATAAATAAATGTTAAAAAAAATTAAAAAAAAGAATATCTAAAATTGAAACATCTGATCATATAAAATGTTGGTGAGGGTTTTGAGCAACTGGAACTCTCATACACTGCTTCTGGGAATGAAAATAGGAAAACCACTTTGAAAACAATTTGGCAATTTCTTAAAATGCTACTCAAACACCCATTATTTCATCCAGTCATTCCTCTGCCAAAAGATGTAAAAGCAAATTTTCATGGAAATTTGCACATGAATTTTCGTAGTCATTTTATGTACAATAACCAAAAGCTGGAAACTTGTCATAAGAGTAAGTTGATAAATTGTGGTATGTTCATATATTGGAAGACTAGTTAGCCATAAAAATGAATTAACCACTGATACATGCAACAGAATAAATGCATTTCAAAATAATTATTCTGAATGAAAAATGCTACATAAATAAAAATACATATTACATGATTATATAAAATTCTAGAAAATCCAAATTAACATCTGGTAACAGAAAGCAGATCATAGGGTTGCCAGAAGCTAGAAAAGAGCTGATAAATATAGGCGGAAGAGATTACCAAAGTTCTTAGGGAAATTTTTGGATGTGTTTATGTGTTTATTATCATGATTGTGTTCATAGTTTCACAGGTTTACACATGTGTCAAAACTTACCAAATTATAGATTTAAATATATGTATTTATTGTATACCAAATATACAATAAAGCTGTTAATTTTTTAATAAAATAAGAGGAAAAAAATCAATGAGCATGATTGATCCTAATTCTAACCTTATTGATTTCAAAATCCATTCAGTGGTGTTACAGTACAAACAGTATTTAACCAATAATAAGTTTGATTCTTTGTGGTCTATAAAGCTACAGGCCAACTTTTTCTTTCTACTGTATCAGTTGAAACTGTGGTTAACATAACAGTTTTTGATAGGTCCAATAAGGAAAGGGTCATTTTTTTTTCAGTGAGAATTCAAATTTATAATGCATTTTTCTATGACTGTCATTATATTGGAGGAATTATTAAAATCTCTAAACTAGTTGTAATTAGTGATAATCAATAAAAAATAAAAAAAGAAAAAATAAACAGTAAAATTAGTTTACTCTAAAAATAGTTTCATAGTAAAATATGAAACTCTTGCTTATTTATTTCCATTATGCTCCAAAAGATTTCTAGCAGATAAATTCAAAGGAGAAATGAAAATATAATACTAAGAGCATTTAGATATGGATAAAAATGATAGTTATTTTCAAAAATGAATCTTGCTGAGGTAGATGCCTATCATTATGTTAAAATATAATAGGGTACATACCCATTAACCCAGAAAACCAACGACTAAAAATATAGAATTATTTTTCTACTCATAATATTTTGTACTTTGGGTTAATTTTACTTTAGAGATTTACTTCTATAATCAAACTCCAAGCTGTGTCCAAGAGTCATTAACAATTCCGTTTTATTAGCTTCACCTAATACTACAACTATAATTATTTGTTGATCAACTTGAATCAATGGCATACTTTAAGTAATGTTTGAGTACTTGTATATTCTGAAGGGAGTCAAAATTATACATCTAGGAAGAGCTTTACAGTTATAATTCTGATGTCAAATCATGCTATTTTATTCTAGTTCTTTGAACACTGTTAATTCATGTATGATATATTTGACAAATGTCAATTAACAAGAATGTTCAATTAACCAAAAGACCCAATTTTCCGATTATTTTTGGATAAATGGGTGCTTACTAAAATTTCTACAATAATTGCCATAAATGTAACTTTTATTATTTATATACCCATGCCTAATGAAAATTAAAGATCTCTGACCTGGAATTCTCTCGATGTTTTGATGAATAAGGCAATTTCAACTAATATGTGTGTCTTGAAAAGTAAAATACAGAGTTCTAGCAAACAAAGGATTTACAATATAGAGTTTTATGATACATTTTATTCATTAATTAGTAATGCTTTATGATATAAAATATATTAAGCTTGGTACTCGCATATTGTACAGATTATTAAGCTATTGTTTCTCAGGAGGGTGAAACTGCCCTTCATTTGCATACAAGACCATAGTTCGGCCTCGTGCTTCTTTCTTCATTCCCAGAACCAGCTTAATTATGCCAGTGTTACAGGGCCAATTTACAAAGCCCCCTCCTCAGTATTCTGAATGCCAACTCTATAGTCTCTTCCAGGGTCTGATAATGCAGCCTATTTCCTTTGTTCTTACAGTCCTCCCAGCGGCTGTTTGCTCTAATTATTATCTCTGTGATAATCTAGTTCGTAACTTTCTGTGCTTTAGGCTTTCCAATGCTTATGTAACTAATTTCCCCTGTAAATTTCTCTCTGTTGAAATGCTTTACATGGTTTTCTTGGAACTAGAGACACTGTGGAACTAGAGGTATTATGTAGTTGGATATACTTCTATATGATTAAAGAAATCGTCTTTAAAAATCAATTTGTTTTAGGGGCACCTGGGTGGCTCAGTTGTTTAAGCATCTGAACTTGGCTCAGGTAATGATATTGTGGTTCTTAAGTTTGAGCCCAGCATCTGGCTCTGTGCTGACAGAATCCTTCTTGGAATTCTCTCTCATTCTCTCTCTCTCTCTCTCTCTCTCTCTCTCTCTCTCTCTCTCCCATTCCTTCATTTTTGACTTATCAGCTGAATTTGCCATATTTGATAATTCCTTTCTCTTCTCCTGGTTACCCTTTTTTTCAATCGGCTTCCAAGACAGCACATAGGTCGCTTTACTCTGACTGCCTCTTCCTGTTTTCTTTTTTCTGGTCTCTACTTATCTAACCTAACTTCTAGGATTTTTTCTCTCTCTCTTTTTTTTAAATATACTTTAAAAAATATATACTTACCCCTTTGGAAAACTCCTATAGTCTCAAATAAATTATACACTAATCATTTGTGTTGTCAATGTTCTTGTGTAGTGACCTTCCTGGACTAATTTTCTAAAGTGTACCTTTGTACACTGATCTTTGTATGGTCATTCAAATCACTGCTCATACTTGCATATGTGAACCAAAAATCTTTCATGCCTTTAATGTGGAACTGTACGTGTTGCTTCCTTCCTGCCATTGTCTATCAGTTTAAGACTTTGTCTCAGGTTTTAGTTCTTGCAGTGATCTGCTCATCAGCCAGAATCAGAACTCCCAGGCCTCCTCAGCTCTTTCCTGGACAAGTTCACAGACCTACACACGCATGTGGCCTCCTCATGTCCCAAGAATGTTGGAGCTTTTGAAATTCCCTTAGGGACCCCTGATTCATCATTATGGATTTTTGCCCATCTCTTTTTTTACAACTAGTTTTACTCAGGTAGATGTGATTTGAACAATTTCTACTCATTGTTTTTGACAAAAGCCCCAGGGTTAAAGCTTTTCCAACTGCAGGAGATCTAAGACAGGTCAAATAATGACAAGTCTTGCAAATGGGATGTTTCCATGGAGCCGACAGATTATTGAAAGTTCACTAATAATGGGGCTCTTTGGAGACGTTTTGAGTCCATTCTGCCCATTTCATTGACTGCTCCACTGTTGTTTTTCAGAGTTATTGTGACTGCAGCATAGCTGGGTTTTATTGGAACAACATAGAACAACATAGAACAGAGAAAATGGGTTTGGTAATAGGGCAAATTAATTTGCCACAAAGTTCACTGTTCTTACACAGATTCAGCCATCTAAAAAAAATGCTCATTAGACGGTTGCAAATCTTTGTTAATTTCCAGAGGTCTGAAAAGCAATAATTTTGACCTTTTTTTGGTGTAAAACAACAGAAATTTATTATCTCACCGTTCTGAAGCCTTGAATTGCAGAATCAAAGTGTCAGCAGAACCATGCTCTCTCTGGTGACTATAAGGAAGAATTCTTCTATGCCTCTTCATAGTTGCCTCTGATAGTTGCTGGAAATTCTTAGAGTTCCTTGGCTTGTAGCTGTGTCCCTTCAATAAGTGCCGCATTGTCACATAGCCTTCTTCCGTGTCTTCCATATGTGTCTTCAAATCTCTCTCTCCTTAAAAGAAAACTAGGTATGGGGCGCCTGGGTGGCGCAGTCGGTTAAGCGTCCGACTTCAGCCAGGTCACGATCTCGCGGTCTGTGAGTTTGAGCCCCGCGTCAGGCTCTGGGCTGATGGCTCAGAGCCTGGAGCCTGTTTCCGATTCTGTGTCTCCCTCTCTCTCTGCTCCTCCCCCGTTCATGCTCTGTCTCTCTCTGTCCCAAAAATAAATAAACGTTGAAAAAAAATTAAAAAAAAAAAAAGAAAACTAGGTATATTGGCACAGGGCATTAGGGTTACGTTAGCCCTAATCCAATATGATCTCATCTTAATCTTCAAAGACCCTATTTCCAAATAATGTCACATTCACTGTTACTGGGGGTTAGGACTTCAACCTAATTTTGGAGGAAACTCGATTAAATCTACTGTTGGTTTGCCGGCTCTGCAATTGTGACAGCTTTTTTTTCCCCTCCTAAGCACAGTTTTAGCTCTGTCTTACAGGTTTTGATATGTTGTATTTCCATAAATCATTTAGGCCAAAGTACTATCTGATTTCAATTGTGGTTTCTTCTTTAGCTCATTGGTTTCTTAGTATGTTTGAAGTTGTAAAACCTTTGCAATTTTCTAGTTACCTTTCCATGATTGGCTTTCTGCCTCATTTCTCTGTGATTACAGATCAGACTTTGTATTATTTCATCATTTGAAATTGGTTGACACTTGCTTTATGGTCCAGCATATGGTCAGTTTGCTAAAGGTTGTGTGCTCGCTTAGAAATAGTATGAGTTCTGCAGTTATTGGATACATGGTCTACGTATGTGTTCATTAGGTCAATCTTGTTACCTCTGTAGTTTATATCTTCTCCTATCTCTGCTGATTTTTGTATCCACTTGTCCTCTCAGTTACTATAAGAGGTGTCTTAAAACCTTCAGCTACTTTTATGAAATTGTCCTTTTTAGTTCTTTCACTTTTTATTATATTCAGGGCTATGTCATTAGAGCACATGAACATTTCTGTTACTTGTATGGAGGACTGGGTTTTCAGAAGTCCTTTTTCCAACCATTCTAAAAGTCCTGCCTCCCAGACCTCATTTCGATTTCTTAAAATAATGACATGGTGGAAGTCTCAGGATACCAAGGGACTTAAGATGCCAAAAATGTATGCTGCCCCTTCTTTCCTTATTTTCTTCAGTACTAAGCACTCTACAGACATTTTCCACACTGCTTTATGAGCTCTGGTAGAAGTGGTTCTATTCAATGACTTCAAGTTGATGTGGCTCACTTGGTGGTGGGGATTGGACATTGAACAGTTTCCTTTTAGTTTATTTAAAGCTGAATGGTGATGATTGGATACCTGCTTCACTAGAGGAAATTTCATTTCTTATATGTTTCTTTGGAAGAAACTGTGGGCTCTTGATTATATCTGGTTGCATTTCTCTTACATTTATTGAAACTTCAAATACAAGTTTCTCAGGTCTTTTTTACAGTAACATAAAAATCCAGTCAAACAGGGGCATCTGGCTGGATAAGTCAATTGAGTGTCTGACTTTGGCTCAGGTTAAGATCTCAGGGTTCATGAGTTCAAGCCCTGCATCCAGGCTCACTACTCTCAGCCGGCTTGAGATCATCTATCCTCCTCTCTCTGCCCCTGCTTGTGCTGTCTCAAACATAAATAAACAACAACAACAAAAGAAAATCAGCCAAAGAAATGTGTAAACATATAGAGTTAGTTAATAATAAAATAGGATTACATTTAGATCTTGATTTTGTTTTTTTTTTAATTTTTTTTTAATTTTTTTAACTTTTATTTATTTTTTGAGATAGAGAGAGATAGAGCATGAACAGGGGAAGGTCAGAGAGAGGGAGACACAGAATCTGAAACAGGCTCCAGGCTCTGAGCTGTCAGCACAGAGCCCGACGCGGGGCTTGAACTCATGGACTGTGAGATCATGACCTGAGCCGAAGTCGGCCGCTTAACCGACTGAGCCACCCAGGCGCCCCTTGATTTTGTATCTAGAGTCATTTCTAAAAAGGCTACCAAGGTATTGCTATGATTTTTCTGGAACCAATACACATTAACCACAATTAGCTAATTCCAACCGTTTTTAATGAAAAGTCAGCAGTATTTCCAATGCAGTATTTTTGAGTGTAAAGGTACCTTTTAGTCTAAGGTAGGGATTATTCTAACAGTCTCTCATTAGTCTAATAAAATGAAAATTCCCATAGAAATCTAAAGTGGAACCAGGCATACATTCAGTGATAGATAAACAAAGATTCAGGCAACTATCACTTTGTTTGAATCCGGTTAATGCTAAAGTAATGTCTCTCAAGATTCATCCCATTTTTATCACAAGTTAAGAAATTGGGGCTTTAGGACTAAAAACACAGTTGACAATGCAATATATTCGTTCCCCTGGGAAAAGCTTCTTGTCATGTCTTCCTAAGACCCCTAAGAGTTCCTCCACTCACCATGAGCTGACAAGACCCAGTTTTCATAATCTGTCACCTGGATCATTGAAATATTCTACTTATGGCCATCCTGCTTCCTGCTGCATCCAGGACATCAAACTATTAGATGGATGAATATGAATGACTGGAGCATTTTATGAATAAATTTACCAAAAGTTCCCTTACCAGGCCCAAGAGTTTATGATTATATAATAGATATAATTCTTTTGTATGCTGAGCTAAAACTACGTTGCCAAGTGTAGGGTCATTTTTCCATAAATCACCTTTTAAAAAATGTACATAAATGACATGTTCTTTCGTTTATTAAAGTACCCCTTATGGCTTCTCATAATATTCATATTATAAGCCAAACTGCTTCCCATGATTTATGAAACCCTTCATTATCCAACCTTAAACCCCATATCCTGTGACTTTCTACCTCATTTACTCTGCCATGTGAACCAAGTTGGCCTTTTTGTGGTTCATGAGCATACCAAGCCAAACCAATATGTGCTCTTGCCATTACTGGTTCCTTTGATGGACCATTCATCTCCAATCACTTTGGCTTATCACTTCATCTCATTTAGGTCCCTGCTTCAATGTCACTTTTTCTAGAGGGATTTCCCAGCCACCCTATCTAACATAGCAGGTAGTGATGTTTGTAAGAAGAAAATGAATAAAGCTGGGTGCTGAGATAAAGATTGACCCAGTTTGTGAGAAAGATACTGCTTGGTTAGGAAGTAAGGTGATATTTAAGCTGAGAAGTGAATAACAAGGAGAAGTCAGCTTTGTGATGACAATTTATAGATACTGTTCAAGGAAAGAATAGACTGCAAAATAGGTTAGTGCCTTCATCTTTGAAATCAGTGAGCTTTTCTCATGATGCTAATTCTATCTAAAATGTTCCTTTTTTAGGTTTGTCCCTGTCTTACTCATCTTTCAAGATCCAACTTATATGTCATCTGTTATTTGAAGCCTTCCATACCCCTTTTTATGTAATGTTTGTTCTTTCTTCTGATCCCTGTGCCTCCATATTCTACATTTTGTTGTCTGCACAGGGTTTCAATGGGGTATATACCTGATGAAATTATGTGAAAAATAACCTAGGTCTCATGTTTGTTGATCAAAGGTGGATTTATTTTTATGTTCAATATGAAACAATGATGTTTCTTGCACTAAAAAGTATGCAGCATCTTCACATATATTTCAAAATAAGTCTTTATGTTTAGGAAGCTTCCACAGTATTCTGATTTATTCCAAGACAAAAACACTCATGCTTGTGTGTCTATAGAGAGGTTCCATAAAGTCTGAAAAAAAAGACCATTATCCATAAATCATCAAAATCACAGTATGAATCGTCAAAAACAAAGTTATCTATATATCCAGATTCTATGAGCACCTTATACATAATTTTCTTTAAAAAAAAAAAGTGTGTGTGTGCGCGCGTGTGTGTGTGTGTGTGTGTGTAGGCATACTTTCCTGCCTTGCTGGTTCTCTAAATTTAGTCTGACTGTTGGGTTGTCTAGCATGGCAGATGTTGATAGATATATAAAGAAAACAAAGACTCAGGGCAAAGCAATCAGAAGAAAATTATCATAGGATAATAACTAAAACAGTCAAAAAGTATTTTTAGCGTTTGATGATAGCAACCTTCTTAGGGAAGAATGATTAAGATTGAAATTTTAGCATTTCTGATACACGCAAAGACTAAGTTTTTGTAGAAAATAGAAGCGACATGAGAAGACGTAGTCAATTTCAGTATATATGTTGTGAATGAAGAACAGCATAAAACATTAAATTTATGCAGCATTCGGAATGTAAGATGATAGAAAAATTCAGAGCAGACCAGTATAGACATTTCCCATTCGAATGCTGATTTCAGTGTCTTATCAGTTTCTTAAAGAGGAAGAAAATTCGTGCATGTACCATTTTAATATCTTTATATATGTTCATTCTTAAATTTACATATCTTAGTATGTAGAGTCTTATCTAGTGTTTAGTTTCGATTATTTATTCATTTATTTATTAACTATGTATTTATTTATTTATTTATTTATTTATGAACTGTGTAGTGGAGAGAAAGAAAATTCTTACTCTTGATATAAACCATTCTTTTTAGAATCCACAAACTTTCTAATGATTCTAACTCTAGATCAGGACTTATATAGAAATATTGCTTACTTACATGGGTTTTTATGGAAAGAGTTTAAGATATTTTCCTGCTCTCTTAATTTGGAATGCTTAGATTCTAATTCTCTTTCCAACTATGTGACACTATATATATAATGTAATTTCCCTAATTTTCACTTTATATATCAGTTTATATTTTTAATCTAAGGAATATATGTATATATATCCAGATTCTGTGAGCACCTGTATATATATATATATATATATATATATATATATACACACACACATGAATGTGCTAACTAAAATATTAAATCCAAGTTCCTGAAAGAAAATTTTCTGAGTTTTATGTTTATATGTTCAGCAGTTCACACAATGTCTTACATTCAAGTGCATGCTCAGTTGGACAAAATTGAACAAAGCTACATTTCTATTGGTTATTAAACAATTAGGTATCTAAATATGTGTTTTTCTTCTCAGAGAGCCAAATTTTGCTTTCTGAAAAATACTCTTCACATACGTGTTCAGATTTTTATTTGCTTTCAATCTAAATTCAATCAATCCTTACAAACTTACAAATGCCATGAGGAATAGTTTTGTATTAAGCAGATGCTTTTTAATTTTTCATGTAAAGAATCTTCTTTCCTAATTTGAATGGCACACAATTCTTTTTCATGTTTATGTGGAGAATATAAAGGAAAAACCTTGTGCTAATAGTTTGTGATCAGATTTGTAGAGATTGTGTTTCAGTATTTGTAAAGGCTTATAATTACTTTAAATGTATTTCCGACCTTCCTATGCTTTTAAAATATTGCTATTAAAAATTAAAACTAAACATTTATACACTTAGGTTTGAAATGCAAGTAAAATGTGTTTGTAAACAAAATTCAGGTTATTTAAATGTATCAATAAATATTCTAGTTGAAACCCTATGTTATGTGTTAAGTGTGAACAACCACTCTCAACTTGAGACATTGGTTGTTGGTGTAATCATTATATAATTATTTAATTAATTACTTATTTATTCACACATGTGCACATGTGCACACATACAAATCTTTCATATCTTTGTCTTTTTCTGCTGTATTTTAGAAAGTTCATTCAGAAATATGTTTCAAGTCGTTAATTTTCTCTTTGGTCAAGAGTATTAAGCTATTGGTATTTTTACTCGTTCTAAGATTTTCAACAATTTTATTTTTCATTTCTAGGTCTGTTTTTATTATACAACAGTTTCAGTTTCTTTTTGTCATCTGTATTAATTAATTATTTATTTACTTTTTAAAAACTTTTTTTTGTTTATTTTTGAGGGAGAGACAGAGTGTGAGTGGGGGAGCAGCAGAGAGAGAGGGAGACACAGAATCTGAAACAGGCTCCAGGCTCTGAGCTGTCAGCACAAAGCCCAATGCGGGCCTCGAACTCACGAACTGTGAGATCATGACCTGAGCTGAAGTCAGATGCTTACTGACTGAGCCACCCGGGCACCCCATCTTTATTAATTTTTTAATTAATTTTATTTTAGAGAGAAAGAGAGAGTATGAATAGAGGAGAGGGCAAGAGAGAGAGAGAATCTTAATTGCAGACTCCATGCTCAGCCTGGAGCCTAATTCAGGGATAGATGCCATGACCCTGGCTGGGATCATGACTTGAGTCCAAATCAAGAGTTGGTTGAACATCTGAGTCACCTACATGCCTCTCTTCCTTATCATTAGTACCCTGTTTATACTTCCACACTTTTTTTTTCTTTACGCATAATTAGTTGAGCTTTTAAGATATTTTTTCTGTAAATTTTACTCTCTGAAATATTCTCTTTAGATAATTTTCACTGCTTATTATCTCTGCTGGTTTCAATTCATATGTCTTATGTCTTTTTTATATGCTTTGTGTTTTATGGCTTCTGATTGTGTACTGATCATATTCCGTGGTGCATTTCCTGAGGGGATTTTTTTTTAAAGCTGGGGCTAAATTTGTTTCTGTTGGATAATTCATTTGTTACTGCTGAGTGATTAATGATACTACCGATATGGGATCCCTGTAACATAGTTTACCACTTGAAGTATTTCAACTGCCTGTTGTGAATTCAAAAATTCAACCCATGTCAAGGTTCGTTTTTGTCACAAATTATCAGAGGATTTCTCCCCTTTGACTCAGTACCACAGTTAGTAGAAGCACATTGAAAATCCTTTTGTTGAAGAATTTTTCAAAAAAAAATTTTTAACCATTCAACTCTGATAATATACAAACATTTCTCTTCCAAGTTAATCGGCGTTTCTTACTATATTCAGCACACTGTGTAGGAACGAAGTTTTATATTCTGTTGCCCTTGTAAGATGTACAAAGACATTCAGTGGTTCAAAAATTTGGCAGAAATTTTCCCACGGAAAGGTAACATTGTACTGTCTTATCTTATAGGATACCTGCTTAGTATTTAGTTTGGAAATCGAGTTTATCCTTTCTGAACTCAGAAAATTTTTGAAAATGGGAGTTTTTAGTGTGCTTCATCCCTTAGGACAATTTTTTAAAGGTGAGAAATATCTAATTAATTTATGAACTCACTCTACATGATAAATGATTGACTGTTCATTTTAAACCACCTGTAGTATAATCATTTAAATTCATTTATTATGTATGAATTTTGATTACCAAGAAAATCATATATGTGAGCTTTTCAACAAAAATCTCTGTTTAATGCTAAATAATATCTAATGTTGAACTTATAGTCTAATATAACATGTAATGAAGACATAAAATATTGAAAAATATTTAATAGTTAAAAGTATAGAAGTAAACTTATAAAAAATGAGTTGGGAGGCACCTGGGTGCCTCAGTCAGTTAAGCATCCTATTCTTGATTTCAGTTCAGGTCATGATTTCATGGTTCATGAGATTGAGCCCTGAATTGGGCTCTACGCTGACAACATTGAGCCTGCTTGGGATTCTCTCTCTTGCTCTCTCTCTGCCACTACCCTATTTGCACCCTTCAAAATAAATTTATAAATAAATAAATAAATAAATAAATAACTTCGGTCATATTAAATAGTTTATTTATAAAATTAATATTTATGATCAACAACAATGTAGAATAATACTAGCTAATAATTACTCTAGATTTTGTATTAAGTATTCTATATTAACATCCAATTTAATAATCATAATATACTTATGAGGAAGAGATTATTTTTATCCTCAAAACATAGATAAAAGACTTAGGATAAGAGGATAAATGTTATTGGAAAGTTTATTCAGTTATTATGTGGAAAACTAGTAAAACTCAAGTCTGTTTTACTCTATAATCTGTACTACAACTTTGTATAAAAACCACTGTGTGAAATATTAAGTATGATACATAAAAATATCAATAAGGATAAGCATTTATTTGTTGACATTATATTTCTGTATAAAACATTATAATTAGCTTGCTAAGGCTGTCATAACAAGTACCACAGACTGATGGCTTAAACAATTTTTTTCTCACAATTCTGGAAGGTAGAAGTTTAAGATCAAGGTGTCAGCAGTGTTGACTTCCTCTGACGACTCTCACCTGAATTCATAAATGCCATCTTCTCCTTGTCTTTACATTATCTTCCTTATGTGTGAATGTCTGTCTCCCAATTTTTGTTATAAGAACCCTAGCCATATTGGATTAACACCAATCTCATGGCTTTATTTTTAATTTAATTACCTCTTTAAGGACCTTGTTTCCAAATAGAGTCACAATCTGCAGTACTGATGTTAGACTTCAGTATATGAATTTGGGGGGATATACTTCAGCCCATAACTAGATAGATAGATAGATAGATAGATAATAGAACGCTGTATAGAACTATAGCTGTAGATGTCACTCTATACATATAATGCTGTAAGTAATATCCTAAAGTATTAAGATAAATGATTAATACTTGTACATACAGCCCTTTCTAGGAAGGAATGACTGATAAATTTTAAATTGTGCTTTTAAGGCAACTTTGCAGAGGAGGTGGATTTGCAATGACACGAGAGATGAGAGTGGCTGTGATGGTAAGGGAGAGACATCTCTGCTAGGAGAATCACTTGGATGAGACATTGAAATAGGAAAACAGGGGCTGGATTCAGATGACAGTGACAATGGATACAGCCACTTAGCCTGTATAAAGAATCGGTTTGTGAAATGATGAGAGGGAAGAGCAATTTAGCACCAATTAATGGAGAGCTCAGATGCCAGAATAAATAATGTTTATGCTGTTCTGAAGGAAAATAATCACTTATGCCATTGTTTGTATGTTCGTTTTTTAACTTGTCTTATTGTATTCTCTTCTGCATCAAAAGAAGATTTACCCATTTTCCCTTCTTTCTTTAACTTGTTTTTATTTTTAATTTTTACTTTTTTATTTTTTTATTTGAAAGAGAAAGTGAATGCAATCAGGGAAGAGGGGTGGAGAGAGAGAGAGAGAGAGTCCTAAATAGGCTTCATTCTCAGCACAGTTCCCAACCTGGGGCTTGATCCCAGGCCCCTGGGATCATGATCAGTGCCAAAATCAAGACACTCAACTGACTGAGCCACTCAGGTGCTCCCCCATTCTCCTTTCTAAGGCAAATCACTCTACCTACACATTATGAATCACATTGTTGACTATCACCTGAAAAATTCTGACATTAGTTATATCTTCTATCTCTGTATTCTTCAATTTATTTTTTATTGTTACCTCTTCTCTTTCTTCCTAAAATTCATTACTCAGTCTCTTCAGGATTAACTAATTTTCTGTCTACAATTTCCCTTGCTTTGAATTTCTTAGAAACAAACCAAGCATTTATTTTCCCCCTTCTCACCTTTCACCCTTATCCTCCTGCACCTTTCTCTTCCACCACTCTATGAATATCAACCATGCCAAAGCATCCACTTGTCAAATTTCATGACATCTTCTCAGATACCACATAGCTCCACTTACCTTTATCACTCTATACTGTTGATGGGTATTAAAAAAAAAAGATGTGGATTTTGAAAATACACATAGCTAAATTATCTTGATAAAATTTCGTAACTTTTAACATTCTGAATATAGTAGTGATATTTAAGTGAGGAGGAGACAAAGTACAAGAGACTCTTAAATACTGAGAACAAACTGAGGGTTGCTGGAGGGGTGTTGGGTGGGGAGGACAGACTAAATGGGCGACAGGCATTATGGAGGGCACTTGTTGGGATGAGCACTGGGTCTTATATATGTAAGTGATGAATCACTAAATTCTATTCCTGAAATCATTATTACACTACATGTTAACTAACTTGGATTTAAATAAAAATAAATAAATAAATGAAACTTTTTAATGAGAATAAATAAATAGATAAATGGGGAGACAATAAAGTTAGGGCATGTTCAGCGTGTATTACAATGGATGACTCAGAATACACCACAAATAAGCAGTAGCTAATATTATCTTAAGAGAATTGTCATTCCCCACTCTCCCTGATTTAGATCTTTTAATGTGCTTTAATTCAGCTTCAAATTCCACATATAAGAGCTTCTCCTCACCCTATGTTAATAATTATGGGTATTGAGAGAAGGTTTTCTTGTAAGATAATCACGTATTATGGGACACGAGAACACAAAATCTTACCATATTAATGATACGCCAGATTACCTGGAAATTTGGTTGTAAAATTTTGAGGCAAAGTTGTGTTGTTGTTGTTGTTGTTGTTGTTGTTGAAATTGTTTTTAATGCCATAGAGAAACTGCCATAATAAATTGTATGAGGGCTGCTGTGCTGGGTTCCACG
The DNA here is from genome assembly GCF_022837055.1 of Prionailurus viverrinus. Taxonomy (NCBI): domain Eukaryota; kingdom Metazoa; phylum Chordata; class Mammalia; order Carnivora; family Felidae; genus Prionailurus; species Prionailurus viverrinus. The sequence continues at coordinate 92,789,288 of NC_062564.1, forward strand.
GGTGAGGTGCAGGCCGGTCACTTGAAATGGTGGTCTCAGAGAGTCGTTCTTCCGGGCCACTGGCTCTAGCACTACTCCGGCAAGAATTCCTAAATGTGAGGCCACGCATCTAAATCCCGGTTACGAAACCTTTTCCATCCACCCTTTATTTTCTTCTTACCTTGGTCTTTACTCAGTAACTTTTCATCTAATTGTTTTTATTTGTATGTTAGAGACTGATTGTGCATTTGAAAGAGATAAGAAAGATTAAATGACCATAAGGTTTAGGTGAAATTTCTTCCCCCTCCCTAAACTCCACTTAGCCTAATCTCATTTTATCTATTCCAGGTCTAGGGACCCTAGTCTTCTTCTTGATCCATGTGTTTTTGATCCTTTTACCTTCCCAAAGACACTTATATATACTGCTATTTGTATTTAAATGATCTGGCCTCTGTCATCTCTCACATCCCAGCTCAATCTGTACTTTCTTAACAGTCAATACTTGTCCAAACTCTTCATAATTTTTTTCTCATTTTATTGGTTATCTACTTCTTACTATGGAACTAATCATGGTTGCAATGTTATTTCTATTATTATTAGTATTCTCTAAGTTTCATAAAAACAGGTTTTTCATCTATTTAAGCTGCTTTTAGATCCAAAATCCAAGACATAATATCCCACAATAAAGTGGTTTTGAAGGAAAGCATAAACCCCAGTCCTTAACAATATAAGAGCTCTTTATCTTACTGAAAAGAGAGTTTCTGTTTATTGAAACACAATGGATGGTATACCCTTCGAGAGAGCCATTGAAATGATTTCATTCTCTCCTTGAGTTATCTCAAAGGACCAAATGCCCACTCTTGTGAATGGATCAAATGTCTATTTTCTAAAAACAGAAACATTTTAAAAAATTACACACTTTCTCTCTCATTCCTCTCCTTTCCATGATTTGGTATACAATTAAATAAAGTAATCTCCTTCTCCATGAAAATTTATTACTTTGTATATTTTTGATAGTCCTGTCCTCTTCCCACTTCTCTAATTACTCTATGCCAAACTTTTTTTTTTAATTTGGTTTTTAACAAAATTTTTGGATTGTTTTTTTAAAAATGTTAATGTTATCAGATTATTCTTTTAAATCTTCTTATAGTTTCAGTTATCTTGAGTAATCACATCTATTCTTGTTGACATTACTGAATATTAACCTTCTAACCTAATAAATGCATACAGAAATTGCATGTGTGTTTTAACACACAAACATATGATTCAGTTATCAAATGGAATGTATTGACAGAATCTTATTGTTTAGATGAAAAAGTGAGTATGTATTTGTCCTGATGATATTTAGGAAGCTATAATCAATCAGTAATTTTCTAGTGTGATATGCCTTCTTAATAGTTTTGGTCTCAGTATCACTGAAAAATGTGGAATGGGAAAAATCAACCAGCTTAAAAGAATGAAGCCCATCAATGGGGGAGCGGGGCAGGAAATGTGGTGACACAAACCAAATTTGATAAATATATCTTGATAAATATTTTAAAAGGTTTAGTGCTTACAATTTCTCTGCATAATAATCCATCTCTCATGACAAACCGTATGGTGATAGGTGAATATTTTGGGAAGTAAAATCTGCAGATATGACCTCAACTCTCAACTCTGAAGTAATTGTACCTGTAGGCATCTGATAACCTTATGTAGATTCTACAGACTTCGGTAACTTGGGATCAGTAACATCCCTCTATGTCACAGATGTATCTAGTTCTTACATATTGGCAGGAAGATAATAGATTCATATGTGCTCCCCATGTCTAGCATCAACAGATGATACAAAGATAAATATTATGTCAATGTGACATTTCCTTCCTAGAACATTTAGGAAGAAAATGTTCTAGGAAAACAGTAATACAAATAAAGAGTCGATAAATCTGAAAAGTAGGAAAATGATGGGTCTCCTCTTAATTTCCTCTCCTTTACTTCTCTACAATATAGCCAAAATGTTTTCAAAATTTAAATTTACTGTGTCACACACCCACTACTAAAAAAAGAAAAAAAAAAGAAAGAAAAGACTTTTGGTAGCTTCCCATTTCTCTTTGGATAAAACATGTGGTGTTAACATGGCTGGCATGTCATTGCATGGTCTAGTCCTTGTCTCTCTGTCCATTTATATCTCCCACTACTCCCAACTTTGTAGCTAGTATACCATCCAAACTGGCCTCTTCGGTCACAGGTCTTTACATTTGCAATCCTCCGTATTGGTTTTATTTCATACCCATTTACCTACTTAACGTGTATACATTTTTTTTCATATTTTGTATAGGAGTGATTTCTCAGGTAAACTTAGATCATGCTCCTCTGTTTTATACTTTTATAGCATCTTATTTATATTCCAGTATGAAATCTTTTAGTGAACCTATTATTATAGTAATTATTTATTTAATATGAATTTTTGGCACTGGAACTAATAATTACTGAGAAAAGAGAAGAGCCTTTACTTGTTTACTATTGCATTTCCACCAATCACTTTTAATTGGCCAATAAATGTTGGCTTTGTGAGTGAATGGTCATTAACAATGCTTAATTTGAAAACACAGGAGAAAAGAATATTGGCCTAGAAAGATCTGATTTAAGGTCTTTGTGTCTTATGCCAGAAGACATTATTTGGTTTTTAATTAACTCAAATAATCTTTTTATATATTTTTCAATAACAATGTGATTCTGAGTTCTGTGGTATTATTCATGATTTTTTAGTGTGCAGTATAGCAACATTAAGAATAACAGTATCAATGTGAATCGTCATTTTAAAAATTGCTGAAAAACTGAGTTTTTGTGCCTAGAGTTCTTATATTTCTGCAGTTTCAAGGTCAACTGTGTAAGTTAACTACACGACAAAATGCTAAGAAGCAATAGACTTTGGGTTTATAGGTAATGGATAAAACTAAAGTGACTCTGTTTCAAGAAATGCAATTATTTTATGTCATAACATGTTCAGAAGTCCATGAATGTAATGGATTTTTTTTTCTCTTTAATCCTACTACAGAATATTCCTCAGCTAAATGAACTCAGGTTCTTGTTTTGCATGAGTCCCATTAGTACCGTCATAGAAGGTGCTACCTTCAGTCTAAACGTCAATACTTGCAACTGCATTTGGTTAATTATATGACATTACTTTTCAGCAATGTCACCTCATAAGGACTAGTTCTTGAAATGACATAAAAATCAATGCATTTCATAAGATTTAATAAGAATTAAAGATGCAACATAATGATAATGTTAAAATATACATAACAGTCATAAGGAATGGATATTTTGGGCATAACTCTATAATCGGGCACAGTTTACCATTAAATTACCGAAATATTCTCTATTTTTAAAATTAAACATGTTAAATCTATTCCCATGGATGATTTTATAAATTTTATAGATTTATTAAGTAAATAAGAGAATTACTAACTAAAAATGTATCCTTTTGAAGCTATGTGTTTCAGAACATCTTTAGGTAAATTCAATATAGGATCATATTTAAACTTGGTACGACTTCCTAGACCAAGTGTCATGGAGAAGCCAACATAATGTATAACAACAACTTAGAGTTATCTTACTACTAAATTCATAACTGGAAAAAATATTGTGAATTCGTTTGTTCATGAATAATAGACAACATACCCTTTTTATGACTAAAATCTTAAGGAGTTCAGTGAGGACAGGGCCTCTTTGTCCCACAAGAGAAACTATCAATGAGGGATAGCTAATGTCTTGTGATTTTTAAATTATATTTTTTCTAAAAGTTTAAGTACTAGAGTAGGATTTGTAGACAAGTGCTAACAATTATTGTTTTGTGCACAGTAAGCATATTAAGATTTATTGAGTAATCAAAATATTAAATATTTTAAATAAATATCATAAATAATGAAATGAAATTTAGTGTTTATGAAAAATTGTGTGCTACACTGAGCATTTGATACGTTTATTTTGTTATATGTCCTTCAATCTTTCTAGTCTAAATAGACATGATCTTTCTATTATAGAGATGAGAGAACTCTTGCCACAGATAAGTCATGTAACTTCCCTGAAGTCATAGGACTCCTACATGGTAGAACAATTATTCAGAGTCAGGTCCAATTTCAGAGTGCAAGTGGTTTTTCTTGAACAAATATCACAGAATGGAACAATTATCATCAATTATAATTAAGTTTAAACATGTATGTCTTTATTAAATGGGTTTTCTTGCTGACTTGTCTATCTTTCAATTTATCCAATAAATATTCATTGAGCCTATTTTCGAGAAATTTTAGAGTATACAAAAGGAAGACATGAAAATGAATAAGGGATTACAATACAATATAATTAAAGCAGGTATGTTGCAATAAGGGTATTGTGAAAGTTTTTAAATGGAGTGTTTCACTTGGGAAGAGTCTGAGGTGTGTGTCTTGTGATAAAAAACAAGAAATTTGTTTTGTAAAATGTGCCACAAAAACATGTATCACTGTAGCTTTTGAAATGAAGGGCACCTAGGAATGATTCTGGAGGTAAACGTAAAAGGTCTGATATTTACAAGACTTAGAACTCAATCTAAGGAGTCTGGATATTATCCTAAAATTTACAGGATCCAGGAAGATTTTGGCTTTGAAGAATTTTAGACAAAGTGTATCCAAAAACAGTTTCTTACTTTGCAGATAAATCCCGAGTATTGTGTCAAGAGTATCTTAGAAAAAGGAGGTTAAATGTACTTTTTTTGCCATCCTACCTGCAAATGAAAATTAATTCAAAGTAAGTGTAAAAAAGAGAAGTGGAAAACAGCAATACTTATGTGATAGTATCAAAAGAAATCTGCTTAGGAGGGAAATGAAGAGTAAGGTTAAAGATAGAGCATTAACATTCCATTTCAGCGCAATCCATATATTACATATACAGCAGTGTATCTAGTTAATTAGGCTGTTAATTTGATAAGCATGACTAGCTGCAATTTATTTAGAACAAACTAATAATGGTTTCGCTTATTAAGGATGGTTTAAATGTATGGAGATAAAAAGGAGCCCTTGAAAGAGATGTGAGTTCCTATCAATCAGGGTCCCTGGTTGCAAAACACCTTTAAAAGAAAACTTAAGTAAAAAAGTAATTCATTGGATAGTAGCAAGTAACTCATAGAATTTACAAGTGTACTGGTCAGTGGACTCAAGAAATGGACAGGTCCAAGGGTGGCTGGTCTCCAGAATCTTCCGGCAAAGCCAGTACTGCCACATACACATACATGCCCTGCAATAATTCAAGTGTGAAATACAACTGGATTTTGAAAACCTGAGAAAAAAAATAAACATATTAATCACAAAACTCCCATTAATATTTGTATATTAATTACATGCTGAAATGGTAATATTTTAAATCTTTGGTTTAAATAATATATCTTTTAAAATTAATTTTATCTGTTTGTTTTTATTGTTTTGAATGTCACTACTAGGAATGTTAAAATTAGATATGTAGCTTACCTTGTGTCTTGTATTATATTTTTATTGGATGGCATCATTGTAGAAGACTAGTTGGGGGGGGTCTTGTGTGTTTGTGTGTGTGTGTGTGTGTGTGTGTGTGTGTGTGTGTGTGTAGGAAAGAAACAAAAGGAACTGGAGTAAAATTGGCAATAGTATTGACCTATAGCATTTAATTATTGTTTTTTCCCCCTCAAACCAACATCATTTTTACCATCCTAACCCCTTATTCTGCTGTGGGAAGGTAAAAAGAGGGATTATGAAATGGTAATATTTTAAATCTTTTGGTTTAAATAATATATTTTTTAAAATTAACTTTACCTGTTTCTTTTTATTGTTTTGAATGTGACTACTAGAAATGTTAAAATTAGATATGTGGCTTATCTTGTGTCTTGTATTACATTTTTATTGGATGGCATCATTGTAGGAGACTAGAATGGGAAGGTAAAAAGAGGGATAAAATAGTCTGGATGTTGGGGATAGCCCAGGGTCCCTTAAAAGGTATAGCAAAGAAGAAATAAAGAGAAAAGACTTGCATTTGGAAGTTGTAAGAAGGAACATGAACCAATATGTGTCTTCAAAAAATTTTGGTGTTTGTGTGACTTCTGATTTTCTGGACACATTTCTTCATAAAATTTGACCCCAAAACTAAATGAAATGCCTAAAAAAAACATTGCTATTAATGTGAGAAAAAGATAAAGTCAGGATTCATTTAGTATAGTAAAAAGAACATGGGTTTATTTTTACTGTCACTTTGCACTCACATGAATGTGTGAAAAGGAACTGAGGACAGTGCATATAAAAAGGAGAAATTTCTAATCCTGTTTCTTCTCAGCAGCCTTGTAAAACACCAACTAATATACTTAGTAAAAGAAGATGTTTTAACTGTTGTTTGCAAGAAAATCTGATTTTTTTTCAGGGGCAGTCAGAACAGGAGCAAATGCTGACCTGCTGTTTCACACAATACAATCCCGTTCTTCTTGTTATGCCCATTAATCTAAGAATTGCTGAAGAAAGCAAACTTTTTACAAGGGACAAAGCCTATTTGAGCTTATAGTTTTGCCTTAGGCCGAAAATGGAAGGAAAGGCCTTTCCTAACTTTCTGACCATATGTGGTAGTCATCTCACTAAAAGGGAAAATCTTTCTCAAGCAATTCCCTAGAAAGAAATGTCATTATCTCCAGTAGCTCTTTTGATTATTCTGCATACCAATCCATCAGCCAGTTTTCTAGGAGCAGTTTCAGCGATGACTGTTAATGCCAGCAGCAATTATAAAGAAAATTGATCCTGTAAAAGCAACAGTTTGATATTCATTCCACCAAACGGCCTCTTCCACAAATAATACCAGAACCTTTCCACACTTAAAAGCTACAGCAGACATAAAGCAAAATGATTGCCTTGGCCAGGTGATTGAACCATCATAGGCATAAAATACAGGACTGATATTTTAAAGAGATATGATGAGAATCATTTAATCGGAATAGATACTGCTCAGTTTTAAAGATTAATAAGAAAGAAAGCTTTCTGCTGTCTAAAATATCTTCTGTATAATGCTCAAAGCAGATGAAGACAGGATTTAATTTCTTGCTGCTAGTCTCATGGATGCCTGGTTTATATTTGTCATCACACATAAATGAAAGAGAAGCTAATTTCAGGCCTTTAAGTACTACAGTGTAAGTAGTAAGGCTGCGGACAACACACAAAAGTATAATTCCTTACGGTGTATTTGTTGGATTGAAGCCCCATCAGAGACAGCTCGCTGAATATATGGAGCAAGCTTTATGATTCCCTATCACAGGTGAAGTTCCCTGAGTCTGTTTCTTCTTCTCTTCCTCCTCTCCTTCCTCCTTCCCCTTCATCCTTTTGATTTGTATTTTTTAAATATTTTTCAGGTTTTTTGACATATAATTGACATAAAGCGCTTAGTTTGAGGTGTAACTGAAGCAGTGACTATGGTATATAGTCTCCACAAGTAAAACTCCTACTTCTCAGCACTTATCTGAAGAGCCTGGGATAAGGTAGGTGCCTTAGAATTTCAAAGGGTTTGGGGGCACCTGGGTGGCTCAGTCGGTTAAGTGTCTGACTTCAGCTCAGGTCATGATCTCGCAGTTGGTGGGTTCAAGCCCCGTGTCCGGCTCTGTGCTGACAGCTCAGAGCCTGGAGCCTGCTGCAGATTCTGTGTCCCCCTCTCTGCCCCACCCCTGCTTGTGCTCTGTCTCTCTCTGTCTTTCAAAAATGCATAAACATTTAAAAAATAACATTTTAAAAAGAATTTCAAAGGGTTTTAACAGCTTCCATGACAGATGTATGCTTTTTCTGCATTAATAGTAGTTCCTTCAATTTGGGTTTCTCTGACTAGTTCAACCAAGGCCACTGCCTATGACTTCATATTCCCATAGGACTCTGGGGTACTGACGTTAAGCCATTTTCTACACAAAGTATGCATATAAAAGCAAATCCATTAGGCCAGAAGAGATCATGGGGCTTTGCACAGACATATAATAATGACTAATAGTTACTAAATTTTCATAGATGCCTACCACATGTCTTGAACTCTGCTAAATTCTTTGATATAAATCATCTCATTTTTAAGCCAAAGAGTGAGCTTTTCCCATGCTTACAGATGATCAGAAGGAAGTTCAAAGGAAGTTTATAGGCACTAAATAAGAAATTGGTGAGAGGAAAATGAATAAATGAATGAAGGAATGGGTGTAGAAATTAACTGGGATGTATATTATTCCATTTTTACATATTTCTGGTAGTTTAAAAATTATACATCTAATATTTCTGTTAAATGATTTGTATCAAATCATGTAAGTCAACTTTATATGTTATATCATTCATTTAAGTAGTTTTAAATAAACCAACTATAATAACATTTTTCTAAAATAAGTTTATCCCAGTGATTTAAAAAAAAAAGAATATCAACCTTCTCAATTAAGGTAAATATAGTAGTTTAAATATTGCTTGTATATGTTGAGAAAGAAGAAGAATGTAAATAGGTAAATAAAAGGTTTTTTTTTTCTGGATTTATGCATGAATCACCAATAAACAATTCTTCTGTTTTGTCTTACAGAGTTATATTTCCTAACATAAACATAAAGCATTATGAATACTCCACTGAATATTTCAGGTTTCATTAAAATTTTACCAATTATCTGTTATGTACATTTTAACGTATATTTTATTGTAAATATTCACATTTAAAGTCATACGTAGTAAAAACAAAAGTCATACATAGTAAATGTGCCCCAGTTAAACTATGTAAAATACATACTTATCGACACACGTCTAAATACTCAAATATAGGTAAGAAAAAAAATAAGAGCAGTCTTTTTTCATAGAGTCTAAAATTTTCTGTTATGTCTGAGGATAAGTCTAATGTACTAGATTCTGATTTTTAATCTTTCTAATAAATATTATAAATTTTAATCAAGAGCTAACCTTTTAATATTGAGTGTGGGTTGCACATTGGTTTTCAATCACTTAGTAATTTGGTTTTGAAGAATCGAATTTCATTTGTGCCAGATTCAAATGTATATAAAATGAGCTGTCTTTTTACTAGCAGAATGACTAGTGTTGTTCAGGGCAATGAGTACAAAATTGATTGACTAAATTATAATCCTAATATTACGAGCTATAAGTTTCCTTATTTGAAAGAGTTTTGACTAACTGCAGATATTTGTTGTGTAGTTAGGTTTTATGAGCACTTCGTGGCACAGTTATCTGTGAGAGTCAGGATATCAGTAAACATATGTGGAAGAGGTTAATAATGTTTACTAATAAACTCATCAATTAAAGTATTATTTATGTTTATAGTGTCACTTTTTGTTAATGTATATTTCATCATATTAATAAATTATAATACAGTTCAGCAGAGGCATTTCAATTTAATAATTAAAAATTTAATTTAGTTACCTTATAATTTATGGTCTTACGGCTAAAACAATATCCAAAACAATAAGCAGAATTTGTTCTTTCCTGACTCCAGTATTCACTATTATTTGGTTTTATGCTATAGTTTACATGCCTAAAATTTCTAACTTTTATTAAATCTTCTAGTCACCTCATTGTTGAGGAAAACCTTTTTAATTATTGAGAGTTTTCTCTACATTCCCAAAGTATCAGTTTCAATTGATGAATAAAGAAATTTATTGCAATGGTTAAGTTTAAGCATTCTCTGGGCAAGGTTTTATAACCCTATGACTTCATCTTAAGTAGAGATTTCCCTCATCTGGCTATTTATTCATCTGCCCACATTTGAACTCTACATAGTCAACGAAGAAAATATAACAAAAAGGTAAGCAATTTTTAAGACAATTCTTTGATGATTTTATTATCAAACTTCCCTTCAAAATGATATGAAATGATAGTAGGAAAAGCAAATAGAAGATTTTAGAGAGGATAGAGATTTCCCAAAGATCTGAGAGAACAGATGTACAATCTGCATCACTATGTGAGTATCAGTGCTCAAGAGGTACAAGCAGTAGGTTTCTACACCCCCCGTTGCTCTTGTGAGAACAGATCTCAAAATGCACTCCGCAGAGATTTCACAAGTTAGTAACCCATGCAAAGTATTTTGGGGGAAAATAGGAAGAGTGCAGAATAATTGTGGAGGAAGGAATAGTACCTGGGTAACAACTACAAACTCTGCTTAAAAGGATAAATGCATTCAATCAAATAATTGTGCACATTTGATCAATGACCTCTTTATGTGAACATACAGATGGCAACATGCTGTTTTGGAGAGCCATTGCCAAAATAACGCTTTATAGCAATTGATACCAAATTGGTGTTGCTCATTATTCAGTGGGAGGTTTATGGCTCTGCTAGGCTCAGGTTAAAGATCAGCTAGGCTTGTTCAAGTGAAAGCTTTGTTTTGGATTCTGGTCTGCTTTATCAGCTTATTCCCTTGGAGCAGTGGCTATCTGGAGCATGCCCTTCTCTAAGTGAAGGGCAAAAAGACAAGAATGAAAGCCAGACAATAAGAGCACACTTATCCTTACACTGACTGTGTTTGCTAATATTCCATTGGCTAAAGCAAGTCACAGGACGACATCCAAACAGTGGAGTAGCCGTGTTTATGCCCCTGACAGAAGGCGGCCCTGAGAAAAGTGAGAAACAAAGGACAGATCATAATCAAGCAGCACAATTCCTCGCTCTTGGTTACAATGATTAATTTCCCTTCTATTTGGAAAATACATTTAATTCTTCCCCAAATCACCGGAAAATCTGCCCCCATCAAGGCAATACCCACTTATGCGGATGTTCTAAGGATACGCAAGGATAAATATAAAGCACTCAGCCTCGGATGTAGAAGCTGCATTCTATAGCTAATAATATTAGTCATATTAATGATAGACATGATATTTAATTTCATTGGAACATTACTATAATTAAAAACTTTTCTATATTTTTATCTGAAAATTATCACTATATTATATTAGAGAATGTGTTATTTAAATATTTCAATATTCCAATAGTATGCTTATTTGTTACTTACAAGCATGACTTGCAACTTGTAACTTTTGAATGAGGGAAAAAAGAGAATTTAATCAAGTGAGTTAGGCAGATGCCTTACGACTTAACTTTCAAATGGAATTAATTCCCAGGGAAGGCAAAACCCCTGCGAACACAGAAAGTGAAATTTAACGTCAAATGAATCTTACATATGTAGTGTACTCTAAAGCAATAAAACACATAAAACTATCCCCAGCAAATATCGACATACACGTATATCAAGTCAAAGAGAATCCACTTTGTGAATTAACAGACGTAATAGAACTATTGAAAATGAACAACGAATACATGAAGCACAATTAACAGCAAACAACTGGTAATATTGCCCCATTAAAAAAAGAATGATTTAGTTTCCACACCCCATGCAATAATGGAAAATGCAATTTGGTTCTTTGGTTGTGCTATAATCAGCCAGCTTTCAAGTGATTAAAATTCTTCCTGTTTTTCCCCCCCTCTCTGTTTCTTTTCTTTTCTTCTTCCCAGCTGCCAGATGGGGGTTTGTGCATTGGCCTCCACCACATCATCAACATCTCTGCTTAAATTCTAGTGAGCTCTGAGTGCTCCATTACCCATTGCATTCTGCCCCATTTGATCCAGGCGCATTTGCCACTTTGATGCCTTCGCAGTACAAACAAGGTGCACTAATCAAAGCTTCCCTGTTCCATCCCGTGAGAACCTCTCATCATTGCCGTGGTTTCAAATCTGGTGCACCCCATTACCACTTCATTTTGTTCCCTTTGATCCTATCAGTCTGACACTTTGATCCATGCACTGCACTAACTGGACTCATCAAAGCTTTCACACTTTTGTTTTTGACAGGCAGTGACAAAGATTCCGGCAAGATGAGGGACTTTTCCTCTTGTTTCCGTTGCATTTTCAGCATCAAACATTTTTTTTTAATTTAATTCTGGTTTCAGAAGACATTTATTAATTTCATCAGCAGTAGATTTTAAAATGTATATGTTTTCACTAAATTCTACCCAAAGCAATTAAATATATCCATGTCAGAGTTGTATATCACATAATTGTTTAATGCACCATGGGTGTTTAATCAATGATTCTAAAATGCCAGTAGCTTAATGGAAACAATTAGTGGTGTGTAAAGCAACTGTACTGATATGAACTTGAATACTGCTGGGGCGCCTGGGTGGCGCAGTCGGTTAAGCGTCCGACTTCAGCCAGGTCACGATCTCGCGGTCCGTGAGTTCGAGCCCGGCGTCGGGCTCTGGGCTGATGGCTCAGAGTCTGGAGCCTGTTTCCGATTCTGTGTCTCCCTCTCTTTCTGCCCCTCTCCCGTTCATGCTCTGTCTCTCTCTGTCCCAAAAATAAATAAACGTTGAAAAAAAAATTAATGAACTAGAATACTGTAGAGCTCCATCTTAGAAAAATATGTACCATCTAATAGCATTTATCAGAAAATCAATTTGTCTTATTGAGATATAATTAGAAAGACTTCTGCATGTGTTTTAAATATACTGATTGACCAAGTATGAATGGAAAAAAATTGCTCATGATTAGAAAATTGGAAGATTGGCTTGTTCCAATTCTTTTGCTTACATTTATTTATTTCAGGCATAGAAATCTTGGTGTGTGTATTTTCCTACATGGCGTTTTCATGAGCTATTTAAAATTATATGTATCTGGTGATCTATTTGACTTATAAAACATAGTGGAAATAAAGCTCTAAGAGTACCATAAGATCACCAGGGATTTTATTTTTCTTAAGTCCCCTAATTCTTTTATTATTTTTTAAAAAATGTTTAATGCTTATTTTTGAGAGAGAGAGAAAGAGAGAGAGAGAGATTGAGCACAAGCAGGGGAGGGACAGAGAGAGAGAGGGAGACACAGAATCCAAAGCAGGCTCCAGGCTCTGAGCTGTCAGCACAGAGTCCGACACGGGGCTTAAACTCATGAGCTGAAAGATCATGACCTGAGCCCAAGTTTGACGCTTATGCAATTGAGCCACTCAGAAGACTCTTAAGTCCCCTAATTCTTAAATACTAATAATATAAATTCCCCCAAAATGAAGGGATTATGAAGGGAACTTTATGTTCTGATGGATAGGTTTCTAGGGCCTCAAAATGGACAGTAATGACAAAAGTTGATCCTTTGGAGGGATGTCATATTAAGCTATCTATACGAGATAGAAAGGATATCATCAGTGAATGTGACACTGATAAGATTGCTCTATACCATTACTTTCTGTATGAATAGTAAACATGAACACTTTTATTACTGTTTTTACTATCCAAGACTCTAAGGATATGAGAAAAAAAAATGACTAGAAGGTAAACTAATATCAAGAAGCATCACCATGTATACACTAGCGATCTCTTGAGATTTTTAGACATTAAACAGAAGAGGCCTTTAAATTAGTAGAAACTTTGGTAGATTTCCATTCTCCATTTAAAGAAGTAGAACTGTCCACACAAAATATATAATTCACTCAGTGAAATATGCTGAATGTAACATACTAGCCTAGTTATAGTTCTGTGCCTCCTGATGGTTAGGCACAGGACCTCACAAATGAGGTTTACCTATTGACCGCGTGGAAACTTCACGCTTCTGCCGTTTCTGCTTCTGCTTTTTCTACTTCTTCTTCTTCCTCTTTTTCCTTTTTTGGAAACAAAAATGTTTATTAATGACAAGTCCTAGATATTACACAAATTACACAGCACACCTGGGCCACACACTGAGGCTGTGGGTACAGAGAAAGAGAAAATGCATAGACCTGAAGTTCTTTCATTGGAGTGTGTGTGTGTGTGGAGGGGGGTCCACAGTTTCTCAGTCTCATTCTTTATTGCTGACTTTAAAACATAAGAACAGGAATTTAAATTTCAGGAAGATTGAAAACAGGTACCCTGAATGGTCTGTTATTGAAATCAAATAAGATGTCTAAAACAAAGGAGCCTCAATGGGGGGGGGGGGGTGGAACCTTGCTCTTTACTCAGGTGGCCAAGTGGCAGTGTGTGTGTATTCAAAATAGCCTCTTTGGAGTAGATACCTCCTGGAATGGATGCCTCCACAATCTAAACTTAAGTCAGGCACTTGCATGACAAATCTAGAAAATAAAATAAATAAAATAACTGTCAGGGCTTACACTGTGATCCCCCCTTGTGATGTCAAGGCATTAAAGTCAATGGTGAGGACATTAACTACCTTGGTAATAATTGATATGCCAAAAGTCAGAGGTAGGGCACATCGTAACCTAGAAAGTACAAATCTAAAGAGGTTTATAGTACCAAGTCCTATAATCCATATGCAGGCAATGGTCTAAGACCCATTTGTAGCCATTTTTTCAAACTTGAATGAACCGACAATGAAGTTAAGTCAGTGACCTCAGGGGCCCAAGGAATTTGTTCAAAGATTTGTGGAATATTTTGACATATTGGGCCATTGGATATAAGTAAGGTTTGAACCTGTCCTGAGTTGGCATATTGCTCCATATCTCCTTGAACCAGTCTCTAAGCCCTGAGAATAGATCAGTTTAGTTCAAAGTTTATGTCTCGTTTCAGGAAGCGGTGTTTCAGGTGGTTCCCCAAATTAGGCCCATAGGGCGCAAGTAATCAGCCATTTAATAATAGTTATTTTCACAGTTTTCAAATTCTGGAGGGATCAAATAGGGAGAAAAGGATAAATGTTCCATCGTTGTTCAGAAAGGCATATCGTACACAAATGCTGTAGGAACTCGAGCAGGTACTAACCATGAATATTGCAGAAAAATTCCCTTGATCTTCTGGAACAGTGAAGGTAAAAGGAAACATGTTGAACTATGCTCAAAGCATTGATCTTCTTAAACCCATGCTTCTTAATAAGCAGTAGACAAGGCATCCTGGGGATAAATTGTTTATAATTTACCAACATGATCTCTTCTCAAGAAACCAAAATATATCAAAGAAAATATGATTAGTCCCTGTCTTTAGCAGCCTATGTCCTTAGATAAGAAGAAAGGAGAAATACATATATTAGTTAATGAGATAGAGAATATCTGGAATATTCAGGATAATTATGAAGTAGTGACCTGAAGCAGGACCTCAAAGTTCACCTAGGACATGTTCCCACACTTATCTCAGGGAAGAAGAAGAAGGGCCAGAACAAGAAATGTCCAATGGTTTCCTCTACCTGTCTGAGAATAGTACAGTCTAAGTTTCTTGAGAAAACCCTAAGAATGAAACAGTGTATTCATTTTGACCTTTTAGAATCTTGGCCACCAAAAATAAATAAAAAGCTGTTTCTAAGGGGTTATTTTTCTGCCTCACATAAGTTTCTTTTGGTGTTTTCTTCCTTTCTGTAACTGAGGTAGGACCGGAGTTAAGTCATTACAGCCCTTTATACAGGGGTCACTTGACCTAAGCCAGCCTTCTTTGTGAACAGTGATTGATTTGTTGGGCATATTGGGTCAGAGTTCTATTTGGGGGAATAAAATGAATTAATTATAAGAGGACTTCTACTTTTCTTTGATCAGGAGATATAAAAACTATGCAGCCCTAGTGAATGTGTGTGTGTGTGTGTGTGTGTGTGTGTGAGTGTGGTGGTGGTGAATCTATCTAGAAAGCCTGCTGAGAGAACCAAGCTTACATATTATACCACAGAGCTAACAGATGATAGATCATGAGAGCAGTTAGATGGATAATGACCTGGATCCTGCTATGTAAAACCAACCGAAATCTGTATATTTTAACTATTTAAACCCATTCTCTACCTTTTTACTTGAAGATAGTTTGATATTAGATTGATTCACCTGCAATCAAAGGATTTTATATACTAAGTGTTAAATTTACTGGAATATTTGTTGGAGCTCATTTGTAATAGTTTCGTTTTTGTAATGCTTTCAGCATGATACAATATTTTCAAGAAAAAAAGGTGATTGTCAGATGGTTTCTCGGCATGATAGAATAAATAGGGGACAAATAACAAACAACCAAAGTAGGAGCTTTAGGATTGGAGCCGTAACAAAACTGGATTAATATACTTACTTACAAACGGTCTAAAAATGAAGGACATATTTTCTTCCATATATCTACAGGATTAAAGATTAGGGATAAAATTCACTTGTGTATAACAGACTGAAAGATATTTGCCATGAAGTTCTACAGATAAATTACCTTTAGCCTTGCCATGTTTTTTTTCTTATAAACCTATACTTTAACCATTCAAAGTATTATTCTTTTCTTATACATTATGGCAATATAACCTACTTTTGGTTCAAAAGTAGGTTATATATATATATATATGTATACATATATACACACATATACGTATACATGTGTGTGTGTATATATATATATGTATATATATATATTTTTTAGTTTGGTTCAAAAGTAAGATATATATATATATATATATATGTATATATATATATATATATGTATGTATATGTATATACCTGGGTTCTTTGAACATATGAATTCATTTCTGTTCTTTGTACAGATTACAGTTTTCTGTATAGAAAGAATTTATTTGTAATAAATAGCTAATGCAATATATGTAAAATACCCCATCAAATAATTAGATAATGTTTAAACACATTATTTTCCAATGTGACAGTTGAAAACAGTGCCTCTTTGCTATTTTAATTTGTGTTTCTTTAATTAGCAGTAAGGTTAACAATTCTTCATATGTGATGGTCTTTTTCATTTCCTTTCCATAGTCTATTTATATCAATTTTTCTATCAGTGCTTTTTAAATGTTTATTCATTTATTTTGAGAAAGAGAGAGAGAGAGCATGTATGCACCTCTGAGCAGGGAAAGGGCTCAGAGAGAGGGAGAGAAAGAATCCCAGACAGGCTCTGCACCGTCAGTGCAGAGGCTGACGTAGTGCTTGATCTCATGAACTGTGAGATCATGACCTGAGCCAAAGCCAGTAGTCATGGGATGCTTAAGTGACTGAGCCACCCAGGCACCCCAGTGAATATATAAAATGGGAGATAATAAACTATCTATATGTATTGATATAACTCATTTATTGAGATAACTCATAGTCCTATTACTGAAACACATTTCAATTTTTCTTTTTACACATTTCATTTTTTTACTCCTTTTCTATAAAGATTATAATAGGCTTTCCTTTTACCTTTCTCATATTTTAAAATATGTATGAGATCTATTTAAAATTTTATTAATGAATTAAGTATTCAAAATAATTACTTTAACTGTAGCCTGTAATTTACAATTGGAATAAACCAAAATATTTATTTTTAATATATGCTAGTATTATGTAATATATCATGATGACTCTGTCGTTGTTAGTATAATTTCCCACTCCTGTTGATTGTGTCTCTACTACTATAATTTGGATTTTTCATTCAAACCAAATTCAATAAATGATAATTATTGACATTTACATTCATATTTCTAACTTGATGAATACTATTTTTCTAAATTTTTAAAATTTAATTTAATTTTTATTTTTAAAGTTTATTTATTTATTTTGAGAGAGAGAGAGAGTGAGGATGGGGGTAGGGGTAGAGAGAGGAGACAGAGAATCCCTAGCAGGCTCTGTGCTGCCAGCATAGAGCCCAATGTGGGGCTCGAATTCATGAACCATGAGATCATGACCTGAGCTGAAATCAGGAGTTCGTTGCTTAACCCAATAAGCCACCCCAGCTCCCCTCAACTTATTTTTAATTTTAATTGTTTTGATACAATGGTTTCTTTTACATTCTTAAGTTCTTAATTTTGATTTTTCCTGCAAGTGGATTTAAAAATACTCAGTCTATCTACCTTTTAGAAGAGTCACTTGAATTGTGTTTTCTTGAAACCTTAAATAGGTAAGAAGACTTTATTTTGAATAACACATATTTACGAATTACAACTTGGCAAGTCCTGATAATCTGAAATCATAAAACTTTCTCCAGACGTACCTTGTAGACATTGTTTCACAGATTTCTCATTTGTGAAGAGACTTGTAAGGTCACATTGATATTTATTCAGTCCTTATTGAAATGTGATTTGTTTCTCCCTTTCTTTTATGTTTACTTCCTATAATTGATAATATTTCATGGTATAGTGTCTGAGTCTCATTACCTTTCTCAGTCTTTACCTTCAGATTATTGTGAATTTTTCCATTTGCATTCAGAATTTCTTTTTCAGTTCAGATATACTTCACCACTGGGGGCACGTGGGTGACTCAGTCGGTTGAACATCCAACTTGGGCTCAGGCCACGATTTCACAGTTTGTGAGTTTCAACCCCACATCGGGCTCTGTGCTGACAGTGTGGACCCTGGCGCCTGCTTCAGATTCTGTGACTCCCTCTTTCTCTGTCCCTCCGCCACTCATACTCTCTTCCCCTCTCAGAAATAAACAAACATTAAAAAAAATTTAAAGGTTACTAGGAATATGGCGGCGTAGGAGGACACTGGGCTCACCACGCGTCCTGCTGATCACTTAGATTCCACCTACACCTGCCTAAATAACCCAGAAAACCTCCAGAGGATTAGCAGAACGGAGTCTCTGGAGCCAAGCGCTGACGAGAGGCCCACAGAAGAGGGTAGGAAGGGCGGCGAGGCGGGGCGCTGCACGGCCTGGCAGGAGGGAGCCAGGGTGGAGGGGCGGGCCACGGCCAAGCAGAGCCCCTGAGTCTGGCTTGCAAAGGCGGAGGGGCCAGACGGAGTGTGCTCTGACAGCAAGCGCAACTTAGCATCTGGGAGGTCATAAGTTAACAGCTCTGCTCAGAAAGCGGGAAGGCTGGAGGATAACGGGAGGGAGACTTGCTGAGCCCCGGGTGGACAGAGCTCAGTTTGGTGGGGAACAAAGGCGCTTGCCAGCGCCATCTCCCTTGCCCATCCACCAGCCAAAATCCCAAAGGGAACCAGTTCCTGCCAGGGAACTTGCTTGCTCGCGCAAACAACCAATGCTGTGCTTCTGCAGATCCATCCCTCCCGTGGGTCTGACTCCCTCCCGCTGCCACAGGGCCCCTCCTGAAGTGGATCACCTAAGGAGAAGCAAGCTAAGCCTGCCCCTCTTGCCCCCTTGCACCTTGCCTACCCACCCCAGCTAAGACGCCAGATCCCCAGTACCACAAGCCTGGCAGTGTGCAAGTAGCCCAGATGGGACACGTCACCCCACAGTGAATCCCGCCCCTAGGAGAGGGGAAGAGAAGGCACACACCAGTCTGACTGTGGCCCCAGCAGTGGGCTGGGGGCAGACATCAGGTCTGACTGTGGCCCCGCCCACCAACGCAAGTTATTCACCACAGCACAAGGGAAGTGCCTGGAAGTCCCAAACCACTCCAGAGACTGTCCAAAATGACCAAACGGAAGAATTCCCCTCAAAAGAATCTCCAGGAAATAACAACAGCTAATAAACTGATCAAAAAGGATTTAAATGATATAATAGAAAGTGAACTTAGAATAATAGTCATAAAATTAATTGCTGAGCTTGAAAACAGTATAGAGGACAGCAGAGAATCTCTTGCTACAGAGATCAAGGGACTAAGGAACAGTCAGGGGGAGCTGAAAACCGCTTTAAACGAGATGCAAAATAAAATAGAAATGTCCACGGCTCGGAATGAAGAGGCAGAGGAGAGAATAGGTGAATTAGAAGATAAAATTATGAAAAAATAGGAAGCTGAGAAAAAGAGAGACAAAAAAATCCAGGAGTATGAGGGGAAAATTAGAGAACTAAGTGATACATTAAAAAGAAATAATATACGCATAATTGGTATTCCAGAGGAGGAAGAGAGAGGGAAAGGTGCTGAAGGTGTACTTGAAGAAATAATAGCTGAGAACTTCCCTGAACTGGGGAAGGAAAAAGGCATTGAAATCCAAGAGGCACACAGAGAACTCCCTTCAGACGTAACTTGAATCGATCTTCTGCACGACATATCATAGTGAAACTGGCAAAATACAAGGATAAAGAGAAAATTCTGAAAGCAGCAAGGGATAAACGTGCCTTAACATATAAAGGTAGACCTATAAGACTCGTGACTGATCTCTCTTTTGAAACTTGGCAGGCCAGAAAGGCATGGCAGGAGATCTTCAATGTGATGAACAGAAAAAATATGCAGCCGAGAATCCTTTATCCAGCAAGTCTGTCATTTAGAATAGAAGGAGAGATAAAGGTCTTCCCAAACAAACAAAAACTGAAGGAATTCGTCACCATTAAACCAGCCCTACAAGAGATCCTAAGGGGAATCCTGTGAGACAAAGTACCAGAGACAACGCTACAAGCATAAAACATACAGACATCACAATGACGCTAAACCCATATCTTTCTATAATAACACTGAATGAAAATGGATTAAATGAGCCAACCAAAAGACATAGGGTATCAGAATGGATAAAAAAGCAATCCCCATCTATTTGCTGTCTACAAGAGACTCATTTTAGACCTGAGGACACCTTTAGATTGAGAGTGAGGGGATGGAGAACTATTTATCATGCTACTGGAAGCCAAAAGAAAGCTGGAGTAGCCATACTTATATCGGACAAACTAGACTTTAAATTAAAGGCTGTAACAAGAGATGAAGAAGGGTATTATGTAATAATCACAGGGTCTATCCATCAGGAAGAGCTAACAATTATAAATGTCTATGCGCCGAATACCGGAGCCCCCAAATATATAAAACAATTACTCATAAACATAAGCAACCTTATTGATAAGAATGTGGTAATTGCAGGGGACTTTAACACCCCACTTACAGAAATAGATAGATCATCTAGACACACGGTCAATAAAGAAACAAGGGCCCTGAATGAGACATTGGATCAGATGGACTTGACAGATATATTTAGAACTCTGCATCCCAAAGCAACAGAATATACTTTCTTCTCGAGTGCACATGGAACATTCTCCAAGATAGATCATATACTGGGTCACAAAACAGCCCTTCATAAGTATACAAGAATTGAAATTATACCATGCATACTTTCAGACCACAATGCTATGAAGCTTGAAATCAACCACAGGAAAAAGTCTGGAAAACCTCCAAAAGCATGGAGGTTAAAGAACACCCTACTGACGAATGAGTGGGTCAACCAGGCAATTAGAGAAGAAATTAAAAAATATATGGAAACAAATGAAAATGAAAATACAACAATCCAAATGCTTTGGGATGCAGCGAAGGCAGTCCTGAGAGGAAAATACATCGCAATCCAGGCCTATCTCAAGAAACAAGAAAAATCCCAAATACAAATCTAACAGCACGCCTAAAGGAAATAGAAGCAGAACAGCAAAGGCAGCCTAAACCCAGCAGAAGAAGAGAAATTATAAAGATCAGAGCAGAAATAAACAATATAGAATCTAAAAAAAAGGTAGAACAGATCAACGAAACCAAGAGTTGGTTTTTTGAAAAAATAAACAAAATTGACAAACCTCTAGCCAGGCTTCTCAAAAAGAAAAGGGAGATGACCCAAATAGATAAAATCATGAATGAAAATGGAATTATTACAACCAATCCCTCAGAGATACAAACAATTATCAGGGAATACTATGAAAAATTATATGCCAACAAATTGGACAACCTGGAAGAAATGGACAAATTTCTAAACACCCACACTCTTCCAAAACTCAATCAGGAGGAAATAGAAAGCTTGAACAGACCCATAACCAGCGAAGAAATTGAATCGGTTATCAAAAATCTCCCAACAAATAAGAGTCCAGGACCAGATGGCTTCCCAGGGGAGTTCTACCAGACGTTTAACGCAGAGATAATACCTATCCTTCTCAAGCTATTCCAAGAAATAGAAAGGGAAGGAAAACTTCCAGACTCATTCTATGAAGCCGGTATTACTTTGATTCCCAAACCAGAAAGAGACCCAGTAAAAAAAGAGAACTACAGGCCAATATCCCTGATGAATATGGATGCAAAAATTTTCAATAAGATACTAGCAAATCAAATTCAACAGCATATATATAGAATTATTCACCATGATCAAGTGGGATTCATTCCTGGGATGCAGGGCTGGTTCAACATTCACAAATCAATCAACATCACATTAATAAAAGAAAAGATAAGAACCATATGATCCTGTCAATCGATGCAGAAAAGGCCTTTGACAAAATCCAGCACCTTTTCTTAATAAAAACCCTTGAGAAAGTCGGGATAGAAGGAACATACTTAAAGATCATAAAAGCCGTTTATGAAAAGCCCACAGCTAACATCATCCTCCATGGGGAAAAACTGAGAGCTTTTTCCCTGAGATCAGGAACACGACAGGGATGCCCACTCTCACTGCTGTTGTTTAACATAGTGTTGGAAGTTGTAGCATCAGCAATCTGACAACAAAAGGAAATCAAAGGCATCAAAATTGGCAAAGATGAAGTCAAGCTTTCGCTTTTTGCAGATGACGTGATATTATACATGGAAAATCCGATAGACTCCACCAAAAGTCTGCTAGAACTGATACAGGAATTCAGCAAAGTTGCAGGATACAAAATCAATGTACAGAAATCAGTTGCATTCTTATACACTAACAATGAAGCAACAGAAAGACAAATAAAGAAACTGATCCCATTCACAATTGCACCAAGAAGCATAAAATACCTAGGAATAAATCTAACCAAAGATGTAAAGGATCTGTATGCTGAAAACTATAGAAAGCTTATGAAGGAAATTGAAGAAGATATAAAGAAATGGAAAGACATTCCCTGCTCATGGATTGGAAGAATAAATATTGTCAAAATGTCAATACTACCCAAAGCTATCTACACATTCAATGCAATCCCAATCAAAATTGCACCAGCGTTCTTCTCGAAACTAGAATAAGCAATCCTAAAATTCATATGGAACCACAAAAGGCCCCGAATAGCCAAAGTAATTTTGAAGAAGAAGACCGCAGCAGGAGGCATCACAATCCCAGACTTTAGCCTCTACCACAAAGCTGTCATCATCAAGACAGCATGGTATTGGCACAAAAACAGACACATAGACCAATGGAATAGAATAGAAACCCCAGAACTAGACCCACAAACGTATGGCCAACTAATCTTTGACAAAGCAGGAAAGAACATCCAATGGAAAAAAGACAGTCTCTTTAACAAATGGTGCTGGGAGAACTGGACAGCAACATGCAGAAGATTAAAACTAGACCACTTTCTCACACCATTCACAAAAATAAACTCAAAATGGATAAAGGACCTGAATGTGAGACAGGAAACCAGCAAACCCTAGAGGAGAAAGCAGGAAAAGACCTCTTTGACCTCAGCCATAGCAATCTCTTACTCGACACATCCCCAAAGGCAAGGGAATCAAAATCAAAAGTGAATTACTGGGACCTTACGAAGATAAAAAGCTTCTGCACAGCAAAGGAAACAACCAACAAAACTAAAAGGCAACCAACGGAATGGGAAAAGATATTTGCAAATGACGTATCAGACAAAGGGCTAGTATCCAAAATCTATAAAGAGCTCACCAAACTCCACACCCGAAAAACAAATAACCCAGTGAAGAAATGGCAGAAAACATGAATAGACACTTCTCTAAAGAAGACATCCGGATGGCCAACAGGCACATGAAAAGATGCTCAGCGTCGCTCCTTATCAGGGAAATACAAATCAAAACCACACTCAGATATCACCTCATGCCAGTCAGAGTGGCCAAAATGAACAAATCAGGAGACTATAGATGCTGGAGAGGATATAGAGAAACGGGAACCCTCTTGTACTGTTGGTGGGAATGCAAACTGGTGCAGCCACTCTGGAAAACAGTGTGGAGGTTCCACAGAAAATTAAAAATAGACCTACCCTATGACCCAGAAATAGCACTGCTAGGAATTTACCCAAGGGATACAGGAGTACTGATGCATAGGGGCACTTGTTTATAGCAGCCCCAATGTTTATAGCAGCACTTTCAACAATAGCCAAATTGTGGAAAAAGCCTAAATGTCCATCAACTGATGAATGGATAAAGAAATTGTGGTTTATATACACAATGGAGTACTACAGGGCAATGAGAAAGAACGAAATATGGCCCTTTGTAGGAACGTGGATGGAACTGGAGAGTGTGATGCTAAGTGAAATAAACCATACAGAGAAAGACAGATACCATATGTTTTCACTCTTATGTGGATCCTGAGAAACTTAACAGAAACCATGGGGGAGTGGAAGGAAAAAAAAAAGAGGTTAGAGTGGGAGAGAGCCAACGCATAAGAGACTCTTAAAAACTGAGAACAAACTGAGGGTTGATGGGGGGTGGGAGGGAGGCGAGGGTGGGTCGGTGATGGGTATTGAGGAGGGCGCCTTTTGGGATGAGCACTGGGTGTTGGATGGGAACCATTTTGACAATAAATTTCATATATTGAAAAAAAAATTAAAAAAAATTAAAAGATATGCTTCACCATCATAGCCAATGCTAGAATGTACTGCAACACACAGTGAACAAATCATACTTACAATATGTCTGGCCTTTGATAGGTGCTCAATATGTATGTATCAAATGAATGAATGAATAGGAGTGAAACCTATTAAGTGAAGGGATACAAAAAGATAAGATCATATTTACAGTGCATCTTTTGATCAGATTGGTCAGTTTCATTAATTCAAGACTCATTGAAAAAATG
This sequence comes from Prionailurus viverrinus, assembly GCF_022837055.1. Lineage (NCBI taxonomy): Eukaryota > Metazoa > Chordata > Mammalia > Carnivora > Felidae > Prionailurus > Prionailurus viverrinus. Next base: position 92,813,767 of record NC_062564.1, read on the forward strand.
AAGCATCACAGCAGGTTAGAAAAGGAAAAATCAGCACATATTAAGTATGAAATGACCGTCAGAACCTAGTACTGAAAGTAAAGTCATGAAGATAAAACTGTCTCAGGATTGAGATATAAAAAGGGAAATTGGTGATCGTAGAGGACCAGGATTGTCAAGCTGTTCTCTGCCAATTTGAAAGCAAAGAATCTGGATCAGATTTGCTTTCTTTTGGGGCAAGTGATTTATAGTAATTATACCAGCTAATGTCTACTTGCATACTACTTTGTGCTAGGTATTTGATTAATTTTTTTTATATATTAACTCATGTTCTATTGCATCTTGAGTCATGAAAATCTGTTTTTATATGGTCTATCTGTAATCTTACTTCATTCTTTCATCTTTTCTCATTCTGTTATTTTCTTTCCCTTGTTTTGTTTAATAAATGTTGTATATTTTTGCCTTATGAAATTTACAGTCTTTTGAAGATTTCATGGCTGACATAATAGATAAATTTCATAGTTATGGTCTTTCTTCTTCATCTGAAACTTCAAAATGAGGTGTGTCTACTCTTTCCATTATTTCAGAAGACTTATTTTGGACCTGAAGAATAGTGTGAGATCTAGAGGCCGACTGCATGGCTTAGAATCCAGTGTATGTTATTTTGTACCTGTGTGGATTTCGACACCTTGCATAACTTCTCTGTGCTTTAACTTTCTCTAATATGAATTTAGTGGCTTCTCTGTAATGTTACAAAGGAAAATAAAGTAAGAATATACTATACCAATTCTACTCTTCATTACTTCATATCAGTTATTTTGAACTGTCCTGTCTCCATATATATTGGACACTAATAGATCGGCGAGAGGAATAATTGTAGGCCGGTGCCTCAAAATTGACTCTTGTAACTGTTTAGAAAAATGCCCTGTCCAGAGCCTAGTTTTTATTTTATACTGTTATACTTGATTTTTTCACATCATAAAAGATTTACATTTTTCATGATTCTTGTGTATTCGCCTCGTCGTTATTGACATTTCCTATCAACTATTGTATTAGATTATCTTGTAATATTAGGTTGATGGTAATAAATGTATCCATCATTTCTTCCATATTTTATATAAATGAATATCTGAGAATTTGGAGGAGACTCAGTGTTAAACCCCAAAAATCAACCTTGTATTTTTGCATATATTTAGGGAAAACATTACAGAACTGGTTAGCAGTTTTTCAATACACTAATTCATATCTCTTACATACATTTCATTTCCTACATTCAATATAAAGTAAATTTAATTCGTTTTGTAATCTTTTAGCACATTCCCGCCAAACCCATCTTTGCGATGGCCTTGTGAATTTTCAGGCATCATTTATAATTCATACGTTTTTTAATTGTTGTGAGAAACATTGTAATAGAATTTATTTGCACTCTTGTGTGTATATATATGTTTATACATGTGTATGTATATATGTGTGTGTATATATACACATACACACACACAAAATTAAGTCTGTTTTGTTATTTTCATCATACGAATAGTAAAGAATATGACTTGTGTTTATGCAATTAAGAGGATGAATCTTTTTTATGCTCCAGCCAATTGAACACACTCAAATCAAAGCATTTGTAATTCTCTGCAGTGTATAAAGATCTTACAAATAATCTTAGGTGCCCAGAAGACATACAAACCATTTTATTCTACACCTTGATGCAGATATATATTTGTTTTCTTTTTTAGAGTTTATTCTTTAATAATTGAAAAAGCATAATGGAATTAAATACCTCTCAAATACATTTGAAAAAATAAATAAATTAAGTCCTACCAGTCTACTATGTATCACTCAGAGGAATATTAGGCATAGTCACTTTTTTATGTTACCTATTATTTTGCATAGAACTTAACCAGAAATTTGAATAAATGCTGTCCATATGAAGAACTATTTTAAGAAATATCATTGATTTGGATATTTGAAAACTTGCCTAAATGCTTATAACTAAGCTCAAAATATTGTTTTTCAGCTAAAAAAATAGAGAAATAATTTTACACATTTTTAAGGCATTAGCATTTCAGAATAAAGTGATTTAAATGAACTCATCTAAAAATCGTGTGTTGGTTTTTAGAGTTTTACAACAGTTTCAGCAAAAACGTTTTAGACAAATAAATTGGCTTTAAAATTTTACTAGATAATTACAATTATTGTTTAAGCAATTCTGAAGTTAGCATTTTAATTGCACTAGAGTATTTCCTAGATCTGAGCTTTATACACATGCACGCACACACGCGCGCACACACACACACACACACACACACACATACACACATGTACAGAGGCATGCACACACATACACAGTTCAGTTGTTAGGAAAGCATGTCAGCATGACATTCAGAGGGTTATGTAGAAAACTCAAAGAGATTGCTTCTTTCTTCTCTCTCTGATTGTGTATTTCTTGCATTTATGATATTAACACAATGTGAATACCAGTATTTTTCCCTTCAACAAAGCATAAATCTAGATCCCTCTGAATCCTCTGAAGAAGAGAGAATGATCTGCTTTGAAGTAATGAGTTCACACACACACAAATTCAAACATAGTTTCAAAGATACTATGTGACATATCTCATATGGTGAAGAATGCCTTCAATAAAACCTCAGTTTTGGTTTTCTTTTTTCTTTTTTTTTTCTTTTCGGAGATGGTAAAGATGTTATTTGTTTAACAGCAGTCGTTAAAAACTAGATGTTTTTGCTAGAAAATACATTTTTGAAGCTCCATAACAAATATTTTTTAATAAAAATGAGGTAAAAATTTTAATACTTCATAAATTTAAGAAACTCATTTGAAACTTTGTAAAAGTTTTCATTGTAAAATGTATATACTGAAATATGTGCATATAGTTTAAGGCATGAAAATAAGGATACATCTTCCATGCATTAGTAGACTAAGAGATAAAATATTTGGCAGTATTTTAAGAGCTTCAAATAGGTTCCTCAATACAAGCCTTTTTCTTAACCTCCTAAATTTGCGTGACTTTTTTCTACATAATTTTTCTAATAATTCTTATTAGTGTCCCATTAATATACATCCTTAGTTTTTCCTGTTTTTGAAATATATATAAATGGGCTTTACTGAGGGAATTCATCTCAGATTTCAGTCTGTCCATCAATTTCATGATTAGGATATTGATCCAAGTGTATGTATTCCTTTTGATTCTAGTGGAAATTTCCATTTTATGCATAAAAATGTATCTATTACAGTGTTAGGAATCATATAGGTTGATTCCTATACTTTGTTATCAAGAAAAATGCTCTAAGGAATATTCGTATATTTGTTTCCTTTTGCTGTGGAGTAGAATTGCTATATTGTTTTGTCAATTCCCATAGTAATAACAATTTATTTTCTTAATTTTTTTAAATGTTTTTATTTATTTTTGAGACAGAGAGAGACAGAGCATGACCAGGAGAGGGGCAGAGAGAGGGAGAGACACAGAATTCAAAGCAGGCTCTAGGCTCCGAGCTGTCAGCACAGAGCCCGACGTGGGGCTTGAACTCATGGAGTGTGAAATCATGACCTGAGCTGAAGTCGGATGCTCAACGGACTGAGCCACCCAGGTGCCCCATATTTTCTAATATCGTTATGCTTGTTTATACTATCACAGTTAGGAGTTCTCATGATTGCACATTATCTATAACCCAAGATATTGTCTGACTTTTAATTTTTGTTTGTTGTTTTTTTTTTTGGTGTGAAATGACATGCTATTGTGAGTTGAATTTACAGTTCTCTGATTAACAGTGGGGTAAGTGACAATGAACATGTTTATGTGCCATTTGTAGGTCTTCTTTTTAAAGTGTCCACATATTTTTGCCAATATTCCTTCTGTTTTTTTCTTATTGTTGAATTGACTCTATATTGTCAATTGCTAACTTTTTACTAATCAAATATTACATATATCTCTGATTTTGACTTCAAGCATGTTCACTCACTTTATGGTAATTCTTGTAAACATATACATATTTTAATTCAAATGTAGTTGAATAAATAAAAAAAAACCTTTCTTTTGCAATTAGAAAACAATTGCAATTTTATTTCTTTTAATTTTTTACTAATTTTATTGCTTTTAATTTCTTTTACTTGCTAGCTTAAGTCTAAAGTAAATGTTGACTAGCTAATTGACATACTTATTTTGTTTCTGATCTTAAAATACTTTGAAATATTTAAATACTTTCACCATATGATGTAACACTTGATGTAAGATTTTTGTAAATGCCTCTGTTAATTTAAAAATGTTTATTAGAACTACCAGTTTTTATTTACTACAAAAGTAGAGTTTTATTTAGCACTTCTGAATATGATGTGGTGGTCATTTGGGGTTTCTCACTGATTTTTATGGAAAATAATGTTGCTCAGTTCTTTAATATCAAACACACATTACCATTATTATGATGCAGGATCCAGTCTATGTATCTACTCTTATCATTTGCTATTAACATTTAGCACTATTGCATCTCTGTGCTATCAGATTTAACACATTTGAGATTTCCTGCAATTTTCTTTTTTGTACTTTTATTTTTGATTTTTTCTATCTGTTGCTGTAGAACAAATTATCCCAAATGTAGTGATTTAAAACAAAAGTGTTTATTATCTTATACTTTCTGGGAGTTTGGAAACTGTGTACAGTTCAATTGGGTGCCTCTTGCACAAGAGTTCATCTGAGATTTGACTGGGGACAATGTTTTAACAACTTCACTCAGTGTTTGTTCAGAACCCGTTTCTCAGTGTCTATTGGCCTGAAGTTCTCAGATTTTCATTGACTGTTGATTAACTCCTTCAATTCTTTGCCAAATTAACCTCTCTGTATAGCACAGCTCACAACACAGAAGCTGGCTTTCCAATGGCACCAGAGATCTAGAAAGCAAGAGAGGCAAAGCAAAATGGAGGCTTTGTATAATCTGCTCTCAGAAATGGCATCCCATTCCTTTTGCTGTTTTGAATTTTTTTAGAAACTAATTGTTAGGTCCAGTCCACACTAAAGGAGAGGGAATTACACAAGACCAAGAATACTAAGGGGGTAATTAGAAGCTATTTTAGAGCTGTCTACCACAATAATTTTAGTTTAACATATGTATATACACACATATATATGTATATATATCAGCTTATTTACATAAGTCTTCTTTTTAATCCCTCATGAAATGTGCTGTTTATCTTTTCCAAATTTACATTGCCAAAAGTTTGTCTAATTTATGGCATCATTTAAAGAAAAAAGGAACTTTGTGTTTCTATACTGAAAGTGTTTATTAATTTTCTCTTTTTATCTTCCTTGGTTACTTCTTTTCTTATTAATTTTCCTTTCTGTTTGTGTTCTATTAATTTTATCTTTTCTTCATATGTAGTTTTTAAAGTCTATATATTTCCTCATAAATAATGCTTTAGCTGCATCCCACATGTTTTAATATATAATATTTTTTCATTGTAAATCAGCTCTCAGAATTTTATAACTTCTGTCAGGAATTCTCTTTGACTCATTTGTAGAAATATATATATATATATTTAGAGAGAGGGGACATTAGAAAAGAATATCCCCATTTTTTTTAATGTGTATTTATTTTTGGGAGGGAGACAGCGCACAAGCAAGGGAGTGGCAGAGAGATAAGGAGACACAGAATCCTAAGTAGGCTCCAGGCTTTGAGCTGTCAGCACAGAGCCCCATGCAGGGCTCGAACTCACCAACTGTGAGATCATGACCTGAGCTGAAGTCAGACGCTTAACCGACTGAGCCACTCAGGCACCCCTGTAGAAGTATATTTTCAAATTTCTGAATAAAGGAATTTTTTTCTAATTACCTATTATTTATTACTAGCTTAGTTGCATTGGAGTCAAAGTTTGCGGTCTGAATAAATTTGAACTTAATAAATTATTGAATGCAACATTTTGGACCAGCACATTGATAATTGTTCATCATTGTTTAGTGCCAGTTTTAGACAAATAGGTATTTTCCATTTATGAGACTCAATATTTTATGTATGTTTTAGATCTAGCTTAGAATAACATTCAATTTTACTGATTTTGATGTATGCTTGATGTATAAATTGTTGAAAGCAGAATATTAATATATTTGAATGGTGTCTTATTCTATTTTTCTTGTAGATGTCAGTTTTTAACTCTTGGTAATTGAGACTGGTATCAAGGACATCCATTTTTTTTAAATGTTATATCTTACTGGTGAATTGAAAATTGTATTATTATGTAGGAAGTTTTTATTGCTAGTGTATTATTCTACTTAATTTCCTTTCTGATATTAATATAATCACTCTGGCTTCTTTTGCTAATATTTAGTGATATATATATATATATATAGATATATATATATATACACACACACACATACATATATATATTTTTTTTCTGTTCTTGACTTTTCAACATTTCAGAACATTTTGGTTAGAAAGCCTATATATACGCTTTATTATTTTAATAAACTGTACTTTGAAACTGGATATTTAGTCCATTCATATTTATATTTACAATTATATATATTATATTTATGTTATATTTGAACTTTTTCATAGGATTATCACCTTTCTATCTGTTATACTTTTTTTTCCCCTCTTCTTTTTTGTCTCCCTTTAGGTTAATTGAACTTTTGTACTTTTTTCTTTCTTCTTTATTTATGTTTTCTTCTTTATTTTGTGTAGTATTTTACAACTAGGTATATTCTTTTAGTGTTCCTAGCTACTTTAATTTGAACATTTAACTGATTTTTAAGTAAATCAATGTGGTTTGGTTTCTTCTGGTTAAAGCAGTGACCATGGAATACATTAAGTCTGATCACGTATACTCCCATTTATGTGTTACTAATGTACAATATTATATTCTTACTTATTTTCACTCCACAAATTAGATATTACAATTGTTTTTTTTTAATATTTGTTTATTTATTTTTGAGAGAGACAGAGAGAAACAGAGGATGGGCAGAGAGAGATAGAGAGAGAGAGAACGCGACAGAAAATCCCAGGCAGGTTCTACACTCTGAGTACAGAACCTCACCCAGGGCTTGAACTCACAAACCTGAGATCATGACCTGAGCTGTTTGTTTGTTTATTTGTGTTCCGCCTGAAGGAAATCTTCTAGAAATTTCATAAGAGCTGACCTATGGTTGCAAAGTTCTCCTGCTATTTTATTTTTTGTTTGATATTATCTGAATTTTACTCTCAATGAAAGTTTGAGCATATATTTGTAAGTTAATAACTATTTTCTTTCTCTCAAAAAATTAAAATATTAGTCATTTTTATTTCGATATATATATCAGAAATCAACACAGCCTTGGGTGAGGAGCCCAAAACTTGCAGGTTTTCAGTTTTATTGAACAGGGTGATCAGAGGGATGGAGAAAGGGAAAGCCTGAGAGCAGAAAACTATTGAGTACTGAGTCAGAGCTGGGGAAAAGTGTCAGGATACCCCAAGTAAGGCATATGTTAATCAAGTTAAGGCCCAATGAGGCCTTCCATCTCTAGTCTCTTTTCCTAGGCTTCTCGTCCAGTCCAAAAAGTTCAGTTTAGTTCTTGGTTTTAGAAGGAATGCCTGTGGCCCTCAGTCTCAAACAGTGTATCTTGTCCATGATATCAGATATTCAGCCTCATAAGTATGGACACCATCTGGAGTGAGGTGTTTTACAAGTTTTCTAAAACAAAGACCATTAATGTCTCCCCTCTCCCCGCCTTGCCTCACTAGAGACCAGACCTAGATTTTTTGTTTTCCTTGTTGTTCTCAGTGCTTCCCATTTAATAATCAAAACTTTACCTTCTTCTTCTTTTTTTTTTTTAATCATCCCCTATTGTCATCCAAACATTTCATCTGGAAAGGATGAATGCAAGAAGGATAAAAACATATTTAGATAAAAATAATTTAATATAACTGAGTCAGAAAGGTACATTATGTTCAAGAATTGGTTTACATAAAATCCGGATTTTGTTGAAGGTTTCAAAATGTTCTTACACAGTCTCTCATCCTTTGCCTGATAGACATTTGATCTCTCATATAATTGAGTCTTTAGAAAAGAACTGAACGGAATGCATAGTCCTTACAGGATCTCCCAGGAGACTGAGGTGTCCATAATTGTAAAAAAGAGATATAAATTTGAAGGAAAAGAGAGACAACCTGATTGGACGTGTGACATAAATGAGATGTGCCCTTTTGGAGAATTGCTGCTCTGAGACACCAGATGGCTTACCTAAGATGTGCAGTCCGGGCTAATATTTCTTATTCTCTTTCATAAGCCAATGAGGTCTGTCCTTCAGGTTTTAATTTCATTAAAACATCCAATAATCCTTGTGGCTTGGGGGCGACGCGGAACACTGGACATTGTGTGTCCAATGACTGAGCCCACTGAGGAGTAGCTAGGGCTGCAAATTTAGGTCTGTTGTCAGATGCAGTGTGCTCGGGAAACCCCAACAGGAAACATGTGTGAACTTATAGGGCTTGGATACGTGCGCTCTGAGTCAGTGGAATGCTTGGGGATGTCTAAGCCAAACGTAGACAAAGTGTCAACTGCGGTTAGGATGAAGCAAAACACTTGGAGTGGGAAATATCCGTATGCTACTCTCAATTTTGCAGTGAACCTGAAAACTGCTTCAAAATAATGTCTTCAGAAAGAAAATGGAATTAACCATCACGCTTTTAATCACCACTATAACAAAAATGAGAGGCTAAACGTGGAGAAAGTGCTAACCCCCACCCCTTCCTATTTTACTTTTTCCCATGAAAAGGCGCCTGGGTGGCGCAGTCGGTTAAGCGTCCGACTTCAGCCAGGTCACGATCTCGCGGTCCTGGAGTTCGAGCCCCGCGTCGGGCTCTGGGCTGATGGCTCGGAGCCTGGAGCCTGTTTCCGATTCTGTGTCTCCCTCTCTCTCTGCCCCTCCCCCGTTCATGCTCTGTCTCTCTCTGTCCCAAAAATAAATAAAAGTTGAAAAAAAAATTAAAAAAAAAAAAAAAGAAAAGGTACCCTGGTGAAGGTCAGGTGGGTTAACATAGACGTGGGGGATCTCCAAGTGCTTAGCATACTTGCAAACGCTCTTTAATAATGAGAAAAACAATGTGATGACAAACTACTAAAGAATTACAAGGTCAAAGGTAAATGGTAGTGGGACCCAGTGAGGCAAAGGTAATCCTGAAGGCACTTTACCCTGAGAATATTTATTAAAAGTGTAACACCTAAGCTTTGTTTACAATATCTTATTGTTTACAATATCTTTGTTTACAATATCTTACAATGTCTTTTAAAAATTAAAAAAAAAATTTTTTAACATTTATTTAGTTTTGAGAGACAGAGAAAGACAGAGCATGAGCCGGGGAGGGGCAGAGAGAGAGGAGACACAGAATCTGAAGCAGGCTGCAGGCTCTGAGCAAGTTGTCAGCACAGAGCCTGATGCGGGGCTCAAACCCACAAACTGGAAGTTCATGACCTGAGCTGGTCGGATGCTCAACCGACTGAACCACCCAGGCGCCCCAATATTTTACAATATATTATGGATGAGCCAGTACCCATCCAAAGTAGAAGGTCCAAAACTAGAATCTGTCCCTACAAAACTGGTACACAAAGTTTCATATACAAAGTATGAAGTAGAAATAAACTGATGAAAGCCACATCCACATCATGAAACCTATGTATAAATGTACCTTGCTGTTAAGCAAAGCAAGGCAGAAATCCTTTAGAATTTGTAACTTCAGGCAGAGTAGTACATATTTGTAGCCCAAGTTCATATCCAGGGAGTGATCAAAAAATGTAAAGTAATAATTAAAAAAAAGCTAAATTAAAAGTGCATCCAGGCAATTAATAGAATGTAAATACAAAGCCTCTCAAGGAAAGCAGAAGATAAAGGCCAGAACATGAGAATCAACAGAAAATGGAAAGACACAACTAAATTCTTTAGATGTTTTAATTATCAGACACCTTATGTAATAATTACGCTCTCAATTTCTAAAAGATACAAACTGGGCTTGAAAAAAAAAATATATATACACCTTACAAGTTGGAGGAAAAAAAGTAATTAAATATCTGTTTTAAAGAAAGATAATATATAATTATATCACACAATTCTACCCCCATATACTTTTGAATGAGGAAAAAAGTTAAAACTTCTTAAATCTCATAGGCTGTTCAAATACATGATGAAGATATTAGTTATATAAGAAATTGAATCGCTAAATATGTATGTTGAAATGTCCACAGTATTTACCAAAGAAGAGAAACAGTGTGTGTGTGTGTGTGTGTGTGTGTGTGTGTGTGTGTGTAAAACTTCTAAACTAGTAAATTGCGGGAAAAATGCAAGGGAGTGAGCAAAAGTAACACATAATTAGGACAAATGGAAAACAAAAATAAATTTAAAACCCAAAGAATAACTAATATCAAAAAAATGGCATTACTACAAATATTAAGTAGACGATAAGATATTATGAATAAATTTAAGCAAATAATTTGAAAACTTATATTAATAGGATAAGTTTCTTGAAATGTAAAATGTGACCACAGAAAAAATAATAAACTTTAAAATGTATAATGAAAAAACCAGTATGTAAGAATAATTCACAAAATCAAAACCCCAGAACCAGATCGTTTCTTGATTCTTTGATGAATTTCACCAAACATTAAAGATACAAATAATTTTAACCTTACACAAACCTTTCCAGAGAATACGAAACAGAGAAAGTTCCAATTTGTATGAAAATTGCATAATCTTATATTGAATTCCACAATGGCTAGTAGGGAAAAAGAAATTTACAGTCCACTCTCAGTCATGAGATAAGACCAAAATCTGTAGACAAAATATTAGGTCACAGAATCATGTGTGAGTGTGTGTGTGTGTGTGTGCATGTATAGATATTTTATTGTGTTGAATTTTTGTCTATACTATGTATGACTGGAAAGTGGTTAAACAGAAGGAAACATACCGGAAATACCATTTGACAGAATTATTCAGAAAAATAATTTGATTCAATTCAACACATTTTGTAAATTGTTTTTTTTAAAGAATTGGAATTGACACAAAATTCTTAAGCTGATACAAGATATGTACAAGAAACCTAAGCAAATACAATGAAGAAACATTGGAAATTTTTTCTTCAAAACTGAGAATAATAGGACACTTGATGCAATAATACAAGAAAAATAAACACCTTTTAAGGTTTTAAATGGATGTATAAGTACATTGTTACTTGCAGGTAAGATGATCATATATATATAAAGCAATTAGACTTTAATTTACATATACCAGCAATAAAGGATTAAAATATAATTAAATAATAATACTCTGATAGGGTGTGTTTTCCTGGAAAGAGCCTCTATGCCAAAGACTTAAGTACAAATAATCTGAAGAAAAAGGAGTTTGGGGATGGGGTAAGAAAGATAGTGAAAAGAAGCCATTCATGGAACTAATATTTTTGGTGAAGCCCATTGTTCAGTCTGGGGCTCTCTTCTAGGTAAAAAAGGTAGTCTTTTTTTCATTCTTTTTTTATCTTTTGAGAGAGAGAGAGAGAGAGAGAGAGAGAGAGAGAGAGGGAGAGAAAGCCAGAGTGCATGGGAGTGAGGGAAGGGGCAGAGAGAGAGAGGGAGAGAGAGAATGTTAAGCGGGCTTCATGTCCAGCAGATCTCACAACTGTGAGATCATGACCCGAGTCGAAATCAAGAGACTGACACTAAACTGAATGAGCCATGCAGGCACCCCCCAAAAAGGTAGTCTTTTAACTCTCACACTAGTTAGTGATTGGTCCTAGGCTACCCTTGAGGTGGTTGTGGTAAGCATTACACACCAAGGAATTCTAGGTCTCTATAATGCCAAGGCAGCGCCATTGCTCAAGGGTAATCCTCAGAACACAACAGTTGTGAGACCTGAACATCAAAACATGCAGAAACTAAAGGTTCGGAGGTGCAAAGGGGGGGGAACAGATAGTCCATGAAAGGACTCAGCAGTGTCCAGTACAGATGTCAACCACATGGCTACCTAAAATATTCAGGGCCTGAGAAATAGTGAAACCTTTTAAGATCTCCAAGGGAAAATTATAACGAACCAAATTAATTCCATGTATTGGGAAAGAAATGGTTTAAAGATGACAATTTTCTAATTGGGCTGTAAATCAATACTAAGAAAGTGTATCAGTGGTGGAATAATAGTCATTGAAAAAATAAAATCAAATACAGGATAAAGTGATAGCCCCACATGAATGGTCTCTGTATATATGACATGATGAGCCCTGCCAAAAACAGGCAAAAATGAAAAAATAATAACTGGCCCTGGCTGATGTTGCTACTCACATAGGTTTCCATACTCACTCCAGCAAAAAGAAAAAATAAAATAAAATGTGACTTTTGTATCGAATCTTAAAGCAATTCAAGATTAATCAGACTCAAATGTGGCCAATAAAGCCCCACAAACCAAAATATAAAGAAGAATATCTTCATGAAATCAAAACAGGAAATAAATTTTTAAACTAGACCTAAAACACTTCTAATGGAAGGGACTGATAATTTTTATTACTATACAATTAAGACCATTGTTCATCAGAAAGTTTCAAAATACGGCAAAAATACAGTCAGAGCAGTTATGGATCACATACATAATCTACAAAGTATTAGTAAACCAAAGAATATTTAAACAAAGACCCAATGAAAAAAGTAGGCAAAAGATTTGAATAAACATTTTACAGTCTAAATGGAAAGGCATTTTTTGAGATGATGATTCACTTTTCATACACTGAAAGAAGGTGTATAAATTGGTCGAGTCACATTGAGAAATATCTGGCATTATTTAGTAAAGTTAAAAATGTCAAAACATTCTTAGCAGTGCTACTGCTGGGACATAGGGTAGGTCTATTTTTAATTTTTTTGAGGAACCTCCACAATGTTTTCCAGAGTGGTTTCACCAGTTTGCCTTCCTACCAACAGTGCAAGAGGGTTCCCGTTTCTCCACATCCTCGCCAGCATCTATAGTCTCCTGATTTGTTCACTTTGGCCACTCTGATTGGCGTGAGGTGATACCTGAGTGTGGTTTTGATTTGTATTTCCCTGATGAGGAGCGATGTTGAGCATCTTCTCATGTGCCTGTTGGCCATCCGGATGTCTTCTTTAGAGAAGTGTCTATTTGTGTTTTCTGCCCATTTCTTCACTGGATTATTTGTTTTGTGGGTGTGGAGTTTGGTGAGCTCTTCATAGATTTTGGATACTAGCCCTTTATCCGATATGTCATTTGCAAATATCTTTTCCCATTCCGTTGGTTGCCTTTTAGTTTTGTTGGTTGTTTCCTTTGCTGTGCAGAAGCTTTTTATCTTCATGAGGTCCCAATAGTTCATTTTTGCTTTTAGTTCCCTTGCCTTTGGGGATGTGTCAAGTAAGAAATTGCTGCGGCTGAGGTCAGAGAGGTATTTTCCTGCTTTCTCCTCCAGTGTTTTGATCCTGAGAAACCTAACAGAAACCCATGGGGGAGGGGAAGGAAAAAAAAAAGAGGTTAGAGTGAGAGAGAGCCAAAGCATAAGAGGCTCCTAAGAACTGAGAACAAACTGAGGGTTGATGGGGGGTGGGAGGGAGGGGAGGGGAGGTGATGGGCATTGAAGAGAGCATCTTTTGGGATGAGCACTGGGTGTTGTATGGAAACCAATTTGACAATAAATTTAATATACTAAAAAAAATTTTTTTTTAAATGTCAAAACATGAGGCACCTAGGTGGCTCAGTTGGTTAAATGACTGACTCTTGAATTCTAGTCCCATGGTCATGGAATTGAGCCCCTCATTGGGCTCAGTGTTTAGTGCTGAGCATGGCGACTACTTAAGATTCTCTCTCCCTCTGCCCCTCTTCCCCACACGTGCTCTCTCTCTCTCTGTCTCTCAAAAAAAAAAAAAAAGCAAAAGATTTTAACCAGCAATTCTACACTGAGGTACGTCCCTCAGAAAATTTTGCACATAAGGCATTCAGAAGATGTGTAAGCTGTCCCTGGCAGAGTATAATGGACTACTTACCATACAACAATCCATAAAAACGAGTCAAAGCTAAACACACACACACACACACACACAAACTGATGAATCTCACAACAGGACATAAGTTTGAGAAAAAAGAAGCAAGTCACAAAAGATCTGAAAAACTCTAAACTAACATATCATTTAGGGGTGCAAACATAGGTAGTAGAAGTTTTGTTTTTGTTTTTGTTTTTTTTAATGCCAACATAGTAGTTGGATTACTTTTTATAGGGAAGAAAAAGAGATATCATTTAGATGAGGAACACAGGGAGCTACAGTTGTGATTTTCAGTTCTATCATTTGCCTTATGAATATATGTGTTTTATATGTTCTCTTACATGTATACGATGAGAAATCCTTTCATGTTTTCCCATTTCCTATTCTATAGGATAAGAGACACATTCCTAGATTTGTCAAATGAGGCCCTTTATACTCTGACTTCAGGCTGTCTTTCTAATCATATCTCTCAACTTTTATCTGCACATTCATACCAAGCTCACATTTTGATTTTTACTCAACTCACTGTTAGTAAATAACATGATCCCATAACTTTCCTACTTCTGTGGCTTAGGTCTTCCACTTACCTTGGCCACCACTTCCTAGTTTGTTATTAAATGAACGCAAACTTCATGGTAATAATCAGTTAAAGACTTTTACTCTCACTTTCTCCTAAACTTTACATAAAAACTAACATTTTTTTCTTCTCTCTTTTTTCATGGTATTTTGTCCACTGCTACATGCTAACATTTATTGTATTATATTTAATTATCTGTTTTCACGTCCACATTCAGGCAGAAGACAAATTATTGAACTTATATTCACGTAACAGTACTCTTTATCTTCCTAATCACATTGAAGCCTGGGGCTCCTTTTTTTTTTACATCCGTCAGGCTTGGGACTGTCAGTTTCCTATTGAAATATAAGCTTTTGTGTGTCCCTATATGCATTTGAAACCTCAGTGATGGCTGTTCTGAAATTGTCTGAGTGGTACATTCTGTTGTATGTGGTCACTAACGTGTCCATGTGTGTTTGTGTGTAGTGTGGGGGGTTTGAATACAGTAAGTGTGTGTGTGTGTGTGTGTGTGTGTGTGTGTGCGTGCTGTGTATGTTCTTTTGAGTGTGGGTGAGGAGAGGAAATTGCATAGATAGAGATCAGTTTCCTCAACATAGAACTTGAACAGATCTAGCCTATGCACTGGACAGTTACCAGTCTTATACCAGTCTTTTGGCTTTGCTGCCCATTGCAATTACTGTAAATATTCTGCTGTATGTAGAGTTGAAACTGAGGTTTATATTTTATTTTTCCAACTCCTGAGAAGGGGAACTAGAAGAAAAAATGAGAACTTGAATAGCATTTTATTCCTTACTATGTTAATGGACCCCGACACTTGTACTCAGGCCCGTGAAAATGTTACCAGGCTAAGACTCTGTCAAAAATAAAGGTTAAGAAATAAATTATCAAAAATGAAATAACAGGTACTATTTTGTATTAATTATTGTATCTCTTTTAATAGAGGAAATTGTCATATTCAGGAAAAATAATACCTAATAACAAAATTCCTATAATTGAATATATTCTTTCATTTAATCATTACATAGATATGTGCATCTATAACACTTTACATCTAAATATGTTTGGAATGTTTGTTGAATATATTTTGTATTTACCCCTAGGAAAGTCTAATCTATTTTTAAAAATTCCATTTGTCTTATTCTAGTTCTTATTTTAAGTTATATTTCTATATACAAAAAAAAATCAGTATTGCTATGAGTTTATAAGCTCATAGGATTTTGGAAGACTGAGTAAAATTTTACATCACGTTACATGACATTATTTTTGCCTTATATCATATCTCCTAGGGATTCTTTCTATGGTAACTGTACATATTTTCCACCATTGATCAAGTAACAAATCCCATCCTCCCCAAAACATCTGCTGAAACAGATTTGTCTGTAGAAATGGTTTCCAGATCTGAATTGCACTGTTCAAACCATTGTCAGTATTCAACTAATAGCTAGTTCCATTTCTGGGGCTATATTTAAGTATTCATTCTTGATTCAAGTTATCTTGTTCCAAATACAGAAGAAGTGAATTTTTAGATGTCCTAGCTAATTTTCAAGTCAAACCATCATGGTCTATTGCTCAATTCTTCCAGAATTGACCTCTTGTGTCTTGGTACCTTTATCCTGAACATAACTTCTCAACTATAAAAGTTGTTTTGCTATTGATCCTTCACATGTCTTTTATATCCAAGCTGACTATGAACTATCTTGAAGTAAGGGTTCCATGTCTTATTCCTAATTATTTCCTCAGTATTTATCTTGCTGTCTGGGGAAAGTTTTGAACCAAAACTAAATGAATTCATGAGTTGATATTATGATATAATAAGACGATTATAACCAGAAATATCCATGAAAGCTGAAGACTAATCTCAGTAATTTTTATAGAACTCAGTCAGCTAATTTTATCAGTACTATATATATATATATATATATATATATATATATAAATTTTATGTTGCACAATGACTATAGAAAGACAGGTGATAAATACTACTGTGAAAAGAAGACATGGTTTAATTTTATTTAAGGAAAGTCTAATCAGTTGTCTGAACAATCACGTAAGTATTTAAATGTTAATTATTTTTCTTGAATTACGTATTTTTATTTAATGCTGAATATATTCTTTGTATGAGCACTCTATAACATACTCATAGAAAAAACTTTCCGTCCTCACTTTTTTTCATGTGATATTCATTCACAAAAATGTTGCAAATAGCTCCCGTTTTGCTGTGCTCTGAAGTCAGCAATTTGAATGGAAAATAGCAGGTGATTTTTTGGGGGGAGAGGGGTTAATTTCTGATATTTTCTTTGCTGCATAGCATTTGTATTAGTTTGCTGAGGCTGCCATAACAAAACATCACAGAGAGAGTGGACTAAATAACAGAAACTTATTTTCTCAGTTTTAGAAATTTGAAGTCCATGATGAAGGTGTCTACAGGGCTGTTTTTCTTAAGGCTTCTGTCCTTGGTGTGCAAATAGTTGCATCCTCTGACTGCACATGGCCTTTTCTCCATGTGCGCCTCAACCCTAGTGTCTCTCCCTACGGTCAGGTTGGATTGGGTCCTACCCTAAAGGCCTCATTCTAACTTAGTTGCCTCCTAAAAGGCTCGATCCTTAAATACAGTCAATTCTAAAGTATCAAGATAAGGGTTTCAATATATGAATTTTGTCCCTATTAGTACTTAAACATACACAAATTTGAAGAAATTAGGTAACAGTTATCTGTATTTAGATTTTTATCTAAGGTTCTAAATGTAAATGCAAGTGTTTTCTTAAACTTAACAATGTGGATATAAACATATTCTTAAAATTAGTCTAAAATTCCTTTGACCTTAAATATATATGTGTTTGAAAAGGTTTATGAAATTACAAATGATTATTCATAAATTGAACATTGTCTTAAGTTTAAAAATTAAATATTTACATTTAGAATTAATTCTGTTACCTTTTTCAGAAATTAACAAGGCACAAAGAATGAGATTAATTGTTGAGAAGACATCTTTTATGTCTGCTTTTTAAACTATGTTAAGTTCCTGGGGCGCCTGGGTGGCGCATTCGGTTAAGCGTCCGACTTCAGCCAGGTCACGATCTCGCGGTCTGTGAGTTCGAGCCCCGCATCAGGCTCTGGGCTGATGGCTCGGAGCCTGGAGCCTGTTTCCGATTCTGTGTCTCCCTCTCTCTCTGCCCCTCCCCCGTTCATGCTCTGTCTCTCTCTGTCCCAAAAATAAATAAACGTTGAAAAAAAAAAAATTAAACTATGTTAAGTTCTATTTGAAAGTGTTTTTAATATAATACATCACATTTAAAGTAGTATATTTTTTAGTACTCACTGAAATAATTTTTACTGTCTCTTTAAAGTACAAGAAAAAGATGAAATGATTTCAATCAACAACAAGAACTACATCTGACCATAATCTACTGCTAAAATTTTAGACTTTGTGATTAATATCAATTGCCACAAATTAAGTTGAATATGAAGTTTACAGAGGTCAGAAAATGACCAAAAAATATCATCTTAAAATAAATAGAAATATATTTTACTCCTGCGTCTTCATTCAAAAACATTTAACTTGGGGCGCCTGGGTGGCTCATTCATTAAGCGGCTGACTTCGGCTCAGGTCATGATCTCACGGTCTGTGAGTTCGAGCCCTACGTCGTCGGGCTCTGTGCTGACAGCTCAGAGCCTGGAGCCTGTTTCAGATTCTGTGTCTCCCTCTCTCTGACCCTCTCCAGTTCATACTTTGTCTCTCTCTGTCTCAAAAATAAATAAACGTTAAAAAAAAAATTAAAAAAAAAACATTTAACTTTCTCTTTCGCTCTCCCTCTGTCTCCTCCCTCTGTGTCTTGCTCACTTCTCCCCCTAATCCTACCTTCTTTTCAGTTACAAACTCTTAGGAAAGATAAGTAACTCACACCAAATGTGAAGACAGGAAGAATACTACAACCGAGTCATGTTAAGAAGCTGAATAATAAGTTACCTGTTCTGACTGTGTTTAGTGAAACATGTTCAAATTGTTTTTGAAAAAAACTTTTCTTTTTTTCTTTTTCCTTCATTACTCTCTTTTCTTTTCTTTTTTTTCTCTTTCTTTCTTTCTTTTTTTTTTTTTTTTGTACTGGAAGCAGGCATTAAGTTCATGCTGGGGATAGGGAGGGATGGACAATCTTGGTATGCAATGCAAATATTCTCTTTCTTTCAAATAATGGAGGAGATGCCTGAAAATAAAAGACTCTTTTTTTTTTGCCTTTATAGAAGGAAGTTTCATTTTTTTAAATTATCAATTCTTTTAAATCATTTTTACTGGATAATCAAGCTCTGGATTCTTCATTGACATATATAATACAGGCTTAAAAAGTAAAAGATTTTTCTATGTGAAGGTAAGATGATACATTAGATAATGACATAAAAATGACATAATTTTTTTCCATTGTTTTAGATATAACTACAGGTTTGGAATGATTAACTTCCAAAAGCTTGAGGTAATGTATGAAAGAAGGAAACCTCAATCAAAACAAGATAACACAAAAGCTAAATAGGAGGAGAAAACATTGAGATAAAACAAAATAAAATGTTAAAATAAATTCAGATATAATAGTAATCACAATAATTGATATAAATAAATAATGTTGACATAAATAAATAAAATTGATATAAAATGTAGAAAAAATAAATTTCTCCTTTTAAATAAGCTCTAAATATATAATGTAAAGGAAAATAAAAGAGCAAGGAGACTTTAAAACCACCATCATATGGAGAGATTTCAATACATTTCTTAAAAACACAATTAGATAACAAATATTTCGGGTTATAACCATTGTAATAAAACACAAAGCAACCTAATTTACATGCATGTTTGTACACATTAGCAAGGGGTAAGAGAGATATTTTAGTTAAATAGTGGAACGCTAAAAACAGCACGGATGTGAGGAAAAAAACAAATTTGAGGCAAATGCCGCCAAGGTTAGATGGTTAGCAGACGTCTGAATTTTTTCTTTAAATAATAATTATTGTACCTCTGGTATCAAACATTAAATTTTAATTTAAAATTTTAAATTCATTAAAATTATTCTTAACCCTGTTGCACATCTCTCTCCTGCCAACACTATGTTGCAAATTTGCTACATTAATAAATGTTTGTTTAAAACTGAGGCCACTGGAGGTGTGTGAAAAAGTCAGTAATATCTCCATTTTCGTTTTTTACTGAACACATTAAAAAGATATATATTTCCATAATCTTTTGTAGATGGTTCATAAAACTCGGCTCTAACCAATGAAAACGCATGTAAATTAATGGCATTCAAAATTTTTTTTTCCCTTGGCTCTGCCCTGTGGAATATCTTACTTTTCTGTAAGAAGTAATATTCAAAGATGTAACCTGAAGTTTTCAAAGTAGTGAAAAGTAGAGGACAAAAACTTAAATACCCATCAAATTTCAATAGTTAAATATAATGTAGTATGATCATATAACAAAATACTGTATACCTGTGGAAAGAATGAACTTGATGTATAGCTATCAATCTGCATCTACCGCAAAGCACATGTTTTAGGTTATTTTTTTTTTTTAATTACGTTTCAGAAAGAGGAATGTAGTCCAAAATCATTTGACCCACTACTAAAAACAAACATACAAGAAGAAAAAATCTTTAACTGCGTCTGGTAGATAAAACTATAAAAATTGCCTAAAAGATCCCACCCAAAAGCATAAGTTTGATCATTATCTGAAGAGAAGGGAAGAAGATAAGAACTGATTGTGCTCAATGAAGATTTTAGGCTTATCTTATATGTTCCTTTCTTTTAAATCAAGAGGGACTCATTTTATTTGCATTTTTAAGTTAATTTAAAATTAATTAAAAATTTCAAGTACATATCTATTACTTCTACGATTGTCTTTTATCTAGTTTAAACATTTTAGTTGCCTCCATTTTTCCTTATATAATACACTTTATGTTTCTTCATTAGCTTGATATCACTCAAAACATGCTGCACATTTTTCTAATCTTAAACTCTGGTGTTATGATGATGCTACATGTGCCTGGCTGGTCATCATCAAACCTTTTGTTTTCAGCAATTCTCACTCTGGGGTTAGAAAGTGGGGTACTGAAGGGGTGCCTGGGTGGCTCAGTCGGTTAAGCGGCCAACTTCAGCTCAGGTCATGATCTCGCGGTTCGTGAGTTCAAGCCCGGCGTCAGGCTCTGTGCTGATGGCTCAGAGCCTGGAGCCTGTTTCAGATTCTGTGTCTCCCTCTCTCTCTGACCCTCCCCCGGTCATGCTCTGTCTCTCTCTGTCTCAATAAATAAACGTTAAAAAAAAATTAAAAAAAAAAAAGAACCTGGGGTACTGAAATACCAGGATTTCTAAAGTGAAAAGGCACTATACAGTGGCAAATAAGTGTTTGATAATATAATTCTAAACAATATATATTTATATTGTTAATATTTTATAATATTATAATTGATTACATATAATATATATTATACAATTATTGTATAATATATATTATATAATATATATTATTATAATTTATTATAATAAATTATAATAATTTATATTGTTAGATAATATATATCTAAACAATATATATTTATCTTCAACGATAAATCTTTGTGATGGGTATGTGGAAACAATGGACTCTTCACCAGCAAATAACTAACAATAACAACAAAAATTAGAAGCATTGCCATAATTATTCTTCTGTAGTCTAAGATTATTTTGCATTCATCTCAGTGTTCACGCTGAGTCTTTTGTTGCAAAATCACCTAACTCCTTTTCTACCAAATTTCTTGGTTTTGAACTTACATTTGTCTCACATTCAAAGTAAAGTTCTACTATGGCCTTTTCCCCTATTTTCTTTCTTTTTTTTTTCTTCTCATAACAAAACTCCTTTCTAAGTCTTCTCTTCTTAAATTCTTCTTCATTGTCTAACCTCACACTTCCTACTTAGAGCCTTAGTCGCCATGTCCAGAGATAAAAACCAAATTAAAAGACAGAAAAAAAAATTACAAAATATCAAACTACAAAATATATGTAAGAATTCTTGTGGATGTGTAACACAAAGGGATGTAACATAAAAGGTAAAATACTGCAAAATCACTAATTTTAATGCTGTGACTTTCAGGGTCAGAGAAGTGTGGTTATAAAATGTTTATGTTTTGTGGAATTTTTTTTTCAAAATTGTTTTGGACCCATGATATTGTGTTTTCACACATACATAAACAGGATTCCACAGTAACTGATATTATAGTTTGATAGAAGGCATGGCATCGAGGATAAGCTTCACCAGAAGACATATGGGCACCGAGCGGCATGAAATTCCTACATTTACCGCAGTTCAAAAACTGGTCTTCAGTTTTGTCAGCATTGCAGTAACGAATTGTACAAATAAAAGTAACAAAGAAATGGAAATAAATAAATTAGATAACTGATCTATTTCTCTAACTCTGATTTTTTATATACCTACTATGTGTCAGCATAATTTACATGCTACTTGTTGCTTACCAGAGCTGCAGATATTCTACACACATGGAAAACGAAACTGAAACCAGTTATCACTGCATTTGGATTAATCTGATAAAATGTAGGTAGTTGTGGGTAGAGCCAAGAGAAATTAAGTTATGTGAATTGATTTGCGAACTCTTAGACACAATTTTATTGTTCTCATATTGCACGTGGGGTTTGCTCCATTTGTGTGTTCAAGTCATTACAAGAATGTTGTTCTCATGGCAGATAGCAGACACAGGAAAGGGGTGAAAGGAGGGGTGCCTGGGTGTCTCAGTCAGTTAAGCATTTGACTCTTGATTTTGGTTCAGGTCATAATGTCATGGTTCCTGAGATCAAGCCCCGTGTGGGACTGTGCTGAGAACATAGAGCCTGCTTGAGATTCTCTCTCTCCTCTCTCTGCCTTTCCCCACTCATGTCTGTTGGTCCTCTCCCTCCCTCCCTCCCTCCCTCTCTCATGAAACAAATGAATAAACATTTTTTAAAGCGGTGAAAAGGGTGAGTAAAACATACAAAGTTCCCTCAGCCTTTGTCTTGAAACTGGCACTAATGTGATAAGTGATAATTCGCTTCCATTTCTATTTTAACGACAATACCAAAGGCAGTCATTTGGCCACACTTACTATCCAAGGGTGAGAAAGGACTCAAGTGAGCATGTGCAATACTACTACAGGGAGTAAATAAAAATTGGTTCACAAGAACCCAATGTACCACCGGGATTATAAAGTCTTACTTTCTTCCTTTTGCCTCTTTCTACCTCCTTCTTGCTGATGAGGTATAGAGCTCAATCTGCCAAGGAATGGCAGAACCTTAGCATCCAAGTCACCAAACTTTTAGTAGGACTGCTTCTTTTTTCCAGAGCAAGTTTTAAGTGTACTCCATCCAACTGAAAGAAATATTAAATAGTGAAACCATAAATCATCAGGGAAAACAAAAGTATGCTCACTGATACAATGGGTTTCTGTTTCTAACAAAATTTCACAAAAAGGAATTTTAAGCAATGTTTTAATTAGATGGGTTTATTCATTGGCCAAAAATATTTATAGATTGTCTATTAAGTTTTAGAATAGGTACCTGAATTATAATGGTTAAGAAAATGTAATTGATCTTTGCTTTTACTAGGAACTACAAAGAGAATTTGAATTGTACTAAAGAGGTCATTGGAAGCAATTTCTGAACTTTAGGAAAATGATGATGTGGTTGTGTAAGATTGAGGCAATGAGGATAATAAAATAGGGACATATGAGAAGTATGGAACGGATAAAACTGTGTGTATGTGGACTGATTTCTAGGATGATCCCAAACTTCCTATCTTGAGCACATAAGGATATGATGTGAAATTTAAAGAAATTACTATAAATAAAAGAAGACATTTTTTTGAAGGATAAATGTAAGCTTTCATTTCTGAAGATGTGTAGTTAGAGATGGTTGTAAGAAATTTTAGTATAGATGTACAGTAATTAGTCGAATCTATGAGCTTGGACTTATGAAAATAATTTGGAGGTAGATATATGCTGAAGTTAATTATCAGCATCACAATGACATTTAGTAGACAACATCAATTTGAAGAGGAACGGGGAGTGAAAGAGTAGATAAGAGCTTATCGGATTTAGCCCTGTTCCACACATATTTACTTGTCAGTTATTATGAACAGCGTCTAGAAGGGTGGCTGAGAAGGAATAGACAGATAAATGTGTAACCTCATGAAGCCAAGGAAGAATACATTTCAAGAATTAGAAAGTGTCATCTTTATATGATGCAGTTGGAATGATTAAGTAAAGGAAGAACTATAATTGCAACAAGAAGGGATAAAATATAACACAGACAGCATTGGTGAGGTGGTAGAGGGTTGATTCTGACATTTTTTTAAATTAAAAAAAAAGTTTTTTTGAGACAGAAAGAGACAGAGCATGAGCAGGGGAGGTGTAGAGAGAGAGGGAGACACAGAATCCAAAGCAGGCTCTAGGCTCTGATCTGTCAGCACAGAGCCTGATGCAGGGCTCGAACTCATGGACTGTGAGATCATGAGGTGAGCCAAAGTCAGACACTTAACTGACTGAGCCACCCAGGCACCCCTGATTCTGACATTTTTACTTTGTAACAACCAACCTAAGAAGTTTGAAGTGCTAAGGCATTTGTTTATTTATTTATTTGCTTGTTTATTTTATTTAATTTTTATTTATTTTTGAGAGAGAGAGAGAGAGAGAGAGAGAGAACGTGCGCGCACAAGCGGGGGAGGGCCAGAGAGCCAGGGAGACACAGAATCTGAAGCAACTCCAGGCTCTGAGCTCTCAGCACAGAGCCCAAACCCGGGGCTTGAACTCACAGACCACGAGATCACTACCTCAGCCAAAATCAGACGTTTAACCGACTGCGCCACCAAGGGGCTCCAGTTTATTTATTTTATCCAGTAAACTTTTAGGTTGAATTAATATGGAAAGTCATTCCTGAGAAATATGCCCTGATATGACTGGAGGAGTTGTAAATTCTAACTTTTATTTTCTCATCATGAAAGTCCTTGATATAAATAAAAGCTTCATTGATCAGATATAAAATTACAACATTAAATGTCAGTTTCACTAAAAAAAAAATACTTTTAGACAGTCAGAAGGGAATGAAATAAAATCGCCGTTGCCAGGCATGCAAATCTCCAGAGTAATACATTTACTTCAATATTGTATTCCATATTTCATGATTCTAACATACCCATGAAATTATTTCTGGTTTTAAATGTTTTGGGGTGGCAGAGAGCAGTAAAAAATTTAGTTGACTCTGGGAATGTATAAAATTGTATCGCTGAAATCGGTTTCATTCAAATCTAATTGTCAATTTTCTTTCTCTTTCAGGAGAAAGTAATAGGGATATTGATCAGGAGTCCCCAATGTATCACTCTCCTTCCTTTGCCCTAAACCTAAAAGACCCAAAGTTTCTGATCAAATAGAACGAGTGAATTCTTTTTAACAAAAACCAAACTAGATATCTACTACTTTGTATTTTCTAGCAGTCTTTGAGAGTGGAAAAATATTACTAAAGTTTACGGAGGACATTTAACTGAGGTTTCTGGCATAGTACCCTTCTCCTATTCCCCCCTAGAGTGCTTTTATTGTGGGTTCTAACTGCCAAGATCTCAGCTCCTAGACACTGAGTATGGTAGCTCTGCTCGAAAGTTCTGTAGTTCTCAGGAATGTCTTTAATCAGTGTGTTTGATGGAAAATTTAAATCAAATTTTCAGTGAGGAATAAAATGTTTGAATTCACAGCTTCATGTACGAATTTGATACATTCCCCAAAGCAGTATCAAATAACACCTGTAATCTAAGAAGCAGAAGGATACATTGTGAAAGATAATTTTAATATTTCAGTCTTAAAATTCTTCGTATTATTTTTGACTTATTGTAAAGTTTACCCTATCAGTTCAGTAATCCCTTTGGCTAGATCAATATGGCTTTTGTGTTGGTTTATGTATTTCCAGAGTCATATATTTTTTTCTATCAATTTATTCATATAAAAGTATCATGCACATAAAATAAAAACTTCGAACTAGACAGAAAAGCATAAGGTAAAAAGTAGAAGTCTTTTCAATACAAAGGCCCCCCTCTCAAAATATGTTACTATTTTCTGGTTAGCATAAACATATTCTTTTTAACGACCAAAAAATAACTTATTGTTTTGGGATACCATACTTTATGTAGCTACCCTTTCAGTGATGCTCTTTGAATTATTTTCTATGTTTTACTATCGCAAATAATATCGTAATCATTTTCATAGAGCTTAATATAATGTTGCAAGTGTATTATAGGAAATAATCAGTAGTGAATCTGCTTGAGTAAAATTTGTATGTGTGTCTGTGTGCTTTTAATTTTAATAAGGTAAATTATTCTCTAGGATAGTGCTATCCAAAAGAACTATCTGTGCTGATGAAAATGTTCTATGAGTCTATGTTGTCTAATAAAATAAACTCTATCCATGTGCGGTTTGAAATATGGCTCTTATGACTAAAGAACTGACTTGTAAATTTTATTTAATTTTAATTAATTTTAAATAATCACACATGGCCAATGGCTACCATATGGATAAGCACAGTTCTACATGGTTGAAGATGATATTTTATTCCACAAACTTGCAAATGTTAAGCATTAACAAACATTTTAAACTTTGCCCCTTATTATGAAGAAAAAAAAAAAACCTTTCCCTTTGCTCTTTGTTTTACTTTAATTATCTTTGAGGATGAGCCTATTTGCATAGATTCTGTGGACAGTTTTATTTCTTTAATGTGATTAGCTGTCCATGTACGTTAAAAACCTTCTCTTTGGCTATTCATTTTTTTATTATTAATTTGTTAGAAGTTTCCATTTTATTCATTAGCTTCCTGTGATGTATTTGAAAAGTGTCTTAAACTAAGGTAATCATTTTCCCACATTTGTAACAATTTTTGTTAGGCAGAAATTGAAAATTTTCTTGGAAGAAATTGGTTCATCTTTTTCTTGTGGCTTTTTATATTTGCGTCTTATTTAGAAACAGTTTTCATCATTGATATTAAGAATGAGTTTAGATTTATATTTCCTAATAATCTTAGAAGTTTATTTTTACATTCAAAATTGAGTCATCAAATTTGCTTTTCAGGATTCAAATGCTAAAAACAAACAAACAAACAACAAACCAATCCACTAACTTTTTTCTGCTAATAATTTTAAATATTTATTACATGTTAAATCCAAATTCATTGTAGTCCAGTTGTAATACAGTTTAAGAAGTTCAACTTATCCGTTTGATTTCTTTTTATTCTCCCAAACCATAACCTTATGGCATGTTGCAGAATCCAGTAGAGCTAATAATCCAATTTTTCCAATTAAAGAAAACATTTTTCGAACTGTAAAAAAATCAGTCTCAGGCACTAACCACCCAGTGTTCGTGCAGACTCCACAAATTACAGCCAACCCCTTCACAACAGTTCCAGTTGTAAATTTTCTGTGTCCTCAAGCCACCTGAACTACTTCACAATTTACAAATTAGAGGTTTCCTTAAATCTCTTCAGATTTGATAATACACCAATATGACTCACAGAACTCACTAAAACTGCTACTTTTGTGATTACAATTTTATTATGAAGGATGAAATTCAGAAATAGCCAAGAAGAAGAGATTCGTAGGGCCAGGTCTGGGGAGGCTCTAGACGTGAAGCTTTCATGCCCTCTTTCCTTGGAGCCAAAGCACAACACCTTCCCAATATATCACTGTGTTCATCAACCAGGAAGCTCCACAGAGTATGGTGTCTAGAGTTTTCCTTGGGATCTCACTACATAGGCTATATTGATTTAACCATTGCCCATGAAATTGAAGTCCACCTCTAGACTTCCTCCCTTCCCTGGAGGATGGACTGGCTCAAAGTTCCAGTTTTCTATCATGTAGTTGGTCTTTCTAGTGACTACCCCCATACTAAAGCTATCTGGGGGCCCACATGAGTCATCTCATTAGCATAAACAAGACAGTCCTATCATTCGGGAAACACTAAGAGTTTTTGAAGCTATGTCAAGAACATGAAGCAAGGACTGAACTATTCTTTATCATATTGCATGTTCTCATTACGTTCATATTTAATTTATATATAAACCTAGGAGAATTAGTATCTTGGTTTTATGGTGCCTTTCTCTGCAAAGCTGAATTTTTTTTAGTGCTTATTTATTTATTTTAATTTTTTTTAATCTGTATTTATTTTTGAGAGAGAGACAGAGTGTGAGCAGGGGAGCAGAGCAGAGAGAGAGAGAGACACAGGATCTGAAGCAGGCTCCAGGCCCCAAGCTGTCAGCACAGAGTCCAACGAGGGGCTTGAATTCACAAACCATGAGATCATGACCTGAGCCGAAGTCGCACGCTCAACCAACTGAGCCACCCAGGTGCCCCTATATTTATTTATTTTTGAGAGAGACAGAGTATGAGCAAGGGTAGGGGCAGTGAGAGAGAGGGAGACACAGAATCTGAAACAGGCTCCAGGCTCGGAGCTGTCAGCACAGAGCCCCACACGGGGTTCAAACTCACAAACCGCGAGATCATGATCTGAGTCAAAGTCAGCTGATTAACTGACTGAGCCACCCAGGTACCCCTGCAAAACTGAAATTTATATTTACATTTGAAAAATTATTTATATCGATAAAGCTTTAAATTTATTAAATTAATGGTATATATAATATTTAAATTTATGGTATATATAAAGGAATAAAATATTTAAAAATATAGATTTAGTAAGTAATATACAGACATGAAGATATCTCTTGCTACTTTAAAGAGTTTGTTCAATTATTATTTTTTGTTTTGAAAGTACGCAACAATGATTTTGTCTCCTACTGTTTTGTTGTTTTATAACCTCACTTTGTTTTCTTACGTAATTGCAGCCACTGATCTATTCCCCATCTGTATAGTTTTGTCTTTTTCAGCATATCACATACATGAAACTATGCAATTTTTTTTGTCTTTTATTGTTTATCAAAATGCACTTGACATTCAACCAAGGTTTTTATGTCTCAATGGTTTGTTCTTTTATTTTCTGGGTAATACTTCATAATACAGATATATCACCATTTTTTATACATTCCCTGACTGAAGAACATTCAGTTTGTTTCCAGGACTGGTGATTATGCATATAAGTACAGAATCATGTGCAGGTTTTTCTGTAAACATGCTTTTATTTATCTTGGCTAAATCCCTGGGATGGGATTGCCAAGCCATATAATGTATTAGTTTTCTATTGCTGCTCTAACAAATTGCTATATATTTAGCACCTCAAAACAACAAAAATTTAATTTAAAAAAATAAAAAATAGGGGCGCCTGGGTGGCGCAGTCGGTTAAGCGACCGACTTCAGCCAGGTCACGATCTCGCAGTCCGTGAGTTCGAGCCCCGCGTCAGGCTCTGGGCTGATGGCTCGGAGCCTGGAGCCTGTTTCTGATTCTGTGTCTCCCTCTCTCTGCCCCTCCCCCGTTCATGCTCTGTCTCTCTCTGTCCCAAAAATAAAATAAACGTTGAAAAAAAAAAATTTAAAAAAATAAAAAATAAAGTTAAATTACTTTTACCTGAAAAAAAAAAAGAAAGAAAACAAATCTAACCTAACTCTGTGTGCACTATCTGAGCAAATAGCAAAGTAAAAGAAGAAATGCATGATATGAGTCTACATTTTGTCAATAAAATACTTGAAGAAGAAAAACAAAAACAAAAACTTATTTTTTTACACTTCTGGAGGTCAGCTGTTCAAAATAGGTCTCACTGGGCTGTAATCAATGTCAGCAGGGCCACATTCTTTCGAGAAGCTCTAGGGGAAAATTCCCTTTTTTGTTGCCTGCATTCCATTGGCCTGTTTCCCATTCTTCAAAATCAAGCATTGTAGCATCTTCAGATTTCTCTCTCACTCTGACCCAGCCGTCTTTCTCACTCTGACTTTGTGAGACCACTGGCATGATATTGGGCCACCTGTGTAATCCAGTATAATCTCCCTATTTTAAGGTCAACTGATTAGCAAACGATTCCATGTGCCATTTTAATTCCATCTTTCCATGTGACTTAACATATCCACAGGTTCCAGGATAAATAGTTGACATTTTTGGGTGGTGGGGAGAGGTGTCATTATTCTGCTAGTGACATATGCTAAGTATATTTTTAACTTCGTAAGGAACAGCCACACTTTTCTCAAGTGGCTGTACCCTTCTGTATTCCCTCAAGCAATGTGGAATAGTTCCTGTTGTTCTGCATCAGTATTGACAGATTTCTCAATATCACTTCCACCGTTAGTTTTCATTCTTCTCTTTTTACGGCACCTGAGAATGGGTCTTCCAGCTCTCTTCTAGTTATGTCAGCAGGTTGTATTCATTTTCCTTCCTACAGCTGCACTTGCTCCTCATGAATTCTTTCCGAAAAACAGTGTCTGTTTTCTTTCAGTATGCTATGGCTTTTACTACCTGTAGGAGGTAGAGAGAAACATCTAGGAGCATTTTTATGTCTTTCTTGCCGTGAATGTTTTGGAACTCTACCCAGTGCTTTGCCACAGGGAACCTTTTTCAGGGCTTTCACCAATCGCTTTTATGAGTGCCGTTTGAGGTCTAGGGAGAAAAGCCTGCGAGTGGGTATGAATTCCCTTTATACCTTCAGCCTCTAGGGATTCAATATTATCTTACTAGACCATACCTGATCTTTACCATTTCATTGATAAATGTAGCTGAATTGTCCTTGCTGGTGTCTACTGGCATTTCTTTTTGTATATAAATTAGCACATAGTCTTTTAGGTGCCTGTTTTTCCTTACATTTTGGGTCCTTTGGTTGCCTAGCAATGTCAGCCTCCTGATGGGTTCAGAAAACATTGTGAATTTTCAAATTGTGTGGCTCAAGTTTTATTGTTATTGAATGGGTAAGAGCTATGCCATCACCATGTTTCTACATCCCAAATATTTTTAACTGTGCAAAGACTTATTGAAATTTTTAGTAGAATTTATTATATAGTGAATTTCCTAATGCTAAAAAAAATTTGCATTCCTCATATTAATATCACTTGCTCGTGATGCTTCTTTAAATAATATCCTGGAATCTACTTGCTAATTTATTATTTTCAATTCATAGAAGAGTTGAAAAAAATATATATATATTATATATGAATATAATATATATTATAATAAATATACTATCTATAGTACATATATATACTAAATATATGCTATATATATACTAAATACATATATAGTGTATACATACATATAGTATATATATATATACACATATATACATATATATACACAATATACACACACATATATATACACACATATATATATACACATATATATACACATATATATACACACATATATATACACATATACATATAGTGTATATACATATATATATATATATATATATATATGGTACCATTTCCTGTAGGTTTTAGTGTCAGTGTTGTTGTGGATTGATAAATGTATTTGGATTTTGTTTTTAATCTCTATTTTCTTGAAAAAACTTGAAGTACACAGACATAATCTATTTCTTTGTGGTTTTTTAAAGATTAATTTCTTAAATATTTACTTATGTTCGAGAGAGAGAGAAAGAGGGTTCAAGGCAGGGGAGGGGCAGAGAGAGGGAGACAGTGGATCAGAAGCAGGGTCTGTGCTGACAGCAGAGAGCCCAATTTGGGGCTTGAACTCATGAACCACAGGTCATGACCTGACCTAATGTCAAATGCTTAACCAGCTGAGCCACCCAGGCGCCCCATATTTCTTTGTGTTTTGAAAGAATCCTGCCTTAGCCTGTTTGCGATGCTATAACAGAATACCATACTAGGTGACTTGTAATAAACAGAAATTTATTTCTCATGGTCTGGAGGCTAGAAAGAACTAGGAGGCTAGGGAATTCAAGATCAAGATTCGATGTCTGGTCAGAACCCGTTTCCCTGTGTTCTCACATGGTGGGTAGAGCAAGGGAACTGTCTACAAGAGATCTAATCTCACTCCTCTCCCATGATTTAATCACTTCCAAAGCCCCCGCAGTGCCATCACATTCGAGCTAAGATTTAACAAATGAATTTTATGGGGATACAAACATTCAACTTATGGCAATTTCCTCATGAAAGTTCTTCAAAATATTATTTTAATTGGAGGCATTAGATGGCTGTAATCTTCTTAATTGTTTTCTGTCACTTTGGGATACCTATTTCTTTGACATTATTTTTTAAACCAAAATGTCCTAGAAACATAATTTCTTTTTTTAAAGTGTTTAAAGATGGATAGATTTTAGAAAAGTATTAATTTGCAATTTTCCTACTTTTCCCTTTTTTGTGATGGTTTTTCCACTTTTTAATTTTAAGTATCTGTATTTTTTCTACCTGTATCTTTATTATATTCTTATTCTTCCTTCCTTAAGTGCATTTTATGGCTACATGAGCAATATTTTCTGTATACTATATGAACTTCATATTGACTTACCCTTATAATTT
Source organism: Prionailurus viverrinus (assembly GCF_022837055.1). NCBI lineage: Eukaryota > Metazoa > Chordata > Mammalia > Carnivora > Felidae > Prionailurus > Prionailurus viverrinus. Next base: position 92,845,764 of record NC_062564.1, read on the forward strand.
GCTTCTTACATTTTAGATAGTATTTACTTTTTGAGGCAAAATGAGAAAATAATTATAATTATACATTTTCTGAATTTTATGATCTTATTAATATTTTTAGTTTTTGGTTCAAGAGATTTATCTCACCCTACCGCAAGTGTCTCATGGTCAGGCCATCAATTGCATTTATTAAAAATGACTACCAAATACTTATTGATTTTTTTTCCAAAAAAAGACACTTATCTCTGTCACATATTAGTGTCATTTTGCACAGTGTTAGAATGACTTCTCTCTAACATGATCTAATAGATAAAAGATTAACATTGATATTATAATGTTTTCCTCCTAACATGGCATAATAGGTAACAAGAAACATTAGTGGAAGTACAAGAATTATGTTTTTAAAAATTTTTGTTTCTATTTTAACTTCTTGCTCATTAGAAGGTATTATTTGTAAAACAGATACTTTTGCAACTTCTATCTAGGCTTTTGAAATATTATTAGATGCCTTTGCTAATTAACTTAAAAATTCTGTATTTGAAGATAAAACATTTTAGATTTAAGAACATACTTCATTTATATAATTTATTGTACAAATTGCCTTACTTTTTTCCTTGGGTATTAACTATACCATATCATTGACAGTAATTCCATTTCTACTCTACGGATAAGAAAATGATGCTCAGAGATTAAAAAACAGTAAATAGATTCAATCTGATATGCTCAAATTGTAGTGTCATTTATCCAAAATAATCTGATCAAAACTTAAGTTTTTTTTACAGATATTATGTCTTTGGCCAAACATATTATTTTTTCAGAAGTTGCAAGTGAAGGTATTCTATTTTTTAGCATTCAAACTTAAATTATACTTTTTCGAATTAAGATTTCTTTATAATTTTTTTCTCATTTTCTTATCTCTTCTGTAATGAGGTTATATATAAAGCCTGTGCAAGAAAAATGAAAATATACCTATGCCAATATGATATCTCTGTCAATGTTGTGTTTAATATTTCTATTAATATCTGTACTCAAACTTCTAGAGTCTATGGAAAATTAAATCATACATCTTGATGAGATTATCAATAAATGAGGGAAACAATAAGCATTCTTAAGCAAATTGTTTACCAGAAAGTTTACTTTGTAGTAAGAGCATATTTGTTGGCATAAAACACCATGCAAAAAAATCCTCAAAATCTGTATAGTAAAAGAGGACATCATGAAGATCTATTTAAAATGGCATTCTTTGAATTCTAGCTTATGTTAAAAATTTCAATTCTATATAAGAGTAACATCTTGTAATTTAAACTATCTTTTCTGAGTATGTCAGCAGAAGTAGAGTTCATTAAGTTGATATAGATCTTTTCCTAACCTTAACCAGACTTGCAAGTTTAAGTTTAGCAGAGTATTCATATGGTAAGCATACTGAAACTGCTTACTTAATATAAAGTGCAACTTGTGCTATCTATTTCAAATTATGTATTTTGGGTCCCACTTTTTTGGAGAAAGAGCCTTATAACTCAATCTCTTTTCTAACAATTTCAGCAGAATGTAACTTTAAATGCTTTACAGATAAACAGCCTGAATTTTGAACTTACAGCCTTGTGAGCATGAAGGCCAGACCATGTATAACAACAACAATAAAGAAATAAAGAGACAATAGAAAAAAGAGTAAGAATAAGAGTGGCAATCTTATTTCAATACAGGCAAATATTAATTTTCATGTTACTAGGAATAATGTAGAAATATGATAGTTTTATTTGTAGAGTCATAAACATTATACTTACCCTTAATCAAATTTATCTTTGCTAAACTTCTACCTTGAAAACATTATTTACTGGAGTGCCTGGGTGGCTCAGTTGGTTAAGCGTCCGACTTTGGCTCAGGTCATGATCTCGCCATTCCCGAGTTCGAGCCCCGCATCGGGCTCTGTGCTGACAGCTCTAAGCCTGGAGCCTGTTTCAGATTCTGGGTCTCCCTCTCTCTCTACCAATCCCCCGCTCGTGCTTTGTCTCTCTCTGTCTCTCTCTCTCTTTCTCAAAACTAAACATTCACATTTTTAAAAAATATTTATTTTACTCTAATCATCTGTTCAGCAACTTCTACTTGTTCTTTCTTGTCTCTCAGATAAAGTAAAAAAATAAAATTCTCCACAATCCTGTTCCATTCTAACTGTAAGCTCTCTAATTGTATCTGACTTGTCCTTAACAATAATTTCCATTTAATCTGTATATTCTGTTAACTCAAAGCTGTCTGATACATTTGGAATCATTCCCACAACCAATTCTTAACATGTACCTTTGCCTTTATTTATGTTTAAGACTAAATCTTGCAAGGCTTTTCTGTAAACAACCTGACCAGTGTATCCACTGATACAGTTGCTTTATTCTGAAACTTTTTACAATGCCCTGCCTTACTGCACAATTGCGTTGATATATTTTTGTAGATAATTTGCCCTATTGTTAGATTTTCAATTCATGGTATTAACTCTGGTTTCTTTTCTGACCATTCTTACTCATTCATCAAATATGGATTTTTAGTATTCATATTATTATTATTATTATTATAAAAATAATAAAGCTTGTAAAAAAAGAGGATAATTCTCTTTATTTAGTGAACAAATTAAGTCTTCTGGACTTTCAGTAATTTACCAAAAGTGACTCACACAAAATGTGAAAATCTAGGATTTTTTATCCAGATCCAGATCTCATCTAATGGGGAGTCCTTGCTTGGCTGAGTTTTAGGTGAGCCACATGAGAAGTCAAGTCTTGACAAAGTCGAAACAATGGGAGGGTGCAACCTAAATGTTTGAATCAATTTCAGAGTGTAGATTATCTGAGATCCACATAGATCTGTAGGGAAGTCTCTTTCTCAATTTGTAAATGGCCAGGCAGTTGAATCCCATAGCAGGAAGTACCTGGAGTGTGAAAAAATTTTTCCTCTTTTTCTTTCTTTTGTTATTCAGAGTAAGCAGTGAAATAACAACACCTTTTATGAAGGTAATGTGTGTTCATGAGTGTGTGTTTTAATGTTTATTCCACTGTATAGATATAAGCTGAAGTTTGGCCCTCCTTACAGATTGAGCACCTTTTATATTTCTCTCTCTCTCTGTCTTTTTAAGTCATATAAAAAGATAGATTAGGTAGTTTTAGAAATGAGATTGGAAGCAGGATTTATATACCTTTATAACACTTATTGTCTACTGGAGGAAACAAGTTGATAAACTAGCTATTAATCCCAGTGATCAATTAATTTCTGTGGCAATTTAACCTTAAGAAACACAGAAGGTTCTTAAATTAATTATTTTAGGGAAGAATATTGTCAAGGAAGCTTTCTTAGTTAATGTAACATAAAAACTAAAGTTTGAAAGAATTATAAAAATGAACCAAGAGGTGAAGAACCCACAAAATATATGTATATTAGATACAAAAAGCAGCATAAACCTTACAGTTTTTCAATGGCGTTCTAGGATGGTTTTGGAGCCAGTTATGTAGTGTAGAAATATGCAAACTACCTGGCAGTCTCTGAGCACCCCCCCCAACCCTTTCTGTGCACTCTGCAATTTCAGTGAAGGATAAATGACCACAGGATAAAGCAATGGGCTCTTTGTCAAGGAGCAGGAGAAGCGACAGAAAGAAAGGGATAAGCCCAAATTGCAATAACAGGGATTCTGCCCATCAACTCATCAACTCATCTATAAAAGCATAAGCGAAAGCCTAAACTATTGGCCAAAAGCCAGCTGCTCATTAATAATGAAAAGAGCTGACTTTCATTAGAGATTAAAAGGCAAATTTACAAAGAACCCGAATTAGTTATCTGAAAAGCAAAAAATCACTGTGAAACAGAGGCAAAAAATTGAACAATCCACAGATGAGGGGAAAATCAAACTCACAGAGCCTTCAGGACAATCATTAAACAAAAAGACATAGTAAATATCCCCAGTAAGGATAGGAATGATATTGACTACATAAAGGGTAGTTATATGTTAAAAACTCCTAGACATATTGGAAATGAGAATCAAATTATTGAGGAAAAAACTAAATAACTTGGTAGCATAATGAATAGACACAGCCAAATGGTATTTGTCTTATTGTATGTTTTATATAGTAAAATACCGTAAACTTAAGTGTATAGTTTGATGAAATTTGACAATGTATTGATGCATGTTACCGTCATTCAAATAAAGATAAAGAATAGTTTTTCCTTCACTGCAGAAGATGGCCTGGTGGCCTTTTCTCATCAATACAATATTCCTTGCCACTCTACACACAAACACATGCACATAGCCCAGGTTTTTATCCACAAGATTAGCTTTATCTGTTCTAGAATATTATAAATCAAATTATACGGTATATACTTTTGTTGTATAGCCTTTCAATGCAATATTTTTGAGATTCATCTATGTTGTATCACTAGTTAATTCATTTTAATTGCTGACTAGAGTTTCACTGTACTGATAAGTTACAATTTATTTATCCAGTCTGATAGTTGGTAGAAATTTGTGTTGTTTCTAGTTCTTTGATATTATGCTAAAAACTTCTCTGTTATTCTTATACTAGTGTTTTTTGCTTATTTGTCTTAATAAACAAATTATTTATCTTGTGTAATGGTTGGGTCTAAGGTTTAACATGTAGGACTTTACTGGAAACTACCAATTTTATAAGGTGATTTTATCATTATACATTTCCTTAGCAGCGCTTCCACATTACCACACTTTCTTTTTAATTAATAAGTTGATTTATTTTATTTTTTATGTTTATTTATTTTTGAGAGAGAGACAGAGAGAGAGAATAAGTGGGAGAAGGACAGAGAGAAGGAGACACAGAATCTGAAGCAAGACCCAGATTCTGAGCTGTCAGCACAGAGCCCAATGCCGGGCTTGAACTCAGGGACCATGAGTCCACGACCTGAGCCAAAGTCAGATGCTTAACCAACTGAGACAACCAGGTGCCCCACTAAGTTTCATTTTTTAAGGCAGTTTAGCTTCACAGCAAAATTTAGCAGAAGATACAGAGTTCCCACATACTACATATCCCCACATACCCACAATGTTCCCTCCCCATCAATGTTCCACATGAGAGTGGTGCATTTGATACAACAAATGAACCTACATGACCCATCATTACTACCTAGAGTCCATAGTTTACATTGAGTTCATGATTGGTGTTATATATTCAATGGGTTGTGACATAGATATAATGATATGTGTCTGTCATTATAATATCATACAGAATAATTTCCCTGTCTTATAAAACCTCTATGCTCTCTTTATTCATCTCTCCCCACCTCCAACCCCTGGCAACCATTAATCTTTTTAGTCTTTCCATGGTTTTGTCCTTATACTTTATATAACCTTTTTATACTGACTTCCTTCACGTAATAATATGCATTCAAGTGTCTTCTATGTTTTCACATGGCTTGGTAACTCATTGCTTCTTAGCATTCAATAATATTTCATTATCTGTAGTACCACAATTTATTTATAAATTCTCCTACTGAAAGACATCTTGAGTGCTTCCAGGTTTTTGAAATTATGAATAAAGCTGTAATAAGCATCCATACGCAGGTTTTTTGTGTAGAGATAAATATTCAACTTCTTCGGGTAAATACCAAGGAGCCCAGTTAATGGATCATAGGGAAAGAAAAGGTTTAGTTTTGTAAGAAACCACCAAGCTTTTCTAAAGTACCAGTTTACATTTCCACGAGCAATACATGAGAGTCCTTGTTATTCTTGCCAACATTTGGTGTTATCACTATTCTGGATTTGGGTCATTCTGACAGGTTTGCAGCATATTTCATTGCTGTTTTACTTCACAAACACATAAGATGCTGTATATCTTTTTATATGCTTACTTGCCATCTATGTATCTTCCTTCATGAAATGTCTTTTGATATATATGCTCCATTGTTTAATTGTGTTGTCAGTTTCTTATGGTAGAGTATTAGGAGTCATTTGTATATTTTGTTCTTTATCAGATGTGTTTTTTTGCAAGTATCTTCTCTCAGTCTAAAGTTTGTTTTCTCATTCTCTTGCATTGGTTTTCAACAGAAGTACTTAATTAAATGACCAGTTTGTCAGTTCTTTCATGGATTATGCTTTTGATGTTGTATCTAAAAAGTCGTCACCTTACCCAAGGCTATATCTAGATTTTCTCCGCTGTTATATTCCAAGAGTTTTATAGTTGTTTGTTTTATATTGAGATCCATCGTCCATTTTGAGTTAGTTTTTGTGAAGTATGTACAATCGATATGTAGATTCTAGTTAGTATCTAGTTGTTCCAGAACCATTTGTTGAAAAGACAACCTTTGGTCCATTGTACTGTCTTTGCCCCTTTGTCAAAGAGCAGTTGACTGCACAGTAAAACCTTGGATTGTGAGTAACTTGTTCCGCAAGATGAGCAAGCATTTCTAATAAATTTTTACTGGATAAACGAGTGGCATCTTGTAATATGAGTAGTACATGACACTGAATGCCACATGATCACAACTGGGCCAAAGGTTCTTCTCTCTCTCTTGCTGCCTGATTGTGGGTGATCGTCTCCAGTGCTCAGATGCTTGGTCTCAGGCTGCAGTTTTTGGCAGACATCAGTGGTTTTTCAGAATGGTGGAAGGTGCCCACAACAGGCACTAGTGTAGTTTTTGTCACTTCAAAGCCCCTATGGACAGTCCTTTGCTTTTCCATACAAGAGTAAGCCTGGGAGTGATTTGCTTCCTTCTAGGTCAGGCTGCCTGCAGATATGGACACTTTCCTCTGCTGCCTTATTGCCAGTCACATTAAATACAGTATATGACAAGAGTTTATTAACACTGTACTGTAGTCAACATCCATACAAGCGTATATAATGGCCCCCAGACAGAAGAAGATTCCATTGAGCCAATAGCAGTTGTTCCATTAGTGATAGTGAAATCTGTCCAACACAATAACCCTCCTCTCTCTTGTCTCCCTCAAACAGCCATGAAGGTTGTCAAAGGTAAGTGCAGGTTAATTTACTTTTCTTTATGTTTTGTATTTTCTTTATTATGTTGTATTATATTAAAGTGTTGCAACCATTTTTATATGAATATTTTTGGGTTGTGGAAGGAACCATCTGAGTTTCCATTATTTCTCATGGGGAAATTCGCTTTGATACACAAGTGCTTTAGATTGCAAGCATGTTTCCAGAATGAATTATGCTAACAAACCAAGATTCCACTCTACTTATGCGGGCCAAAGACTGGATTCTCTAACCTGTAACATTGATCTCTTTGTCTGTTTGTTTACCAATACAATGCTGTCTTGGTTATTGTAGTTTTATCACAAGTCATAGGTCATGGTGCTGGGTAATGTCCACCTCTGACATTGTTCTTCTCCTTCAATAAAGAATTGGCTATTCTGAGTCCTTTGCCTATCCATATAAACTTTAGGATTAGTTTGTCAGTATCTACAAAATAACTTGCTGTGCTTTTGATTGAAATTACATGAAATCTGTAAGTCATTTGGAGATGAACTGGCATCTTGACAATATTGAATCTTTTTATCCATGAGCATGTAGTATCTTTCCATTCATTTCATTCTTTTTTTTTAATGTTTATTTACTTTGAGAGAGAGAGAGAGAGAGAGAGAGAGAGAGAGAGAGAGAGAGATCCCAGGAGTAGAGGAGGGGTTAGAGAGAAAGGGAGAGAAAGAATTTCAAGCAGCCTCCACATTGTGAGTGCAGAGCCCAATGGGGGCTCGATCTCACAAACCATGAGATCATGACCTGAGCCAAAATCAAGAGTTGGGAACTGAACCGACTGAGCCACCCAGGCGCCTCACATTTCATTCTTTCATATCTCTCAGAATTTGATAGTTTTCCTTATATAGATCTTGTACATATTTTGTTAGATTTATTCCTAAATATTTCATTTTCTGGCTGCTAATGTAAATGGTATTGTGTTATTAATTTGAAATTCCATTTAGTCATTGCTGGTGTATCCAAAAGTGATTGACTTTTGTAAATTAATCTTATCCTGTAAACTTGCTATAATAGCTTATTATTTCCAGGAGTTTTTGGTTGATACTTTTGGGTTTTATACATAGACAATCATGTCAACTAGGGACAAAGAGAATGTTATTTCTTCCCTCTCAATCTGTAATTTTTTTTTTCCTTTTCTTGTCCTCCTGAATTAGCTAAGACTTTCGGTATGATATTGAAAGTACTGGTAAGAGGAGACATCCTTGTCTTATTCCTGATCTTAGTGGAAAAGATTTGAGTTCCTTAACATTAAATATGATGACATTAGTTTTAGGTTTCTCTGTAGATGTTCTTTATCAAGTTGAGAAGATTCCCCTGTATTTCTAGTTTGCTGAAAGTTTTTTTTTTTTATGAATTGATATTGGATATTGTCAAATGCTTCTATTGAAATGATCATGTGCTTTTTCTGCTTTAATATGTAGAAGTTATGGATTATATTAATTGATTTTTGAAAGTTGAACCAGCCTCACACACCTAGGGTAAATACCATTTGTTCATGATGTGTAATTTGTGTTATACATTTTTGGATTCTATTAACTAATGTCTTGTTGAGGATTTTTGCATTTATGCTTATGATAGATATTGGACCATATTTTTCTTTTCTTGCAATGTTTTTATCTGACTTGGTAATACCAGACTCATAGAATTTGTTAGGAAGTATCCCCTCTGTGTTTATCCTCTGAAAGAGGATGGTAATTTCTTTTTGATGTTTGGAGAATTCACCATTGAATCCACCCCATCTTGGTCCTTTCTGACTTAGAAGGCAATGAGCTATTGATTCTGGGTTTTCAGTTTTGTTTGTTTGTTTGTTTGTTTGTTTTTGTAATAGATGTAGAATTGTTTAGATTTTTTATTTCTTCTTATGATATTTTTGGCAGGTTGTATCTTTTAAGGAATTGTTCCACTTCATCTGGGTTATCACATCTGAAAACGGAGGTTTTCATCATATTTCATTATTATACTTTTAATGTCCATAGGGTTTGTAATGTCCACTCTTTCACTTCTGATATTAGTAATTTGTGTCTTATATTTTCTTCTGCTCAGTATGGATAGAAGGTTAACAATTGTATTGATAATTTCAAAAAGCACGTTTTTGATTTTGTTGAGTTTCTCTTTTGATTTCCTATTTTCTACCTCATTGACTTCTGCTCTATACCCCCACACTCACCCCAGTTAGTTTGGATTTAATTTGGTCTTTTTTTCCAGTCTCTAAAGGTGGAAACTTAGATGACTGAATTTACATTTTTTTTCTTTTCTTTTCTTTTTTTCTAATAGATGAAATAAATTCTATTAATTTCCTTCTAAACACTGCTTGCACAACATCCCACAATTTTTGCTAAGTTGTATATTCCTTTTCATTTAATTCTTCTTTTCACTAAAATTCTTCTTATGATTTCTCCTTTCACCTATGTGTTATTTAGAAATGTCTTGTTTAATCCCTACATAGTTTGGGCTTATCCCTCTATCTTACTTGCCTTGTTTTCTACTTCAGGTTCACTGTGGTCTGAGAGCAGACATGTATGACTTTTATTCTTTTAAATTTGTTAGGAATTGTGTTACTGCCTAGATATGACCTATCGTGGTGAATATTCCATGTGAGCTTAAGAAGAATGCATATTCTGTTATTTTCTGGTAAAATAGTTTATAGATGTCCCTTACATGCAGTTGATTGATGATATTTTTGAGGTAAATTATGTCCTTGCTGATTTGCAACCTGATGGATCTGTACACTTTGATAAAAGGGTATAAAAAAATCTCAATTTATAATAGTGGATTTATCAATTTCTCCTTGCAATTTTATCAATTTTTGCTTCAGTATTTTAGTGCTCTGGTTTTAGATATGTACGCACTAAGCATTGTTAGCTCTTCGTGGACTAATGACTCTTTTCTCATCATGTATTGACCCTTTTTATCCTTGAGAACTTTACTTGTTCTGAGGTGGCTCTGTTTAAAATTTGTTTAGATCACCATTATCATGGTTAGTCTTTCTCTAGCTCTTTACTCTTAATCTATATGTGTCTTTATATTTAAAGTGGGTTTCTTATAGACAATATGTATTTGGGTCTTAATTTTTATCCACTCTCAAAATTCATGACTTTATAATTGATATAGTTAAACCATTGTCTTTTATAGTGATCTTTGATATACTTTAACAGCTACCATATTTATTGCTGTTTTCTCTTTTATCCTCTTGTGTTTTGTTCCAGTTTTTATTTTCCATACTTTTTCTACCTTTTGTGGTTTTAACTGAGCATTTTATATGATTCTATATTCTCTCCTTTCTTAGCATATCATTTCTTTTTAATTTTTTTAATGTTTCCCCTAGAATTTGCAGTATACATTTACAAATAACCCAGATATACTTTCAAATAACACTGTGCAGTTTCATGCATATTGCTGGTATCTAATAACAAAATGTTTCTATTTCCTTCCTTTTATCACCTATATCATTGGGCATCATTTACTTCAATGATACATAAGTAATACAAACTTTAATCAAATTGATTCCGTAATTTAATACATTGTTTCTATTAGTATTTTGAACAAATTGTTATGTGTCATATCAATTAAGAATAAGAAAAATAAAAGTTTTTATTTTACCTATTTCTTCTTCAATGCTCATCTTTCCTTTATGCATGTCCAAGTTCCTGGTGTATATATTTTTTCTTCTCTTTGAACAATTTCTTTACGAGTTTTGACAAGTCTACTGATGACAGAAAAGATGTCTTCAAGTTTTGTTTGATAAAATCGTTATTTCTCCTTCACTTTTGAAGGATAATTTTGCAGGGTACTGAAGTATGTTGTGTTTGGTTTTCTTTCAACACTTTGTATATTTCAGTTTACTCATTGTTTTGTACAGTTTCTAAGAAATTGAATACAAATTGTATATTTGCTCATTTATAGGTAATATGGTCTTTTTCCTCTAGCTTCTTTCAAGACTTTCTCTTTTATATTCTGAAACTTGAATGATATATGTCTAGGTTTAGCGCTTTTTTTTGGCAATTATTCTGCTTAGTGTTCTCTGAGCTTCATGAATCTGTGGTTTAATATCTGACATTAATTTGGGAAAATTCTTTCATTATTACTTATATCTTTCTTCTGTTCTTTTCTGTACCTTCCTTTTCATATTTTCATTACATGTGTAACACCTTTTATAATTATCCCACAGTTCTTGGATTTTTTAAATTTTTAAATTTTTTTTATCATTTCTTTTTAGGTTTTCAGTTTTTGACGATTCTATTGACACATTCCCAACTCCAGAAATTTTTTTCCTCAGCTTTGTCCAGTCTCCTAATGAGTCCATCAAAGGCATTCTTTATTTCTGCTACAGTGTTTTTGATGTTTTTACTTCATTTTTTATTCTTTCTGAGAAATTTCATTTCTCAGCTTATATTATTCATCTCTTCTTGAATGTCATATACTTTTCACATTGAAGTCTTTAACGTATTTATTGCAGAATTTTTGAAATTCCTGACCTGTTAATTTCAGTAGCCCTGCTATATCTGACTTTAGTTCTGATGCTTGTTTAGTCTCAAATTTGCCTTTGCTTTGCCTTTTATACTCTTTGTATTTAGATTGATACCTATTTAGATAAATAAATAAATAGATAGATAGATAGATAGATAGGAAGTCATCATGTGCCACATAAAAGGAAGTACAGTAAAAAGACCTATAATAATGGGGTGGTAAAATGTGGGGGGAAAGTCTACAGTCTTATGATTAGGTCTCAGTCTTTGGTGAGTCGAGTCTGTGTTTCTGGACTGTGAACTTCACCAATGATTCTCAGTCCCTCCTTTGAGACAAAATATTTAGGAGGAGTTCGAGTTGAATATTTCCCTTTGTCCAAGTAAGTAGGCTCTGATAAAATCCCTGCATGTTAGACTCTGGTAAAACCATTTGTCCTAAGGTCCTTTTAGGAACGGACTAGTCTGGTGTATTTCAGATTTATTCACTCCCCCTACCCCTTTGGAATCACAAGGGAATTTGACTCTGTTGTTAATTGTGAGAACCAGGTAGGCCCCTGGAGGTAAAATTCACAAAAGTGTGGGGGCCTTTGATGACCAGTCCCCCTTGGAGTTTTAACTTCCGGAGTCATCCACACTAAGTCTCTGATGATTTATCAATTCCAGTTTAGATTTCCCTGCCCCTGTACCAGTTCCTGTGTAGGTTTTTGCTCTTGAATTTCTGCTTTGAACACTGTGATTTTGGAGATATAGGAAAATACAGAGAATCACAGCCAAGACCTGCTTACCTGGAGCAAAAACTGCTGGATCTATAACATGTTACAAACAAATGGTAATTTTGACAAGTTTGTGGAAATTGACAAATTGCATGAGCTTGAAAGTGAACAAACATGAAGGTGAAACTCCTGGAAGCCATTTGGAGGGGCACCCAAAAACTTTCATAAATTTTACCTATAGGAATCTACCAAGTTTTTATGATGAAGTGCTAAAAATATCTCCTTGTAGTTCTGGCTGGGGATGGGGAAAAGGAATCAACTAATGTATGTCCATATTATTCTCTATAGAAAAGGCATACTGTCCTGAGGAAAAAAAAATGTTAGAACCTTATCCTCTCTAGGAGGAAGGGCACAAGAGCCTCTAGTTCTCCTATATTATCAACAAGAGGGAAAAAATCTGAGAAATACTTGTGAAGGTTGTAGCCCAAGGAGTCAAACCTGCTGAAAGAACTGAGATTTAATCATAAGATTACAGAATGCTTCCCTTCCTCCACACTTCCTGTCATCCACAGGACTCCAATATAATAAAAGTGGATGACAACTGAAAAAGCTCCAAAGCACAAACTCCGTGTAAAAAAAGGATTACTTAGAGGAAACAGAAAGACAGGAGAGACAAAAACAAGGACACTGGAGAAATTTGAACACGGTCTTCACCTACAGTTAAAACAAATATCTAACCCAACCCAACTCATAGGCAGATTAACATAAAAAAAAAACAACCCTCATATTAAAGGTCCATTACCTCAGTTCCTATCACTTAATATATTATGTCCATCTTTTAGTAAAAAATTAAAAGCATTAAAAAAAAAGAAAAACACATTCTTGAGACAATGCAAGAATCAGAAACAGACTCATATGATATACATACTGAAATTATCAAACAAGCATTCTTATGATTAATACGCTGAGGACTGTCATGAAAGAAAGAAATGATATGCAGAAACAGATGGGTTCTATGAACACAGAGGTATTAACACTCAGAAAAATCAAAAGAAATCAAAAGAAGTAAAAAACACAAACAAAATGTCTTTAATGGGCACATCAGTAGACTGGAAATGACCAAGCAATGAATTAGTGAGTTCGAAAATATGTCAAGAGAAACTTTTTAAGTGAAATGTCAAGAGGTAAAATAATAAAAGAAATAAAACAGACTAAGACTATCTAAGAAGAGAAATTCAAAAGATATGGCATATACAAGTAGAATACCAAAAGGAGAAAGAGAAAACAAAGTGAAAGTCATATGACTGAAAATTTTCCAAAATTAATGACATCACCTTGGATTTGGTGGTGAGTTTTTTTTTTCAATGTTTATTTATTTTTTGGGGGACAGAGAGAGACAGAGCATGAACGGAGGAGGGGCAGAGAGAGAGGGAGACACAGAATCAGAAACAGGCTCCAGGCTCTGAGCCACCAGCCCAGAGCCTGACGCGGGGCTCGAACTCACGGACGGTGAGATCGTGACCTGGCTGAAGTTGGACGCTTAACTGACTGCGCCACCCAGGCGCCCCAGTGGTGGTGAGTTTTTAAATTCAACAGCAATAGTATGATCTATGAAAGAAAACTTGATAAGTTAGACTTTATTACTATTAAACACATCTCTGTGAAGGAAACCATTAAGAGAATCAAAAACAAAACAAGCCAAAATTGAGTGAAAATATTTGCAAAACATATATGTGATAAAGGATTTCTATTGGAATACATAAAGAATTCTAAAACTAAAAAAAGTAAGAAACACTGAAGACACCATAAAAAATGGGTAAAAGACTAAAGCATCTCAACCCAAAAAGATATGAGGTACATAAACATATGAAAAAGTGTTTAACATCATATGTCATTAGGTAATTGCAAATTAAAACTAAAATGAAATACTACCACACATATATTTCAAAAGCTAGAATCCACACACCAAAGAAGTGACAATGCTAAATGCTGACCAGGAGCTAGAGAAATAAAAACTCTTATTTATTGCTAGATGGAATGCAAAAAGGTATGGTCGTTTTGGACATGGTTTTGCAATTTCTTACAAAGCTAAATAAAGTCTTCCTATACAATATAGAAATATCATTTCAAGATATTTATCCATCCGGTTTAAAAACTTGGGTACACACAGGAACCTGCATGTGAATGTTTATAGATTTATTCATAATTGTCAAAAACTGTAAGCAACCAAGATATCTTTCAACAAGTGAATAAACAAATGGCAGTACATTTATATAGCAGAATCTTACTCGGTGATAAAAATAAATGAACTATCAAGCAATGAAAAGACATTAAGTCCATTTGTAAAGTAAAAGAAGCCAGTGGGGATACACACTATATAATTTCAATTGTATGAATTTTTTATAAGACAAAAGTTTTGGATGATAAAATGATTAGCAGTTGTCACAAAGTTGGAGGTACTGAAAGTTGAATAGGTAAAGCACAGGTGAATCGTTAGGGCTGTGACATTATTCTGTATGATACTATGATGCAGATAGATAACATCAAGCATTTGTCAAATTCATAGAACTTTAGAGAAAAAAAAGAGTGAGCCTTAATGTATATAAATTCTAAAAATTTATATTTTAGGAGGTCAGGCGACCCCTGAAGGGAATGCGGACTGGTACCAATGTCTACTAAAAATGTATTAAACTACCTCACTTAAGGGGATGGAGAGAAAGTGTTGACTGAAGTAAGTCTGGGAATTAGTGGAGAAAATGTAAGACTAAAAAGACAAGAGACTATCACGCATAAGCACAGAACTCTAGTTGTTGGGATAGTTGTTTTTCACGGGAGTATGGTTAACAGTTCCAGTGCTATCATACATGTATATCGGAATAGAACAATTAAGTAAGTGGGGCCAAAATTCTCACTGTCGGAGTGAGAATATTTTGATTAACAAAATAATATAGCAAAATAATAATCCATGTGATAAACACTTTATAGTTAGAGACATTATTTAGAACTCATGTTTACCTGCATATAGATGTAGATGGTTACATAGGAATATATTTATAGATTTTGTCCATACACTTCTACAAATTGTCCATACAAGTTGTATACTCTTATTTTTCCTTCCTTTGTCATCTAAAATGTCCAAAAGCAGAGGCTGTCTAGTAGCAACATGCACACCTAAAGCCTCAATCTTGGTTTTTAATCTCATTCCCCAATAAAACAACAACAACAACAAAAACAAAAACAAACAAACAACAACAACAACAAAACACAAGACTTTTTGAAGAAACTGATGGTGTTAGGACTGGAAATATTCAAGGTGAGCCTGGAGCAACCTATAGGACTAGAAAGTGAGGAAGTATTCAAAAAACAAAGACAAAATAAAAGGTGAAGGGATACAGAAGCAAAATGATAAGAGTTTTCAATAGCCGATACTGGAACCATTCGAGCAACCAAATAAGGCCATTTGGGACTATAACATATAAAATTAATATCTGGGTTGGGATGCCTGGGTGGCTTAGTTGGTTAAGCTTCTGACTTTCGCTCAGGTCATGATCTCGAGGTCCGTGAGTTCTAATCTAGTGTTGGTCTCTGTGCTGACAGCTCAGAGCCTCGAGCCTGCTTGGTATTCTGTCTCCCTTTCTCTCTGCCCCTCCCCCACTCATGCTCTGTCTCTCTCTGCCTCTCAAAAATCAATAAATTTTTGAAAAAAATTAAAATTATATCTAGGTCTATACTGATTGAAATACCAGATAGAATAATAAGTCAATGGGGAAGAGTAGACAGATTGCCCATGCAGAAGAATTTCAGATAATTCATATAGATACTCTACCTACAAGGAGAGGGAACAGGATTCCCTGCTGCTGAAGGGTGGGATGTATATGCTAACTTTACTCCAAAAAAATACAATATGAAAAGGCAGAAAAATATGGAGTAGCTTTAGAGTGGAATAACCTGAAAAACACTACCTCAACCAGGTGGGAAATGTCAACATCAACACTCACAAGTCGTAAATAATATGTACCTTTGATAAGATGGGATACCCCCAATCTAATCATGATAAAAACTTCCAACAAATTACAGTAGAGGAATGTTCTTCAAAATAACTGTCCTGTGCTCCTCAAAACTCTCAAGGTCATCAAAACAAGGAAAGTGTGAGAAACTGTCATAGCCAAGAGGATCCTAAGTAAACACCACAACTAAATTTATGTGGTATATTGGGTAGATTCCTGAAAAATACAAAGAACATGAGGTAAAAATAAGGAAATATTAACAAAGTATGAAATTTAGTGAACAATAAGGTATCAATATTGTCTAATTGTAGCAGACTTACCAAACTACTATAAAATAATAAGGAGAGAACTGAGTGCAAGGAATATGTTCTCAATTTTTTGTCAGTCTAAAACTGTTCTGAAAATTAGTGTTTATTTAAGAAACATACAGAGGGAGACACAGATCTTTTCTCTTTTGGAAATTTCATTTTACGTTGTCTCAATGTAAATGAATATTTGCTGTCTCCTCTCTCAAAACTTTTTTACCAAACGTGAGCAGTGATGCATAAAACATGATTCCTTTCCATCCTGGGACATGAGTGTTTGTCTCCTTGTATTGAAGTTTCAAAAAAGGCATTAATAAAAGTGTCATGAGTTAGATTTTGAACAGTGTGAACTTGATGCAAGTACAAATGGGAAAAAGACAATGTCCTCCGTTAAAGACTTTAAACTATGTCAGAACTTCCTTCCTTTCCTCTGGGAGACATTCATTTCAGTGGTAAGAACACATTACTTTTTGGTAGGTAAGGCTCGCTTGCAAATTAGATGTTCAGATTCAGATCCAATTCACTTCTTATGCCTTTCTTCTTCACTCAGGATTTCCCTTTTAGCTCATGATCTTGCAGTGTGTTTGAGAGGCATGGTTTATTTATGCTTCATGATTATTACTTCGTCTTCACTTTTCTTCTCTTTCTTCTGGATCTTTCAAGATAGGCATGGAAGAAGTAGCGACTGGGATTAAGTGAAATAAAATGTTATTTATTTACTTACTTATTTTTAATGTAACTACTGCTGCTATTATAGTTTTCTGTGGAATATAACTGGATTAGTGTAAATAACCCTTTATGGCAGGTGTCTTTTGTGAGGTTTGATATAGGTTCTCGAAAGTCCTCGCACACATGGACACTGAAAATCTACCTTATATGGGCAATGTGAGTTTAAACAGTTTTTAAAATCACTCCATCTTTAGATCCTGTCTTTGATGATACACCACACAACCTCATATGACTACATTCTTTGTGCACAAGGATACAAATTCTGGCTATGACCAAAGCTGGGTGTTCAGGAAGCCTTTTCCCCTCATTCTGCCCTTGATAATAGTTTTACTCAGGTTTCCAGGTTTGATGTTGCAGTGCAGGTGCAGTTCAGACATCAATCTGTATGTGCATATGTGCCCCAAACTCCAGAGGACATATGTTAAGCTCTCCTAAATGCTCTCTTACCATGCTGTTCTTTTTTCTCAAGGGCAATGACTTCCAAATCTGTTATATTCTAGTACTTCAAATAAATGTTCGTGGTGGTGTCAGAGAGAAAAAAGTTGACTTCTCTTTTCAAACCCTTCAGAGGTTTTCTGGACGTCAATCTGCACTCTTTATCAACTGTTGTTATAAATATTGGTACTTTCACTGAAATTACGGGTCAGTAGGAAGAGTACTCCAACATCCTGGGACAGACACAGAAACCGTACAATTGTCTAGTATAAGCTTAACTGAGACTCTCTCACTTTCACGAGCCAGTTTGGTGATTAAATTCATAGAATCATAGAGAGTCATATGCCTGAAAGAAGAGAGTTGAAATATAGTAATAAAGGGGTATCGTTGGGGCTCAGTTGGTTAAGCATCTGACTCTTGACTTTGGCCCAGGTCTTGACCTCATGGTTTGTGAGTTTGAACGTTTGAGCCCCGTGTTGGGGTCTGCACTAACAGCACAGAGCCTGCTTAGGTTTCTCCGTGCCCCTCTCTCTCTGTTTCTCCCCTGCGTGTGCTTTCTCTTTCAAAAATAAATAAGCATGAAAAAAAAGAAAGGGGTATGTTAGCCAGCAACTGAAGACACTTGGTGAGAAGAAATACGGTACTGTGCATTTTGAGATACTACTAACATTAAAGAGATATTGGAAAGCTAATTAAAATATATTGCACATATTTACCATTTCAAATATGTGAGCACTACATGAAAATTCACCTAAGAGGACTACGGAATATAAAGTTTTGCCATATCAAATGCTCTGAATTTTTCAATGACCTAAGATATCATAAACAGTTTGTGAGGTATTGTTTTAAGTAATAGAATAAAGGAATATGTGCTTAACATATGAATCATATAAAATATTTGAGGGTGATCATGAAATTACTTTAGAGTTTGAAATGTCACAGTGAAAACATTACAACTACCAGGTTTTTGTTATTCTGCACAGGCATACTTCAGAGATCTTGCAGGTTCAGATCTAGACCATTGCAATAAAACAAATAGCACAATAATGCTAGTCAAATGGATTTTTTGGTTTCCCAGTGCATATAAAGGTTATGTTTACTCTATACCATAGCCTATTAAGTGTACAATAGCATTTTTTTGAAAAAAAAAAATAAATAAAACCTTACTGAAAAAAACCTTTTCTGAAAAAAAATACCTTAATTTAAACATACTTTATGCTGGGGTGCCTGGGTGACTCAGTCATTTAAGTATCTGACATCGGGTCAGGTCATGATCTTATGGCTCATGAATTTGAGCCCCGTGTTGGACATTGCGCTGACAGCTCAGAGCCTGGAGCCTGCTTCGGATTCTGTGCCTCCTTCTCTCTCTACCCCTCTCGACCTCTTTCTCTCTCAAAAATAAATAAATGTTAAAAAAAAATGAAACAGATAAAAACACTTTATTGCTAAAAATGTTAATAATCACCTAAGTTTTTAGCCAGTTTGTAACATTTTTTCTGTTGTACCTTTTTGCTGGTGGAGATTCTTGCCTCAATGCTGATGGCTACTCACTGATCAGGGTAGTGGTTACTGAATGCTGGGGTGGCTGCAATAATTTTTTTATTATTATTAATTTTATTTTTTTAATTTACATCCAAATTAGTTAGCATATAGTGCAACAATGATTTCAGGAGTAGATTCCTTGATGCCCCTTACCTATTTAGCCCATCCCTCCTCCCACAACCCCTCCAGTAACCCTCTGTTTGTTCTCCATATTAAGATTCTCATGTTTTGTCCCCCTCCCTGTTTTTATATTATTTTTGTTTCCCTTCCCTTATGTTCATCTGTTTTGTATTTTAGAGTTCTCATATGAGCGAAGTCATATGATTTTTGTCTTTCTCTGACTAATTTCACTCAACATAATACCCTCCAGTTCCATCCGCATCATTGTAAATGGCAAGATTTCATTCTTTTTGATTGCTGAGTAATACTCCATTGTCTCTCTCTCTCTCTCTCTCTCTCTCTCTCTCTCTTTCTCTCTCTCTCTCTCTCTCTCTCTATATATATATATATATATATATGCCACATCTTCTTTATCCATTCATCCATCATGGAGATTTGAGCTCTTTCCATACTTTGGCTATTGTTGATAGTGCTGCTATAAACATTGGGGTGCATGTGTCCCTTCAAAACAGCACACCTGTATGCCTTGGATAAATACCTAGTAGTGCAATTGCTGGGTCATAGGGTAGTTCTATTTTTAATTTTTTGAGGAACCTCCATACTCTTTTCCAGAGTGGCTGCACCAGCTTGCATTCCCACCAGGAGTTCAAAGAGATCCTCTTTCTCCACATCCTCGCCAACATCTATTGTTGCCTGAATTGTTAATGTTAGCCATTCTGATTGTGGTTTTGATTTGTATTTCCCTGATGATGAGTGATGTTGAGCATTTATATTTTCATGTGTCAGTTGGCCATCTGGATGTCTTCTTTGGAGAAGTATCTATTCATGTCTTTTGCTCATTTCTTCACTGGATTATTTGTTTTTTGGGTGTTGATTTTGAGAAGTTCTTTATAGATTCTGGATACTAACCCTTTATCTGATAGGTCGTTTGCAAATATCTTCTCCCATTCTGTTGGTTACCTTTTAGTTTTGCTGATAGTTTCTTTTGCTGTGCAGCAACTTTTTATTTTGATGAGGTCCCAGTAGTTCATTTTTTATTTTATTTCCCTTGCCTCCAGAGACCTGTTGAGTAAGAAGTTGCTGTGGCCAAGATCAAAGAGGTTTTTGCCTGCTTTCTCCTCGAGGATTTTGATGGCTTCCTGTCTTACATTGAGGTTTTTCATACATTTTGAGTTTATTTTTGTGTATGGTGTAAGAAAGTGGTCCAGGTTCATTCTTCTGCATGTCACTGTACAGTTTTCCCATCACCACTTGCTGAAGAGACTGTCGTTATTCCATTGGATATTCTTTCCTGCTTTGTCAAAGATTAGTTGGCCATACATTTGTGGGTCTATTTCAGGGTTCTCTATTCTGTTCCATTGATCTGAATGTCTGTTCTTGTGCCAGTACCATACTGTCTTTATGATTACAGCTTTGTAGTATAGCTTGAAGTCTGGGATTGTGATGCCTCCTGCTTTGCTTTTCTTTTTCCAGATTGCTTTGGATATTCAGGGTCTTTTCTGGTTCCATACAAATTTGAGGGTTGTTCTAGCTCTGTGAAGAATGCTGGTGTTATTTTGATAGAGATTGCATTGAATATGTAGATTGCTTTGGGTAGTATCGACATTTTAACAATATTTGTTCTTCCTATCCAGGAGCATGGAATCTTGTTCCATTTTTTGTGTCTTCTTCAATGTCTTTCATAAGCTTTCTATAATTTTCAGTGTATAGATTTTTCACCTCTTTGGTTATATTTATTCCTAGGTATTTTATGGTTTTTTGTGCAACTGTAAATGGGATTGATTCCTTATTTTCCCTTTCTGTTGCTTCATTGTTGGTGTATAGGAAAGCAACCGATTTCTGTGCATTGATTTTATATCCTGCAACTTTGCTGAATTCATGAATCAATTCTAGCAGTTTTTTGGTGGAATCTTTAGGGTTTTCGATATGAAGTACCATGCCATCTGTGAAGAGTGAAAGTTTGACCTCCTCCTGGCCTATTTGGATGCCTTTTACTTGTTTGTGTTGTCTGATTGCAGAGGCTGAAGTGATTTCCTAAAATAAGAAAACCCGAAGTTTGCTGCATTGACTCTTCTTTTTATTAAACTACTGCTCTGTAGCATGTGATGCTGTTTGATAGCATTTTACTCACAGTAGGGCTTCTTTCAAATTGGAGTCAGTCCTCTGGAACCTTGCCACTGCTTTATAAACTAAGTTTATGTAATATTCTACATTTTTTGTTGTCATTTCAACAACATTGACAGCACCTTCACCGGAAGTATATTCTATCTCAAGAAACTAATTTCTTTGCCCGTTCACAAGAAGTAGTCCTCATATGTGAAAGTTTTAACATGAAATTGCAGCAAATCAGTCCCGTATTCAGGTTCCACTTCTAATTCTAGTTCTCTTGCTGTTTCTACCACATCTGCAGTTACTTCCTTCACTGAAATCTTAAACCCCTCAAAGTCATCCATGAGGATGGGAGTCAACTTCTTCCAAACTCCTGTTTGTATTGATATTTTGACCGTTTCATATGAGTCACAAATGTTCCTCATGGTATCTAGAAGATAGTATCATCCTTTCCAGAAGGTTTTCAATTCATTGCCAGATCCCTTAGAAGAATCACTATCTATGACAGCTATAACCTTATACAATTAATTTCTTCAATAAGACTTGAAAGTTGAAATGATTTCTTGACCAATGGGCTGCAGAATGGATATCGTGTCAGCAGACATGAAAACAACATTCACCTCATTGTCCATCTTTTTTTTAAATTTTTTTTAACGTTTATTTATTTTTCAGACAGAGACAGAGCATGAACAGAGGAGGGTCAGAGAGAGGGAGACATAGAAACTGAAACAAGCTCCAGGCTCTGAGCGATCAGCACAGAGCCCAACGCGGGGCTTGAACTCATGGACAGCGAGATCATGACCTGAGCCGAAGTTGGCCGCTTAACCAACTGAGCCACCCAGGCGCCCCATCATTGTCCATCTTCATTGGCACTCTTGTGTGACAAGGTGCATTGTCAGTGAGCAGTCATATTTTGAAAGACACTTTTTTCCCTTTTTTATGAGCAGTATATCTCAACAGTGGGCTTAAAAATTTAGTAAACCATGTAGTAAACAGATGTGCTGTCAGTCAGGCTTTGTTGTTCCATTTGTAGAGCACAAGTAGAACAGACAATAACAATCCTTAAAGACGTTAGGATTTTTTAGAATGGTAAATGAGCTCTGACTTCAACTGAAAGTTACCAAATGCATTAACCCTTAACAAGAGAGTCAGCTTGTCTTTGAAGCTTTGAAGCCAGACATTGACTTCTTTCTAGCTATGAAAGTCCTAGTTGGCATCTTCTTTTAATATAAGGCTGTTTGATCTATACTGACAATCTATTGTTCAGTGCAGCCACTTTCATTAATGAGCTAGCTACATCTTCTGGGTAATTTGCTTCAGTATCTATATCAGCACTTGCTGCTTCACCGTGTACTTTTATGTTATGGAGATGGCTTTTTTCTTAAACTTTATGAACTAACCTCTGCTAGTTTCAAGCTTTTCTTCTACAGCTTTCTTACCTCTCTTAACCCTCATAGATTTAAAGAGTCTAGGTCATTGGTCTGAATTAGGCTTTGGCTGAAGGGAATGTTGTGGCTGGTTTGATCTTCTATCTAGACCACTGAAAATTTCTCCATATCAGTGATAAAGCTGTTTCACTTTCATATTATTTTTATGTTCACTGGAGTAGCACTTTTAATTTTCTTCAAGAACTTTTACTTGCATTCACAACCTGGCTCACTATTTAGCCCTGGAGGCTTAGCTTTCAGCCTATCTCTGGTTTTAACCTGCCTTCTTCACTATGCTTAATCATTTCTAGATTTTGATTAAAATGAGAGATGTGCAACTCTACCTTTCACTTGAACATTTCAAGGCTATTGTAAGGTTATTAATTGGTCTAATTTCACTACTGTGTCTCAGGGAATATGAAAGCCTGAGGAGAGGGAGAGAGACAGGGAAACACTGGCCAATGGAGCAGTCAGAACATATACAACATTAACGATCAAGTTAGCTTTCTTATATGGTGTGGTTTTTGGTGGCCTAAAACAATTACAATAGTGACACACTAATCAAAACACACTAAGGTGATCACAGATCACCTTAACAAGGATAATAATAGTGAAAAGGTTTGAAATATTGGGAGAATTACTGAAATATGATGCAGAGACACAAAGTGAGCAAATGTGGTTGGAAAAACTCTGTTGATAGACATGCCACAGGGCCCTCACATATCTCCAATTTGTAGAAAGCACAAAACCTGCAAAATGCAGTAAAAGCAAGTACAATAAAACAAAGTATGCCTGTAATAGTTCTGATAGCACCAAAAATTCCAGTTTGATAATTTTGGCTGTATTTAAAGGAATAAAGGTAAGTTAAATATAGTGGGCTAGCAATTGCTAATTTTTGTAAACTGTCTGATCAGGGTATAATTTCAATTTGCCACTCTCAAAATAAATGATGTCATTCATTCTCAAACATTACCTATTCATCATGGGCTGTTAGTACATTTTATTAGAAGAGAGTGACAGTTTTCACCCTAGGAAGTAGCTTTTATCTAAAATGTGCCTTGCATTTAGCCTATTCTCCAACAAAATAAGGGCACTATGGGGGATTTTAAAGGATTCTGGCAGAAATCTGGAACCAGCCCCACCCAGGAGGGTGTAATCTCCTTTATAATCAATACTAGAGCTGAGGGTTGCAGTGAAAATTCTTGAGGTACACTTCTCTTGACGTTTGTTTTGATTAAGCATAACACATTTCTATTCCAAATTTATTCATTTGGCCAGCACAAGCCAAAATATTAGTATAATTCTTTTCTTAATTCTGTACATCCATGTGGAGTTCTGTAGAGAAAATCAGCAGATGCAAAATTTGTTTCAAGTAACACAGAAATAATTTCCTCTAATCTGTCTAGTTGGGTTTAATTGTAGGTTGTCTACAATTGACTAAATTAACTATACGAGGATTTTACATTTGAGATAATTTAGTTATAAAAGTTAGTATAACCTTTCCTTTTCTGCTTTTGTGTTTATATTGAATTAACTGATCCTTGAGTTGTGAAAAAGTTATCCACATGCCTAAGTTGACTTGTCAAATAATTTTAATAGCTATAATTTCAAATAAAATATAAGATTAACAGTGGTGATTCACATTTAACTTTTTGTTTTTATTAATGTCTTGTTTTATCTATCATAAAAGCAAAGAGAAGACAATCAGAGATTAAATTATCTACATTGCCTTCATTCAGTTCCTGTGTCCATTTCGATTTCCAGCTATGTCGTTGAGAACATCATAAAATCATTTATTCTCACCATGTCTCACTTTTCGTTCTTCTCCAAGGAAAGTTATTCATCCATAAATCCCAAAGTACTGTACCTTCTTCCTAAGCTTACAAGAAGATTATATGGATTAATGAATATGAAGTGCTTAGCATAATGCCTGGCAAAGTTAGTTACTGTTATGATTACTAAGAAGTTTTTCAAAAGGGGAATATTTTTAAAATAGCTATTGTCACTTTTTCTAATATATTTCCTAACTGAACGAATCACATTTAAAAAGACTTACACAGCATTCATTAGATGAAAGGGAAAATATTTTATGACCAACAACCAGCACAATTTTTTCTTAGACGCTATTATATTTGATATTTGATACTATATTTGATAGTGTGTCTATCTTAGTTACTCTGTGTGTTACTGAGATGATCACTCCGTTCCCCTTTCAGAACTCATTTACTCTAAATTATAGGGTTAAATCCCATATCTCATAATTTCTTTCAGAGTTCTCTATTCAGGAGGGTGTAGGTGTTCTTTCTTTTTAGTTTGTGTCTATATTGTGAGTCATTATTTTCCATAGTAACTGCTCACCATCTTTTCCAGTGTCAGAGAGTGTATAAGAAAGAGTGTGATCCAGGCTAAGCAAATATACAAGTTGTGTTTTTCTAATAAGGTGTATGCATGTGTGCATTTGTGGGAGAAGGCTATTTTAAAAGTTTATTGAAAAAAAATTAAAACATGAAAATAAAAGCTGTTTACTTGAAAAAAAATTAAAAAAATAAAAATAAAAGTTTCTTACTTGATCTTAGCACAAAATCACAAATGAAAATATGTCACAAAGATATTTTTTCAAGTTTTCTAAAGTCTTTTCCCATGTTTTAGAGTTCACACATTTGCCACCCTTTACCATCCTCTCATGAGAAATGACTATTGCCACCTTTTATTCTACCATCATGAGAAATGCCTACAAACCCATAAGGAATGGAATTAATTTCTGGGCCCATTCTTCTTCCCCATATGTATGCCATGATTCCAAGACATTCAGCCTGGTTTGTAGCCAAGGGTCACATCCTGCAAGTCACTGATACGTGTTGAGAACATTCACATTATACAGAACATCCTTGTAGCAACATGGAGGGAACTGGGAAGTGTTATGCTAAGTGAAATAAGTCATACAGAGAAAGACAGATACCATATGTTTTCACTCTTATGTGGATCCTGAGACTTAACAGAAGACCATGGGGAGGGGAAGGAAAAAAAAAAGAGGTTAGAGAGGGAGGGAGCCAAAACATATGAGTCTCTTAAAAACTGAGAACAAACTGAGGGTTGATGGGGGGCGGGAGGGCGGGGAGGGTAGGTGATGGGTATTGAGGAGGGCACCTGTTGGGATGAGCTCTGGGTGTCATATGGAAATCAATTTGACAATAAATTACACATTTAAAAAAAATAAAAAATAAATGTCTGGGGGATCAAGTGTGGGCAAAGTTTCTGCAGGTTAGATTTCTTTTGTGCATTGTGAATACTTCCCCATCCACCATGTGCCAGCAATCCTTTAACTCTTGAAGTTTTCTGAGTGAGCTATGCAAATCCACAAAGAAGATACAGTAAATGGATAATTGATTACAGAAATATTGAACAGCATAAGTCACAGTAAGAAAGAAAATGTTTCTTTAATTAGAAAATTTCTCATACACCACATGGAGAGGAGTATCCTTTAATTTTCTTTATGCTTTATCTTGGAACTTATTGGAATGCATGGAGTAAATGTTGTTAAATGGATGCTACATTTTTAATATGTTAGAATCAATGATTTAAAGTTCTAGATAGACTTTGATCTCTCTCCAAGTGGGTAAAGAGCTGTTTTCCCATTTCACTTAAAAAGGAATTTTATAACTGTTTCTGAAAACACACATAAAGAAAATACATCTGACTACTAACTGCTTTATGCCAAAAATGTGTTCCACTGGATAAGCAGGAGATGGTTGAATTAATAAATGATACAGATAAGTCTCCTGGTCATTAAAACACTCCCCCAGTATCAGTCCTTTGATAATATATACCATCAACAGGGAACATATCTGTCCTCCTATCATTTTGAGAAAGTAGATAGATATAGACAGAAACAAATAGAAATAGTAGAAATAGATATAAATATACAATAGATATAGAAAGAGTATAGACTTACGGTGTTGATATATGGTGGACTAAGAACCAAGGATTTGAAGCTGGTTGTGTTAGATTTCAAAATCTAAAGAATTATACATTATTGTGTCAAAATATTTTACAGATTCTATTTCTTTCATTTCACCAAACACTCTCAAAGAGAGGTTTGTTTAGGTATTAGGAAGGCAAAAGTGTCTCATCAACCCAGTTGTCTCCAATTTCATACTCATGGGTGTCAACTAGAGTTAACCCTTGAATAACATACATTTCAATTGTGCAGGTTCACTTAAACACATTTTTAAAAAATATATAAATACTATATATTCTTGTGAATATATTTTTCTTATGATTTTTAATAACATTTTTCTCTAGCTTAATTTATTGTAAGAATACACTGTATAATGCATATAGCATACAAAATATGTGTTGCTCAACTCTTTGTGTTATTGATAAAGCTTCCAGTCAACCACAGGCTATTAGTAGTTACGTTGGTGGGGGCTCAAAACTTATAAATGGATTTTCAACTTCATGGAGGGTCAGTGCCCCTAACCCACATGTTCTAGAGTCACGTGTACTCCCTAAATTTATGCTTTTCTTATTTTCACTCAAGGTCCACCTTTTAATAACATCTGGAGATAAATATAATTTTCAGTCATCATTAAAGCAGCATGTATGTGCATATCGGGGTAGGTGAACTGAGAAGAGATAGCATTGAAGAAAGACCACTATTAATAAATTTATATTTTAGCCAAATCATCTTAAGGAAATATGGTTTAAATCTATGTTTCTGGCCAATAAACAAATGGGAGTTGATTGCTATTCTATACTATTATTTTGGAAATAATTTTCAAATATCACTATGACTTTAAAATCATGAACGAATAAAAGGAAAGACAAGAGCAAACATTGGAATTTCCTTCTCAGTGATCAGTAATAAAGTTTACTTGTATTCTCGCTCAGAGAAACTAGGTGTCTGTTAATATTGGACCCAGGTGAAAAATCAGTTTTGTTTGATTCATTTGCTTAATATGGGCTTACTTCAATTCTTAAGTTATTTGAATACATTGTGAATACTTAAAAATAAATAACACATTTGGGCAGCTGGGTGTGTCAATCGGTTAAGCCTCCGACTTTTGATTTTGGCTCAGGTCATGATCTCACAGTCATGAGATTGAGCCCCACATTGGGATCCGTGCTGGGTATGGAGCCAGCTTAAGATTCTCTCTCTCCCTCTTCCTCTGCTCCTCCTTCACTCATCCTCTCTCCCTCTTTCTAAAAATAAATAAATAAGTAAAAATAAATAAATAACACAAAAATAAATAAATAACACAAAAATCCAAACACACACACACACACACACACACACACACACACAGGGAGAGGGAGAGAGAGAGAGAGAGGGAGAGAATATCTGGCAATATCAAATTCATATGGTATGAACTGCATACTTTAACTACGTCAGAGTTGAGTCACTATACAATTCACCAGCTAAAGTGGTAAAATTTTAAGAGCAAAAAGAAGTGTCATTAAATTGTATGTCTCACTATCAGTTAGAAGTCAGAATTGTCTCAAGGAAATGGAGATGCATGTTTACTCTAGATATGATTCTTATAGCCATCAAATTATTTAATACTTCCTATTGACTCTCAGACTCTAAAGGAAAGTGTCAATAGTTTTCACACTGTTGTACTGGTAAGAGGAGGGGAAAATATTTCCTACACTCACGTTTCTAAGAAAATAAAGAAATACTATATTGAGAAAATGGTTTTACCTCAAAGCTTTATGCATTATTCTCATTGAAAATTAAGAATCTGCCTTTAACTCCAACATCTCCTCGTATAAGATTCATTTTATGGCATTTTGAAAACCATTGTTGAGTTCCAGTTTTATAAATATTTTGCTTCATTGATGTTATAATTTCCCAATAAATAAAAGAATCTAAAAACTTGCTATTTGTCTAAAGAAACATGTTTTTCAAAAAAACTTGTAAAAAATAATTGTCAAAAAGAATCTTTGAGTTTTTAAAAGTTCTAAATCATTAAGAGTATTTTTGGATCTTAATCTGGAAGTTATAGTGGAAAATATCAAATATTTATTCATGAACCCAAGATACTATTACCATTATTACTATTTTTACTACTAGCTTACAGGGACTATATATTAGAATAGGAACTTGAACATATTAAGAAGGTCTCTTAAGAATTTTTCACTAGAATTTTATAAAATATATAGTATTGTTTTCCTGAAAAAATATACAGGTTCTTTTTGGAGAATAAAAGTAAACAGGATTCAGAAAGAAAAATTTAAGGGTATAGTACTAGAACACAGTCAAACTTAAAAAAAAAATATTAGAGTTGATGCACTAGTTAAAATAACTTTGAATTTTTTCTATCAAAACCAAAGTCTTTAATGAAAAATTAAGCATTGTAAATTTATTTTCTCTCTAAATGGCCTTCAATGTTTCTTAACCAGGTAGGGAGACTGAAGAGTGTGGCAGCAGCTTTGTAAATATTCAATAGTAAATATGCAGTGTAGCTGGAAACGGAAATTCAGGAATCGAGTTTAATCCACTAATCTGGATGTCTACTTTGGACATCAAGAATGAGAGGAGTTATTTCTAGATAGTTGCAAAGATATAATAGTGAAATTAAAACTTACCATCACTAACCTGAAAATATCTAATACATTATGCATTACATAAATTTTTAAAACATATTTATGTATTTCACATCAAGTTCTAAGTACCACATGGATACATGTATACAACTGTGTCTAAATGTGTACATATATGTGTATGTATATTTATATGTGTACAAATAAATGTGTGTGGATAAATGGACCAGTTAGATCTGATAAGTCTCCCATACATGCACAGATTCATATGGTCTTGTAGAGAAAATAAGAGAAGATCCTATAGAGATAATTTCATCAAAGAAGGTAAAACCAAAGAACTCAGAATCACGTGTTTATTGACATGGGAGATGAATACCTAGACATGTCTTTCAAAAATATCGTGAAATACTGATAATTTAATATGCTATGTTGCTAATAAATTAGAAGTTAGCATATAAATTGTATACTTCTTACATTTAAAAACTTGTTTTACCTAAATGTTGCATTTGCATTTGATTTGAAACAGAGTTTTAAACTATTGTATTTTTTAAAATTTTTATTTAAATTTTAGTTAACATACAGTGCAATATTGGTTTTAGGAACAGAAATCAGTGATACATCACCTATATACAACACCCAGTGCTCATCACATTAAGTGTCCTTCTTAATGCCCACAACCCATTAAGCCATCTCCCACCCGCCTCCCTTCATCAACCTTCAGTTTGTTCTCTATCATTAAGAGTCTCTCTTGTGGCTTGCTTCCCTCTCTCTTTTTCTTCCCCCTTCCCATATGTTCATCTATTTTCTTAAATTCCACATATAAATGAAGTCACATGGTGTTGGTCTTTCTCAGACTGACTTATTTTACTTAGCATAATACTCTCTAGCTCTATCCACATTGCTGCAAATGACAAGATTTCATTCTTTTTGATGCATGAGTACTATTTCATTATACATATATACCACATCTTTATCCATTCATCAGTCCATGGACAAACTGCTCTCTCCACAGTTTGCCTATTTTTGATAATGCTGCTATAAACATACCTGTTTGAATCTGTGTTTTTGTATGCTTTGGGTAAATACTTAGTAGTGCAATTGCTAGATCATAGAGTAGTGTTATTTTCTAGCTTTTTGAAAACCTCCATAGTGTTCTCCAGAGTGGCTACACCAGTTTGCCTTCCCACCAACAGTGCAAGAGGGTTCCCCTTTCTCTGCATCCTCGCCAACGCTTATTGTTTCTTGTGTTGTTTATTTTAGCCATTCTGACAGGTGTGAGTTGGTATCTTATCATGGTTTTGATTTGTATTTCTCTGATGATGAGTGAGGTTAAGCATCTTTTCATGTGTCTGTTAACCATCTGGATGTCTTCTTTGGAAAAATGTTTATTCATGTCTTCTGCCCATTTTTTAGCTGGGTTATTTGTTTTTTAGCTGTTGAGTTTGGTTAAGTTCTTTGTAGATTTTGGATACCAACCCTTTATCTAATTGTCAGTCGCAAATATCTTCTCCCGTTCCATTCGTTGCCTTTTAGTTTTGTTGATTATTTCCTTCACTGTGCAGAAGCTTTTTATCTTGATGAAGTCCTGTCCTAATAGTTCATGTTTGCTTTTGTTTCCCTTGCCTTTGGAGATGTGTTTAATAAGTTGCTATGGCCAAGATCAAAGAGGTTACTGCCTGTGTTCTCCTCTAGGATTTTGAGGGTTTCCTGTCTCACATTTAAGTCTTTTATCCATTTTGAATTTATTTTTGTGTATGGTGTAAGAAAGTAGTCCAGTTTCATCGTTCTCCATGTTGCTGTCCAAATTTCCTAACACCATTTGTTGAAGAGACTGCCTGCTTTCCATTGTATATTCTTTACTTTGTCAAAGATGAGTTGACATGGAGTTGTGGATCCATTTCTGGGTCTGTTCTGTTTCATTGATATATGTGTCTGTTTTTGTGCTAATAGCATACTATCTTGATGACTACAGCTTTGTAATATAGCTTGAAGTCTGGAATTGTAATGCCTCCAGTTTTGTTTTCCTTTTTCAGGATTGCTTTGGCTATTTGGGGTCTTTCGTGATTCCATACAAACTTTAGGATTGTTTGTTTTAGTTTCCTGAAACATGCTGGTGGTATTTTAATAGGAATTGCATTAAATGCCTAGATTGCTTTGGGTAGTATAGACATTTTAACCATGTTTATTCTTTCAGTCCATGAGCAAGGAATGCTTTTCCACTTCTTTGTGTCCTCTTCAATTCTTTTCATAAATGTTCTATAGTTTTCAGAGTATAAATCTTTCATCCCTTAATTAAGTTTATTCCTAGGTATCTTATAGTTTGGGTGCAATTGCAAATGGGATTGATTCATTGATTTCTTTTTCTGCTGCTTTGTTATTGGTGTATAGAAATGCAACAGATTTCTGCATGTTGATTTCATATTCTATGACTTTGCTTAATTCATGTATTAGTTCTAGTAATTTTCTGGGGGAGTCTTTCAGGTTCTCTACATAGAGTATAATGCCACCTGCAAATAGTGAAAGTGTGACTTCCTCCATGCTGATTTGGATGTCTTTATTTCTTTTTGTTTGATTACTGATTCTAAGACTTCTAGTATATTTTAAATAGTGATGGTGAAAGTGAACATCCTTGTCTTATTTTCTATCAGAGGGAAAAGCTCTCAGTTTTTACCCATTAAGGATAATATTAGCTGTGGGTCTTTTGCAGATGGCCTTTATGATGTTGAGGTATGTTCCACCTATTCCTACTTGTTGAGGGTTTTTATCAAGATTGAATGCTCTATTTTGTTAAATGCTTTTTCTGCATCTATTGACAAGATTATATGACTCTTATCCTTTCTTTTATTAATGTAGTGCATCACGTTGATTGATTTGCAAATATGGAACCAACCCTGATGCCCAAGAATAAATCTCACTTGATCATGGTGAATGATTATTTAATATAATGTTGAATTCTATGTGATAATACTTTATTGAGAATTTTTGCATCCATGTTAATGACAGGTATTGACCTGCAATTCTCCTTTTTAGTGGGGGTCTTTTTCTCATTTTGGAATCAAGGTAATATTGGCTTTGTAGAATGAGTTTGGAAGCTTTCCTTCCAATTCTATTTTTTAGAACAGTTTGAGAATTATAGGTATTAACTCTGCTTTAAATGTCTGGTAGAATACTTCTGGGAAGCCATCTGACCCAGGACTCTTTTTTGTTGGGAGACTTTTGAATGCTGATTCAATCTCTTTGCTTGTTATGGTATGTTCAAATTTTCTATTTCTTCTTTAGTTTTGGTAGTCTGTAAATTTCTGGGAATATGTTAATTTCTCATATAATTTTTATGGTATTGTCTTATAATTCTATTTCTGTGGTGTTGGTTGTCATTTCACCTCTCATTCATGATTTTATCTATTTGGGTTCCCTCTCTCTCTCTCTCTCTCTCTCTCTCTTTTATTCTCTATATGCCATTTTTATTTCTCTTTCAATATAATTTCTTTACTATGTGAAAAGACACTGATTAATTCTTTCAAAGAACCAGCTCTCAGTTGCATTGATCTGTTCTGTTTTTTGTTTGTTTTCTTTTTTCTGTGTCATTTCTGCTCTAATCTTTATAATTTTCTTTCTGCTGGTTTTAGGTTTTATTTGCTGATCCTTTTCTAACTCCTTTAGGTATAAGGTTAGGTTGTATATTTCAGACCTTTATTGCTTCTTGAGATAATTATTGGATTTTTGAAGCATAGTGCATTGAAATATTTTTTATATTAATGTACATAAAAATAAAATTACATATATTAAGCATAACATGTTTTAGTGCATTATTCCACTTTCTCTCCCATACACATAAGTTGGATTACATCTTTGTGAAAGGGAAGCATTCAATTAACCAAGTTAATTTAAAAATATTGTAGAAGATGCTCTAAATATATTAGGACTAAAGAGTTCCAGAGCTGACCTGGCCTTATCGGTCTTCGCAGGCTTTTAAAATCAGTTTGGGGTTTTCTGTTCCGTGAACTAAAATTTAATAATGTGTTTTTAGAAGGTGAAGGTCCCAGGCTAAAAACATTTCTCCTTGAGAAAATTTAGAGTCTACATTCCCAAATATTAACTCCCAGGCTAAATTTTAAACACTTTTTAATCTTTTGTCTCTTTAGATATAGTAATTATTTATGGTTAAATTGAATTGGATACCAAAAAGATGAAGCATTTTATATATAGGTCTATCATTGAATTTACCAATATTTTGCCTGCATTTTAAAAGTCACTAAATGATTAAAATAATCTTTTCTTTCTGATAAAAGGAATATATTTCACACAGCTATTTTATGCACTCTGCTATTCTGCATTTTATAAAATGACAATTAACAGCTGGCTTACCAATTAATGTGATTTAAAAGAAAATTAAATTCAAGGCAGCCGGGTGGCTCAGTTGATTAAGCAACTGGCTCTTAATTTTGGCTAAGGTCATGATCTCACATTTTGTGAGATCGAGACCTGTATCAGGCTCACCCTGAGTGTGGAGCCTGCTTGAGATCTGTTTCTCTCTCTCTCTCTGCACATCTGCTCACACACTCTCTCTCTCTTTCTCAAAATAAATAATAAATTTAAAAAAACCACTTAAATCTTTTAAAAAAGAAAAGAAACAATGACTACCTATTTGTATATAGTAACAAGTGATACACTGGAAAAAATGACTGATTTTATATATAAATTATATATAATTTAGTAGTATAGATTCTAGGTTTAATCTAGTCTCTATATTTGAACTTAGAATGATGAGCTGAATCATAGATTTAAGTGTACTCAAATTTACTCACAAAATGTTCGAATTATTTCAATTCAATTCCAATTTGATGACTAAAATATACCTTTCTTTTAATTTAGGTATTTCTGTGTCTTCTATTCAAGATTTACTTTATATTTCTTTGATATCCTCAGAAATAAATGTAGGCCAAACATATCCAACATTGGGAAAAACAAATAAATGAAAACATGTAACTTATATTGTCATAATCATTCACCTAAAGAATACCATAAAAATGCACTGAAAATATCCATGATTCTATTATTTTTAAGCAAAATTCATTTCTTACTGAGATATACTAACAAAACAGTAATACATTTTATTTTAATGTGATTTCCCATATGAAAAGTTGAATATTCTATATTAGATAGCAGGACATCTTTTAACACACACAATGCTTGAATTTTGCTCAAATAGAGTTCCATAATAAAGCAAAAAGCACCTTACTTCTGGATGTAATCAAAACTGAAAAACTAGCAGATTAATCTATCTCAAGGAACTAATTATTTCTTCAACATCATTTTTATTAATTAAGCCAATAACCTGATGTAGTGTGTCAGTTGAAGCTGATTTTATTTACCGTTGTGATAAAAAAGTACGCACTTCATAATACAGAAAATCTACCTCTGTGGTTGTTACTGTTCTCTCTGACTTGGACATGCTGTTCCAACCCATTATTCTGATAAAATTTGAAGTAAATTTCAAGGCAGATTATTTGAAAAGGGTAGCAACAATGAAGTCTTTTTGGTATGGAAAACATTGAATTACCCTTATGTCAATGGCTACTGTTTTTTAGTAAAACAATTTTTTATGTATCATTACAAAAATATTAAATCTGAATCCCTTTTGTTTTATAGTTACTTAGTTTTTAATTCCAGGAACATCACACATTTCTCGGAAAATTTATAATGTTTATTTATGTGAATGTCATCTGCAGTTACTAACCATTTTAAAATAATAGTAAATGCCCATCTGTTTTAAAATAAAAATATATCATATTAGCTCTTTTAGCCAGTTTAATTTGTCCAAAATGTTGCTTTCTTTAAATATCCTTATTTTTCTTTGTTTTGAGAACATTAGACCAATTAACATTACTATCAAAATGAATTTTGCATGTTATATTTATCACCCTTGCAGATTTGTAAGTGAAAATTGCTATGTCATCTATGTTTATAATTGTTCAAGATCTGCAGTAATAGAAAATTGAATGAGGTTACAGAGACATCATTCAGACTATAAATTCTCAATTTAGCACCGTAGGAGACTCAATTGTTTTGCCTTTTATTACTCATTTACTCTAGTCTTCCACATTGTATAACTAAAAATGAAATGGTTTAAGAGCTTATTTTCTCACAAATCTTGCCCTCTTGTTTTCAGACAGCAATATTTTATACTGAGCTCTAGCTAATGCTTTATATATTTCAAAAATATATAGCAAAAGAGATAATTTAAAATTTTCCAGCTGCTTAAGATTAGATGGGGAATTAAAATAGGTGACAATGGAAAGCAATAAAGATGAGATCACTGAATAACATCAAATTATCTGTTTTAAGAAGTATATGATTGATAATTTCTGGCAACTCTATAAGCTTCAACAAAAACTATCATGGAATAAGGGAAAGTCTGTAAAGGGAGCAACAAAGTTTTGAAGCTCAACATATACAGGTGTTTCCAAAGATATTTCTATGCACAGAGAAATACATTTTGACAAATATTGCATAACATATGTTTCTAAGTAAAACTCTTCATAGTCCTGCCAGCAACTCACACTAAAAGAACTTTGTGGGCACAGCTGTTGTGAATTTAATGACATGAAATTATGATCAAATGGGATTTATGTATATATCTATTTCAATTTGATAGTCAAATTTTTCAGTGAAGATGATGTACTCCTCTTGTTGCATTTGACTAAATAAGTGATATTTATTGGAGGTCTTCTAAAAAGAACGGAAAAGTACTCAGGAATGGTGAGCAGTTAAGTTGTTGCACAGTAAGATCTTTAAAAAGAAATGAAGCAAAATAAACTCGGACTTTTGGTTTGCTAAGTCATCACCCAATATCCATTGGCAGATTTTTACCTGTAATGTTTCAACTAGCTGGGCTTTTAATATAGATTGTGTGACATAATTAATAATCACTTTGGAAGGCCATGGGGACACTTAAAAGGGATTGTTACTATGTACAGTAGTTTGTCCAATAACGCTCTCTACAATGATGGATGTATTCTGCATCTGTTCTGCCCAATATAGTAGCCTCTTGTCAAGGTAAACACTTGAATTTGGCTTATATCATGTGGCTACAAAACTGAAGTTTTAATTTTATTTAATTTTAACTAATTCTAATTTAAATAGCTACACATTCCTAGCAGCTACCATTTTAGAAGGTGCAAGTCTAGATAGAGTATTGGAAACAGGACAAATCTCTATCACCCGAAGGAGTTTTTGACATAAATATAACCTATATGAATAAATTAAAAAATTGGTGAATATTTAATCGTTAGATGTTAATAGTTGCTTAACCACAATTAGATTAACATCAAACTGATTATAATAGCTATGATTTCCATAGCTGTAACATTTAAGTAACAATCGATATTTTGAGCTCAAACTCTCATCTGCTGGGGAACGTGACAGACATGCTCCTTGACTCTACAAAATGTGAATATTGTTGTAGTAACACATTAAAGTTTCATTATCTGGCTATGGTTCAAGAAAATAAATAGCTGTGTGAATTCGAACAATTACATTCACGGAAATGAGAAGAAGTGAAAGTTACAGCCAAAATGGCTCCTGTAGGTAGAGCCAGCTGAAGAACATCAACGCATATCCACTTTCAGGAGAGCATTCCAGTGACTAACAATAAAACCAGATGATAAGGAAATGAGAAAACATCAGTTGAAAAAAATAAGCCCTAGATTTTATAAACTGACAAATAAAAAAGACCCTGAGATAACTCAAACGTAAGTTGGCTTTTAAAACATTTTTATGTAGAACACACATATAAATTTATCTCCTAAGAAATATTTGCAGGTATGGTTTGCTTCTTGGCCTGTCCAAGAAGATCACTTCAATTGTGCTAATCAAATCTGCAGGTAGTGGTACTCTTCTGCTCAAAAGCTCTGGAGTTGGCTGTGTCACTCAGCCTCAGAGTCATTGCAATAGCATTTCAGGTCTT
Organism: Prionailurus viverrinus; assembly: GCF_022837055.1. NCBI lineage: Eukaryota > Metazoa > Chordata > Mammalia > Carnivora > Felidae > Prionailurus > Prionailurus viverrinus. The sequence goes on from NC_062564.1 coordinate 92,883,097, forward strand.
ACGAACACGTGCAACTCATGACCATTCCTGCCCATTGACTCTCTGACATCAACTTTTGTCATCTTCCTCCTCATTCTGCTCCTGCCTCACTATCTTTCCGTGACATCCCCCTTAATGAGCTTGGCATTCTCCTGATCCAGAGCTTTTGTAACTGTTGCAGAATCTTCCGTTCACCAAAGACATCTGAATTCCTGTATGTCCGTCTTCTCTGGGGTAACCACGTGATTGTGTTTTATCAACAGAATGTGAGTGATGGTGATTTGGCCACTTTCAAGTCTGACCCCTGAGAAGAATCTGGTGCTTCACTCTGCTCTTTCCCTCTCCCCAATGACTGAATGTGAAATAACATACTTAGAAGACTTGTGTTGAAGATAAGAAAATTTTCAGTAGCCTGGATCCCCAAACGACAGCTTGATGGAAAGACACCCACCAGTCAGGGACATCTATATTCTATTGTCAGATAATTGAGAGCTAGTGTATCATTCTTGAACCATAACACATTTCAGTATCTATTTGTTACCGCAGCCAGGGTTAATTGAACTAATTCACTCAGTCACCATATAAAAATAAAATATTAAAGTATACATCTATCTATCTGGTTAAATATTTTCTGAATGATTTCTTGTTTCAAAATGAGCCAGCTCAGTCTTTACAATCTAGTGAATTTTATAAAGAATTATATTTATTGGAAATGTGAAACCGTATTAAGATTCAGGTAACATGGTCTTATTTCCATAAGAATTATTATCTTTGGAATCAAACTTAATGCTACTGAAAGCTTGAACACCACACTTTAGTGGTTAAAAATAAGACAGTATAATACATTCTAAAACATTACATAAAAAGAAAGTAGACATTATTTTGGCTCACAAACTACTTTCCTCTTAAAGGTTTTCACAAGCATATGGCCAAAAAAAAAGTTTACCTTCAGTACAATTATTTTGTCATACCAACAACATAGCGATAGTAACATATGCACATCTTTCTGGCTCTTGTACTTAGAATGGTAAACATTTAGCAAGAGCTAAAGGTAGTGAGTCAAAAAATAATAAAGGTGTTCCATTTTTTCACAATACACAAATTGTATCTTTCCATGTTCCTTCATTCAATTATTTGAACAACTACCAAAATAACCTATTATGTGCCTCCTTCTTTTGAGGGGGGAAGGTGAATGACACATAATCCCTGAGGTTAGTATTTATGATTGATATATTATGCATATAGTTGAGTGTTAGTTTATATTATTTATTTCGTGTGTATTACTTTCCATAGATATTTAATTTATGAAAATATGGGACACTTGCCGATGGTAATTACTTTAGACTTTCATTTTTATATAATTCTCCACAATGATAAATAAATTTAGAATAAACGTTTCTATAAACATTTAAATATAATTTAAATATCAGTGAGTCTAGCATATGCTTGCTTAGAATTCTATTCCTTGGATTATTCTGTGTTTATGCATACACACGTGGTGTAGTCTTAAAAGAAAAAGAAATGTTCTTATTTTGTGGTTAATTGTACTGATGAAAAATTCTAAATATTAAACAAAAACCACAATATCATTTTAGACTATTTAATATACAAACATCTACATATTCTTAAACAAATCTATGCAGAATCCTTTTTAGCTTAAAACTGGCATAATGTTTATGGCATTTTGTAATTGACAAGCTGTTTCAACATCCTTAACATATGCATGTGCAATCATTCACTTACACATTCTAATACCAAATATTGAATTGTGTGGGAGGCTGGGAAGCCAAGCTCAATTAAATTCATTTAACAGTTTTATTTTTTGTGGACAAAAGAATGCTTATCACCATACCTATTTAAGTTTTATTTCTTGTAGCAAACCAGTTCAAGGTGTTACTAAATGAAAGAGTAGAAGCAAATTAGCAGGCATTAAATGCCCAATTCTAAGACTATGACATGGAGAAATATTAAACCATTTAATAATATTTGCTAACATTATCATTCTAGGCAATGGTTTCAAATATCAATATGGAAGAGATATTTGTTTATAAACAGACAATGATAATTTAATAGGAGAAGAAACTAAAAAAAAGCTCAGCATTTTCATTTTACAGTGAAATATTCTAATGACAAAAAGTGCATTTCCTTGTCACAATTCTTAAAGTCTAGCAATATTGTTCAGGAAATGTGGTGTATCTCATTAGTTTGATTTTTATTTTCAATTATGATTTATTTTTGAGATTCTTTGCCAACTTACAAATTAAGATGTTAGATGAGCTTATTCCTCTTTGTTTGCTTGCTGAAAAGAAATCATCTTTCTTTAAAATGTAGTGCTTTGGAAATCTGCTAATATTGTCTGTATATGACCTTAACTATTGGTAGACTATAATGAGATGACTTTGTTTTTCCTCTTACATGGCCTGTGTCTCTCTTATGCAACAACCACCTCTACTAAGCCCTAGAGAAGTTCTATCTCTTATCCTTTCTACATGGAAGGAGCTGAAAATCTCAAGGGATATTTGCTCCAGTATTTCTCAATCTTGACTGCATATTGGAATCTTCTGGGAAGCTCTTACAAGATTGATGTCAGATTCCCACCTCCAGAGATTCTGATTTAATTGGTATAGGCAGTGGATTGTTCAAGCTATTTTATAAAAGATCATCTGTTGATTCTATGGTTAAAAAATCACTACTCTAGTGTATCTCCCTCTCTCCCCCTTTTATCAGCCCCACATGTATTCTGTAGGAGCTTCATGATTATTGGGTAATAGATGTTAGGCATATTCAGGAAATCAGCATGGAAATCAGCAAACATTGTTGTCAGTTCCCTATAGAAGTGAATATTAATGCAGCTACTTGCAACTTCTTTAGCAGATTGGCCTAAAGAATACTGTCAATTGAATGAGAGGACTAAAACAAGGGATGAAGTTCAAGCAAAGAGAATTGGGATAGGATTCCAAGCATATTTTGGAAGAAGAGGAAACCTTTGCAAAATAAGTGTGGGATGGAAGGACAAGCCTACATTGCTCCAGGGACAAGAAATACAGAAGGATTCATGTTTCCATGCAGAAAGGCATAAAAACAGCAAGTAGGCTACAGGATAAAATCCACATTCACCATATGGTTTTCTCAATGTGTATATGAAAGTGCAAATGACATAATAAACAGATGTCTAATTCTTGAGTCATATTGACAGGTTTAGTTTTTTTTTTAAATCTAAATAGAATCTAAAACCATGTACTAGAACACATAAATTTTGAAGTTGGAACTGAATATTTTAAGCATAATCCTTGTATAATCCCATTTTGTATATGGAGAAATCAAGGCATAGGAAGGCTACATGGTTTTCTCAATTTTCAAATACAATAATGTAATCGCATTTGGCAAAGACTGCAGAAAATCACTAAAACTCCTGCACTTTGATTTTATAATCTGTAAAATAACTATGTTGAGACAGGTGGACTCTAGTATATGTTCTACTTCCAAACAGACCAATAACTTCTTAGAGTTGAATTCTCTTTGAAGAAATTAAAAGAAACATCCTCTTGGTATTCTATCTGGAAGAGGATTCATTTCAAAAAATTTGGGCGTTTGCCCATTTAGTATTCTGAAAAGTCTTCCTTTGTCCGTTATTGGTTAAAAAGTATCAAAGCTTGCTTGGGGGTAATGGCTAACGGCTTCTCTAACTTCTTTGGGTCATGGATTTGAATTCCTTCAGGGCAACATGATTTTGTCACCTGTGATGTGTTCTGTCTAGTTTTTTTCCTTTCCATTTTGAAGATTATACTCCTTCCTAAAGGGGATAGAGCAAAAGGCCACTGGGGTACTTTTTTTAGCTACATCCCCACTTCTAAAATGACACTGTTTTAACAGATGACAGACATATCTATTCCATTTTCATCTTGTTTCAAAAAGGATTCAGTAGTTTTGGGTTTTTTAAGTATCATTTACTGTGTTATCTGGCATTGTTTTTATAAGTCTGTATTAAACTTGTATATACATTCTTAATGCTACAAACCTTGTTTTCATCATTGGGGCATGTTCTTTTAAAATTTGTGAGCTAAATAACTTCCAGAAATTATTACACAAAAAGAAGGTCTTTGATTTTCTTAGGGGTTAGTGCTAAGAGCTGATAAAAGTGTATGTTTTGACTTTTTTGATATTTGGAAATAATGTTTCACACATTTCACATTGCTATCTGGCAGCCATGTCACTAATACTATTTATATGCCTTCTTTCTTGTAAAGTCCTTAGAAACTTTTTGCACTCATTAAGTCTTAAAATCCCAAAGACCAAAATAGATGGGACACATTGTTCTCACCTTATAATCAGATAAATTGAGACATAAATAAGTAAATGATCTCTATAACCCCAGAGCTTCGGGGGTCATTTCTACATTTTCAGAAGAAGAAAAAAAAACTATTTGTAATGACTTTGAAATGTATTAAATTGAGGATATGTACACTATTGTGTTGCTCTGTAACTCATATTTTGAACTACAAGTACGGTATAAAAGTAGAAGGGAAAATAAAAACAAACAAAGAGACCTTGAGAACCAAGGTTAACCTGGTCATTGTCTTGATGTTTGGTAATGTGAACTACAGACTTTATCTAATAGGGATATGAAGTTTTCTGCCCTTTAAAAGTCATTTACAATGTCAATACTGTGATTTTTGCTATATAATTTCCAAAATAAGTTTTTTTCTGGATTTTTTTTTAATACCTAGAGGTCTTATAGAGACCCTTAACGTGTATTTATTATTGAGAGAGACAGAGAGACAAAGCATGAGCATGGGAGGGACAGAGAGAGGGGGAGACACAGAATCTGAAGCAGACTTCAGGCTCTGAGCTGTTAGCACAGAGCTCGAACTTACAAACCACTAGATCATGACCTGAGCCAAAGTCTAATGCTTAACCAACTGAGCCACCGAGGTGCCCCATAAAAGCCTTTTGAAAAACTCTATATAATCTACAGTTAAATAATTTCTAAGTTCTGTAACACACTTGGAAATGTTAACATATGTTACTACCTTAATTATGAATGGGTTACTTAAAAGGAAAACATGAAAATAAATATTTATAAGCTTCTTTTATATGATATTAATTAATAAGTTAGCCTACATGAATTTCCACTTCCTTTACCTCATTTGTATACTGAGATACTAAATGTAGTACCAAATACCCCCCACTTTATGGCCAAATCTTTTACATTTAATTAGGTCAGTCATAATGCTATTCCATAGAGGATTCTCATGTTTGAGTTGCTTTACATTGCATTCATTTTCTCCTGTTCTACATAGAATAACAGTATTCCTATGTAGAATCCTCTATTACCACCGTGAACAGGAAAGAGTATACATTAATCTGTTTACATATATTCTTTTTTTTAAATATATGAAATTTATTGTCAAAGTGGTTTCCATACAACACACAGTGCTCATCCCAAAAGATGCCCTCTTCAATGCCCATCGCCTACCCTACCCTCCCTCCCACCCCCCATCCGCCCTTAGTTTATGTTTACATAGTGTTCTTTTTTTTTTAATTTTTTTAACATTTATTTATTTTTGAGACAGAGAGAGACAGGGCATGAATGGGGGAGGGTCAGAGAGAGGGAGACACAGAATCTGAAACAGGCTCCAGGCTCTGAGCTGTCAGCACAGAGCCTGACGCGGGGCTTGAACTCACAGACCGCGAGATCATGACCTGAGCCGAAGTCGGATGCTTAACCGACCGAGCCACCCAGGCGCCCCTATAGTGTTCTTAATCAGGCAAGTATTTTCATGTTAAAAGTCAGAAGAGTGATTGATAACATTTGAGGTAAACATACCTGGGAGATGAAGACAGGATGACTCCTGGAAGGCTACTAATTTTCTATTCTTAAGGCATAAGGTTATTACACTTTTAAAATGTATCAGTCTGTACACTTCTGATTTATGAATGTTCTATATGTATTTATACATTATTTAAAATTTTATTTTAAAAACGGCTAAAGATATTAACTAAACATATTAGCTGAAGCAGAGAAAATTAAACCCTTAGTGAGAAAGAAGATCAGGGCCAGATTACTTAAAGATATACAGTTAATAGAACAACAGGGATTTAAAATAAGAATGGCCCCAAAGTATATAATGTTAACCTTTCTCCAGTAGCAGAAATAGTTCTGCCCCTAAAGACAAATCTAACAGACTCAATAATGCATATCTTTTCTGAGTTCCAAGCTTCCAAGTCATAGTCAAAAGAGTCAGGCATATAAAGTCTGGCCTATGATTAAGGGTTAGTCAAGTGACCACTCCAACTTGATTAAGATTGCTTTAAACTTGGTTTATTATTGAAAGAGCAAACAAGGAATGCAAAGAACATATAAGATAAAAACTAATGATGGGTGGTTGCCAGATCCTAATACAGTCCTAATTCCTCATGGAATTGTGCTCAAAATTTGCTAATTTTAACAGCTCTTTGAAGTGAGAAATCTATTGAAAGAAGAACCTCAAAACATTGGCCCACTGTATTTTTACTCTCTAAGCCAGGGACTACATATCACTACATTTTCATCACGTTACAATTATTTAGTTCAGTTTTCTTTCTTATAGATATCGTGGACTCATAGAAATATGGTCATAGTCTACTGTCTCATTCTCAAACCCACACCTAAACTTTCAGTACTACTCTAGTGTCCCAAGACATAGCACAGCTAAATCTTCTAAATTACTGGTATAAAATATAGCTACTTTTTTGGACCTTGACAATTACATGTTTACATTTATCTTAGACCATGAAAATCTAAGTCTGTTGCCTCCCAAGAGTTCCAGAAACTGGTGGTAGATGTTCTTCTACCTATGTTGGAAGGCCTTAAGGAAGTTTCTATCAACGTCAGTTTTTGTGTCAATCATTTTCAGGAATTGTTGTTAGTAATCTTGAGAGAAGTGGTAATATGAAGATGCAAGAAAAATATCAGACATAATGGTACAAGAGTTAAATGTTGACAACTATTAAAGAGTGGAAGTTGCTGAGATAATATTTTCTTAGAAGTAAGTGCAATTTGGGGGCTCAAAAATGTTGATTTTGAGATGGATAAAGTCTTGAGATGGATGTATTATAGACTCTTGATTTCTGATTCTGTCATTTGGAGGTCAAAGATAGATGAGTTTATAATTTATATCAAAGGATTGTTCTCCTAAATTAATTTTGTCTATTATCATTCCCCATTATTTTTGTGAATATACAGAATATTTAGTGATGCCTCGCAATGTGTTGAACCTACTAGTAGAGGAAAACTTCACAGTTAAATTATTTCGATGTTATCATATGTTTCAAATAGTAAATCAGTTTTGGTGGCGCATGCTATGTAATAAACATAATGCCCCTACTGCATTAAGAAACTTATAATAAATAAATGCACTTAGAATTGGCTGTATTGTGTACATAACACACTATTGCAACTAAAAAAGTAGTGATATTATACTAATTGAGATACAAGTTATCCCTGACAAATTCAAAATTATTTTTGCCTCCTCAGTTGAAGTATCAAATTAACATTATTTAAACACTGATATTTATTTTTTAAGTATTCTGTACAGTCTTACTCTGTACAATTTCTCTCTTTCCTATCCTGCATCAGTTTGATTTTAGAACTATTTGAGCATGTGAAGGATTACTTGGTAAATCAACCTAAGTTTTTTACAATGTTATTACACATTTTTGTTGTTGTTCTTAATGAGTTTTCTAAATTTTGTTGTGCTGTTACAGTCAGGCCTCAAAACTATTTTATTGAATTACTTAATATATAAAGCTCCAAAAACTTTAGTTTGCCAAATTGAAGTTGTTTAAAGTAAAGCAGGTAAACAAAAGAAAAGTAACATGTATTTCAATAAAAGCAAGATAGGAACTATACTCAATTTAGTAACTAAAAAATTAAATTATATAAGAGGTTATATATTGGATTTTACTTCTAAATTCTAAAATTGTGGTTGGGAGCAAATCAAATTGAGTTAGAAATCTGTGAATGTGATTCTCATTTAAATGGGATATTTTTCTGAAATAAGATGAAAATGGGAAAACCTATAATTATGTAGCATCTGACTTTGCGAAAGCACTCAAATAAACATAAAAAAGAAGTAAATGCTTGCTGAGTTTATCTTATATAATTTATAAAAGAAATCATTAAGAAGAGAAAACAAAAGTACATATGAAAATATGTGAAATTCAATATTTGAAAAATAGAATTGGAAATATCCTTTGTTAGAAGAGATCAATGAAGAGATCGATAATTCTAAATGTACTAACTATGAAATATGTAGGAAAAATTCTCCTACTTTTGTAAAAATAGTAAAATAGGTCAATTAAAAAAAATTGTCAGAAAATTACCAGTGGTGGTGATAAACTATTAAAGGTAGATATGGATAAAATAATTAATTTGTAGGTAGACATACTTGCTGAATTGTCCATGATAATGCTATCATTCACAGTATTTTGGGGTAATCATTAATATTCTGTTGTACTCTCAAAATAGCTCCTAATTACTTAAAAATTATAGTTTAGCCATAAACATATGCAATGTATATGATGAATAATTATTCTCCTGATCTTATTTTTCATTATTAATGAGAATATTCAGTTTTAAAATTTGCATTTAACTGTGTCAGGATACAGCTATTTCTATTTTTTTAAGGAATACAAATTTGACAAATTAGCATCGAGTAGCCCCTTTCAATTGCAAAATGGTGGAATTTAGGCAATAAATTATATGGCCCCACTATGTATCTGATAAGCATTGAGGTAAATAGTCCATTCACGACAAAGCAGAAAAAAAAAAGTAGTTAGAGACACAATGATTAGAAAAATTTTATGAAATATTCTTGCCTTTTGTATCAACTTTAGGAAGAGTATTATCCCCAGACATCAAGAACTACTAATTACAATTAGATGTTAGTACACATCTAAGGGTTTAAAAGCTTATCACATATCCTGTAAGCTTTACAGATCTTTAATGGATTAAGTTTTGAGATTCATAACAATAAAACTTTAAGGATACTTCAGCTATGACTTGTAAAAATGCACTTAGCAAACTCATATATAGGGGAAGAAAGGTCACTGAAAAAACAAACAAACAAAGCCTCTATAGTTTGTATCAGATTTGTGTGTGTGTGTGCGTGTGTGTGATGTTTATATGTGTTATTATTCATAAGGATTAATAAAGTACTTGTATTAAGAAATCACAGACATTTTCATAAGTATTGTTTGAATAATTTTTTTTCATACTATTTACCAAGAGATCTTGAGTCTTTACCAAGAGGTCTTTTCATTAGATTTATATACTCTTTACCAAGATTTATAGATTTATAGATTTATATACTATTTACCAACCAATATTACTATTTACCAAGAGGTCTTTTAGTTAGATTAAATAGAGAAGAATTACTTTTACAGATTTTTAAAGATCATGGTAATTTAAAAATATTGTTCAATTTAACTCCAAAATTAGTGAATGTGTCTTGATAAATGCCTAGGACACTCAGAATTTATAAGTAGAAAACAGGCACCATTTATTTTCTTAGTAGTCTCTTAAAATAATGATACTATTATTCAGAACTCTAATTTGTTTGTGTAATTACACATGCATATATATATATATATGTATATACACACAATATATATATACACACACTCTTGAACACATCTCTTTAAACACAAATTCCACAGGAATGCATTTTTACTCATTATCAAGAAGAGAACTACTAAATTAGTGGAGGTTTAAAAACATTTGTTGTTGCTTTAGTCATATTTTTATAGCAAGAATATGAGGAATTCTTTTTGTCCTTTTTTAGTAAAATCAAGTTACATTTTATAAAGGGCACGTTCTCGTTTGGTATTTGTGAATAAGTTCTTTTAGAGAGAAGAGATTATTTAGAGCAATAACTCAGTGGTGTCTTTAGAACTTTACAAGTCCTGATGATATCCTTGAAATATAAGGCAGAAGAGAGATGAGAAGGAGAGGCAGCAGATTCAGCCCAAACTAACATGATAAATAAAAGCTTGTAAAAGTAGAAAATGAATTGCTGACTATATATATTCTGGCAGTACCTTTGGTCCGTAGATACATAACAAATGTTTCAAACGTCTTTATTTTTTGATGTATATGAAAAGTATAAATTACTTTTCAAAGTATAATGCAAAAACAAGTAGTCATCAAAATATCTTAAATATCTTAAATATATGTCATCTGTAGCTGATGACATATAGTCATTAAAATAATATGCAAACTTAGTATTAAATGACTTCTCCAAGAGGTATGTAGCAGGTGATCATGGAAAATAGCTATAGATAAAACGGAAGTCACAGGTTGTATTTATGGTTATTTTGGGTAAATGAAAATGTGGCTACATTTAAACAAATTTTTTTTTTTATGTTTTCATTTTATTTTTGAGAGAGAGACTGAGTGCCAGTGGGGGAGGGGCAGAGAGAGAGAGAGGGAGACACAGAATCTGAAGCAGTCTCCAGGCTCTGAGTTGTCGGCAGGGGCTTAAATTTTAATCCATAAATATGGATGTGAAAACAACAACAACAACATATGCTGTATTAGTTCTGAAAGAAAATGAAAACTGGAAAGACAACTTAACTTGAGTAAATATTCAAGTACTATTTTCTACCCATTTGATCACTACTCAAATGACTGTGATCAAAACTGATGGGATTAGTTGAAGTTCAGACTCTGGCCTATTGAAAACTTCTGCATTGGCTTAGTGATCTTGTGCCCAGGGTAAAACTTGGTTAGCCAGTCACTACCATTTTAACCCTGGAGGTCATGTTTCTCCACACTTGAGGACACCACAGTCTACTTCCATGGGACCAACTGATGTCCACCCTTACCTTAGGCTTGATGGATTATGTTTATCCACTTCATCCTTGGATGACTATTTTCATTGTTTTCAATGTTCTTGAGCAATCACAAATAATAAGGAGAAGTTTTAGTTATTTACTTATTAAAAAAATAAGAAACCTACGTCCCACACACACCAAAGAAAAAACAACAAACAAACAAACAAACAAACAAAAACACCCGAGGGGTTGGGTATGTTCTTGAGGCAAGGGAACAATTTAACAAGACTTGATTATTTTGGGGGACAGGAAGGAAAATGTCTTTTTACTGTACAGTTGTTTTCATATTTATTTTAGTGCTATCCAGACTTAGCTTTCTATTAGAATAATTCAGGATAGGGGTGCCTGGGTGGCTGAGTTGGCTAAGCGTCTGATTCTTGATTTTGGCTCAGGTCGTGACCTCACGGTTTGTGAGTTCGAACTCTGTGTCAGGATCTGCGCTGACAGTGCTGGGCCTGCTTGGGATTATCTTTCTCTCTCTTTTTCTCTCTGTCTCTCTCTCTTTCTCTCAAAATAAATAAATAAACTTATTTTTTAAAGAAAATAAAATAAATAAAGATAAACAAAAATACACAATTAATGTTTGAATACTAACCAAATACTTAAAATACACTTGAAGTCCTGTTATCCTCCTAGATACAATTCCCTCTTACCACAACACGGATAAGCACTGTCCTGAATTTAGTGCTTATTGTACATATGTATATCTCTTTAAACATACGCAAAGCTTTATGTGGTTTTAACTGAATCTTAATGGCAATATATGAATTTTTCTGAAATGTGCTCATTTCTTTCAAAACTATATATATGGGCTATATCTACCTTTACCTTTTTACATGTAGTACTATAGTACTATTTCCTTCATTTTTATTACTGTGGAGTATATGCTATCGGCTGAAACGTATCTCCCCTCCCAATTCATATGTGGAGGCCCTAAAAACTAATTTGACTGTGGTTGGAATTTGACTGTATTTGGTCTTTAGGAGATAATAAAAGTTAAATGAAGTCATAGGGTGGGACCTTATATAGGACCAGTGGTGTTATAAGAAAAAGAAGACAAGACTTTATTCCTTCCATGTGAATACATTAAGGAAAGGCTATATGAGGACATGATGACAAGGCAGTCATCTGCAAGTCAGGAAGAGAACCCTCATCAGTAACTGAACCAGACAAAACCTTGATCTTGTATTTCTATTCTCCAGAACTGTGAGGAATAAAATTTCTGTCCTTTAAGCCACTCAATCTATGCTATTTTGTTACGACAGCCCAATCACACTAAATAATATACTAATATATCCTCTACTCTTCGTATGTACATTAGAGTGGTTTGAATTTTTTTCCAGTTTTCGTGAACATGCAGTTACATGTCTCATTATGCTTGGATATAGGAAATTTTATGGGCATATGTATATAGACATTTTAAAAAGCTCATTTTATATTTTTTGTTTTGTTTTTTTAAAAAAGATGATTGTATTGATTTATACTTCTATAATCAACAACAGTGTATAAATATTTTGTTTCATGACTCCTTACTGACCCACAATATTATCAGGTAAATTTCACCTTTGTCATTTTGATAGGTGTGAAATAGTTCTTGATTTTTTTGTGTGTGTTTATTTATTTTTGAGAGAGAGAGAGAGAGAGGGAGAGACAGAGTGTGAGCAGGGGAGGGGCACAGAGAGAGGGAGACACAGAATCCGAAGCAGGCTCCAAGCTCTGAACTGTCAGCACAGAGCCCGATGCAGGGCTCGAAACTCACGAACCCCAAGATCATGAACTGAGTGGAAGTCAGATACTCAACTGACTGAGCCACCTAGGCGCCCAAATTCTTCTTGTTGTTAATATTTACTTTTCCTTTGACTAATGCTACTATGCTTTTTTGAAAGGGTATTGTTCATTAATAGTGCTATTATTTCCTCCAAATCTTCCTTTTAAATTTTTATTTATTTCTTATGTTAATGTGGAGGACTCCTTTATATTAATTATTGTTAGATTTTTTTCCTTACATTTGACATGTATTCATTTGTTGAGAATAGAGATACTGATTGATTTGCTTCAGACTATCTTTTCAAGGATTCTTGAATAATGAACAGCTTTAGAAGATACGGTGTCTCTCTCCAGAGTAGTGGTAAGTGTGTTTACTGTCTAATATAATAAAGATGATGTCTCCATTCAGGGAAAGGTTTGGGCATACCTGCTACTAATTATAAATGGTTTGGATTTTCTAATTTTAGAGTCCCTTGCCTATACCAAAACCTACTGTGGTTTTTCTTTTTCTTTTTGAGCATTTGAAGGAAGTGAAGAAGTTAGGAAGGTATGTATTTAAGGAAAGTTTCACAAGCAGGAAAAGCAGCAAATATAAATGTCTTAAGGAGGAACCATAACTGACATGGTTGACATAAGGTAAATAAACCAGAGTGTCTGAAGAATACTGAGCAAGGATGGGCGCCTCTGTTGGTTAGGTGTCCGACTTTGAAATTTTTAAATTTTCTTTTAATGTTTATTTATTTATTTTTGAGACAGGGAGAGACAGAGCATGAACTGGAGAGGGTCAGAGAGAGGGAGACACAGAATCTGAAACAGACTCCAGGCTCTGAGCTGTCCGCACAGAGCCCAACGAGGGGCTCAAACTCACGGACCACGAGATCATGACCTGAGCCGAAGTCGGCCGCTTAACTGACTGAGCCACCCAGGCGCCCCAAGTGTTCCACTTTGGCCCAGGTCATGATCTCACTGTTCCTGACTTTGAACCCTGCATGGGGCTCTGCGCTGATAGCACGGAGCCTGCTTGCATCCTCTTTGTCTCTCTCTTGGCCCTTACCCCGCTCATTCTCTCTCTTTTTCTCTCTCTCCAATCTCTCTCAGAAATAAACACACACACACACACACACACACACACACACACACACACAGAAGAATAATGAGCAAACAAAACGGAAGTAGGAGATAAACTGACCAGCAGGGTTTGCGGGAAAGTTATACAACCATGAATACCATTCTGAGAGTTTTGGTTTCTATTCCTAATAGACCACAGAAAGCACACAGTTACCAGGATCACTTGGGCTGCCATGATAATGAGATATCCTGGGGTAACAGCCAGAGTAGGAGCGGAAATGTTAATTAGGAGGAGGGATGCCTGCATGGCTCAGTCCCTTAAGCATCCGATTGGGGCTCAGGTCATGGTCTCAGGATCCTTGAGTTCAAGCCCCGCCTCCGGCTCTGTGCTGACAGCTCAGAGCCTGGAGCCTGCTTCTGATTCTGTGTCTCCCTCTCTCTCTGCCCCTCCCCCCAGTCACACTCTGTCTCTGTCTCTCAAAAATGAATAAACGTTACAGAAATGTATATTAAAAAATGTTAATTAGGAGGATATTACAGGACTCCAAGTGAGCAATGGGCAGTAGCTTAAACCACTAGCTGTAGAAACAGAGAAATGAGCAAATTATGCATCTTTTAAAACGTCATAGATAGCAAGGTTTTTAATCGGATGTGGGTGTGAGAGAAAAGAAAAAAAAGAAAAGAAAAAGAAATCTAAGATTAGTTAAAAAATTTTGACCTAAGCACCTGGAAGGATAAAGGATGTTTTGCCATCAACTGAAGAGGAAGGTTTGGGGGAGAGGATCCAGAGAGGAGGAAGGAGACCTGGTTTGGGCGTTAAGATCAAGAGTTCAGTCTTGATAATTACGATATTGAGATATTTATTAGACATGTTTGTAGAGATGTTGAACAGGAAGCTAGGAGTTTGAGCATTGATACAGTTTTTATGTACATATTTGGGAGTGTCAGCAAATAAAAGACATCTGAAGCTGTTAGATTAAATTGAGTTATCCAGGGAACAGGTTTAGTTGGACTATAAAAAAGTATGTGTAACTGAATCTGGGATTTTCCAGGAATTTGAAGACCCTCTAGGAATTTCACAAACACACACAAAAATACTAGAAAGAGTATCTAGTGAGATAGGAGAAAACAATGGTAATGTGCATCCTTAGGAATAAAAAATAAAATAAAACAAAGTAAGGAAAAAGAATTGTGTCAAATGCTGATGTGAAATGAAGTAAATGAGAAATGAGAATGGTCATTAGATTCAGAAATATGGAGATTATGGTGAACTTGAAAAGAACAGTTTCAATGAAGCATTGATTGAAATATTGGGTGAGGGGTGAGAACCTAAGTGCAATGAGTTTAAGAAAGAATGCAACTTTTACAGGGACTGGACCTATCCATTTGCCTGAAACACCTAAAACACAAGCACAATACATGAACCATTCATTTTAAAGACACTGTTGATCACCCAATGAAAATGAATACTTTTTGAGTGACAAGAAACAAAAGAGATGAGTTTTATTGTCAGAGCTTACTGATTTGAGACTTTCCCAGTTTTAGCTCAGGAAAAAGAGGCCATGGTTGAACCCAACCATACTCCCTGAGTTACGGAGCTGAGGATGAGTAAGAGAAAACTAAGGCAGCTGGAATTTGAAGGATACCGTGTATTCTTGGTTGACAGTTTTTCCCTTTTAGTACTTTAAATATGTCATCCTGCTCAGTTCTTTCCTACAAGATTTCCACTAAGAAATTCTGCTGATAATCTAATAGGAGCTCTCTTCTATCTGGTGAGTCTCTCTAACTTTGGATAGTTTGATTACAATGGGTCTTGGTAGGATCTCTCTATTCTTTTCTTACTTAAAATCAATTGAGCTTTTTGAATTGTAAGTTTGTTTCTTTACTGAAACTTGGGAAGTTTTTGACTTTTTTTTTTTTCAAATAGGCTCTCTTTCTTTCTCTTGGGAGGATATTAAAAAGTATCAAAGTCTATGTTTATTTTTTCCCTAATACCCAGGCAAGATCCTTTCTGCTCCAGTACCCATTGACCCAGAAACTATGAAGTTTTCCAGTCTGGCCATTGGTAACGTGAGCTATTACTGGCCCTGTGTGATGCCATAGCATTCCCTACAATCCTTTTCGGTGGTTATTTCCCTGGTATTGAATTGTTTTCTCACATGCATCTACTGATTCATACTATGATCGTCTCAATTGATGCAGAAAAAAAAAAAAATATATATATATATGACAAGATTCAACACTCTTTGTTGAGAAAAGCACTCAACAAATTAGGAATAAGAGGAAACTGCCTCAACATAATATTAGTTATTTAGGAAAAACTTAACAACTCAAACATTTGTAATAAGAATGTAAAATGTTACCTCCCACATGAAACTACTTTGGCATTTATTCAAAATGTCAAACAAACACCTCCTATATGTTCTAATCACTCCATACTTATGTATTTACCTAAAAAAATAAAAAGCACATTTTCATACAAAAAATTGTACACAAATGTTAATAGTGTCTGTAATAAGCAAAATATCTCATAGTGATATTTTCTTACAATAAATACCACTCTACGTGAAAAATGAGTGAACTGTTTGTGTGTGCCTTAATATGAAAGAATTTCAAAATAATTATGTTGAAGGAAAGAAGATAAAATATTGTATATTTTGGTTATATTTTATAATATATATATTTTATAATATATAACATAACTATATTTTTGTGGTTCTATACTTAAATAAAATTTCATAAAAGTCCAAACTAATCTATAGTAACAAAAATAACAGGAGTGGCTGTCTAGGCATGGGGCACTGGGAAGGGTGGAGATAGGAAGGGACGGGAGAGGAGGAACAGGTATCATGAAGAAACTTTGTAGGGCACCACACAAAAACACTGAATTGTACTGACAGTTTTATGGCTGTCTCCATGTGTTAAAGCTCATTTATTTGCACACTTTGTTTACTTTAATTTTTTTTTTTTACTGTTAATTATTTTTGAGAGAGAGAGAGAGAGTGGGGCAGGTCAGAGAGAGAGGGAGACACAGAATCTGAAGCAGGCTCCAGTCTCTGAGCTGTCAACATAGAGCCCAACATGGGGCTCATACTCACTAACCATGAGATCATAACCTGAGCCAAAGTCAGACACTTACCTGACTGAGCCACCCAGGCACCCCAGTATTTGCACACTTCAAAAGGTGCAGTTTTTTAATATCATTTGTATCTCAATTTCAATAAATTAATTAATAGGTGGAAAGGAATATGAAAGAGACATTATATACATCTTTTTGAGGAATGTTAGTGCAATGGAGAGCAAATTAATGAGGCACAGATATTGGGGAAATTGTGGAAAAAGGAAGACATTTTGTTAAGACAGGAGAAATTTACTTTTTTATTCTGGAGGGAATTATAGAGTATGGCTTAAAAAAAATTGAAAACATAGGAAAAAGACCAGTAGAAACTTACTAGAATGATATCTTTGATAAGGAGAGACAGTATGGAATCTACTATGCAGATAGCTTTATAGATGAGTTGGGAAGGGAGAATATATGATTGGATTGTTAGATCACAGAAGATCCCCTTTTGATTACATTTACTTTTTCAGAGAATTCATATACAAGATTATTGGAAAATACCAGTCTTGGGAGGAGTTACTGGGGACTTAGGATAAAGAGACTGTGAAAGGGGAATGTTGAGTGGGAGTCAATGCACTAGTGAAGTAGAAGATGATTACACGTTAATGTTTGATTGACTTGATGTTTATCTTTATTTTTAAGTGGTACCAATTGTTAAGGTACTTTGGTTTTCTCCAGGCATTTTTTATATACGAAATTTATTGTCAAATTGGTTTTCATACAACACCCAGTGCTCATCCCAAAAGATGCCCTCTTCAATACCCATCACCTACCCTCCCCTCTCTCCCACCCCCCATCAACCCTCAGTTTGTTCTCAGTTTTTAAGAGTCTCTTATGCTTTGGCTCTCTCCCACTCTAACCTCTTTTTTTTTTTTCCTTCCCTTCCCCCATGGGTTTCTGTTGTTTCTCAGGATCCACATAAGAGTGAAAATATATGGTATCTGTCTTTCTCTGTATGGCTTATTTCACTTAGCATCACACTCTCCAGTTCCATCTACGTTGCTACAAAGGGCCATATTTCATTCTTTCTTATTGCCATGTAGTACTCCATTGTGTATATAAACTACAATTTCTTTATCCATTCATCAGTTGATGGACATTTAGGCTCTCCAGGCATATTTTGAAGCATTGGCACATGTTCAGAGTAGGGAAAGATTTGGATTGAATCAACAGGTTTTTTTTGTTTTTTTGTTTTTTGTTTTTTGTTTTTTTTCTTTCCTCCCAAGTGACACTACACAGTGAGAGAGGGCAAGGGATTCCAAAGAAAGGGAAAAAGTGGTATCTAAAATAAACTGATTGATTATAGAACATAAATATCGCAAGCTGGGGAACAAGAATATCAAAGGGGTAAATGACAGTGAAAAGTTGATCAGCGCAAAAGCAGTGGAGGTCCTGGTGGAGTTGAAGGATTATTGGAGTGAAGATACAAGAAGTGAGCTGGAAAGATAAGCAATTGAAGGCATGAAGGTGACATTATGGATGGGTTGTAACTATTATTGTATCTTAAACAGATTATTTTGCATATTTACGTATCTCTTCAACAAATCCTTAGTTTTTTGTTAGTCTCTTCTAGTTCCTCCCACAAGTGACAAATGATCTACTTCAAATAATGTGCCATTACACAATCATTCTACTCAAAACTCTTCTTGTTTTCCTTTCTGTTTAAGAACTTTCATCTAATTGTGTCCAAAAACACAACCACTACTTTAGAAAACTTGAACATTGCTTATTTTCAAACTCACTGTCATAATTCTACCATTCCTATCTGTTCTGCATAGATTTATATCCCTTGTTCAAGACCAAAATCAGCATGCTTTACTTTTAAGAATAATTCCTGGGGCACTGGGAGGCTCAGTTGGTTAGGCGTCCTACTTCGTCTCAGGTCATGATCTCACAGTTCATGAGTTCAAGCCCCTTGTCGGGCTCTGTGCTGACAGCTCAGAGCTTGGAGTCTGCTTCGGATTCTGTCTCTCTCTCTCCCTCTCTCTCTCCCTCTCTCTCGCTCTATCCCTACCCCACTTGTGCTCTCTCTCTCTTAGAAATAATAAATGCATAAACTTGAAAGAAATAATTCTTCCCCACTTCATTGCTCTTGTTTTCTCATGACTCTTCTGCCAAGACTTTGTTAGATCACCTTTTTCATATGATATTTTGTAACTATTTATCAAATCATAATCATGAACATGATTTTTAAATTCTTAAACCGTATTGTTAACTCAGTTAGATGAACCTAATTCTATTTGATGCAGATAGAGACTTCCAACGATTGAATGATAAGTGGCAGCTTATCAGAGAAACTCTAGAAGTAAAATTACATGTTCTACTGATTTCTAATTTTATAAGGTTTTTTCTCTGTTTTTAATTCAGTCTATTCTCCATTGTGATTTTGATTAAGGTCAATCACAAAGTACGTTATAAGGATGTGAATTTGTCAACTGGCTAAAGAGCTAAACACAACAGTTTCCTTTTTTAGATGGAGTGCGGAGAATTATTCATTAATAAGAGGAATAACAAGTGAGAAGTGCTTCATCCCACTATTGTTGCTCTTTATTTGATGTATGCAAATCACTTTCTACCTTCATATTTTGTGCCAAATCCCAACAGTGATTACTTAGGAAACCAGTAAATAATAATGTTTTCATGTAAGAGCAACTGATTTACCATTGCTCAGAATGGAGAAGTTTGGACACATCTTTTTGTTGTTATTTGAATATTTATTTGGACATAATCTGCAAAAAAATTAGTTGTATGCGTTTATACATTTTTATGACTCATTTTAGATTGACAGGCTTCTTATTTGAGTTTTAGAGTAGTTCATATTCTTGATTACCTTTTTTCACTTTTATTCTTTTATTCTTTTGTGCCTGTACCTTGTCATCTTACCTATATATATTTTTCCCTCCCTTTTTTTTTTCTTCAATTTCCTGAACCAACTCTACTCTCCTTCAAGACTCATGCCCTTAAGATATTGTCATTAACCTCAGCTATGGGACATTGTCAAAAATGCTTTCTGGAATGGAAACAACCTTGTCATTTCATTAGAAAATGTGCAAGTGTATTTTGAAACTTTTCTTATTTTTATCTTCAAGGTTATTTTATCTTTGGGGGGAGTAAATACTTTTTTTTTTCCAAGATGAAATCGTACAGATTTCCTCTGCAAGGAATTTCAGCATTGACTGCTGGCCATGTACTTAGGTTGATAATTCCCTATGCCAGACAAAATATATTAATCATAATATTTGTTATAAATATTCAAACCAGTAAGGATTTTTCAAAGGCTTTAGATATACCATTCTCTCTCTTCTTACCATTATTTTTCCAAGCATAAAAGTGACCATATCATTTCTGCTTACTGGTAAGAACTATCATGTTACTATTGTGTCCTCACAAATTCAGTCGTTGGAAAGATGGCTTAATTTGCCCTTCATAGCAAGTCAAATATATTCCAATCAAAAGATAAAGCTGCACCTGTTCTGTGTGTGTTCTAAATTTTGAGAATCGTTTGATATATTTCTCAAAGATGACAAGAAAATTAAAATGCTTAAATCTTGTGTAAAAGAAATCTGTAGCATCAGATATTTAAAAATTAAAAATTCAATGAACTGGAACAAATTAAGAAGCTGGAAGTATCAATAAAAATATAGTGTGTGTTATGTTGAGGAACATACACAGTGTTAGGTAAAAGCCCTTTTCTTGAAAACGTCTTTGTTGTTAATCAGAGGAGCCTTTCAGCTTTTAGAGTCCCTAGATCTATTTAACTTAAATAGAAGAAGCTTTGCTTTAAGCAGTTTACATTAAAGTATGGTGTTTGGATTAAACAAAATACTAGCTAACGGAAGGAAAATAATACTGAATGGTTATGCCTGGTTTTCAATACTCATAGCAATCCTACAATATTAGAAATTCTTAGTTAAGATTAAAGCTGAGTTTGACTAATCTAGCATCATCATGCTTACTCCAGCATGCTAGCTTTCTATAAAGTACTGATCCAGCAACCTGCACCAAAATCTTCTGGGAATTCATGTTAAAATATATATCCCTCAACCTTACCACAACAATGTGAGTCACAATCTCTGGAGGTGAGGAATGCTTTAATAAGCCCCATGAGTGACCCTATATACCCAATTGCTAAATATCACTGCACTATAGCATGCAATATTACCTGGTTTTGTGTCCAATGAATAAAAGTCCTCAACTCTCAATTGGTGCAAAGGTCTTAAAAAATTAAGTCATACACATGATCTATTTTTAGCCCGAGTACCTTGGTCCTGCCAAAATCAATGGAATAATTGGAAAAAATGAACGGAGAAAGACTCTCCCTAGAGAAGCCAAGAGAGTGCAGCATAAATAAAATATCAGCCTGTTCAAGGTAGACTGTTCTAGTTTACTGATACACGAGACTCTCTTGTCAGGTATCACATTCAGTTACTAAAGTAGTTTCAGTGGAGTCATCCATAAGTCACTGTTGATATCTAATGGCAAGAAAATGTGGTATGCAAGAGCCACCCGCTCATCTAGTACAAGAAGTTCACTTTAAAAACAATGCTCTGTCAGTCTGATGTGAATCCAGCTAAACTCCAGTGCCATAAACCTGTTATAAGAACATATGCAAAGGCACCGTAAAAAAAGTGTTGATTTGGGGGGAACCAGAGAAATAGAGAGATGTGATGGCTCTGCCCTCTTTGAACCTAAGTATTTTTTCATCCAGGTGGTAAAAATATAAACAAAACCCAAAAAGAATTAGTTTTTCTGATAAAAGAGTGACATGTCAAATGTAATCTCTTTGAGCTTGGTACACAGAGACAGCGAAACATTCAGAAAAAAAAATGTCAAAAATAAAGCATAATGGAAGTAAGATAGTAGGATTTTTTAGGGATACAATAAAATTCATCTTTATTATACAATTTCTACAACATATTCACAAACACTACGATAATAAATACTTTCCCAAATGTAGAAGTTTTTTATCAGAGGACAATCATTAATGGTTATAATTATTCAGCAGGTCCAGAAACTCTATCAAATGAAAAAAATAAAACCAAAGAAGCTGTATACCAGAAGATGTAAAATTTTTAAAATTTAGATTTTCAGTATATTTATAGAATTTTATTCTACCGTACTTTATTGTACCATTATATTAACTAGGTGATTGAAAGATCGTTTTATTTTTTCAATGCTTAAATCCTCTATCCTAATTATCTTTTAAGTGATAAAAATAAACACTTTGATCTAAGATTACACAGACAAAATACTGGTGTTCTCTATGTGCACTAAAAAAAATTGAGAAAACAATAATATAATAAAATCACATTTTTTTTCAGTTGTAAGTTGTAATACTTAACAAAAAGCTGGCTTTTAGTCACAGATATGGTGTGATAGAATCCAAGAATGAAGAAAGCAAGAACAATCTCTTTATCTTGGCTGTGTCCCACCACCTATCACCTGGATACAGGGTCTCGTGGCAAAAAAAAATTCTCAGTAAATGTTAGGAGCTAAAATAATGAGTTCAGATAATGAACTAGATAAAATTTCATCATGATTCCAAAACGAATCAAAGTACTGTTTCTTCAATTTATAAGGTGAATTGGTAGAAAGCAGAAAAAACCCTGGAGCTTGAATTTCCTTCTGTTATAACTACCTTTCACTTTTAAGAAAATACAAAGAGGGGCGCCTGGGTGGCTCAGTCGGTTAAGCGTCCGACTTCAGCCAGGTCACATTCTTGCGGTCTGTGAGTTCGAGCCCCGCGTCGGGCTCTGGGCTGATGGCTCAGAGCCTGGAGCCTGCTTCCGATTCTGTGTCTCCCTCTCTCTCTGCCCCTCCCCTGTTCATGCTCTGTCTCTCCCTGTCTCAAAAATAAATAAACGTTAAAAAAAATTAAAAAAAAGAAAATACAAAGAATGAAAAAGTACAGAGGAAGAGAAAAGTAGGGTACTAACTGTCTGTGCCTTGCAAGAGTAGTTTAAAAACAAAGTGTCCCCTGCCCCCGCCCAATACACCATCCTCTCATTCCTTTTTAAAAGGAAAGACAGAAAAAAATGCCTTAATTCCAGTCATGTTCAGATCCAGTTAGATTTGTGAATATTTTCTCAGTTATTGACAGCGGTTATTGAATTTTGAATCTAAAATTAAAATATCCATAATTAGGTTAGTAGAATCCCTAAACTATATTTATAACTGTCTTAATCTAAGCAGTCTGCTAAAACAAATACCATCAATTGGGTGGCTCACACAGCAGACATTTATTTCTCACATGAAGGGTAGCATATCCAAGATCAAGGTGTCAGCCAGTTCTCCTCCTGGTGAGACCCCTCTCCCTGATTAGTGAATGGTCACCGCCTTCTCCCTGTGTCCTTATAAGGTGGAGAGGGAGAGGTCTTTCTCTCTTCTTTTTCTTATAAAGCCACTAGTCCCATCATAAATGCTCTATTGTCATGACTTTATCTAATTTTAATTACCTTAAAAGGGACAACTTCCAAATACAGTCACATTGGAAGTTGGGGTTTTAACGTATGACTTTTTAAAGAGAACACAATTCCATCTATAGGGATAACTTCTCATGTCCTAACTGGAGATCCTATATTCCATATTTGGTATAAATTGAATCATTACAACTATTATGATTTGCTTGTATCTGTTCTGCTATAACCCAACCTTAGTACAGTTTAGGCTGCAAAACTATACTCATCCACTAACAATATCTTTGTGGCCACATTTATTCCGTATTTATGGAAAGACCTGTGTCTGTATACCTACTCAATTGTTGTCTTGCAAATTGTAGCCAGAGTATTTCTATCTTTCTCTCCCTTTGCCTCTAACATTATAATTCAACCAACTGTTCTATGCAACAGAGAATAACTTGATGATGATATTCTTTCCTAAATACTACTCATCCACCTGAATTTTCTCCTCCTTCCTCAGACACAGACATTCTCTAGTAAGGCTTCTCTGCTTCAGGCCACTGTCATATAGCTTGATCTAACAATCTCTGATCTTGGTTTTCTTCGCTGTGAGGTACGTTCTGAATTTTAGCATATTATTCGCTTAATATTCTCAATATGAAAAGTCCTATATTATTAATAAGCTGCAACTTATAATAATCTTTGCTATTATAAGCCACAACTCATAGTGGTAAATATTGATTTTCACTTTGTGGCAGCGTCATGATTCCAGAGGCACAATTATTCTGAGACAGGAAAAGTATTGGTTGAACTTAATGACTCAGAGTAACATAGCTAGGTTAAGATCTTCATATAAAGCCAAAAATTGATCCTTATAGTCATTAACTAATCTCTGCAATAACGACTACAATTTCTAATCCCTAATATCATCTTTTCATGGACATGTCTCCATTAGATTGCACACATAAAGTTTTAACAGTTTGTTACCCCCTTTTCATTCTTATTTTAAGATTTGGTATTAACAGTCCTGTAGAGTATATGTGAGAGTGGCTAAACCTCTTATTACAAGGAAGAAACATCGGTAACTATTCGAGGAGATGGATGTTAACTAAACTTACTGTAATCTTTTGCAATATATGTATGTCAATATGTTAGTACATGTCATGTCATTATGTGGAATGTAGACTTATAGAGGACAGCAGGTCAATTATACGACAAAAACCCTTAGACATGGTAATACGGCACAAAATATTATGTAGCCTTTACTAATATAATCTTTCTAAATAGTCATAGATGGACAAACTTGGCAGCTTTGTTTAGTGAAGTTATTTTTCTTAGCAACTATATTTCATTTAGGCCTTTTTATCAGTTCTTGCAGCAGAAGACTTGAGTGCAATATCTAAAATAATACCAGTAAGTCATTGTTTGTCCAGAGTCTCTTGTGACTTGCAACACATATTGGCAACACCCTTGATACGGATTTATCACACTAGTTAGTTTAATTAATCCAAATCAACTAAAACACATTAACTATGTGCCCAAAAGAGACCTTCACAGTCAACTAGTGTGGGGCACAAAAGCTGGAGCAATATTACTTCAGGTCAGTTACCTAACTGTACCTCAGTTCTTTGTGAAATAACAATAATAATGGTAATCAAAGTTACTCTATCAATCAAACATAATAATGAAAACCTATAAAATGATAGATAACTTTATACATTTAGTGATCCATTACTTTTCACGTTTAGCTTCAAAGTTGTGAACATGACTTTTCCCCGAGTACTAATATTTAATGAAATATTCTGTAACAATTGAATCGACCCAAAATTAATATATGCCGATATCAGCTTGTTTCACCTACCACTTCTTTCATTTAACTTGATCCCTTCCTTATTCGCTGAATCCCTAGTTGTAGTCTGAATCGACACCACACATTTTAATTCACATTTAATTTAGCTCATGCCACTTAGTTACTTGTTTCCTTATTTTTTCTAAGCTTCTCCAGTTTCTCTACTAACCTTACTATCAGATAACATTATGTGATATAAATTCTAAACCTAGTGTTCTCATATCCTTTTCCTTATCCAAATAAATTTTACATTCTACATTTAACAAGCACCTATTTTTTTTTCAATTACCATACTGTGGGGAGTCTTTCTTGAAAGATATTTAAGGGAATTTGGAGGCAAACAGGACAGGAATTTATTAAAAAGGATATGAATGAACTTCCAGACTTCCAGCTTCTACTCAGAATGTGGTGAATTGAAAAAGGTTTCATTCTCAAACTGAATCAAATAAACCAACCAAAAAATTCAGCTGAAAAAAACTGCACTTTTTTTTTTTTTGAACTCAGTAGTATTTCATTATGATCATAGGCTAACCCACCTTTATGCAACATAAGGAGAGTCAGGGAGACCAAAGCTCTGGTTCATCTGGGCTGTTGGCAAGAAGCATTTAGAAAAATTCAGCTAAGTAAATATAAATTAGTGAAGCCAGCTGAATGTGCAATGGCAAAAGAAAGTGAAGCTTCTGGGGGTTGCAAATATAGAGAGTATCCACAGTCTCTTCTAGGCTTTAGATTCATGAACCTTTTTCGGGGCTTACAGAAAATATTGGGAACTTCTAAGAAAATGTCCTTCATGGCACGGGTCTCAGAAGAAGAACATTAGCTCTTTGTAGGAGAGGCATGAAGCAGTACAATATTATTTAAAGATACATTCAGATCATAAAGGAATTAAACTAGAAATCAACAACAAAAAGATATCTGAAGTGCTCCAAATTTTTGAAAATTGAACAAAAATAAAAAAAAATTGTGGGTCAAAAGTAAGTTTCAAGGAAAATTAATAAATACATTGATCAAAATAAAACTTAAATTCAACATATAAATATTTCTGAGATGCAGCTACAGGAGTGGTTAGAGGGAAATGCATAGAATTATAAGTAACACTAGATTCAAATTGCTATATGTGTTTCTCACAGAAGTAAGGTTTAGAAATTTTATTTTTTAAAGTTTATTTACTTTAAGAGAGAGAGAGAGAGAGAAAGAGAGGGAAAGTGTAGGGAGGGGGCAAAGAGAGAGGAGAGAGAGAGAATCCTAAGCAAGCTCCATGCTCAGTGCAGAGCCTTATATGGGGCTAGATCTCACCACCCTAAGAGCATGACCTGAGGCAAAACCAAGCATCAGATGCTTAACTAACTGAGCCACCCAGACTTCCCTAGATTTAGCAATTTTAAAATTGCTTTATACGATATGAATTAATTAAACAAGGATGTTGATTGGCTCAGGTGTTTCTACTCTGAGGCAGAATATATACACAAACAAAAATTGAAGCCTGTAAATGCCTCAAGGGTACCAAACTGGAATCTCAGGAAAACCATAAATAGTCAACTACAGCTTACAGCTGCAGCTGATCAAAAATATTCTTACTTTGCTTCGATGTTTTCTCTATAAAACCTCTCTGAGCTGCTGTTCGTGGAGCCCCTAACCACTTCCACTTTGGCACTGCCCAATGGAATTGAAATTTTGCTCAAATAAACTCTTCAAATTTTAATATGCCTCAGTTTACCTTTTAACACATATATGATTGGTAAGTAAATACAGACTGGGAAAACCAGATTTCGCACCCTCAGAAAATAAAGTTACAAGTAAGCAACAAGCATCAAGCAAAGCTAAGATGAAGCCTGTGCCACTGACTTGGGAAAAACACAGTTTCATACAGAAATAGGTGATGATCTGTTTTTGCATGTGAAATACAATATACATGTTATGAAAGGATTCTTTAAATAGAATAGACTTGCTGTCAGAACACCTAATAATAGTATGGAAAACTACAAATTACATTGACTAATTTCAAAGAGCCCAAGAAATCCATGATTGCATTTATAGGCTTCCTCATTGTTAAGCTTTCCGTTGCTTTTGGAGAATGGGGATGCTTAGCAGGAAACTTGAGAGACTGACAACTCCATTCAGAGTCCATTCAATTCAGCTCATCTCTCTGTAAATTCCCAGAATCTCGCTGGCACTGCTTCTCTGAAGAGACTTACATTTTTATGGGTGTCCTTATCTGGGTTCTGGCTAGCTTTCTCTTACCATTGGTTTGGGGGCCTAGGGAATATTAATAGCTTTTCAGTTAATCTCTCTGGGTTAGTTGGCAGAACTAAGAGATAACTATTAAGAAGTTTCAGGAAAACAAAACTTTGAGTGAAGTTAGACTAATACTTAAATTATGTACTAGAAAATTTCTTGGCTTCTACAGTATTAAGGACCTTATCTTATTAATAAAATCTCCTAATATTTAATGTATGCATTTATACCAAGCACCTAAGGCTACTGAATGAATGAGAGCTATTAACACACAGAAAGAATTAGCAAAGTTTTCCAGACAGAGGGAGAACGTTCATTAGTTAAAATATGGTCAATGAAAAAGTTGCCGGAGGGTATCAAAAGAGTAAAGAATAAGAGTAAAATAATTTTAAAGAGTGGTATAATATTAGCAGAAATTTTTATGTTAAAATCATACTCATCACCCAGCCTCCAACCTGTCTTTATAATTTCTCCTTCTGGGTATTTTATAAAATGTTGGATTAGAAAACATCTTGGTTTTCCTTGCCATGTGCCTTTTTCAGAGATTCTCTTCAACCCAAAGTTCCTGAAGACTGGGCAGTGACCTCATGACTCTGTCCCTAACCCTTCAGCCACACTGGTTAGAATGTCCATTTCCTTGATACGAGGGACAGGAAAAATAATTTTTCCTATTGATTTTTTTTAAATGTTTGTTTGTTTACAACAAGCAGGGAGAAGCAGAGACAGGGTGAGCAAGAATCCCAAGCAGCCTCTGGGCTGTCATGGGGCTCCATCTTGTGAACTCAGATCATGACTAACTGAAATCAAGAGTTAACTGAGCCACCCAGGTACTCCTCTCCACTGAATTTTAAATTAGAACTCAAATAGGCTATTTCATGTGGTAACATGACATAAAGAATCAATATGTAGAGTAGCTTATGGAGCATCAGAGTGAAAAAAAATAATCTCTGCACTCTGACTTTCATTTGCTCTAGAGCTTTCTTGGTTGTTTCTATACCTCAGACTTGACTACTGAGTTGTTCTGGATTCCGTGAGGACGTTTGCAATAACCATTCCCCCAAACCCTCTGTAATTGGAGTTAATTTAAGCAGTTTTCTGTTTTCAACTATATCAAATATATATACACATACAATATAATTGAATTTGTTTATGTTTAAAATTGCATCTAAATTGTAACTTAAAAAGGTTGCATAATATTTCAGTAAACTGGTGTATCATATTTTATTTGTACTATGGATACTTAGTCTGATATCCCCTTTTGTTATTTTAGATATATTTTTCAACAGATTCTTTTTTGTCCTTTAAATCATTTATTCCACATAACTCTTAAGAGTAGGATCACTGACTTCAAGTGCTCTAACTTGTTTTTTTACTTTGTTTAAATTATCATTCTGCTTTTCATTTTTATACAAATTAAATACACATCATTTGTCTGTTCATGTTATGTTATTATAATATAGAGAAAAAATAAATGATCTCTTAAAGTCAACTTTTAAGTTCGGAAAAGGGGAATTTAATTTTGGCAAGACGTTCCAAATTGATGTTATAATATTAAGAAAATAAAATACTTTCATCCTTGAATACTTACAATAAAAAGTGACCTTATTTGATACCTGAATATAACAATAATCTAGAAATGCTTAGGATGTGAGACACGTATCTTTTTCATATATTTATATTGTATCACTATCATTGGAAATTTATCAATTTTGTTTCTAATCTGGAAGATTAACTAACGAAGATTTATGTGACATTTTCCCCCATGTAATGAACAGTTTAGTGGACACTTACTAGTATCTTAGTACTTAGATAGTACTTAGTACTTAGTAGTATACTTAGCACTTACCTACTTCAGTAGATACTTAAAGTCAAAAAAATCTTGTATTGGGGCATCCGGGTGTCTCTTTCAATTGAGTGTCCGACTCTTGATTTCAGCTTGGGTCATGATCCCAAGGTCATGGGATAGAGTCCTACATCAGGCTTTGTGCTGAGCATAGAGCCAGCTTGGGATTCTGTTCCTCTTCCTCTACCTCTTTCTGCCACTTGCATGCTCTCTAAAATAAAATAAAATAAAATAAAATAAAATAAAATAAAATAAAAATAAATAATTAAATCTTGTATTCATCTATATTAAAATAAATTCTGTCAGTTGAGATAACAATGAATACCTATTCTAGTTAGGTATAATAAGACTAGATGAAGAAATAACTATTTGAATCAAATTTCTATCCTTTCAGTTATTTTCATTTTGACCTCCAGTAATAAAACAGGTAAAATGGTTCAAGAAGGGCTAGATTTCTGCCAAGACTTTGGTATTCATTAGGAACTTCAGGCATGTTTGATATGTATTCTTGGCAGCTAATAAAATACACCCACGTTTGATCCAAAATGGGTTTAAAATAAAAGTAATTTGTTTGCTTTAGTAATGAGAAATATGACTTCTATTTTTAATCTATGAACATCACTGAGGTCATCAAACTTTCTTGTATTGATTTTTGATATACAGTAGAAGGTAGTCTAAGTAAGCCACAAAATAATTCAGACTACACATTCCATTTAGAGTTGAGGATGTTAAGACCCTCCCCCATCCCCTTATCTACCTAAATGGAGAGACAACAGGAATTCAGAGACTTATGTTCAGTTTCTAAGAATCTGACTCTCTAAGAGGCTGTGTAATAAAATGGAAATACTGCACTCCCATGAGTCAACTTAGGAATGTAAAGATAATGATATAACGGTGTTGATGTAATGTGTGTCTCTTTCAACAGAGCTGTTGATTCATGATTGTTTGTAGTGTCATCAAGAGGTAGGCTGAACTGGAAAATGCATTATTGTTTTTGCATACAAAGTAAAATAAGACCAAGAAAATAATGTCTTTTAAAAAGTCATGATTGCAAAAACAACAGATAATAAAACTACACTCTGTACAGCATCTTTTAGTGGCATTTTTCCTACTCATGTTTTTGTCTACTATGAAGGATTTAATAATGTTCTGTATGAGATTGTAACTCACATCGATGAAGCAGCCTTAGGAAGGAAAACAACTATAAGTTCAATCAAAAGGGGTCAGAGGCTGTATTCAATTTTTGTGCTCTAATTAGTCAATGAGCTTCATTTTAAGTACAGTGTGTGAAGAGATCAGAGGCTAAATTCTCCCATTACACACTCATCTGTAACTATTCCTAATTTCAATGGAAGTTTCCA
Organism: Prionailurus viverrinus; assembly: GCF_022837055.1. NCBI lineage: Eukaryota > Metazoa > Chordata > Mammalia > Carnivora > Felidae > Prionailurus > Prionailurus viverrinus. Next base: position 92,913,593 of record NC_062564.1, read on the forward strand.
CGTAGATAGATAGGAGTGTAAGTTAGATCTAGCAAATAAGATGTAGGGAAATTCAGTAAATGCTATATTTTTTCTAACTAATTATTTTGGTATTTAATTTATCTAACAATATTTTATTACAAAATATCTGTTCCCTGATGTCAATCGAGTACTACAAAACAGAAATAACTTTACATGTTTGATCTTTATTAATTATCAGATACTTAGAAATAATATCTTTACCTATGTTAAATGTATTTAATGGTTTCAAAATTGTAGTTATATAGTCTTTCTTGTGATACACTTACTAAAGCAATTTTACACACATTTGGTCTAGTTCAGGACATGATAAGTATCTTTCCGTAGAAAGTGTTAAGCTATATAAGGGATTAAAATTAACTAGTCTGGGGCGCCTGGGTGGCGCAGTCGGTTAAGCGTCCGACTTCAGCCAGGTCACGATCTCGCGGTCCGGGAGTTCCAGCCCCGCGTCAGGCTCTGGGCTGAAGGCTCAGAGCCTGGAGCCTGTTTCTGATTCTGTGTCTCCCTCTCTCTCTGCCCCTCCCCCGTTCATGCTCTGTCTCTCTCTGTCCCAAAAATAAATTAAAAAAAAAAAGTTGGAAAAAAAAATTTAAAATTAACTAGTTCAATGGCTTGGATTACTTCACTGACCTGAATAATAATAAGAGATTGATTGGGATTTGTTGAAAACCATAACCAAGGGTATAAAATCAGAGAACTTCTGTTGTATTTTACTTTTATTACAAGGACAATTAGCATTTTTCCTCCATAGAGGAATTTTTTTAACTGGAACTGTGTCATGTGTTATTCTTTGATCATTCCATTCTCCGTAGTTTTCAAGTCCTTAGTTTTACTTGAGGGAAACTGAGGGTATACAGAGAAATAAAGAAAAAGAGAAGCACATGTGGTAAAGATCAGCATGGTTATTAATATTTAACATACCACACTATGGATAGTACTAATTATCATTTATCTTTATATTTTTATTAAGGGCATAAAAATTGTTATTATTACCTTGCTTTAGAAATAGAAATATTAAGGTAGGGTACTGTAATTGTATACAAAATATGGAGTTACTTTCTCTCTTCTGGCACTGTATCTTAAGACAAATTTCCTGTTACACTCAAATAACAGCATGTTTTCACACTTTCAGTATTTCATAGAAATTTGAAAATTAGAGTGACATTTTTAAACATTTAGTTTTTATTATGAAACATAATGCACAATAACAAATATGCCCACAACAAATATATGCCACTTAACAAATATTTATACAGCAATCATCCATATCATCATTGTTCAGGAAATGAAATGGAATTTTGGTAGTAAAGAGATGTTCCTTGTGTCACAATCTTCTCCTATTCTCATTGTGCTTACCTTTCTTCTGGCTTTCATTATAACCATTTCATTTCATTACTTAGTTTTCTGCCTATATACAAACCCAGAAAGTGTAATTTTTCTATTAAAAAAAAACCACAAACATGGGAATAAGTCAGAATGTATGCTTTTGCCTTTTGCTTCCATGCTTTAACATTGTCTCAAAATATCATGTGTTTGCAGGAACGAAAGTAGCTGTAACTTGTTTTTTATTCAGTTTTTTATTCATAAAAGCTTGTATTTTATGTCAGTGCTTTATTGTACAGTTCTTTATTCCACTGGTCATACTCTGTTATTTCCAATTCTTGGATAGAAGCAACACTGTCATTATAATTGGTCTTTAGTCTAAAAGGAGATAAATATTGTAAAAAATGGACTGAAAAACTGCTCCAGGTTAAAAGGAATTAAAAAGACATGATCTATGGGGTGCCTGGGTGCTCAGTAGGTTGAGTGTCCGACTCGATTTCATCTCAGGTAATGATCTCACAGTTTATGTGATTGAGGCCCGCAAGGGGCTCCACACATTCAGTGCTTTGTTGAGCCTGGTTAGGATTCTCTCTCTCCCCATCTCTCTCTGTCCCTCCCAAGCTCTCTCTCTATTTCTCTCTCTCAAAGTAAATAAATACATAAAATTTTAAAAAGACGCATGTTCCATTTTTTTTTTTAGCTTCAAACAACATTAGGACAATTGCTGAAATCTTTGTTATACAAGAAAAAATATCCCCCCGACCCTTTTTAAACGAGAAACATATTGAAATATTTAGTGGTGAGAGACTTTAGGTCTACAACTTCCTTTAAAATTGCTCAGAGAAATAAGGAGAGAGACAGAAAGAAAAATAAAATATGGTAATATGCTTTCCTGTGAGGAACATAGATGAAGGATATACAGCAATTATTTGCTCTGGCCTTGTCAAGCTGCCAGAAAAGATTCCCACATGGAGATACGGAAATTTTAAAAGTGTTCAGAACAAAAGTTAAAATAAATATGTGATAAATGTATGTGATTATTAACTATAAGATGAGTAGTATAAAAATCAAGAATAAAAGATATGAGAGTTATAACGCAAAAAGTAAGAATGGTATGTGGTGAAGTTAATATGTTCTAATATTCTGGTATTAATAGGGAAAAGGTAAAATTGATAATTGTGTTAGACTCAAGAATGCGTATTTTAATCCTTTGAGTATTTATTAAAGTAATAGTAAATAAATTACACCTAGCAACTAATGGAACGGACAAATGTGGAATAAAATGTAATTGATAAAAAAATAGAGGGTAAAGAAAATATTAGTAGGTATTAAAAAGAAAGATTATGCATACAAAATTAAATATACAATAATTGCATTACATGTCAATGGATTTGATACTCCATATAAAAGACTAAGGGTTTCAAACTGGAAATAAAAAGGAAAACACTCAGCAATATGAAGCTTACAAAGACATGCCTTAGGAACACAAAAGAGTTTGAAAAGGATGGAAAAACACCTAACCAAAGAAAGCTGGTGTATTTACATTGTATAAAGTAAATATAAGGCAAAATGAATTTCATGTAGGTAATAAATTTCATGTAGGTAATAAATGAATTTCATGTAGGTAATAAATTTCATGTGAAGAGACCAGTTCATCAATGAGTAATACAATTCTAAATATGTATTCTCCTAATAGCAATGGGGTATAGAAAATTTGAATAACATTTTATCAATTAGACCTACTGGGCATAAGTAGAGCTCTATATCCAAAATATTCTGAATCCACTTTTCCAAGTGCATATACAACAGATTCCAAAACAGACTAAATCATGAGATGAGAGACATATCTCAATAAATTTTAAAAACATGTTGAAATCCTTCAGAATATCTTGTCTGACCACAGTGGAATTAAAATAGAAATCAGTCAAAATAAATAGAACAGCCCATAAATATTTGAAAATTATGTAATATTGAATGAAATAATCTATGTCAAGAGAAGGAATCATGACAGAGATTGATGACAAAGAAAATACAACATAGAAAAATGGGAAGATGTGGGGCGCCTGGGTGCTCAGTTAGTTAAATATCCGACTTCAGCTCAGGTCATGATCTTGTGGTTTGTGAGTTCAAGTCCCGCGTCGGGCTCTGTGCTGACAGCTCAGAGCCTGGAGCCTCCTTTGGATTCTGTGTCTCCCCCTCTCTCTCTGCCCCTCCCCTGCTCATGCTCTGTCTCTCTCTGTCTCAAAACTAAATAAAAAATTAATTTTTTTTAAATTAAAAAAAAAAGTCAGATGCAATCAAAGGCATGCTCAGGATAAACTTTACATTGTATTTCCAAAATAATGACCTAATTGTCTATCTCAATAACTTGCAATAATAATGAATAATTAAATCTGAAGAAAGTGACATGAAAAGAAATTACAGATAAACACATACAAGTAGAAAAAAGGAATTAAACAATCAAAAAATTTGACACCACCTGGGCTGACAGCTCAGGGCCTGGAGCCTGTTTCGGATTCTGTGTTTCCCTCTCTCTCTCACCCTCCCCTGTTCATGCTCTCTCTCTGTCTCAAAAATAAATAAACGTTTAAAAAAATTTAAGAAATATCTTTAATTTAATAAATACCATTGTACATACATTTTAGAAAGTGCTTAGGATACACAGATTAAGTAAAGTCCATTTATATTCAAATAAATAAAATCACTATTATTTTCATGGATTATGATTTTGTATGAAAAAGATACAAAATATCTAAAGAATATAAATTAATATTAAGAAATGATTTTGAAAGGTTGATACAAGATTAATATAGAAATATATTTCTATATACTAGCAACAAATTGAAATAAAAATTAAAAACATGATTTATATTAAAACTAAAATATATAAAATAATTATCAATATATCTAACAAGAGCTGTGGCAGATTTCTGTACTCAACAACAAAAAATTATTCTTGAGATAATTTATAGATCTAAATAAGTGAAGGAATACAACATGTTCATATGTTAGATGACTTGAAATTGTAAAAAAAATAAGGTTGTCTCCTCAAATTATCTCTAGATTCATTGCAAATCCAAAACTCAGAAAAAAACATGCTAATGTTAAAATTGATAAGGTGACGGTAAAATTTTATGGAAACACAAAGGGCCAAGTGACAAGGGAATCTTGAAGAGTACAGCTGGAGTACGTACACTCTCAGATATTCCGATAGCTGTTATAAAGATACTGTAATTAAGGCACTGTAAAGTCAGCTCAAGAAAATAGAAGTAGATCATTAGAACAGAATGGAAAACCACAAGCAGACCTATCCAAATTCAGCCATCTGATGTAAGACAAGGTTGCCCCTGATGTGCAGTGGAGAAATGTGTGTCTGTTTAATAAATGAATTGGTTAAATGAAAGCAATATCAGAACCACTATAAGTTGAGTGTCAAACTCTTGACTTTGCTTCAGGTTGTAATGTCACAATTTGTTATATGTAGCCCCACATCAGGCTCTGCACAGTGTGGAGCCTGCTTGGGATTCTCTTTCTCCCTCTCTCTGTCCCTGCACTGCTGTCCTTCTCTCCCTCTCTCTGTCAGTCTTTCTCCCAAAGCAAATAAATAAACATTAAAAAAACAACAAATTTGCAATGAATTCTAGATGTGCATATGAAAATGAAACAGAATATGTTATGTTAATAGAAAATATAGGTAATTACCATGAATTGGGGTAGCCATACATTTTGTAAATAGAACAAAAAATACAATATAAAAACAAAAATGGCAAATTTGGATTAAAAAATAATCAGGGCTTTTTGTATGACACAAGACACCAAAAAGAGTATAAATTTTGAATATAAGGTGTGATGTATTTCTATTCTGTATATTTAATGAAGAAAAATGCAGAAAATATGAAGAATTTTTATAAATCTGTAGGTAAAATGGAAGGAAAAAAATAAAAAGATGAAAATATGAGAAAAAAGGTCTTGAAAAGACATTACAAAAAGGAGCTGATGCAAAGAGCCAATAAACATAGAAAAAGGGCTGAATATCGTTACTCACCAGGGTAATTCACGTTAACTACACACTTAGACACTAAGCCACATCCAACAGAATAATTAAAATGAAGAAAATACCAAGTTTGAGACAGAGTGCAGAACAAGTGGATTCATATGCTGTGGGATAATTACTTTGTAAAGCCATTTGACAATATTTACCACAATAATGGGAATGAACATCATGAATGAATCTGCCCATTGCCACTCTCATCAGAAGTCAGGCACAAAAAAGTATGTTATGTATGATCCCTTTATATTAACTATAAAACAGGCAAAACTTACCTATGGTCTTGAGAGTCAGAATGTAGTTTTCCAGTGAGTGGGCAGGTTAAGGATAGGAAATATGTGTGGGGATGGGAGTAGGGAGATGAAATTCTTCTGGGATGGCAATAGTGATCTATTTGCTGCTTATATAGACATATACGCTTCGTAAAAATTCATTGCAGTCTTATGATTTGTGAATGTATCTGTATGTATGTTATACTTTTAAAAAGAGTTTGTTTAAAATTTTCATTCGCGTGCATTTCTAATAAAGGTCATGTTATTATTTTCTTTTGCTCCTCTTATATATTTGTTATAATATGCATGCATTAAAAGGACATAATATTGAACCAAAACAAGATGGATAAACTTTTGACTACAAAAAATCAATCGCAAACTGTAAACTATTGCCCTTGCTCTATATGTAAGTAAATAAGTAGTGAAGTATTAGAATTAAAAGTGACTATATATTTGCATTTGTCTACATGTATATCTATATCTCTATCACTATATTTCTATTTACCAATCTGTTTCTGTCTATCTCTATCATCTATCTATCTATCTGTCTATCTACCTATGTATCAACTATCATCATCTTCCTCAATCTTTTTAATTCTGATGTTTATCTTTCAATTCTAAATGTGAAAAAATCATTAAGCCATTTTATGAATTTAGGGCTGTAGCAATAGAAACTGGCTTTCAGAAGCTCAATTACAAACATCTGAATTATATCCCTAAATAAAGTAGTCTCGGTTTCAAGTAAAAAGTACAGAGTAGATGCTCACTAAGTATTTGTTAACTATTGAGGGAAGAAAAAATAACAAAAGTGTTATTTCCATATAGCTGCTATCTATGGAAGAAGCAGTGTTATAGAAAGTCCAAAAGGAAATTCAGAGAAGGAACAAAATAATCACAAATCTAAAAGAAAAAAGCAAATGTCTTTTTGGTAATCCCTGAGATATTAACATACAAATAAGGTAAATTGAAAATATAATATGCATATTGTATTTGAATCAAAAAATAAATGGAAAAGATGGGTTGAGTCCACAAATAAAACAACATGAGCAGGTCAACACAAAATTATTTTTGAATATAATATATGTTCAATATTTCTTCTTTGGTTTTTAAAATGCTCATTAAATTTCTCTTAAAATAAATTGAAACTATTAGAGACATTTTATATATTTCAGTCTTTTAAAAATTCTTTTTGAAATTGCTTTTGCTTTACTTAAGATGTGATATATGAGATGGCAGATAACTTTAGTCATATCACCTTATTTATTATGGATTGTAGAATTATCTACTTTGATAATAGCTTTACCATTTGATTCTTGCATTGTTCAAAGAATGCAAAGTTTTATAATTAGATAAACTATGTTAGAGTTACTCTGACAATTAATGACCTCAGGGTTCATCTTGATATATGGAATTGAGTTGATTGTTGATCATTGGACAGGTTTTCTCATCAGTCAAACATCAGTGGAACTGCATCTAATCATGGCAATACGTACAAATGTCTTCTTTGTATAATTTTGAAATTTTGAAGTACTTACGACATTCTCGTATATGTGTCAATTATTCTTTTACTTTGATTTAATCACTTTTGTTTCTGGCATATCCTAACTAGATTGTTGAAATTTTAATATTTATTTGTTTTTAGGAGCGCACAAACTGGGGAGGGGCAGAGAGAGAGAGAGAGAGAGAGCGAGAAACAGAGGATCCAGAGGGAGATATGCACTGACAGGCTGACAACAGTGAGCCCAATGTGGGGCTCAAACTCACAAATGGTAAGATCATGATCTGAGCTGAAGTCAGACACTCAACTGGCTGAGCCACCCAGGTGCTCCTAGATTGTTGAAATTTACTGAAGTGATAATTTAGGCTATATGAATCTTCAGCATTAATAAAAAGGAATAGATTTCATTCAGAATCTATTCTGAAATTTCATGTTATAGAATGCATTCAAATATCTGTAATATTTATTTAGAATGTACACTACAACATATTTTATTTCAGTGGTCTACTGGAGAGAAAATGTTGAACAAATCTGGTATTTCTCTGATCACCGAACTTCATGAAGTATATTGAAAATTTCTTAACTGTATTAAGAGATTTTAATTTGATTTTTCTCCTGTAATTTTAACCCTTTATAAAATACATTATTCAAAACATTTGCTTGTATTCCTACCCTGATCCTTATGAATTTACAAGTCATTAATATTTCTTTACACTCTAGGATGGCAGCATCTTCTTAAATTATAATGTTTTGGCATTCATACTACATATTAATATATAAAATGTGTTCTTTTCACCTACATAATGCATTATATCCTAAAATTACACACTTATATGATCCTTGTCGAAACTTAATTTATGATACTTTGAGTCCTAACGTGAGCTAAAAATATAAGAAAATAGGAAAGATATATCTGTGCAATGGTATGTTGTGTTGGATTCAATATTTACAGCTTTATTAGTGTGATAAGGTGTAATGAAATTACAAAAAAAATACAGACTTGAAATATATCAAAATTATGAAGCATGGGACCATAATGTTCACTTCATTTGTGTATTATTATAATTCTGAGTTCTGTCTCTTATGGCAAACATTATAATGAGGAGGAGAAATGCAGAAAATTGATTTATTCTGAAGACAAAGATAATAATGAGGTGAGATGAGAACATATGCTTAAAATTTCTAACTTTGTCATTGTGTAGGTTGTGCAGTTTCTGTACTTCATGACTTTATAAAATAAGATATTCTGACTTTATCTTTATATTTTATTGTGATATGATTCAAACACAGAGAAATTGGTAGGATGAATTGGTACCTCTAATGCAGTATATACCCGTAATATTTTTTTCCTACAGAATTACGAAATTTTTTGCAAAATAATGTTATAGATATTCACATATATACAATGTTCAGAATATGGAATCGTACTGTATTCTGGGTTGATGATTATATTTAAACTCTAAACATATTTGCATGCCTGAAAATATTTTGTTTCTTGATAACAAATTGCTTTTACCTTTCTTTTTCTATTTTCATGGAATCAAAATTTTCCAAAAATATTGATGCATATGACTAAGGAATAATAGCTAATGATTTTAAGGCACTAGACATTGTTATAATTTTTTATTTAATCCTCAAAACCAGTCTAGCAGATGGGTAGTAATATAATCCCTATTTTACTTAGCTATAGAGAGGTACTTAAACCAGGTCACACAGTTATTTTATGACATATCCAGGATTCAGAACCAGAAATTAGAGTTTCAGAGTCCATATGCTCAGCCACTGTCTTACACTCCTCCTACTCAACAAGAATTCATATCTGTGGTCTTTTCACAGGCACTTTATTATATGTTGAGATCTATGATTACCATGCTGGACTATTTCAAAATTCTCTACCTGTATTTTACTTTTTAGCATTAAGATGAGCCATGATAACCATGGAATGAAGTATCTCTTACTACCTTTGTATAAAAGAAATGATATCACAAATATTTACATTATCCTCTAATGCCTCTCACTTGCCTTAGAGATGTTCATAAGACAGAGTAGAAGGATATTTCTCTACTCTTCAGGCCTATTAACAAAATGCAATTCGAAGCCACTGTAGTTACCATAATAGACATATTGTTAAAAATCTCTTTTTCCATTAGCATGAGTTCATCATTTACACGGTGACTCCTAGGAGTCGTTACAGCTAATATTTGAGCAAGGTGTGGTTGGGAAAAAAAAAATTAAAGAAATTGAGAGTCATGAAAGTTCATTTTGGAAGTAATGTATTGAATCATTTTGGAATTTATCAGAATAAAATGCTAAAACATTCTCTACCCACACAGATATCACTTTTTGCAGAGATACATTTTCCCGCATAATTCATACAAATTTTGAGCCAGAGAGTCTTTTCAACTATACGTGTGTGTGTGTGTGTGTGTGTGTGTGTGTGTGTGGTTTGTATGTAAAATATGGGGGTTAGGAGTGCTGGCTCCTGTACACTTGAAATTTGCATATAACTTTTGACTACCCAAAAACTTAACTGCTAATAGTTTACTGTTGACCAGAGCCTTACATATTATGTAAACATCTGATTAATACATATTTTGTATGTTACATGTATTATATATGATATTATTAGATTAAAATGAGCTAGAGAAAAGAAAATGTATTAAGAACATTAGCAGTAAGGAAGAGAAAGTACATATATAGTACTATACTATATTTATAAGAAAAATCCCTGTGTAAGTGGACCTGACAGTTTGAACCCATGTTATTCAAGGGCATATATGTGTGTGTTATGACAAGCCACATATTCTCCACCACTCTGTCTTAGAAAAAGGTGGCATGGAATTTGGTTTTTTTTTTTTTTTTTTTTTTTTTTTATTTTTTTTTATTTTTATTTTATTTTTTTTTTTATTTTTTTTTTCTGAAATTTATTGACAAATTGGTTTCCATACAACACCCAGTGCTCATCCCAAAAGGTGCCCTCCTCAATACCCATCATCCACCCTCTCCTCCCTCCCACCCCCCATCAACCCTCAGTTTGTTCTCAGTTTTTAACAGTCTCTTATGCTTTGGCTCTCTCCCTTTCTAACCTCTTTTTTTTTTTTTTCCTTCCCCTCCCCCATGGGTTCCTGTTAAGTTTCTCAGGATCCACATAAGAGTGAGACCATATGGTATCTGTCTTTCTCTGAATGGCTTATTTCACTTAGCATCACACTCTCCAGTTCCATCCACGTTGCTACAAAAGGCCATATTTCATTTTTTCTCATTGCCATGTAATATTCCATTGTGTATATAAACCACAATTTCTTTATCCATTCATCAGTTGATGGACATTTAGGCTCTTTCCATAATTTGGCTATTGTTGAGAGTGCTGCTATGAACATTGGGGTACAAGTGACCCTATGCATCAGTGCTCCTGTATCCCTTGGATAAATTCCTAGCAGTGCTATTGCTGGGTCATAGGGTAGGTCTATTTTTAATTTTCTGAGGAACCTCCACACTGCTTTCCAGAGCGGCTGCACCAATTTGCATTCCCACCAACAGTGCAAGAGGGTTCCCGTTTCTCCACATCCTCGCCAGCATCTATAGTCTCCTGATTTGTTCATTTTGGCCACTCTGACTGGCGTGAGGTGATACCTGAGTGTGGTTTTGATTTGTATTTCCCTGATAAGGAGCGACGCTGAACATCTTTTCATGTGTCTGTTGGCCAACCGGATGTCTTCTTTAGAGAAGTGTCTATTCATGTTTTCTGCCCATTTCTTCACTGGGTTATTTGTTTTTCGGGTGTGGAGTTTGGTGAGCTCTTTATAGATTTTGGATACTAGCCCTTTGTCCGATATGTCATTTGCAAATATCTTTTCCCATTCCGTTGGTTGCCTTTTAGTTTTGTTGGTTGTTTCCTTTGCTGTGCAGAAGCTTTTTATCTTCATAAGGTCCCAGTAATTCACTTTTGCTTTTAATTCCCTTGCCTTTGGGGATGTGTCGAGTAAGAGATTGCTACGGCTGAGGTCAGAGAGGTCTTTTCCTGCTTTCTCCTCTAAGGTTTTGATGGTTTCCTGTCTCACATTTAGGTCCTTTATCCATTTTGAGTTTATTTTTGTGAATGGTGTGAGAAAGTGGTCTAGTTTCAACCTTCTGCATGTTGCTGTCCAGTTCTCCCAGCACCATTTGTTAAAGAGGCTGTCTTTTTTCCATTGGATGTTCTTTCCTGCTTTGTCAAAGATGAGTTGGCCATACGTTTGTGGGTCTAGTTCTGGGGTTTCTATTCTATTCCATTGGTCTATGTGTCTGTTTTCGTGCCAATACCATGCTGTCTTGATGATGACAGCTTTGTAGTAGAGGCTAAAGTCTGGGATTGTGATGCCTCCTGCTTTGGTCTTCTTCTTCAAAATTCCTTTGGCTATTCGGGGCCTTTTGTGGTTCCATATGAATTTTAGGATTGCTTGTTCTAGTTTTGAGAAGAATGCTGGTGCAATTTTGATTGGGATTGCATTGAATGTGTAGATAGCTTTGGGTAGTATTGACATTTTGACAATATTTATTTTTCCAATCCATGAGCAGGGAATGTCTTTCCATTTCTTTAAATCTTCTTCAATTTCCTTCAGAAGCTTTCTATAGTTTTCAGCATACAGATCCTTTACATCTTTGGTTAGATTTATTCCTAGGTATTTTATGCTTCTTGGTGCAATTGTGAATGGGATCAGTTTCTTTATTTGTCTTTCTGTTGCTTCATTGTTAGTGTATAAGAATGCAACTGATTTCTGTACATTGATTTTGTATCCTGCAACTTTGCTGAATTCCTGTATCAGTTCTAGCAGACTTTTGGTGGAGTCTATCGGATTTTCCATGTATAATATCATGTCATCTGCAAAAAGCGAAAGCTTGACTTCATCTTTGCCAATTTTGATGCCTTTGATTTCCTTTTGTTGTCTGATTGCTGATGCTAGAACTTCCAGCACTATGTTAAACAGCAGCGGTGAGAGTGGGCATCCTTGTCGTGTTCCTGATCTCAGGGAAAAAGCTTTCAGTTTTTCCCCGTTGAGGATGATGTTAGCTGTGGGCTTTTCATAAATGGCTTTTATGATCTTTAAGTATGTTCCTTCTATCCCGACTTTCTCAAGGGTTTTTATTAAGAAAGGGTGCTGGATTTTGTCGAAGGCCTTTTCTGCATCGATTGACAGGATCATATGGTTCTTCTCTCTTTTTTTGTTAATGTGATGTATCACGTTGATTGATTTGCGAATGTTGAACCAGCCCTGCATCCCAGGAATGAATCCCACTTGATCATGGTGAATAATTCTTTTTATATGCCGTTGAATTCGATTTGCTAGTATCTTATTGAGAATTTTTGCATCCATATTCATCAGGGATATTGGCCTGTAGTTCTCTTTTTTTACTGGGTCTCTGTCTGGTTTAGGAATCAAAGTAATACTGGCTTCATAGAATGAGTCTGGAAGTTTTCCTTCCCTTTCTATTTCTTGGAATAGCTTGAGAAGGATAGGTATTATCTCTGCTTTAAACGTCTGGTAGAACTCCCCTGGGAAGCCATCTGGTCCTGGACTCTTATTTGTTGGGAGATTTTTGATAACCGATTCAATTTCTTCGCTGGTTATGGGTCTGTTCAAGCTTTCTATTTCCTCCTGATTGAGTTTTGGAAGCGTGTGGGTGTTCAGGAATTCGTCCATTTCTTCCAGGTTGTCCAATTTGTTGGCATATAAGTTTTCATAGTATTCCCTGATAATTGTTTGTATCTCTGAGGGATTGGTTGTAATAGTTCCATTTTCATTCATGATTTTATCTATTTGGGTCATCTCCCTTTTCTTTTTGAGAAGCCTGGCTAGAGGTTTGTCAATTTTGTTTATTTTTTCAAAAAACCAACTCTTGGTTTCGTTGATCTGCTCTACAGTTTTTTTAGTTTCTATATTGTTTATTTCTGCTCTGATCTTTATTATTTCTCTTCTTCTGCTGGGCTTAGGCTGCCTTTGCTGTTCTGCTTCTAGTTCCTTTAGGTGTGCTGTTAGATTTTGTATTTGGGATTTTTCTTGTTTCTTGAGATAGGCCTGGATTGCAATGTATTTTCCTCTCAGGACTGCCTTCGCTGCGTCCCAAAGCGTTTGGATTGTTGTATTTTCATTTTCGTTTGTTTCCATATATTTTTTAATTTCTTCTCTAATTGCCTGGTTGACCCACTCATTCGTTAGTAGGGTGTTCTTTAACCTCCATGCTTTTGGAGGTTTTCCAGACTTTTTCCTGTGGTTGATTTCAAGCTTCATGGCATTGTGGTCTGAAAGTAAGCATGGTATAATTTCAATTCTTGTAAACTTATGAAGGGCTGTTTTGTGACCCAGTATATGATCTATCTTGGAGAATGTTCCATGTGCACTCGAGAAGAAAGTATATTCTGTTGCTTTGGGATGCAGAGTTCTAAATATATCTGTCAAGTCCATCTCATCCAATGTCTCATTCAGGGCCCTTGTTTCTTTATTGACCGTGTGTCTAGTTGATCTATCCATTTCTGTAAGTGGTGTATTAAAGTCCCCTGCAATTACCACATTCTTATCAATAAGGTTGCTTATGTTTATGAGTAATTGTTTTATATATTTGGGGGCTCCGGTATTCGGTGCATAGACATTGATAATTGTTAGCTCTTCTTGATGGATAGACCCTGTAACTATTATATAATGTCCTTCTTCATCTCTTGTTACAGCCTTTAATTTAAAGTCTAGTTTGTCTGATATAAGTATGGCTACTCCAGCTTTCTTTTGGCTTCCAGTCGCATGATAAATAGTTCTCCATCCCCTCACTCTCAATCTAAAGGTGTCCTCAGGTCTAAAATGAGTCTCTTGTAGACAGCAAATAGATGGGTCTTGTTTTTTTATCCATTCTGATACCCTATGTCTTTTGGTTGGCGCATTTAATCCATTTACATTCAGTGTTATTATAGAAAGATACGGGTTTAGAGTCATTGTGATGTCTGTATGTTTTATGCTTATAGTGATGTCTCTGGGACTTTGTCTCACAGGGTCCCCCTTAGGATCTCTTGTAGGGCTGGTTTAGTGGTGACAAATTCCTTCAGTTTTTGTTTGTTTGGGAAGACCTTTATCTCTCCTTCTATTCTAAATGACAGACTTGCTGGATAAAGGATTCTTGGCTGCATATTTTTTCTGTCTAGCACCCTGAAAATCTCTTGCCAATTCTTTCTGGCCTGCCAAGTTTCAAAAGAGAGATCAGTCACGAGTCTTATAGGTCTCCCTTTATATGTGAGGGCACGTTTACCCCTTGCTGCTTTCAGAATTTTCTCTTTATCCTTGTATTTTGCCAGTTTCACTATGATATGTCGTGCAGAAGATCGATTCAAGTTACGTCTGAAGGGAGTTCTCTGTGCCTCTTGGATTTCAATGCCTTTTTCCTTCCCCAGTTCAGGGAAGTTCTCAGCTATGATTTCTTCAAGTACCCCTTCAGCACCTTTCCCTCTCTCTTCCTCCTCTGGGATACCAATTATGCGTATATTATTTCTTTTTAGTGTATCACTTAATTCTCTAATTTTCCCCTCATACTCCTGGATTTTTTTATCTCTCTTTTTCTCAGCTTCCTCTTTTTCCATAACTTTATCTTCTAGTTCACCTATTCTCTCCTCTGCCTCTTCAAGCCGAGCTGTGGTGGTTTCCATTTTGTTATGCATTTCGTTTAAAGCGTTTTTCAGCTCCTCGTGACTGTTCCTTAGTCCCTTGATCTCTGTAGCAAGAGATTCTCTGCTGTCCTGTATACTGTTTTCAAGCCCAGCGATTAATTTTATGACTATTATTCTAAATTCACTTTCTGTTATATTATTTAAATCCTTTTTGATCAGCTCATTAGCTGTTGTTATTTCCTGGAGATTCTTCTGAGGGGAGTTCTTCCGCTTGGTCATTTTGGTGAGGACCTGCAGGGCACTTCCCCTGTGCTGTGGTGTATACCTGGAGTTGGTGGGCGGGGCCGCAGTCAGACCTGATGTCTGCCCCCAGCCCACCGCTGGGGCCACAGTCAGACTGGTGTGTGCCTTCTCTTCCCCTCTCCTAGGGGCGGGATTCACTGTGGGGTGGTGTGGCTCGTCTGGGCTACTTGCACCCTGCCAGGCTTGTGATGCTGGGGATCTGGCGTATTAGCTGGGGTGGGTAGGCAAGGTGCTCGGGGGCAGGAGGGGCAGGCTTAGATCGCTTCTCCTTAGGTGATCCACTTCAGGAGGGGCCCTGTGGCAGCGGGAGGGAGTCAGATCCGCTGCCGGAGGTTTGGCTCCGCAGAAGCGCAGAGTTGGGTGTTTGCGCGGAGCCAGCAAGTTCCCTGGCGGGAACCGGTTCCCTTTGGGATTTCGGCTGGGGGATGGGCGGGGGAAATGGCGCTGGCGAGCGCCTTTGTTCCCCACCAAACTGAGTCCTGTTGTCAGGGGGCTCAGCAGCTCTCCCTCCCTTTGTCCTCCAGCCTTCCCGCTTTCCGAGCAGAGCTGTTAATTTCTGACCTCCCAGACGCTAAGTCGCGCTTGCTGTCGGAACACAGTCCGTCAGGCCCCTCCGCTTTTGCAAGCCCGACTCGGGGGCTCTGCTTGGCCGGCGAGCCGCCCCTCCGCCCCGGCTCCCTCCCGCCAGTCCGTGGAGCGCGCACCGCCTCGCCGCCCTTCCTACCCTCTTCCGTGGGCCTCTCGTCTGCGTTTGGCTCCGGCGACTCTGTTCTGCTAATCCTCTGGCGGTTTTCTGGGTTATTTAGGCAGGTGTAGATGGAATCTAAGTGATCAGCAGGACGTGCGGTGAGCCCAGCGTCCTCCTAAGCCGCCATCTTGCCGCAACTCCGGAATTTGGTTTTAAAAAAGTGAAAGTTGGGGCGCCTGGGTGGAGCAGTCGGTTAAGCGTCCGACTTCAGCCAGGTCACGATCTCGCGGTCCGTGGGTTCGGCCCCGCGGGTTCGGCCCCGCCTCGGGCTCTGGACTGATGGCTCAGAGCCTGGAGCCTGTTTCCGATTCTGTGTCTCCCTCTCTCTCTGCCCCTCCCCCGTTCATGCTCTGTCTGTCTCTGTCCCAAAAATAAATAAACGTTGAAAAAAAAATTTTTTTTTTAAAATAAAAAAGGGAAAGTATTGTGATTAAACAACTGCTATAACTAATCTGTGGTACTTTATAAGGATAGTCACTCTTAAGAGTCTTCATTTCTTACTATTTTTCTGTTGTAATTATCCATACAGACTAATACCTGAGTCACTACTAACATAAAACTATTTTGTATTAGTTCAACACTTACACTGATAGATAGGTGTACAGGCACAAGTTGGCGATATTGCAGTTTGGTTCCAGATCACTGCAATAAAACGAGTACCACACTTAAGCAAGGCAAATTAATTTTTTGGTTTCCTAGTGCATACAAAACTTATGTTTGCACTATACTGTAGTCTTTTAAGGGTGCAATAGCGTTATATATATATATATATATATATATATATATATATATACACACATATATATATACAGAGAGAGAGAGCAATATATATACCTGAATTAAAAAAGTATTTATTGCTAACAAATGCTAACCATCATCCGAGCTTTTAGTGACCCATAATCACTGATCACAGACTACCATAACAAGTGTACTAATAATGAAAAAGTTTGAAATATTTTGAGAATTACTGAAATGTGACAGAAAAATGAAGTGAACCCATGCTGATGGAAGAATGGCATCCACAGATTTGCTCTATGCAGAGTTACCACAAACTTTCTATTTGTAAAAACAAAAACAAAAACAAAAAAAACCCCAGCATCTGTGAAGTCCAATAAATATACTAGATAATATTTCCTGACACATTATATGTAAAAGGGTATTTGCTCATTGCTCTGGTGCAAATGACCAGAGAGATATCACTACTCTGAGCCAGTGAAAAATGTGCATTACTATTACAAGTGTGAGAGTCAAATCTCCATGCCAGGATCATCTCTATAGATGTATGAAAATGCATTTATAATATTTTAAACTTGCTTCTCGGGGGACTGAAAAAGGAAATATATGACTTACAATTACATCATTTTGAGTAATTTAAAAAAGCAAATAAAGGGGCGCCTGGGTGGCTTAGCTGTTTGAGCGTCTGACTTCAACTCAGGTCACGATCTCTTGGTTCATGAGTTCGAGCGCCCCATTGGGCTCTCTGCTGTCACCACTGAGCCAACTTCCCCTGCACATGCTGTCTCTCTCAAAAATAAATAAACATATTTTTTAAAAAGGGAAATAAACTTCACACTATTTTGTTTGCATGCACAGTAGGATTCAGGTATATATTTATCAAAAAAAAATTAAAAAGAAAAGAAAAAATAATTTAAAATCTGGAGAGCAAACTTTTAGCAAGGATTTAAAATAGGCTTTGCCTACCCAATTTCTCATGTATTTTCATAATCAAGCTTATGATCATGACAAAAATGATACTGATGTAGAGTTTTAGAAATACTGGAGAGATTCTTTTAATTAGGATACTGTTATTTATTATTTTCAACTGAGGATATAATTTTGTATTATTTAAAATATCTCGAAAATTCCCTACAGGATCTCAAGATTATGGATTTGCATTTGATATGATTAAAGTTAGAATATATATTTAAATGTGACTTTGTTTCAGGTTTAACTTCATCTCCCTTAAACTATTTATGCTTCAACTAACTGGGAAGGAAAGATTTAGTTCTAAGCAACTTCGAATTTGTTTTAAACATTTAAAGGGATGTCATTTGTTTCTTGTCTATAATGGCAACAGTGCTTCAAATAATTTAAGCATGAACATAGTGTTGTAATTCAGAACACAGGATATTAACCCAACCACATAAAGTACAATAATGGTAATTTATATAAAGTTGTCATGCCTCAGTTTATTAATTTTTAAACCATTTTTAGTATACCTATGTAGCATGTTTATGACTATTACATGAATTAATCGTGCAAAACACTTAAGGCAGAATCCAACACATAAAAGTTTAGCTTATTCTTCCTGAGGCTTTGGATTCTCTGTGCTTTTGTAGTTTCATTAGTATTATCCTCTTACCAACTGAGTTGACCCATGCAAATTATTGCATATTATCTACTATTTGTCATCTCTAGGCCTGGAGGGAGTTAAACTGAATAACAAAATATATAGGCCAATAATTTCAAATTCCAAGTGTTTGTATTTTATAAGGAAAAACTTACATTTAATAAAATTTTAAAAAATATATTACAGCTTGATCACATTAAAGCATTATGGAAATCATATTTTGTTCGATTTCTTCTTTTTTTGTATTTTTATACTCTAATTGCTGATTAATACTATGTGTATGTTTTTAGAAAATGCAGAGTATTTCTAGACTGTATTTCCAGACTGTACCTGATTCCCTTTCATTACTCTGTCTCTGTTATATTTTATTTTGGTTTGGTTTATTTTATTATTTTTTAATTTTATATCTATCTATCTATCTATCTATCTATTTTTAGTGGTTAGTAGTTTATTATCCTTTTGGATATACCTTTTCTGTAATGCCCATTCAAGTCTTTTGCATACTTTTTTTTCTTGAGTTATATTTTTTTAACATGCAAGAATTTGGGGGATTTGGGAGGGATTATTTTTTAAAGTATAATTGACATATAACATTATATTAGTTTCAAATATCCAAGTTGATGATATGATATTTTCATACACTATGAAATAATCCCTACAATAAGTCTGGTTACCATCTATCACCACAATAAGTTACAAAATTATTTGTGTCTATGTGCGCGTGAGATGAAAACTTTTAGGATTTACTCCCCTTGGCAACTTTCAAGCATGCACTACAATATTACTGCCTATGGCCCCTATAGACCAATGCTTTACATTGCATCCCCATGACTTATTCATTTTATAATGAAATTTGTATTTCTTGAGCTGCTTCACCCATTTCACCAACCCCCTTTCCTTCTAGCAACAGCTGTTCTGTTTTCTATATATATGGCTTGTACTGTCTTGTTTGTTCATTTTGTTTTTAGATTCCACAAGTAAGGGAAATCATATGGTATTTGTTTTTCTCTAACTTATTTTACTTACAGGAAATCCCTCACGGTCCATCTGTGTTGTCACAAAAGGCAAGATTTCATTCTTTTTTATGGCTAAGTAGTGTTCCATTGTATATATATGTGTATATACCACAACATCTTCATCCATTCATCCACTGATGGATAATTGTTTCCATGTCTTGGCTATTGTAGATAATGCTACAACAAACATAGGGGAGTATGTATCCTTTCCAATCAGTGTTTTTTTGTTTTCTTTGAATAAATACCTATTGGTGGAAATGCTGGATCATATGGTAGTTCTATTTTTAATTTTTTGAGGAGCTTCCATACTGTTTTCCACAGTGGTTTCACCAAACTGCATTTCCACCAGCAATGTATAAGACCCAAGGGTTGGGGCACCTGGTGTGGGGCACATGCCCCCTTGGTCTCCAGGGAGAAGCTGTGGCTTAGTGAAATCCTCTCAACTGTGGGTCACTGATCTGAAGGTGGGGTTTTGGGGGAGGATGCACTTCTGACTCTCCTACCTGTTTCAGTGTGGCCCTTATATCTTTATTTGTGGAGGAGCGGTTCAACCAGTTTTCAGGTCTTTTTCAGAGAGAAAGTTTCGTATGTACTGGTGCATTCAGAGTCTCCATGGGAGGAGGTGAGTTCAGAGTCTTCCCATGTCATCATCTTGGACCGACCCCCTTCCTTTCATTACTTTTACAGCAGGGAATCTGTGATCCTCTGACCACATATCACCCAGCACATCCAATCTGTCACTTTTGCTAATACTAGGGTGTTCCTCACATCATTTCAATTTAGCACACACTCATCCTTTTTTAAGCATTATTCACCAGGGATAGGCATAATAATACAAATTCTGCAAATGAACCTTCTATGTCTTAATATAAAACGTGCACTGGAAATATCTTCAAAATTATGAAATTTTAAGTCAACTAAAATTATGAAATTTTAAGGATATACCAAGGTAATTCTTATTGATATTACACTCTAAGTAAGAATATGTACATTTTATTCCTTGTATAGAATTATCCCTAATAATTTTATCTCAAATTGTCATAATTGTTCATATGGTAAAACTTGGCATTGTCATTTTTCAATTTTTATATTCTTGCATATTAAAAAAAAAAAAAACTAAGTAGGGACCCTGGGGTGGTTCAGGCGGTTGAGCGTCGGACTTCAGCTCAGGTCATGATCCCACAGTTTGTGAGTTTGAGCCCCACATCAGGCTCTGTGCTGACAGCTCAGAGCCTGGAGCCTGCTTCAGATTCTGTGTCTCCCTCTCTCTTTGCCCCTAACCCACTCACATTCTGTCTCTGTCTCTCTTAAAAATAAATAAACATTAAAAATTTTTTTAATAAAAAAAACTAAATAAAATCCTGTAGAATGTTCATTATTTAATAGTTAAACTATTTTTTAATATACACCTATGACTAAAAGTTTTTATCAAGACACTTTAATAAGCAACTGATAGGCAAATGTGTCTTCCATTTTTTTTTAATTTTACATACTTGGGAATATAGAACTGAATTAAATAGTTTCTATTTTTCAAATTTAAATTCAGGACTTAACTTAATTCTCTAGATATTGGAGAGAAAACATTTGGAAAAAGCAAATATCAGGAGCTGGATAAAAGGATTAAGAAAAATCAGGTTGCATATGCATTAGAAATATGTATTTTCTGAAATACATGATCTTAAGTTATGTTTAAGTCCTAAGTATTTTTATTTTGTGGAGACATAACTCTTTCGAAATAAAGTAAACGGGTTGTAGACAGTCCATTAGCCACCCAACTAAATGGCTTCACTTCATCATTGACAGGAAGTATTCTGTGGTTTTTATCCTACCAGTAGGCACGTACTTTACTAGTATTGCACCTTAAAAAAAAATCTACTACAAACTAGCATGTGACAATTGCCTGTCATAATGCAATATTGATAGTTCCTATAATTTTTGTTAAAAATATTTTTAATAAAAATACTAAACATAGTATTTTTATACTATGTTATAGTTAATATGTTATATGTATAGTTATATGTAATAGTTATATGTATAGTTAATATACATATATATATTAACAAATATATATAAACAAATTAAATATTAGGACAACTACTAAATGCCAGGATATATAAATACAGGTTTATTTATTTATTATCTCTTTTTTTCTGTCTTTCACTCTCTCTCTCTCTCCATATATACATATACATATATAAAGAGATTGTATGAAATAAATAAGTTTTTTTAACCTATCTTTTGCATGTTTATTTAGTCTGATTATGTTATCTCTATTCTTCATCTAGAATAGATTCATTGAAATTGAAAAAGATTTAATTCCTACTCCTGGTTAAACTGACCAACTTGCAGGAATACTGATAAAGAGCATACAATAAATGTGTTACAAGAAATATGTTTCTGGTAAAGCTCTCAGAAACAGATAGTGCGTTAGATTTTGTATCACCTTATCTAAAACGGAATAGTAAGTAGGATTGGGCAGAAGACTAAGTAGAAATGTAAATATATTTAGTTTGAAGAGTCTGGGAGACACTTAACACAAAGCTCAACACAAAGATATTTATAATCAGTTTAATACTAGAATATGAAGTGGGAGTCAAGAGGAAAGGGCACTGGTAGTGCTGTGATACTAGTAAGAGAAGCTAAAAAGAGTAATTAACAGTTTAAGAGAAAGAGACTGCCTGGACGAGTCTTCCTAGCATCACAGCCAATACTGGGGTTTGGAAAGGCTGTGGATGTACACTGAGCTGTACCTACACAGGGGTAAGCAGGATATGGATCAACTTGAAAACATCCCCAAGCCACACACAGATTCATCAGCAAAAGGTGGGAGACTCACTGTCACTAGGGGCTTAAGCACAACCTTGACCAAGCACTGGCTGAACATTGTGATACTCTGAGGTAGGGGCATCTCCTAAGACCTACAAATAAAACCACACGTATCCTTGCATCCTTAGGTCTGTGCAAATAACCAAGACTGAGCCCTCTCAGGAGTAATCACAGAGGGAAAATTCAGTCTACTCATAGGCAATAGAGGAGAGAGAGAGAGGAGTAATCCTTTGAACTGTGATAGCAGACTCCAAGTTATCACATATCCAATGGTAAAAGGCCAAAATCTAGCTGGTAAAGGGGCTTGTGAACAAGAATCTTTCATCAGTAAGTGGTTTAGCTTTTCCAGAGTTTAAATATAAAAACAAGAAACATCTGAGAAAGTGCATCGAAGGAAGCATCGTGGGAAAAAAAAGTTTCAGAGAGTTACTTCAGCCAAGTCACTAAACAAGTAAGTGACCAGAAAGACAGCAACATTAACATAAAACCCTGAGGAGAGAACCTAGGAAATTATTATCCAGAGTTGCTAAAGAAAAAAAAATAGTTTTCAGGTAAAAATTGAGATGTACAAAGAAACCAGAGAGTATGATCTACACAGGGGAAAAAAAAACGAAGAAGAAGAAGAAGAAGAAGAAGAAGAAGAAGAAGGCAGCTGTACACTGGTTATGAAGAAGGCCAGATGTTAGACTTAGCAAACAAAAACTTCAAAGGCATAACAAAAGGAAAGTTGTCCCATGTTTATGATTTACGAGAATATTTTACATTGTTAAGATGTCAATAGTTCCCAAATTGGTCTTCAAATTCAATGCAATCACTGTCAAAATCACAAATGGCTTTTTTTTTTAATTTCCCACAGATGTAGAGAAGTTGATCCTAAAACTCATGTATTAAAAAAAAAAAAGAATCTTGAAAAAGAACAAAGTGGAGGACTCACACTTTCCAATTTCACAACTACGAAAAAGCTGTAGTAATCAAGTGAGTATGATGCTGGTGTAAAGACAGACATGTAGATCAAT
This sequence comes from Prionailurus viverrinus, assembly GCF_022837055.1. Taxonomy (NCBI): domain Eukaryota; kingdom Metazoa; phylum Chordata; class Mammalia; order Carnivora; family Felidae; genus Prionailurus; species Prionailurus viverrinus. The sequence continues at coordinate 92,936,638 of NC_062564.1, forward strand.
GGAATAGAATTGAGAGGCCAGCAATAAACTCTTGTATTTATGATGAATTGATTTTTGACAAAGATGCCACTAAAAGTCAATGGGAGAAAATTGAATTTTCAACAAATGGTGTTGGAACAATTGAATAATCAAAAGCTAAGGAATAAAGTTTGAATGCTATCTCACAACATTTATAAAAATTAATCCAAAATGGAGTATAAGCCTAAATGTAAGATCTGAAAAACTACAACTCTTAGAGACAAACACATGAGTAAATATTTGTGACATTGAGTCAATATTTTCTTAGATATAATATCAAAAGCACAAGTGACAAAATAAAAAAGTAAATAAAATGGACTTCATAGAAATAGCCTTTTTTTAATAATAACAATAATAAACTACTATCAAGAAAGTGAAGATACAACGCACAGAATGGGAAAAAATTATGAATCATAAATCTCATAAGTGACTTGTATCCAGGATACAGAAAGTACTCCTACAACTCAATAAAAGACAACCTAATTTTTAAAATGGTCAAAGGATTGAAATAAACATTTCTTCTGAGAATACACTTAAAAAGCCACTAAGTACATGAAAAGATGCTCAAACCATTACATTAAGCACAGAGTTGCCACATGATTTATTAATTTCACTCATTTTTATATATACAGGCAGTGAAAATGTATGTCCACGTAAAACCTTGTACGTGAATGCTCATAGTCACATATTCACAATAGCCAAAAGTAGAAACAGCCCAACTGTCTTTTAACTGATGAATGGAATTGCACCAGGGGTATATCTACACAATGAGATATTACTGAGCAGTAAAAAGAAATGAAGTGCTGATACGTATTGCACATAGAGGAACCTTGAACACATTATGCTAAGTGAAAGAAGCCTGTCTCAGGAGATCATGTGTTTTTCTAATTCTATTTCTCTGGAATCAAGGCAGTGATGGCTTCATAGAATGAGTTAAGTTATTCATATTCTCATTTTGTTCATGTATCATTTTCCTGTCTATGTTCATATCTTCCTGTAGCTGTTTGAGCATATTTAGAGTACTCTTTTTTTTTTTTAACATCATCTTCTAGTAAGTCTAAGGGTAGTTTCTGTTGATTTTTTTTTTGTTCCCTTGAATGGGCCAAACTTTAATCTTTCATTATACATGACTTTGATTTTTGGTGGAAAATCAAACATGTACATATTGTACTGTGGTAGCTCCAGAAATCAGATTTCCACCGTTACCCAGAGTTTGCTTTTTTGTGTTCTGTTTTTTGACGAAAGGTGACTCTGTGCCTTGGATCATCTTAATGTGAAAGCTTAAAATTTGTCAAGTCTTCTGAGATTATGTTTTTGGGCTTATGCCATTGCTTTTTAAATTCCACCAAATCTGTGGTTGCTTCTAAACATAATAGTCTTTAAATATCTGGCTCCCAAAAGGAGAAAAAATAAAAGAAAAACAGATGGTGTTTCTTTATATTCTTTGGAAAGTCTTTCAACTAGTAGAGTGTTGAAACAATGGTGCAGCCTCTGCAAGTACACTTAATTATCAAAAGCAACTATCGGCTACCAGAACACTTAACTTCAATATTTGGAGGATAAGGTCTTTAATGTTCAACCTATCTCTAGCAAGCACATTAGGAATATGGGCATGGCTGCTGGCATGGCTGGAGGGCATGGGGTAGCTAACGGCTGCTGTGTTAAAAGCTGAAATTGATAGAAACTAACCACAGTTTGCCAGCCGTATTTTCCCCTGGAAGCTGCCAGTGTTTAAGTAAACTCCACAGTTTCTTTCCTGTTTTTTTTTTAATGTTTGTTTATTTTTCACAGAGAGAGACAGAGCACAAGTGGGGAGGGACAGAGAAGGAGGGAGAAACAGAATTTGAAGCAAGCTCCAGGCTCTGAGCTGTCAGCACAGAGCCCCACACGGGGCTTGAACTAGTAAACTGCAAGATCATGACCTGAGCTGAAGGTGGAGACTGTACCCATTGAGCCACCCACAGGCCCCAAAACTCCACAGTTTCAAGTCAACTTCCTACAGCTTCTACCAGTATAATTGTTGTCTGGGTGGAAAGATAAATTCTTGGTGCTTCCTACTATGCCCTACATCTCTTCCCTTACCAACTTGAGACATATGGAGTTATAGGACTCAGCAAAGCTGTGTCTGGATTCCTGACCCACAAAAATAGTGAAGGATTAAGTAGGATAAATGCTTCTTTTTTCAAGAATCAAGATCTAGATTAATTTGCTACCCAGCAAATAAATTTTTAAAACACATGTTTCTGTTATATATAATAACATATAATATACTTATTATAAATTATCTTTATACTTAGTGTATAATATATGTACTTAGAATATAATATATAATTATAATGTATACTCAGTCATCCAAGCAGAGGTAATCACCTTTCTGAATTGCAGATATCACATACACAAGCATATAGAGAACTTGTTGTAAGACTTTAGCCATAGATTGAAAGAAAACACAAAAACTTACTTGACAAAATTTCAGAGTTGTTCGCCTTTCCAGTGAGCATGAAAATGTCTAAATTGATTTTAATTCACAGGTAGACAAATGCACAAACAAATGAAAAGCCAAACGAGCTAGATTATCTTTTCTCTCATTCCTCAGACTTGATCTCCGCATCCAGTGAAAAGAATACTTACTCACCATACCCAAATTCCCAATCATCGCTGCTGCAAATAGAAAATAGCTTAGCATCAACTGTGAGTGAACCGAGAAAACACACACAAGCACACAATCAGTAACACACACACACACACACACACCCATAAACCCACAATGCAGAGAGTCAACAAAGTCATAGCCCTATTGCCACTTGGGATTTATTTGAAAAGCCAAGAAAAGACATGCTTTGATCTAAACAGCTGTGATCTTAGGCAGCAATGAAGATACATAATGAATGTATGTCAAATATTTAATCAACTCATAATGCAATGAGGAAACCAGTTAATGGTTAAAACCAGTACACGAGAGAATTTGACTTAGGGAGATTTATATTTTCTACTGGGAAAAATTGATAACTATGAACAGGAATTATTTACATTTTTGTGGGCAGGCATAATTTCCATTGTTTAAGTTTACTTTCACCCAACAAGGTGGTTAAATAGCCCGGGTACTAGAAAATCAAACTAGAATGTACACACCTGTGGAATCGTAATCACTGGAGGGTCTGCCAGAAAATGCCCAGCGTTCTGAAAAGATACCCAACTATGCCTTTTGCCTATAGTGAACAATTTAACTGGGTAAAGCTTTGATGAAATGAATTTGTATAGTATTAAGGAAGACCTAAGATGGAGAAACAAAGCTACCAAAAGGAAATGGAACTTGCCAACCCGAAATCGGCTGCTTGCTAAATTAAGAATCTGTTTCATTTGTGAATATTAAGACTATTTCCCCTCACTTTCTCCCTATGAAGTTTCCAAATACATGTGGTCATGTAGAAATGTGCACATGTTCTGGTAAGTTTGATAGCAAATAGGTATGCCCAGAACTCACACTGTTGTGAATACTGAAAATGTTTATTTGCTCTGGGAAGCACACCCTATAGAAAGAACACAAAGGTAGTTAAATCTCTAGGGATCTTCCTCTCTGGTAGTTCTCTGCTATATGAAACTGGGCGTTACCAACCTTATATTAGAATCCCAAAGGCCAAAGCTAGACAAAATGACTTGAATTTGGTTCAAAGGAAAATAGACACAGATAGTGAATTTATCGTGTTTGGTTCAGGCCTTAATTTGTATATAAAGGATTTGATATGAAAAGGATAGCTGATACAAAGACAAATACTAATTAAATATCACTATAGCTGATAATTAGATGTGACAAAAATCATAAAGGTGGAAAATGATGCCTGAAACTAGGAAAATATCCTGTTAGAGGAAATTGTTTATGAAAGGCAAAGTGATAGATCATTTGAATAAGTACATACGTGGAGGGCAAAAAAAAGTTGATTATAAATTAACTTCAGGGGACAGGATGTCTGATAACTCTACTATTTTCTTTAATTGAGAATACTTGCAAAATAAAAATAAATTTCCATTCCCCTAGGATTTAGAAACTTTGGAAACAATTGTAAACCTACACCTAGAATCATTCCTCAATATTTTTAATGATAATTAGCTTATTTTTTTTAACATTTATTTATTTTTGAGACAGAGAGAGACAGAGCATGAACAGGGGAGGGTCAGAGAGAGAGGGAGACACAGAATCTGAAACAGGCTCCAGGCTCTGAGCTGTCAGCACAGAGCCCGACGCAGGGCTCGACATCACGGACTGCGAGATCATGACCTGAGCCAAAGTCGGCCGCCTAACCGACCGAGCCACCCAGGTGCCCCATAATTAGCCTATTTAAAGTCAACGACTCATATTCCTGAAGAAATACATTGTTTAATATTTATATCAAATATTAAAAACACTTAAATAATTTAACTATATATTGTATATACATAATATTTAAAAAAAATAATGTTTATTCATTTTTGTTAGAAAGATTGAAAGAGACAGAGAATGAGTGGGGGGTGGGGGAAATCAGAGAGAAAGAGAGGGAGACACAGAATCCAAAGCAGTCTCCAGGCTCTGAGCTGTTAGCACAGAGCCTAAGGCCAGTGTGGAACTCACAAACCATGAGATCATGACCCAAGGCAAAATTGGACACTTAACTGACTGTGTCACCCAGGTGCCCCTATATATATACATATATTTTTTTACATCAGAAGAATGAAATATTTTGCAACCAGAGTGCATAATTTAATTCTAGTATTTTTTAATATGGTTGCCAATTTTGGCAAGTAAGTCTATTTTAAAGTGACCAAAAAAGTATTTTTTGAAATATAGTTTGAAAATATCTAAAAACAACAAGAAAAATAATTTGTGCATTTCATAAACACAAGCTGCAAACTGGTGGCAAGTAGGCTGAATTCAGTTCCTAAAAGAGGTTGGTTCATACAGATGAGAAATCTATTGATCTTTCATTTCGATGTACACAATCCCCAATATTTGAGTTTGAATCACTCCTTGTTTCCTGAATTGTAATAAACTTCACTAGTTTGCATTTTCTTCTTGGACCTTATATTCATTCACACTTGATACTTCTGGCTGAGCCCCTTCTTTTCTGGAAGTAAGTAATTACAAATAGATTTGCAGAATTGGAGTGTCACAGCCTCCCCACCCCACTCCCTGCAGGTTACATAGATTTTTGAGTTAGGAAGACTAGTCCGTACTTTCTCTACCTTCCAGGTCGCAGAATAATAATAACAATAGTAATATCTAGTACATGCATATTCTTGACCAATCCTCTGTGGTGGGCTTTATTAAGTAGTACCAATTTATAAATAAGGAAACTGAGACACCAATTACTTTTTCAAGTTGTTAAACGATGGATCCTCTCCAGGACTTCTCTGACCCCAGCAGATAAATCACCCAATGGTAAAAGTCAACCTTAGTAAAACTTGCACATATATGGCATTTATGACACACTGGTCACTTAAATAAGGACTCTGCAAATATTACTTAACCATTATCCAAACTTGTGAAGCATGCCTTTTTATTATCATTGTCTCTATTTTAGTGATGAGAAAACTAAGGCACAGAGAAGCTGTTAGTTAGTTCAAAGTCATATAGCAGGGAAGAGACATAGCCCAGATTTTAATTCTTCCAGTTTAGCCCTAGAGCCTGTGTTCTAGGGTTATCTTTATACTTATTTTAAGTCATTGCAAATATTGTGAAGTAGGAATATGTCATAAGAGGAAGATGTCCTACAGATTATTTATTATTTTAAACTCTGAAGATACTCATGTGCAAAAGTAGCAGATTTTCTTAGCTGAACAGTGTTCTATTTGTTGCTGAGAGGCGTAGCCTCTATTTAAATTCTCCGTACTTCCCTACATTCCCACTGTAAAGTCATTTCTTTTTGTTCAAGGAAAAACTCACTTAAAAACCCAAACCTTTACTGCTTCAGATTCTGTGTCTCCCTCTCTCTCTGCCCCTCCCAGCTCTCACTCAGTCTCTTTCTCTGTCTCTCAAAAATAAATAAACATTAAAAAAAATATGTAAAAAAAACCCAACGACACAAAGATTTATCTTAGAGGCATTAATGAATGTACCACCCGAGTGGAAAGTAGGTATCTGATAGGGTAGGGCTGTTTTGATATGCAGAACAGTAAATACTCAACTGCTGAATTTCTGGGCCCTGGAGAAATAGATAATATCATTGACAACTATCAAATTTACTATTTGTAAATAGAACAAAAAGGTGAACTCCCTCATGTTTATATAATCTATCTGGTCCGAGTGAATATAAGTAAGCAAGATCAGCTAAATTGGGTTAACTAACACATCCCAGTTTGTTTGAGACTTTGTTTTAGTACTGAAAATCCCCTGACCCAGGAACTCCCCCGTATTGGGCAAAACCAGGATGGTTTTTTACTAATCAATTGGGCTATTCTAAGGAAGGTAAGAATAGTAGTGGAGTTTATAGCTTTCCTGCCCAGTCTCATATTTCCTCGAAACAGACTTTGTAACTATGAGCAAACACCTGTCAAGACTCATGTAAACATGCAGTCATGTGATTAGATGCTGGAAATTGAAACAGAAATGTTTCTCTTCAAAGCAAAAATCAACTTGCTTTATTATCGAGTAGTCCTCCTATGGGCCATTAAATGTTTTAACATTTCATTGGGCATCCATGGCCAAGATAATTTGCTTGCTAAGATGTTGAAATAAGTAAAAGCCAAATCCATTTTTGAATTGTTACTACCTTTATTTTGTGTAATGTCTTATCCTAAAGAATTAGAGGAAAATTAAAACCATTGCAAGTCTCACAAAGACCTTTAAGAAGAGTGTAGATCATGCTTCCTACCATTGGAAATGCAAAATTAACTGTTCTTAACATAGCATAACATTATCATAGCATTAACATTCTAGCCCCTCATAAAGTATTTTGCTCATTTAATGTCTTAAATTCACTGTGAGATCTCTTTAATGACTTTAGTTATGTGCCTAGTAAATAAGTATTTCTTTATGGGAGTATTTCATTGATCTCTACTTAACATACAGCTAACTTGAAAGGGCAATTGTTCAATGATTCATATCTGGGAGATTATTTTGCAGCTAATAACCTGCTTCTCTAAGGAATAAACCTGTACTTTGAACCATGATGATTCTTAAATCAAAAGTAGCAAAACCTGTGGGGAAAACGACATTTATAGTTGAAAATATTGATTTATGTATGCCACAACCTGGTTTCAGGTGTTACAACATTTCACAGGTATGAAATAAGAAAATGAGTTTCCAACAGTGGAACCTGTTATTTGGAAAGAATTGGACTTGGGGAATTAAAAGAAGATAGTCAAAATACCTTATACCTCTACCATGGCTGCCAATCTCAGGTTACATTTTTAAACAGAAACAATAAGAGGTAATTTTCTTCAAATAATGATACAGGTTCTATAAATAATGTCTTCAAATGTAACATAAAAAGTTTGCAATATTAATGATTATTCCATGTCATATTTTATTAAATTCATTTCAGCTATTCCATTTAAGTATTGCTGTCATTTAGCAAACCTAGTTATTAGGTTTTGTTTTTGGCTTTATTTTTTGGCCCAGGCACGAACTAAACAACTAGCTGGTAGGGGCCAAAACCTCTGCCTGAGAAATCACAGATTCTGTGCTGGCCACTCAGGTGAGTACATTTCTTTCTTTCCTTCTCCCTCTTTCATCTATTCCTATCAAATAACACTCCTATAACATAACTCCATGGAGAAAAATTGATGTATGTACACCACACACATTTTTAAATATCTTACAAATGCATGATGGCTTCAGAAGTTCTATTGGTATTTGCTTCGTTTTCTATTTGAAGTTCTGTTACTAGATACTTAGACAAATTAGTTCATTAGGTATTCTGGATGGATTGAATATTTTATGAAGCGTCCCACTTTATCCCTCGTAATATGTCTTGTTCTGAAGTCTAGTTTACCCGTTACTAACATTCTTGGTTTGTATTTGCCTGGTATATTTCCCATCTTTACTTTATGTGTACCTGTTTATATTTAAATCACTTTCTTGGAACAGCATGTAGTATAGAGTTTAGTTGTTTTATTTTTTTTTTAATTTTATTTCATCTGACAATGCTGTTCATATTCATGATGCCATTTTCTTTTGTTGTTATTTGGTCTTTTATCATTGCTGTAACATATCTGTATTTTAATTAATGTGTTTGGATTTGCACTCTTTGGTGTAGTAGTCACTAGCTATGTGTGGCTGTTGAGCTTTGAGATATTGCTGAATTAATTTCTGAGATACATGTCATACGTGTAAAATGCACTCCATTCTTCAGTGACTTAGAACAAAATGCAAAATATGTCATTCCTGATTGTTTATTGATTACAGGTTGAAATGTTAAACAAAATTTTAGAATTAATTTAAAAATTAATTAACCTTTCATTCTTAATGGGGATAACACAAATATTTAAATATTAAATATTTATTAATAAACAATTGACTCCAATTATGTTCACCTTTAAGTATTTGGGTGTAGGCTACTTATGTTTAAGTACAATGAAGCTATTTTTGGCTTCATTGTACTTCTATAGATGCTATAAAACCCACAATATAAATCAGTTATCTTTTAAAAGTATTAAAAATAAGGAACACTGTATCTTGTATAGACTCACATATTTGCCATTCATGACATTCTTCATTCAATTGTGTATGTACAAGTTTCCATTTGGTATTATTTCCCCTTTGATGAAAGAATTTTTTAAACTTTCTGGTAATACAGGTCAACTAATAAAGAATTCTCACAGGTATCATTTTTTCTAAAATTTTTATGTACCTTCATTTTTGAAAAAAAAATTGTTTTACTGGGTATAGAATTCTGAGTGTGTAATTCTATCTTTTCCTCCATATATAATATAATATTTGGTTTTGGTTTCGGTTTCTGACTGCTTTAGTAGCTTCTTTTTATTAATTGTTTTCAGCCATTTTCTATGCTGGGTGTGGTTGATTTTAGGTTTGTCCTTACTTAAAGTTATTATACCTTTTTGTATTGGGGAGTTTATATTTTCCGCCATATTTAGAAAATTTATGGCCATTATTTCCTTAAATATTTTTCTCCCCCTCCTTATCTTTATTCTAGAATTCCAATTACATGTATGTATCCCATAGGTCACTGTACGTCTATTTATTTTCTTTGTTCTCAGTCTTACTCTTTTATTCTAGATAGTGTCTATTGGTATGTCTTCAAACTCACTGACATTTTCTTCTGAAATATCTATTTTTTTCTGTAAATATTATCCTGTTCGTTTTTAAAGATATTTTGTTTTCCATATATAGAAGTCCCACCCATGTCTTTTCTTATCTTTTATTTTCCACCTCATTATGTTCAAGTTTTCCTTTATATTCCTGAGCATAGTAATAATATTTATAATAGACATTTTGGGGCACCTGGGTAGCTCAGTCGGTTAGACAACCAACTTCAGCTCAGGTCATGATCTCACAGCTCGTGAGTCCAAGCCCCGTGTCAGGCTCTGTGCTGACAGCTTGGAGCCTGGATCCCACTTCAGATTCTGTGTCTCCTCTCTCTGTCCCTCCCCTGCTCACATACTGTCTCTCTCTGTCTCTCTCAAAAATAAACATTAAAAAATAATTTATAATAAACAGTTTAAGGTCTTCTGCCTATTTCATCTTCTCTGCAATTGCTATTAATTTATGTTTTATCTGTTTTTATTTTACACATCCCACATCTTTACTTGCTGATTACTTTTGTATGGATGTTATACATCATAGATTTTGTGTCATGAGTGTTGTACTCACAAAGTATATATAGACTTCGTTCTTGCACACACACAAATTTGTGAAAATCAGCTTTATCCTTTAGAGACTTGCTTTGCAGTATGTTTAGGTGTCTCTAGAGTACTCTTTATCCTAGGTCTAATCTAGCCCGGTTCTAGGGCATGGCCCTTTGCAGGTGTCTACTCAGTGCCCTATGTTTATGAGGTTTCTATAGTTTGACCTACTATTTATGGATGGTCCTTTCCTTGATCTTGGGGGAATTTCAGGGCCTAGTTTCATGCACAGGATAGTACTCTAAGATGCAAGCAGAGTCTTCCTTCTGTCCCTGGAGCTCATTCTTTGTTTAACTGTCTTATTTCTGGAACTGTACCCAGAATATTCTAGCTTCCAGACCTTATCAAAATAGGGTCTTTGGGACACCTGGTTGGTTCAGTCACTTAAACACCTGAGTCTTGATTTCAGCTCAGTTCATGATCCCAGGGTCATGGGATCAAGCCCCGTGTCAAGCTATGTGCTAAGCATGGAGCTTGCTTGAGATTCTCTCTCTCTCTCTCTCTCTCTCTCTCTCTCTCTCTCTCTCTCTCTCCTTCTGCCCTTCTTCTTCCTGCTTCCCCACCTCTCTCTCTCTCTCTCTCAAATAAAAAAAAGAAACATAGTATCTTTGTCTCTTCAACTCAGAGAGACTGTAGGACTTTGGGGTTTCAACGCCTCTGGCTATTGCCTGCAAGCTGTCCCTGGGCACTTTCTCTTCTCAAGACTCAGCATCTTTTGCTGCACATTGTCCATTATGAAAACAGCTGTTTGTTATGTTTAGTCCAGTTATCTGTATATTACATTTATGGTAAGAGGGCAATTCCTGCTATCATTAATAAAATTCTTAAATTTTTCAACCATGAAGTTTTCATTGACTTTATCATAAGATTACATTTGCATTTAAAAGAATGTTATGTGTATTTAACATTTTAAGTTACTTTGCAACAGGGCAGTTTTAGAGATATTAAGTCAGCACCTACCCAGACTACAGCAAATTTTCCAAATCAAATAACACTAATGATAGTGTATAGTAACTGTATAAAAGTGGCTATCTAGTGGTAGCCTGAATGAGATCAGAAATTATTGAAGTATATTTTTATTTTGTTTTAAATTAAAAGTGACTTTAAATTTTGCATCTGTTGGCTCCTGCTATACTTACCTAGTGATCTTTCCTTATTTTTCCCTGCATCTCAGTTTGGGTAACTTTTCTTTTCTTTTCTCTTACTTTATTTTTCTAAAATGTTTATTTATTTTTGACAGAGAGAGAGGCAGAGAGAGAAGGGGCCAGAGGATCTGAAGTAGGCTCTGCACTGACAGCAGAGAGACTGATGTGGGGTGGTTTTATTTATTCTCCAGGAAAAAGGAGTACTATCAATATTTGCCTTAAAATTTTATTTTTTAAAATAAACCCTATGATTTGCTTATCCAAGACTCACTCTTTTAATTTTTTAAAACCACTTTACAAACCAAATAATTTAATATTAACTGCTTTTTTATATTATCACTCAACCCTTCCAGACAATTTCCTCTCAAAGTGCATTTCCTTGTCCCTATAAATGAAATCTCACTCTGACTTTCCAGTCACACTACTTTTTTTTTTTAATATCTTTTGTAACACATATCACAAACTGCAAATTGTGTTTATTTTTTTATTGTTTATTCGCTAATTGCCTGCAGCCTGTTCTAGTTTATATGCTCCCTGAAGACAAAGACTGGATCTCTCTTCTTTACATTTGCATGCACAGTGGCTTCTATATTACCTGGACAATAACATGTGCTCAGCAATTATTACTCACATAAGTTAATAAATTAATACGAAGAATCTTAAGCAGTATAACTTATATATCAGCCAAAGTGACTCTGCTCTTTAAGATAGCATAAGGTTGACTTAATTTCCATTCATGCATTACTGAAAGCCACATGCCTTCCCAGACATTTTTAACAATTCCTATGGGATCACATTATTACAGTCCCACTTAGAAGGAGACCTCTTGCCTTTGCTGAATTAATTTAATTTAGTGCTATTCTCTTTACTCCACATGTATTATTACTTTTATATTCTCCACTGCCCAGAGGGAGAAGAGCATTTTTATTATTTTTTAATAGAAAGAGTCATAAAATAATATACATTTAAAATAGTACATGCATATACTTTTGCTGATATAAATTATGTTCATAAAAGGCACATACCTCTGTAGATGGCTTTTGTGGATACGTAGATGAATTCCACTGCTTGTCAATGGCATATGAAGTTGAATAATACACATACTTGTTCTTAAAAATCTGTTTGGTGTTTTGCTCAAATCAATTTTTGCCTCCCCACCATGTTGCTATGTGGCATTCTCCCTTGCTCTCTCAATCTTCATGTGTCCTTTCTGTCTTCCTCCAGTGCATCTTAGCCAGAACCACAAGTTAAACAACCAAATGACTGGTCAAACAATCAACCAACTAAAAAACATCAAACCTTCCCATGTTCCTAATTAGATGAAATTGACTGTTTCTAGCATCCTGCTCCCAATTGCAATCCAGGTTTTGGGCCTCTTTTCAGGTGTCCAAAGAATCTAAAATCTCTGTAATTACTGCTTGCCATGCTAACAGAGTTCAATTAATTTTATATACTAAGACCATTCTTACATGTTTTTCTTATCTAAGTACTAGAGACTGACACCCCATTACTCTAAATTTAACATGGAAATGGTTACAGGCCACTCAAGCTTTTACCAAATAGATCATAGAACATTTAAGGTAGTTATTATGGGAAAAGGCTTAAAGAATTTGTTAAGAGAGGACCAGATAATTGCAAAATGTTGCCGAACATTTAAAACTTAAAAAGGAAGGAACAAAGAAGAGATAGAAATAAAGAAGGAAGGAAAGAAGGGAGAAAGAAAGGAAGCAAGGACAAATGAAAGAAACAGAAGGAAAAAAAAATAATAAAGTGCTCTCATATTGCCAAGCAATTGAGGTGAGTTTAGCATTGTAGTTTTCGACACCGAAACAGTTGGTTCTCATTTATTGGATTTTGTATTCCACATGGATTAAAAATGTATTGAAATATGCATGTATGAACTTATCACTTGAATGGTGTTTGAATATAATTAGGAATAATTTTCTCTTACATATTTATTAACATACTGATTCAAATAGCTATCCTATAAGGTATTAATTACATAAAGCAGAGTTCACCATATAAGTAAGAAATATAATATCAAGCTGTGCTATAAGATTGGCTAGTGCTTTGAAGAACATACATGTATCATGAAAAGGTACTTTTAAAAAAAAAATAACAAACTATACATTTGTTATCCCTATTCTCAAATTTCAAGGATTCTACTACCATGAATAGGAAACTCGATTCACCAAAATTAGAAATTCTTTAAATTTATACCCAGCCTGAAAACTTTAACTAGAATGGCATAGCTAATAAATAAATAAATAACCAAAAAAGAAAAAAAAAAACAGCCAAACAAACAAACAGTTACATGTAAATTATACTCATAAATTATACTGGATGATATACTGTGCTAACATACCACGGTCTCTTCAGGACAGATGTACCCTTTACCAGCTGTCAAGAGTATTGGATCTTCTTCAGGCATTGCCTTGCCTGAAGGTAGCAGCAATGGCAGCATGCAGATCAGTTTTGTTGGGTGGCCATTCTGGTATTGGCACAGGACAAATAAGTAGAGTGGCCACGGTTAGTTCATCCCTTGGAACAGACAGGCTTCTTTATCTCACATGGAATCAAGGGCACACTTAACACCACCGTCAGTGACCAACTTTGGGAGTATCATGGACTGAATGTTGCTATTCCTCCAAAATTTCTATACAGAAGCCTTACCGTATGGTTGTGTTTAGAAGTGGGGACTCTAAGAAAGTAAATAAGGTCAAATAAAGTCATAAGGGTGGGGGCCCAGACATGATAGAATTAGTGTCCTTGAAAGAAAAAATGCCAGAAAACTAGCTGTCCCTCTCTTTGCATGCACCCATTAAGGAAAGTCTATGTGGGCACATAATGAGAAGGCAGCCATCTACAAGCCAGGAAGAGAGTTCTCACCAGAAACTAAACCCTGCCAGAACCTTGTTCTTGGAATGTCCACCATCCAGAACTGTAAGAAAATAAAGTTTTGTTATTTAAACCACCCAGTCTGTGGTATTTTGTCATGGCAGCCCAAGATCACTAACATAGGCCATCGCTACAATTCTAGGCTCTGCAGTTTTAAGACTTCTGTTCATCATGGGGGAATGTTTCAAGATTCCTTGTAAAATTTTAGATAAGACCATCAATTGCAACAAGACACCTGCAGGCTGGGAAGGTTGACATCATCCTGATAGGGAAAATTGAGCTTGATCATCAGGAGGAGGGACAGAGGTTACACAAGGGGATCAGGTAAGAATACATTCGGCATCTTTGTGATTCCTTGGATTGTCATTTGGAATGCTCTGCCCAGTTATGATGCAAATGGACAAGTGCAGCCATTATTCCTTGGGTAAGGCACGGTGACCAGAATCAAAGAAGCCTCAGGAATGAAAGCCTGATAAGGTAAGTCTTCTAGGCCATTAAAAATACTAGTTAAGGATGAACAATATAGAAAAGGCAGTACAGAAGGAAGATAATGAGTCAGTTGCAACTCCTAGACTAGCTGCAGGGGCAGACTGTAATTCATCTCACTACCCATCCTCTGTGAGTTTCCCCAGAAAAAGAGACCAACCAGAATCCTGAACCAGCTGTTCCCAGATGGGACAAACTGATTATATGAAGTAAGTGAATGCTGTGGTTTAACACATGATTCTTTCTTCAACCCCAAAGTACTAATTCCTTTTCTGATGGCTAAGATTCCTCCCTAGGGTATGACTGTATCCAATAACTGAAAGATCCAAGGGTAAAAAGAGATAATTCAGGAAATCTCTTACGGGTCCTCCCAGCTGTGTAACTGCCCATGATATTGACAGGCCTATGTTGTACTGAGTGAACAGTTCAACTTCATCTGGCTACTCCTGCTACCTTCCCTTCCTGCATAAGGAGAGTTCCTTAGAGACTCGCTAAGATTTCAGCTGTGTAGAAATTTCCATTTCGAACAACCCAGAGTAAATAGTGAATAATTTACATGTTTGATAACTGTAGGTTTGGAAGGAGCCCAATAAGTAGTACCCATCTTCTTTCTCTGAGTTCTAAAGTGTCAAGAAGCAGAAATAGGACTCAAGCAGATACCTATCAAAATTGAATTTTCCTCTTGAACTGTAAATGACAAGGTTCTAATTTAAATGTTTGGCAGCAAAGAGCTTCCTCATGCGACATTCACACTTAAGCAGTCTCACCCTGTCGTAAGTTGGTTGGATAACTACAGACTTCTTTTTTTAGATAGTGTTCCCCATAACTTACATTTATGGGAACAGAGAAGAATGTAAACTTTTTGAAAGCAAATAATCCCAGAGAAGAAAAGGAGTAGCTGAGCAAACAGAGAGAGTTCCAGCCCCTACATTTATCCAATTTTATAATTTGATGCTTATAATCTGTCGCTATCCTCTTTGAAAAACATGGGTAAATTTTACAATTTTTGGAGACGGAAAGCTTGATTGAAATGTAAGATAAAGAATACAATTGTATTGACCCTGATTTTTCAGGTTTGGCAGGATCGGTGAATAAGAGTATTGACTCGCATACATAGAAAAATCTTTAAAAATCTTTTATTAACCTACTTATTTGAGCATATGAGATTCCCATGTGCATCTAGGGGTTATTCTTAATCTTCCACCTCAATACACATAGCTATATAACTTGGTTTTCTGTAATAAATCCAACCAAAGCTTATCACAACACAAGAGGATACTCTGACCTCAACCTACATCTTAGTTTCTCTCCACAATCAGACATAGTAATGAAGTTTCAATGCCTTTTTGTTCCTGGCCTCAGCTTTTCTCTTTTCTTTTCTTTTTTTTCCATTAATACCTAGACAGCATTTTAAAAACAAACAAGCAACACTAACCATAGTGATTCATTCCTTCTACCTTTGCAATGTTTGCTTCTTTGGGATTTAGTTTGTATTCAAAATTTTACCCATTATTTAAATAAAATGAATATACCAGTTCATAGTATACTTTGTTTTTCTTGACGTCAGTTAGCATTTATTTCCAGCAGTAATTTTTTTTTCGCATTTTAACTACCATATTTGATCTCATTGCCTCCTCTGTATATTAAGGGAACATAAATAGTTAGTGCTTAATTAAAACTTATTAAATAACTGAATGACGGTTGAATGTGTGATATTTCCTATGATCTTGAGTTATTAAAGTCAAAGTGTTTGCTGTTGTGTAGGGATATTATCTCTGTAATTAAGGAGGTAAAGGGATTTCTAGGTGAATGGCATATTTGAGGAATCAAAGCTTTAGCATTAATATTTGAGTATATCAAAAAACATCAAACAAGAAAGTACATTTTATATAATATTCTTTGAGAAATTACTAAAAAATTACCATTTAATTACTTTAATAGAACTTAGAGAAGGACTTTCAAATATATATTATCACTAAACAGTGGAATATTGTAGTTGGGGTGGACAAAAGAACACTATTCTATAGTGGAAATAGCATGGGCTTTGAAGGCTGCTTATAAAAGCCTTTCGTGTGATCTATCAATAATATTCTTTGGTATTTACCCAAATGAATCAAAACCTTTGTTCAAACTGCACACGGATGTGTATATCAACTTTCTTCATAATTACACATATTTGGAAGCAACCAATAGGTGAATGGATTAACTCTGGTACGTGTACACAATGGAATATTATTTAACACTAAAAAGACGTGAACTATTAAATCATGAAAAGATGTGGAAGAGCCTTAAATGCATAATACTCAGTGAAAAAAACTAATTTGAAAATGCTATATGATGTAATTCCAACTCTAGGACATTCTGGAAGAAGCAAAACTATTGAAAGATTACGAAGATCAGTGATGGCCAAGAGTTGGGAGAGAAATGAATAGGTGGGGTGCAGAGGATTTTTAGGGTAGTGAAATATGCTCTGTATGATACTATAAAGGTAGATACATGTCAATATATTTGAACAAATCTGAGTATATGCAACACCAAGAGTGAATGCTAAAGTAAGCTGTAGACTTTGGGATGATAACAATGTATCAATATAAGTTCAACAGTTGTAACAAATGAACCACTACAATGGAGAATGTTGATAATGAGGGAACCTAGGTTTGGGGCAGGGGCTATATACAAATCTCAGTGACTTCTGCTCAATATTGCTTTAAAAATAAAAGTGCTCTAACATAAACTCTTACTAGGAGCTCCTGGATGGCACAGTTGGTTAAGCGTCCAACTCTTGCTTTAGGCTCAGGTCATGATTTCATGGTTTGTGAGTTTGAGCCCGACATCTGGTTCTGCACTGACAGTGCAGACTGGGATTCTTTCTCTCCCACTCTCTCTGCCCCTCCCAAACTCCCACTCCCACTCTCTCTCTTAAATAAGTAAACTTAAAAAAATGAAATAAAATCTTACCAAATAATAGTATTCAAAATGTTGTTATAAATTTTAAATTAATATCCTGAGAATAATAGGAAATATGTTGGTCACATCCTTTTATTTTTTAACATCTTTTTATATTTTTATTTCATTGCAGAAGTTTAACTCAAAATTCCTGAAGCTCTAACTTTTTAAATTCTATTATATAAAATAATTCTTTGAATGATAAATGTTTAAGCTATTATGTTTTAAGTAAAAACAATTTTTATAATGAATAGCATGAAGAGCATTAAGCAATATATAAATTTTCTAAAAGAAAAAAGAAATCTTGAAGAACATTAAGCTATATATTATTTAAAAAATACATCTTGGGGCGCCTGGGTGGCGCAGTCGGTTAAGCATCCGACTTCAGCCAGGTCACGATCTCGCGGTCCGTGAGTTCGAGCCCCGCGTCAGGCTCTGGGCTGACGGCTTGGAGCCTGGAGCCTGTTTCCGATTCTGTGTCTCCCTCTCTCTCTGCCCCTCCCCCGTTCATGCTCTGTCTCTCTCTGTCCCAAAAATAAATAAACGTTGAAAAAAAAAAAAAAAAATTAAAAAATACATCTTATAAGGAGCTCTTTGACATCAAATGAAAATTATCAATCTAAGTGGCTTTCTCCTTCAAAAATAATTGGAGGTTAAATTTGCAATTAAGAATTAACTATTTGTGGGATGCCTGGGTGGCTCAGTTGGTTAAGCACCTGTCTTCAGCTCTGGTCATGATTTTGCAGTTCGTGAGTTCAAGTCCCACTTGGGGCTTTGTGCTGATAGCTCAGACCCTGAAGCCTGTTTCGGATTCTTTGTCTCTCTCTCTTCCCCTCCCCCTCTTGTGCTCTCTCTCTCTTTCTCTCTCTCTCTCTCAAAAATAAATAAACATTAAAAAAAATTAAAAATAATTAGCTGTTTGTTTTGTTCCTGTTGTAAACTTATTCTCAAACTTTGAAAGCTTTGTTAATATTTCCACATTTTGATATGAGTAGGCTTGCCAGGGCTCAAACTGAATTAGGCCTGAGTTCTAGTCTTTTTAATGTTGTTTGAAGAAGTCTTTTGTTTCTTTTAAATAAATATTGATAAATAAATATTTGCCACCTTGGTATTTAAATGATCATTATTCGTGTTATTATGACATGAAGATATATATATATATATATATATGATAAGTTTAAATATATATGTAATATATATGTACAAAATTATTTTTCCAAACTTTAAACTAATACCATAACAATATATTTTTATTGCTACTTCATTGTGTTTCTCATTATAGTTTAATATCGTTGATGGATTTGGTTCTATTTCCACACTATGTATTTTCCCCTTAATCTTCATGATCATTTTTTTTTCTTTTCAAAAGTGGCCTCAATTCATCAGTGCTGTATATCCAAGACTTTTGCAATGTCACTTTGCAGCTGCAGCTATTAAGGGAGTGGAGTCTCTTTTCCACCCCTTAAATTTAGACTGGCCTTATGACTTGCTTTGGAAAACAGAATGGAAAAAAGTGGTTGGTGTGCCACTTTTCAGCATAGGTCCAAAAGGTCTTTTGGGTTTCTACTCATTCTCTCAGACCTGCTGCCAAATTTGAATAAGCCAATACTAACCTGTTGGATGATGAGGTAATGCTAGCTCAGCCTCTATCAGCTAATACAGCCTGAGAGACAGCCAAACTCCACACATATGAAGGAAGTGATCTTAGAGTAGACATAGCCAGTTGACCCATCAAATACCTTAGCGACATCAAATACCTTAGCGGCCTCGAACACAAATGCTCATTCTTTTAATTCTCTAAGTTTCTGTCAGTTACAATGCAAGAAATGATGGGTAGAGTTTAGGTATTTTAAGAACAAAATAAACCTTTTAAGTAACTTTTAATTATACAGTTGTTGATGTTTGATTGGGTTGGAACCATATTTGAAGTTCATTTATCAAGATTGCTGTAGGAAATTACTTATTCATTCGTCAAGATAAATATTAGATTAATTGTATCAAATTCGTTTTATCTTAGGCTTGTATTTGGTTCAGTTTCTCAGAGGGAATCTATAGTAAATGAAGTTTTTTAAAGCCAAAGATGATATTCTTTATTCCAATTTGTTCAAAGATTTTAAGTCTTTTTTTCAAAAGAAGGGGAAAAAAGATCTATACAGGTGGCAGTTTCTGTTATAATAAATGATCTAGAGACAGATACTATAGCATATATCCTCATATTATCTAATTATATGTCACTAATTCACTTATTTCCATCTACGTATCCTATCTTTATGAGACAAAAACACCATAATCAAGATTTCAGGCTATTTCTATGATTAACATAAAAATGTAAAGAATATCCAGTAACATAATTGATATGATTATAAAATTTTAGAAGTAGAAAAAAACTATAATTCATCTACCTATTTTGCTGATAGTGAAATGTTCAGAAGTTCAAGTGATTTTTATTAAGTTTACATAGCTGTTTAGAAACAAAGTTGTAACTAAAACTAAAAGCTTATACATGTCATAAAATGTTCTATGTATAAATATTATGTGTTAAGAGAGCTATTCTAAGCAAAGTAAATTCACAATCAGAGAGGTAAGAATATTTCTGGATAATTCATTAAACCAATTTGGATACACAAATAAGTCCTAAATAAAAAAAAAATTAAAAAGGAATAAGTTATATGGACACAATTTGCAACTGTGAAAATAATTCACAGTGCTCCAAAATAATTCTGGGATATGAAAAAATATGCTCATAATTTTCTTAGCCTATATTACTTTATTTAGATGACTTTTTTTAGTTTTATAATTATCTTTTATGTCAAGAGCTTATTCCACATCATTCTAATCTCCTTTAAATGTACAAACATAGCCTTTATGACATATATATATATGTGTGTATATATATATGTATATATATACATGTATATATATATACATATATATATATATATTACAACCATCCACAAATTGTCATTTTTGGTTTGTGTGGTTATATGAATTTCATATCAAGTTGAATTATATATATTTGACTTCATATATGTGATTCAAGTTGAAATGAATATTTGAGAAATATTACTTTAGAGGCTATTAGTAATTTTATCTCCTCATACATGAGCAATATATCTGATAATAACAAATAGGGAAACATTTAATAATTCCAGATGGTCCTCTAAATACTTCCAATTTAAAGTTAGCTGGCATACATAATACCTCCAAATTTAAAATTGTCACATCAGAGACAAGCTGTGGGTTGTACCAGCTATGTAAGCTTTTGTCTCTTTTTTTGGTTGTTTTTAAAAATTCTATAATCTCTCTTTACTTGAAGTATTAATTATGTCCACTGGCAATTTCAGAGTGATTTTTATTCTTAAATCTACCATTGTAGGACTGAGGGTAGATTAACAGCTTAATCACACCCATATGGTGATCATTGGAATTAACTCTTATTATTAGGAAAAAGAGAGTATCAGAGGTGTATCATCTACTTACGTGTTGTTTACTCAGCATTCAATTTCAAGAAAGATGGCAGTCAATAAATCAACTTGGATAGGTCATTGGCAGTCTATCCATTTTGGGGGGACACATTTCTCCTTAAAACCTGGCTAGTTCTTGTCACACTTCCCATCTCTGTGTCCTGCTGTGTTGGACAATTCTCCTTGAGAAATGTTCCTGCCTTTCTGACTTCAAAATGCGGTCTGCAATCCTAGCTTGTTTGTTTGTTCGTTTGTTTCATTGCCCTGTTGGCCATAACCCAACTATACTTTTAAATGAATCTAGTATAAATGCCTGCTTTTGTCTGAATACTTTTCTGTCCCCAAAATTCGTATGCTGAAAGCCTAATGCCCATTGTGATGGTATTAGTTGGGGCCTTTGGAATGTGCTTTTATTATGGAGTGGAGCTCTCATAAATAGGATTAGCACTCTTATTGAAGAGGTCCCATAAAGCTTTCTAATCCCTTTCCACAATGTGAGAATATTATGAGTAGTCTGTAACCCAGAAGAGTGTCCTCACCTCTACTATGCAGGTACCATGATCTTGGCCTTTCAGCCTTCAGAGCTATGAAAAATACATGTCATTTATCAACCACCTGGTCTGTATTAATTTTGTTATAGGAACCTGGATGCACTATAAGAAAAGGACTTGTGCAAATTGCATTTGAATTGGTCATGTGCATTAGGTGACTGGATTGCTCTCCTAAGATTCAACTTCCATTGCTAAATCAATTTTCAAAATGGCACTTTCCTTCTTCCCAGACCATTTATCATCTTTACCTTCTTTCTTCTACCTCTTTGAATCAAATTCTTACTTCACTGAAGTTTATTGTGTGAATATGTTGAATGGATCAAAACAACTTAAATTATTATATGATGTCACTTTTCACAAGGAGGAGCTTTATAATGGAAATGAATTGATCTTTAACATAATGCATAAAATAGATGATTTCAGTGCAAAAGTCTAATGGTATTTCCTGACTGACAGAAACTCCTGTTGCATCATTCATTCAGTCAGAAGATGTATACAGTCGGTATTCATCACTTCACTAAATCAGTAAACACTGATTAAATGCCAGCCCTGTGGTGAGACTATACTAGATAATGAGATAAAGAGCTTTAAAAAATGCTCATTAGACATGTTAGTTTAGTGGTAACAACAAACCAACCAACAATTACTGCACATCAACAGTAAGTATATAAAACATATGCAAATAGGGTATCTCAGAAACTCAGAAATTGTGCACTAACTCAGAAGTGTCCTCAGGAAGTGAAGAAGAAATATTGTGGAGGCGGCTGTATGAGTAGAGGTTTGAAAGGAAAATTGGAGTTACATGAAATGGTATGAAGAATAAAGTGGAGATGATATTCCAGGCATCATTCTTGTAACACGCTAGGATCCACAAGACACATTAATGAGGGAGAGTGGGGCAAGCTGAGGACAAAGTAGAGGCTAACAGCACTCACCACTCCCCAGGTGGGATATGTGTGATATCCCTCGAACACTCCTAGCTGCCCAAGAACAGGGGAAAAGAAAGACAGCAAATGGTTGACTGACAGAGATCATAGTCATGAAGGACAAGTGTCTCCTTCAGTTTATGGATAACTCAGTAAATTACAAGGAAAAGGTAGTATTATCCATAGCCCTATCTCCACAAACCCATAGACTCTGTCTCCTAGAGCCCTAATATCACCCTCATCAAGATGTAAGGAGGTTTAAGTGCTGTGATGTGGAAATCAAAGGCAAATGAAAAATTAAATTCCCTTACTGCCTATGGCCCATTGACAAGTCCTTGACACATGCAGAGTGACCTTCCTCTAGGAGCTCAGCTGCTTTAATGACACTTTCCTGGGGTGAAAGAATCTTGGCTTAACATTATCCTGACCCCTCCAGGATCTTGTGAGTCTCCATAAACAAATAAAAATTCTTTTGCAAACCTTTATCTTTAACCCCAAGTATATGTTGGGCAATTATACTCCAAGCATAAGGCCCCTGATATACATCTGAAGGGTCTCATGACTGAGGTTTCACCAAACAGTTAATAAAGGATTTTTTTTCCTAACCACAGCTAGATCCTCAAGGTCCTGGAAACCTTGCTTCCAAAATTCCTTAGAGACTTACAGTGTCCCTAACCCCCTCCCAATCTGAGGGTATATAATCAATCACTCTTCACAACCCTAGTGCAGCTCTTTCTGCCCACAGGTCTTGTCCCCATGCTTTAAAGAAATTATGTTTTTGCACCAAAGATGTCATCAAGAATTCTTTCTTGGCCATTGGGTCCAAACCCCACCATCACCCCCAAATTTTATCAACACCCTGGAAGGAAGTTTTAGGAAATTGCTCAGCAACCAACAGAGGCCCATTTAAAGCAGAAAAATTACTGACAGTCACTTTTGAAAAGCTACATAATCTAATAATACAAAAAGTCCTATGTATTTTCTAATAAAGAATCTGTATGTGTTAAACATAGTTCTAAAAACAGTTGTTTTACTACTACCTGTACAAATAAATAAGGAAAAGCCACAGTATCGTGTCACCATATATCTCCAGAATTTATTTTTACTTTGTTGCTTTCAATTTTGGAATGATTTCTGAATTTGAAGTTAACAGAATTTATTTTATTACTACCTATAATGTCCCATGGCATGCTTTATTTCTAAGTATTCCTAAAGCTTAGAGCAATTGCAATTCTTCACATGCTTCATATAAGAGGACATGAATATATTCCCACGGGAGCTAGTCTAATGCTTCTGCTCATTTCAGTAGAGTTGCCTTTAGGCTATGATAAATACTTTTTATTTCTGGCTTTTGACACCTGTGATAGTTATATTAGGTTTCCATCAGTTTTAACAAAGAATTATTGTGTTGAATTTTGAAAGCAGTTGAAGTGGGAGAAGTTCATAATTAATTACAGAGGCAGCTCCTTATTGTCGAAATAAATTTATAATTTTAGAGTTACAGAAATAAAAATTCTCCAGGCTACACTGTATAACTAAGTCACTGCATAAAACATCTGCCATAGTCAGAAAGCTAGAATTTCAGAAAGCTGCCTATAGCTACAACAGCAATAGGTTAGGAACACCAGGCCTGAAAATTATCCCTGTCATCAAAAATATTCATTTCAAAAAAAAGAAAAAATCCCTTCTTTTTGCTATGTATATCAATATGAAATTCATGTTGAAAAGGTGTGAGAAGAGGACTGGAGGAAGAGCAATAGCATCTGAAATTCTAGCTGTAAAGGGCAGTGGGAGATGTTGTTTACAAACTTTTCATTCTATAAAGGAAGGAATTCTGGAAAGGTTATGGGATCAGTGTTAAATGAGCCAATACATGATCTCTCTAAAGTCAACTCCTTCATTTATTCAATTTCATACTCATCTCCTTTCCCTATATTAAGCTTCCTGATCAGAACAACAACAAAAATAAACAAGTATAATGCATTGCACTGTAAAGGAAAACAGGCATCCAAAGTCTCATAAGTCACTGCATTTAAGTGTATTTAAGTGATTTATTCTCTGGTTCAGTCTTAACCTCTCCACTAAACAACACCAGCACACCTGATTAAAAAGAAAACAACACGAGGAGGGCAGAGAGATAATAGAAGAAAAAGCTTAATGGACATAAATAGATATGTAAAACAGCAAAGAAAAAAACCATGAGTACCTATTCCAGTCTTCATTTCTTTCCACCATTACCATGTTATCTCTGCCAGCAACCAGCATATTAAGCTGATTCTTCAACCCTTGGAGTGAGCCAAATCTTTGTTCTTGCTGCAGTCGGTGAGTCTGCATGCATTGTATGCCATTTTTCTCCATTAATATCTATCAGAGGACATTGATAATTGAAGCAATTAGAGGCACTTTGAGGAATAATTACATAAAAAAAATATGCCTCCATTTCTGTCTTATCAATAATATCATTTTTTTCCCCTTGATCATCAGGATCCATTTCCCAAGCCAATCCCTTTTTTTGCCTGTTTTGTTATGATCATATGGGAGTCCAAAATGGCCACATTACTATATCAACAACTCATTCGGTGTGACAATTATTTTACATCCTGAGTAATTATCTCTCTTTTGGGTTCAAAGACCTCCACATAATCTAAGTGCAAAACAATAGAGATAAGAAAACAACAAAAAAAATTCAAGTAGCTCATTAGGTGTAGTACAATGAGATGCCTCTCCCATTTTCTTGGTTTGGGAATTTTATACATTGATCATAGAATATCTTTTTTTTTTTAATTTTTTTTAATGTTTATTCACTGTTGAGAGACAGAAAGAGACAGAGTATGAGCAGGGGAGGGGCAGAGAGAGAGGGAGACACAGAATCTGAAGCAGGCTCCAGGCTCCGAGCTGTTAGCACAGAGCTTGATGCTGGGCTTGAACTCACAAACCGCGAGATCATGACCTGAGCCAAAGTCGGACACTTAACCAACTGAGCCACCCAGGCACTCCTACATTGATTATTAAAGAGAAATCATTCCGTAGTGTATGTCAGAACAGCACTGTTAATTTGCAAGATGCTTTTGAGTGCTGACACTATAACTGAGTTTTCAAGAGACTCTGCTACCATTCCATAATGGTGGTTGCTTCTAGGCTAGTGTGCTACACGGTACAGTGAATCCTTTGAACACAAGCTCATTTTCCATATAAAACAAAGCCCATCTTTGGAATGCTATTGTGTGGAATATGGTGTGTTAATTATTTATAAGGTCTGTAGTTGTTTCCAGGAGAATTGTATTGATGAGGAAGACTAATAAAGAACAAAGGAAAATTACTGTGCCCACCTTGGTAGAAAGGGACCAATATACTTGACTTGGCACTAAATAACTGTCTAGTCTCCTTAAAATACATTATCTGGAAAATTTATCATTTGTCACTAATGCTGGCAGATTAGACACTTAGCAGTAGTAGCAGACGGATCACGAATGAGAGAGAAAATTAATATTGTTGATCCAGTGCATAATCTCTATTCCTGTCATGACAGCAAATTGAATGCACCATATTTGATCAGGCATTAAGATGGCTGGAGAAGTATGATTTCTCTCAAGAAAACATACTGTGAATCTGATTATTAAAATGCCCTTAAAGATATGAAACATATGGAAACAAGCATTTCCATAGTCTGGATGCATTATGTGAGGTTTATCTGCCTGTATCTACCTACCTTTTCTATTATTGATTTATGCAAGTATCTGATAATTCATGAAAACAATTAACCAACATCCAAAAACTCACTCTAGAGCTAAACCTCCAATTGGAAACTTTGTTTCGTGGTAATGAGGACACCCAAATATACTCCCTGAAGTTCCTTACTCACTTGTCATTCAGGACTGCCTTAAAATGGGACTGACAATAGTCAACACTTTATATCAAGGAATTTCTGGACTTTCAATCTCATTTATCTGAGGTAAGCATTGAATCTATTTTTCATCTACCTCTTTGATCATTAGAACCAGTCTCAGAAAATCAAGAAAGCATTTTTATATAATATGTCTAATATATGCACTCATATCAGTGAATTTATTCTACTCTAAAATTGTCATTCCCTGTTCTAGAAACTTCAGAATCCATTCGTATACACATTCTTCTCTTTGTTCCCCTGATCAATGATGGAATCTTGCATTTGTTTTAGTAAGTAAGTCTTTCATTCAAGATACAACTTAATAATTAGCCCGCTGTCCTATTTTAATTTCTGGACTCTAATTTAAATCTGCAACAAATGAAGGGTGATATAGGAAGACCTGACTTCCCTTGAAAAGCAATATCTTGGGTGATTCATCAGTCTGAGAGGAAGATTCGCTTATTCCAGCAAGAGAACCTTGGTAGGGATTGGATATTTCAAAGGACTCTGAGTCATCTACATTTTTCTAAATGCCATTATTACAATACTGGGATCTATCTATTTCCATAAATTTTCTGACTTTCACTAAAGATACCTAGAAAGTTGAATATGCATCATAATTCAGCATCCCACAGAATGAGATTTGGGATCTCATTTTCAGGTACAGTAACCCTATTGTTACAAGAGAGAAAATAATTCTTTTATGTTAATCATAGAAACCCTCACATCTTCAGACTTTGCTTTGAGATGAGGAATTATTTTATTTTTTCTTTTAAATGACTTTCCTGAGTAATTAAATAAAACAGACTTCCAGGAGTCTTTCCATTCCTTGTACAACCCCTAATGATTTTTTTTTTTTTTTTTCAGTAAAGACTTGGTCACCAAGTCTGGCCTTCAACACCTTATAACACTTAATGGCAGGTACCCATCTTTGATAATCTAACTAAACACAGGGTTTAATGGACTAATTTTTCCCCTCGCTTTAACTTCAAGCCTAATAGCAAATTCCAAATTTACATTTTCTTGAGAATCTGTGGCTGACAGCTGTTATGTCAGTGACTCATTTATTTAATGCTTTCAGTTGTTAGCCACAGTACTGTGTTAGCTATTTAAAACTGTAGCTACCTTATGAAATCACTAAGAAAGTGGAACATCCACAACAACTACCAATCCACACTGCAGAAGTGGAAGTGGAACACTGAGGGTGCTATCTGCTGGCTCATGGTCTGCTGCCGAGGGTACTGTGTGCTGGCTCAAGGTCAAGAAGTTGCACGACTAGGAAGTGTTTACAGAATCAATCGTCGTCTGCCGAGAGGAGGAAGCTGCGAAATTTGAAACAATCTCTAAGATTGGGACATTGGTACAATGGCTGCTGGATCCCAGATCACATTTGTCTTCTGTGGGGAATGAGCTTAGGAAATCCCTGGGCTTGCACTCATGGGTAAACATGGCATAAAGCATTTGAAAGCCGTAGGGTGTTCACACCCAAGTTTGGATAAACAAGATTAGGTAAATAGGTATAGAGAGGGTGGGACAAAGGCTTCAATATAGAACAAAGGTATATGAGGTAAACAAGATTAGGTATTCAGTGTGGAAACGCCCCCTAACTTAGTACTATAGCAGAAAGCTGCTTTCACAGAAGGAAGGACCAAATTAGGTAAACAGGTAAATAGGGCTATAGACCTGTGTGGGGTGAAGTTGCCCACAGTGGAGCTAATTAGCAAAAGAAAGATGCTTTGTTGACCCTGAGGTAGCATGCTCTGTCCTTCTTGTTCCCTAGAAACAGAGGTTGTGTCTCATGTCTGCTGTAACAACCTTCTGCCTGGTGCCAGGATTTTTTGTATTAACCCAAACCCCTAATCCCTCATATCTTCAAAACCCCTTTCCCTCAAGCCCATGAGTTAATGTTCACAGTTTCCTTATCTCTTGTGCATGTCCATCACCATGTTTGTAAGCCTTCTGATCCTAATAAAAACAGAGCAAGGACCCTTAAGTAGGGCTCTTGTCTTCTCTCAGACATTATCCATCTCCTGCATTTTAATCCTGCATCCCACTTTCTTGCTGGACAAGAACAAACTCTAGACCCAGAGTCTAGGATGGTCTTCCATAATCAGCATCTTCAAAATGTATGTGTCTTTCTACATGGAACTTAATCGTTCCTCAAAATTTGATGGCTGAATCTAAGCCATGCCTAAAATCTTAAGTAGAAAAAGTTCCAGGAGGGACACCTGGGTGGCTCAGTTGGTTAGGCATCCGACTTCGGTTCAGGTCATGATCTCATGGTTTGTGGGTTCGAGTCCTGTGTCAGGTTCTGTACTGACAGCTCAGAGCCTGGAGCCTGCTTTGGGTTCTGTGTCTCCCTCTCTCTCTTCCCTTCCCCCACTCTCACTTTGTCTCACTCTGTCTCTCAAAAATAAATAAATGTAATAAAAAAAAATTAAAAAGAATTAAATAAAAAGTTCCAGGAAATGAAGTTTTATCCTGCGGACTCTACTCCTCGACTACAAGTTATTTTAAAAGGGATCAAAGTAAATACTGAGTGAACCAATCCATATTATCAATATAAAACTACTGGGCTTTTAAATTATTATCACTTATTGCATCTTTTATAAGTTTTGTAATTTATATGCACACCTTTTAAAGTACTTTGTTTTGTGGAATTGTATGTAGGTTGTGAATAAAAGGAAAAGAGAAAAGAAAAATGTATTTTTATGAAGATTAATAAAGACTATTCTTAGGTAGGCCTTTGTTAATTATTCAAAGAAAATAGAAATAACAATACGTGGTCAATTAGAAGAATCAGTAAATAAGAGTATATTACTTTTTAACCTGATTCATAATTTGATATAAACAAAAGTCCAGAATAAAAATGCGTTGTCATATTTTATAATGATTTCTAATATTTTAATATTTTATACTTACAATGTTTTATTATATCATTAATAATTACTCAAAATTATTTTATTTATTAATAATAAAAAGTGAAGAAATCTGCCTATAGTGTTATATTCAATAAACGTTAGCAAACTATCACCAAAGGCTTATAAAGTAAAAATGCTGTTTCAGTTTGTTGGAGGAGAAGATGGAAAAAGAAGTCAAGGGTAAATAAGGGTCGTAAAAGAGATAAAATATAAAATTCATAGAATAACCAAAACAGAATACAGAACTGTTTCAGAAAATATTAGGGAAAAAAAGATAAGAAAAGCAAAAGTGAAAAGATAATAACAAAAGATAATATGGAAAGACAATAGTTTGAGAAAAGGCTTTCAAGTGTTTTCGATGTGACCTTGATAATTTATCAATCAGGAAGAAAGTGAGCAATATTAACTCTGCTTGAAGACAGAAGTAAAATCTATCTTGTGAAAGAGTACTTAAGAGTGTATTTTGAACTTAAGAAATTACATTATACAAAATATATATATATATACACACACACACACGTATGTGTACATATTTATACTTTACATAGATAATGTATATATGTGATATATATATATATACACACATATATATATATCGAAGAAAGAATTTACAAATATGTTTTACCAAAGCAGAAATGAAGGTGATTTCCTAATTTACATAAAACAATGGGATATATTGGGAACTAGTATTATCCTAAAAAAACACAATTTCCAAGTTCAGAGCAATCTACTACTCTCCCCTGCCCCCTGCTTCCTTAGCAAGACTTATATTACAAAAGAACTACTCCATTTGATGTCAGGATATATTATTAACCTACATATGGAGAGTTTGCATATTTGTAATTTTATTTTTTTTTTAATTTTTTTTTTAACATTTATTTATTTTTGAGACAGAGAGAGACAGAGCATGAATGGGGGGAGGGCCAGAGAGAGAGGGAGACACAGAATCTGAAGCAGGCTCCAGGCTCTGAGCTGTCGGCACAGAGCCTGATGCGGGGCTCGAACTCATGGACCGTGAGATCATGACCTGAGCGAAGTCAGACGCTCAACCGACTGAGCCACCGAGGCGCCCCTGCATATTTGTAATTTTAAATAGCAAACTAGTATTTGTATGGACTTAGTATAAGAACACTATCAGTGAACACTTACCATTGTCTTCAGATTGTATTTAATTATTAATCTTATGAAGGACCACAAACCATGTGTTGATTGTTAATGATACTTTACATTGACTCAATCCCTTTCAAAAAATGTTTTGTCATAAATTATCATATTCAATTCTCACAACAATCATGGCTTCTTATTCCGTTTACCAAAGCAAAGGTGATGTCCAAAACATTTCTTACTCTTTCACATTTATTAATAACAAAACATTCTACTGTCATGTTTTAAAATTTTGTTTTCAGATAGTCCAACTCCCTTCTATTTTACCAACGTTCCAAATTAAGGTTAATGGCTTTTCCTCAACTATTCTTTTGCTGCTGGTTTTCATATTATTAGGACTTATAAGCATGTTTCAATTTATGGTAGGTTCTAACTATTCGTTTAAAAAAAGCACTTTTATTTTGCATATGTGATCTAAATTGACTTGAAGAGCATACTGATACTATTGTACATGTGGAGGAAAAAGAATGGACTTGGAACATACTAAATTACGATGATTTATTTCCATTCGGGAACACTTAGAGTCTTATATAAGTTAAGGCAAAAGGGCAGAAAGGAAAAAAAAAAAGAAAATATAGATAAACGATGTACAATTTCCATTCGTTTACTAATTTCACTCCTTAAAAATCTCACAATGTATTTTTTTGACCTTACATATGCAGTAGTTGAAATCGAGGAGGAATACAAACTATGTATCAAGTGCTATAATTTTGAGGTTTGAGGATGCAATTCTGATTTGAGGGTGTAAAACACTTTGAAGATGAAAATATGATTATGATATGAAACCTATTGAAAGTGTCCTGTGTGTTCCAGCACGTCAGGCATTACCCCCAATTTATGACTGTTGTTTCAACATTAACACTTGTCTAGGAATTTTCATTTTTTAACAAAGTATTTTATTAGTGATTAATAAAAATAAGTTGCAAATGGGTATTTTAGAACTCTCCTTTGGACTTTGAATTTTTCCGTATTCTCAGTGTGGCTGGAAACATATGCGCAGTGAATAGAGTTCTTATTTTAAAACATGATTAAGTCAGAGAGACACCAGCAGTAACTCATCGTAGTCAGTTAAGATATTTTACAGATAAAATATAACTAAAGTCATTCCTTCAAGGACAGAATGCAGTGTGCTCACCGGTAAAATGAACAGTTGGATATGAAGGGCCAAGGACAGCTACCTCCACAAGCTCTCAAGTAGTTTTCTGGGGAATTCGGTATTATTGCCCTTCATCACTAGTGTACCAGACATTTGCGATGTGATTCATGTTGTAACTCAATGCATACATTAAGCCACAAGACAGATGATCAGTGGGAAATATGAGAAATTATTAAATGCACATGCGAAATTTGTGTAGGAAATAGTGCTTAAATAGTCCTGTCATTCAGTCCGTGAAGACTAATCTGAATGCTTTATGAAAATAGTTTACATTTGTGTGTGTATATGCGTGCACATGCTTTCTTTTCTTTTTGGTAGATAGTGGGAGTAGAATAACTGAATTCTTTAGTGATTAAATTTTAAGAAACTGCCAAACACTTTCCCAAAGTGTTTGCAGAATTTTATATTCCTATTAGCAGTGTGTGAAGTTCCAGTACTCCCACATCCTCACCAACACTTAGTATAAATACTGTCAGTCCTTTCATTTAGCCATTCTAGAAGGTGCATTGTGATATATCATTGTGGTTTTAATTTGCATTTCTGTAATGACCAAGATGAGCATCGTATGTGAATTTCCATCTGTATACCATATTTTCATTTGTTGATTTACCATTCTTATATCAGATATCGATGTACTTTCTGTTGAAATATCTTGCTCGTTTATATTGGATCGTTTTTCTCTTGGTAGTGAGTTTTGAGAGTTCTTTTTATTTTCTGGACACCAATTCGTTACAAGATATGTCTGTGTAAATATATTAACCTACATGTGGTTTGTCTTTTCATTCACTGACTAGAGAATAAAACAGCATTTAAAAAATTTGATGAAGATCACGGTGCCTGGGTGGTTTAGTCAGTTAAGCGTCTGACTTCTGCTCAGGTCATGATCTTGTGGTTTCAAGCCCCTCATCGAGCTCTGTGCTGAAGGCTCAGAGCCTGGAGCCTGCTTCCAATTCTGTGTCTCCCTCTCTCTCTGCCCTTTCCCACTAACACTCTATCCTTATCTCTCTCAAAAATAAACATTTAAAAAAAAAGGAAAAGAAAATTTGATGAAGACTATTTATAATGATTTATTTTATTGGCTTTGCCTTTGGTATCACCTAAGACAATTTTGTTAATTCAAGAGCACAAATATTTTCTGTTTACTTCTAGAGAATAATCTTGGTGAAAATTGACATCTCAGTAATATTGAATGTTCCTGCTTTTAAGGTGGGAGCTGTTTCACCAGTTGAATTTTCTTAATGTTTCTGCTCCATCCTCTGCCTTGAGGTTTTGCTTGTGGGTCAGAGGCCGGGTGAGGGTCTTTTTCACACTCTCGCCACTTTTCTAGTTGTGAAAGGCGATTGCTTCTGCCTGAATGCTGGCTAGTCATTGGTGGGGAAGGACTGTCCTGAACGAGTGTCGGTTTCATGTAGTTCCTGATGCCCTTGGACACTGAGCTTGGGTTTTCTCAGTGATTTTTCTGCTCCTCAGTTGGTAAGATATCACTTAAGGCCTAGGCTCAGAACGCTTTTCTATCATTCTCCCATAGCAGAGAATTTCCTTTCCTCCTGCATCATCCAGTCTTCACTTATGTCCTGGGGACAACAGTATTTGCTATTCTTCCCCCAGCAGCTTAATGTTAAGTTCTGGAGCGGAGAAGAATCAGCAGCAAGCTTTCTTCCTCTCCCATAGTAGCACCCTCTTTCAGGCCTACAGGTGGTTGGAAAAATGGATTCTGTCTCCTGACTTGTTCTCAGTCTTTTTCTTGAGCTTCCAGTAAAGATTTATGAGGAAGGGCCCCTTGTGTCTGAGGCTCCCAGGTTCCCTACACTTTCAGTGAGTCTTGTATTTTGCAATTTGTTAATAATTTAGCTTAATGCATCTTAATCAGGTGCATGGTTCTGGCAAATGGAAGCCAGGCTTGCAACCTGTTTCTTTTTGGAAGTGCCTACTATTAAATTAATTAGACAAGGAGGCCATTAGGCTGACATGGCTCCAATGCCATGGCGACCTATAGAAGCAAACCAAAATCTGAGCCTCTAAATACCTCAAAGTTAGGAAATCAAAGATGCTAAGGACACTCAAAGCTAGTTAGGCTTTAAGCTATCACCAATTAAATAATTTACATTCTTTATTTCTGCACATTGTGTATCTATAAGTGTTTCCTAGCTCCTGTATGCTGAGTGTTCCTAACAACTAATGGATTGTCACTGTCAGATTCAAATAGAGTTTTGCTCAAATAAAGTCTTAGAATTTTAATACACCTCAGTTTATCTTTTAATAGTGCCTTTTCTAAAACTCAGGATACTAGATAACCCTGCAATCTCAGCTCTTTTTTGTCTTCAAACAGTGATGAGTTTGTAAATGTCTTTCTTGTTGTTGTTAATGCTTTTTTCCAGTTTTCTATGTTCTATGCATAATTGTTGACTCTTTCAGCAAAAGAGCTTACCAAAGAGTTAAAGGGCACAGGTTTTGTATCAGTTTCTTCAATGGTTTAGATAACCAGTTAATTCTAATAATGGTTTAAAATTTTCATCTGATTTATGTAATCAGAAAAGCATTCGGAAGTTTATTTTATCCAAAGTGAAACACATGATATTACTGTTATTGTAAGAGCAAAGTTTCAATATTAAAGTTTCCATATAAATGTACCTATTTTTGTTTAGTTACAATATAAAAAAAAAGTAGGTGAAGTACAGTACACAATTAGAAAAAAATATTCTTCCTAAATAAGACATCTAGAGAGTACAGAAGCACTTATTATTGGCTGAAGTGAACTCAAAATTTAATTATATCCAAGATAGTTGCACTATTTATTCAATCAAAATAGAATCTTTAAGTTTTCAACATTATTTTTAAATTACAGTTATATTGCCTGGATTAATTTAACTAGGGCACTTTTGTAAATGAATCTGATGTACAAAAAGACACTTCGGGGGTGCCTGGGTGGCTCAGCCGGTTAGGTGATTAAGCCTCTGATTTTAGCTCAGGTCATATTCTCATGGTTCCTGATTCGAGTTCCGCGTTGGGCTCTCTGCTGTCAGCACGGAGCCTGCTTCACATCCTCTGTCCCCTTCTCTCTCTGCTCCTCCCCACCCTCTCTCAAAAATAAATGTACATTAAAAAAATAAAAAAATGAAAACAAAAAGCAAAAAGGCACTTCAGCATTGAACTGCATGCTTTCTTTCTCTGTTACCCATTATCAGTTGGATACTATGAATTCCTGAAATATTAAAGAACTAGATTAGATACCAGCATAAGCATCCTAAAATTGTCTTGATTTTTAAAAGTTAATTAAGTCCTTTTATTTTCAAAAGAGTTAAAAATCTTTAATTAAAGTATTTAATAAAATGAGCACTGACCTTTCCAAATCTGAAGATTTGTCACATTGTAGTTATTGAAAAACAATTTTGAAAACAAAAATGCATTGAAATATGTTGCTAAAAAACAAAATAGAAATTGAATAAAAGGAACAATAGGCACAGTTTAATTTCGAAATTCTTTAAGTATATTTTGATATATATAGCCTGTGGAAAGAAAAATGTCTTTGAAACCCAATTTTTAATTAGGTTAATTTATAACTTATTCCCAGAATTCCTATGATTTCCCAGCAACCCAATTTCATGACACATTCAATGGAGTCAAAGAAACAAGTTACTTGATGAGTTTTGAGGCTCTAAAATATTTTTTTCAAGAAGGCATTAACTAATAAAATACTGAGCAGAAATATTTTTATGCTTCAATGTTAAAAACAAAAGAAATGAAATTGTTCTCCATTTGGCAACATCAATATGAATTTACTTGGTATTTTAGCATGTGTACACAGAACATTATATCAATTAAAAATATTATGGTCAAAAGAGGAAAAACAGTCATTAATAATTTGAAATTAGCTAAGCATAAAGGACAACTTTGAAGATTTCAGACTATTGTATTAAGTATTAAAACTACTGAAACTATATTAAGAAGCATTCTTCAAATACATAGCAGTAGCAAGATGTTTGCAAAGTAATGGAATAAGAATTGGATTGATTATAATATCTGAAAAATACTAAAAGAAATTCATTGTTTTTGGTTCTTTTTAAATTTATTTGTTTTTTTATTTGTTTGCTTGTTTCAAGTTTTTATTTAAATTCTAGTTAGTTGACATACAGTGTAAATATTGGTTTCAGGAGTAAAATTTAGTGATTTGTTACTTACATACAACATCCAGTTCTCACTGTAACAATTGCCCTCTTTAATAGCCAACACCCATTTAGCCCATTCCCACCTGCACCTCCCTTCCATCAACCCTCAGTTTTGTTCTCTATAGTTAAGTGTCTGTTATGGTTTGCTCCCTCTCTTTTTGTTTTCCTTCCCCCTATGTTCATGTGTTTCGTTTCTTGAATTCCACATATGGATGAAATCATATGGCATTGTCTTTCTCTAATTTCACTTAGCAAAATACACTATGGCTCCATCCACATTGTTGCAAATGGCAAGATTTCATTCTTTTTGATGGCTGAGTAATATTATATATAATAATATATATAATATAACACACACACACACACACACACACCCCACCTCTTCTTTATCCATTCATCAGTTGATGGACAAATGGACTCTTTCCATAATTTGGCTATTGTTGATAATTCTGCTATAAATATTGGGATACATGTGCCTCTTTGAATCAGTATTTTTGTAACATTTGTATATAAATACTTAGTAGTATAATCGCTGGATCATAGGGTAGTCCTATTTTTAACTTTTTGAAGAATCTCCATACTATTTTCCAGAGTGGCTCCACCAGTTTGAATTTCCACCAATAACATAAGAAGGTTTCCCTTTCTCCACATCCTCACCAACATTTGTAGTTTCCAATGTTGTTAATTTTAGCCAATCTGACAGGTATGATGTGGTATCTCATCGTGTTTTCAATTTGTATTTCCCTGATGGTGAGTGGTGTTGATCATCTTTTCATGTGTCTGTTAGCCATCTGGATATCTTCTTTGGAAAAATCTATTCATGTATTCTGCCTGTTTCTTATCTGGATTATTTGTTTTCTGGGTGTTTAGTATAATAAGTTCTTTCTAAATTTTAGATACTAAATCTTTATCAGATATCAAATATCTTCTCCCATTCTATAGGCTGCCTTTCAGTTTTGTTGATTATTTGCTTCTCTGTGCCAAAGGTTTTTATCTTGATGAGGTCCCAATACTTCATGTTTGCTTTTGTTTCCCTTGCATCTGGCAACATGTCTAATAAGAAGTTGCTACAGCTAATGCCAAAGAGGTTGCTGCCTGTGTTCTCCTCTACGATTTTTATGGTTTCATGTCTCACATTTAGGTCTGTCATCCCTTTTGAATTTATTTTTGTGCATGGTATAAGAAGTGGTCCCGGGGGCGCCTGGGTGGCGCAGTCGGTTAAGCGTCCGACTTCAGCCAGGTCATGATCTCGCGGTCCGGGAGTTCGAGCCCCGCGTCAGGCTCTGGGCTGATGGCTCAGAGCCTGGAGTCTGTTTCCGATTCTGTGTCTCCCTCTCTCTCTGCCCTTCCCCCGTTCATGCTCTGTCTCTCTCTGCCCCAAAAATAAATAAACGTTGAAAAAAAAATTAAAAAAAAAAAAAAAAAAAGAAGTGGTCCCGTTTCATCCTTCTGCATGTTGCTGTGCAGTTTTTCTAACACCATTTGTTGAAGGGACTGGCTGTTTTCTATTGTATATTCTTTCATTCTTTGTCAAAGATGGGTTGACCAAATAGTTGTGGGTCCCTTTCTGTTTTTATTAATTTTGTTCCATTGATCTGTGTGTCTCTTTTTGTGCCAGTACCATATTGTCTTGATGGCTACTGTTTGTAATATAGCTTGAAGTCCAGAATTGTGATGCCTCTAGTTTTGCTTTTCTTTTGCTTTTGCTTTGGCTATTTGGGGTATTTTGTGGCTCCTTACAAATTTTAGAATTGTTTGTTCAGCTTTGTGAAAAATACTGGTGGTATTTTGATAATGATTGCATTAAATGTGTAGATTGCTTTTGGCAGTATAGACATTTTAACAATATTTGGTCTTCAAGTCTCTGAGCATGGAATGTTTTTCCATTTCTTTGTGTCCTGCTCAATTTATTTCATAAGTGTTCTATAGTTTTCAGAGTACAGCTGTTTTACCTCTTTGGATAGGTTTATTCCTAGGAATCTTATGGGTTTTGGTGCAATTGTAAATGGGATTAATTCCTTGATTTCTCTTTCTGCTACCCTGTTTTTTTTTTTTTTTAATTAATTGATTTATATATTTGGGTGTGGAAGTTGGAGGCATAAATATTTACAATTGTTAGATGTTCTTGGTGGATATATCACATAAACATAAAATCTAGTTTATCTGATATAAGTATGGCTATTCCTCCTTTCTTTTGATGTCCATTGGCATGATAAATTGTTCCCAACCCCCTCACTTTCAATCTGGAGGTGACTTTAGGACTAAATGAGTCTCTTTTAGGCCATACAGAGATGGGCCTTTTTTTTTTTTTAAATCCATTCTTATGCCTTATGTTTTTTGATTGGAACATTTAGTCTGTTTACATTCATAGAGATTACTGATATACATTTAATGCCATGTATTACATGTAAAGTAATTGTTTCTGGATATTTTCTCTGTTCCTTTCTAGGCTTTGTGGCTTTTGTTCTTTCATTCCCATTCAAGGAGTGCTCTTTAATATTTATTTGAGGGCTACTTTTGTGGTCATGGACTCTTTTAGTTTTGTTTGTCTGGGAAACTGTTTATGTTTCCTTCTATTCTGAATGGCAGCCTTGATGGATAAAGTATTCCTTGTGCATATTTTACCCATTCACCATTTTGCATATATCATGTCCTTCCTTTTAGCCTGCCAAGTTTCTTTACAGAGATCTGCTGCTAACTTTATTTGTCTTTCCTTGTAAGTTAGAGATTTCTTTTCCTTTTCTTTCTTTTTTTTTTTTTCAACGTTTATTTATTTTTGGGACAGAGAGAGACAGAGCATGAACGGGCGAGGGGCAGAGAGAGAGGGAGACACAGAATCGGAAACAGACTCCAGGCTCTGAGCCATCAGCCCAGAGCCCGACGCGGGGCTCGAACTCACGGACCGCGAGATCGTGACCTGGCTGAAGTCAGATGCTCAACTGACTGCGCCACCCAGGCGCCCTTTCTTTTCCTTTTCTGCTTTCAGGATTCTTTCCTTATATCTGTATTTTGGAAACTTTACTATGATGTGTCTTGGTGTTGCCAGCTGTTGATTTTAAGGAGAGTTCTCTGTGCCTCTTGGATTTGGATGTCTGTTTCACTCCTCAGATAAGGGGAGTTTTCAGCTATAATTTGTTCAAATAAACCTCTGTCCTTTCCTCCTTCTCTTCTTCTGGAAGTCCTATAACATGAATGCTATTACACTTCATGGAGTTGCTGAGTTCCCTAAGTCAACAAAGGTGATTCCACATTTTTTCCCCTTTTATTTTTAGCTTCATTATTTTCCATGGTTTTTTCTTCTGTATCACTTATTCACTACTCTGCTTCTACCATCCTTATGGTCATTACATTCAATCAGTTTTGCATCTCAGTTATATAATTTTTTATTTGGAGCTGACTAGTTTTTAAGTCTTTTATCTCTGCAGTAAGGGACTCCCTGGTCGTTTTTTTTTTTTTAATGTTTATTTATTATTTAGAGAGCATGAGCAGGAGATGGGCAGAGACAGAAGGAGACACAGAATCTGAAGCAGGTTCCAGGGTCTGAGGTGTCAACACAGAGCCTGATGTGGGGTTTGAACCCATGAACCATATTGACTTTAGCTGAAGTCAGATGCTTAACTTACTGAGCCACCTAAGTGTTCCTCCCTGGTGTTGTTTCTGCTTTTCTCAAACCCAGCTAGTATCTTTATGGTTGTTGTTTTAAATTCTGATTCAAGCATAGTACTTATATCTGTTTTGATTAGATAGCTGGCTGTTATCTCTTCTTGTTCTTTCTTTTGGGATGAATTCTGCTGTCTTGGCATTTTATCTGGGTCCCTGCCTTTTCTGTGTTAAGAAAGACTGTTATGTTGTCTGCTCCTGAGAATAACAGCTATATTAAGAAGACATCATATATTGTCCAGGGCCTAGTACTTCAGGAAGTGTTTCTGGTATACACTGTGTGCACTCAGCTGTTGTGTTTTAGCTACTCTTTCCTTCAGGTCAGTCCTCTGCAGAGATTTTCCTTGCCTACAAGGGGAACTGTTTTTACCTTGTCCAATGTGAAGCAATTTTTAGCTAGGTGTGTTTTGGTCTGCTTGTTAAAAGAGACTAGATCCTATTTCCCCTAGAGCTGAAGCTTTGCAGCACTCTGGTCAGCGGACTTAATAGGTGTCAGGGGGTTTGGACTGGTCTTCTCTGGGAGGTGCCCACCCCTGCTCTGATTCTCAGGAATACTTGCCCTAATGAAAAAGCACATGCAGAGCACAGGGTGGTGGGGCTTGGTGTAAGCAGCTCAAGCCTCCACTGTGGGCACTGTGCCCACTGAAGTCTGTCCATGCTCATGAGTAGTGGTAAAAATGGCATCAGCCAGCTCTCTCATCCCTGGAGGGAAGAGTTCATGACTGCCACTATTCAGAAAGTCCTCACAGAAGAGCAAACAATCTCTCCTTGTGTGTCCCAGGCTTCTCTCAGATCCCTGTCTGTGTCTGAGCCTCTGCCTGCCCAGAGGCACAGTGGTCCTATGACTTATCTCAGGTGCACTGGCTAGGTTTCAAAACTCCAAATTTTAGGGACTAGGCTCACACAGACTCTACATGGTGTGGACCTGTGCTGATCCTCTGGGGGAGGGTCTTGCCACATCCTGGCTGGTGATGATTTTTCCCAGAAGGGCAGTTGCACAAAAGTGCAGGGGCTTGGAGTTTATGGTTAAGTGTAGCAAAAGGTGGCCTTCAGGACAGAAGGACAGAAGGACAGAAGCTCCTGTCCTCAGCAGCTGCCTCTGCTTCTAAGCTAATAAATAGGGCAGCTCAATGGCAACTTCTGGCTGTTTTGTCAATGAAGAGCCAGGACAGCCTCTTCCAAATGTACTCCAAAAAGGGAACTGTCTCCCCTAGTGCAACCAGAGGATTCTTAGACAACACTGTCTACTCCCAGTCCTCTGTCCTCCTTCTCCACAGGATCACCTTTGCACCTGCCAGGCTCCACTCTGGTGATGGCACAGACTTCTAAAACTTCAGATTTTGAGCTCTGCTATTTGTAAAATCTTATGATTAGCTGCTCCTCATTTTCCCCATCAGTGGTTATAGGGAAATGCTTTTCTTGTTCAATGCTCTACACTCTGTTAGGGGCATCTGGGTGGCTGAGTCAGTTAAGCATTTGACTCTTGATTTTGGCTCAGGTCATGATCTCATGGTCGTAAGATGGAACCCTGTGTCAATTCTGCTTGGGATTCTCTCTCTCCTCTCTCGGCCCCTCTTCTCCATTTGCTTGCTTATGCACTCTCTCTGTCTCTCTTAAAAAAATTAAATATGTATATATATGTATATGTATATATATATAATTACAATATTATATAAAATATTACATTTTTTAGCTTTCATTTCCCTCTTAAAATTTCTAGGTTTGAAAAATCAATATTGTGAGGCTGTTTACAGTTTCTTTGATGGATGGAAATGTAAGTAAAGAAATTATTTTATTATATTATAAGTTGAAAGTGTTACAGGAGTAATGGGAGAGGAGGGTGGTTATAGATGCAAATGGAGAAAGAAGCAGAATGTGTCTCAGTTTTCACTATGTCTAAAATCACCAGAATATAACATCACACAGAGATGTGATGCAGCCTAGAAGGATTATTTATTTATTTATTTATTTATTTATTTAAACAAGAGAACCTGGAATTAAGGAAGATTCACATGGTCATGAATGAATGTGTTTTGCATTTATCATTTTCATAACCTAGATATGTCCAATTTATAATGTCTTATTCTAGATAAAATATCTATCCTATTTATAAAATATCAATGGACTTTTAAGAATATTTTGTGTATATCATATGTAGCTTTAAATCAAATCATTCAGTTAGTAGATGTATAATCCTAATTTTACTAAAATCACTTTTCTAAGAATGAGGAAATTGAGTTTCATAAGAGTCAAGTAATTTGCCAAAACTTAATTGGCTGTAGAAAAAAGATAGCATTTTCAGACTAATGGTCTCCTAGACCAAGTTATTTACAATAGCCTCACACCATTTCCCTCTTCATGTGTTTGCTTTTTAGGCAAAGGTTTAGAGGGAAAGAGTACTCTAGGACATACTTATTCATATAAATTACCTTATAATTTTTTCTTACATGGGTATTTGTTTGTAAGTTGAAAGTTAATTTAAGTAAAAATCATCCAAATTGTATGAAAAGTGACATTAGTATTTTAAGTGCCTTTATAAATTAAAACTGAGAATAAGACTATAAGAGAAATAAGAAATTGAATTATTTCAATAATAAATTGACTTACTCTTTGATTTACATGTTTACTTTCAAGAAATAACTTTTTCTGAAAACCCTGCACATATTAAGGTTATATCAGTGTGTTTAAGCAGACCATATGCAAGGGCTGTATAGTGCTAGCCAATGAGCAGCATACGCCATATCCCTGCATAATAATTTCAAAGTTCTGAAAGAAATCATAGTGAACTCTTTAACTTATCAGTAATGAATACAGGATTATGTTTTTCTTTGGTAAGTAAGTACTAAACCAATAAGTAAAGGCTGAAATATTTATACTCTATTCTTGATCACGTTATTGAAATAGAACTCTATTGTTGACAAATCAGACATGAATATTAAAAAGTAGATATCTCAGGGTCATTGTTGGGCAGCTGTATGTACATCTGTCTCCTACTAAACAATACTGTAAAATTTCACACAACAAAATATATAGCAAAATGCAGTTAGTTTTCTCCCAAATAAATTTATCTCTATAGCATAGGGGAAAAGAAGGCAAAAGCATAGAATGCAAAATGTAGCTCTTGCCAAATGAGCCATGTAGCTTATAATGTAGGTTTTGAAAAACATAAAACATTAACTGAAAGACTTTATAATGAGAGATGGCTTCATATATGGTGAACATCAATATATAAAAATGACTTTAAAATATGTGGTAGACAGGTGTGTGACTGAATTGATACACAGCAGCTGTGACTTATGTGTGTTTCTAATTAGAGAATTAAAGAAGCTTAGCAGTTCTAACCTTTCTTCTTCTTCTTTTTGTCTTAATATTAATAAAAAATAGTGGTTATTTAACAAAATTGTTGATTCAGTTATTTAGTGATTAGCTATGGTAATTGGCTATAGATATCATGCCAATAAAAAAAGAAATCAAGGAATATCCAAAACAAGCCACTTCCCTTAAAAGAGTTTTTCCTCTTGTCATAAATAAGAACTAAATAGAATTTAATTATTTGAGACACAATACTAATTAACGATAAAGTATCCCTCAAATTGAGATCAATACGAAAATGAATCTAAAATGTCTCAGTTGATAACCAGTCAACGGGTTCCCATTTTGGGCCTGTTTATTATATCCAATCACTAAGCTAAGTGCTTTCAGTGGATTACCTCACTTAACTCTCAAAACAGTGCTATTACAAATGCTATTACAGTCCCCAGCAGGGAGAATGAAGCTTAGAATACTTAAAACCATGCTCAAGGCAGTATGGCTAGTAGGTTGAAATGCCAGGATTAATATACAGCCCCATGATTTCTCAGTCTTACACTCTTAACCACTGCTATCCTCTGCTTTGCATCATTCTCACAGTTCCCTAATGTGAGGGAGTGGGTGGGTGGGTGAGTCCCACAGTTCCCAGAGAATGGAATGATGGCCTTGTTTAATGAGGATACTAGTCTCTACATCTCGTTTGGTAGGTCTGCAATATTGAAGACAAGTTTAAGGCTTATTCTCATCATATTCTAGACACAGGTCCTTTCAGGCAGATGATAAACCTCCAAAATATTTCACATGAAATAATGTGAATATGTTCACATGACTCTGGGATACATTAGATTAGTAAAACCATAAGTCAAAATATGAAGCAGATTAGGATAATGATGGGGTGGGCAGGGTTTGTGGGTGGAAAGAGAAACTTTTTGCCATTAAAATTAGGGTTTTCTTATAAATTAGGATAATAATAGTATTAACTCAGAATTTGAAGTATAAAATGAGATATTATATATAAATATGACTTATAAAGGAGAGGATTTCTTAAATGGTAGGCATTTATATGAACTGAGGTTTTAATGTGTATTATTTCCTAATTGTCATATATTACTTTAAAATTTGACCAAGTGAAGCATTTTTTCATGGATGTTTTAAAGTTTATTTATTTACTTTGACAGAGAGAGAGAGCACACAAGCAGAGGAGGGACAGAGAGAGAGGGAGAGAGAGAGAATCCCAAGCCGGCTCTGTGCTGTCAGCACATAACTAAATGAGGTGCTCGATCTCAGGAATCATGAGATCATGACCTGAGATGAAATCAAAAGTTGAACACTTAACTTACTGAGACACCCAGGTGCCCTTATACATTATTTTATTTTATTGTGTTCTGGGAATTGTTAATTATATTTTGAAAACTTAAAATGAAAATATGAGGTATAGTTTGCACTTGAATTCAAATGATGTTTGGTTTTAAGGAGTCTATCTATATCAATCATAGAAGTTTTTTCTGGGAAAAAATATCAATATATGAGTCAATATAAATATCACAGTTTCATTATTGAAATCAAATGAACACATGTAACCATTTATATAGAACTACAAAGAGGAAT
Source organism: Prionailurus viverrinus (assembly GCF_022837055.1). Taxonomy (NCBI): domain Eukaryota; kingdom Metazoa; phylum Chordata; class Mammalia; order Carnivora; family Felidae; genus Prionailurus; species Prionailurus viverrinus. The sequence continues at coordinate 92,980,779 of NC_062564.1, forward strand.
ATATTTCATAACTTGTATTTCAACCAAACTGACTTCAAATATTCACATGCTCAATGAATATTTTCTTTATTGTGTGTTTTACATGGTTACATCAAGACAAGTTTAAGAGCACACATGTACATTGTTGTAAGTGTTAGTCTTTTTTTTTTGTAGCAAATTTTAAATTATTAAGAAAAACCAACATGTTTAAGATCATGACACCAAAAGGGAGGGTAAAAGTCATATTCATGATAGTTTTCATTTCAACTAAAGGTCCGTACAAAGTTGACAATACCAAAATAAGTAAAGCAACAGTGAGTGCTAAAATCCTAAGGGTTTGCTCTGAACACAGCGCAATTTATGTTTGTCTAGTTTTAAGTTATTTTGCTGTGATTTCTGTAGTCATGACAATATTATAGTAATCACCTCTAATTTAAAACTGAAATCATATGTAAATAATTCATAAAGTAATACTTTTAAGTTATGTTGAAAGATAATCAAGTTTTAATGCCACTGGAAATGCTTTCCTGTCCCTTAAGTAATCTCAGTATCAGTTGCAACTGTTCCTGACCAATCCTAGAAACAGAAAAAGGAATGGTGTTTTGCTGCTGGCTTGAGGAAAATGCAGCAGAGAAATAAGGAGAAGTGTTCTTTCTCACAAGGAAAATCATTGTAAACGCTGTCTCATAGGTATGGGTATTTGAAAGCTCAAATTTGTCAGATTTTAAAGATTTTCTCATAAATGGATTTAATTTGTTTTTGAAAAGTAAGTGGAATTTGCTGTTTCTCTTGCAATGATTATTGTTTTTCCAGCAGAGTTTTTCCACAAGGGAATGCACAAGATGACCCCTGAATTCTGTAAAATATTGCTGTATTCTCTTAATTCCATTTAAAATGTGGTTTAGGTTGAGAACCCTTTGAAAACTTTTAAAATGAAATCAAGCCACCTGAGAATTTAGCATGGGAATGTGAGATATGACAAGGAAAAACTATGTATAATAGAATAAGGTTAATATTAACTATTTTGCTCAACACTTTTGTTCAAACTAAAACTATATTATTTTAACTTTCCAATAAATAATTCTCCCTTTTAATGTTTTATTTGCAAACTAAAATATTTGGCACATATATTGGTTCTTTTCAGCATTAATTATTTTTAACTATTAAGCTTTCTTTTTATTTAAATTTTTTTTAATGCTTATTTTATTTTTGAGAGGTAGAGAGACGGAGCACGAGCAGGGGAGGGGCAGAGAAAGAGGGAGACACGGAATCTGAAGCAGGCTCCAGGCTTCAAGCTATCAGCACAGAGCCTGATGCAGGGCTCGAACCCATGAACCATGAGATCATGACTTGAGCCGAAATCATATGCTTGACCAACTGAGTCACCCAGGCACCCCTTTTAACTATTAAGCTTTCATTAGCTCCTTTTTATTGGTTTGTCTTCAACTACTTTTAAGTAGTTATATGGCTTCTCAACTGAAAGTTATTTTGTAGTCTAAGGAAACAATTCAAAAATGTTCATTATACCTCCACTTTGAGCATTTAACTACTGAACTTTTGTCCTGTTTTAATTCATTATTTTTTTTATTATGTTATAGTTTAAACCTTCTTGTTTTACTTGCATTATATACTTTTGAACACTCAACGTCTCTAAAATATATAATGCTTAAGAAATTACTATATTCAATAAATAATTACTGCCATATACAAATCTTGATATGAGCAACCACGTAATGAAATTGTGATGGTTAATTTATATGCCAACTTGGCTAAGTTATGATCCTGGTAGTTTGGTAGAACACTAGATGTTGCTGCAGTGGTATTTTGTAGATGCAATTAACATCTAAAATTGGTTTCCTTTAAGCAAAGGAAACTATCCTTGATAAGGTGAGTAGGCCTCAGCCACTAAGTTGAACTTAAGAACAGAAACTGAAGTTTCTCTAAGAAGAAGGAATTCTGACTTAACACTGTAACACAGAAGTCTTACCTGAATTTCCAATCTTCCTGTCCATTTTACGAATTGCAGCCTTGAGACTATAACATCAACTTTTATCTGACTTTCCATCCTGCTGCCCTATCTTACAAATTTCAGATTTGCCAGCCCCCCTAATCAGGTGAAGCAATCCTTAAAATAATGCATTTTTAGGGACACCTTGGAGGCTCCATCAGTTGGGTGTCCAACTCTTGATTTTGGCTCAGGTCTTGATCACAGGGGCACGGGATCAAGCCCCATATCAGGCTCTGCACTGAGCATAGAGCCTGCTTAGGATTCATACTTCTCTCTCCCTCTGACCCACTCTCCCACCAGCTTTTCTCTTTCTCAAAATGAAAAAAAAATATTTAAAATAATGTATCTTTAAAATAAAATAAAACAATATACATATATCTTTATTGTGTCTGTATTGGTTCTGTTTTTGGTTTTTGGTTTTTGGTTTTTGGTTTTTTTTTTTTTTTTGAGAATCCTGACTCATAGAGAAGTTATAAATATATAATGAATATTAAAAAGTAAGATTTAATGTATGTATTCTTATACAACAAGTTTCTTATAAACTATTACATATCACAAGCAAAAATAAGGTATGAATTTCATTTCTATATAAAATAGACTCATCGCATTCAAGTGCTCTAACACTTTCACTCCCTGCTCCCCCACTATCTTCTATTAGCACAATTAACTTCTAGCTGAGATGGATCAACACAATTTCCTGTTAGTAGTAAAGACTGCATTAAGTGCTTCTTATCTATCAGGCACAGCTTTAATCTCATTCTCCAGTGTAAGGTGAAATCCATTGCAAGAAGATGACATTTGCTATATTTCGAGAAAATGTAACTGGAGAAAAATGTAGATGAACTGTTTTAAGCTATTCCAAGAAAACAAAAATGTTCAAAAAAGAAGAAAGTGCTCTTTATAACAGTGAGAGATCCTGCAATCCAATTGTTCTTGCTTAAGTCTTGAGTTTTTTAAATGTTTTTAAAATGTGAACACATTGTGTGTATACACACAGACACACACACACACACACACACACACACGCAATGTTAGCAATGCTAACATTTACAGTGTAGATATAGATGATATAGATATAGATATAGATAGATATTGAATTGAATTAGTGGGCTAACTATATAACACTAGATTGGTATTTTTTTACAACAAATTTGCATATAACGCCAAAGCATATCTGTAGAAGAGGTATGCTTTTTTTTCCATTCTTGCTATAATTTAAATCATGTTTTTATACCTGAAAAAATCATAAGGAGCATATTTTTACTATTTTGACTTAATCAATGTTGGTGAAATTCTTTCTAAGACTACTTTGAAAAAGCTAAATCCCAATGTTATTCTTTAACTGTACATGAGTGTAAACTGAATATAAATTGCTTTTGCAATGGATTTGAAAGCTTCTCTGCAACTATCTTGTCAATTTTATTGGCAGAGATACCTAGTTAAGACATTTTATTCAAAATTTCTCTGTGAGAAAAAGACCAATAATGGCAAGAATATTGAAACGCTGCTAGGAGATCTTAGTCTATTTTTCCCCCAGTGCTACGAATCTTTATTCTTTTGTTGTTTGTTTGTTTAGTACTACTAAAGCTTTCTCTTTATATGGATTAAAATGAATTATAATGTTCTTTTTTTTTTGTTCTTTCAGAGTTTCTTTATAATGTAATAACTCCTCACTGGGTTCATTATGTCTATCTTCAATTGATATCTAGAATTATCCTCATTTTTTTGGTGAGAAAAAACAACAATAATGAGTTTTATAAGATGTGCACAAGCATTTTAGCCTTTTTTTTTACAATTATTAGAATGAAGGAAAAAAGCTAATTTTAGTAGAATTGGTTTCAATTAATCCATGTAACTGAAAATAGTACTGATATATTTAAGAAAAAAATGGCAAATCACAAGTAACATAAGAATATGAGGTTAATTTCTTTGATCATATAAATAAAGAAACATCTCAATGACAAAATACACATAGTCAATATAATATTTTATATTTTAATTTTTTAAATGTTTATTTTTGACAGAGAGCATGAGTGGGGGAGGGGCAGAGAGTGAGGGAGACACAGGATCTGAAGCAGGCTCTACACTGTAAGCACAGAGCCCAATGTCGGGCTCTAACTCACGAACTCTGAGACCATTACTTGAGTCAAAGTCAGATGCTTAACCAACTGAGCCACCCAGGAACCCTTAGAATTTTTAAATGAAATATCTTTATTACTAGTGAAACATTTAGTAATAAATATTAAATTTTGCACCCTGCCTTTCAAAATGGCAACATATGATACAAAGTAATAAGAACCACTGTCATCCAATCAGTGGGTGAAAAGACACTCTTAAATACTTTTTATGGCAATGTAAATTGGTTCTATATTGTAATATGTTGATAGACACACAGAAAATCCCTCTCTTTTTTTTTGTATAGGAACTTTATTGTGAAAAATTAAAATTTGACAGGGTTAGGTACAAACATGTCTGATGCAGAGTTTTTTGTTTGTTTTTGGGTTTTTTTTTGTTTTTGTTTGTGTGTGTGTGTGTGTGTGTTTTGTTTTGTTTTGTTTTGTTTTGTTTTTGTATTCTTTAGCTCAATGTGTCCTGCACACAGGATAAGTACCAGGTACTTTGATGTTGTGGATACTGTAGCCAATCAAAACAATCTTTTCTTCGTCCTTACTGAGTTTCAACTCAGCATAGGAACAGATGGTTATTAAAACGTAATCATATTCTGGTGGCTTAGTTGGTTAAGCATCTGACTTTAACTCAGGTCATGATCTTGCAGTTTGTAAGTTCGAGCACCACATCACGCTCTGTGCTGACATCGTGGAGTCTGCTTGGGATTCAATCTCTGTCTGTCTCTCTCTCTCTCTCTCTCTCTCTCTCTGTCTCTCCCCCACTCATACTGTCTCTCTCTCCTAAAATAAGTAAACATTTTTTAAAAATTCAAAAAAAAATTTATGTTGTATGCAAGTGATGAATCACTGAATTCTACTCCTGAAGCCAACGTTGCACAGTATGTTAACTAACTAGAGTGTAAATACACATTTAAAAAGAAAAAAATAATAATAATAAGACAAAGCAAACATACAAGAATAAAAAAACTTTTTAAAAAACTAATCATGCATCATCTTTCCCTCTTTGTTCCAGCTCCACTACTTAGCTCCTGAGTGACTTTGGGCAAGTATTAGACTCTCTACATTCTTGAGGTTGTCAAGTATATTTATATATTTGCTTTATTTTTTTTAATTTTTTTAAATGTTTACTTATTTTTGAGACAGAGAGAGACAGAGCATGAATGGGAGAGGGTCAGAGAGAGAGGGAGACACAGAATCTGAAACGGGCTCCAGGCTCTGAGCTGTCAGCATAAAGCCCGACCTGGGGCTTGAACTCACAGACCGTGAGCACATGACCTGAGCTGAAGTCAGACGCTTAACCGACTGAGCCACCCAAGAACCCCTATATTTGCTTTAAATATATACTGATATATTTAATACTGCAGAGTATTGCAGAATAAAATAAGGTAGCATGCCTCAAGTCCTAGGACATGGCATATGGAAAACTTTTACGAATTCTTGTTTGTTATTCTATTAGCAATGGTGGTGGCGATAATAATAGCTAATAGTATAAGGGAAGCAGGAATTGATGGTAGTTGTAGGAATGGAAGAGTAACAGTTCTGCTGTCTGTCATTTTGCCTTTGAATCATACAAGCAGCACTGGGCATCAATGGCTTTGAGATTGCTATCTCCCAGATACTAATGTTAGACAAGTATTTTCTAAAATAAAATTTCCTGTTCAAAAGTATTAGTCTGTTCCTATTCTCAGTTAAACCAAATACTTTCAAGACACTTAAAATTTCATCTCCAATTCTGGGTTTTGCCTGAAGTCTAAATACTATCTTCTAAGTACTCTGCATGTTTTGAGAAAAGTATGCATATCTTTATTTTTTTCTCATGTTTTTCTTCATTGTGTACTCAATTTCTTTTAAAAAATATTTTTAGTTTATTTATTTTTTGAAAAAGCGAGAGCAGGAGGGTTTGAGAGAGAGAGAGAGAGAGAGAGAGAGAGAGAGAGAATCCCAAGCAGGCTCCACACTGGCAGGGCAGAGCCCCATGTGGGGCTCAAACTCACAAACTGTGAGATCATGACCTGAGTCAAAATCAAGTCAGATGCTTAACCAACTGAGGCACCCAGGAGCCCTGTACTCATTTTCTAAAATTTTTTTATGTTTATTTTTGAGAGAGAGAGAGAGAGAGAAAGACAAAGCATAGGCGGGGTAGGCGCAGAGAGAGAAGGAGACACAGAATCTGAATCAAGTCAGACGCTTAATCAACCGAAGCACCCAGGAGCCCTAGCAATTTCTAAATTGATGCCTTATAGGGTTGTTGGGGAATGCAAAGTGCTGAGAAGAATTTTTCACATACAAACACTACAAAAGTGCCTTCAATTATTGTTATTTAATTATCTCCCTACTAAAAGTAATGTGCCATTGGCACTAATTTAATTGTATCCAGACTTCTGGTTTCTGGTCTAACATCTAAAGAGCTTGAGAGTTATGTCTCCAACCTATTTGATAAGTAAAAAGCTGAACAAACTGAAAAGTCAACAGCTCTTCTTACATCTGTTAGTGATGTCTCATGGCAATCTGCTGCCCCGGAATTAGAGAGACAGACAGCTGACACAGAGAATCACACATTACCTGAGCAGAAAACTCCACAGGAACCAATACTGGTTGGGAAAACCTACACTATAATTGATAAATTGCTGTAGGATCAGTGAAGTCAAATGTGAGAGTTAAACACTTCAGGGAAGGCCAGACATGGGGGCCTCACACACTTTTGTGAGTTTTACCATCAGAAACCTAAACTGGTTCTCACAGCGACCGTCGGAGAAAAATCCCCTCATGCTTCTAGCAAGAGAAAGGAAAAAAGGAACCTTTTTGAAACGTACCAAACTATTCTGTTCTTTCAACAAGGCTTACCTTTAAAAGGAACTGTTTTTCCAGAACTTAGAGTACTGAGGTTTTCTCAGAATTTCACTGACCTGGGAGAAGGCAAATACTCTATCCAGTCAACTCTAGTCATCCTGTCTCACCTGAGGGGATGGAAGGAAACTGAGAAGCACTTGTGAAATTTAAAGTCACAGAGGGGCATCAACTCACCAAAAGACAGTGACATAGTGATAGGATTCTAAAATGTTTCCCCTTGCTCTACATTTCCCCACACAATAAAAGCTTATTTAGTGTATTTCCTCTTACCTAATACATCACGTCTGGCTCTCAAAAAAAAAAAAAAAAAAAAGATCACAAGCACACTAAAAGGCAATACACAGCTTGAAAGAACAGCAAACATCAGAATCAGACTCAGAAATGTCAGAAATGTTGGAATTATCAGACTGGGAATTTAAATCAAATATGACTAATACACTAAAGATAGTAATGAACAAAGTAGACAATATACCAGAAAAGATGGACAAAAGAAGCAGAGATATGGAAATTCTAAGAAAGAATAAAAAATGATATACTAGAAATTAAAAACACCGTAACAGAAATGGAAAATGTCTTTGATGGGCTCATATGTAGACTGGACATGGTGAGGATTGACTCTCTGAGCTTAAGCATATCTCAAAATAAACTTCTAAGATGGGAAGAAAAAGGAAAAAAAAAAAAGAGTGGAGAAAGCAACAACAACAGAATATCTAAAAGCTGTGGAACGACTATAAAAGGTGTAACATGTGTAACAGGAATACCAGACACAGGAAAAAAGGAGTAACACAAATAGGTGAAGCAATGATAAGGGAAAATTTCAAATTAATATCAGATACTTAAACCACAGATCCAAAAAGCATAGATGACACCAAGCAGAAAAGTACCCAAAAAAAGGGGGGGGGACCTAGTCACATCATATTCGAACTGCAGAAAATCAAAGAAAAAAAATCTTAGTTATTTCTTATTTATTGACTGATTTTAGTCTATTTTTTTAAATTGTATAGTTGACATATATGAGTTTTAGATATACAATACAGAAACTCAGCAATCCTATACATTATGAATGCTCACCACGATAGGTACAATTACCATTATCACCATACAAAGTTATTACACTATTATTGACTACAATCCCTGTGCTATACCTTTCATATTTAGTTTATAACTGGGAGACTATATCTCTCAATTCTTTTCACCTGTTATCACCTATCCTAGCCACCAGTTTATTCTCTGTATTTATGAGTCTGTTTCTTTCTTATTATTGTTGTTTTTCTTGTTTTGTTTTGAATATTCCACATATAAATTAAATCATATGGCATTTGTCTTTTTCTGACTTCATTCATTTTTTAATTTTTTTATTTATTAAATTTTTTTAATGTTTATTTTTGAGAGAGAAAGATAGACATAGTGCAAGCAAGGGAGAGACAGAGAGAGGGAGACACAGAATCCCAAGCAGGCTCCAGGCTCCGACCTCTGAGCTGTCAGCACAGAGCCCAACGCGGGGTCAAACTCACCAACCGTGAGATTATGACTTGAACCGATGTCAGACGCTTAACCGACTGAGCCACCCAGGTGTCCCCTGACTTCTTTCATTTGACATAATACACTCTGAGTCCATTCATGTATTTGTGAACAACAAATTTTCATTTTTTTTTTTCATGGCTGAGAGATATTCTATTGTGTTAATATGCCACATGTTATCTACTCATCTATCAGCGGACACTGAGTCTGCTTCCATACCATGGCTATTGTAAATAATGCTGAAATAAACATAGAGGTTCATTTATCTTTTCAAATTAGTGTTTATGTTTTCTCTGGGTGAATACCCAACAGCGGAATTATTGAATCTTAGGATATTTCCATTTTTGTTTTTTGGAGGAAACTCCATACTGTTTTCCAAATGGCAGAATGTTGAAGGTTTGGCTTTGCTTCTCCTTTCTGCTTTATTTTAAAATGTGAGAGCAAAGTGGAGCCTGGGTGGCTCAGTCGGTTGAGTGTCGGACTTCAGCTCAGGTCATGATCTCACATCTTGTGGGTTCGAGCCCCGTGTCGGGCTCTGTGCTGACAGTGTGGAGCCTGGAGCCTGCTTCAGATTCTGTGTCTCCCTCTCTCTCTGTCCCTCCCCGCTTATGCTCTGTCTCTCTCTGTCTCAAAAATATATATAAACATTATTATTATTCTTTTTAATGTGAGAGGAAAGAGATAAATTGAAGAAAATGTTAAGCAAAAAGGAACAAGAGCTTCAGTATTTGGAAAATTCTCAGCGCTTATCCATACTGTAAAAAGTGAGGAAGCTTTTTCTTTTTTCTTTGTAATGTTTATTTTTTTGAGGGAGAGAGACAGAGAACAAGCAGGGAAGGGGCAGAGGGAGAGAGAAACACAGAGTCTGAATCAGACTCCAGGCTCTGAGCCGTCAGCACAGAGCCCGACGCGGGACTCGAACTCACAGACCGCGAGATCATGACCTGAGCCGAAGTCGGCCGCCCAACCGACTGAGCCACCCAGGCGCCCCTAGAAACACCCTTTTAAAAAAATGTTTATTTATTTTTGAGAGGGACAGAGCCAGAGCACAAGTGGGGAAGGGACAGAGACATACACACACACACAAACAAGCTTCAGGCTCTGAGCTGTCAGCACAGAGCCCGAGGAGGGGCTCGAACCTACAAACCATGACATCATGACCTGATCCAATGTCTGATGTTCAACCCACTGAGCCACCCATGTGACCCAAGAAATCCCCTTTAAATATAAAAGCATACAGAAATTAAGAGTAGAGGGAACTAGAAATATATCTTATGCTGAAAGTAATCAAAAGAAAGTGGGTGTAACAACATTAATTTCATACAGAACAGACTTCAGAAAAGGTAAATGACCAGGGATAAGGAAAGGCTTAGAAAAAGATAAAACAGCCAATTTTCCAAGAAGACTTAACTCTTCATGTGATTGCCTGTAACCACAGAGCATCAAAATATTTGAGGCAGGGCCTCCAGAACTGTGAGATAATAATTTTCTGTTGTTTTTAGAAATAAATAAATAAATGAATAAATAAATAAATAAATAAGAGGAGAAACCTGATACGCAAGAAGAAACAATCTTTTCCACTCTTTAAAACCTATCATAAATGGCAATTTACACACACACAAAAAATCATCCTGACACTTCTTTTCAAGCTATATGTGTCCTTATTACTTTTGTTTCTCACTTCTGAATCACATTTTCTTTTACTTATTGAAATAGTGAAAGTAGTTATCCAAGAGTTGCTTCTTGAGACCTAGATGTATATCCCATAAAAATGCTATGTATTTGTAGAGTTCTAGCCAGAAACAGCTTACAGTTGAGAATGAGGTAATATGTTAGTAAAAGATAATAAGTAGGCAGTGAGGATAACCCTTAAGCAGCTTGCTAGGTAAGCAATTGGTCTGAGACCACAGATGGATCCCAGGGTCTGTATTTTGAGAAAGAGATTTCAAATTGTTTTCAGCTTTATCAGTTTCAACAATATCCTTATGAAGTTTATATTTTGATCTTCATCTATTTTTAAATTAAAATCCCCAGGATCTCCACTAGTTGTTGGATTTAGTAGGGTTATTAAAACGTTGAAGTGTGTATCTTTTTGCTCAGATGAATTTATTCAAATTTTATATACAGTATCATTTGATGAAAATTTTTTAGTTTTCTTTTTGGTTTGTTATTTTTGAGAGAGAGAGCACAAGCGGGGAAGGAACAGAGAGAGACGGAGAGAGAGAGAATCCTAAGGAGGCTCTGCACTGTCAGTGCAGAGCCCAATGCGGGACTTGAACTTAACCATGAGATCATGACCTGAGTCAGAATCAGGAATTGGACACTTGGCCAACTGAACCACCCAGGCTCATGTTTTCATGCAATCAAATTTATATTGTCTATGCTTTTTATTTATTATAACATGCTTAGCCAGATCTTCTTTACTCTTTACTTCTTTTATATAAGGTCAGTTATTTTTCATGTTATTTTACATTTTCATATTTTATGCTTTGATTATTGACTTATTTATAAACTTTTTAGAGGCAAGGCAGTTCTTCTGCCTCACACATAGATACCGAGGGTTCTTCGAGGTGTGTCATCAATTGTTATTTATCAAAGTGTATAATTCTTTTTTAAAAACCAAAGATATTTGTCTATGACAATGTTTTCAATGGAAAATGCCAAGTAAGAATGTTTCATAATGTGCCATGGAGCAGGATTCAATTAGTTGTAAATAATAGATAGAACATTTCAACAAGCTAGGATTTGAGAAGTATATGCACATTAGAAAATGCAGAAATTATATCTAATAAATATAAAAACAGAGTGCAGTCAGGATAGGAAGAAATCCTGTTCCATGGAAGAAGCACTTTTGAAGGCTGACCATATCAATAATGCTGTTATTGAGTATGCTTTTATATGTTTTGAAAATTTTGGATATCTACTAGATCATTTTGCAATTAATATAGACTTTGTCATTTTTAGTTTTGTTTTTGTCATGTACTGAAAAATTTTTTACAAGTTTTGAAAGTTGAGTTCCATTTCCAGGTTGACAGTATTAGCGACTCACCAGCCCATCCCCCACTCCCACCCCCCCCCCCCCCGGGGGAGCGGAGGGGAGGGAAGAAGTGGAAAAAGCTATTAAAAACAAAACAAAAATCCAAACTATTCTAAATCTCTGGAAATTGTCCTAAGGGCATATAGTTAATGAAAACGTGTTTTTTCAAGAGAATCTACTAAAACCTAGTATGATCAATGAGAGTCTAATGTTTGAGCCACCTCCCACTCTATTCTGCCCCTTCCCATCCCAACATCTGTTTGACGGTGGCTTCAGTCAAGGTAGAAATGTCTTAGAAGATGAAGACAGTCCTTGATCTCCCCTCATACTCCAAATCAGGCTTGCAGACTTTCTGTGAGTGGCAGGTCTCCGGCATTTCTCATCCTTCTAACTCAAAGTTGAAGAGACTACATTCTAGGTGAGTATGGCTCAGAGGTCGGGGGGGGAGGGGGTCCCTTCTTCCACCCTGGACAAAATAGGACAAAATCTCTACCCCAGGCAAAGCAGGTCAAGAATACTGGGGCCTCAACTAACCTCTTCCAAGCTCAGTCATAGAGTGACTCTCCACACCTGGAGAGGCAGGGATAAGGTAGCCAAAAGGAACAGAGGCTACTCCTGGCCCAGAACCTGGAATAGTGGCTCAGAATATTTGCCTAGAACAAGAAACCATTCATAAAACAGAAGTTCAGCAGCTCTCCACAAAGGAGTGCCTATTTGAAGCAGTGTGGAAAGTGCAATCTAAATGTACTGTTGAAGGCAACAGTTCGTTTTAATAAAGAGCAACATGTTAAACCATAAGCCACCTAGTTCACCAGAAAAAAAAAAAACAAGGAAAGACACTGCAAAGAAAAGCCCTTAAGGACTCAAAACCCCAAAGACACCTCAAAAACTACTTCTGCCAAAATATAATTGGATCATACTACTGAGCAACTTGTGTCCCAAGGTATTGTCAATTGTTCAATCAGCAGGAAATGGAAGATCCTAAGGGGTAGGGGTTTAATACCAAATAAAGTAGACAGATTACCAGAAAGATCAGGAAAAGAGAAAATCAAATATTGTTCTGCTAAAACCACTGCCATCTCAAACCTAAGCCATAAGCAAAACTAGGCAGGCTTTCTCTAAGTAACATCAAATTCTTTACACTACCTGGAAAATACACCACAGTAAAATAGTCTAGCTAAGTCACAAAACAAACAAACAAACAAAAACACACACATAAATAATCCCAGAGGGAAATAAGTATTCAGAGTTTCCATAATATATTATCTAAAATGTCCAGTTTTCAACAACAAAATTATAAGACATGAAAGAAACAACAGCCTGAATCATTAAAAGAAAAAAAAAATGACAATAGAAATTGCCAGTAAGAGGAACCAGACATCAGATTTAACAGATATTTTTTTTCAAATTAGCCATTGTAAATATTTTCAAATTGGAATGTACCCAAATGGAAATTCTGGAATGAAAAGTACAATAATTGATTTGATAATTTGTGAGAGGGGCTAACGGCAGATGAACTGGCAGAAGAAAAAATAAGTGAATTGGGTTTTAGATCAATAGTATTTATAAAGACAGTAAAAGTGCATATTCATTTTTTTCTTTTCTTAACTGATTTAAACAGGAACTGTATAAACATATGGGTAGAATTATATTGTTGGACCTTTAATATAAAGAAAATGCAATATATTTGACAATAAGAGAACAGAGGATGTTAGTGGGAGTGGAGTTATAATTGGAGTAAAGAAAGGACAAATGGTATTTTTATTCCAAAGAAATAAATAGAATCAGAGATGGTAAGCAATGTAAATATAATTTTATAAATATATATCTGATTCCCTTTTATTTTTCAACCTCTTAAATAGACATAAAAATATTCAAAGTAGTAACCATAACAATGTATTGTAGAATTTATAACATGTATAGATATAATATATATGTAATATATGTTATATACATGTAAATATATATTCATGTATACATGTATACAAATTATATATACATATTATTTTATATACAATAATTATATATGTGAATACACATACACATACACCCACAAATATCATTGAAAGAAAAATCAGGGGATAGCGCTGTATAAGAGTAACATTTCCACATCTCACCAGAATTAAGTTAGCAGAAATCTGAAGTAGATTATGATGAATTAATATGTACATAGGAAGCCCTGAAGGAACCACTAAGAAAATAACTCAGAACAGAATGGAAAATAAAGGGTTGAGAAAGAATTAGATTGAGATTGAGTATTTTTTTTCCAAAAAAATGTCATTTGTGTGTGCTTTCCATAATACATACCCTATAAAAGATTCACATTTAAAATTTAAAAAGAATTAGCAAAAGCATTCATATTTTAAACAGTGAATTTTGTTTTTAAATATATTAAAGCTCACATGATGTTTCGTATCTAATATATTTAGTTCTGAACTTTTAATTGTGTTAAGCTGATGCAGCGGCCCCTACAATTTTCTTATCACAAAATTTTATTTTCATTAATTTATTGTTTCATGGCTTACATCTCCAAGTAGAATATGTGGGAAGTCGTGTAGCTGGTAGCATGATATTTGAATACTTACATAGTTGAGAATTTTTGGGGGGAGGGGGGGTTGGGGGGTTGCATAATAATGGTGGTGGATTTTGTTTTGTTTCATGCTTTTTGGGTAAATCAGAATCCTGAAATTATCAAATCTTAGAGTATGTGTATATTTTATCCTATTAGAAACATAGTTTTCAGTGGAGAGGGCTTGTTCCTCTTTCATTAAATTTATCCATAACTAAGAATTTTATATTTTTATATTTAATGATGCTATTATGAATATTTTTTATCTCAGTTTCAAAGTATTTATTTCTGGTTATGGACTGCAGTTGATTTTTCTATATTGACCACATATTTGAATAATTTTAAAAGTATTTGTTATTTTTAGTCTAATTGCTGTAAATTTCTTATGACTTCTTAGAATTTTCTGCTGACACCATCATAAGGAGACACTAGATACAGATTCTAGAAATGTATCTTTAAACTTCTAAGTATTTGTAGTTTTAAAAAAATATATTTGCTATGGATTTTTACTTTAGTTTAATATTAAAATATTCAAAAAGTTTAATATTAAAATTTTTACTTTAGTTTAATATTAAAATATTAAAATGTAAAATAAAATAAAATGTGGGTTTTTGTTTTTGGAGTGATTTTGTCTGGCTTTGGTAACAGGGTAATGCTAGCATCGTAATATAAAGTGGGAAATATTTCCTCCTCATTTATTTTCTGAAAAAGATCGTGTAGAATTGGTATTAATTCTTCTTTAAAAATTTGTTCATAATCTCCTGCAAAACCATATAGGCCTCCTGAGTTTTGTTTTAGAGTGTCTTATTAAAGACTCAATTTTACTTAGAAGTTGTTAGATTACTCACAGTATCCATTTTCTATTGAGTGAATAGTGATAATTTGTTTTCAAGGAATTGCCTCACTTTGCCCAATATGTCAAATGCATGTGCATAGCATTATTTGTAGTATTCCCATATTCTTTTCCTCTATGCCAGGAGTGTCCTAATACCTCTGTCTCATTCCTGGAGGTGGAGATTTGTCTTCTCTGTTTTTTTTTTTCTTTGCTAGTCTTCCTAGAGATTTCTCACTATTATTAATCTTTTCAAAATATAACTAGTGTATTGATTTTATCTATTGTATTCCTGTTTTCAATTTCAGTGATTGCTGCTTTGTGTTATTTCCTTCCTTCAGCTTGATTTGAGTGTGTTTTGCCCCTCTTTTGCTAGAATCTTGAAGTGGGAACTTCAATTATTGGTTTGATTCTTTTCTAGTGTAGGCATTTGATGTTAAGAATTTCCCTCTCAGAACTTGTTAAGCTATGTTCCAAAATTTGTTCTGTTCTGGTTCCCTGATATATATATACATATATATACACACACACACACACACACACACACATATGTGTGTGTGTGTGTATACATATATATATAATTCTATATATATATACACACACATAGGTATATATATATATATATATGTGTGTGTGTGTATATATATATATATATATATATATATAATTCTGCCCCTCCCCTGCTTATGTGCTCTCTCTCTCTCAAAATAAATAAACTTAAAAAAAATATATAGCCACTCCTGTTTTCCTTTGATAAATGTTTATATATATACATATATAATATGTATATATATACAGTTATATTTATATTTATAAATATATATACACAGTTATATATATATATATATCCCTGAGACATTCTCTTTAATCCATAGGCCAACTAGATATGTGTTGTTCAGTTTCCATGTATTTGGATATTTTCTTGTTATCTGCAGTAATAGATTTCTATGTTTTCATAGTGGTTGGAGAATATACTTTGCATGATTTTATTTAACTTTGTTTTTTTACATTTGTTAAGGTTTGTTTTATGGCCCAAGATATGGTCTGTTTTGGAATATGTTCCATAGGCACTTGAAATGAACGTGTATTCTCCTGTTCAATGGGATGTTTGATAAAAATCAATTATTATTCTATACATATCAATTAGGTTATCTCTTTTTTTTATTGTGTTGTTAAATTCTTCTATACTTTTGATGATTTTCTGTCCAGCCAATCCATCAACTCTTCAGAAAGAATGTTGTTGTTTCATGTGTTGATGTCTACGATTATAATTATGTATTTGCCTATTTCTTCTTTCAGTTAAGTTTATTCTTTACATATTTTGTAGCTGTCTTTTGGTACTATTCATTTAGACTTTTTATGTCTTTTTATGGATTAAACTTTTCATCATTATACAATATCCATTTTTCTCTGATATTTTATCTGCTTTGTATCTATTTTATCTGACATTAACATAACCACTCCTGGGGCGCTTGGGTGGTTCAGTCAGTTAAGCGTCCGACTCTTGGTTATGGCTCCGGTCATGATCTCATGGTTTGAGTTTGAGTCCCCTATAGGGCTCCATGCTGACAATGTGGAGCCTGCTTGGGATTCTCTCTCTCTCCCTTTCATTCTGCCCCTCCCCTGCTTATGTGCTTCTCTCTCTCTCAAAATAAATAAATAAACTTAAAAAAATATATAGCCATTCCTGTTTTCCTTTGATTAATGTTTATATATATACATATATATATAAAATATATACATATATTTTTTACATATACATAAAATATATAAAGTATATAAATATATATATACAAAAATATATACATATATTTTTCCCCCTATTGCTTTACTTTCAATTTGCCTAGGCCATATTTGAAACAAGTTTGAAGTTTGGGTTATAAAGTTTAATCCACTTTGACAATATCTATTGTCTTTGGTATATTTAGATAATTTGCTTTTAGAAAGATATCAACTACAACATTAAAAATAAAGTTGAAAGGTAATATTGTTCTATAATTTTCAAGTTGATTTTACATTTCTTCCTTTACATCTGTTACAGAAAAACACTATAAGGTAGTTGCTCGTTTTTATTAATAGCTTAACATTATCATATGTTTGGAAACAGTCACTGACTTGATTTGAAGGAGACAGCATTCTGTAATTGACAACATATGGGATAAGACCAGACATGAGTTCTGCTGAATGCTTTGCTAGTAAAATGTTTTCTAACATTTATATGTATCATTTCACATCCTAAAATCTCAATTTGTTCTCAAATAGTGTGTTGTAAAGACCAAATGCAATGTTCGAAACAGTTTGTAAACTGTAAAACACTGAATGTATCACCAGTTGCTATCAAGCCTACTAATTTGTCCCAAAACAAAGAAAATAGTGTCTCAGTCTGGTCTAGAACATGGGGCTTTTCCTTTTCAGTTTTTACTGTTTTTCCAATTGAAATTATGAAACACTTCTGCATTTGTTGTAAGGTACATTTTAGAAATTGAATATGTTCAATTACTCAATATGTAACTTAAATTTACTGTTGATTAATATTACTTAAGTTTACTTACATTTACAAAGAAGTACTGAAACTATCACAGCTTATTACTTTTTAAACCTCAGGAAGTCATAACAAAATGCATTAGGTAAATTATTTACAATCCATTTTTATTAAAACCTAAATTAACTAAATCACATTGCTTCAAATTAAAAAATACAACTGCATAGAAATGAATGTTCACTATATGTGTAATATTGTAAATATAAATAAATACATGTGTATATATATATATATATATATATATATATAGCAGGATTAAAAAGATAACAGACAAGTTACCAAGTGAAAAACTTGAATTTGAGAAGAAAAGATAGTAAGTCTCATAACATAAAGAAGACAAAAAACTGGCCATCTAGTTTAGTGATAGGATATTTCATTTTCTCCACAAAAACTGTGAAACTTTTGAAAGGTGTAGGACAATAAAATATAAAATTATGGATGAAATAAAGAATTATTGACCTTCTGTGTCAGAAATCCTAATAGGACTGGTTGTATCCAATCTCAGAGAAAATGTGCAGTTAGTAGATTACAAACAGCAAAGCTACTTGGTTCAAGTGACCCCATGATTAAATTCAATATAACTTAGAATAGTGACCTAAATGCTATATCAAACTAAAGTTTGAATTCTCAAAGGCATATTTTCAAGGTGTAAGAAAAGGAATGGAGAAAGTGGTCTAGGAAATAATAAGATAAAGCTGTAGCAAGTGAGAATAGCTAAAAAAAAAAAAAAAAAATCAGCATCATCCAAAGGGGCTAAAATACAGAAAGGAAGGAAGGAAGGAAGGAAGGAAGGAAGGAGGAAAATACAGCCACAATAACTCTACCTGAGCAACCACTTTCAACTTAACATATTACTTTAAGGTGAATGAAGTGTCCTTGTTTCCCCCCACCTCTTTTTTTTTTTCTCCAATGATTTATTCTCTTAGTGGTCATCACATATTAATGTTAGTGATAATTAAATTCCATATTAAATCAGCTTGTATGCTCTTTCCCTGAAGAATAAATGCAAGTTAGCAAGAATTCTTATTGGATCGTAAAGCTCTTCCTTAGGAAATGGAACAAAGAAATTATTCCCTAAAGCCTATCTAAAGGATAAACCTCACAAGTTTTA
This sequence comes from Prionailurus viverrinus, assembly GCF_022837055.1. Lineage (NCBI taxonomy): Eukaryota > Metazoa > Chordata > Mammalia > Carnivora > Felidae > Prionailurus > Prionailurus viverrinus. Next base: position 92,999,357 of record NC_062564.1, read on the forward strand.
TTAAGTTGTTAAATAAAACAGTAGGCAGAATTGGGAAACTCAGTAAATGAAATAAAAAAAAAATTTAAATGTAAAAATATTAAATTTTTATTGAAGGTAAAATCGCATTACGATGTGCGGCGATGCCTGACTTAACCAATACCTGTCCAAGCAAGTATCCATCAAGTAACTGCCATGCCACATAGCTAGAAAGTCTTAAGTAGAAGTGAGGATGGCTATAGAATGCCCAGATCCTCCACAAAACAGAACTTTATTACCTTTACTTGAAATACTAAAGCAAAGTATATGTGCTCACATAGTCTAATTCATCAAGAATCAAATGGTAAGGAACCTGTAGGCTATTCTTTCAATAACACAAATCAGCTAAACTAAAAAATCAAATTCAGTTGATTGTTATTTCCCAAGAAATACCAAAGGATTGTTTTTCACTCTAGTTAGTACAGCAAAATTCTGAGACTTGTTTTAGCCCTTTGATTTCAATTGCTGCAACACTTATGTTCAAATGCCACTGTCCAACTTCAGAAGGATCTATTAAAACCAGTTGCGATTTTATTGAAATCTTTTTTTTAATTCTTTATTCTATTTCTTTTTTTTTGAAAACTTTATTCTCTTTAGGAGTAGTAAACAGTAAGTCATGATTTTGTAATTTTATAGATTTTATTTTCAAAATCCACTGAAGGTGGAGAAATTAAAATTTCTTAACTAAACCTAATTATAAATGATTGTGTTTACAGAGATGAATTAGTAATAATTGATGTAAAAATGAAAGATGATTTTATAGTTTTAGGATTCTGTATCATCAGAAGTATTCTAGTTATAGGTAGTTTCATTACATAAATAATAGAATCTGAATCCATGGGGAATTTTGTTAATCATAATATATCATTCTATGCCTTGCTTATGAATACTCACTATTCAAGAGCTATTTATTTTCAATCTCAAAGAAATATATGATTTTATCCACATTGCAGTCTTGTTGGATTGGAATGATTTTTACACTTACTCATAGCCTAATAATCTGAGAATATTACCCACAGAATAAACTACGAGATAGTCTAAGTCACGTAGTGTTTAGCAGAGAATATAGATAGATCTTATTCTTTCAAACTACCTTTTGCTAGGAAGCATGACCGCTTTGAAAGTGCTTTTTTCATGCCATCTTTATGATTTTGCCATATCCATGTATCATCTACATGGTTCTTTATTTAATATTGTTATTCAGGTTGACCCACTTTTTACTCCAAGAATATCCACATATGAAAATTCCACATCACCATCATGAAAGACAAACAATATTCTTCGATGTAGAGTGAGAGTAACTGTAAAACATAAATTAATAAAAAAGTGTTATTAAATTTAAAATTATAAAATTATATTTTCAAAATCTTATGATAATGAAAGTAACTTGTTTTTTCAAATGACCCACTGGCAAGGTTTCTGATATAAAAACGAAAGCATTTATGATTGCCTAATATCACCTTTACACAACTCAGCAATAATATGAGAGGTTTTGTTTTATTAGTGACATTACCATCTCAGCTGCGTTGTTGGAAAAATGAAACACCAGAATAGACTTAAAAAGAGAAAAGCATATCTAACTTTACCTCCGTGCAGATACAGGGCAGATAGTGCAGCTGGCTTCTGTCTTTGGCTCCAAGATGACTGCTACCAAGATCTTGGCCATTCAAGCAGTGAGGCATAACACGTATGGAGACCATCCACATCCTTTGAAATCCATGTCCCTGAAGTGGCACACTATTTCAGAATCTCACCTCTTATTGGGTAGAACTTAAATTGGGTAGAACCCGGGAAGTGTAATTCTAGCTTGATGACCACCTGCCCAGCTAAAACTCAGAAAGAGAAGTACTAATGGACAACTAGCCGTGTTATCACTGGTTTAAATAAGGCAGTTAGACTTAATAATTAAATAATAATTAAAACAATTTTGTTGCTATTGCCATGAACAATACAAACTCACATACATGTCAAGAAAAAGGTTAAAATACACTAAGTACCTTTTCTAAAAATGTCACATGTTGGGAATTATTTCCTAAACATAGTTTTAAGGAAAAATCATTCCATTATATATATATATATATATATATATATATATATACTTTTTTCAAGAATCTCTCTGAATCAATCTCCAAAACCTCATCTTTTGAATGTGCTCAATTATTTAGTTATATTTTTTTAAGTGGTAGAAATGAAGTTCTTTTTATTTAATGTTGATTTATTTCATTTTCAGAGAGAGAGGGAGACACAGAATCTCAAGCAGGCTCTGTGCTCTTAGCACAGAGCCCCACATGGCGCTTGAACCCACGAACGCTGAGGTCAAGACCCGAGCTGAAATCACAGTCAGATGCTTAACTGACTGAGCCACCCAGGCGCCCTTAGACATAGGTCAGATTTTAATTCATGATGAAACAGAAGTTTTGATTTGATAAATCTAGACCAACCACTGGATAAATGAGATCAAGCTAACTTCTGCCCATCAGGCTCCACTGCTGGACATGAGTATAGGATCAATACCACAGAAAATTCATAAATTTCATCCACTGATTAATGGCTGGCTCTGCAAAGAAAATATGAGTGTGTTATAAAGAGAAAAAGAGTAAGAATGGCCGCTGCACGGGCAACCATTTATTCACAACTATAATTTCTTCAAGTCTTTACAACAGGTTAGATTTCTCTCTCTTTTTGCTCGCTTACCACTTAGAAGATTCTGTGACACTTGCACCTTGCTAAAATTACTTGCTTACTTGTTTGTCTCTTACACTCGAAGGTGGATTTCTCTAGTGTAGGGAGCTACATTTATTCTTATTACAATTATTATTATTATTATCATTAACCTCTTCATTTCTTTCCTTATTTGCAAATGAGAATAGATTTTTTCTTTTTTTTCTTTTTTTTTTTTTTTTTGCATATGATGTGGAGACTTCAAATGTTAATCAAAGACTGTTAAATGAAAGGGATGTTTTACTAAACTGGGTAGGATTTTCTGCCAAATCAAAAGCCAATCACTTACTTAAGAAACAAAGATACTTATGCAGACTATGTAACATGTATACAGTATTTGTTTTACTGCAATATAGATCATTATCATCTAAATTTCATATTTTCACAATGTATCATAGTTTACTTATACTGTGTCAACGAGCTGGAAATCATGAAAATTGCCTTAGAAACCGCAAAGTATTAATTCAATGTTTTTCATCAATATGCTAATATATTAGCTCTTCTGGAAAACACAAAGAAATTGTTACCAAACCACGTTAAAGACCCATAACATTTTCAGGGAATGTTTGTTGGCTTTTGTTTCTACTTTAGATCAGGTATACTGAATATAACATTTTATTTTTATTTTTATTTTTTTTCAACGTTTATTTATTTTTGGGACAGAGAGAGACAGAGCATGAACGGGGGAGGGGCAGAGAGAGAGGGAGACACAGAATCGGAAACAGGCTCCAGGCTCCGAGCCATCAGCCCAGAGCCTGACGCGGGGCTCGAACTCACGGACTGCTAGATCGTGACCTGGCTGAGGTCGGTTGCTTAACCGACTGCGTCACCCAGGCGCCCCCTGAATATAACATTTTAAAAAAACTACCAGGCAGTGTAAATTGAACCTATGCAAAGACATATGATTCACTGAGTTTAATACTTTCTACTGAGAAAAGAGACAGCTATAGCTTACAACACACTAGAAATTATGTAACACCCTACGATATTAGCAATCACAAATATCACGTAGCTTGGGAAATACAGCCAGAAAGAGGTACTACTAATACTTTTATGATTATGCACAACAAAGTTCAGAAACAGAAGATAACACTTTTTATATTACAGAATGGTTTCTTATTTATTTTTTTGAACTAGACTTTTACACCATGGAAAATCACATTTCCCTCAAAGAAAAAAAAATAACTATTTACATTTATGGAACTGTTTCTCTGTCAACCTGTTAAATTTTTTAAAAATAATCTCAATATATTGATAAATACTTTCATTAGAATTATATTGAAACAGGGGCGCCTGGGTGGCGCAGTCGGTTAAGCGTCCGACTCAGCCAGGTCACGATCTTGCGGTCCGTGAGTTCGAGCCCCGCGTCAGGCTCTGGGCTGATGGCTCAGAGCCTGGAGCCTGTTTCCGATTCTGTGTCTCCCCCTCTCTCTGCTCCTCCCCCATTCATGCTCTGTCTCTCTCTGTCCCCAAAATAAATAAACGTTGAAAAAAAAAAGAATTATATTGAAACGTAGTGATTAAAAAAAAATGACACCCTAAAATTCTATATGTGCTGTATAATATGCTTAAGTTTTTCATTTTTATTTTTTTTGTTTTTCAAGTGTGTGTGTATGTGTGTGTGTTTCGTCATATTCATATTAACTAAGAACCATGAGGTCATCATTCAATCTAACCTAGTATTGTGCCATCTTTTAAATTCTCTCCTTCTCCTTCTAGGCAGAGAGATGATAGATGATAGATGATAGGTAGATACAGATTGCAGATATATCCACACATACATATGCACATATAAATTCATGTATTACATATGTAATGCACAAATATATGTATAAATACATATAAATATATTATAGACGTATACATAATTACATGTCATACATATGTCTACATAGGCACATATAATATACACACATATATATACACACTATACATATGCATAAACCTTATTCTCAGTATCATTGCAGTTATTTATTTATCTGCTTTGCATTAATAAATATCATGCTGCATATTGATACTAAAACCTGAAAACAGTCACTGTTTATAAGACAAAAATATTATTTCAGCCCAGTGACTACCGTATTAAGTAAAATGACTTTATGTTTTTGTACTTTAGTAAGATATAATTTTTTTTTGAAAATATGCCATCCACAGGAGACATAGTTTATCTCTCTTTTTTTTTTAACATTTGTTTATTTTTTAGAGACAGAGAGAGGCAGAACATGAGCAGGGGAGGAGGAGAGAGAGACACACACACACAAAATCTGAAGCAGGCTCCAGGCTCTGAGTTGTTTGTTAGCACAGAGCCCGACACGGGCTTGAACTCGTGAACTGCAAGACCATGACCTGAGCTAAAGTCAGACGCTCAACTGACTGAGCCACCCAGGCGCCCCAAGATACAGTTTTTTTAACTTTCTGAAACTAGAGAGTTACGTTACCATAAAACCATAACAGGATCCATTTCTCATAGAACTATGCCAAAAATACATGAAGACTGAGACATAGGATCATACATGAATTTTGAAAGGTGACGTGAGAAATCTGGTCATTTGTAAAAGAGCTTACCCCACAATTGATTTCATGACCAGCTTTCTTTTTTCTCTAAAATTCCTTTGGCAAAAGGGCAGAAAAAAATAAGAATGTCTGCCATCACCATAGTACCTTAGCAGGCACTATACTTCTGTTGACATGTGACTTAGAATGGACCTACAACTTGAATGTATGTGTTGGGATGGTAAAGAATAAGCAAGAGAAAAGAAAGGAGCATTTTCTAAAGATGAGTTGTCGGGATGCAAAATTACACAAAAGTAAATAAAACGTGGACTGTTATAATGTTGTCATAGGGAAGGGACATCAGCAAGGGAAGTAAGAGCTTCAACTATACACAGTGTAGTTGGCGCTGGACCACAAACTTGCTAGCGGGGTCATAATTCTAGCAAGTTTGAGTTTAAAATTGACGTGTATGTTACTTGAGCTAAAATCAGCTTACTTACTGATTTTCTTCTAAGAAAAATCAGTCCAGAAGGGGAATATTAGATTTGGTAATGCCAAGTAAGCACAAAGTAAAGTGAATTTAATTTCCAAAAACAAACAAATGGACAAACAAGCAAACATCTGGGAGATAAGCAGTTCCTTTATAGAATAAAGTTACAAAACTCATTGTGGTGACCTTGTACACTATATTCTCATTTTCTGTATTCCTCTCCAAGGTACAGAGACCTCTTGTACTTCTCCATAGCTTTGCTCCCAGCATGGCCGCACCCAAAGGCTATTTGCAACCTTTTCAAACCCATTACTTGGTTTATGATTGTTTTCATAACTCTCACCATGGCTTTGCTAGGTTAGCGGGACTAAAAACATTACAATGTTTTGGTTATTTCCATTTAAAAAAATTTTTTTTTCAACATTTATTTATTTTTGGGACAGAGAGAGACAGAGCATGAACGGGGGAGGGGCAGAGAGAGAGGGAGACACAGAATCAGAAACAGGCTCCAGGCTCTGAGCCATCAGCCCAGAGCCTGACGCGGGGCTCGAACTCACGGACCGCGAGATCGTGACCTGGCTGAAGTCGGACACTTAACCGACTGCGCCACCCAGGCGCCCCGGTTATTTCCATTTTTGATCAGAGTACTACTGAAAAAAAAGGAGAAGTAGAATTTAAGTCTTGTTATAGGTTGAAAAATACTCATACATATAATTTTTACATATTTTCAATTGTTTATCAAGCACATTCTGAAATGTTAGAAGCCCTCTAACACTTAGAAATTTCCCTCCTAAAATTGTTGGTTATGGTTGAAGTACCAGCTTGGTTACCTTGACAGGTATCTTTTACCTGTACTCGTAGCGAACATTATTGTTATCACCATAATGTCATACTGCGCTAACTCATTTCATTGCTGAATATGTTTCTTATATTGTTATAGAGGGCTTTTTTTTTCAATTTTTAAGTTTATTTATTTATTCTGAGACAGAGAGAGAGAGAGAGAGAGCACAAGCAGGGGAGGGGCAGAGAGAAGGAGCGACAGAACCCCAATCAGGCTCCACACCATCAGTGCAGAACCCGTGGTGAGGCTCAGACTCACAAACTGTGAGATCATGACCAAGCCAAGATCAAGAGTTGGACTGCACCACCCTAGGGACCCCTACTGTTGGACAGTTGTAACTGAAGTGAGAGTGGTGACAAAATTTAAAGGCTTATGAAACACATGACTGTCAAATTTCAGGAAAGGATATCAAAAAACATTTTCTCCTCTAGCGCTCACATAATCTCTTTATTCAGTTGATATCATAGCACTGACAAAGTATTTGAGGGTTTTAATTAGAGGCATAATATGTCAGAAATTTGTACTTAAGACCAATTTTTATCTTTCAGGCTTGTGTTTGGAGATGCTCAGAGATTGGATGGTAAGAGAGAAAGAGTGTAGGTGGGCAAAGCATTTGGATATCTAGAGAATATATTCCAGGTGGGGTAATGGGTGGTGCCCTGAACCAGGGCAGTAGCAATGGCAGTAGTGAGGAAGTCTATATTTTAAGAAGAACTTAAGAGGTAGAGCCAATGGATCTTTCAAATTAATTTGACATGATTTATTTGGGGAGATGACAAGAACTATATATAACTGGGTAGATGAATCTAGCATTTAGTAATATAAGAAGGAACTGGGTAGAAGCAAACTTGGGGGTGAGATATAGAAAACTAGATTCTGTTTATATCATGTTGAGATACTTTTAGACATAGAAATAAATGTTTCAATTGGACAGTTATTTATGTGTCAGAGTCCCTAGTCAATATCTGTGTTAAAAGTAGAGATTCTGCAGTTAATATGTGTAAAATTGGCATATTAATTCAAGGGGCAAATGAGCTATAATACAGAAAAATGTAGAATAAAAAATAATTAAGATGAAGTTTCAACCATATTAAGGCTACTGGGAGACTGAACTATATGCAAATTGAAAATAAGTCGAGGGCATTCATGAGTTGTAATGAAATTTGTCAATAGACTTCTGAGAAGGAAAACCTGCTTGAAAAACCTGGAGAAGATAAGATGAAGTAAAATTTGAAGACAAATAAAACATGACTCGTTTTTGAGAAAAAATCTCATGTTAAGAGTAGATAAAAGAGCTACATGATATGAATGGTTACTTTTAGTTACAGTAAAATGTATTCAACTCAATGTATTCAATACTAATATGTGTTTGTATATTAAAATTGCCGATATCGGGGCGCCTGGGTGGCTCAGTCGGTTAAGCGGCCGACTTCGCCTCAGGTCGTGATCTCGCGGTCCGTGAGTTCGAGCCCCGCATCGGGCTCTGTGCTGACAGCTCAGAGCCTGGAGCCTGTTTCAGATTCTGTGTCTCCCTCTCTCTGACCCTCCCCCGTTCATGCTCTGTCTCTCTCTGTCTCAAAAATAAATAAAGGTTAAAAAAAATAAAATAAATAAAAAAAATAAAATTGCTGATATTGTAGAAAGGAGAAATTAATAAATGGAGAGAAAAAAGGAATATAAATATAAATATTGTATAAATATAACAATAGAGATCATCTTTCCTTTTTTTTCTTTTTTTCCTTTTTCTTTCTTTCTTTCTTTCTTTCTTTCTTTCTTTCTTTCTTCTTTCTTCTCTTATGTTCATTTATTTTGAGAGAGAGAGAGAGAGAGGGAGAGGGTACATACACAACCTGTGTGTACGAGTCGGGGGGAGGAGCAGAGACAGAGAGAGAGAGGATCCGAAACATGCTCCATGCTGTCAATTCAGAGCCCAATGTGGGGCTCAATCCCATGAGAACTGTGAGATAATGACCTGAGCCGAAACCAAGAGTCAGATGCTCAATCCACTGAGCTACTCAGGCGCCCCTCTTCCTTTCCTCCTTTCTTTTCTTTCTTTTCTTTCTTTCTTTCTTTCTTTCTCTCTCTTTCTTTCATTCTTTCTTCCACTCTTTCTCGAGAAGCCAAACTTCCCATCGAGTCAACCATTGATGAGGTAACAGCACAAATGCTGACCCATTTATTCCAAGATAAACTATTTGTTTCCACATATGAAGAAACAGACATTAAATAAGTCTCAGATTTTTAGTGCTGCTGTATTAAAAGTTTTTTTTAGATTTTTTGGATTTCTCAATAATTTTGAAACATAGCTTTTACAAATATAAAATTTATGGTTTCAAAGATTTTTCTTTTCTCTAAGTAGTTTGAATATGTCATCCCATATTGACTTCCAGCCTCCATCATTTCTCATGAGATATCAGATGTAAATCTTATTGTGGATCCTTGTGGATCCCTTGTATGTGAAAAGTCACTCTTTTCCTTCAAGATTTCCTCATTGGTTCTAGACTTCATCAGTTTGATTATAATGTGTAGGTGTATTTTTTTTTCTACTTGTAGTTTGTTGAAATTTTGGGGTGCATCAATTTATCAAATTTGGAAGGTTTTCTCTCATTATTTCTTCAAATGCTTTTCTGGCTCTTTCTGTGTTTCACCTCCTTTAGGGACTCCCACTATGCATATGTTAGTATACTTGATGATGTCCTACAGGTCTTTGAGGTTGTGTTCATTTTTCTCCTTCCCTCCACCCCCTTATTTTTCTCAGATTGGGTAATCTCAATTCACCTATCTTCAAGTACAATGATTTTTTTTTCTTTTTCATGCTCACAGAAAGTTTAGTTCCTCTGGAGGATTTTCCATTTCAATTGTATTTTTCAACTCCAAATTTCTGTCTGGTATCTGTTTATATCTGTTTATTAATGTTCTGTATTTGGTGAGATAACATTTTAATGTGTGCTTTTAGTACTTTAGACAAGGTTTTCTTCATTTCTTTGAATGTATTAAAAATAGCTGATTTAACATCTTTGTCTAGTTAATCCAGTATCTATGGGTCCTTAATTTGTTTTGATCACTTTTTTCTTATGTATGGGTCCTATCTTCGCGTTTCTTTTTGTGTTTCATAATTTTTTTGTTGTTGAATTCTTAACATTTTGAATGTTATAATGTCATAACTCTGGAAATCAGATTTTCCCTTCTCCACAGTTTGTTGTTGCTGCTCTTTTTTATTTGTTGTTTGTTTATTTAATGAATTCTCTGGAATAATTTCATAAAGTATCTATTCTTTCTCATATGTAACCACTAAAATCTCTACTCTGTTAGCTTGTCTAATGATTGAATAGTTTTACTTAAATGCTTTGAAACAAAACAAAACAAAACAAAAAAACCCTTTCCAGTTCCATGTGTGGGTTTGCAGAGTGGTTTTGTATGTATTACGGCATGCCTTTAAAGCTCAACCAAGAAGTTTATAACTATCAAAGCCTTCGTTTTCTGGTTGTGCGGTCTCAAGTTCAGTCAGATGTCAGAGGTTAGGGCTTTTCAGGTCTTTTCTAAGCATATGCACAGCCCTGGGTGTGTGCATTTTCTTCCAGTTTTTCAGGAATATGTCAAAGCTTTTTAGATTCCGTATTGCCCAATGCATCTCACCCCCAGCCTTTCCTTTGAAGCTTGTTGTATAGTTTATCATTTACCCCCACTATTAGCCATTGCCTCAGCAGCAGTATGAAAACTTTTGTTTATAAACATTTTCAACAAATGTCCCTGGGCAGCTAAAAGCAATTTCCAATTAGGTGAATTAAAAACAACCCTTTTGAGTGGGAATTTCGTGAAGCTGCTAGACAATCAGTTAAGAACAATCTGTGAGTGAATTCCAATCTTCTCCTTCCTATACCAGTACTGGGAACATGGGCTATTGTTTTCAAGGCTACCACTGAGCTGGGGAGCAGAACATGAATCTAGGGTAAATTAAAGTACCACAAACTCACTCTACTTAACGAGTTTTGGTGTCTATTTTCCTGAATAAGTGCTCCCCAAAAGCTTTTAATTAGTTTCCAAGGCTCTGATCATGTTGATTCTGACAGTTTTGCCATATTTTTATTGCTTTTAAGTATGGCTGACTTTGGGGGTCTCTTACTGAAAAGTAGGAACATAAGACATCACTCTATTAGTATGTTTATGAAAGAAATATTAATGATGAAGATTATAGAGAATATTATAGATTAACATTTTTTCTACACATAAATAATCTAACTGAAATTACACAAAACACCTTAACTATTGCTGACATAAGTGTTATTATTTATGATTGAACCTGTAAATATTTGGCTACTCTCATGGTTTGGGGCTAAACTAAACTTTCTTCCATTAATTTTTTTAACTTGGCTCAATTTATTTTCAAACTGGCTTTGGAGCAGAGACAGGTCTACCATAGCTAGGCTGTGCAAATTGTACTTGTGATAACCATATCAAGATCTAAAGAGACATGTTGTCATGTTTGCTTTCTTGTACTGCACTTATATGGATGGTTCTACTCCAAGTAATTTGGACCGCAATTTTGGGAAATTATGTAAAATTGATGATGAAATTATACAAATTTATGAACACAAAAATAATATGTTTGTATTTTTTATCAAGAAATCATACTTAGGAATATTCTGTGTCTAAGAGGACTCTAGTATTTTTATTTTATATTTTACAGGCTTAAAGATTTTTTACCAATGTTATATAGAGTTCTAGGAAAAATAAATCATCATATATATATAACAAAAGGCTACTTAAAATAGTTCATTGAACTTTCAATGAAATATCTGGAAAGTACAGTAAAAACAACACTTTCAATGGTTATTTCTTGAAGACAATTTATCAGTTATTACAAAAATATATTGTTTCTTTCATCATCATTATCATGATATCCATCATATTCATCACCATAAATTGCATATGTCATAATTATAGCATCAATCTGTATTCTTTTTATTGCATTTGTTTTCCTAAAAACTCTGACAGTAGCAAGGCAATCATATCAATGATTTGGTTATTATTTCAGATCAAGATTTTAAAATGCAAAATACTTGCTTAGAGTTATATGACAAAAAACTGTAAAGACAACACTAGAAAATTGTTCGTTCAAAACTTAGTCCAAGATTCAGTTTAATATCCTACATGGCACTGGCATTCCTAAATGTGTACTCTCATGCATAATGATGCATGGAAATATCAATTCATGGATTGAATTATGTGGAAAAGAAAGGAAGAGTTATTTAGCGATTAGAACATAACGAAGTCTACAGAATGCATGGACTGTTCTTGGAAAAATTTGGACTTTAAAAAAGTGATCTAATCTCACTCTGTTGCCAATATTTCCAACGGTGAAATGGATGTACCTGTTTCTAACTGTGAAACAAATTTTCCTGAGAACAGTATTTCCCATTTATTTTTAATTGCTTAGAGATACTCTGACAAGATGCACTATAAGAAGAGACGTATTATCTTTTCAAGAGATGTTATCACACTTTCTTCAACACTGGAACTGCAGAGCTTTACTATTGTGTAGAAGTGGGGTTCATGATGCACACTGGTGAAGACAAAAATCATTGTATTCAATAAAGATAGATGGAGATGATCAGAATTTCTCCAGAATATTCCAAGAAGAAAAAAATATATAAAAAATTAAAATTAAAACACATCCTTGTTATTTACAAACATTTCTACTAAAATATTATATAACATGGACCTGAGATTTTTGAGAACATTTAAAAGAAAACAAATAGTTATAATTAGTTTGCATTCTCTTTTACATTTTTTATTGGCAACAAATATTTCCTGATTAATGTAGAAAACCTGATTAACTTAAAAATCAAAATGTTTAGAGAATAAGTGTTCAAAAGCAATTTAAGCAAGGAGCTTCATGTGGGAAGGGATTGTTTACTGACAGTTTGTTTAGGTTGGCACATGGCTATTCACACACCTTTGTACTGAGGAGAAAAGTTGTAGAATTAGCTATACCGTCAGTGGAAAGAAACCTGCCAAATGTTGTTAACTTATTCCATAAAAAGAGAGAGAGAGAGAGAGAGAAAGAAAAGTCAGAAATAAGCAAGCTGCCCTAGTGAAAAGGGATCTTATCACATTATTGCCTTAAAAGGACAGATAAGAGTAGAGGTCTATTTTCTCTGTTCACAGATAAGTGCACACTTCTGATGATTCCAGAGTGAAAACTCTTAAGCTTGATAACAAAAACCACCATGTATGGCAATTCTGGTAGGTTGTCTGGGACTTCCTTTGCTACTATAAAAAGTTACTGGGGTAACAGAGAAGTTTCTGATCCAGCACAAAACAATAGGTATGCTGAAATCTCAAAAGGCAGCGCCGCACAGTTCCTACCAATGCAGGGCACTTAGGCTCGAAAGTCCCTCTTCACCACCCACTAGCTGCGTAACTTGAGAGCAATATTCATACCATCTGTGCCTCTGTTTCTTCATTTGTATAATGAGAAAATAACCTATAAGTATTATTGTACAAATGAAACTAGTTAGTGCATGCAAATTGTTTAGAACAATGCCCATAAATCAGGGTAGCTTATCTGAAATCCTGTCGACAATTGTAGCTTGAAATAGTATTTTACTCCTCTCATGTATGTAATTCTTATTGCCCTAAACTCCTCAGTCTTGAAATAAGGCTTTTATGAGAATCATATTTTATGTAAGAAGAACATAGGGCTGATTTCAGGATTTAACATCAAGGAAATCTGAAGGTCACAAATATCCAACATCTAACAACTCTCTCTTCAGAAGAAATATACTGGTTGGAGAAAAAGTTCTGTCAATTTTCCAATTCTTAAAATTCAATATTAGATATTCTTATTTTTATATAAAAGTTTGTATTCTTTTATAAAATGCAAATGTCTCAGGAAAATATTGAGTTACCAGTTAAGCATGCTTAATGTAAATAAGTTTATCATCTTTTGTCTATATACGAGGATTTATTTGTTTGTTTGTTTATCATTTATTTATGTAATTCAGGGAGATATTATTCTTTCCCTTCTTTTTTTTTTTCCCTTCTCATTGTGAACAATGAAGTTCTAAAACCACCAGATTTGGGACAACAGAAGGCTGGCTCATGTCAGGTAATGGGATTTATTTATTTATTATTTACTTATTTATTTATTATTTATTTATTTATTTATAAGTAAAGAAGGAGAACTGCTGCTTTCTAGAGTAAAATGCCAGATCTCCAGCAGGCTAAGGAAGGCATCCACTCAATTATTCAGGGAGATGAATCAACATGTTGACAATTTACTATCAAACAGTAATGTTTTTACTTGGTCTTTGTTGGGAGGTTATAGAATAAAAAAGAGAGAAAGTGAGCAGATGAAGAGATAATAACTTCTAAGCTTTTTTTTATGACTTTATATACACTAGCCTATTTATTTCTTTATGCCACATAACTTGGAAAGCAATAGTCCCATAGATTGCCTATCTAATGTGAATAACCTTTATATACAATTTATAGATTATGACGTTTTTTCTCAATGTTGTTTAATATCATCTTTTCTAATAATTGAAAATTCAATCCTATTTTCAACAGGTTAGAAAAAGTAGAAAATTTCAGCTCAGAGAGACTGAGAAATGTCAGAAAAGACTAATGTCTGACCTGAACACTTTCTGTCCTTCCATCTTGCTTTATGTGACTATTTAAAACAACATTATATAGCACAATAAAGAGGTATGAGAAATTTAAAAATACCTCATGCTATGATAAAATACATAACTTAAGAAAAATTATTTTAGCACATCACATCACTGGCCTACTTAATACGGAGGAGTAATATTTATGAACCTGTAATCTGAAGTAAAGCTACCTGGATTTCCATCCCATTCTAATATTTTTTGGTCCGATTTGGGATGATTAATTTAAACTTTCTAAGACTCAGTTTCCGCATATGTAAAAGAAAGACAATGGTAATACTCCATTCACAAAATTGTGGTAAGGATTAAATCAATTAACACAGTTAAAGTATTTGGCTCAAGACCCAGGAAATGGTATTATGCCAAATAAATACAGATGTCATTATTAAAGTTGGAATTAAGGTAGATATTTATATAATGATAATTTTTGATGTGCTAGCTCTTACCATTGAGAAATTATGAAATAAGTTATTCCAAAGGAGAAACACTGTAAGACAACACGTAAACTAATATAAGGAGGAAATTTGCTAAAGTAATTTTGCATTTGCCTCCGCATAAATGGAAATGAACAAATGACATAACCCAATTTTAAGATTAATTGGTAATTTAGACTGTCTAGATTTCAGTTACTCAAACTTTTATTATATTTCAGGAGCAGAAATAATCAATAATTTAAATGTAATATATTCATATATTTTCAATAAAATTCTACAGATGCAGTTTTCCTGATTATACTAGACAGTTCTTTCATAGCAAGACTTTGTAAAAGAATTGTTGTTTCAGTAATTTTTCATACTTTTAAAGATTTTTTTGTTTTGAGTTTAGAATTATTGACCTGGTGAGTTAAAAAAACAACAAAGTTCATGTGCATGCATGCACACACACACACACACACACACACACACACACTATTCTCATCAAGAAGTTATGTTACTAAGATTTGAGCTCATCAAAATAACATGAACTCGATGTCTGAAACTGATGTCAAATTTTTCAGGAATAGAATTTCTCTCTTTTATTGGTAAAGGTAACTTCCTTTCTGAGAAAAATAATGGCCAGAAGGCCTCATAATAGAAGACTCTATAGGCTTTCTAGACATCAAATAGCTCTTAGACAAAGAACACCTTTACCAGTTAAATTTGAATACATTGGAGGTTGTCCTTAAGCATTATAAAAGCTAATACAAATAAAAGGACTAGCAATTATTTGACACTGTTTTTCAGAATTTTGATAAAAAAGTGGTCAATATATATCTATGTATATGTTTATATAATCAGGAAAATGATAATGGTACAATAGAATAAATAGTATGCATAGATTACTCTAAATAAAGTACCAATTAATTAGCTTATATAAACAGTTACATTCAGAAAACAATGATTTGAAAGTATGAGAGTTAGGATACCACATTGAAATGTGATGGTAGCTTGAGATATAGCTGATAGATAAAAAGTCCATTAAAAGAAGTTAATCCAAATTTATACAAAGATACTAAAAATATGGTGAGGGGTCAAGATGCACTTTGCTATGGAAGTATCGTGGCTATTAGAAACATAAGGAAAGCTGAAATGAACGTTTTCCTTTTTTCTATAAAAATATGTGATGACACAAACAGAAAACAGTATATTATTATACTCAATGACAGAATGAAAACTAGCTTTAAATTAAACCCTTCCACTAATCTATGCCCCTTCTCTGGACTTTAATTTTCTTTGCTGAAAATGTTAGGTGCTAAGTAAAATTCTAGTACTATCTAGTTACTAAAGGAATACCTCTCTTCCTTTCTGGCTCAAAGATTTTTATGTTTTATATTTCCTAAATTTATCTTTTTAGGGTCTTTTATTCTAATTGGGTAGTGGCACATTTTGTAACCTGATAAAGAATTATTAGGCATCACTGAGCAGAGCGGAATAGATATTTCCTGGTGAGAGGCCAAAGATCAAACTATTATTTTAGGAATAAAATGAAAAAGAGAATGTAGGAAATCTGATTTTTATTTCTATTTCTTCTATTGTATCACCCTGCTAGACTCCAGTGATCCAATCTATAGTTGGAAATTCTAATACTCAAAACACACTCAACTTACAGAACACATTGGTGATATAAAATAAAATATTTCATAATTATTCTAAAAAGAGATCCAGACATAACAAATTTTGCTATGTACAGATAAATTTAACTATAAAAATATAAAAATCTGAGATTAATACAAAAAATGTTGAAAATGGATTAATTTTACATTGTTATGAAAATACTTGAATAATGATTTTAAAGCAAAAATTTTAAATCCCACAGTTTGAGGTTATCTACTACATATAGTTTTATTTTATTTATAAATAAAACAGCCATACTAAAAATTTGTTGGAAATGAGATCACTTTACTTTGACTTTTTTCTAATGTAGCATTGTGTGTTAACTACACTAAAAAAAAAAAAAAAAAAAAAAAGAAAGAAAGATTAAAGCAAAAAGGATATCAGTGTCTCAAATAAAATTTTCTTCTGGAAGATGCCAAAACACAGATTTTAAAGGTTGCATAATATGCGGCATGGCTACTTATTTCAATCTGGAAAATTTTAATGTCATTTTTTATATACTGATAATATGAATTATGTATTTGTGTACATTAGTTTTTTTTTTACTTTATTCTGAGAAACAGGGAGAGAGAGAGAGAAAGAGAGAGAGAGAAAGAGAGAGAGAGAGAGTGTGTGTGTGTGTGTGTGTGTGGGTGGGTGGGTGTGTGTGAGGGAGGGGCGGAGAGAGAGAGAATCCCAAGCAGGATCTACACTGTCAGCACAGAGCCCGACAAGGCGCTCCATCTCATGAACCATGAGACCATGACCTGAGCTGGAATCAAGAATCAGACATTTAGCCGATTCAGTCACCCAGGTGCCCCTATACATTACATTTTTAAAAATTTTATACTTTGCCATATTTTAAACACCAAAATATAGGAGTTTTATTTTATGACTATGATGATAATTTTTTTTTCAAATATAATTATCTGGGGACCAACAAATGCTTTTGGGGTTGAGAAATAAAAATAAGGCCTAAAATGTCTACTCATACAGTTCCTCCCTGAAAATTATCCCTTAAAAATTTCCCTGTAAAATAAAAGAGTAAGGTAGAAATTTTTCATGCCTTTAGATTTGGTGCTTTTTATTCAGATTTGTGCTGATTTTTGATGAGTCTAAATGCATTTTCTCAGACATAGGTAGAAACTGAGACCAGGTAAATGGGACTTTATCTGCATCCCAACACTTTAGAAAGAATGTAAGTTTTCTAGGGTCCAGAACTCTTAAATAAGACTCCTCATATATTTATGAAAACATTTTATTGAAACAGTGAGACTGAGCACAGAAAAAAATCCCAGCTCCTGTCAGGCCTGACTGGCTGAGTAGCCACCAGAATCACTCTTCATACCTTGCTGGCCTTCATCCCTGAAGATCAAGGAGAAATGAGATTTTAGCTAGAGCTGAATTTAGAGTAACCTGTGTATTTATACCATCCAGAGGACACTGTGCAGTGTTAACCTAACAAACAGCTAAGTATGTCAAGGATCTCTTGCTCATTACCTTAGTCTCAATACAACTTTCAAAGCCACTGTCTCCACTCTGGTATTTTATACTCTCTCCTCTCATCTCGTTACTTTGTTCTTGATTTTTCTCTGACCAAAATTTTTAGTCTCCCCTTTATTTCCATTATGGCCTCTTAAGCTCCTTATTAATGAAGCATAAAATCACCTACTTCCCAAAACTTTTCGTGCTTGAAATGAAATTTAGCTTTCCATTAAGGACTTTGTCTTCCCATGAGCCTCAGAAATGGAGACTTCCCTGGATCACAACAAAAATGGCTCAGGTTTTGGTGATAAGTTCCTTGTCCTTTAATCACATGTGCCTTATCCCCAACACCCCAGTCTGGCAAGTTGACTACTATTTTCTTTAAAAACAAAGTAAAACAAAACAATCAAACAACAATGTTGACAATGTTGAACTATTGTCATTTAGTTGTGCTTCTCTTTACTTTTAAAAATGTATTTTAGGGGCTCCTGTGTGGCTCAGTTGGTTAAGAATCCGACTTCAGCTCAGGTCATAATCTCACGGTTCATGGGTTCGAGCCCAACCTTTGGCTCTGTGCTGACAGCTCAGAGCCTGCCTGGAGCCTGCTTTAGATTCTGTGTCTCCCTCTCTCTCTGCCCCTTCTGTCTCTGTCTTAAAAATAAACATTAATATATAACATATTAATGTTTATTTTTAAAACTACCGATTAGATCTCTAAATAGATATGCCAATAACATTGATCAGTGATCTTGGAACGTAGATCACAGTGTCTGTCTCTCTCTCTCCATTCTCAAACTAGAGACCTCATCGGTATGAATCACCAATCCCAGATCTGCTCATCTCTTCCACTCTGCATTTACCTATCAAGCCCACAGTTATCACTCTAGACTGCTAAACTCCTAAAAGTTTCAATACTTTCTGTATCCATAGCTTTTTGATACTATTAGACTTTTTACCCCCTTCTTCCTTTTAGTTTAGTATTCCACTCTGTAGCCTGAAGTCCCTGGTCAATCTATTAACTACCATTTTACTGAGACATTTATACTTTTTCTGGGGTCCTTATTGTATCCTTATAGAATCTCCCAAACAAAATCGTAGTATAAATAAACTAAGATTTCAGACTATTCAATATTTCTGCAGAGGATCAATGAAAATTGTAGATTGATTTCATAGTAATGCATCTCAATATACCACATATGATGTACATCACTGTATTCTTCTCAATATGTCTACCTTGCCTATTCAGTTCTTCCCAATGCTCTGCTACTATTTCAATTATTGTACACTTTATATAAAAGTTTGGTTTTCCAATTCCCAGCTAATTCTAAGAGTATGACTATCCTGGCAAAGTAAACAGAGAACAAAAGAAACTTTCAAACTAGAAAGAAATTGCTTTAACATTTAGCCACTAAATCTGTGAACTTTGCATCCATAACACTCCCTTTCTTCCCATTCTCTAATTTAAAAAGAATGGTCCTCCATTCTTTTTTTTTTTTTATTAAGCTTTATTTCTTTTTCAGAGACAGAGAGAGGCAAAGCGTGAGTGGGGGAGGGGTAGAGAGAGGGGAGACTCAGAATTCAAAGCAAGCTCCAGGCTCCCAGCCATCAGCACAGAGCCTGATGCAGGGCTCAAACCTAAACCGGGAGATAATGACCTGAACTGAAGTCAGACAGTTAACCCACTGAGCCACCCAGGTGCCCCTGGTCTACCTTTCTAATGTCTTCACTCTATCTGTGTTCTGCAAGTAATAATTTTTCATATCCTTACATACCTAATCTTAATATGACCTCTCCCTCCTTTCTTCTCAACTCCTTTCTGTATATTGACACCATTTTAAGAGCATTTTGTTTATTAAACAAAACATAATTATCAATATTAACAAAAATTGCTTGACCACATATTCAATTACATACTTGATGGCTATTATTTGCCAAATAATAATCTATGTCATGGAATATAGCAACCAGCATAGTAAACAAAAATCTCTGCTCTCTTGTAAAATAAACAAAGAAATTATTTGTGCAGCAATTTCTAAAGTGGTCAATTATATTGTGAAAATATAAGGTGTTAAAGAGAATAAGAGTGCAAAATTTGCAAGAAAAATGCAATTTTTATATTGAGATCATTGAGGATGCATCACTGAGTAAATAACTTTTGAACAAAAACTTTAAAAAGGTGAGTGATGAAGCCAAGGGGGTATCTTGGGAAGAGGATGGAACAACAGGTACAATGATACTGAGAAGGAGCATTCCCCATAAATTTAAGGAATGGCAAAAAGTCAGCATATCTAGAGGAAAATGGGCAAGAGGGAGAAGTGTAGGAAATGGAGTCAAAGAAGAAAAGGGAGACAAGATTTGTAGACCATGGTAAGGATGTTAGCTTTTTCTTTGAGTGAAATGGGGAATATTGGAGATTTTGAGCAGAGAAGTCATGCAATCTAAATATGTTTAATAAGATCCCCCAGGCTTCCTGCTTCAGATTCTGTGTCTCTCCATCTCTCAGCGCCTCCCCTGCTCATGCTCTGTGTCTGTCTGTCTCTCAATAATAAATAAACATTAAAAAAATTTTTAAAAAAAGATCCCTCAGACTTCTATGTAGACAACAGAATAAAAATGTTCAATAGTGAAAGCCAAAACCATTTTGAGGGGTGCAACAATAATACAGCCAAAAGATGGTTAAGACTGAGACCCAGGCATTGATAGGGGTAAGTAGTCGGAATTTAGATTGCATAAGTGCATAAAAATGATTTTCTGATGAATTGGTTATGGAGTTTGTGAAGAAAAGGTAAGTTATGGATAATGCCCAAATTTGGAGCCTAAACATTTCTAAGACAGAGTTATCATAACCCAAAATGTGGAAAATCGCTTCAGAGGAATTTGATAAGTGATATGTGGAGTTGACTTTTGGGTTTTTTGAGGTTACAACTGATCACCAATAGGAAATATTTGGTAAGCAATTGGACTACATGGATACATGACACATGTCTAACGTCCAGAGGAAATATAAATTGAGAATTTCCAGTGTATAGATGACATTTGAAACCATTATTGTGAATTAGATCACTATAAGAGTGGCTATTGAAACAAAATGAGAGTTTCAAGCCATAGGCACTAGGTGACTCCAAGGATAAAAATTTAAGAAATGAAAAAAACAAAACAAAACAAAACAAACAATAACAACAAAGAACTTGAAAGAAGACTGAGAGGAAGGGCACATTAAGGCAGGAAGAAAACTTGAAAAGAGTGTGTTATTCCAGAAGCAAAGAAAACAAACAAAAAAAGGATTAAAGAAAGAGTGACCAAATGTACAAAAGCCACTAATATGTTAGGATAATTAGGATTCACAATTGACCATTATATTTAAGAGCATAGAAGATCCATGATCTTGATGAAAGTACTTGTGTCAAGAAATGAGAAAAATCCTGAATGGAGTAAATTATAAGACAAAATTGGAGGAGAGGAATCATACATAGTGAATCGAGGTAATTATTTTTGAGAAGTTTTGCTGCAAAGAGACAAAGAAATAGGGTGGCACTTACTAGACTAGAAACTATCCCATGGCCATTGATAACAAGTATCTACCAGAATTGACTTTAAACCAATTTAAGTGATCAAGGACACCTTGCTTTGTGAACATGCTTTTCAAACCATTTAATCTGTACTATCCCATTGCTTCTGAATGTCCTTCAATCAAGACTGTATCTCTCGAATAAACTTGCCTCTAAGTGATAACAAACCAAGAAATGTCTTTTCTGAACGAGACTTGTCTTGTAGATACCCACCGACTTAGATTCTAGACAATCCAGCAAATCTTGATCAGCAATATACCACCTATTATCAACGCAGCAATCTTTTCTGCTCAGAAAGACTGTCCTTATGAGCGTAGCTATTTATTAGTATAGTAAGCAATAAACTCGGCCTTGTGATTTTCTATTTCAATTATAGGATAGTGATCTCAGTACCCTTGGATACTACTCTTCCTGCATATATCTCTGTTCTCTATTCATGCTTGGAAAAAAGTTTTCCACCCTTGATGTTTTCATGTTCTTAAAGTCTCTTCCTGCTAGTGTTCTAGTATGTATTAGGTTTTGTTTCCAGCTACCACACTTTCAATTAAATTGCTTTTGTTCCTTATAAGTGTCCTTCAAACTGGGTTAAGGAGAATCCCTGGGGTACAAACGACCTTCCAAAGAGTTTATCCCAGCATGAAGAGCTTTAAGGGAATCAACGCTCAGGTCTTCAACTTCTATTTGCACTCACTCTTTCCTAAATTGCTCTGCTAGAGAAGGCCCTCAGGAGTAACCTTATCTCCACCTTACTAAATAAAGCCTTACCTCTCACTCTTCCCGAGATTTAATTTGGTACATTTCTCAAGAGGTAACACCTTCAAACAAAGGGACGTTTTTAAACCTCAGTGTTCGAGAAACCTACTCTTCCAAGCCAACACGAACTACTGTAAGCCTTAATCATTCCCTGTGTTGCACGTACAGCTGTTAAAACAGAAGTATGACATTGGAGATGGATATTTTGATCTGTGTTTGGGTATTCCGAGTTCAGACAGACAATACAGTAAGGAAATAGGAACGATTTTTTCTTTCTTTTTTGACATTTTTCCTGTAATGATCTTGCCTTTTCCAACCTCCAGTATCACAAAAGATTCTACTGCCTCCTGAGGGGTAATTCTGAAGTAGTACACAATGGTAAGCAATATCGATGGTGGCTTTCACTCAACAACTGTTTCTCTTTACTTTTTTTATTCTATTTATTACTTCCTAGTATAGCCTAACAGAGTATCTTCTTCTGTGGTAACTAATACATCAAATAGGAATCTTTAAATTACTTTCTGTATGACCTACACTTACTAGAAGCCCCATACTTTCTGTTCTTTGGTGCCTGAATTTCTGCAAACTATGTCTCTCAAGTTACAAGGAGAATCCTCCATAGATACATTAAATCATTGAAAGAAAACAATTCCATTAAACCCATTTACTGATATATTTCCCATATCATTTTTTTTTCCTGTGGGTTTATTATCTTAGTTAGCCTGAAATATATTTTCATTAGCCTTTAAAAATAATATTCCTAGTGATAATTCAATTCTGAAGGTGTTTCAATACTCACAAGTTTATAGTCCAAGGAAACGTTTAAATTGTATTAAATTTCATCTTACATACTTTTTTTTAAAATATAAAACAGTGTGGTAGTTGTCTGAAATACTGTAGACTAGAGGAATGTAATTAGGAGTTCATGAGAAAAATGAATAAACCAAAATTTCTAACTTGAGGAAAATTCATTCACAGGTTTAAAAAAAAAATTAATGTTTATTTTTGAGAGAGAGAGAGGGAGACAGAATCTGAAGCAGGCTCCAGGCTCTGAGCTGTCAGCACAGAGCCGGACACAGGTCTTGAACTCCCGAATCATGAGATCATGACCTGAGCCTAAATCAGATGCTTAACTGACTGAGCCACCCAGGCGCCCCGATATAAAAATTCTTATAATTATGTCTCCATGTTCAGAACCCACAAACCATGAGATTATGACCTCAGCCGAAATCAGACAGTCAACCGACTGAGCCACCCGGGTAGGTGCCCCTTCATTCACATGTTTTTAAAAATGAGTTGTAATGAGAATATAAAATCAAAACTTAATTACATATTAGCATATATATTATTTTAACCCATTTTATTTTTAGAACAGTTTAAGTTCAAAACATAAACTGAGCATAAAATACAGAGTAGCCATATAGCTCCGTATTATTTTTATTATGCAAAATTTTAAATAAAAATCAGAAATACCATAGCAGAGGTATATATATCGTAAAAGCACAGAAAGTATAGAAAAGCATAAAAACAAAATGATTAACCCCATTTTGCTATCGCTTAGACAAAACTACTGTTAAAACTAAATTTTTCAGGATCTATTTCTGTATTTATAGAAACATAGATATATATTTCACAAAATTGATACCACATTTTATATAATATGACCTAGCAGTTTTTAGTTAAAAATCACTTTTTCCATGTCTATACTTTTTCAGTTTCCAATACCTATTCCAAATTCACATTTCCCCAGTTGTCCCAAACAGGATCCAAATCAGTATCATGTTTTAAATTGTTAGTTTTCTTTAAATTTCCAGCAAATACATCTCCACCAATAAGATTGCCATTTAAATTAGGATGTCCACTTACATATGAATTTCCAGTGCACAGTGACCATTACTTTATTAGTATAAGTATGTCCCAAATATAAAAATGAATTATGGAAACACTGAAGAGGTTAGAATTATTTTTGTTGTTGTTATCATTTGTGACTATTATTATCATCATTTTGCTACTTCAATACAGAGAGCATATCTACATCTATTTTATATATTTCAACTGAAATGTTTTATGTTGTCAAAGCAATTATATTATATATCACAGCCTAACAATTATTTCTGTCTTTAGTTTTTAAAGGTCTTAAATGCCCTGCCAGTTAATTTAATTAGGTCTCCCCCTTCCATGTTTTTGTTGTGATTCCTCTCTTGCTTTGCTAGATTTTGTTGTTAGTGTCCTTTTTTAAAATTTCTTTCTTTCTTTATTTTAATTTTTAATGTTTATTTATTTTTGCGAGAGAGAGAGAGTGTGTGAGCAGGGTTGGGGCAGAAAGAGAAGAAGACAGAATCCGAAGCAGGCTCCAGGCTCTGAGCTGTCAGCACAGAGCCCTATGTGGGGCTGGAACTCAAGAACTGCAAGATCATGACCTGAACCGAAGTCAGATGCTTACCCGACTGAGCCACCCAGGCACCCCTAATATACTTTTTTTTTTTTAAATCAAGATTTATCAAAGTCTGTACTTTTCCTAAATTCTTACATAATTTAAAATTTCTATCAGCTGCTCTTGGGTCCATTATTTGGATGACTGCCGGACTAGATACCAAAGTCACATGTTATAGTTGTCCTCCCTCAGAATTTCATAGAACTTGCTTCACAGTTTTCTGAACTGAACATACTATGAGATGTTTTTCCATCTGTTTAAGCATAGGATTCTTACCTCTTCATCAAAATTCAATAAATACAGTAGGCTTTTCCTTGGTGCTTACAAGTTAAACACCTAAGCCCCCATCAACGTAGTTAGTGTTGGAAGAGAACAGAGGTAGCCTGAAACTTCACCAATTTCAATTTGTTGCCCTACCTGCTAGTAACTCCACCCATTACATCTCCTTCCAGATGGGCCATCTTCACACTTTTCCCTCATTTATAAGGTCAGTGTGGCTCACAAAAAACCCCCACAAAAACCAAAAACAAAAAACCAAGCCAAACCAAAACAGTACAAAACAAAAATCTTCAGTCTGAATCCTCAGTAATGTGTTGTATTTAGTGCTCTCTTTTCCTTGTATACTTCCTTCAGTTAGAGAAATAACAATATAGTTGGAATTGTTTTCCTTTTAGACCAGAAAGAGTCTTCTAGATTTGCAAATGCAATTCTGCCATGTGCTTTTTTGCATCTCTATAGGAACAATCTCTATTTTTTTTTTCTTTTCCCTAGATCATTCACTTGAAAATCAAATTTTGAGGAAACTTGTTATCATTTCTCAGTTTTCACACAAAATTTGGTCCAAACTTCTGGATTTTAGAAGATTCTTTTAGTTAGTAAGGGCCAGTTAATTTTTTAATTGAAGTTAGTATTTCTTTTAAGAATATTTTCAGGAGTTTTTGAAAGAAACAATATGGTGTAAAATAGCTCTATATTGAATTTTGGATTGCATTTTTGGATATTATTAGTAGTTTCATTATTAAATGTATGAGCAATCAAGGTTAGTTTTGACAAGATAAATACACAGAACATTGTATAAAAAATTAATATTCTCACCTGCAATCCAGGTCTTCTGACCCATCCTCACCATTACTTTTTTCTTTCATCCTAGACAAAATTAAAATTTGACCATTTTCTATACCTATAATACTTAACATTCATACACATAAAAAACATGCATAATATACATATCTTAAGCATGTTTTTTTAAATTTTTTAATGTTTGTTTATTTATTTTTTTAGAGACAAGAGACAGAGCTCAGACGGGGAAGGGGCAAGCATAAAATTGAAGAGATAATTCTAAATTCCAAAAAGTTGGACCGGAAATTTCATTCTTTAATGTTGCCAATCTAATCAAAGAGATTCTAATCTCTTTTTGTTTCTGTTTCCTACTCTCTTAATCATCTGCATTAATGCCCTTTGCTCACTTTTTCCAAGCTTTCTTTCTTAATGATTTGTAAGGACTCTGTATATTGAAAATACTTATAAGTGATAAGATTTAACAGTTATTGAACATTTACCATCTTCCATGCATGCTATATATATATATATAATTTCAAACAAAACTATATAAGCTCTAGTATATGTGAATTATTATCCTCATTCTCAAATGAGAAGCCTAACAGGATAATTAATTTGCATATATCACAAAACTACAAAATTATTCCATGATATAAACCTATGCAGTCTATCCTAGAGTCCACCCTTTTAAATTCAACATTATACTATATGTTGGTATATAACTTTATTGGCATAGCAATCCAACTTCAGATTTATAAATATTGTCTCCTAGCTTAGAGTTTTTGTTTCAGATTGTACATCTTCATTTTACATAGTTCCTATATTTACAAATAACTTGTCTGTTTACACTTCAGTTGTATATCAATTTTAAATGCATCTTAGTAATTTTTTGGTTATGTTCTGTTTTCAGATATACACCAACTAGTCCAAAGCATTTTTATAGAAACGATCATTTTTAATTCAGTGGAAAGGTTTTTATCATATACTGTAATTTTTTAATGTGTACTGTGTTCTTTTATAGTCTGTCTGAATGAATTAGGGCATGCTCTTTATTTTTTATTTTACTTAAGTATTTTTATTTGAAATTACCATGTTCCTTCTCATGAACTATAGATTATTTGGCCTATTTTGTCATATTGTCTCAAATTTTGTACAAATATAATTATTTTAATTTGAGGAAAACTAAACATTTTTATGACATGATGTCCTGTGATTTAGAAACATGATGTGTTTCTAAATTATTCAAATGTAGTTATCTGCAAATCAAAATAATTGTTTTAGGGCGATTTTAATTTACTTTTTATATATTCTATCTTGATATTTTGTAATCTATAGACTGAATTAGGAATTTAACTACCATTGACATATTCTATAAAAATATGTGAAACAATGTAGGAAAATATTGTTAATTTGTTCAGTTTGCCTTTCTAGTTTGATTAGAAAACTGTAGTCCATTATTTCTACTACCTTTTTTTTCCCCAATTACTCCTTCTATATCAGACTTTACTCTATCCAGTACCACCACTGGTTGGATTTTGAATCATAAATCAAAAATAAGTATTTTAGAGATAACCCAAATATTTTATAAGAAATAACTATGGACATAATCATTTGCTTCATTTTGTCATTTGGCGGTTTTGTTGGTTATTAACAGAAACAGATTTGCATGTATATATGATTTATCTTTGTTAGTACTGACATTTGTGTTTTTAATTGGGAGTAATTTCAAGAAATAATGTAATTTCTTTACATTTAAAGCAAATTTTATTTTAAAAAAATCAACTTTCATTCCTATGCTGTATTTTGCTGGAATTTTTACAAACAGACACAAGGATTTTTTTTTTCTTTCTATAGAATGAAGGTAAAATGTGTCCCTAGCATTTCCAGACATTTATGATGAGACTATGCATAAGAGGGATTTATGAAAGGCATTGTTAGGTGAATAAAGTAGAATAGATGAAACATTTTTCTTTAACCAATTTAAAAAATTTTAATTTGATTCTTTGCATGTCTTAGGAAGAATAAGCTGTCATGTTAGAGAAGACTGTTGACAGAAATGCTAACCTGACTGCTTCTTCAACAAGAGGGAAAAAAAATGATGAAAACGTAGGGAAACAATAATTGGTGCAAAATGAATTGAATCAGCAGTGGGAAAAACTGAGAAATGGGTTTTGGCTGCAATAATTTAACCTATTGGGTATCATTTTTATTTAACATGAGGTGGAAACATAAAAAAATTTTGTCAAAGTATGTTTTTCTTTCATTTCATTGAACTGTTTAAGAAATAAAAATAATTGAATAAAGTAAACATTCAGAAATCTAGTTTTTTTTTAGTTAAATTATTTCAATTAGTGCAAGAAAAAAAGGATAGCATTTCAATTTTCAGGCACCTTTGTGAATGACTTAACTTTATATTTTGTGTAAGCACTCCAAAAATATACTTTTCCCTAATAAATATTTTTATATCATGTCTATGTTCTTGTTATACAATTACTTCTATGTTTGATAAGAATTTTTATTTTATCCCCTTTTCTCATTTCAATTGTGTTTATTAAGCTACACTGCATGTCCACACACACACATACACACACACACACACACGGTGTCAAATTTCAATGATCTCTATTAATGAGGCTTTAAAATGGAATTATCTACACTAAATTAACCAAAAACTACAGATCACTCTAATTATTAGTTTTGATCTAGATTATAATACTACATGTTTACAATTCAAGTAAAACAGACAGTGCAGTTTTAATTGGGAAAATACATATGACTAATTATAAAGAACTTTTACTTTAAATTATCCACAGTGACTTAATAGTGAACTAATTTACTCTAAAGTGTTGGGCTTAGGGGCACCTGGGTGGCTCAGTTGGTTAAGCGCCTGACTTTGGCTCAGGTCATGGTCTTAGTGTGAATTCCAGCCCCACATCATCAGGCTCTGTGCTGACAGTTCAGAGCCTGGAGCCTGCTTCGGATTCTGTCTCCTTCTATCTCTGCCCCTCCCCCACTTGTGCTCTGTCTGTAAAAAATGTAATAAATGTAAAAAAATTTTTTTTCTTAAAAATTAAAAAAAATAAAGTGTTTATCTTAGTTTTTGCAGTTTACCCAATTAAATATGGGTGGTCTTGGATAACATTTGAAGAGAAAACATGATTATATATAAATTTGACATGATTAATATAAAGGGACTGATTGGAAAGTTGCATTACATAACATCTAGATGTTGAATGAAAGACTGCATAGAATAATTAGTTGTTACCATAAGAATTGGCAAAATTTTGCCATTTTGTTGACTCACTGACATCACTACCAAAAAATGTGATGATACTCAAGAATGTGGATAGTTTAGTTTTTTATACTGATTTTTCTTCATATTTATAGATAGAACTTTATTACTCATTACTATTTAAATAAGGAGACATGAAACTTAAGTACCATGATTAAGAAAATCTGATCTTTTTGGGGGTTGTTTTTTTTTTGCCATAAAAGTAAATGATAGAATGATATGAAATTCTACTGATACAGAATTTCTTTTGAAATTTGTTTCTGTTATTAAGTTGCATTTCCTTAGGAAATTATTCTTTCAAAAAATATCAATGCTTCCAACACCGTAAAATTGTTTTAGTTATTTTTAAACAGCAAATGATTCCTTTTCTGAGGCATTAAATACTTCTCTGAATTCCTCAATGTAACTCTGAGTTATCCTGGAATTAGTTAAAATTAATTTTAACTCTTATAAATTGTTTGAGACATCTAAAACATGTTCCAACAGTCCCTAGTTATACTGTTTTTAATAAGTGCAAGTTTTTTTCAGGGACTCTAGATGCTTTTGATGATGTGCTGTTGGCTATACATTCTTCAGTTATTGAAGTCTACAGTTCCCTATTTCAAAAGTTATGTTTCTAGTAATCTGCCTTTAATTCCAATTATCTGTACTGCACCACAAATTTTAACCCTGTGGACAATTTTTTAAAAGACAAATTTGAAGTTAATGATTAAAAATGATTAGATAGTATGAGCTTTGAAAATAGAGCCTACCAAATTTTATCCATAAGCATCATTTTTACATTGAATACAGACAGCAGTAGTTGTTGGTGGATTTTATATACTTTTAAACTCTAAGGATGAAGAATGATAAATGATGAATTTCTTTATGTTCTTTCTTACACAATCATTACATTCCAAAACTATCATTAAGCTGCAGTTAGTTATACAGCTTAAAAGTATACTAGTGCTGAAAAATGGTAATTTGTTTTTTGTTGGTTTATATTCCATTTATCAAATTTCTAAAGCTTCTTTTAGAACAGCACAGTAAAAATCTTATAACAATATTTCATATGAATTTAATAAGCAGTTATTTTTTCAGACAATAATTATATTTGGAAAAGAAATCCCAACATGTAAAGCCATTTTATTTTTTTATAAAAATTTTAATGTTTTTATTTATTTTTGAAGGAAAGAGAGACAGAGTATGAGCGGGGGAGGAGCAGAGAGAAAGGGAGACACAGAATTCGAAGCAGGCTCCAATCTCTAAGCTGTCAGCACAGAGCCCGATGCGGGGCTGGAACCCACAAAGTGTGAGATCATGACCTGAGCAGAAGCAGGACACTCAACCGATTGAGCCACCCAGGTGCCCCTGTAAAGTCATTTTATTTTATTTTATTTTATTTATTTATTTATTTATTTTTTTTTTTTTTCAACGTTTATTTATTTTTGGGACAGAGAGAGACAGAGCATGAACCCGGGAGGGGCAGAGAGAGAGGGAGACACAGAATCGGAAACAGGCTCCAGGCTCCGAGCCATCAGCCCAGAGCCTGACGGGGGCTCGAACTCACGGACCGCGAGATCGTGACCTGGCTGAAGTCGGACGCTTAACCGACTGCGCCACCCAGGCGCCCCTGTAAAGTCATTTTAAAGAATGCTTTTGTTTGATAAAAATACTCCTTTCAAGATGGGTTTGTGCTTGTAAAATTACAACATACGTATGCCCATATCTGTTTTGAACTTTGTCAACCTGGT
The DNA here is from genome assembly GCF_022837055.1 of Prionailurus viverrinus. Classification (NCBI taxonomy): domain Eukaryota; kingdom Metazoa; phylum Chordata; class Mammalia; order Carnivora; family Felidae; genus Prionailurus; species Prionailurus viverrinus. The sequence continues at coordinate 93,029,990 of NC_062564.1, forward strand.
CAGCTACACTGACTCTACTGAGGATTGAACACAAATAGATCCGCATGGCTTAGTGAAACTGAGAGCACTCATGTGTTCTTCCCACCTGGGTCCTTTGGCTTGTGTCTATACTCAGAATGCATATAGTTTTATATCCATCTACATTCCTATTGTTTATTTTCTTGCAAGTTTTATTACTTCAAGATTAAATTTAGAAGACACTTAAGTAAGATAATGGCAATTAATAATTTTAATGTTTATTTCTGAACTAGAGACTGCGTCACAGGAGAAGGCACAGAGAGAGAGAGAGAGAGAGAGAGAGAAAGAGAGAGAGAGATCTGAAGCAGTGAAGCAGGCTCTTCACGGACTGCAGAGAGTCCAATGTGGGGCTTGAGCTCAAGAACTGTGAACCCTGAGACGAAATCAGAGGCTAACTGACTGAGCCACCCAAGCTCCCCAATAGCTTTAAAATTGAGTCCCATTCTACTATTATTATTAACAAATTCACCCCTTCGGTAAAATGAATGTAGATTTAAAAAACAAATTTTTTTTCCAAGATCAATATCCAGGAAAATACACGTGACATTTAATAAATTGATAAATGTTCTAAAATAAAAATAAAAAGAATCTTGATGTTCCCTATCTTTACCAGAAATGAATTGAAATCATTTATTCATATTTAACAACTAGGTCTTATTTATTAAGGTGGTTTTTTTTAAAAAAGTGAAACATGTATTTTTTATTATAACATGAACATAATTATTAATATAGTAGATGAGGAGCACACATTCATGAAAGCATTAATCTTTTGCCTAATTTTTTTTTTTTTTAAATTTTTTTTTAACGTTTATTTATTTTTGGGACAGAGAGAGACAGAGCATGAATGGGGGAGGGGCAGAGAGAGAGGGAGACACAGAATTGGAAACAGGCTCCAGGCTCTGAGCCATCAGCCCAGAGCCTGACGCGGGGCTCGAACTCACGGACCGCGAGATCGTGACCTGGTTGAAGTCGAACGCTTAACCGACTGCGCCACCAATATAAGAATCTTTTGCCTAATTTTTAAATATATAATAAAAACAAGAGTTGCCTGGGTGGCTCAGTTGGTTAAGCATCCAACTTCAGCTCAGGTCATGATCTCATGGCTCGTGAGTTTGAGCCCACAGAGCCTAGAGCCTGTTTCAGATTCTGTGTCTCCCTCGCTCTCTGCCCCTCCCCCACTCATGCTCTGTCTCTCTCTGTCTCTCTTTCTCTCTCTCAAAAATAAACATTAAAAAAATTTAAAACTAAATAAATAAATATGAAATCATGTATTGTAAATTTACACTAAATTCACAATCACAATAAGAGCTAAAATTTCAAGGTTTACTGTGTACATCTGTTGTTTTCTTCAATTGTAAGGATTACATACTTAATTCTGAAAATAACATTAAGAGTTGGGTCGTTATGTCATTCTCTTACAAATGAAGAAATAGGGGCACAAATAAAAGCTAAGTAACTTGCTGACGTCATAGGTATCAAATATTGGAACCAGGAGCTGAAATGGTACAATTTTATTCTAGAATAAAACCTCTCAACCTTATGAAAATGGGTTCTGAAAACTTATAATACGGATGACACTGAAAAAAATTACAGAAGCTAATTTCAAATTAAATAAATTTAAAGTTAATTAGTTAAATTGGTAATCTGTATGACACTATGGAAATGCATTGTTTATTTATTTTCTTGACATATTAAGACTAGATTAATCAGTCAGGTATATCTTTGGGTCCAGAAAGTGTCAACTAAATGTGTTTGTAAATTTAACCACACAAAGTAGATTGGGTTGCAGCAAGAACATTCAACCATAAGTAAACTTGGAGAGACAGAGTTGAGTTAAATTCTAAAGCCAAGGTCTAGAGGCTCAAGTCCACAGCACAAAAAAGCTAGGATGGAAAGGCAAATCATATTAAGAGAGCATTTATCGGTTTTCAATACTTTATTTTTATTTTAAACAAGCAAGTTCTTAATCTCCCTTACTGATCATTTTACGTAGCAGAAAGAGTAAATAATCATGTAGTTTACTATTTTATACACAAAGAGTTAATTCTTTAACAAAAGGAACTGTTGGAGACCTTGGGCACAACTCATTCTAGAAATTCTAGAATTTCTAATGGCCAGAAAGAGACTCAGCAGACCAAATATATAGATTTTTTCCAATGTATGGTGTGAAAAAATTTATACAAAGAAAGAGATGTCATTCCATTGTTGACAGTGTGCCCTGACTAAAAATGATAAAAGTCTGTGGTAATATTCTCCACATTTGAATAAGTCTGGGGTATGGATAAAATAGTTAACTTTCAACTTACAGTGTTTTTAGTAATAGCGGTTGGAAGTTGAACTGATTCAATTTTCTCACTGCAAAGACAAAAGATCAATAAAATAACTTTTGAAGAAACTCAGAAACATGGAAGATAGGAAATATCGTTTCGTCATGAGCACTCCTAACCAAGAAAAACATCCTAAGTGAGCCAGAACTTGCCATAGGGTCCAAGGCCATGTGCCAATACTAAGTGAGGCATACGTTCAGCTTCAGTTTCATATCCTGGCTTCTTGGCCTAACCAGAATGGAATTAATACCCAGATTGAAGGAATGAGAAATATTCTAAGGGATCCCCTAAGACCCACAGGGGTAGCCTGCTATTCTCTCTAAGCCCAGTGCTGCTTGCCTATGCAGATACTTTCCCTCTGCATCCTTGAAAAGCTCTCTCTGAGACCTCAAGGTTTCCACCCGTTGCTGATAGGCGGCTACCCCCTGGACCTCGAGAAATTGATTACATTTTTAAGAATTGCTTACTGTTATCATTTTAACTTTTATTACTCTTTTCACATGTGCATGTTTCAAATCTTACTTATTTTTTGTACTAGAAACTTCCTAAACTTGTCAGTTTATGAACAAGTTGAAGTGTTTTCCATTCTAAACAATCTCTTCAGTTATCCATGAATCCACAAAATTGGTTATTTTCTGTCACTTTTCTCTTTCTCCTCTAAACTTCTTGTCATTAGCTCTTTTTCCTCACTCACTTGTTCATACACTTCAATATGGTTTTACCGGACAAATTCAGTTCTACTAAGATCCCAAATGTGCTCCCATTTTTCAAATCAAATGGGGCAATATTAATTCCTTATTTTAATCAGTCAGTTTTATTTATCACGTCTCCTTCTAGTATTTTATTCTATTTGGTTTTTTGAAACTGTATACTTCTTGTTGCCTTAGTCATATTTTTGCAAACATTTATTTCAAACACTTATTTCTTGTCCAGACTCTGTTAGAAGACTAAAGTTATTCTCCAATTCTGCATTCTTTAAATCCAACTCCAACATTATTTGTCCACCTAAAAGACACATATCAAAGTTTAGGACACCTGCTTTAAAGCCTTTCATATCCTGCAGCAGATATTAATACTCTCTTTATGAATAATCATATATTATTTATTCTTCAGAATAAAATAAGTTGAAACAAATATTTTCACAATAAGATTGTATATAAAACTTTGACTTTATTTCCTCTCCAACAAAAAGTAATTGTCATGTCTCCGGGAGAGGATATAAGGAAGAAATTGCAAAGTGATATGGTTCAACATTGTTGATGACTCTTCTGCTCTTACATGTCTATAACAGTGACAGCTAGCTTTTATTAGATCTTCACTCTGTGGATTAACATACACACACAAAACTTAAAGCCAGACAGTGTGGGAAAATACAGAACAGAGGGAGAGTGTGCTGTGTTTGGTATATTCTTTTTTTACATTTGCTATTAACAAATTGCACAAATCTAGTGGTATAAAACAACACTCACTTCTCATCTTGCTGTTTGTGTGGTTAGAAGTCTGAGAACTGTGCGGCTCAAGGAGTCCTGTGATAGGGTTTCCTAAGGTGGAAACCAATGTGTTTCAAGGCTGCAAGCCTTTCTGGACACTCAGGGTAAGAACCTGCTCTCAAGGTCAGTATGGTAGTTAGTAGAATTTATTTCAGTGGGATTGTTTGACTGAATTGTCTATTTTTTTTTCTGGCTATCAGCCAGAGATCATTCTCAGCTTCTTGAAATGAATCACATTCCCTGGTAACGTCCCCTTTTTCCATCTTCAATGCCAAAATGGCAGTTCGATTTCTTATCACATTTATAATTTTTCCGGTTTCTTCTGATTAATCTCTCCTGCTTTCCCCTTCTGCTTTTAAGGGCTCATGTGATTATATCGTACCTATGCAGATTATCCATGATAATGTCTCAGTTTTGAAGGCTGCTAATTAGTAACATGAATTGCTAATCAGCAAAGTTCCTTCATAGTAGTACCTAGATGAGGAGACAATATTTGAGTGGACATTATCATATTCACCCAGAGTCAGATCTTTTAAATATAGAGATGAGAAGAGGGAGTTTTCAATCTCTTCTGTTCCACAAAATGGAAATAATAAAGGCAGAGGTACTACTGGAAATCATGTCATTATCTTTTATTCTGTCTCCAGGGTACAAATCTAATTCACATATTTTTTTTCCAATGGGAAAAATCTATCCAATAGATAGACTATATATATATATATATATATATATATATATATATATATATAGGTAGATAGATAGATAGACAGACATAGTTTAAATGTCTCTCAAAAGTTTTTTAAATGCAAAACAGTTTTATAGAAAATAACAGTAGAAAAAAGCTGTTGAACTATGTAATGATGACATATTAAAGAAGAACATGAATTATACGTTCATCCCTTCCACTTCCAAAAGCTATATCTGTCCTAAAGAACTTTGAAACTATAGTCCAGATACCACCTTTTGCAAAATGATCAATTGCCTTCATTTCCTAAGAACGCATAAATAAGCAATGTCTGTATTTAATGGTGAGTACGAAGACATTTATTGGGGCGTCTGGGTGGTTCAGTCGGTTAAGTGCCCACTTCTGCTCAGGTCATGATCTCATGTTTGATGAGTTTGAGCCCCGCGTCAGACTCTGCGCTGACAGCTCAGAGCCTGGATCCTGCTTCAGATTCTGTGTCTCCCTCTGTCTCTCTGTGCCTCCTCTGTTCACACTCTTTCTCTCTCTCTCAAAAATAAAGAAAATTTTTTAAAAAGACATTTATACACATGTGTGAAATCCGGGTTCCTTAACTGATGTTCTTATAGATTACTGTGAAATCAGAATCTGTTACCATGAGACTATAATAACAATGGTGACCAAGAAAAGACAAATATCCATCATTGTCATATCCAGCTCCTGTTCAAATATCTAGCTATTCTTTCTAATTTCAGACACTTTAAGATTATTACAGGAGATAAAATAGAATCATAAATTCAATAATATAAATATAAGAGTGTGAAAGAACTCTTCAAAGATCAGCTAATACATGATGGTTTCAAACATGTTGTTATAGCACAAAAGTTGCTGGTAAGATCATAAAAAATCACGGCACAGAAAAAAATATATATAAACAACAACAACAACAACAACAACAACAACAAAGGGTGCTTATAAATCTCATAAAGATAGGAGAAATTTTCAATAACTTTCTCACCCTCCCTTTTTATAATCATTTGATGTTTTCTTGTCATATCCAAGGCTTACAATGTCTATGTCACCTGCAATTATTACTTCTATAAAGAATTCTTCTGCCCTAATCTCTCTGTCCCCCAACTATTGCTTTTCCTCTAGTTGATTCCTGTGTGAGGTAGGCACGAGGGTTGTGATAGGATGAATGAAGGTAGCAAGCCGTGAACTTAGCTGTGCAAGTTGATTGCTGTCAAGTGCAGGTTTGGGAAAACTAATCAAGGACAGTCTGGGTTGCTCTAGGATGGCAATATGGAGGAGAAAGTTATACTTTTCAGCTCCATTCGGGCACTTAGGTCCTCAATGCATAGATTAGAATGGAGAACTACCTGACCATTTGCCTTGGATTTTCTGAGTAGCAAAGAAGAGGCTTTGAGCCTAAGAGAAACTGAATTACATAGATGTACTTTCCTTGATGCCAGGCTAACAGGTGGATAGCTGTAGGAGCTGCTGAATGTTGGCTTTCATTATAAGCTGTTATAGCAAGAGTAAAGGTTTTCATCACTAACAAAGTGAAGTGAGTCTGAATGAGTTCAGAAAATGCTATATTTTAGTTTATGCAATTGGAACCTAATGTGTTATATCTATTTGCATAATTCTCACGTCATACATAATGTGTTCCTGAAAATATGTATGAAATTATGTGTTGATTTCAAACCAGAGAGAAATTTATCATAATATTTGGCTCTTCCGCCTCTATAATTCTGCTTACAAATGTAGTCAGTAACTTGGATAATATTGGCATCAATTTTTAGGATATAGAAAAAGTAATGAAATAATAGATATTTTAGATGACTGAGTTAGAATCCCTAAAAGATTTTGCCCCACTGGGGTGACATAATGAACCATGTAAGATGACATTTAGCAAGCCTGAAAAGTCATTTAGAAACTTTAAGCTCGGGGCTAGTCTACAATCAACAAAAAAAGAAAAGAGAGAGAGAGAAGGAAGAAAAAGAGGAAGAAGAAGGAGGAGGAGGAAAAGGGGAGGAGAGAGAGGAAACAAAGAAGGAAAGGAATGAAGGAATGAAAGATTGAAGGAACTAAGGAACAAAAGAGGCAGGAAAGGAAGGAAAAATCAGATAATAGGCAGTATTAAAATAATGATGAGATCTAGAATAAAAACCTTTAGAATGCTGATTTACAGCATCTTCCAAGTTATGGCAGTATTTCAATTATATCTCTGAGCCATCATATGCAGCAATGATTACTGAATTCTGAGGGAAGAAACTAGTATAATGAATATACTCAACACTTCTCAAAAAAATTATCTTTGGAAAAGACTCTGATTGATATGTAAAGGCAATTCTTTCATTCAATTTAAAATTAGTTAAATGTCCGTTGGCCAAGATGTTTTTAAAAATCATATTATGCTTTAATTTGAAGCCTAATGAACTTGGGAACATATTAGAATTCTGATAATAAAGTTATGATTCATTCGTTATTTCACTCAACTATACAGATTTTTTGCGGGCATGTAGTTACTTTAATTAATGAATCTGACAGTTATTTATTGGGAACTACTTTGAGTTGAGCTTTTCTAATCCCAGTCAATACAAGAGTAAATAAAAGAGGTGAGGTGACTGTTCTTATTGAGCTAAGAACCATTCTAGTGGAAGAAGAAAAAAATATTTATACAGACAAGATCATTCTAAACAGTAGTGTCCTAAAGGGAAATATATATATATATATATATACATATATATATACACACATATATATGTGTGTATATATATATGTATATATATATATGTATATATTTGTATATATTTGTATACACACACACACATATATATACATACATACCCCATGTGGTGGAGTAAGTAGGAAATTTAAATAGCATTTCTAATGAAGGTTTCCTGAAAAGATGAAATTTGAGGGCCTGGAGGATTTTATTTACTGATTTTTTTTTAACCCACAAGGTTAATGCTTTTGAATTTAAAATTTGCCATTGGGTTTTTCTTGGAAAAGCTTAACTCATAGTGCTTTCCTGTTAAGAGATGGCAGTAAACCCATCCTGGGCCATGTTCTTTTGTTGTCTTTTTATTGTTCATGAATCCACAGAATATGCTTTACCTCCCTTGTTGAGTAATTGTTCCCTTAAGTTCTTTCAAAAGCTAAGCTCATGCTTCTATTCATCTGAAACCTGGAAGTTGTCCATATTCCCTTATGCCTGTTGTCACCATCTGTTCTTACTGAATGGCCACTTCCCAACAATACTTTGATAGCAGTCTCTCAGGACATGGGTAACATCTTGATAGCAACAGATAATGGAATTGGAATCTTCCCTTACTCTCCGTAATTACTAGAAGAACTATTTCAGGCAGAGGAGACATGCTTAGTAAGTTTCAGCATCTTTGCTAGAAGCAAATCTCTCTCTTTACTCCTTGGGTGGAGCCTCTTTATATGGTCACAAATCCATCAGTACTATCTGCCTGCAAAATTATAGAACAAGTGAACTTACCGGATGGCAGTCTCCTCTAATTTTTGAAGCAATCTGTCACCAAATGGCAGTAATCACATCCAAGTCTATTATAATTTCTGATGATGTTGGGTCTAACAGCACCTAACAAGAAATATGAGAGTGAAAAAATTAATATGATCTGGTATTTGGGAACACAAACAATTTAACACGTTCAAGAAATGTGGATTGCCTATTGTGCCACAAAGTTCATCAAAAAATCTTTAAAAGGTAAATAAAACATATGAAAGTTGAATTTATCCATAAAATGTTTAATATTTGAAAAATATGTCCTTCCACATAGCTTAATTACCTTTTATTCAAAATCATTTCTGAGGATACGTTCGTAATCAATAACAATCTTAGTAGCTGTGTTGCACAGCTAAGCTTTATTGAAGCTGTTTTACCTTGGTGACACAATTCAAGCTAATGTGCCAAACAAAATGTAGCCTAATTAGTACAAATGAAGGAAAGGAGGCAATTAGCCAAAGGGGAATAATGAGCAAAGGAAACTGGTAATGTGAATCTAGACAATCCTAAAAACTTCCAGCCAGGAAGGAGGTAGCTAGCTGCGTTTACCTATTATTCAAAACACACCTTGGAAAATGAGGGGTTTGATTCATCCTTAGCTTTATTTTAACATAGATGTATTTACTTAGGATTATAAGCATGAGTCGATGTTTTTTATTAGTAATTGGTATGATTAAAGACCATACCGATTTTAGTAGAATTTTATTATGCATGCTATCACAATTTCATTAAATAGCAGGTAAAGAAAAACTACAGTGTTTTAAGTGGTATTAGTACAAATTAAGACTACAAATGCCTAACACAACAGAAACCTATTATTTATCATGCTGTGATCTATATTTAAAGAAAACAGAACAAAAAATCTGTAGTTTAGCTAATTTCACATTTTAAAAACTATAATATTAGGTCTTCAAAAAAGAATATATTTGAATGGTATATGGATGTGTTTGAAGAAAAGATCTCCTGTTGGTCTTTTTCTTCACTGTTAATGACTTTGGAAGTCTTCAGCTATGATCCAGAGGAATATTTGGAGGCAAGAGAAGAGAATGAGAAAGGTGTAAATATTTATTTGGGTTTTTTCCTTTATACAATATATAAATCCTGCTTATTTATGTATGAGATATTAAAGAATACCAAAGAAATGAGACACCAGGACAAGGTAGACAATGAAAACTCCCAGTACTATTTTTTTACAGTGTTAAGAGAAAGGTGGAATTGGTGACAGACTTTATTTATCTTTTTAAAGTTTATTTATTTATGCTTTTGAGAGAGTGTGTGTGTGAGAGGGAGACAGAGAGACATAGAGAGAGAGAGAGAGAGAGAGAGAGAGAGAGAGCCTATGAGCACGAGTAGGGGAGGGACAGAGGAAGAAGGAGAAGGAGACTCCCAAGCAGACTCCTTGCTGTCAGCACAGAGCCCCACACAGGGGTTGATCTCAGGAACCATGATATTATGACATGAGCCAAAATCAAGAGTTGGGATATTTAACCAACTGAATCACCCAGGTGCCCCAATGACTAGACTTTAAAATACATTGAGGTCTATACAATCTGAGAAGTGTCTATCAACTCTGGCTTAGAGTAAGATGTTGCTTGACTCCTATAGCATGGGGAATGTCATACAGTCAATTCATTTCTATGACTTCAAGTGAGATTTGCTGACTGTATGTTATCACGGGATCTCAAAAGGTCAACATCACTTGGAGTTTGAGTTAATTTTAAAATCTCTTATCTTAGTAGGTGAGATAATCCTAGAAGGTGAGAATTTGTCATTTTCAACTCAAATGTGTGGGAATTTTCATGAGCAACTCACCCTTTTTTATATCAGGAAACACATGAGAAACTTATTTCTCATCACTTCCTGTTTTACACTAGTGGAACATAATGGTCACAAGAAAGATGATATTGATGACAATAATAACAATGACAATAACTAGCAGGGGAAGCAAGACTAATCATTTAATTTATCAGTTGAAGAAAAAGAAAACTAGGCATGTTTGGTCAAAGCCTTTTCCTTTTCCTCTTCTGGAACACAGTGTGTCCATTGGGAAAAGGAGACCTTGGGTTGGGAAGTCTTTTCAAAGGGAGTTCAACCCAAGTCTAGCTTACATAATCTGTCTTCCTGGGAAGAAGTTGTTCCATTTGGTTTAGCTTTTATTAGTAAGAAAATTGATAGTTTGTCTTCCATATTCTACTCTTAATTCTTATTTTCTTTATCAGATTGTAGGCAGAAGAAGGATGTCAGGGACCCTAATATTTGGTGCACAGTCTTGACACATTTACATATAAAATAAAAGTGGGCATTAGGAGAGCAAGTTAGACACATGGAGAAGCTTTGAGTAAGTCAAGTCCAGGTCTTGAGAATTTTGGGTTTGGAATCCCATATATGGGCAGGGTGTTTTTGCCTGGGTAGTTGGTAGGAGTGATTATAGGAGGAGCTGTGGATTACACAAGGGTGTAGTAGACCTTTAATTGCTGTGTATTCAGCACAGTTGAGAGAGTAAGTATAATCCCTGGTGACTTTGCCTGCATTTGAATGGTACCTTCTGGAGAAGGTGGACGTCAGTAGCTACAAGCAAATGACACCTGGGCTACGATGACCTAAAACAAGGGTTCACAGTCTTCAGCAATGTTGGGTTTCAGAAAATTCTAAGGCCTTAGTAGAACCTCGGACCTCAGGGGAGACTGGACCTTGTGACAGTCTGCATGGTCGGAAGGGCAACCTTAGCAGATATGGTCTAAAATTCTCAGGAAAAGCACAAGCCTTTAGTGGGACCAGATGATCCAAAGGCTTCTGGCCATTGAAGCATAACTTGCACCGTGCTGGATATATGCATTTGGACACAAGAGCCTCAGCAGGTACGTGGGAGCCTCACAGGACAGCTTCAGCTTTAGCGAACAGATGCAGCTGAGCAATATTTTGATTATGAAAAAAATAAACTTTCTACATATAGGAATTTTTAGTTCTTGGGGATATTGCAGTGTTCTTTGCTATTAAACTACAAGGCATCTGGGTTCCTTGTATGCTACAGAGCACAGGATCTAGCTTTAAATTGCTATTTCCAAGGCTGAGTGGGAAGCATTAGTTCAGTAGCCCCCAAATTCCATTAGGTATTCAGGGCCAAAGAGGGAACTGTGAAAGTAATAGCTGAATTCCTGTACCTTCTTCTGGCTCCAGATTGGAAAATATTGCAGTCGCCGCCCTCCCTTGGGCTTTTCAAAGTTTCTAGGTTCTTCTGACACTAGGAGTCAGCCTTGTTGCACTCTAGAATTTATGAGAGCTAGATTCCATCTGCCAGAATAAAATATCGTCTATCATTTAAACACTGGTTAGATTCCCAAAATCTTTTCTACCAACATTCCACAGTGGAAAAATTTTATGATGTAACTTCTGTTCATCCAGACCACATGATACATTATTCCATATATGCCTTTCAAGTACAAATATTCAGGCACACAAAATTCTTTTACGAATTGTAATATAAGATAAATATAATCTTACATTAGTAGAGCAAGAGAGTTAAAGTACATCTCTAATTGCTTAAGATATCACTAGAGAATGACATATATTTGAGTTATTACCAGAAACATGAAATTGTAAGAGATGAACATTGACTTGAAAAAACTGAAACTAAGTTAAAACCAAATATTTTCTTTTGATTGCACTACCAATGGATAAATGTGAGTGGAGTGAGTCATTCCTGAAAGTAAATACACATTTGTAAATTGGAACAAACCAGAATATGAATAAATTTCCCGAATTCATTCTCAACCGATGTTCTATTTAAGTCCTAGCATATCATACAAGTATTTTTAAAGTATACTGAAGTGTTTTGGTTGAGAGGTAGTAAATCAAATCCTAATATATTAATGATGTATTTGCCAGTTTAATACAGAAACACAGAAACGCCTGCATGTTCAGAAAGGCTTACTCAAATGTAGATATTTACAGCATATTGCATGTACTTAGTATTAATATATTATTCAGAGAAATAGTATTTTCAAATTTTTGATGTTGTGTATTTGCAGTGTAGCGAAGTACAATTGCTATTGTAAAGTACTTTTTGTAACCATTTTCACAGAAGTTAACATTTAACCAAAAGCTGCTTTACTTCGGTTTGTAGAAAAGTAAACATTTTAGTGATATGCCTGAAATAAAGACTGTTTACAGCTGTTATTATAGCCTTTGTTCTCAGATTAGTAGTTGCAGGCAAGTGTGTCTTACTCTTTTTTTTTCTTTTTTTTACAAGTACTTATAAATGCTGGTTATTTGTCTAAGTGAACCCCTGCTGTTTTGTAAAGACAAACAATTAATTATTCCCAACCCCAACACTTTATTGTCACTATAAAAATACACAGTACTTTTCTACTTCCATTCTTTATAGTTAAGCCAGATTTTCACAAACTCCTTTTTAACACTGAAGAGAGCCAATGTGCCAGCTGAAAATTCTATTATAGCAACTTTCCATATTCTGCTTCATCTTGACATGGTGTCACATTCATACACGATAGACATCCCCATTAAATGGGTCCTTTTCTTCATCAAGTTGACAAGGAAAGACTATCATAACTGTTTAAAGTGTCTTCTTTAAATATTCAACAATATCAAGACAGACAAAAATAGGATCTGTATATTATAATTTTCCTCTTCAGTTAGATAATGCAGTGGAGTGGGGGATGAATCTTTACTCCTGGAAAAGCAGAGGTGTGATTTTATTTAGCCATATTTATGTTCCACTATGTTTATGCATTTATTGAACTTACCTTGTGACACCACTTTTTTTTTTACCATAGCAGCCTCTCCATGGTTACACAACAGAATTGAACAGAAAAGCATAGAGGCAAATAAAATTTTACCATATGACCATGGAGAGTGCACTTAGTCCAAATTTAGATTTTAAAAATTCCCCATGCAAAAGACAGAAATAGCTGGAACAGCATAGATGTGCTTATACAACTATCACAAAATACAGAAATTTCTAAGTTGAACTGTCTATTAACTAAATTAGAGAAACTACCATGAATAAGTGTTTCATGTAAAATCCAGGATGCTCGCATATGTGTTGGGCCTTAAACAATTTCCAAGTTGGGTAATACAAATCAAGAAATGTTGAATCCAGATCTTGAATTTACTAACAACAATTTAACATGGGGAAAAAACACATGCCAATTGTTGCCTATAAAAATTACAAATTTTTGATCCATGGGAACAACTGTATGTAGAGTTATCTACATATTAATTGTGTATCAGAATATCTTACCTTTACTAATATTCATTCGAAACCTATGCATCCTATATTCTGTACATTTTTCATAGGTCATATATAGTTCTTAAATATGTGCTGGAAAAGTCACTGAAATCACACATGACCAGGGATATGTGTATTGCAGTACAAGCAGAGAGAGAGAGGTTACAAAAGTACGAGCCCCCTCATCTGTCCTACATATACAGGTGCTGACTACGTGTATGTGAAGTTTCATCAGAAATATCAGGAAATGTGAAAGCACATTAGATATATTCAAAAGAAACAAATCTTTGGATGCAGTAAACCAAGCCCCAGAATATTACTTTGATACCTGACTGAGTTGCTAACACTTCTCTGTATTTTTCTTTCTTCTTTATGAAAACATAATGAAAGGAAAGAGAGCAGTATTTATAATGGAAGAAAAAATATCTATGCCGATCTCAACCTTTTGGAAAAAAACGTCTTAATAATACCTAAGTTCTCATCTGCTAAGGGTACGGCAAAAATTAATTTCAGTTTCTACTCAATAAAGGGGCTTTATATGTAGTACACAGAAATAGAAGGTTGCTGTCAGAAAAAAGTGCCATATATATCAAAGCAAGTGGGAGGGAGGACGCTGAATGGCTCCAATAAAGGAACTGACTTGAATACAATGCATCTTTTATTAATGATAACAGAAGTGGAAAATAATCGGGTGGATATGTGTGTTTCTAACAATAGGACTATTTTAAAGACAAAAATCACTTGGGAAAAGAACTTAGAGGTCAGATCATCAAAGATTCCTGAGCTGGATGCATCAAGGAAAGGTCATGAGAAACAACCCAAAACTAGAAGTAAACTGTATATTTTAAAAGATAAAAGTAAAATTAAACCCAATACATTATGTCAAGTTGGATTGGATCCTGGACTGAGAGGAGGGGCGATTGTTGGAAAAATTGAAATACATTAATTTTTATTATTACATTAGTAATAATAATACATACATTAATAATAATACTTATTATTTGTTAAAATGAGTAGTAGTAAACATACAAATTAAAATACATTATTACGGGAGGAAAGATTGAATTATAAATTAGATATTATATTTTAGGGGTTATGTTTACATTGTAGTTATGTAAGAGGATATTGCATTTCTTAGATATTACTGAAGCATTTAGAAGTGAAGAGTCACGATGCCCACAATTTTACTTTCTCTTGGTATATGTGAATAAACACGCCTACACCCACACACAGGCAGAGACAGAACTTGGTTTGCACAATATCATATTAATTGAATGCATGCAGATCACAATGGAATCCATACTTTCCAAGCTTCAGTGACAATTCAGATCATATCCAAGTTACCATGTGAGAGTGCAAAGTGAGGGCTGCGTATACATCAAAAGTAGTAAAGTATTAATAAAATATTAATAAAGGTTAGTCAGGTTGGTCAGAAAACAGGTGCTTAGCTTATTATTTTTCAATTTTTTCTATTTGTAAAAAATTACACATACAAAATTAATTCCTTTTTCTTATCTATATTCAGATAAAATCTGAAAAAGCATCTCTGCGATAGGAACCCCTTTCCCACCCCTCACTCCCACATGCACACTCTTACATGGGAGAATAAAAAGTTAAATGGATATCAGAGAAAGCATGATTATAATTCAGACTTAGTGGAAGTATATCTAAAACTTCGTGAAATTGCTGTGACAATAAGTCGCATTAGTGAATCTAGATAATTTGACGTAATTAGAATTACATTTAAGTTCAACTTGTTAGAAAAGTACTTACTCAGAGTCATTTCCACGTGAATAGTTGTTTATATATGTTAGTTTGTAACGTGTCACTGTCAGTTGCAGCTGTATTGTTATGATCATTCAAACCATGGAATCAAATATAAAAATTTAGAGATTGAGTAGGTAATAGTGTCCATGAAATTCTTATCCTGTATATCTTTCTACTTATAATACAGTATCCTCACCCTCTTATTTTCATTTCCCACATAAATACATAAACATATTTGTATATGACAGAATAATGGTACGGAAGTTAAAAACTTAGCTAGAACTACAGAGTTTGCATAATTGCTAAAGATAATGAAAACTATAGAATGTGAGAAGTGGTCATAAGTGATTTTATATTACTAAATATGTCAAATTTGAAACAATAGTTAATATGCTAGAGAATGTCAAATGGTAACATAGAGAATATGCCAGTTTTATGCTAGAAAACATTAACAGGTAAAATTGTTACATCTCAGCTTTATCCAATTAAACAAGGAAATATCCAGCAAAATTAGGAGGAGAGGAACAAAACTGTGAAATTGAATCACAGAATGCTCATGTTGCAGGTTAGGTTCCCTGGGGTATAGATTCTGAGATGGAGTTCAGTGTGCAGGATAAATATTCAGGATTGCCCTTGAGATCAAAACCTATAGAAGTGAGGGGGAGGGAGTGGGCTTGGACAAAGGAAACACTGAGTTGTCATTCAGGCCCAGTATTCATGGACAAACCCATCATGAGCTATAAAAGTTATCTTTTCAGAGTTGACCTCAAGGTCAGGCACAGAGAGTGAAAATTCCCTAAGTGAGTTATTGGGAATGAAGGTAGGTGAGGCCATTCTCACTTCAACTCTGTTCCCAGAACCATGATAGAAGATTTCCATATACCAAATTTATCTCCATATAACCAATTTTTTCTGATCAAAAAAATGCCTCGGTGGGGACTAAACATTGACTTTTGTTGTTGGCATTTGGATATTTGATAGCAGCAAGAGCTACATGAGTCTTGGTGAGTAGAAGCCCATCTTTCTGGGCCCATGAAGAATCTCTATTTCTGCCAGCACTATAATGGCTAGCGAGAGAGGCTGGCTGATGTCAACTGGTTGACTCACTTTATCTATTTGTTGTTTATTGTCTTTTCATGGCAGAGGCTCTCTGGTCAGCATTGACGTGTGATAGGAAAATATTCACACTTTGTGCCCACGCTCATATATAATATTCTTTCCTCTAACCCAAACTTTCCTGCTCATAACCTTCCTTTTTTTCCTTCTATTTGCTACTGTCTGTTACTAACTATAAATTTTAACTCCGCATCGTGTCTCTTTCCATACAGAGTATCTGGCAAGGTGCACTGCCCATTGAGGGAAGTTTCTCTTGCCACTGTCTTTCAAGGTCACCACTGAATGAATCTGTAGAAAATGTCCATGCATTGTTGGCTTATATCCATACACATAGTTTTCTCTTTCCTTCCTCCATCAGGTAGTCATTAGAATCCTTTAATACTACCATAATTGTGATAATTGTGAGCTGAGGGAGAGGAGCTGGAGCAGTAATGGTGGATAATGACAGCCAGCTTGGGCAGCTTGTTTTTGTTCTCTGATTCCGCATGGACTTGAAGGATGAATTCTGCCTTCAAATGATGGATCATTGCTTGGGTCACCTGCACTTCTGACCTGGTGGATCTAATATAAGTCAGCTCATACTAGGCAGTTGTAACCACATGGCCATTCGGTGCCCATCGTTAGATGTTCTACCTCTGGGATGCCCCACTAAAACTCTAGAAATTATATTTAGAGGCATATGATTTTCTGCTGCAGGTGGCATGGCCACACTCCAGAATGCCAGGGGCCTATGTTTGATTTTACCATTAGGGCTTCCCATAATTTGTATAAGGCATCTCTTTCAATGACTGATACCTTTAATACCAAAGGGCCTATTAGTCATGAGCCCTCAGAGACAGAATGGCTATAACCACTGTCTGGATATGATTCAGAGTCCTTCTCTGTTCTGAGTTACACTGAAAGTTGACAGCATGTCATGTCACCTGGTGTATTTTTCAGATCAGTAATTCCAGGATTGAAATATGCCATATCTACTTTCTTGGACCAGGGTTGGTACCATCATCCCAGGTTTAACTCCCCAGAAAGCAGGCTCAATTGAGATGCAGTTTGGTGTACTAGATATGTTCTAAGGAATGTCTTTCCTTAGAATCAAAACATGTGGAAGAGAGAAGAAAGAGGAGGGTTGATCAAAGGGAGAAGTCTCAGTGTAATGCAGGTGCAACGTCCACATTGCCAAACCCAAAGAGAAATGTGGATCTAGGATGGTCTTTTAGAATCTCTTCAATTTCAGTTACAATTGCCATGAATTGATCAGTGACTGAGCATACACCACCCTAGGAAGGAGCATGATCTTGAAAGAGGAGATACTCTTCAGGTGAGACAGTCCCCAGAGGGAACTAGAAGGTTCTTTGCTACCAGCACTCTTAGTAGTTACCGTAACAAATCTTCCTTTTGAAAGCTTGGCACATGCAAAATCTAGTGCAGATTAATGATAGGCTAAATATTTAGCCTTTGTAAAATTAGAAAGGGGAAAAAGGGGTGATACTGCATCATTAAAATGATGCATAATTTTAAGGTGATTTAAAGAGATCTCTGTAGGCATAACCCTGATGGTGTAATAAATGAATACTAACATCATCTCTATTTTCCAAAATAGTGAGAAGGAGCAGAAACTGAAGTGAAAGTTCATCTCTGACACTTGTTTTGGTATTTAGTCTTAAGCACATCCCTTGAACTTGTTTGAGGACCATTTTCCTTTTCTGTAAAAAGTAAAGTTGTATTTCTGTATAGCTTTTTTTGAATATGCTGCATGCCTCTGAAAGTATTTAGCATAGAATTTATGATTCTATTAACTGTTTAATACTTTAAAAGCAAATTACCAATATTTTCAACTCAGTATATTAAAGGATATTTTAATAGGAAATTTTTATAGCCTAAAAAGTTGATTACATATAGTTTTCTTACTTCCAAAAAATATACTATAATTATACAAATTCAGGCATGTAATATAAAAAAAGCATACCCATACAAACACACGAAGATAAGATGATAATTTTAGCCTGTGCAAACACTCATATGAAGTTTGGAGTAATTTCCTCATATGGAGAGTATATATATATATATTTGAAAATAAATACTTTCTTACGTATTTCAAGTGTTACTTCTCCTATATTTTTAGTTCATTTTTCATTTCTTCTAGATAAATTTATTTTAATTACCTGTATTAATAGCTATTTTCTCCTAGACTTTATGATAGATTTCATGTTAGAGATCTCTCTAGTTTGTATTGTATCACCAGTGTTTTGGGCCTGATGCATAATAATTTAATCAATTAATATTGAATGAGCAGAGGAAGGAATAAATAAATGAATAAGTACAATAATTTATGAAAAATTAATTACTTAAATGTCATGAAATCCAAAAAGAAATAATCCCAGCAATTAAAGAAATATAGATAACAGGGCTCCAGTAAGCAATGCAAATGATGTCATTGTTTGATTAATGCCTACCTTCCCCACCACACCATAAGATCAATAGGGCCAAGAAAGAATATGATTTTATACAACTGTCTGTGTGTGACAGTTGATTGGTACTCGAGAAATGTTTCTTGAAGGAAAGTGTGAATGAATAAATTAAGAAACTGAGTCAGGACCTAAGACCAATATGTAAGAACGCTAACAGAACTTGGGAGCTTAGCTGCAATGACTAGTTATTACCAGAGGAGGGAAGCAAAGGGAAACAGAGCAGCTGGCTTGGTTGAACGAAAGTTACCCCTCAGGAAGCCTTCAGAAAAGGACAGTTACTCCAGCAGCAAGTTCTGGTCAACAATTAGAAGAGTGGCTTATGCACAGGGACCATGTAGGAGCCACAGAGGCAGTTACTCCCAAAAGGCAAGTCAAGCCTTTAGTCAAGACCAAAAGACACTGCAGAAAGCCAGAAGACGAATGTTAAAATATGATACACTGACAAAAAAAAGCCAAACATCAGAAAAAGGAATAACAAGGCTTCAGACATGTAGTCAGGTGGAAAATATTTTCTGACAGTTCTTGGGTTGTTCTGTGCGTCTTTAGACCTTTTGATCGGGTCTTGGAACTAAAATCTCTGCTTCTTAAAATGACAGAAGTCTAGACTTATTTCAGGGCTTTAATACCTAACAATAGAGTATATAGTTTGATTTTTTAAAGTTGTTAAATATTTAAGAAATGAGAGTTAATCAATACTCCTTGATTATAGACTCAATAAATTATGAAAAAAGAGAAAATTTGGTACATGTTAGCCATCACAAACAAGTGATCACGTTTTAGATCAGAAATCTGGAAAATATGGGTATTTCACCTAACAATCCTTATCTCTTATAGTTGTTCTCAAGTGAATAGATAGAGTCCCGTATCTTCTCTGGGTGTAGTGACAGCTGTGAACACGGGAAATGGGTTTACAGAAGATCTGTTTGAGTACAGACTTTCCCCATAACCTTGGCTGTGCTTCCCAATTTAAATAGATGCCATTCTGAGTTAATTTCCTGTCTTTCTTCTTCAGTTCTTTTTATTTTTAGGATCCTGATGTAAACTTCAAAATGTAATTTTACCTTATTATGCATTTAGTGTATGACTAGGTACATGTATGAATTAGGAAAATGATAACCGATTTATGAGGCTGGCTTCTCACAAAAGGCATGATTTTAATGCAGGGTTATAGCCAAAATTGCTCTTGATATTGCCTCCCATTTTCCTGATTCTTGGATACCAAAATAAATACAGATTAAACCCTGATTTCATCACATCACTGTGGATTCTGATTTAAACTTTGTTAAATTCTAAATTCCTGACTTAGAAACCCAGTTATGTTAACGATTACTCTGACTTTGGGTAAGTCACATAGCCTTTTTTTTGCCAGTTACATTATCTTTAATTTCAATATTTAGACTAGGTCCCAGTAAGGAGGGCCATCAATCTCCATGCTATTAGTTATAACATGGAAAGCATTTTCCTATTTCTACATTCAGAAAGCAAGCAAGCAAGCATGCTTGTACATATGAATACACACAAATACATCTCAAAAGCTTAAAACCCATTTGAATTTTGAAGACAGAAACAGAATTAAAACTCGTAACTTAGTTCAATCTATTTTATAGAAGAAGATTTATTTAGAAGTTAGTACAGGTTTTGTATTCAGCTAAATCACTTAAGTATAACATAGAAGTGTATTAAGAGGGGCACCTGAGTGGCTCAGTCAGTTAAGCATCCGACTTCAGCTGAAATCATGATCTCATGGTTTGTGAGTTTGAGCCCCGCATCCGGCTCTGTGCTGACAGTTCAGAGCCTGAAGCCTGCTTCAGATTCTGTGTCTCCCACTCTCCCTGCCCCTCCGCCACTCGTGCTCTGTCTTTCTCTGTCTCTCTTTCTTTCTCTCAAAAAGAAACATTAAAAGTTCTTAAAAGAAAAGAATTATGATGGGAGTGACATCATAAAAAGAGTGGAAAATCTTAAATTTTGTTTTCAAATCAGAAATCCATAGAAACAGATTGATTGAACAAAATAAACCAGCCTACTGTGGGTAGTAGCTCAACAAGCATACATCGGTGAGAGATTCCTAAATCTGCAGCAACAAATTAATATGTCAGCAAGACCGGTTCTAGTGAGTGTGTTGGTGGGCAGTGGGCAGGGGAGCCGCGCACAGCTGCAACAGCATACAATTCTGTTTGTCTAGACTCAGCCCGTAATTTCCCTCTTTCTCTGTACAAGTTTGAATAGGTTAATGACATCACCATGACATAAATACTAGCTGGGAAACTTAAAGTAACATTTTCTCATCTTCTGTACTTAGATTTTTTTGTTCGAAGATTTGTTCTTTGCTTCAAGGTGTTACTTCTAATAGACGGTCTTCTGACTTTTCTAGCTGTCCTTTTCTACTGCAGTTTGACGTTTTTCTGTATTGCAGGGCATGGATGTATTTACTTATATCCAAAGAAAGCATTCCAGTTTTGTTCCTAATCTCTCATCTGTTTATAATTTGTTTTCCAGCCATCTTAACCTTATTGTTTGGTAAGTCCATCAACTGATGGCTTGAAAGTCTAAACCCTTGATCTCTTATTTGACGTTTACATTTAAAATAAATCCCAGTCTCTCCTAAACAAATGTATTAATGGTTAATAAATAAATGATATCATTAAAATGACATCACTGTCATTTTCATGTTAACGTGTCATTTTCATCGTTCATTTTCACATATTATTTTTACGCCTTCCAGATGTTGATTGTTAATGTCTTTAAAACGTTTCTCCTTTGTAGATTAATCTAAGTTCTTAGGTGAATTTTCAAATCAAGAAGAGATTTAGTTGAGAAAGAAATTAGACTTCCCAGGGATTCTGAAATAAATTCATATCTCCTTTTCCTACGTGCATTTGCTATACAATGTCATTTCCCTTTTTTCTCCATTCTAGGTTATACTTGTCAATTCTCTCAATTTAGGAGACTATGGTTCTTTAAATCAATATAACATTGCTTTAGATTAGTGAATCTCTCTAGAAACAAGATATCCATGTCAGACACCAAAATCAAAATATTTTACAAGTAGAAACATTTCATTTTTAGTTAAGAAATCTAGAGAACATTTCTTTTTCTTTTACATATGAATTCATATAACTAGTCTCACAAAAGGGTCTGGATTATTGTAGGCACTAACCCATTGTTACTTCAGCTATTTCCTCCATATAATAATATTGAATGTAATATATCAGGCTTTTTGGTGTCCATATAGCACTATACAATGAATCAATATATTTTTAGGTTAGAAATGCATTATACAACTTTTCCCACTTTTTGAACTAAATTAAATAACTATAATGAACAGAAGTGTGTAACTGAAATTAGGGATTATGAAAAGTTGAGAAATACAGCTAAATCAACAGTCTGGGTGTTCTTTTATCAGTGCAACTGAAACTGACTCAAAAGATGAAGGCTGAGACTTCAATGCCATGAGATATGATAGCATAAAGTAGTCTACGGATAAATGCCTCTTTCTTTTTCTGCGTTTGAGAACTGAGTGATAGCTGAGTGCTCCAAAGGTGATCGCTTAGTAGTTACATTTGTTTTATACTTAGAACTATTAAAGATAATGATATCCACTTAGCAGATTTATTTTGGGCATTTACTATCACAGAGTATAAGTATTCTTCTTATAAAATTCACTGAATTACATTATAATATTTTCATTGCACTTTATGGATTATACTTTTGTTGACAGCATTGTACGGTATTTCCAGCCTTATTCGCGTAAGTAATTGTGTAGTTTATATGAAACAATTTTAATTGTTTAATAGCCTGTGAGACTAACAAACAAACAAATCCTCTTTTGTCTTTTGGCGAGATATAGAAACATCCAGAATAGAAAGAAAAAAAAGAAAAAAAAAAAAATAGGTCATTTGTTCTTGTAGTTTTGGGAGACCTCCAGCAGGTGGCAGATTTTCATAGGCATCTTCATGATACTTTTTCATTTACAGTCTGTCTAAAATGACTCAACCAGAAAAGTGAACATAAAAGATGCTTATAAGTGATTTATTTTATTTGACGATTCCAGTAAAGTGCACACAAAATTACTAAATTAACTTTCTTTTATCTCTAATATGCAGTGTGGTTGTCAACTCTAAAAAAAGTAAATTTTGTTACATGTTTATAATCACATGTAAAGAGGTGACAAATATTTCTGAAAGTCAGCTCTAAGTTATATCAAATATAACAACATTTTATTTAAGAACATAATACAAATCAGTTGCATTTTGCTGTTTAAGAACACAATACAAATCAGTTGCATTTTGCTAAATTGTAGACTTAATTATATTTTTTAAAAAAATTTATGTCTCTGTGTCATTTGTTTACCACATTGCCCTATTCTCCTGTACTCCATAGGCAACCATTTTCATGATTTTTATGGCTATTATTCCTACAAATTTCCTTATAGTGTTCCATAAATTCTATCCCTAAATAATATATTGCTTTGTTTTGCATGTTGGTCATTTATCTTCATGTAAGTAATCTTCTATATCGTCTTTTATTCCTCAACATCAAGTTCCTGAGTTTCATCTATGCCAGTATGTGTCACTGCAGTTCATTCCTTTAATGTTATTTAGAACACTATGTGAATATTCATTCCATGTTACTTTTGACAGACACTTGCATTGTTTTTAGTTTCTTGGCTAATAAAACAAAGCTTTTATGAACATCTTCATATGTATCCTTTGGTGCACATATCTTCATTTTTGAGTCATAGGATATGTCTTCAGTTTTGTGAGATGATAGCAAAGTATGCCCCAAGGTATCTTCTCTCTCACAAATGGGGTTTTCAGCCTCGCTCTTTTTTTGTCCTGTTGAAATTTGCTTAATTAGCACAAATATATATTGTATTCAATTTTAAAGTTATATGTGATTTTATACCTATATGCCACAGATTACTTTTTTCTTTTTCTTTTTCTTTTTCTTTTTCTTTTTCTTTTTCTTTTTCTTTTTTTTTGAGAGAGAGACACAGTGTGAGAGAGTGATGCGTGCACGTGGGAGAGGAGCAGAGGGAGAGGGAGAGGGAGAATCTTAAGCAGGTTCCATGCCCAGCATGGAGCCCAATGCAGGGTTCAATCTCACAACCCTGAGATCATGACCTGAGCTAAAAATCAAGAGTCAGATGCTTAACAGACTGAGTCACCCAGGTGCCCCCACTTTACTTTTTTCTTATTTCCTTTCATTTTTCTTTCCTTTTTTCCTCTCTCCCTTCTCTCTTTCTCTCTCCCTCTCTCTCTCCTCTAACTCTCTCACTCACCTGTCTCTCTCAGCGGAATTGCCTTTCTTCAGGTTTGTTGGTTTTGATGAGAAGAAACAGGCAATCGGGATTTGAAAATTTGAATAGAAGTCGATTGTAGTTGAAGAGAACATACTGCATAGGACCTCTTGCCAGGTTAGAAGAGGTTGTTACAGACACATTCCTGAGAAGGAGGCCTAAACAGCCGATGTGAGGATAGTGCAAGTCTGAGACTTCATTTCCGGAAAAAAAGTACTGGTAGTTGCTGAAAAATTGTTTTTTTGTACTGGAAAAAAGCATAAGATATAACTATAATAAGAATATAGCGAACTTTGAACACTTCTAATGTTCTAATGTTCTAGTGTTTATGTGATGAAATATGTCACATATTTTATCTAATCTACATAAATACTCTACCATTTTCTGCCCACAATTGAGATTTTTTTTTTTCATTATGCAGATTGTCTTCAAATTTAATTGACTACTTATTATTCTCTTAAACGTCTGACACTAAAATGCCTTCAGAGTTTAGGTGAGCAAAATAAATGTTAGAAGTATGCAAAGGTGACTGAGGGTAGATGTTCCACCTGAATGCATAAAATGTCTTTTTAAAATGTTGTTAGACTAGCTTTAATACTATGGGGTTAGTAGCTGCCTGAGAGAAACACTTGCCTTTCTTTTCTCCTGGACTGCACAGTCTATATGAGTGGCTGCACTGTGCTCTTTTTTCTTGCTGGAACGACTTTACATCCAACTGTACATGTCCAAATAGAAATTGAGTCAGGTTTGAATTGGCTGTATAAAAGTTAAAAATAAAAAGAATATTTAAATCAAGCAAAAGTTTGCCTTTCTTTCATACACATGCACACCTGCACACACACATGCACACATCAGAGAGAATACATGGTTAGTGTGGTGGCCCTATGCTCACAAGCAACCAAGTCTCCTCCTAATTGTTCACTACATTGGACAGCATGTGACTTCAAGTTCAAAGTTGCTTCATAGTATGGCCGCCCACATACATGGCAGAAAAGGAGTAAAGAAGGGTCATAAAATAGTGCCCCTTCAGCTGAGTCAGAGCATACTTAAATAACGTTACTCTACAACTCATCATAGCTACAATGGAGGCTGCGAGATACAACCTTTAATCTTGCCACTTGGCTGCCTGGAACAGGAAGTTTCTGGGACAGGAGTTCCATTTTTAAAAAGAAAGAAAGGGAGAC
The DNA here is from genome assembly GCF_022837055.1 of Prionailurus viverrinus. NCBI lineage: Eukaryota > Metazoa > Chordata > Mammalia > Carnivora > Felidae > Prionailurus > Prionailurus viverrinus. The sequence continues at coordinate 93,055,124 of NC_062564.1, forward strand.
TGGATATTCCTTAGGCAACTAGTAGTCCCTGCCACAGCATACATGTTTACGCTTCTGCTTTCCGGAATTTCTTATACCCGACTCTTCCTATATATTCATTCTTGTTTTAAGTAGTCTACAGCTTCTTCAAGCTAAAAACAAAATAACAACAACAACAACAACCACAAAAACAAAAAACAAAAAACAAAAAAATTGTATCCTTTTGAAATTATCTAAAAGTTTGTGTCTGCCATTATAGGTATCCAAGTATGCGATATATTTCACCCACTTTCTTAGATACTATTTCATATTTAACTTTTTGCTTTAAAGAGTGCCATGTATATGAAGGTATGACAAAATATTTTTCAACTACATTAACCACTTGTAGAGATTTAAAAGTGACTGAAAATAGTACTTGTTGATCTAGGAGATAGCTTCACAGTACAGTGCTTCTCTACAGAACGAGAACACAAAGGGAGGCATTGGGTTCTTTTGTTATTTTGCATTTGTTTTTCTTTTTTATTTCATTTTATTTATTTTATTTTATTTTATTTTATTTTATTTTATTTTATTTTATTTTATTTTATTTTATTTTATTTTTACATCGAGGGACTTAATGACTTAGAACTTACCAGTTTTGACTTTGGAAATTGGGCACTGTTACGGTGTCGCACTCCTACTGCCAAGAATGTTGATGGCGTACTTACATATCAGTCACTACACCATGAGTAAAGCGGCACAAGCTCCAGACAAGTCACACTGTTATCTCATGATTAAAGGACAGGCATAGTGCTAAGTAAAATAATAATAATAATAATAAATAATAATAATAGGAGGGTGAAGGGAATGAGGGCACTTGGAGGTGCTCATCTAATAGCTACGATTTTTTTCTGCTTCCTTTATCTACAAAATGTCATCATATTTTAAAACTCATTTTTACAGGATTCAAATAAAGAGGCAGGAAACTCTGGGCTCTTGAAGCAAATCTATTGCTTCTATAAGCCACTGTCCATGCTCTTAATCCCCTTTTTTTTTTATTCTGCCAGAATCTAAAGATCCATAAGCCCGAGACAGTGACATTTACTGGGTGCCAGCAGAGCTTATGAACTAAAGTGCCTCTTTGTATTTTGATCCTGAGTGCCGTTCTCTTTTCTACCGTGGCCACTCAACCCTAAATTATAGTTGACAATTGAGCAAAGCCTTATTTTCTTATTTGTCCCTTGCCTTTTCTCTAAGAAACATTTTGTTGTTGTGGCGGTGGGGGTAAGTATAGAGGAGATCATTCTTACTAATATTATAAGAATAAATGCATTGCCTTATTTAAAAATCATATAAATGCCCTAAGATTCCCTCTCAGAAAATCCTCTTTCCATTCTGTGATTTGGGCCTTAAAAAAATATATATATCACACCACTGATTGATTGATTGATTCATTTTATTTATTAATTTTAAGGGCAGCTCTGATAATACAAACTTACCATGAAATCAGGAACGAGAAACATAAGCAACTAAATGCCTACACTACATATAGCATTGGTTTGCCACAAAATGTATACTTTGGGCATTTGAGATATTTACATATACCTTAGTGAAGTCAAATAATAATGGAATCATATGCAAATATAGCTTTCATTTCAGTTTATAATGTATCATAAACCAATAAGTATTGAATTCAGTGGTTAATGTATTTTATAGCTTAAATGTATAAATAATTTGTTTCTCTTCTAGAGTTTTAATAAAACACTTCCTAATAAAAGACATGTAATTACTTCCTTCATCAATAATTTTATATCATATTACATATACACATTTATTATCTCACCTAATATAGCACATACTATGTATAAGGTAAGACAAATATCTCTATATTATGAAATCAAGTTATTGATTTTATATATATATATATATATACACATATATATATAAAGTTTTCTATACATTATAGGTATAGTTCATAGAATTCTATACATTTTTAATAAACATGCAGTGGTATATCTAGTTTATAATATAGCACATTTTAATATCAAAATATAGCATCAAATGAAAATAATTTCATTGACTGCAGAACATTGCAATATTTCCTAAAAGAATAAAGATTTAACTGAACTTTAAATTTTTTTTTTCAAAGTTTTTATTTATTTTTGGGACAGAGAGAGACAGAGCATGAATGGGGGAGGGGCAGAGAGAGAGGGAGACACAGAATTGGAAACAGGCTCCAGGCTCTGAGCCATCAGCCCAGAGCCTGACGCGGGGTTTGAACTCACAGACCGCGAGATCGTGACCTGGCTGAAGTCGGACGCTTAACCGACTGCGCCACCCAGGCGCCCCTTGAACTTTATAAGATGATTGTAATAAAGAGAGTAATGCTTTGGCTGGTTCATGACAAAAAATTTTTTTTCTCAATGATTTTTTTTTCTCATCTTCTCCAATTTCTTTCTTTTCTTATGTAACTTCTTCCTTGTAATCTGCCCATGGCAATTTTGATTTAACCTCATAATTCTCACAAACAGCTCTCTAGAGTTAGCAATTATGTTCAAATTGAAAAGCAATGTGAGATTTTGGTTACATTCCTCTTATACCTTTCAACATTATCGAACACTCTTAGCTACTCCTTCATTTCTTGAACCACTCTCTTTCCTTGTCTTTGATTTTGCATTCATTTGACTTTTCCTCCTTCCTAATCCATCCTTCTCTTCATTTTCCTTTTTAGGCATATTTCATTTGTCAGACACATGTTCATGCTCCTAAAGATTTACTAGTAATCCTTTTTTCATTCTGTCTTCTTGCAGATGATTTTACTTGTGTCCATGACTCTGAGGACCACCTACTCATATATGAATCACAGGGCTATTATCTTCAACTCAAACTTCTTCAAGGTCCACATTCCTGTATCCAACTTCTTATGTGAAAGGTCTTCCAAAAATATTTCACAAGACCTTAAAATCTCTAATAGTCTTCTCTATACTTGACCTTCTTCAGCTATGTTCATATTGAGTTGAGTCATTTAAATCAAAACCTAGGATTAATTCTCAACATTATTATCTCTCTTCCTGAATAAATTCAGTTCTTCATCACGACACTCTGCCATCCTATCTCTCAATCTATTTCCAGGCCTCTTTTCATTTCAGTCATCAAAGCTTTAACTAAACTACCATCTTTTCCCATATCATACCTGTGACCCATAAAAATCTAATTTTTATACACATTGTTTCTTCACTCAAGTTTATTCTCTGTACTGAAAACAGAATGATGTTTATAAAGCTGAAATACGTTTATGTCACACTTAAATTTTCATATTACATAAATAGACCAATCTCCAAGCTTAGAATGCTAGAATTTCTTCACAATGACTTTAGGAAAAAGACAAAACTTCCTACCACCATTCCTTCCTTTCCTTTCTAGCATCTTCTTACACTAATTTTCCTTTTTGCTCTAATTTGCTTCAATTTCTTTTATCTGATGTGCATCACTCAAGAAGCAGTGTTTATGCATACTCTAGCTTTGATTGGAATGTTCCTTATACCTGTTCATGCATGCATGTCCAGGATACAAATTAGGAAGATTTTTGGATAGTACATCAATAATTAGTCTCTTATACCTTTTTGTTTCTTTTTTGGTTGTATTACATCCTGGCAGAATAGAAACCTAATATTGCCAGCTTTTACATCAGGTGCTCTTTGCATTATCCCAAATTCGGGGGGAAATGAATGCATCATACTACAACTTAAAATTCCCACATTAAAATGCAGAAAAGGATTACTTCACAGTAGTTGTTACATGTGAAATGACTATTATAGTAACACACAACCACTTTGAAAAATATGACTAGCTAAAATGTCACCTTTGCATATCACATCTGCAGAGCAAGCTATTTAAACATGGAAATAATTACATATCCTGCATTTTTTATTCATGGCTTTTCTTTCAGTTAAGAGTGAACACTATTTTTTTTAAAGGCCAATGTGTTTAGATTTGAAAATATAGAAGAACATGCATGCTATGGACTAAACATATGTCTCTCCAAAACTTATATATTGAAATTCTAACCCCAATGTAATGGTTTTATGAAGTAGAGACTTGGGAGGTTAAATAAGGTCATGAGGCTGGAGCCATCATAAATAAGATTTGTTCCCTTACAAAAGGAACTCCAGAGAGATTTCTCTCCATCTTTTGCCATATGAAGAAACAAGAAAACTTCAGTCTTCTTCCCAGAAGGCTCTCACCAGAACCCAACCATATTGGCATCCTGATCTCGGACTCCCAGTCTCCAGAACTGTTACAGATAAACTTCTGTCGTTTATAAGGCACTATGGTACTTTGTTATAGCACAGAACTGACAAAGACAATGGGAAAACATAAAAAGAATAAGTGACGCATGTTCACTGATCTGGTGGTTAGAGCTTTGAAAAAAAGTGTCACTCAAATGGAAAGAATACAACACTACCCAAGGTGACTTACGATTTTCGATACTAATTTCAAATTTTAAAAGAAAGTATATTCAAAATAAAGTATTTTGAATTTCTGTAGTGAGAAGTACCACCAATTAGCTCTTGTGATTGTAATGTAAATGCCTGATGTTAAGCTTTTGATTGCTGAAGCACACACTTCTTCAAAGAAGCCCACCTCAAATAAACACATTGTCAGCTACACTACTGCAAAAATAGCCATGCTGCCATTCTTGAAGTTATTTTAGAAAGTCCTGTGTAACCCAGATAACTGACATTTGCCTTTCCCTCCCTGCACTTTAATTCTCACTCTTGTTTTAAACCAATTCACCTATGAAGAGTGAACCTGGGAAAATCTTAGCATCCCAACCTTGACCCAAATAAAAGCTGCTTCCCAGGTCTGGGTGCTGGCTTTCCGCGCCCCATCTGTCCTTGAGTAGCCCTTGGACATGCTGTTTACCCTCTAGGGATTGTGAGGAATAAACCTTAAATCTTATTTTTTCAAAGCTCTTGACTGGTTGTTCTTTCGGTGTATACTGCTAATCATAATAAAAAGCAGTGTAACCACAGCATTGGGTCCACTCAGAGAACCTTCTGTGGGGACTTCCCAAATCCGTAAGAACCTAGATGAGTAGTCTCAGGAATTTCTAGCTGATAACATCACTATGGATAGACTGAGAGCAACACAGCAATTTATGTTGATGTAGTGTCCTTAACTACTTTAGAATACATGTGGCTGTTGAAATAATTCATAATATTTTGGGAGTAGCAGTTCTATTTTATCTAGGCATTTCCAGGGTATAAACATATTGTTCCCCCCTCACAAGTCACTTCAGCTTTTTAAATAATTCTCATTTAGGGGCTCCTGGGTGGCTCAGTTGGTAAGCGTCATGATTAGTCTTCAGCTCAGGTCATGATCTCACAGTTCCTGGGTTTGAGCCCAGGTCATGATCTCACAGTTCGTGGGTTCGAGCCCGCCTCGGGCTCTGTGCTGACAACTCGGAGCCTGGAGCCTGCTTCAGATTCTGTGTTTCCCTCTGTCTCTGCCTCTCCCCCACTCACACTCTGTCTACCCTTTCTCTCAAAAATAAATAAACATTAAAAAATATTTAAACATTGTCTCCCTGTGCCCAAAGCTGGACTTGTGGATTTTGCATTCTTTGATGTAGTAGGAAAGAGATTGAAAGAAAATACTTTGTGGGGCACCTGGGTTGCTCAATCGGCTGGACATCTGACTTAGGCTCAGGTCATGACCTCACAGTTGTGAGTTTGAGCCCCGCGTCTGGCTCTGTGCTGACAGCTCGGAGCCTGGAGCCTGCCTTGGATCCTGTGTCTCCCTCTCTCTCTGCCCCTCTCCCACTCACACTCTGTCTCTCTCTCTTTCTCTCAAAAATAAATAAACATTACAAAATTAAAAAAAGAATAGAGGAAACTATGTGCAAAAGGATAGGGGGTTACTTAAGAACTATCTGTACTTTAATTTTTCTACAAACTTAAAATTGCTTTAAATATAAAACCTATCAATGAAAAATTCTATAGTCGATAAATGAATTGATGATTCTAAAATTTTTTCAAGTAATTGTTAACACAGAAATGTATGTCAACAAACCTGTATTATAATAATTGAATCAAAATATTCAAAGATTAAGCAAATAACACATTTTAAAATTTGTCATTCAAATTATTAAGCTATATTGTTTTTTATAACAGCTTGCAGCTCACTACAATATGTAAGGACATGATCATTTCCACCAAAAATAAAAATATACTGAAAATTATTATATGACATTATTTTATTTTCTTTGGTAATTTAAGGATAAAGTTACAGAAACCACAATTTTCATTTAATCAATTAAGATACGACATACATATTTCTTGAATATGATTCTTTTTACATTATTATGTTGACATTTTCCCCAACATCATATCATTTACCTTCTCTGAGAATCTATTATTTCAAATATTATTTTTAATTCCAGGATCACCAATTATTTTCTTTTCATTGACTGGTGTTTCTATTTGAATAGCCACAAGTTGACTTGTTTTGTATGTGGGAAAGTTTTATTTAAAAAAAAATGCCTCTTTTAATTTCCCATATTTCTCTACTTCCCTTTCACCTCATATCCTCAAAATATTTACTCATATTTCCTTATTGTCATTCATTTTATTTTTATTTCATATATCCTAAATGGCCATCACTTGCATCCACATATCCCAATATTTTTTCCCAAAATAATACACAGGAAGAAAGAAATCTGCATAAATTGAAGGCATAGAATGCTACATATCAAACTCACTATTATTCAAAAGAAAATTAAAACCACTAACTTCTACAATTAAAATAGGGACACACTAAAAATTGGTTTTTTCACACAAGTTGAGGTATTTCAAGATGCATTTAAGATTTCAAAATAAATATTATAAACATTTGTGCTTGTATTAATGTGTCTGGGTTCTCCCACCTTTGTGTTGTTTATTTTTATTTATTTATTTTTTATTTTTTTTTCAACGTTTTTTATTTATTTTTGGGACAGAGAGAGACAGAGCATGAATGGGGGAGGGGCAGAGAGAGAGGGAGACACAGAATCCGAAACAGGCTCCAGGCTCCGAGCCATCAGCCCAGAGCCTGATGCGGGGCTCGAACTCCCGGACCGCGAGATCGTGACCTGGCTGAAGTCGGACGCTTAACTGACTGCGCCACCCAGGCGCCCCTGTGTTGTTTATTTTTAATTAATAAACTTTAGGTTTTAGAGCTGTTTTTGGTTCACAACAAAATTGGGTGTAAAGTACAAAGAGTTCCCATACACCTCTGATCCTACACATGTACCGCCACATTATTATCAACAGCCCACACCACAGTACTCTATCCGTTACACTAGATAAATCTACACTGACATATCATCACCCAAAGTCCATAGTTTACATTATGGTTCACTCTTCTCATAGAATCCATGAGTTTGGACAAATACATGATATGTATCCACCATTGTAGTAATCATACAGAATTGTTTCGTTACCCTAAAATCCTCTCGGCTCTCTGCCTTTTATTTCTCCCTCTTTTTTCTAACCCCTGGCAAACACTGATTTCTTTTACTATCATCATAATTTTGCCTGTACCAGAATTTTGTATAATTGCAGTCATGCAGATTGTCTTCTTTCATTTAAAAATACTCATATAAAATTTGCCCATGTCTTGGGGAGTCTGGGGGGTTCTTGGCTTTGGCTCAGGTAATAATATCAAGGTTTGTGAAATAGAGCCCCACATTGGGCTCTGCACTGACAGTGAGGAGCCTGCTTGGGATTCTCTCTCTCCCTTTCTCTCTGTCCTTCCCCCACTCATGCTGTTTCTGTCTCTCTGAAAATAAATAAAAACTTGAAAGAAAAAAAAAGATTCTTCCATGTTTTTTCAGGGCTTTCTAGCTCATTTCTTTTCAGCATAAATAATATATTCCATGATCTGGATGCACAATAGTTTATTTATTCATTCACCAAATAGGATACTAGGTTGCTTCCAAGTTTTGGCAATTATGAAGAAAGCTGCCATTAAAATCCAGGTACAGGTTTTTGTGTGAACGTAAATTTTCAATTCATTTGGCTAAATACCAAGGAGCATGATAGCTGGATCATGTGGTGTCCATTTAAAAAAAAAATGTTAATGTTTATTTATTTTTGAGAGAGAAGAGACAGAATGTGAGTGGGTTACAGGCAGAGAGAGAGGGAGACACAGAATCCAAAGCAGGCTCCAGGCTCTGAGCTATCAACACAGAGCCTGATGCAGGGCTTGAACCCAGGAACCGTGAGATTATGACCTGAGCCAAAGTCGGACACTCAACTGACTGAGCCACCCAGGCGCCCCTGCCATTTTTTTAAATATAAATTCCAACACCTCCATGTTTTCATGTTTTATTTTCCAGCTCATTAAAATAATTAAAAGCTAAAAAAAAGATGTTGTTTGTATTGAATAAGTTATTAATAATTTCCAACTGATTCTGAAGAAATAATATTTACATTTATTTCTACCACATTGATTTTTAATTTCTAAGAATATTATTAAAATTATTATGATATTTGGGACACCTGGATGGATCAGTCGGTTAAACCTCTGACTTCCGCTCAAGTCATGATTTCACAGTCCGTGAGTTCAAGTCCTACATTGGGCTCTGTGCTGACAGCTTAGAGTCTAGAGTCTGCTTTGGATTCTGTGTCTCCCTCTCTCTCTGCCCCTCCCATTTTCATGCTTTGTCTCTCTCTCTCTCTCACTGTCAAAAATAAATAAACATTTAAAAATTTTTTAAACTGTTATGCTATTCTTATATTAGTTACAACAGCAAATATTTTCAAAAGCACCTTCATTTTCAACTTCAATCAAACAGACTTCCAAACCTTCATTTTTTTTTTCATGTATTAGGTGGGAAACTCAAAATGAAACATTGAACCTAAACTGTCTTTCTATTTGAAGCATCTGTTGATATAAAGCCAACTTTATATAAATTAACTTTAGCTGTGAAATTTTCCTATTATAGGAGTCAAAACTTTAAAAGCTCATGTCACATTCCCTACATGCACAAGAGACCTGGCAATTAAAAGTTATTAAAAGTAATTAGAAAAACAGAAATTTAATTAAAATAAAAACTAAAGTTCAAAGAGTTATATAAAAATGTGCTTTCTGAAATTGTATGGATTATCACCTTGGGACACACTTTAATAACCAAAATACAAACTTACTTTTCAAGTAGATGCTGATGCTTCTTTAGGACTTTTGCTTTCTGATTCCCTTTTGACCATTAATATCACTATGTCCTCCATGTTGATGGTATCATAGAAGTCAACAAACGTTTTGATGGACTGCAAGATCATTAATTCATTAATTTCATCTTAAATGTCTCCTTTACTTCTGTACACTCATTCCAATTAAAAGAATTTACACTAAAATGAAACCCCAAATTTGCATGAATTGTTATAGTTTTCCTCTACACACTAAAGAACCACCTCAGCTAGAAAATATATTCTGAGTTAGGATTCTTTAGTGTCTGTTTTCTGTACAGATTACTGAACAGCCAATTTGTAAGTTCTCACATTTCCCACTGATCCCCGGTGACTAGCCTTCTTGAGACTCCGTGCACATTTCAGGCCATAGCACCAACCAAAGCATGGCAAGCTTCAGGGCAGGAGAACTAGCCCAGCTTCATCTGACACCTGAAGGAATTGTTAGTCGCCCTAACTATTCCTTTCTGTACTGCTCAGTGTAGTGGCTTTGGAGGGGAGCATTGGGTTACACTGTCTCAGGAAAAGGAACATTAAAAAAAATATTAAGTACCTCTTTCAAATTAATGATATCTTAGACCTTTAGTTCACTGCATGAACATTTACACACTGCAAGACCAAAAAAAAAGAGAAGAGACTAGAAATACAAATTGTAGGTCAATGAAATTCTCACATGTTTATTTTATTGCATGGATTTATAATGATACTCCTTTACAAAATTGAACATCTCTCTAGTACAAGTGATAATGGGACTGGATACTAGGATATCAAGTATAAATCGGCACCACACCAGGCAACCAAGCTATATGGTCTCCTTACACGTGTGTGTGCATCCCCCCACCCCCCGCACTATCAAGATTGTTTAAGTTGATTGTACCACACTTTGGACACAGGTCATTCACCCTATTTCATCCTGCTAAGGCAGTAGTTCTCAACTGAATGCAATTTGCCTTTCCGGGAAATTTGTTATGTCTGGAGATATTTTTGAATGTCAACGCTGAGGATTCTTATTGACATCTAGTGGGTAAAGGTCAAGGATGTTGCTGAACATCTTACTATGTACAGAATGGCCCCAAAACAAATGATTATAGGTGTAGTCTGTTGGTAGTGCAGAAGTTCAGTCACCCTTCTCTAGATAGATCGATCACAGCAGCCTTTAGCATCTAACCATTGGATCAAAAAGTACATGAAAAATTTTAAATTTTTATAAATAGGAAAGAAAGATGGCTGTCCCAAAAGAATGTTCATTGTAAAATAGATATATAAAACACTATAAAACTATTGATTATTTCATTAGCATTCACATATTTCAATGAGGTCTCTGTTAGTAATAGTTCAACCTAATTTTTTAAAAGTTGTTTTTAAAGCATTTGGACCTTGAGTGTAAATGATAAAAATAAAACAAATAGACTAGGACAGTAAGATGTTATAAAATACCTTTCAAGGAACTTGCTTTTAGAAATTACCTCATTAATTCTCATACTATGCCCATAGGGTAGGTAATAATAATTATTGTATCTGTTTTACAGATGAGAAAACTTGGTCATGCAGAGGTTAATTACTTAGAAAGGTTTAATTTGAGAGTCAGTTATAGGACTGGGAATAATATGCCAACTTAAAATTTCAAAGTATAATACTATGCCTTGTGACTCTATATTAGACTGAGTCCAAATATTTTTTCATTATTATATCAGCAATTACATTTTATCAGGAACATTAGGAGTGACATTAAACTCTAATTTAGCATTTTATTTATTTATCAATTCAATATATTTAGATTAAATGGCTATTATATTGAGAGCATGTTGATAAGTACTATGAGAATCTATTAAGTATGGAATGGAATAAGGGTCTTTCAAGTCAAGATGGGAATTTTCTCCTAATTCATCTTCTCTTAAAGGAAAAATCCTTACGTTCACGAAGACAGTGCTACATGTGATCTCCACACATCTAAGTCTCTGGAAAAGTCACTGCATGGAATTATTTTTTCTATTGCCACATCAGCATAATTATTCACTTGATGATTCTGATTCTTAAAATACTTACTGTTTATACATTTCATCCCTTTATAAGTGAAGTTTGACTGGGAAAATAATTTCTTTCCAGAAGTATATCCTAAGAGAACCTCTCCAATACTGAATATAATGGCCAATAATTAAGATAACACCTGGTGCCTAATAACTATGGAGTACATGTTAATTATTGTTATTATCATAATTCCCTTGACAAGGAATTAGATGAACTTGACTGAATTAAATTTCAGCTACTAAAGTTATCATTACCTCTCTGTCCCCACCACTTTCAAGGTGGAATAACTGTCTATTCCAGTACTAGTTGCTTTTAACAGTGAACCAGATTTCCACTTGCATATAAATAATAATATTGAACCATATTCTCTTTGACTTTTAAAAATAAATATTCACAGCCATAAATAAATAAATAAATAAATAAATAAATAAAGTTCTCCAATTAAACTACCAAACCAAAATTAATCTAAACTTTCTTAAATTTGTGATTCAATGACAAAGCAAAATGAACCAAAAATCAATCTTTACCTCTTCTTTCAAGTGATTGAATTAAATACACACTTTACATCCTACTAATATTTCTGTTTTTAGAATTTTTTAAATGTTTATTTATTTTAGACAGGGACAGAGAGAGAGAAAGAGACAGAGCATGAGTGTGGGAGGGGCAGAGAGAGAGGGAGACATAAATTCTGAAACAGATTCCAGGCTCCAAGCTGACACAGGGCTCGAACTCATGGACCAGGAGATCATGACCTGAGCTGACATTCAACCGACTGAGCCACCCAGGTGCCCCAATTCCACTAATAATTCTAAGCCAATCTATCAATTGAGACAGTATAGTAATATTGGTTAATCTTTTAAGTTTTAGAGAAGACTCAACCAACTTAGCCTTTTATGTGCTTTTGACCATGGACCAGTTCTTCAGTCTCTGTATGCTATTATTGACCTATAAAACAGAGGCGATGATAATAATATTATTTACATCACAGAGATTTTGTGAGAATTGAGTCAATCCATCATAATAACTTAGCATTGTACCTAGCATGAAGTGAGCAGCTAATTAACATAAATGAATATAGTCTCAGTGTTATAACATTTTCTAATGAAATGTGCCAGCTTCATTAATTAATGTCTTACTGTTTCCATTCTTACATTGGCAATTTTATCCCATGAAGGGTGGGCATTGATATTTTTGAAGAAAATTGATACGATGAAAATAGTATTTTTGGATGTTCAGTATGATTGTGGAAGGATATCCAATAAAGAAGAGAATGGGACAATAGAGATCAAGAAAGGGTTAATAAAATAATCTAGATATGGAGAGTAAGAGATTAAGATGAAGTAATAAAAGATAGAGTGACCTAAAAATATCCTGCAGAGGCAAAGTTATAGATGCAATCGTTGCCTCTTTTGTTTGATACCAACATAAGAAAGCGATTGCCTTCTTGGGACTAGGTCTGGGGAGATAATTTCTCTCTCCCCAAATGCATGTTTTCATGGTTGGAAAAGACCAATGTGATGAAAGCATATCATAGTGAAGACAACTGACCACTATTTTGATAGGATCATCACTCCCCTCCGCCCCAAACTTATTACTTTGCTCATATGTTTATAATAGTATATCCTCCAAGAAGTCAGTGTTTGGAACGGCATTTCAATTTAAGCACTCACATTGAAGTATATCATGTACAATGTAACTTACTTATAGTTGACTTTGTGTAGTGAATCCAAAAAGATTTTACATATGCAGACGTAACAACAAAAAAGTTAAAATTCATTTAAAAATTAAACTTGAAGTATGAACATGAGAACATGTTCTGCTTCTTGTTTGGATATGGAGATCTGCAAGATTATGTATTCATAATGACAAAGATAACCATCTGAGTAAGCTGCAAAATTATAGTTTTCTTTTTTTATGATTTTATTTTAATTCCAATGTAGTTAATATAGAGTGCTATATTAGTTTCAGGTGTACAATAAAGTGATTTAGCAATTCCATACACTACTCAGTGCTCATCAAGGTAAGTGGATTCTTTTTTTTTATACTTTCTTCAAATGTTTTATTTTATTTTATTTATTTTTTTTGAGAGAGAGAGAGAGAGAGAGAAAGAGAGAGAATGAATGACCAAGGGAGTGACAAAGGAAGACAGAGGATCCAAGGCAGACTCTCACTGCCAGCACAGAGCCCGATACAGGGCTCAAACTCAGGAACTGTGAGATCATGACCTGAGCCAAAGTCAGATGCTTAACCCATTGGGCCACTCAGGCACCCTGAGAGAAGTGTACTCTTAAGAAAACAAAGAAGATAAGTGTACTCAATCCTCTTCTCTTATTTCACCCATCCCCCACCCCCCTCCCCTTTGGTAACCATCAGTTTGCTCTCTATAGTTAAGCATCGGTTTTTTGGTTTGTCTCTTTTTTTCCTTTGTTTGTTTTGTTTCTTAAACTCCATATATGAGTGAAATCATATGAAATTTGTCTTTCTCTGACTGGCTTATCTTTACAATTATGAGAAATGTGAGGACTCAAAGAAACCCAAATAGAATAAATTCCGGAAAGTGAAAAGCTTTTCAGAAGAGCCCTTTTTTTTTTGGTAATGGTGGAACGCTGGGCATATGGCAAGTCCACTGTGATGAAGGAAGGTGGAAGCAGCTGAACTTTTAAGAAACTTTCCGTACCTGCCTCTGTGCTGACATAGCAAATTAAGATCCCAGAGTCTCAGGCACAAAGTGAATTTGCAGCCACCTGCTACCTCTTCTTCATAGGTGCACATTGAATAATCAGAGGAAATACACCATAAGCTGGGGCAGAGAAAGAGAGTTAAATGGTCCCCTGTGTTATGGAGACTCACTCCATCAAACACAAGGTAGCTATTGTCAGAATGCATCTGGGCAGAGCAGGAGAGCTGAGAAATATCAATCAGAGAAATGTCAGGTTTTGGGGGGGAAAATCTGAGAGTCAGATAGGAGTACTAAGAGAAAGTATTCTAGGAGTTCATGAACCCCTGCCCTCGAAGTCCAAGGGACCTGAAGGCCAAAAGGAATCCAAATACGTGGAACCACTAGACAGCACAGAGGCTACCCCAGTGACTCAAACATGGCAATTATTATCAAAAACAGGGAGAAACATCACACTGTTCTGCAAAGAGGTAATTTGTCTGTCATCTAGAATTGTCAGTTTCTCAGTTCGTGGAAAGTCCCAGTTGTACCATTAAGATGCCATAAGTCACAGAGAGGACTTGTTTCTGTTTAGGATATAGAAATCTGCAAGGAATTTTGCTCTCAACACTTTAAAAAAGTCAATATGATACAAAACTATATGTTTTCTTGAACCTGTGCAAAAGCTGAAGTTATAAACCAAGCATGTAACTCATTATCATGGAGAAAGTTCGAATTATCATATAAAATGTCCTTGACTTTCCATCATATGATGTCTATTTTTATGAAACGCACATCTATGTTTTACCATTTTCTCTCTTCATTGTGATGCATCAACCCTTCTCCACAAGCAAACCCATAACACTATCTTGTTACCATTTTATTTCCTTTCTCCTAATATGTAAAAGACTTCTCAAAATGCATATTTGGGCTTGACACAAAATATATATTTGGTCAAAAGTAGTATTTTTAGGAAATCAGTTTATCTGTGGTAAAAAAAAAAATTACAGAAGTGAGAGAGTAGAAAGAAGTCAGAGAGTTGGGGTTATCCAGGACCTGGACCGGGCTTCTAGAGAAAGGGATGTTTTTGAGCAAAATTTTCCAATAAACTAGGACAGATATCCAGTGTTATTTAGTTTACTACATCATAGATATAAGACCAGTTTATAGAATTATTTAAAACCTCTTTTTACATATTCTCAAAATAGATGATTTTTCTGCTTTCTTACAGTAAAATATTTTTAATTGTAATTTCTAGCAACATAAAAATATTGACATTTGAAAATGTTAATCTTTTAAATTCCTACCAATATAAAATCTCTATTATTAATAGCATACATTTCTTTTTTTAATATTTATTTATTTATTTATTTATTTATTTGCTTATTTATTTATTTTTTTATGTAGGTTCCATGCCCAATGTGGGACTTGAACTCACAACCGTGAGATTAAGAGTCCCATGCTTTACCCACTGAGCCAGCCAGGCGCCCCTCAATAGCATACATTTCTAAATAAACTGGATCTCATATAAACATAATTAGAGTTGTTGGAAGTTACATAGACTGAAAACTTTTACTATGTATTTAGCATAAAGTAGATGACTAAGTTGTAATTGCCAAAACCTGGAAGTTACCAAGATATTTTTCAGTGGGTGAATGGATCCATAACCTGTGGTACACCCACACAATAAAATATTCAGTGCTATAAAGAAATGAGCCATCAATCCATGAAAAAAACGTAGAGGAAACTTAGATTAATGTTACTAAGTAAAATAAATCAATTACACATATTGTTTTATTCCAACTCTATGACATTCTAGAAAAGGCAAAACTATGAAGACAGTAAAAAGCTCAGCAGTTGCCAGGAGTTAGGAGAGAGGGAGGCATGAGTAGATAGAGCACAGAAGATACTTAGGGCAGTGAAACTACTCTGTTTGCTACCATAATGGTGGATCCATGTCATTTTGCATTTGATCAAGCCTCTAGGTATACAACACCAAGAGTGAACAGTAATGCAAACTAACACTTTGGTTGCTTTTAATGTTTTGATGTAGGTTCACCAATTATAACAAATGCATCATTCTGGTGGGGGACTGTGATAACGGAGGAGGCTACTACCATATATGGGGACAGAAAGTATATAAGAACTGTGTATTTTAAACTCAATTTTGCTATGAATTTAAAACTGACCTAAAAATAAAATCCATTAAAAATAATCATAAGTAAGTTTTTAAAAAGATGAAGGTCTCCATAGAGTAATTTGTGTTCAGATTATGTCATGAATAAGGTCATTTGATAAAGATAAAAGACATTTTTATCACCCATTTTTACTGGCTTTTGGCAGGCCTTATTTCCTTGCCATATTGTCCTCTCCACAAATTTGCCTGAATGTTTTCATGATGTGGCTTTGGCTTTCCCCACAGCAAGTGATTTGAGAGACAGAGTAACAAGGAAGCACAATGCCTTTTATGAGCTAATTTTGGAAATGATATATCGTCATTCTAACATAAACTATTGATCACACAGACCAATCTTTCTATAGAATAGGAGGAAAATACACATGGTTGTGAATACCAAGAGGCGGAGATCATTGGGAATCATTTTGGAGTCTGGCTACTTCAACATAATGAGGTAAATATCATATGACCATATATTTTCCATTTTTCCTGCTATTCACATGGTTCCAGTCTCTCAAATGTCAAGAAGTATTCTTGATTTTTTTGTAAAAAATTGTTAGGTTTATTTTACAGTTTTATTGAGATATGATTGACACACAACACTTCATAACTTTAAGATGTCCAAAAAATATTGTAAAATGATTACCACAGAAAAATTTAATTAATCCATCACCTCATGTACATACAAAGGAAAACTTATAAATGTTTTTTTCCTTGTAATAAGAACTCTTATAATTTGCTCTTGACACATTTCAGATATACCATACAGCAATATTAACTTTAGTCACCATGCTGTATATTACATCCTCATTACTTACTTGCCTTATAAGTGAAAGTTTGTGTCTTTTGACCATCTTCATGCAAGTCCCTCACTCCCCATCCTCCACCTTTGGTAACCACAAATCAAATCCCTTTCTGTGAGTTTGGGCTTATTTATTTGTTGTTTAGGTTCCAAATATAATTGAGATCACAAAGTATTGGTCTTTCTCTGTCTGACTTATTTCATTTAGTGTAAGGCCTTCAAGATCCACCCAGTTTTTCACAAATGGCAGGATATCCTTCTTTTTAATGACTGAGTAGTATTCTAGTGTGTATCACAGTAAAATATCACCTCACGTTTCTCAGAATGGCTACTGCCAAAAGGGCAAGAAATAAAAAATGATGTGGTGAAGACGTGGAGAAAAGGGAACGCTCTTGCACTGTTGGTGGGATTGCAAACTGGTGCAGCCATTGTGGAAAACAGTAGGAAAGTGCCTCAAAAAATTAAAAATAAAACTGCCATATGATCTAATAATTCTACCTTTGGAAATGTGTCTGAAGGAAACGAAAGCACTATGTTGAAGAGATATCTGTATTCCCATGTTCACCAAAGCGTTATTTACAATACCCAAGACATGGGAACACCCTAAGTGTCTATTGACAAGAAGAACGGATAAAATGTTGTTAATCAATATTTTTTGAAAATGAGTCAACTTGAAAGAATTCCGTGTTTATTATCTTACATTGCTTAATAATAGAAAGTCTCCTACCCACCTTTAAATTCTGTATTGTTCTTACAGAGTGACAATATATTACCTTGATAATAAATCCCCTTATCAACAAAGCTGTTGACAAAGCTTCTGCTATTGTAAAAGATTCTTTAACCAACACTTTCTATATTTAGAAAAATTACAGATACTTATTAATACATATTATAAATGCATTTCAACATTTTTTTAAACTTGCAGAAACAACTAAGTTTTCAGTTTAAGCCAGAACTCCTACAGTGTTAATCCACATTAATGATGCACAATTTTCTGATAAGCACCATTAATGAATCTTAATGTCATTAAGTTTATAGTGAGATTTTTGACTTAATAATACAACTTGACAAAAGAATCTGAAAGGACACTAAAAAAAATTTCTAGTTAAGACAGCTTAAACGTCTGCACCTGAAAACAAATGTTCTATAACATATAATAAATACTTACATATATACTATTTGAAGTCCTCATAATTGATATCTGAGAGAATAGTTAACATTTAAAAAAATCTCACTAAGGAAGAAAACTTTGATAAAGATTTTATGTAGAATTTTAAGTTACTTTCAAATGAAATAAAGCTCCTAATTATCAGGTTTGTGTTTCAGTTACAATAAACATTGCTCATTTGTGAACTTGTGTTAACAATTTCATTCAGAATCAACAGTATGGCAAGCTTGAAAAGATCACTTGTGACCTTATCAGTTGAGAAAACATTAGGCAATTTGAAACTTATTGGTCCTTTTTGGTAATTACAGTTACTAAAACTGGACCAGATTCTTGATGTCTTCCAATGCAGGGAGTTGCCATCAAAGATTTGCTCCCAATCCTATACATGGTTTAAATGTCTAGAAGCCATTTTTGTGTGAAAAACCAACTATTAATTATCCTTGGCGTTAGGACTTGAGATGGAGGAGAAGCAGGAGGACCTGGGCTTTCCCCGTCCCTCAAACACAGCTGTATTGAGGTCAGGTCACTTGGAACACCCAGGAAATCAATCTGCGGAGTGGCAGGAAGATCTCCACAGTTGGAAGGAGACAGCTTGGCAGGTGCGAGGTGTGTGGAAGTGAATTGAGGGAGAGAAAAACGGTGGTGCGGTGGAGAAGAGGGAACTCTTTCCATGGAAAAGGAAAAGGGAGAGAAACATTATTTATGATGAATCACTGGGTTCTACTCCTGAAACCAGTACTTATATTTTAACTAACTTGAATTTAAATACATAAATTTAAAAAATATATATCATCAACTAGAACCTTCCTCTTATTTACATATAAACACAAAACATTAGGTACAGAATTTTAATATAGACAATTATCCAAGAATTCAATCACTGTATAAATTGAAGGAAGATTATACTTTTTTTGGTTGAGAATGCTGCCAAATATTGTTCACCACTTAGCTATATGATAGGTCACACTCCATGATATTTGAATGAACAAGAAAAGCCATCTTTATTGCTCAGCATTTGGAACTTTTACATTTAGAGTTAATCCACACATGCATCCAAGTACCTGACTACTTTTTTATACCATTTATGTAGTTTAGTCTAAGCATTTACACATTGAAATATAACTTATTTCCCTTTCATATCTCCTTTATGTTAAAATCAGGGCATCATAATGATATTTTTTAAATATAGTCATAGGTTACAACCTCTGTGCATTTAAGTGTAGTAATGAGAACACTAAATATTGTTATAAGGAGGAGACGTTGGGTCTGATAGGATTGAGAACTAATTTGAAAGTGGTTTTCATGTAGTATGGAACTAGCAGAAGCTCTTTTGTGGGAAATATTAAATAGAGCAAATAAATGCACTATGCTGAATTTTCTGTCCTCAAATTAAATATATGTATATATTCAAATGTATATATATATTCATTATACATATTCAAATGTATATATATTAATATATATTCAAATGTGTATATATTCAAATATGTATTCAAATGTATATATATTCAAATATGTAGTCAAATGTATATATATTCAAATACACACACACACACACACACACACACACACACTCACACATAAAAACAGTTACTATACAAAATGCACCAAATTGCTACTTTTAATTTCTTAGTTTGACCAGAAGACTGACTTAAAAACATAGCACAAAAGAATTTTCTACTCATATGTTTTCATACATTGTAAGCTCAAGTCACCACATACCAATTCCCCCAAATTTCCCAGTTTCTTATTTATTCACTCTGATTGCCCATCTTTCAATACTAAAAACAAAACATATTTTTCTATGCAGAGCCTTCCCATGCCCACATTCTAAATTAATTCAAATCTCTTCTTAGACAATAAACTAGTTTATTTTACACCTGATATTAAAATAATATTAATATATTAATATATAATATATAATATAATAATTAATATTAATATTAAAATTATATTCTGTCATATATACATATATATGTTGTTTCCCAATTTGCAAACTTTTCCTAAGTTTCATCAATTTGCATATAAATATCCTGTGTCCACACAGTCATGAACTTCTCCAGGAACACCAGTATCTTTCACATAGACTGTAACATATAGGTACTAAATTGAAAGACTATTATAAAAATTATCAACATCATTATCATTTTCAATGATAGAAAGTGCTTTAAAATTGACTCTATTATTGCCTCTTCACAATATTTAATTTATATCTAATTTGTTTATTTAAATTTTAATGGTAATGATGGTTATATAGTCATAATACTTAGATTTATTTTCCTCAAATGTTAATACATAGCAGCTCATTTAAGAAGAATGCTTCAACATCATTTTGGAACATCATGAAATGTTTGAATTTTTCATTAAGTCAGTTAAAATCAACAATACGTAGTAAATTCTACTTAATTCTTATAATTTTGCAATAAACATTCTCTATATTTAAATATTTTTCCATGTGTATTTGATTGCTTATATGATCATACTATAGAAAACACTACAGTTATGCTGGTAAAGATATGTAATTACCACTAGATGAATTACATATCTGTAAGACCTACTTTTGTGTCAAAAAAAGAATAATGAGACATGTCTTTTGGCTTAGTGATGTATATGAATATAATAATTTAAAATAATTACTAAGGGGTGACTGGGTGGCTCAGTCAGTTAAGTATCTGACTCAGTATTGGCTCAAATTGTGATCTTGGGATCGTGAGATCAAGCCCTGTGTAGGGCTCTGTGCTGACCATGGAGTCTGTTTGGGATTCTCTCTCTCTTTCTCTCTTGCCCCTTTCTCTTGCTTTCTCTCTGTCTCTCTCTCTCCCACACACTCTCTCTCTCTCTCAAAATAAATAATTAAACACTTAAAATAATAAATTAATTAATTAATAATTACTCAGATTTAGAATAGTTTGAATATAGGCCTGAAAAGGTGATTTTTGGTAATTTTTTTAATAGGATGTTAACATGACTTCACAGTGCTTTCGAGCTGTGTAATTTTGGTTTTGGTAACATTTGGGGAGTAGGGAATTGAAAATTAAATAGTGACAATAAAGATTAAAGTAATAGGAAAGTACTCATCTCTAATTTAAAACAAAATCAATTCTATTTAGTATCAAGAGAAACTGAATAGAAACCAGTTTCAATTTATTTCATTAAAGATACAGTGAAAACTCATCCGTCAGTTTTATTTAATAAAGGAGATAAATGAAATAAATAATAAGCAAAATGAAAACTATTATATTTTGTTATTTTGGCCATAAAGATTTTGATAATATGCTTGCTTTCTCAAAAAAAACATACCCTTCTTGTTTGAAGCATAATTTTTCTCAAGAGTCATTTTGCCTTAATATGCTGCTATCTGTTCTAGAATTTTCTCTAGAAATGAACTGAGTCACCTGTAGAATCCAAAGCAAGATAACAGTAACCAAAGAAAAGCTGAATTAGCACTTATATTGTTTTTAAACCTTATCTAAGTCATGGTGCCCCAGGGGTAAAGAAGTAATTGGGGCTTAAAAGTCCTTTTCCAATAATTTATGCTCTGAAGGTATAAGCAGAATTGTTATTCCAACGAATAAATACCAAACAAGATACAGTTAACAGCAATATTAATATTGCATAAATAAATAAAAGATTTAATTAAAAATATACATATATTATATTATCATAATCTATTGTGGTGTTATATTTCTTTTGTTTTTAATGTTTACCTTTTTTTGAGAGAGAGAGACAGAGAGAGAGAGACACAGTACGAGTGGGGGAAGGACAGTGAGAGGGAGACACAGAATCTGAAGTAGGCTCAGGCTCTGAGCTGTCAGCATAGACCCCCACTTAGGGCTGGAACTCACGAAACATGAGATCATGACCTGAGCGGAAGACAGACCCTTAACCAACTGAGCCACCCAGGAGCCCCTGTACTGTTATATTTTTAAACTAATATATAATAAGATAAGAATTACATTAATAAATTAACTTTAAAATACAGGCCACTGTTATTTTTTGTATTCACTTATAGTGCCACAACTTTTGCTGCTATATTACTATTTCCACATCCTTGCTGAAGGTGTGGCTACTGAATGGCCCATAATACCTACATATTATTCATAAAGTATGTGAATAAAATTATAGGTTAATAGTTAAATGTTTATGTGACAGAAATAGACATTATCATCAAAAATTGTACTTCACAATTTAAATTCATTGACATAATCAGCGCACCTGTGGGGTTCAGTCATTTAACCTTCTGACTTTAGCTCAGGTCATAATCTCACAGTTTGTGAGTCCAAGCCCTGAATGGGGCTCTGTGCTGACAGCTCAGAGCCTGGAGCTTTCTTCGGATTCTGTGTCTCCCTCTCTCTCTGCCCCTCTCTCGCTCTCTCCTTCAAAAATAAATAAACATTAAAAATAAATAAATAAATAAATAAATAAATAAATAAACAAATCCATTGACATAATTGTAATCAATATTCTCAGGTACATTATACCAAATAATTGGTAATAAATAATTACTAAAGGGGCGCCTGGGTGGCTCAGTTGGTTAAGCGTCTGACTTCTGCTCAGGTGATGATCTCACGGTCCGTGAGTTCGAGCCCCGTGTCAGGCTCTGTGCTGACAGCTCGGAGCCTGGAGCCTGCTTCAGATTCTGTGTCTTCCTCTCTCTCTGACCCTCCTCCATTCATGTTCTGTCTCTCTCTGTCTCAAAAATAAATAAACCTTAAAAAAACCTTATTTTTTTAAATAATAATTACTAAAAACAGAGATTTAAGAGTCAGTGTTTTCTAATGACAGTTTCTACTAAATAATCAAATTTTCTCAATTTATAAAAGAAAACGACATGGACTTTGACCTCATAAAATACAGAGTTCTTTATCACATAAAGCCCTCATTATGGTGTTAGAAAATAGAAATCATTCAGATGTCAGCCAAGTTATATTTCCAATCTATGGATGTAATTTTTTATCTGCTTATAGCTGATTTTTTTTTCAACGTTTATTTATTTTTTTGGGGACAGAGAGAGACAGAGCATGAATGGGGGAGGGGCAGAGAGAGAGGGAGACACAGAATCGGAAACAGGCTCCAGGATTCGAGCCATCAGCCAAGAGCCTGACGCGGGGCTCGAACTCACAGACCGCGAGATCGTGACCTGGCTGAAGTCGGACGCTTAACCGACTGCACCACCCAGGCGCCCCTATAGCTGATTTTTAAAACAACTGTTGTAATCTTAAACATATGTGTATGTGTGTGTGTGTATATATATATACTTATATGTATATATATTAATATATAGGTTGATAAATAGGGCAGCACAAAAAAATTACATTACATTGGGCTGGCTGGGAGATCTGAAGACCACTCATAGCTATTACACAATTGCAAGAAGTTTCTAAGACAAACAGCTACACTCATGGTTATGATTTATTACAATAAAATAATACAAATTAAAATTAGCAAAGAGAAAGGTGTATGGGGCAAATTCCAAGAGAAACAAGGTGCAAACATCCAGGTGTCCTATTCTAGGAGAGTCACATTGAAACATTTACTTCTTCCAACAGCTCTGTGTGATAACATATGCTAATGTATTGTCAACCAGAAAAGTTCACCTGAGCCCTAGTGTCTAGAACATTTATCAGGGTCATACATATAGGCATATGGCACATGCATGACTGACATCAACTTGTCCCATTCCAGCACTCCAGAGCAAAAATAGGTGTTTATATCACAGTTTATCATTAACTCTCATATCAAATTGGTAGCCTTCAGCCCAACGCCTCAGGCATTCAGAAAAGATCATATCAGGCACACTATTGAAGGGTTTAGATCTCATCTCCCAGGAGCCAGCCTATGGGCAGATGTGAAGAAAGTTGTTGTTGGTAACTTGCAGGTTTTGAGCATTTCAGGTATGATGAGTTAATCCCTTCCTGCATAGTGTTTATTGCATTTCAAGTTTCAAGGAGTTTAATACACCTCAGATAAGACAAAAGCAAAGACAATCAGGTCTAGACTTATGAAGGAAAAACTTCTGAAGACCAAAGATAGAGACTCTTAAAAATGGATGGGGAGGGCATATTAAATGCAGAAATCACCACTAAAAATGTATTACTAATATTTGTTCTGAGATGATAGAAGCTAGAGAGAGGGCATCGTGTCTTCAAGGAAATAAAAGAAAAAAATCTAAAATTGTATAATACGGGAGAATGTCACTCAAAAATAAAAATAATGAGATATATTTTCCAAATGAGCCAAAGTTGAGAGGATTTATTTGCAACAGATCTATATTAAAAGAAATTCAATGTACACTTCCATTTATATATTTGTATTTGTATTCCAAAATTCCATATTGTATTTGTATTCCAAAATACAAAAACTAGCCAAATATCATAATTCAAGATACATACACAAGGAGATCATGTAAGTATAAATATATGCAGAAAGTTGTTATAATAAAAACCAGGAAAAAATGAGGGAATTGTAATTTGGAAAGAGAACAAGGGTACGTGGGGGATCTGGAGTGCTGGCATTGCTCTATTTCTAGACCGCAGTTTGTGAAAGAGATTATCTAATTTATAATAATTTACTTACATGTATATTACATTTATGTATATTTCTATATACATGTTATGATCTATAAATAGACATTTTATTTGTAAAAGGCCTATTATTGATGAAAAACTAGTATCAAAGGCGATTCATTGATTATTTATTTAAGTTGTTCACTGAAGCAGCATAATAAAAATGAGACAAACGATAAGGTTTGTGTGTTTGTGTGAGGCTTTCATTTTGCTTCAAATATAAATTTTCCCTCTTTATTGATAAAGGTAAAAGGGGACAATGCTATTGACATGATACCGTGAACACAGATATCTTATTACCTCCTAAAAAATTTTAAAACCAGCTAATGTACTATTAAAGATAATGTACCACTTGGATCTCTATACTTTACTGAAGGATTTCAAATACAAACCACAATTCTTCAGGAATCTCTGAAAACAAAAACAAAAACAAAAACAAAAACAAAACAAAACAAACAAAAAAACATACTGCAGAAAGGACCAGACCATGAATGAGCCAAGTTGACCAGATGACTAATGTCTTGTAAGCTAGAAGATGCCATCTGGAGGCAAAAGGTGAACCACGAAGAGATATGCCACATACTATTTGGAATACATTTCATATGTGCTGATCCCCGAGATTTGAAGGCTGTAGCACTGTGGGAGTACAAAGTTCATGTCCAATTCCAGCAGCTATGGCAAGGAGAAACCTGACACAATGTTAGAGTTATGCCCTTGACCAGCAGGTAGGATCAACTCAAATGAAGTTGTACATTGCCAAAGAGCTGGGTATTTTAAAGGTTTTTCCAGCAAAGGCATAAAACAAAGAGGAAAAAAATAATATTTTAGGAAAAAATTGTTTAGACTGCTCACAGCCTAGCCAATTCCCTCAAAATTCAAACTTTTAAACTAAAGATTGTGAAATAACATAACAATGATATCACTTTTTTACCATTTATGCACCAATCCCAGAAAAACATGCAAGTGTAATTTTATAACATTCTGACACCTTTTGGGAAAAGCATTCAAATTTTTAAGGACTTCCTTAGCCACTTTTACACAGTTTTCTTTCTAGATTAGGTTTAGAATAAACTTTGAAAATTCCCTTAAAACCCTCTAGGATTTTCGTTAGGGTTGAATTATATTTACAGTTCAATTAAAAGTAGAACTGTCATTTTTAAAATATTGAGGGTTCCCATAGAGAAACATAGTATATCTCACCATATCTTCAGAGACAAGTATTTTGAGAAGTAAAAGAGATTTGAAAATTATGAAAAAAATTCATGTACCAACATATCCAGCTCTTCACTTAATATCTCCAACTAACTGCCAAAAATACATCAGTGATGTAAATATTCATATTGGAACTCCATCTTCAAGTTTCTCCCTCTACCAGCATTTCTCTTCAGTCTATGGCACTTCCGTTTTTCCAATAGTTTACACTCATGTCCTTGTAAGAGTTATCCTTACTTTTTCCTTCCCATATCGCTGCTAACATCTAATGACCAGGGCCTTTTAATGGTCTTGGCACATGCAGAGTACTCAGTAATATCTACTGAAGGAATAAATGAATGAAGCCATTCAAGATTCCTATAGCTTTTGGGGGGTCTGGGTGGTTCAGCTGGTTAAGTGTCCAACTTCAACTGATGTCATGATCTCATGATTTGTGAGTTCAAGCCCCGATGGGCTCTGTGCTGACAGCTCAGAGCTTGGAGCCTGCTTCGGATTCTGTGTCTCCCTCTCTCTGTCCCTTCCCCACTTGTGCTCTGTCTGTCTCTCTCTCAAAAATAAACATTAAAATATTTTTTAAAAAATTAAGATTCCTATAGCTTTTCTGTAAAGAGCCATCCCAAATTCATACACTTAATTTCAGATTTATTGTTTCCATAAAGCATTATATTATGAATACATACACAAAATAAGGTGATGTCATCCCCCTGTTTAAATCACCCCATAATATCCCTTTTGTATTTTATTAATTAGCTTTGCATCTTCTTAGCATCTTTTAAAATCTGTAATGCAATCATAAGAGTCAAATTAAAAGTTAAAAATGTTAAATAATGAATAGGTATTCTTATATTTCTGCTTCATCATCTATCTCATGCCTTCATAGGTTCCTATCTGTCCACATTTGCTGTATATATGCACGAGTAAACAAGTACAGAGATTCTGATTCCCTCCTTATTTTGTATCAAAGATAACCATTATATAAACTATTCAGCACTTCCTTTTTATTTTTTTTATTTTTTTTTTAATTTTTTTTCAACGTTTATTTATTTTTGGGACAGAGAGAGAGCATGAACGGGGGAGGGGCAGAGAGAGAGGGAGACACAGAATCAGAAACAGGCTCCAGGCTCTGAGCCATCAGCCCAGAGCCTGACGTGGGGCTCGAACTCACGGACCGCGAGATCGTGACCTGGCTGAAGTCAGACGCTTAACCGACTGCGCCACCCAGGCGCCCCTCTTCCTTTTTATTTTAAATATTTTAAAAAGTCCTCCTATTTCAGAACATAGAGACATTTGTCAGGCCTTTTTGGACCTGTAACATTTTCCACTGTTTGCATGGGTAAAATGCATTCAATCCAAGTATTTGCTTGGATTTCACAACTTTGCCATTACAAACAAAGTTATAATGAAT
This sequence comes from Prionailurus viverrinus, assembly GCF_022837055.1. Lineage (NCBI taxonomy): Eukaryota > Metazoa > Chordata > Mammalia > Carnivora > Felidae > Prionailurus > Prionailurus viverrinus. The sequence goes on from NC_062564.1 coordinate 93,082,325, forward strand.
AGTACTCATGCAACTATAATGCATCATAATATGTAATATATAATAAATTATCTGAAACAAAAAGTTTTACAGAGTACATTATTTTGTAGTTTATCAGATCATATATACGTATATGATATTCCTATCTATGATATTCCTATCCACAGCTGTTGTATCAATTTGTACTTTTACCAACAAAATATAGAATTTGATTTTCCTCAGGCCTCTTAAAAATATATTGCCATTATTTTTTAATTCTTTAATGTTTATTTATGTATTTATTTATTTAATTTACTTTTAATATAGTTTACTGTCAAATTGGCTAACAAACAGTGTATACAGTGTGCTCTTGGTTTTGAGGGTAAATTCCTGTGATTCATCGCTTATATACAACACCCAGTGCTCATCCCAACAAGTGTCCTACTCCATGCCCATCACCCATTTTCCCCTCTTCCCCACCCCCCCTCCCATCAGCCCTCAGTTTGTTCTCTGTATTTAAGAGTCTCTTATGGTTTGCCTCCCTCCCTCTTTGTTTGTAATTAATGTTTATTTTTGAGAGAGAGAGAGAGAGAGAAACAGAATGGGAGCAGGGGCAGGGGAGGGGCAGAGAGAAGGAGACACAGAACTTGAAGCAGGCTTCAGGTGCTGAGCTGTCAGCACAGAGCCCAATGCAGGGCTCGAACCCACAAACCATGAGATCATGACCTGAGCCCAAGTCGGAGGCTTAACCAACTGAGCCACCCAGGTGCCCTAAAATGTATTGCTATTTAAAATCCTGGAGCCTCCAGCAAGAAATTCTGCTGGGTGATACTTGGTGAGACCTGTACCAGATTTGAACCCACAGCATGGTGATATAATAAATTTGTGTTGTTTTAAGCTACTGTTTGTGGTAATTGGTTGCTGCAGTGATGGAAAACTAATGCACCAAGAAACAAATAATATCAGGAGATAACATTAGAAGGATATAATGGAAATAAACTATAGTAGGGATTTATATAGTCAGAGACTAGCTTTCTGAAACCATAGACGTGGATTCAGCATGTTTTCACCCATGTTTTCTTGACAAGGCCCATGATCTATGCAGTCGCCATGCACGTCTATTGATGGTTTTCAAGTGTCGGCAACAGGACTTCCTGGGGGAGTGTTTTCCATGGACCACTTGTTACCAACAACTACTTTTGTGCACATTCCTTTGTATATTGTCATTTTACTGTTTGTAAGAGTGTGGCAATGATAGCTTAATTGTAAATATTTAAAACTGTTAAAAAGTTCAAATTTGTTACCAGAACTGATTTTCCTATAATAGTAGATATATGAAATAAATTAATAATAAGTAATAAAGTCTTGATCATTTCCTCGTAAAAAAAAAGTTTAAAAAATAAAATCTTTCTTCCAAATTAATTTTGACACAGATATTAATAGTGTTAATAGGCATCCATGACAAGTTTTTACTTTAAATTGGATTCCTTTCAGGGCTTTGCCAGTTAGAATAATGATTGCTGTTGTCTTTTAGTAAATATATTTTATTATATTTGATGTAACCTCTTTCCATTCTGTTTCTTGATTAGAAATGGCTTTGAAACTCTATCAAATCCATTTTCAGCATCTATATATGTGAGCATATGGTAACTCTTACTTTGTGGCCAAAATGTATTACATTGGTAGATTTCTTGCCTTCTTGGAATAAAACTTAATTTGTCATAATAGATTTTGATTTTTATACATCGTGATATCATAGAAATAGCAACGATTCTAAGAAAAATGATATTGTATATAAAGTTTGCATCCCCATTGTGTCACTTTGGGACATGTGAGAGGAAGTCACCAAGCCTTGCTTCTATATACACAAGATTTACTGCAAGAAATGCTTGGTGAAAGATAAAAGGGAGGTTGTAGGAGTAGAAGGGAAAGCCTTCAGACCACAAGTTGGGCATGTAGGAAGAATATCTAACAACAGTACAGTTCTAAGAAAATTTCAGAGCAGCAGACTTGAGTATCAAGCCAAAGTTGGTCATTGGAGACCAGTTTCCTGAAGGAGTGGGCTTACCCTAGTTCTCAAAGCCATGCTTATTCATTACTATGAGCACACAGGGAGGTTGGGTAGAATGGAGGAGTATGGCCTGCAGAAAGGCGATGGTGGATTCACAATGGCAGTGACTGGGGCTCAGTCAGCTCTGTTTCCACAGGCAGATTATATGAGCAATGAGTTTCCTTGAGTGTCACGCTCATCTCCCTCATTCTTCTACCTTTTCTAAGGCATGTACATTGAAAAAAGCCTCATCGTGGGCTTAGTGAGGATGGCTGTGAAGACTCTTCTCCCCTGTAAGATATGCAAGAGCTTGGAGATCAGAACCAGAGACATGAGAGTCATAGAATATGACCATCCTCAGGAAGAGTTTGATATGGAGAAATATGCAAACTCCCATTTGTAAGGTTCACATCAGACCCATGGGATAGTTCTTGTCTTTCATTTGCTTCAAAAATCTGAAAAGGAGCTAAAGTTTGATGTAAGTCTTCCAAAAGTCTGAATGAAGGAGAGTGTAAGAAACTAAGATACAGAAAATCTTCATTATGGTCCATTGGCAAAATAGTGCATAGCTTGAGGACTGTTATATCAATAATCCTCTATAGTAGAAATATTGGCTGTCAGTTTTAAATGCTAGGCCTATAGCACATAGGGCAGAGCAACTACCAATACTAAGTTTCAGTAAAACATAAATAATAACAATACCAATAATAATAAAGACACGTACAAATGGCTTAGTAGGTAGAAAGAAGTAGGACAAATTCGTCAATGAGTAAATTAGAATTTCTGGAAGAAAGAGATGACACATTGGACAAAATATTTTAAAACCATTTATGGTGAATCACCCAAAGCACATATACATATAGTCCTTTCTGGAAATAAAATTGCGTTTTAACTTTTATTTTATTTTATTGTTTTATTTTGTTTTATTTATTTTATTTTATTGTTTTATTACTATTATTTTTACTATACGTGCACATATTTGAGTAATTCTTAATTTTTTTCAATGTTGTATTTTATATTTGAGAGAGAGAGGAGAGAGAGACAGAGCAGTAGCAAGGGAGGGGCAGAGAGACAGAAACAGAAACTGAAGCGGGCTCCAGGCTCTGAGCTGTCAGCACAGAGCCCGGTGGGGGTTTCAAACCCACGAGCAGTGAGATCATGACCTGAGCTGAAGTTGGACCCTCAACTGAATGAGCCACCTACGTGTCCCCTTTTTAATTTTTACACTCAATGCCTCATAATCTTGTTACTCTAAACACTATACCTTGTATAACAGTTCCAGCTGCAAAAGGCTGGACAAATCAGTATATGCTGCCATATACAAGGCTCTCTGGCTATCCTTTATGGCTTTTCTTTCAGATTTTTTCCACCAACTTCTAACTTCCTACTTTAATAGTTTCTCCTCACTCAAGCAAAAAATCTCACCTCCCACTGCAGAATGGAAATAAATTTATTAACCATGAATCTACTAAAAACTATTCCCCTTCGCCTCTCTGTTTGATTAGGCTTGCCTTTAGTAAGAAAAGTTCTTTTTTTTTAATATATATATATATATATATATATATACACTATTGATGACATTTCTTCCATTATGTCAAGAACTATATTCTTCAGTGGTAACCACAACCCATCGTATTTTACCTTCCCTCATTGGTTACTCCACGCTGATATTTAAATACATTATTACCACACATCTGTACCACACACCATAGACACACATACAAATAAAACAGAGATGGTTCTTGTCCTCATGGAACTTACTACGCAGTGGCAAAATTAGACACTAAATACTAGTTAAAAGTTGCAGATTGTATTTGTTTGAAGTGCTAATAAGGAGACATTTATGGTGTTACAGGGGTACCTTCAGAGGGAGAATTTGGTCTTAGTATACAAATAGTCTCTTATGAAGAAGTGGGTTAATTGTTAATTAGACTTGGATCAACTTAGGTTTCAGATGCTGAATGGACTCTGGAAGTCCATGGGTTTTTACACCTGCGATAGTGTTATTACAAAGTACAGACTTTAACAACAGAAGGATATGTGGTAAAAGGAAACCCGAGAACTCAGGAATAAGCTTCTTTGTGTTTCCACCACTGCACTTTCTTTGTCTCCAAGTCTTTAGCCACTAAGCACCTTGCCACCAGGAATCTCAAAGTCAGCTGGTGGTAGAGTTTTCACACTGAGCTGATATGCAGGTGCATTCTAGCTACACGGACAGTCTTAATCTGGAACTCCCCACCAACCCCCGGACTCCTCGATATTCAAGTGTGAACGTAAGTCCAATGACAAAACAATTACCAAACAATGCCACAGGGTGGTACATCTTATTGCAAAACAACGCACAATCTATAGATATGGAATATAATTTTAGTTTGGCTTCAAAGACAATGATGAGAAGGATAATCGTGATGCTACAAATGCAAACAAACTTCTAGACCAGGCACATGTGTACTATGCCAGTGACACAGATAGAAGATGCTGCGGAAAGTGAGGAGTCTGACTTATGGAGGAAGTCAAGAAACTGAGACAGAAACAACTGTTAAAAGGAAAACAATTCTTCAGTTCCATGAAATTTCTTTAGAGAGACGTGCTAATATACTGGAGTATCTGCAGGCTACGTTTAGCACTTGCTAAAAAGTTGTTAAGCAATAAATTATTGCCCTGATAAACTTCCAATAGAAATAGTAGAAATAGAAGTCAAACACTGTAAGAAAGTTAATAATCCTAAAAGAAGGCACCCAGGTCTGTCCAGCCCTGTTTGGAGAGAGATATCATATGATCGATGCAATCTAGAAAAGATGAACGTGAATGAAACAAATTGGTTATAGGGTAATTTACAAGGAAATGCAAGGTTGAGAGGAATAAAAGATGTGAAGGAAAAGGCCATCCTGAATGTGAATGTATTCCTTTAATGTTTGTTGACTCTTTTAAGAATGTTAGGATACTCAAATATATGATTCAGAAACACGAAATACTTACTCCAAAGCTCTTGAAAGGTGTCCAGTTTCTCAGATATTACCAAGCTTTTGTATTTTACAATAGAATTGCCCATTGAACTTGAGTTATTTCCCAAATGAGGTGTTACTAAATACAGAGAATATGAGGCTGATTCAGATAATTCTAATCCCTTCTCTTCTCACAGAATAGAAATAATAGACAGCATGGGGTGGAGGGTGAGTGAGTAGATGGGCAGCAAAGAAAATTAACACTATAAAAATCATTAGGCTGTAGAAATGGCAAGTTCAACACTGTTTGTAACTGCTTTATGTTCCTGTAACTCCTGAGAATGGAATCCTACCAAATGTTTCTTTCACTGTCAAATTTTGATGATTAGCAATTGGTGTGTTTTTTCAATAAGTATATAGTTTCATGACTCATATTCTACTTCATGAAAGAAAGAATTTCATAAGATGACACTAACTATAGTAAAGAGACTCAGGGTGACAATGCTTAAGAAGTGGTGGCAACAGGTGTAGAAGAGGATGATTATATCGCAGAACGTTATTAACAGCATCAATATCTGGCAGATCATAAACTACAGTGATTCTGCTATATGTAGTCTAGAAAATAATCTGCAGTGTGAAGGCTAATGTAAATATTAATTACTTACAGTCTTATATTGCTTAATTTGCTAGATTTTGAAATTGAATAGTGCATACAAACTTTAAAAATCACTTCGTTGTATTTAGAATTACATAGTAAATTTGTGTATGACTTATATAGGATTCAGTAAAGTAGCCAATGACTATTCATTCACTACTGTAGACTTTGGGTCCTGTGAACTATTTCTTCATATAACAGGTGTGAAATGTATCAGAATTCTAACTAGGAGATATAAATGTATAGAAAATTTTCTTAAAGGAACAACTAAGGTAGTTTTCAAGTCAGCTTGCAAAGTGATTTTTTATCACTTTGCACCAAAAATGCTATCTCTGTGTATTAACTGAAAATGCTTTTTAAATGTTGACCTCCACGTATTAGCAAGGAGTTAAAAATATCCCCCAGTTTTACAACTGATGCTAAAATTATAGTTTTGTTTGGCGATTGTTATATCATGTGTTAGTTAAAAGAAAATTGTTGATGTTAAGACAGTTTATCCCTGGACCATTAATAGTATCTTAACCTCACCTGAAAAGAAAAAAAAAATTCTAAATCAAAAGAGTAGAGGTATAAACTCAACACAAGTTCTCACAGCAAGGTCTCAGTTCTCACTTACTTGGTTTTCTCCCTTTGTTTTGAGCAGTTGTTATCACACTCAGTGTGCATTAGAATAACCCGGCCTACCCTAAAAAAGCACTAATATCCAAGTTCTATCCCACATCACCAGAATCAATATCTCTGGATTTAAGTCTAAGGACTCTTCTGATGGTGTCTACTATCTTTTTGGATGATTTTGATGTGTGGCAGAGAATGAAAACTAGAGACATAGAGAAGGGACATGCATCCATTCTTAAAAGGGAAAAATACCCTCTTTCAAGTTCATACTTGAAATCAAGCTTTCCATTTTATCTTGTGTGGAATTCCCTTATTTATAAAGAGAAAAAATCATTTTTTAATATAAATGTGACTTGATTATGCTGCCCTTACAAGATTATATAGTAAACTTTTAAGGGAATAGAAAATTTAAGAACGTTTTTAAGAATCAGGCTCTTATTGGGGCGCCTGGGTGGCGCAGTCGGTTAAAGCCTCCGACTTCAGCCAGGTCACGATCTCGCGGTCCGTGAGTTCGAGCCCCGCGTCGGGCTCTGGGCTGATGGCTCAGAGCCTGGAGCCTGTTTCTGATTCTGTGTCTCCCTCTCTCTCTGCCCCTCCCCCGTTCATGCTCTGTCTCTCTCTGTCCCAAAAATAAATAAACGTTGAAAAAAAATTAAAAAAAAAAAAAAAAAAAAAAAAAAAAAAAGAATCAGGCTCTTATCACAGTATTTATTTGTAGAAACAGTAACTTTGCTAGAGTGACATAGATTTAACAAAATAAACAGTGCTGTTTTTATCATTAAAGAAATGTGCCATTCTAAAACCAGGTTTATGCGAATCCTTACTGAATTTCAAATTTATAAGTAAACCCCACAACATCCAAAAACATATCTGTCTCTTTTCTTTATTTCAAGCCTTAATTGAATGTAATATGCCAGAAAGTGATTCCAAATATTTCATAGCAGCAATTCCCTACACAGAACTATATTAATGGGAAAACATTTGGGGCTTCCCCTAATTTAATGGGGCATTTTATTATGTTTAAATAAAGGGTTCTTCACAAATGAGATCTCCTGCTGAATAGAATCGTATCGAAAAAGCAGTAGAAACCTGTCAATAATGCCCATGAGTCCTATCAAATGTTTTTATTTCTTTCATGGTATGTTATGCTTCATCAGATTCCTTAATCCAAGTTGCAGTTCACGTTGCCATTCTGAAACAGCTCAGCGATCAGTAATTTCTCTTCTAGCTGTGGCATAACAACCACAAATGCAGGTTATTCTGGGAACTGGGATTTGTTTTGCATAAATCATATTTTAAAAATCATTTCTAAATGAGATTAATTTATGATAGGAAAATTATTCTTCAAAGAGATATGAAACTGAGCCTTGAGTGTTTTTTCTAAGCATAAGACCAAATTTGTCAGTTGGTGGTTAGGGATTTCTCTGAGGAAAAAAAAAAAAAAAATGACACCGCAAGAGAAATAAGATGCTTCCCACATTGGCTCTAATACCTCTTTAAAATGGCATTAGAGAAGTGAGTGACAGATTACATTTTCACTGAATTTTTTGGTTGGGCTTTATATGATTTGTATTTCTTTTCAATTAGGCTGAATGGTTTAACACGATAAAATACAACTGATTCGGCAGTCTCAAATGTATTAATACTGAAGTGGAAAAGGGAGGGTATCTATCATCTTCTAGAAGATGACTGCAATTATTTTTCCTAGGATGAAGGCTTTTCTTTGTATCTTGTTTCCACATGTTTTTCATTTAAAGAAGTCTGTGTGTGTGTGTTGAAATGATTTGGTTATTCCTATTACAGCAAGATTTAAATGCTCATATACAGAAGAATTATACAGTCTCCAAAGTACTGCTTAGCTTTAGAGTTATATTTTATTGGGGCACCTGGGTGGCTCAGTCGTTAAGTGTCTGACTCTTAATTTTGGCTCAGGTCATGATCTCGAGGTTTGTGGGATGGAGCCCCATGTTGGACTCTGCGTTGACAGTGTGGAACCTGCTTGGGATTCTCCCTCCCTCTCCCCCTCTCTCTGCCCTCCCCCTACTCGTGCTCTCTCTCTCAAAATAAATAAATAAACATTAAAAAATAAAAATAAATCTATATTTTATTCATTTTAACTCTTTTATTAAATGGCACATACTGTTTATACTGAGAATTCAAATATTTTCTAAAGTACCTAAGGTCTAAAGGGAAGAGAAAACAGCAAGTAATTTTGATTACTTTTTTCACTATTGCATTATTTCTTAAATTTTTTTTTCAACGTTTATTTATTTTTGGGACAGAGAGAAACAGAGCATGAACGGGGGAGGGGCAGAGAGAGAGGAGACACAGAATGGGAAACAGGCTCCAGGCTCTGAGCCATCAGCCCAGAGCCTGACGCGGGGCTCGAACTCACGGACCGCGAGATCGTGACCTGGCTGAAGTCGGACGCTTAACCGACTGCACCAACCAGGCGCCCCAATTATTGCATTATTTCCAATGTGAATCGATGATATTCATCTACCTTTCTCACTTGATTTCACTTAGATAAACTTTAAATCTATAATTCAGTTTTCTAAATCTCTACCATGGATAAAAAGAGTCATCTTTAAAAGATTATGACCTTTTAGAAATATGTAAAGTTATATAGATATTGCTGCTAAGAGTTAAATAATCACGGTGTAGCTAAGAGCATATAGTTTGCATTTAAGAATATTTAGCAGAAACTTTCAAGTTAAAAGACAAAATAGCAAAAGACTCATAGGTCATAAAATCAGATAGTTTTTTCCAACGTGTCAAAGTTCAAGTTTGTGTCTATGTTAGGGCATTAAAGTAACTTACTTTCTTTCTCTTGTTACCTAACACCTTTTCTGCTCCTCTCCCTATTCTCTTTACACCTCCATCTTCCCAACCCAATCTACCTTTTAAGAAGAGTAATTCTTAAAATTTTTGGTCCTAGAATCTGCAAAGTTAATTGTTATATTGATATATATTATATGATTGTCGTTATGTTTATTTTAAAGCTGAAAATTTCCAGGTAGTAGGTGTTACCTTTGAAAAGGGGACTAGTTCAAAATAAAATTTCTGAATGTACTATTGGCAATTTTCTTATAGAAGTGCAAGGATCATCATCATGGATAGCACGGATAGTAGTGGGGCTTACTGATTTACTAATAATAAAAAAAAAAAAAAACAAGAACAGTGTGAATGTGTGAAAATAATTTCAAAAGTTAGCAAAAGCTTGTCAGGGCTTATAATTCTTGATCTAATAAACTTTATTTTGTACTCATATTTTAAACATAACTTTTGTTTCCTTTAAAAAGCAACCAGAAACATTTTTGTAGAGAACAACTTGCTTTAATGGGTTTAAAATGGTTATGAAAAGTCTTCATTAGGTAACCCAAAGATATTTTAATGCTCTCTGGGACATTATAAGAGAGTGCATGTGAATGGAATGCACTATAATTATGTTTATTTGTATTTCTTTATTTTTATTACTTTGACAAAAAAATGTAGTAGGTAATAGAAGGTGAGCTTTGCTCTTTAATGTTTAATGCCTTTATATTTCTTCCCATACTTCTGTGCTTTTCAACGTTTTTATTTATTTTTGGGACAGAGAGAGACAGAGGATGAATGGGGGAGGGGCAGAGAGAGAGGGAGACACAGAATGGGAAACAGGCTCCAGGCTCTGAGCCATCAGCCCAGAGCCTGACGCGGGGCTCGAACTCACGGACCGCGAGATCTGACCTGGCTGAAGTCGGACGCTTAACCGACTGCGCCACCCAGGCACCCCCTTCTGTGCTTTTCAAATAAAGACAAATATCCCATTTCATAGCTCTGCTTAATTAATCAATATATCTAACAGTTGGATTAGTTCAATTAATATACATATATAATACACGTATTATAATGAACATATATATATATATATATTCATAACAATTTTAAGTAGAAATTACAGTAGTTTTCCCTTATCCACAGTTTCACATTGCACAGTTTCAGTTTCCCATGGTCAACTGGGGCCAGAAGCAGATGATCCTTTTCTTGATGTAGCATCAGAAGGTCAATAGTAGCCTAATGCTATGTCACAATGTCCACATCGTTCACCTCACTGCATCTCATCAGGTGGGCCCTTTATCATCTAGCATCATCACAGGAGGGTTGTAAATGAGGTAGAGTAAGATATTTTTAGAGAGAGATCACGTTCACATAACTTTTATTACATTATATTTTTATAAATGATAATTATAATTTATAGGTGTTCTATTTTGTTATTGGTTGATATTGTTAATCTCTTACTGTGTCTAATTTGTAAATCAAACTTTATCATAAGTATGCATGTATACAGAAAACAATAGTATATAGGGGTTGGTACTACTCAGTTTTAAGTACCCAGTGGAGGTATTTGAATGCATCCATCCATGGGTAGAGGGGGACAGCCACACATCATCACTGATGACTCTGTCACCCTAGTAGCCAGTTTGTTTCCATATTAATGTCTGTTTTAAGAAGGAAAGATATTTTGTTTTTTTTATTTTACATTTTTATGTTGACAAATATATTCATATTTTCAGGCAAAAGTTTATACAATTCAATTCATTTATTTTCATCCAAGTCTCAAAACCAAATCTTGAGGATACTGTTTTGATTCCAAAGATATTCCAACATTTCTTTCAGTTTTAAACAAAACAAAGTAATACAAAAGTACAATTATAAATTTTCCCATTTGCCAAATCAGACACAGGGAAGGCTGGAGAAAGTAGACGAAATATTTGAGTGTGGTATTATGGTCTCTGCCACATTTAATGTAAATGAAATTCACATTGGCAATGCATTAAAAAAATGTTGAAAGATAAACTAAAGCATATTAAACATTTTAAGAGTTTATCTGAACAAAAAAATAATTTGAATAGGGTGGTGTCAAACTGGAAATTATTAGGATCTCCACCACAGGAGCTTCAAAGAGAGATTTTCATAGAGGAAAGGCAGAAGCAAGTGAGGGAATTATTATGTTTAATGCCTAGTTGGCTGTTTGTAATTAGTTGTCTTAAGGTTTCGATTTCATAATCTTTAAAAAATTTTTTTAATTTTTATTTCTGAGAGAGAGAGAGAGACAGAGACAGAGATAGAGCATGAGCAGGGAGGGTCAGAGAGAGGGAGACACAGAATCCAAAGCAGGGTCCAGGCTCTGAGCTGTCAGCACAGAGCCTGATGTGGGGCTCGAACTCACAAACTGTGAGATCATGACCTCAGCCAAAGTCGGATGCTTAACCGACTGAATCACCCAGGTTCCCCTCGATTTCATAATGTTAAAGCATTAATTAATAGGCTTACATTTTGGGGTGCTTACCTAGGCTACCATGACATCAAAGCCACCTCAATATAATGGCTTCCTTTTTAAATTAACGCAGATAATACTTGTCTCCTTTCCCTTTCTGCTTTCACTGCTGCTGACAAGTTGGTATTAATCTTCAAAAACCACTTATGGTTGTAATACAATATAATTTAAACAGACAAATCTAAACTAATTTAGTTATTTTCTCTAAATTACAATACACTTAACTTGTGTTTTATTTGCAAAAATACAAAAAAAAAACCCAAAAAACAAAAAACAAAAACAAAACAACACACACACACACACACACACACACACATCCAGAATCGTTTTTTTGACTATCTCACTATCCTGAGTTCACTATGAATATTTTGGTGTCTCACTTTGTAGTCTTAAATGTATAGATATATGGTGACATGAGAGAAGGAGATAGACATAGAGGTAGGGAGAAAGTGAGAGACACCAAACACATGCACGTGAGACATAAGATAAAGGCTATCTAGCAGAGCTTAGGTGAATTCCTATTGCTACTGAATCATAAGTGATTAAATAATGTTGTTCATGTAAGAAGTAACAAGATTGGGTGCGCCTGGGCAGCTCAGTCAGTTAAGTGTCTGACATCAGCTCAGGTCATGATCCCTGGTTCCTGGGTTTGAGCCCCACATCCGGCTCTGTGCTGACAGCTCAGTTCTGGAGCCTGCTTCAGATTCTGTGTCTCCCTCCCTCTCTGCCCCTCCCCGGCTTGTACTCCGTCTCTCTCTCCCTCAAAAAATAAATGAACATTAAAAAGAAAAGAAGTAACAAGATTAAAAATAAAAAGATGCAATTAAAAGCAATTGATTTTAGTAAGCCAGAGAAAGACAAATACCATATAACCTCACTTATATATGGAATCAAAAGCAAACCAAAAAACTGAACTCATAGAGAGAACAGATTAATGGTTGCCATAGGCAGGTGGGTGAAATGAGTGACGGGGGTCAAAAATGGGTGCAAATTGGAGCGCCTGGGTGGCTCAGTCCATCAAGCATCTGACTTTGGCTCAGGCCATGATCTCGAGGCTTGTGAGTTGCAGCCCCGTTGAGCTCTGTGCTCACAGCTCAGAGCCTGGAGCCTGCTTCGGATTCTGTGTCTCCCTCTCTCTCTGTCCCTCCCCCACTCATGCTCTGTCTCTCTCTCTCTGTTTCAAGAATAAATAAACATTAAAAAATGTTTTTTTTTAAATGGGTGCGGGAGGGAGGGGAGAGTGGGTGATGGGCATTGAGGAGGGCACCTGTTGGGATGAGCACTGGGTGTTGTATGGAAACCAATTTGACAACAAATTTCATATTAAAAATAAATAAATAAATAAATAAATAAATAAATAAATAAAGGGTGCAAATTTCCAGTTACAAAATAAATAATTCAGAGAAAATCATTTTCTGGCTTTCCATTTGATTAATCTGGCAAATGGGATACAGGTATATCTCAGAGATATTGTGGGTTTGGTTCCAGACCACTGCAATAAAAAAAATATTTCAATAAAGTGAATGTAATGTATAGCATAGTGACTACAGTCCAAAATACTGTACTGTGGTTTTGAAAGTTGTTAAGAGAGTAGATCTTGAAAGTTCTCATCACAAGAAAAAAAATTGTATCTGTCTGTGGTGATAGTGGTAACTAGATTTATTGTGGTGATCATTTTGCAATATATACAAATATGAAATCATTACATTGTACATCCGAAACTAATAGAAAGTCATATGTCCATTATCGGTCAACTAAAACAATAGTTGCTTTGTATAACTTCAGTGTAGTGGTCATATTATCAACTGGTATTTAATTATTCCTTTACGTCATGTAAAAATATACAGCCTGCCTCATAATGTCAGCTGTTACAAAGGAATCTCATGCCTTGGATTTTTACTTCTAAAATATTATCTGTCCCTTTAATGTATCACCAATATGATTTTTAAATATTCCATGAGGGGCGCCTGGGTGGCGCAGTCGGTTAAGCGTCCGACTTCAGCCAGGTCAGATCTCGCGGTCCGTGAGTTCGAGCCCCGCGTCGGGCTCTGGGCTGATGGCTCAGAGCCTGGAGCCTGTTTCCGATTCTGTGTCTCCCTCTCTCTCTGCCCCTCGCCTGTTCATGTTCTGTCTCTCTCTGTCCCAAAAATTAAAAAAAATATAAAATTAAAAAAAAATATATTCCATGAGTCACAGAGACAATGTTATGTATTCACTACCTTTCCCTCTCCCTGGGCATCCTATTCCATGTGATTAATCTGGCAAATGAGATACAGGCATACCTCAGTGGGTTTTGTTCCACTGCAATCAAAGAAATATTACAATAAAGAGAGTCAAAACATTTTTTCACATAAAAGTTATACTATACTACACTGTAGTCTATTAAGTGTGAGGCAGCATAATGCCTTAAAAAAGAAATACACATTCCTTATTTGAAAAAACAAATATTGCTAAAAAATGCTACCTATCTATCAACTGAACTTTCAGTGAGTCATAGACTTCTTTTGCTGGTGGAGGCCTTGATGTTGATGGCTGCTGATTGATCAAGGATTTGCTTGCTGGAGGTGGAGTTGGTTGTGGTAATTTCTTTCTTTTTAATATTATTTATTTAATTTGAGAGAAAGAGAGTACATGAGCACTGGCGGGACAGAGAGAAAGGGAGAGAGAGAATCCCAAGCAAGTTCCATGATTTCACCCAGAGCCCGACATGGGGCTCGAACTCACAAACCGTAAGATCATTACCTGAAACAACCTAATTGGCCATATGGAGAATCATTACATTGATTGACTGTACTTTTCACTAACAGTTTCTCTGTACCATATGATGTTGTTTGATAGCATTTTATCCATGATAGACACTTTCACAATTGGAGTCTATCCTTTCAAAACCTGCTGCTCCGTTACCAAGGAAGTGTGTGCAATAGTCTAAATTCTTTGTTGTCATTTCAACAATCTTCACAGCATTTTCACCATTAGTAGTTTCCATCACAGGAAACCATTTTCTGTGCTCATCTATAAAAACAACTCCTCATTCATTAAATTTTATCCTGAGATTGTAGCAATTCAGTCACATCTTCAGGCTTCACTTCAGATTTTAGTTCTCTTGCTTTTTCCACCACATTGGCAGTTATTTCCTCTACTGAAGTCTTGAACGCCTCAAAGTCATCCTTGAGGGGTTTCATCAACTTCTTCCTAATTCCTTCCCATGTTGATATTTTGACTACTCCCCATGAATCACAAATGTTTTTTTTTAATTTTTTTAATGTTTATTCATTTTTGAAAGACAGAGAGAGACAGAGCACAAGCAGGGGTAGGGCGGAGAGAGTGGGGGACACAGAATCTGAAGCAGGCTCCAGGCTCTGAGCTGTCAGCACAGAGCCCGATGAGGGGCTCAAACTCACGAACTGGAGATCATGACCTGAGCTGAAGTCGGATGCCCAACCGACTGAGCCACCCAGGCACCCCTCACAAATGTTCTTAATGGCATCCTTAAAGGTGGAATCCTTTTCAGAAAGTTTTTAGTTTACTTTACCCAGATCCATCAGAAGAATTATTATCTATGGCAGCTATAGCCCTACAACATGTATTTTTTGAATAAGAAAACTTGAAAGTTGAAATGACTTCTTGATCCACGGGCTGCAGAATGGATGTTATGTTACCAGGCATGAAAACAATATTAATCTTGCTATACATCACCATCAGACCTCTGGGGTGACCAGGTGCATGGTCAATGAGCAGTCATATTTTGGAAAAAAAAAATTTCTGACAAGGAGGGCTTCACAATGGACTTAAAATGTTCAAGAAACAATGTTGTAAACAGATGTGCTGTCATCCAAGTTTTGTTCTATGTATATAGCACAGGCAAAGTAGATTTAGGATAATTCTCAAGGACCCTAGGGTTTTCAGAATGGTAAGTGAGCATTAGCTTCCGCTTGAAGTCACCAGCTGCATCAGCCCTACCAAGAGGGTCAGTCTGTCCTCTGAAGCTCTAAAGGCAGGCATTGACTTCTCTTCTCTAGCTATGGAATTCCTTCTTCCAATACAAGGCTGCTTCGTCTAGGTTGAAGGTCTATTGCTTAGTGTAGCCACCTGCATTCATAATTTTACCTAGATCTTCTGGAGAACTTGCTGCAGCTTCGACATTGGCACTTGCTGCCTCACCCTGTACTTTTATTTTATGGCGATAGTATCTTTTCTTAAATCTCATGAACCAACTCCTGCTTGGTTTACACTTTTCTTTGGTAGTTTCCATACCTGTCTCAGCCTTCACAGAATTGAAATGTTAGGGCCTTCCTCTGGATGAGACTTTGGATTAAGGGAATGTTGTCGCTGGTTTAATCTTCTATCCAGACCACTGAAACTTTCTCTATATGGACAAGGCTATTTCACTGTCTTATTATTTGTATGTTCATTCTTATCACTGAAAAAGCACTTACAATTTCCTCAAGAGCTTTTCTTGCGTTCACATCTTGGCTGACTATTCAGTGAGAGTCCTATTCTTCACCCTATCTTGGCTTTCAATATGCTCTCCTCACTAAGCTTAATCATCGAAAAACCTAGAATTCTTCCTTTCACTTGAACACTTAGAGGTCATTGTAGGGTGAGTTACTGGCCTAATTTCAATATTGTCATGTCTCAGGAAATAGGGAGGCCCAGGAAGAGGGAAAGAGACGCGGAAACAGTTGGTCAGTGGAGCAGTCAGAACACATGTAACATTTAAGTTTGCTGTCTTACATGGGTATGACCTGTGGTGCCTCAAACAATTACAATAGTAACATCAAAGATCACTAATCACAGATCACCATAACACATACAATAATAATGGCAAGTTTGAAATATTGCGAGAAATACCAAAATGTAATACAGAGACAAGAAGTGAGAAAATGCTATTAGAAAAATGACACCAATAAGACCTGCAACGATGCAGGGTTACACAAACCTTCAATCTGTAAAAAATGTAATATCTGCGAAGTGTGATATAGTGAAGTGCCGTAAAACCTGATATGCCTGTATGATCAAAACTGAACAAAGCAATGATTCCTACAGATCTCTGTTCTCTGTAACAGTGACCACAGACCATGCTTTGAGATGTCAGAGAATTCCACAACACCTTGTATTTCTGAGTGACTGTGTGGAGTAGAACGTCATCTCTTTCAATCACCCAGGATGAAGTATATGGAGTAAGTGAGAAATAAACTTTTCTTGTGTGAATCAACTGAGCTATAAGGTTTAACTACTTACCAGAGTATAAACTAGCCTACTTAATTTACACAGCTTGCAGCCGAAACATATTCTCCATACTGAATGAAAAGCCAGCTAACTGCATTTTTTATATTGCTATAAAACACACACACACACACACACACACACACACACACACACAACATTGACTCTGGGTGATAATAATTTGTCAGTGAAGGTTCATCAATTTTATCAAATGCGCCCACCATACTGGTGGGGGATGTTGATAATGGGGAAGAGTAGGCATGTACAGGGCTAGTGGGTATACAAAAAAACCTCTGTTTCTTCCACCCAATTTTGCTATGAACTTAAAGCTGCTCTAAAAAATAAAGTGTATTAAAATATTGAACAGAGAAAACACACATATTATTAATTTATTAATATTTTTATATTTTTTACATGTAGTATGTTCATAGATATTAAACTTAGGAAATATATATGATAATTTTAACTTGTTTTTGATATTTACTACATAATTGCAAAATTCCTGTTTCATTAAATATTCTAATAAAACACACTTTATTATTGAATATCACTTTTTATTATATGTATGTATTAAAATCTATCGATGAATATTTAACTTGACATTTTTTTTTTGCTATTTTAAACAAGGTTGAGCGTATTTCTGGAATGACAGAAGTCTAGAAAGTCAGGTGGTTATCACAGAATGCATCACTATATTATTACCAAAGATTTGTTTCCCCTTAAACTAATCATACAAATTGGGTACAATGACCTGTTAGTCTGAAAATACTTATTAAAATAGCAATTAACTTTGCATAATTTTGGAAGTGTTGAAACTGAGAAATAAGGATCTGTTGACTACCTCTGGAAGTTCGGTGACAGGCCAAAATTACAGTATTTTCTTAGCCTAATCAGGGCACTTCATGATCCATCACATTTACACTTTGGGGACTATTTACCTTATTCACATGTTGAATTAGACGCCGCTAATGTCATTAGTTGTGTCAGCTACTTTTTCAACTTGCTAATTGTCTGTAATATCTTAATTAAAACATCTATAAAGATGTGTTGCTCTATTGTTTCTGCTTCTTAAATAGAAATTTTCCCAAGTAACAAAATTAAAGTGTTTTCCTAAAGTTGAATATAATTATTGAGAGATCGAATTTGAAATAATTTTGGTCTTTTTAAAATAATTGTAGTTAGTATTACTTTTTGAAAGTAGCGTTTCCTTTCATTGCTTTTGTGCTTGCTTACTTTAATATTCAAAAGAAGATTGCATTGTCTATTAATTAAATCATGAATTAATTCACTCAGTGAACAATTGTTTATTCTACCTTTCTGATGTTGCCAGTATTGTTTTAAGTAGAGAAGATTAGAAAGAAACACCACATGAATCAGGTAAGTGCTAAATAAAAGTATGTGTTATTTTATGATTTTAAAAGAGTGTTAACTGCGATTAAGGAAGATTGCCTTAAAAAGGTAATGCTTGATCTTAACCTGAAGAGATGATTTAGAATTCGTTGGGCCTCGAAAGAGCAGGAAACAGTATCTTCTGATCATTTTGTGTAGGTTGGCATTGCTGGGTATGGGATCCAGTGAAATTATTTTGGGAGATCGTAGCAGAAAGACACAGAGGACACCAGAGGACTTTTTGGAAGTTACAGGCAGTCATCCAAGAGCATTAAGTAAGTACATTTTGTTTAGATTCACAATTTAGTAAGATAATTCTGGTTAATCAGGGGGTAGCATAATCGGAGAGGTTGAGATGAGAGATGGCAGCAACAATTAGGGGGCTGGACTGAACTTGCAGGGTGAAACCGGCATGCTGAAAGTGGACTAACAAGTTGGTAATTAAGTAATAAACTTTTGGTGAGAAAATGGAAGAGCTGATAATGATAAATTGCAGAGCAATTGAGTATAATTGTAGAAATCTTAAGTAAATCATTTGGGGAATAAACATCTTATCAGTAGTAACAGTAACATCTCCGCTACTACTACCACTATTTGGTAACATCGATTTCTGCCCATCTGCTCGACAATGTAATAACTGTAGTATAGCATTTTGAAACAGGGATTAAAATGTACTAAATATATACTCACTCTTTCTCTGTGAATTTCGAGCACATGTTCATTTAGCAGTCTTCTTGCAACAAAGAAATCATTAATCCGAAAATATGAATTTATTCTATTGATCATTGTCGGTCTTCTGAGTGCATTATTCTTATGAGCTTTATCTTTCTTTAAATGTGATGAACTAAATTATAGTTCATCTCTACGGCTACCGGCATGCTGTCGCAGGGTTATGTCAGTGAGCCATCAGTGGGATGCAGAGCATGTTTAAGGGTTAGGAAAGAAGCGTCCTTAAAACAAAAAAGTACACGTTGTATAAAAAAGAGGAAGTACAGACAGAACAAAGAAAGTACAACAACAGCTACTTGACTAGTGGAGAAAGAAAGTAGAATGTGAAAGTACGGAGGCTTCACATCTGTAGCTGAAAATGGCTAGAGAAAAGCAGATTCTAAAATTAAGGATCACTAACTTTGTTGTGTCCCAGGAGTCATTCTCCATTTCCCTAAATCAGTTACCCTCCCACTCGCTTGGATAATGATAACACACCTCTACAATGTTTGCCATTCTCTCTCCCATCCTCGCTCTCAGGTGAATGGCCTTGCTTCATATTTAACTGTGAAAAAAATCGATTCGATCAAAAGAGAATTCCCACAACTTGCCTCTCAGTTCACGTAGCTAGTGCCTTCTGTTCCCCTAATGAAAGAATTTTCTTCGCTCATGCATAAAGCGGCTTCCACCCTCACTTACCGGCTCAATGGACATTATTGTACCTCCTCTCCTGTTCTGTTCCTGCATTCTCTAGGATTCTTTATCTCACAGATTGTTCCCAATTGTAAAAATATTTTTTTTCCACTGCAGACTGAAATCACAAAAGCTATCTCTTAAACTCTATCTTTCACAGACTATCCTTTTTGTCTTGTAGATAAAGCAAAATACCTCAAAAGAGATGTCTATAGTCAATGTTTTCAATTGCTCTCATCTGATTTTCTGTTGAGTCATCTCTAAGCATTGTTTTAATTCTAATAATCCCTTAAAACATCCTTGTCAGTGCCACAAAATCCAGCTTTCTATTATTAATCTAAATCAGTCTCAACTAATTATAGCAAATAACACAGTTGGTTATGTGGTGCTTGCTTTTATTCTAAAGTACAACATTCATACTGTTTGCTTCTGATTGATCTCATCACCTATCTCCTTTGCATAACTAACAGTTTATCTCTGGACCTTGAAATTTTAGAGTATCCCAGGATCTATTCCTGATTTTTTCTTTGACTCTATTTTTGCTTTGAATTCACCTCAACCTCTGTCATGACTCCAAATACCGTCTATATAAAGACTCCTCATTGGTTATTCATCTAACTGCATAAATTCCATCTCCACTTGGATTCTTTTTTTTATATAAATTATTGTCAAATTGGTTTCCATACAACATCCAGTGTTCATCCCAACAGGTGCCCTCCTCAATGCCCATCACCCACTTTTTCCTCTCCCCCACCCCCTATCTACCCTTAGTTTGTCCTCAGTCCTTAAGAGTCTCTTATGGTTTGCCTCCCTCCCTGTCTGTAACTTTTTTTTTCCCCCTTCCCCTCCCCCATGGTCTTCTGTTAACTGACAAATGGATAAAGAAGATGTGGTTTATACATACAATGGAATACTACTTGGCAATGAGAAAGAATGAAATCTCGCCATTTGCAGCAACATGGATGGAACTGGAGGGTATTATGCTAAGTGAAATGAGCCAGGCAGAGAAAGACAGATACCGTATGTTTTCACTCATATGTGAAACTTAACAGAAGTGCATTTGGATTCTAATACACATTTCATACCAAAAGGTTTAATAACAAAACCCTTAGTCTACCTACAGCCCTTACTGTAAGTAAATGAAAGCTTTGGTTCTCTTTATGCCTCCTCTTTGTTAAAACCAACCCTTTCCTTCCTGTTAGGCCAAAAATTGGAATCATCACTGATTCTTTTCTCCATCCAACATCCAATTCCTCTACAAATACTGTAGGAATTCCTCCAAACTTATCTGGCATCTGCTACGTCTGTCTTCTAAATTATCGCTTTGTCCAGCAACATTTATGTCTTGCCTCTGTTGTTTTATATCTCCTAATTAATCTTTTTAGTTTTATCTTTACCCTTCTCCTAAGTTTATTTTCATAAAGCAGCCAGGGGGATCTTGTTAGAATTAGGACAGATCCTATCACTATTCTGATCAAAACTTTCTACAAGTTGCCCATTTTCTTAATGTAAAAGCCAAACGTTTACAGGACTCTTCACAGCTCTACAGGATCTGGTCCTGGGATTATGGATGCTGCCTTCTTATTCTTCTTAACCACAGCAGTTGTGCCGCAACTCTGGTACTTTCTGCAACTTTCATCCCACCTGAAAGTGTCTTGTTTCAGGTTTATACAACATACATTTCCTCATCCTCCAACCCTTATTTATATATGATCTCAGTGAGGTCTTTCGGACAACCCTGTATGAAATTGAGATCTTTCTCCCATCCCCTAATATTCCATATCTATCTTCTCTGCTCTGTTTTTCTTCCTCACATTCATCACTATCTTGTTCAGTATATGTTTTAGTTATTTTATTTAATTGTCTGCTTCTGCTGTCTGAGGACAGGGATCCTCGTGCCCCACATTTGCTTCTCCATACCTGATATCTAGGGTAGTTTTCACATAGAAAACACCCTTGATATGTATTTGTTGAATGAATGGGTGACTACACATATTAGGAAATATTTTGAGAAATGCAATTACACAGTTTGTCTTTAAGTCATATTATCAAATTCAATTCTAAAATATGCCCTGCTTATAAATACAGAGGAAAGAGAAACACAAAAAAGAAGAAGGGAAAAAATAAAAGGGAGAGAACACAAAGAAAAAAAAATGGAAAAAAGTGTAAGCCTTCATTCAGTGAGTGTGATCTTTGCAAATGTTAAGCACAATATCCCTTAACCTTAAAATCCTTACTTGCACCCCAGGGCACTGAGATTAAGACCCAAACCCCATATTCTGGGTTTGCATATTTAGACAGAAAGTGCCTCCTCCTAATAGGATATCACTTCACCAACTTGTCCCAAGGCTGAAGCCACCAGCCTTTTTGTTCCACAGATGTATTTAGTTTATGTACTTCGTTCAAGTCTTCCTTATCCTCCTGGCCCAAGGATAAATGTCTTTCCTGAAAATGGACTTTCCTCATCACCTAATTTAAAAAAAATTCACCTACTAATTCTGTGTCTCATCACCCGGACCAATTTGTATCATGATCTGCTAATTTATCATATTTGTGAATTGTCTGGGTGGTTCAGTTGGTTAAGCGTCTGACTTCGGTTCAGGTTATGAACTCACAGTTTGTGGGTTAGAGCCCCATGTTGGGCTCTGTGCTGACAGCTCAAAGCCTGGAGCCTGCTTCGGATTCTGTGTCTCCCTCTCTCTCTGCCTCTCCCCTGCTAGCACTCTGTCTCTCTTTCTCTCTTTGTCTCTCAAAAATAAACATTAAAAAAAAATAATGGATCATATTTGTATTTATTTGTCTCAATTAAGCAGCATTTGAGCTCTATGAGAATTAATTTTAGCTATTCATGCCTGGACCCATTTGAGCTGGGCGGGACTTCAACGTAATCGGTTGAAAGAATCTATGTCCTTAATCTACTTGAAGGTGTGAGAGTGCTTACCAGCCCACCTGCCAACCTTGCTCAATCACCTTGATGATTAGAAGAAGCAGGAGTACCCTACAAGAAAAAGGGGGTGGGGAGACATAGGAACGCTTTTTCCACTGAGACAGTACACATTTCTGATCATAAATCCCGGTGTGACAAAAATGTCCCTTTTAAAAATTTTCCTCAAATCAGTTATGATGCTCAATCTATTTTTGCAAGAAAATACCTTCTTATTTTCTCCCACCTGACTTTAAAGTGGCTGTTTGGAACATGACCTGTTTGTAAGTTAAAGAATTCCAATATTTAGTTTGGTATTTACAATACAAGAAAACATCAAAAAGAGTCTCCCATTATTGCACCTTTAATTCTGATATAAAGCATATAAATCATCTTGGCCTAGGAAAATCTAGACATAAGAGAATGAAGAGCATTAAGGTTTGCTGATTAAGTTGTTATACTGCAATTCTCGTGTTGACGATTTGCAACATAAATGGAAAATGAACCACAATTCATGTATATTCATGATAATTGCCCCCCGAAAAAAAAAAACTGGCTCGGAGTTTATAAAGTGGTTTCTGTTCACAGCAAAATAATGATGAAGTATTTTAGATAGTCAATTTGTGCCTATTTCTTATAACACCAGTTATTTTAAAACTCAAATGTTTTAGTATGTCTGGTATCTGCCTAAAAGCATAAGGGGGAATTTTGGAAATATCAAATAATACCATATTTTTTGAATAAAAGAATTCTCTCATACAAAGTATTTACCGTTCAGCTTAGGGATACAAAAGACTTTTTGAGATTTCAAATAGAAGTCTGTCTGAATGAGAAATCATACAAGTATATTTTTTCCTCAATAATAGGTATACAGTATAAATACGCTTTGCTCTATTTGTGGATTCACTTGGATTACAATTTATATTTCTTCCTTTTAAGTTCAATTTCTTTTTCATAGCTACTTCTGGTTTTCTATGTTGAAAATGCTTAATTGTTTATTTAGAACCTTTTTTAAATGCATGCTTTAATAATGGAACGCTGAATCACCTAATAGAGACAGTGATCGTATTAATGAAAGAACATACTTTCTTGGAAGGAATGCTTTGAGAAAAAGTGGGATAAGAGAACTTCCGAATGTGAGTTAGGAAATCAGTTGATGCATGCTGCATCCATCTTTTCTGTCACACATAGAAGGGCCCCGTTACAGACTTATATACGGTTATACGTGAAAGTTTCCTCCTACTCCAAAAGAGGCTCTCGGATTCTTTTTCTATCCACTGCAGTTTGTAGGTGAGTATCAGAAGTCACAGGCTCAGACATTCTTGCTGGGCTTATGGATTGCATGAGGTCACTTCCACCTAGAAACAAAACTTCCAAGAATGGGTCTAAGCCACAACTCACAATATTATCTACTGCATTTCTCGTTTGCTCCAGTATGGGCCAGCACAGAAACACTGATCTCCTCCTAATTTTGTCATCTTGTGTTCTGACCGATCACCTCATTTTGTGCTGGAGTTTTCTTCTCCAGCTTTCATGAAGCTCTTTCATCCCGATGGTATTCCATCACTAACAAAGAATCTGTTTGACTTTGCCCTGATACTCCACCTCAGTTTGGTACTATCCACTTCCTCAACTTACGGTGACATTTATGCTACATATGAATGAGTGTTTTAGATTTTCTGCCGACTTGATATTTTACTGTTATGCAGAATTTATTTGAATACTGCTTTTGAATTAGAACTGACACTACTACACCCCAAACTCTCTACCTCACTCACAAACACAACAAATTGCTCATTCAAAAGATAGCAGCTGTTGAATGTTCAGGTTTTTTTTGTTTTGCTTTGTTTTCCAACATTGCTCTTACACACTCTTTTTCATCCATTCTGTTAAAGTTTGAAAATTAAACCTAAATCAACCTGAATTGCAGCACAATTCCAAATTCCCATGCAAAAACTAGAAGAGTAGTAAAAGAGTAGTATAAAAAAAAAGAATATTTTTTTTATATTCTTTCTTTTACCATCTAGGTTTATATTATGAGGAAAACATTATAATAATAAGCAAATATGACAGAAAATCTCAGGCAGAGATTTTGTTCTGCGTCGTACCAAAAGATGACATTTACAACCTGGTCTTTGTTTTATAAGTCAGATAAAGAGACATTTAGTATACAGTTCAATTAATTTCATTTTCAGTAACAAGTAATAAGGACTATTAATGATTACATAATTGAGGCCTGGACTTAGAGGCCCCAGGGTTGGTTCGGTGGCTTAATAATGTCATCAGTGACTCAAACATTTTAATTTGAATACTTTCTCTTTCTGAGTACACTTAGCCCTGGAAAAACCACGGCTTTGAATGTCACAGGTCCACTTATATGCAGCTTTGTTTTCAATAAATACAGAGCAGTACTGTAAATGTATTTTCTCTTCTTCACAATTTACTTCATAATGTTTTATTTTCTCTAGTTTAATCCTATTGGAAGAACACAATATAGAGTATTTATATATATGGGGGGACAGGAAGTTTGGATGAGTTTTAGGCTTCAAAGCGTACAGAGAAAGGGCCACTCCTAATGGGAGTGGTACCAAACACACCCAGGTAGAATTTTTTCTAAGAGATGGCAGTGAACTCACTGTCAGTGTTATACTTTGGACACTGTATAAGATATTGCTGTTTGCGGGATGCCTGGGTAGCTCAGTCGGTTAAGCCTCTGACTTCGACTCAGGTCATGATGTCACAGTTCGTGAGTTCAAGCCCCGCGTCGGGCTCTGTGCTGACAGCTCAGAGCCTGGAGCCTGCTTCAGATTATGTGTCTCTCTCTCTCTCTCCTCCTCCCCCCTGCTCACACACTCTCTCTCTCTCTCTCTCTCTCTCTCTCTCTCTCTCTCAAAAATAAACATTAAAAAAAAAAAACCTAAAAAAAAAGATGTTGCTGTTTGGTAAATCTAGGTGCAGTGTAGGTGTGGCCATTGTCATAGGTATAAAAAAAATGTCTTTATACCCCAGAGCATAATTTGAAATGGAGATTAGATTGCTAGAAATATTGATAGAGATATTTACTTATCATAATTAGGAGGGAGTACATTGGAGATATTCTTAAAATTGGAGAATAAGAATCATTAGGGGCATATACAGTATACAGTTAGGTATAAGAGTAAGGGGGTAGTTCTTCTATGATGTTTAATAATGTCCCTTGGACATCGATGATAGACAATCCCCAAAGACTTTGATGATGAATATAATAACTGGAAGGTAACTCACAAGCTCATCCTCACTGTAAGGGCACAATCTTAAAAGCTGGTTTTACTTATTAGTCAAGATGACCTGAACCTAGTTCATCTGCCCATTTTTATGAAGAAGTCCTGCTCAGAGTTAGCCTAAAGAATGGATCCAATCCTACATCAAACACAGAGGAATGATGTTCCCCTGTTTTTCTCTCTGAGACTATTGCCAAAAAAATGCTATCCAGCACTTAGTAATGGACTTCTGCATCATGGTAGGTGCCACTCAAGGATCATTGAATCTAAGAATCTAAGAACCACAGAAATTAATAATGATTCTGTGTTGATAAAGTCTCAGGGATACTCAAACTTGTGATAACTAGTATTACAATCCAATTTCCCTCTTTGCTTGACCATGAAAGTAATCAATTTATATACATGACTTATATACATCACTAGTTACCATCTTAAATGGTAGAGAAGAGAGATTTTCAGTATTTTTTTCTTTTTCTTTTATTTTAAATGATTTTCAGCCTCAACCATTATTGCTTGGAAAATGGTCCCTTCATTAAATAGCTATGCAAACAATCTATTATTTCTTAGGTTTTTCAAGATTTTCATGATCATTTATTAAAGTGCTGCACTAATATTGAGTGCTGCACATATGTATTCCCACTCTTCTGTATTTTTAGGCTTTTAAAAATTGTTATTAGGTTTCCTTCAAAGTTAGGAACATATGTCTTATGGCTAATGTTGCCAGATAAATGGTCTATAAAAAAAGTGAATTGTTAACCTGCCAGTTTTTTTCTTAATTAATATTTAACTAGTTTGAAATTTTGATAATTTAGCCAAAGTATAGGCTTAAGTTTTTTCTTCCTTTTGTAGTATTATGAAAACGTTTCTAAGTAAATATATACTATCATGATGATCATGAATTTATTTTCTTAATTTCCTTATTAACTCTATTATTTTTTTCAGAATTTAGGATATATATAGCTACTCATGATTTATATATTAAGTTTTTGCAATGCTACTGTATATATGTATGTATCAGTAAGATGTACATTTCTTTCTGTTAATACTTTTCCGTTCTAGTTATTTCTTTTTTATAGAAAAATATGGATTTTATTTCTATGCATAATAGCTATATTTTCTTAATAGTAAAGGATATTCACTTTTTGTCAAATTTACCTCTGGGTGCCAATTTAAGAAATCATGAAAACAGTGCATTTTGGACATAATGCAAAAAAATTATTAAACATAATAAATGTAAACTTCTCTCCATGTTCTGCCTTTATAGCCATAAAAGGTAACATCTGAATTCTCTGTAAGGAACTATTTGACAAAGGGTTACTTAAGATGCACATTCTTGTATATGCTTACTCTTTAGAGCATGCAAATAAATATTAAAGGCTAATATTTATACGCATGTGCACATAAAAACATACTTTTTAGTAGTATGAAAAAATAGTATGTCACAGAGGAAACACTTGTTACTAGCAAATAAGGAAAAGCTATACTTGAGACATCACAGAAGTAAGTAGAAGAAATCAATGAATTGTTTAGACAAGAAATAAGGAAAATCTCCTGAACTAAAATAATCAATCACCACAGAGACTTGATGAAACGATTTCATTACTTGCAATCCACCAAAGGTTTCTTTCTATTAAAAAAATAAATCCTTTGGGAAGATTCTAATCATTAATTATACAGATAAATTGTCTCTTTAGTAGCAGAAGATACAAATAACATTTCAAATACAAAATAATGTTAAATTTATCTGATGTGTATGCAACTCTTTGCATTCACATTTTACTGGAATTTTAACAGAAAGATTCTTGACAATATCCTCTTGTGTGTATAATCATATAATTTTATGTTTTTATGGTATCAATACATAAGAAATATCTAAAAAGAGAAAGAAAAACATAAAATAAGCACCAAACTAGGAATTGTCTATTGTGTAATTAATTAGGAGGTAAGATCACTTAACAGATTTAACAGCTGAAAGAATGGTGTTTTATAGCTTTTAAGTTAGCTTAATTAATTAGCGTACATAAATAATGAGTTTATCATGATAATTTTTCTCTATAGTCTAACTGCATAGATCAATTACTGTCAACTACTTAACACATGTATACTTTTTGATCTAGTGAAAGATATGGCATTCACTCATGTATTTATTCAATCGTTATCCATCCAAATATTTATTGACTATAAGTTGTCAGACACTGGGTCTGCAATGACCAGTACAAACAGATATCAGTTGCTGTTATGGAATTTATAGTGGTACAGGTCATAGCATGACTGCATTATACATGTGTAATTTCAAATCAATGGAGTAACTAACAAGTGACTGCAGTGGAAAAAGTCATATGATAAAAAGGCTAGACAGATTTGACTTTAGAAGGAAGAGTTAATAAGAATTAATGAATAAACACAAGATACATATGTATACACACACTAAATAATAGAAACAATTTAAATTACATTTAATTTACATTTAATACTATGTAAATTCCATACTTTTAAGTATATGATGAAAATCAAGCTATTTGCACAGGTCTTAGTTCAGGCTGCTGTAACAAATTATCATAGACTGGGGGACTTAAACAACAAGCATGTCTCTCAGTTCTGAAGGCAGAAGTCCAAGGTCAGGGTGCCTGTATGACTGGTTTGGGTGATGCCCATTTTTCTGGTTTATTGTTAGCTGTCTTCTTGCTGTATCCTTACATGGCAGAAAGATAACTAGTTAGCTTTCTGGCCTCTTATAAGGCACTATTCCCATTCATGAGTGTTCCATCCTGATGAATAATTACTGCACATAGACCCCAACTTTACATTACCACCACATTGGAATTAGGATTTCAACTTGTGAATTTCAGGGGACACACTCAGTCTATAACAGCACATAATAAGTAACATGCACTAAATATAACAAACATAGACCTCTCTCTTTCTCTATGTTCTGCTGTTATAACCATATAAAGCAACCTTTCACGTTCTCAAATATCTTAAAAAGAAAACTATTTGAAAAATAGCACTTTAAATATAAACATGGATGTATGTATATATGGATATAAATTAAAAATCTAAATTTGAAAGTTAAATTTTATATCATTTTAATAATATATATATATAAATACTAACAAAAATATTTATTTGGGAGGAGCCAAATGGAAAAATGTCTCTACAGCATAAGACACAATTATGGATTCAAGGAATCAAGGAGAAAATGTGGTATGTTTCTAAGCCACTCTAGAAATGTTGTCTCCCAAATAAGAACAATGAGAAACCGCTGAAATGTTTCACAGGAGTTACTCTAACAGCTTGAATGCTTAAAAAAATATTATTTAAGCTGAACTTTAGAGAATGAATTGGATGAAATCAAAAGAAGATGAGTAAAAAAGAGATAACTATAAATTAGATTTGGAAAATGGCAACTGATTTGGACTTGAGAGATATACAGGAAAAAGTAATAATGTTCTTAGTAACTGGATATGCAAAAGAGAGGGACGAAGATTTGTCAAAAGATGTCTTAATTCTGGGGCTCCTGGCTAGATCAGTCAGTAGAGCATGCGACCATTGATACAAGGCCATGGGTTTGAGCTCCACATTCATTTTGATTTATTCTTTGAAAAATAAGACCACATGACCTCTATAATGAAATCAAAATTAATACTATCTCAGATCATTTTTTAGCACATACAATAGTTTACGTTATATAACTATTCTCAAATAGGCCAAATATCATTAGAAAACACTTTCTTGGCATCACCTGATCTTGTTGGTATTGAATAATTTGACAAGTATTACTTATTAAGGATCTATTGTATTTGACACTGGCTGATGCTTCAGAACTATGATGTAGGTTTCTTTAGTGTTAGTTCACCCTTTTCCGTATTTGAATCTTCTTGTTTCTTTCCTCTTTTTTCAACATCTCAACATCTCTTTTGTTTTGAATATTCTATTCTTTTTTTTCTATTCAATGTAACTGACCAGATAAATATCTCTGTAGGCTAAACGTGTGATAGAATCACAAATTCACTATTGCAATTTCTAAGATTTATTATTTTCCTTTCATAATATAAATGCTATTTAGTATGTAGCTTATTTTCCAAAGAAAAAGCATTTTTAGCTATCATTTTGTTAACAAATTTCTTAAAATTGATTATATCAGAAAACATTGTGTAATATTCATTCTCTAGAATTTCAGAACACTTTCATAGTTTATTTCAGCTAAGTTTAAGTGTTCTAAAATTGAATATATATATATATATATATATATATATATATGATTTGCTTTTCGGTATTAAACTGAATTTATAGAAAGTAAATTGATCTCGCTAAATGTAAGTAACAAATTTATTTTTTGTCTACTTGATTTGTTGTTTTATAAGCTGTTGTATTAATGCCACTAGCTAAAAATGTTGATTCCTTTCTCCTTGAAGTTCTAATTGTTTTTGCTTTACATTCTTTTATCTTCATTGCTGAATTTCTATACTTAAAATGTTTATATATTTTTGCTCTATTGTTTCATTAACCAGCATATGATGCCTTTAATGACACTTTCAATACATACTCCTATATTTTATTTTGTCAGATGTTGATAATATCACTCTTCATTGACATAGCTCATTTTTATATGAAAAATACATTTCAATTCATTTATTTAGATATTTTAATATATTTTGGATATATGTATCTTTTATATGCAACATATTATTAGAAAAATTTTTTTATCACATCTCACAGACTTATAGTTGGTTTTAAAACCCATTTTGGGGGCTCCTGGGTGGCTCAGTCAGTTAAGTGCCCCAACTCTTGATTTAAGCTCAGGTCATGACCCCTTGGCTGTGAGATAGAGCCCTGTATAAGACATGGAGCCTACTTAAGAGTCTCTCTCCCCCTCTCCTTATTCCCTTCCCTTTCTCTCTCTGTCCCTCTCTCGTAGATAGATAAATAAATAAATAAATAAATAAATAAATAAATAAAACATACATAAATACATAAATATATAAATATATAAATCAAACTTTTGTTTTTATTACAATTACTTATGACATTTACTTTATTTTATTTATTATCTTTTTTTCTGTCTTTCATGTTTTCTGTTGGATAGATCATTGTTTTTGTTACATTTTGCTTTAGTTATTTTGGTATTTTCCTTAAAGTTTGAGCCTGTAGTAACGCTTATTTGCCTTTAGGAAGCTCTTGATATTAACAGTATTTATAATTTCCCCATACAAGACAAATACTCCAGTATATGATTCTAACATCTCTCTCTTCTTTCTCAGGACTCCAAATACATATTAGGCCATTTGATTTCTTCTCATAGGTCTTTGATGCTACTTTCTTTTAAATTTATTTTATCTTCTTAATTTTAACATAGACAATTTATATTGAGGGCGCCTGGGTGGCTCAGTCAGTTAAGTGTCTGACTTTGGCTCAGGTCGTGATCCATGGTTCCGGGGTTCGAGCCTCACGTCAGGCTCTGTGCTGCCTGCTCATAGGCTGGAGTCTGCTTCAGATTCTGGGTCTCCCTCTTTCTCTGCCCCTTTCCCGCTTGTGCTCTCTCACTCTCTCTCAAAAACAAATAAACATTTAAAAAATTATATTGAATTATATTCAAGGTTACTGATTTTTTTCTTGATGTTCTATCTGTTGATAAACTGACTGAACAGATGCTTCATCTCTGATATCATGTATTTTCACTTCAGGTATTCTGTTTGCCTCTTTATATATTTGCCTTCTCTTGAGTGGAAATTCTCATTTGTTAATACCTGTTCACCTTTTCTATCAGACATTGTATTATATGAATCAATGTAACATTAAAACCCTTATCTGAGAGTTTCAACATCCTACTATTTTGTGTTTCTTGTTCTGTTGAATATTTGATGTCTTGACAGTGTTGTTTATTTGTTTTGTTTATTATGTGTGTTGTAGTTGAATGCCAGATAGTCAAATCTTGGTAAGGGGGAGGAAGAGAAATGGAAAAGTACTAAGAAAAGTATCTTCAAGGGGCACCTGGGTGGCTCAATTGGTTAAGCATCCAACTCAGCTCAGGTCATGATGTCTGTCGCAGTTTGTGAGTTCAAGCCTCACGTTGGGCTCTGTGCTGACAACTCAGAGCCTGGAGCCTGCTTTGGATTCTGTGTCTCCCTCTCTCTCTCTCTCTGCCCCTCCCCTTCTCTCTCTCTCTCTTTCAAAAATAAACATTAAAAATTTTTTAAAAGAAAAAAAAAAGGAAAGTATCCTCAAAATGTCCCCTTTCTGTCTGTAAACCCTCCATCCTGCCCCAAGCACATATACAAAAGGAGGCTTCTGCAGAGGCACCACAAAGACCTTTCCTGAACAACGTCTGGCCCAGGAATGTGAAGGTATATAAGACTATTACCAGCCAGAGAGACTTGAGTCCTCCCTGCAACTCTCCTCAGAGACTGCAAAGCCCTAGTTATGCCTAAGTCTGGTGTGGAGAGGCCTTATATTCCTCATGAGGCCTGCCAGATGAAGGCTGCGTATTTGCCTATGAGTAGGCTTGGAAAATCACACCTACCTTTCTTGTCAGGAGCTAGACTGCTCATACCTATCGTCCTTATTTTTAACCATTTGTCTTGTTCACTTGAGTTATCATGTACTGTCTTGTCTGTTGGAGACATTTGTGTTATTCAGGTGGTTTGAAATATTTCCTGGAATCTGAATAATATAAACTTTTCCTTAATCTTGTTGTTCAGACAAAGTAATTGAGAAAGCAACAAATAATTGTGAAGTCAAACAGTTCTGCATTCTGCATTTTCCTGTCCCTGGACCCAAACCAACTCTGAGTAGGGGGTTTCCTTTGAAAAAAATTTTTTCTGGAGTTTATTTATTTATGAGAAAGACGGACAGCACGAGTGGGGGAGAGGCAGAGAAAGAAGGAGACACAGAATCCTAAGCAGGCTCCCAGGCTTTGACCCGTCAGCACAGAATCCGACGCGGGGCTCGAACCCATGGATCATGAGGTCATGACCCGAGCTGAAGTCGGTTGCCCAACCAACTGAGTCACCCAGGCGCCCCTCCTTTAATTTTTTTTAAGAAGCATGAGCATTGGAAAGGGGTGGTTATCTTAGTTTGTAGAACTCACTGGTTTTTGAGGAAGAATAGGTGGAGATGTGAAAACTAAAGGATGGCTAATCATTTATTTTGAATATATATCCTATGTATATTCATATATTTTTATAATTTTTCCGTAAGTGTATTTCCTTATTTTGAGAGAGAGAGAGAGTGACAGAAATGAGCAGGGGAGGGGCAGAGACAGAGAATGGGACAGCGGATCCGAAGCAGGCTCGGCAGAGAGCCTCATATGGGACTCAAGTTTAAAAACCGTGAGATCATGACCTGAGCCGAAATCAGAGGCTTAACCAACCGAGCGACCCAGGTGCCCCCATTTTGAATATATTTAAATTTGAAATAAGAAATTATAAAATGAGGTTTTCCCCAAACATGATATTACTACCCCTATACATCTAAACACATATTAACCTTCCCTTCATAGAGGATATGTCACATCTTTAGCGGATGTTCATACTTTTTTAAGCTGACTCACACTGCTTTTTGATACTCTCTCAATTAAACACTGAGAAATAAGATTAACCACTAATTAACAGTTTGTCCCCATGGACAATGATTCAGGTTCTATTAGGAACCTCTAGCAATCCATAAGTTTTTACTCAAAGGGAAAATACCTGCAGAAGACAGAATAATTTTTTTTCCAAATTATAAAGGAACAGAATCATTTACCTAAAAGTTCTGTGAGGTATTCTCCTGAAACTGCTATCTTTTTTCTCTTTTGTGTTTTTTCAAACTTAGAAAATGCAAGTGAGCCTTTTTAAAAAACAAAACAAAACTGCAAACTGAGGTCCAATTAATACTTATTGAATCATAGATCCCATGGCACAATAATTATGCCTTGAATTTTATGCATTGAAAATATAAGTATTAACAATAATGATAGATTTTATTTTTATTTTGAAATGTTTTATTACCATTTAGTATCATTATTACTTGTAGTAGGAAAATAATAATGGAACCATGTATTGAGCACTTACTAAAAAGTTAAATACTAATATTATTTCCATTTTATTTATGATACAATTTAGCCCAAATGCAAATACATTTTTCAGACAACTCATAGCTGGTGGAATATTCCAGAACAATACTTTTAGCTTCTGCATGGAGAAGAGCATCCTGACAGACCTTGACAACCTCATCCTCCCCTGTGACTGGCTCAACTTCCACTCCAGTTTACAATATCAACAAATTGTCCAAGTACGATTGAGAGTTGGGAAAATCCTCTCCTGGGGACTTCTCCCGACTCCAGTGGTGCCCAGCTGAAGAATCATTATCCTGCTTCTTCATAATGCACCCAATGGTAAAGGTACATACTCGCTGTTCTCTTGAAATATTTTTTTTATCTTTCCAGATTAGAAAACTATGTAAACGGAGCTGTGATGTCTTACTTTCTCTATTTTAATTTAAGATGGAAAAAATTATGATTGCTTGACTTTCCTTCAAGCACTTTACCACGTCCTGAAACAAAAGGCAATGAGAGGGTAATCGGTTTGGGGTAAGAGAGGAGGTTGATGAAAATGACACTATATATTAGAGTTTGGCATTCAAACCATGGCGAAAATAATTGAAGTTTATCTGTTGGTCACATTTCACTTGAGTTGTTGGTATAAATACAGTAGCAAATACAAGTAGTATAAATACAAGTAGAAAGGGGGAAATTGCATCTGATTTAACCCTGAAGAAATGTGATTAATATAAATCAGGACAATTACTATGTTATTTTCACTTAATATTTCTGTTTTGGTCAAGCAACATTTTCCCGATCTGCTCTTTACTTCCCATTGTCAGTGGATGTGTGTGCAGCCTTTACTGATGCTTCCCTCTGTACAGATTCTTTGGAATGTGTGCTCTATGCTTTACTCACCAAGCTGCAATTTTCACTCTCTATTTTTCCACTTCCCATAATCAGTCTGGATAGGCTGAGTTAAAGTTTATTACAGAGGAATGAATATGATAAAAAAAAAAAACAAACCTCAGTAACTGGTATTTTATTTTTCTATTTGAGAGAAACTGAGCCTGCCTTATCATTTTCTAATTTATTAAGGCAAAATTTATTCAAATATCTTAGAAATATTATATAAGCACCTTCTCTTTTGGTAAATTGTATCCTGGGGTCTCAGTGATTCCACATTAAATGAATTGAAGCCATTTAATCTTTTACCTGATTCCACATGATTTACAGAAATGTCTACGGGTGTTACTAAAGGCAAATAAAATAAATGAAATTAACTTGGGTTGATATTATGCAACTGTAAACTAGAAGCTGAGGTGAATTCCCATTTCTAGTTGTAAATCTTTTTGAACACTTTATTTGGATGAGAAAGACAGAACCATTATGTATCCCCTTTGATTTTTTTCCACATAATCTAATTTTCTTTGAAAAAAATCAGAGTATCATATAAGCATCTGATATTTGTGGTTATACCTTTTTAAATGCTTATTTATTTATTTTTGAGAGAGAGAGAGCACGCACCAGCAAGTGGGGGAAGGGCAGACAAATGGAAAAAGAGAATCCCAAGCAGACTCCCTGCTGAGCACTCTGTCAGGGCGGAGCCCCATGCAGGGCTTGAACTCACGTGTGAGATCATGATCTGAGTCAAAATCGAGAGTCAGATGCTTAACCTACTGAGCCACCCAGGCACCCCTGTTGTTATGCCTTAAAGTCCTTTAAAGGAGCAAGGACATTTTTTGAATTTTCTGTAAAATGTAATAATGTATGGGCATATTTGGAAAACATTTACACACTTTACCACTGGCTGTTTGGTTTGCATTATTTATTTTTTACTGAAATTATACATGACAAAAGAAAAAATAGACTTTCGTACTTTTGTTTTTCAAATATACCTTTTGTGGTGTTGAACTGAGACTGGTAGAGAAATCACCGTTCAGAGAAGATCAGAGGCGACCCTTCCTATTGCTTAAGTATTGATATTTCCACTCAAAAGTTATCCCACCAAGGTTCTCATAATTACAGACATCCCTTTTCTTTGATGATGGTTCAAGTACAGTTTATGGGCAATAATTGTCAAAAACTGAAAGCTATTATATAATTTTAAGACATTTTTTGAACAATTATTGGTTCAGAACAAAACTGAATGGCAGGTACAGAGATATACCATATAAACTATACCTGCACCAATACAGAGCCTTCTCTATGATCGACATTTCCTATCATTGATACATTTGTTATGATTGACAAAACCTACATTAACACATAATAATTGCCTGAAGTCGATAGTTCACATTATGAGTCACTCTTGGTGTTTTACATTCTGTAGGGTTTGAGAAATGTATAATGATATATATTCATCATTATAGTATCATGCAGAGTATATTCATTCCCCTAAAATTTTTCTGTGTTCCACCCATTCATTTCTCTTGCTCCTGTTCAACTTTTAGTGGAGCCAGTGATCTTTTCAAGATCTCCATACTTTTGCCTTTTCCAGAATGTCATATAGTTGGAATTGCACAACATGGAGACTTTTCAGATTAGCATTTTATGTTTATTTATATGCATTTAAGTATTCTCTCATGTCTTTTCATGGTTTGATAGCTCATTTATTTTTAGTGTACGTTGTCTCAATGTACCCCAGCTCATTTATCCATTCACCTATTGAAGGGCATCTTTATTTCTTCCCAGTAGTGACGATTATGAATAAAATTTCTGTAAACATCCGTGTATAAGTTTTGTGCAGACATACATTTCAATTCTTTTGGGTAAATACCAAGCAATATCCATTGCTGAATCATATGGTAGGAGTATGTTTAGTTTTGTAAGAAATTGCAGAACTGCCTTCCAAAGTGGCATTTCCACCAACAACGAATGAGAGTTTCTTTTGTTCCATGTCCTCACTGGCACTTGGTATTATCAGTGTTTCAGATTTTTCCATTCTAATAGGTGTGGAGTGGTATCTTATGGTTGCTTTCATGACACAAAATGTGAAGCATCTTTTCATACATTATTTGCTATCTCTGTGACTGCTTCTGTGAGGTGTCTATTAAGGTTGTTGCAGAGATTTTTAAATCAGATGGACCTCTGTTTAATAATTGAATCTGCTGCTAATTAACTGCCTGAGATTGGAAAAAAAATATTTAATGTCTCTAGGCATACTTTTCTATTATATTAGTATATAATTACATATAATATTAGAATAACTGTGACATAATGTAGTCATGAAGATTAATACTTCCTGTAAAGAATTTAGAAATATACCCATGATATTGAAAAGTGCTCAATAAGTACTAGTTAATATTTATTGCATTATTTTGTATTATAAATGTTAGTGATTTTTAATTTAAAAAAAATCTTCATTTATTTTTGAGAGAGAGAGAGAGACAAAGTATGAGTGGCGGAGGGGCAGAGAGAGAAGGAGACACAGAATCTGAAGCAGACTCTAGGCTCTGAGCCTGACATAGGGCTCAAACTCACAGACCAGGAGATCATGACCTGAGCAGAAGTCAGATGCTTAACTGACTGAGCCACTCATGCACCCCTATGTTAGCGATTTTTAATATTAATTAAATATGGGTAATAAATATATGAATAAATGAATTTGCTAATGTATAAATGTCTAAGTTTTCTTGAATAAACTGTTTTGTAGTTTTCTATGAGTGCTGCAAATTATTCTTTGTATTATTTTGGTAGCAATAGATATCTAAACTCTATTTTCATTCTGAATTCATGTTTCTAAGCTTTATATAATACTTATAAAATACAAATTTTATTAGCTCCGTACTCAAACTAAGTGAATTAACTGGCCAGTATGTATGAAATACAACTTTTGAATAGTGAAAATTGTCCATATCATATTATTTTTTAAAATTAATTATCAATAGGCTAAGGTACATGAAAAGTGTCTTGGTTAGGTAACTAATCTAACTCTATAGTTTCCTATCCAACTAGCCAATCTTTTAAATTCATTGGTGAAATAGGCAGCATAAATAGTAATACAAATAAAATAATTTTATTTTCTAAATATATAAAAATATGTTAATTGGGCATTTTTTAATTTGGAATTCATTTTCACTTAGCTGTCATCTTTCCATCTAATCTCAAGCCCTCATTTGTTTAGATGATCTATGCCATTGAAAGAGCAGACCTAGGCTGGCCAACTCCATTTTGTTCGGTGTCCTCCATCTTGAGTGACTATGTGCCCGACATGGCCCCCTTTCTGGGAAAACTGCAGAAAGAAATTCCTGCTCAAACCTCAGACCACGCCTCCTCCCCTTGAGTAACTTCCTGTTCAAACTTCCCGTTCAGACCATGCCGGGCAACCTGCTCAACAGGACTCTGACTCTTCCCTAGCCAATCTGCTAAGGCCACAACCATCACCCTACCAACTGCCCCTAGATCCCTATAAAACTTTTGTGCTTTTGAAACTTGCTCTCTCTCTCTGGCATCTCACCGCTGCATTGCTGCAGGTAGGGGATTGAGCTCAAGCTAGCTGGAATAAAGGCTCTTTACTTTTGCATTGGACTCCGCTCCCTGGTGGTCTTTGGGGATCACAAATTCTGGGCATAACACCATAATGTTTAAGAAAACTTCTAGCATTTTAGGTGGTAAAGAGAAAACAGACGACATTCTAGACCATTGTGAGAAAGGTCACACTATGATGAGCAATATATATTTAGGACCTAATGAGAAATCTGGGATTCAGAATTGCATGATTGACTGGTAATTAGTAGAAATGAAAAATAGAATTAGATTGTGGAAATTGCACATATGTTCACTTGATTAATATCCTTTGCATTTAGATAGTATAAAAAGAGGGTGTAAAACAAAACATAAATTTCAGAGTAGGTGCTAGAATTGGTATCACAATGCTTGTACCCCAAACCTAGGATCCAAACTACAAATATGTTGAGAAGGTAAATGGAGAGAGGGCTTACACAGAAAATTCTTAGATTAGAGTTCTTGCCATGTTGTAAAGACCCCTTGACTTGATCTTTAGTCACATTGTATTTTTCTGCAGATATATGACATCTGTCTGCATTGGGGAGTTAGTGGACTTGTGATTAACCACACCCCCAAATCAGGAAGTTAGGAGAGGTGGATTGGTTATCTACTTTGATTAGTAATTAAATATAAAATTTCTTTGTCCCTCTTTCCCTCTTTTCAGATCCTGTGCTCTTGGAAGGTGTATTTGGCAAATTTGAAACTTCTTCCTGGAATAACCAGCAGACAACTAAGCCTTTGTTTGGAACTGTTTGTTGACTAAGAGTAATGAGACAAGTCATATATTTGTCCCATATATCACCCTGGGCAGAGGAAAGCATTCCATTGATTCAATAGAAAAGGAAGATAAGAGATAAACTAAGTTGCACTTTATATCCTCTGGGTAATGCTTTCTCAATGTATCAGTTAAACCCCCAAAGCGAATCAAGTCCAGATCTATTATACCCATCTGGCTTGGTTGCCCCAATTGTGTGTCAACTCTATGGCTTTGTCAGATCCTTCCTTTACCTTCAAGTCCACCTCATTTGTCTTGTCACCTGGGATCAAAGTCTCCAGCTGAGTAGACACCACTGTTCTAGGTGAGTAGAAGTGTGAATGTTCATAACGCAAAATGAATCTGAAGTGACAATTTGAAACACAATTGTAATATACTCACAGATCTTTACAGCACAATTGTTTTGTAAAATAATCTCAAGTAATTAGAAAGATAGAAGAGAGATAATATATTTGAATGGTTTCAAGTTTTCTTTAGTGGAAGTAAGAATGAAAAGAAAGTATTAAATGCATTGTACCACAGTTATTGCAAGTGAATATAGGAAAAAGCCATTGTTTGTAAGTACATGTTAAATGGACTCATCCCTTACTATGTTGAGGTTTAAGCTCAATAAAAAAAAAAATGTTTATACAAAAGAAAAACTTTACAGCAATAATAAAACTCTTACTATTGCAATTTAGAAAAAGAAGACTTTCTTTCAGGGGATATAAAACTTTAGCTAATGGCCTAATTTTTTCTATTAGAATGCATGTTTTTGTAATATAACTTTGATAATCTAAGGAAATACAAAAGACTATTGAAAAATAACAGACTAAACCCCTTTTATGGTGACAGTGCAATAGAAATACAATTTTATGCTTACTCTTATTATTAAAAGCAAATTCTTTTCTAATGAAAAAATGAGTTGTGTAGTATAATAGAAAGGGACATTGGCTTTAGGCAGAGGGCTTTACGTAAAATGCTACAAAATGTTTGAGTAGTTGATTTACCAGTTTGATGTAATTCTGTGGTCAAAGACATTTTTGTATAGTTTTTCTAAATTGTTATAAGAGAACTGCACGATATGACACCATATACATTCTTTTCAGAATCAGATACAAAATTGGCATATTGCCAAATGATAAATTTCTTCCTAGAAAAAAATCAGATTATTGTTAATTAAATCGAATGATATAAATCCAAGGATATAAATACATGTTTGGCAAGGCATATGAATGTATTTTGACTTTTTAATTTAAGGAATATTAAGATATGTCTAATAATTCTAATATAGCCCTGTATGGGAACTTTCCACCTCTATAACAAACAGATTTAAAATTTATTAATCCATATGTGCATAGTTGTAACCAATCTGTTAATTTACAGTGTCAAGGCAAACATTTTCTTCCCCTATTTTATAAGACTGTGTGGAATACCATCTGCTACTGGAAAGTCTTACCCTTAAAATTAGATGGGTATTCCAAATATAATATCATGGGCTTATTTCTGTTTTGTGTAAACTCAACATCTGTTGAATTAAAAAAGATAAGCTTCCATAGTGTTGTTTTAAGTAAGTTATCTATTAAATATCAATGAAGATATACATTGTTTAGTACCATTATGGTATATGAGGGATTTTTTTTTTCTCTTGTTAATTACACTCAGAAAAATTAACAACCTGTGGCACACTTGATGTCATCTAAACTGAGGTGTGGAATTTCATTAGCTGTGGGGTGTATCACTCATTTATCAAAGTCTGAAAAGTCAGAGACTGCCATCACCCTAATAAGAAGTGTCTTTATTTATAATGAAATAAATTGGTGAAACAGGTAAGCAAAGTTAGCTAAACAGGGCTTGCAAGGTTAATATTAGGATGATTTTAAGGAAATAATGTTAGGAAAAATCAATTCAAATTAGAATGGTCTTTGAAAATCACTAATTAATTAATGATGTCCTTTAATGTATTGTATGATGGTAAGTCCCTCTTTACATGTCCACCTGCCAAAGCACTTAATTTGAAAATGTTTGGCACAGAATTACTTTAAGGGATATATATTTAGTATTACACAAATAGTGATTTTTTTTAAAACATTATTGGCGTAGGAGCTCATGGTTGTTTGCATATGCTTTTCCCTGTCTGTCCATTTCACTGACAATTTCAATGAAAGTATTCTTTTCCAATGTTATATCCAGAAATTTAGTTGGTGTTTATACCTTTCTGGTATCACTAAACCATACATTGTACCTACCTCCAAAACTGGCCTTGGGAAAAAGATAAATAAATATTAGCTTAATAAATAAATACTTCAACTTCTTCTTTTTCAGTTACCCATGATCAACTAACCACGGTCAAGAAACAAATGATCCTTCTGATGTATCATCAGAAGGTCTATAGTAGCCTAACACTATGGCACAATGCCTATGCATTTACCTCACTTTATCTCATTACATAGGTATTTTATCATCTCACATCGTCACAAGAAGGATGAGTATAGTACAATAAAATATTTTGAGAGAGAAAGACCACATTCGCATAACTTTTATTTTAGTATACTATTATAGTTGGTCTATTTTGTTATTAATCATTGCTGTTGATCTCTCACTGTGCCTAATTTGTGAATAAAACTTTATCATAGATATACGTATGTATAGGAGAAAACATAATACGTGTAAATTTAGGTATTATCTGTGGTTTTGAGCACCCACTGGTGTCCATGGATAAGGAGTGACTACTAAACATAGAAGTGAATCATCATGAGTTTGGGTTTTGCAATGGATTGTTAGATACAACACGGAAAGTACAAGTAACAAAGTTTAAAAAAAAATAGAGGGGCATCTGGGTTGGTAAAGCTTCTGATTTCAG
Organism: Prionailurus viverrinus; assembly: GCF_022837055.1. Taxonomy (NCBI): domain Eukaryota; kingdom Metazoa; phylum Chordata; class Mammalia; order Carnivora; family Felidae; genus Prionailurus; species Prionailurus viverrinus. The sequence continues at coordinate 93,124,210 of NC_062564.1, forward strand.
CTCAGGTCCTGATCTTGAGGTTCATGAGTATGAGACCCATGTAAGGCTGTGTCCTTAAAGCACTCTCTCTTGCAGTCTCAAAAATAAATACAACATTAGAATTTTTTAAAAAACATTAGACTTTATCAAAATTAAAAACTTTTATGTATCAAAGGACATATCAAGAAAGTGAAAGACAACCCACAGGATTAAAGAAAATAAGGGCAAATGACATGTGTTGGAGGAGACATGGAGAAATTGGAACATTTGCACATTGCTGGTAGAAACGTAAAATGATGTAGCCACTGTGGAAAAATGCTTTGCTGGTTCTTCAAAAGAACAAAGAACTACCATATCGTTGAACGATACCATTCTGAAGTATATACTTATAGGTATTCAAACAAATATGTGTGCACAAATGTTCATAGAAACGCTTTTCTCAATATCCAAAAGGTGGAAACACAACCCAAATGCCTATCAATGAATAAATGAATGAAAAAAATGGGGCACATACATGCAATAGAATATTATTCACCTGTAAAAAGGAAAGAAGTACTGATACAGATTGTAACATGGATGGTCTTTGTAAACATTATGTGAAGTAAAAAACATATATATAAAAGTTCACAAATTGCATGAATCCATTTATATGAAATATTAAAAACAGTTAAATACATGGAGACTGAAAGCAGATTTGTGATTCCAATGAACTTGGAGGAGGTAGGGAGAAGTGGGAGTCACTACTTAATGTGAATAATGTTCTCTTTTGGGGGATGGAAATGTTTGGATCCTGATACATACAGTGGTTGCACGACATTATGAACGTACTAAGTGCCACTTAAGTTTACACATTAAAATAGTTCATTTTATGATATGTAAATTTCACCTCAAGTAAAAAAAATACTTTGCTCTTGGCAGGGGATAATGTGAAGGGACAAAGAAGTTTGTGAAGAGTAGTCATATTGAAGACTGTCCAAATAGATGTTTTAAGATGCTAAAGATTTTAAAAATGTATTATTAAAAATAATGCATGTACTGCATCATCCAGCACATTTTTTGAGCAGATATAATGCGCAAGGCAGGTGCTAAATCTGATACTGCATTAATTAATGCTTTTGTCTTAATGAAGCTTGAATTATAATAGAGAAGACAATATTAAAGACCTAAATATATTTGTGTTGGAATACATATAGACATGGAGGAATTTACAAAATTATGTACCTGGAAGAGATTTGGAAAGACATTTCTGACTATGCGACATTATCCCAGCTCTGCACAATTCGTATATGATGGATAGGTAATAGCGAGAAGTTGGAAACATATAGGAAAATAAAACCAGAGCAAGGTCAATATCCTGAATTGCATGAGACTACAGTTTGCGAATATTGAAAATAATTAGAATGGAAAATTAAGATAGAATGAAAAGATGTTTCACATGATAAGTGTTACATGTGTGTGTTTCTATATTTCTTAGTATTTCTCCATATATACTTAAGAGATGTATATTTTATCCACACCAAATTAACTAACTGGGTCATATTAATAATCTTAACATAATTATAATTATTCAATTGGGCATTTACTTATGCCTTTACTAATATAGCAGGTTGATAGTTACCAAAGTCTGGGGGAAAAATTCAAAGTCGGGGGAAAAATATATAACAGAGAGAGACAGAAGTGGAGGCGAGAAAAGAGAGAGAGCATTTAACAAGATGCTACCTGCAAATGTAGTCTGTAAGGTTAAGTTGATAGAACTGAATAGAAAATTACAGAATAAATACTGAATATAAAATTACAGACTAAATACTAAAAGAAAGAGATTTTTCTTATTTTCATTTTCTGTGTTAGTAAATGTTAATTAATTGGTTTCCATCTGGACACCTTATTTAAAAGATAGAAGTCTGCGAAATAGATTTCACTCTTTGGATATTGGAATTCAGATATTTGTATCATGAAGACTGTGTTCTGATTTGTTTCTTCTTTTTTTTAATTATATTAGAGAAAATAGATCAAATACTTGTGTAATTCTGTATATTTCTATTTAATAATTATGAATAAAAATTCAAAAACTAACTCTGGCAGAATCAATATATTACATTTAATTAAAGTCACTGCTATTATGGTTCTTAGCACTCTCTGGATTAGTGACAGTTTCTCAGATGAAAGAAAAAATAGTATTTGTAAGCTCACTTAACAGTTGTCTTCACAGAGCCAGATGGTAATACTATTCATACTAAATTTGGTCAAGTATCTTTTTAATACAGACATGGATTACATATGTTAAGAACAAGACAATATAAACCAAAATCACATAAAAGTGTAACCAAGGGGGGAAAAAAAGCTTGGAAATATCCAAAGTAGCTGTTAAATACTTGCAAATTCATTTTATTATCCAAAGAGCTACATCAAAGCAGAGAAAAAGATAAAAATTATTGGTAGAAAAAAATCAGTAAAATCATGATTATTAATTTCTGTATTTTAAATATTTTCATTAGATCTTCCTAATTGTAAAATAGATTGATTTGTGGAGAAATAAAATCGAAGGGGGGAAATACTCATTTTTGATATAACTAAAATTATGTTGGAATATTCGTTTTTGTCTATACAGTATTTTCATAGAAGGAACATTCTTGTATGCACAATAGAAATAATGAGTCCAATAATTTTTTAATCATTGACTTACTTATGAATAATTTGTAATCTTGTATTCCTTTTTTTGTGTTTTATTTTTATTTTTTTATTTCAGAGAGAGAGAGAGAGAGAGAGAGTGAGCATGTTAGCAGGGGAGCAGGCAGTGAGACAATTATGAAGGGACCTAAATTACAAAAGGAGCAATAAGCAAAGAAATTTTAGGTAAGCAGGTAAAGAGATTTACCCAAAATCATATTAAGGCTAAGAGGTTTACCGCAGTAAACCTCACTATCGTTTACTTACATTTTTTTGTCACAGTAAAGTGCATTATAAACAAAACTTGACTTTGTTTTTTATTGTACTACTTGGTTAAATATTCAAAATATAGAAAATAAGTATTGAATTTGAATGCAAACATTTAAGTCTCAATTGCCCCTAAAAAGGACACTAATTATGTAGAACACAGACACCAACACACTTAAGTAAATATTTTCATTGTTCTGAAATTCTTATAAATGCGACATTATTTTTTTTTCTTCATAGATAGTGTAATAGTCTATTTGATGTGTAAATTGGCTGGATAAGAATCCCGTTATTCATCTAAACCCTAATCTAGCTGTTGGTGGGAAGATATTTTCTAGATGTGATTAAAATCTATAATCAATAAGTTTTAAGAATGTCAACTAGAAGTAAGGAATATTATTCTAGATAATCTGAATAATCCCATCACACACTGCCTATTTATATTGGTAAAGAAAAAACAAAGTCCATGGCATGGTGTGGCAATAGAAATTTCCACTGAATAATTCTGACCAAATACTTATAGACAGCAAAATCTGGGTCACCACATGTTTGCTACTGTAGAAAGATGTAGTCAACAACACTGAGAAAATGGACAAAGAAAAGAAAGAGCTCAGGACTCTAAATTCCAATATCCACATAAATTACTTGAAACTTTCTATATCTGCCTTGACAAAATCCTTTATCTCCTGTAGCTGCAGGCCAATGCTTTTGAAAACCAAGGCTCAAAGTTTAATTCTTTGAGTAGCTAAATTACAACACAAATTTCTGTTAATTTGAAGACATCATTTGAAAGAAATAGAAACCTAAAAATTGGAGTATGGATATATGGGGCAATCCTGATGAAGTTGGAGACACTGATCTTCCAAATTCTGATAGGTATTATTTTCTCTCTCACCTATGTCTGAGGAGTTTACCCTTCCTTTGCCTAAACATCTTAAAATGGCTTCTTCTGAAATAGTTGCCATCCAAGGTACTTCTGATTCCCCTCAGGACATACCCCCAACATTTTCATTGCTTTTGGATCTATAACTAGATTCATGTTGGAGCATGCCCAAAAGTATGAGGTACAAGGTGTGATTTCATGATGAGTTGCATGACTTTTCAAATTTATACAGACATAAGTCTTGTAATATGTGTGAAAATTAATCTCAAGGATGTGGAATTATGGTAGAAAGAATATAAGGTTGGATCTGGCTGAATTTATTGATATGGTCCCCTTAAACAGAGCTTCTGGAGGCAGTGTTTCAATTCAAGGGATTAGAAAGGGCTCTAATAGTTTGATGGGCTGAAAGATGCACTCACAGTATCCCCATGGTAGATAAATGTGGAATGCTAGAGCTGCCTTTGTTTACTATAGTGAAAGACATGCAGAGGCTTATGGATATTGGAATATTAGCATTAAATTATTATATAAGACCTACTACCCTGCCGTGTAAAGGCCCAGGGAACATTTATTTATTTATTTATTTTGCCATGGTTTTTGGAAATTTTGTGAGGTGAGTTCCATCATCTTTAAAAGAATGGTGTGGTTGCTTTTTTTTATAGACCAGAAGTTACACTGCGTATCCTGTTACTATTGAACCGAGATTCCTAAATGCAATAGGAAAAATAGATGGTAATGGGGGCCAAGTGGTGGCACATAATGCTAAAAGGAGTGTTTGTTTACCATAATAGACAATGGAATCAAAGTTCTAATATGAATGATCTGACTTGTGGAGACTTATGGCATTAACTGTTTGATCATGGTCACAGTATCCCAAGAAACTAAGAAACAGTTGGACAGTCTACACAATTTGTTTGCCTTCTTCTTTTCTTCTTCTTCTTCTCCTTCTTCTTCTTCTTCTTCTTCTTCTTCTTCTTCTTCTTCTTGTAATTTTGAACGTACAGAATTCTAATTTTAATCATCAAAACAGAAAGTTACAGGCTTCAATTAATTCCCAGATTTGAACCAGTTTATGGACCTAGAGAGAGGCTATATCCCCTTGAGAAAGGGCCCTGCTACACTGTCAGAAATTTATTCAGTTAATCTCACTCTTAGACTTCCCCAAAGTGACTTATGCCCATTTACTAGGGTGACTCTGCACTAAGAAAAGGGAAATAATCAGAATTTTTAGGAATTACTGGACAAATGGCCCTTAATCAACAGTAATTCCTGAAAACACAAAATATTGCTGTTATCCACCAGTCTGAATAGAGTTTATAGAGGTCAGATGATGAGTTAGCTCAAGTCTATTTTCCAGTGGACCTAGTAGGGTCTCTGAACCAACCCTCTGGCTATTTAGCACTTTTAAGAATGCATAATTGGAATAGACCAGCAATTGGTGAAACCTCACGTTGCTCCCTTGACATTAGAGTAAGGGCTATTATGGTAGGTAAATTCATGAAAACTGCCACTACCCACAAAGTCGAATGTGGGTAGACCCCTGCAGTCCTGAAGGGGTTACAGAGATTAGCACAAAAGTCAAGGACTTAAAAGATGTAGGGATAGTGATTCCCACCACATCCTCATTCAACTATTCTATGTAGAAAGCAGGCAGATCTTAGAGAATGAGTGTATATTAATAATAATACACACTTATTCAAATGTTGACTCCTATGTCCGGTGCCTTTCCAGATGTAGTTCCCTTGCTTGAACTAATTAACACATCCTCTGATACTTGGTATGGAACCACTGATTTGGCAAAGGCTTTTCTCTCTATACCTGCTAAGTAAAGACCACTAGAAGCACTCTGACACCAGATATCATGCCAGTCCATTACTGTGATGATATTATGCTGATGGAATCTAATGAACAGAAAATAGCAACCTTCTAGACATACAGGCATAAAACATTTGCATGTCAGAGGATGGGAAAGAGATCCCACAGTCCTGTTTCAGAAGCTTTCCAACTTGGTGAAATTATTAGCTGCTCAGTAGTATAAGCTATGTGGTCACATTCAGTTTAAGGTAAAAGATAAGTTGTTGCATCTTGCCCTTCCTAACACCATAAAATAAACATGATGCCCAATGTCCCTCTTTAGGTTTGGAAAGCAACATATTCATCATTTGAGTACTATCGTTTTCAGTGATCTGCATGTTTTCAGTGTCGCTCAGAATAATTAAGTCTCTGCAGTTGCTTTGCCACTCGGGCCATATGATCCCACAGATCTGACAAGTCCTAAAGTGTTGGTGGCAGATAAACACATGTTTAGAGTCTTTGGTCAGCTCCTATAGATGAAACTGTGTAGACCCTTAAGATTTTTTATCATGCTATCCTCTGCAGGTAAAGACACATCTTTTGAGGATCGATGTTAGGCTTCCTGCAGGGCCTGAGTAGAGACTGAATGCTTAACTATGGATCACCGAGTTTCCATGGAACCTGAGCTGCCAACATAAACTGGGTTCTGTCTGACCCATCAAACCACAGGTTGGTGTGCACTTCTAATGGGCCTATCTGGCATTGGGCTTGACCAGGTTCTGAGGGTACAAGAAAGTTGCATGAGGAAATTACCCAAATGCCCATGGCTCCTGCTCCTGCTACATTATCTTCTTTCTCCAAATCACACCTCCAAATTTCTCCAAATCCACACCTCTGGCCTCATGGGGGTTTTCTATGGCCAGCTGACTGAAGAAAAAAATTAGGCCTTATTTACAGATGCCTCTGCATCATATGCATGCACCACAGAAAAGTGGACAATAGCCTCTATCTAGGACATTCCTAAAGGACGATGGTGAAGGAAATCCTGCTAGTGAAAGAGCTTCAAGCAATGTACATGGCTTTTCATTTTGCCTGGATGGAGAAATGTCTAGCATAAAAGTTTATATTGACTCATGGAGTGTGCCCCATGATTATGCTGAAAGGTCAAGGAGTAGGAAAGAATAATTATAAAATTAATGATAAGCAAATATGGGGAAGAAGTATGTAAATACACTTCTCAGAATGGGGACCGAATATGATGGCATCTGTGCATCATCTAAATGCTCATCAAAGGTGGTCTTAACAGAGAGTGGTTTTTAATAATATAGGACAGTATAACCCATTCTGTGGATACCAGTCAGCCTCCTTCCCCAGTCACTGCTATCATTGCTCACTGGGCATATGAATAAAGAGGCCATGGTGGCAGAGATGGAACCTTTGTAAGAGTTCCAGAACTGGGCTTCTTTCTAACCAAGGTCAACTTGGCTATAGCACTGCTGATTGTCCAATCTACCAACAGCAGAGAATAACAACGAGTTGTTGGTTTAGTGCTATTCCCAGAGATGAACAGCCAGCTACTTGGTTGCCGGTTGATTACTTTGTGCTGCTTCTGTCATGAAAAAGACAGGGCTTTATTCTACTGGAATAGATACATTGCACATTGCCTTCTGCCAAATCTACCACCCATGGACTTAGAGAATCCTTTATCCAGCATCTTGGTATTCTACACTGCTTTTAATCAAGTAATTTGTTTCACATTAAATGAAACGTGACAATGGGCCCATGAATATAGAGTTTCCTGGTATTACTACCCTCTCAATCATGAAATACTTACCCATATTAAAACGTGAGTTAGCCTTTTGAAATCTGAGTTACAACACAAGTTAAGTAGCAATACTGTTCAGAGCTGGGGCACTCTCCCCTGAGTTGCTGTATATGCTGTATAGTGTGGCCTAGCAAATGGTGCTATTTTACCTATAAAATGATTTACTGGGTCAGAAATCAATGAAAATAGAAGTGGCTCCCCTCATTATTGTCCCTAGATAACCCACTATCAAAAATTTCCTTGCTTGTATCTAAGTTTAGGCTTTGTTGGTCCAGAGGCTTTACTTCAAAAAAGGAGAAAAGCTTCCACCAAGAATCAGTAATCATCAGGAATCACAAAGATGATTCCATTACACTGCATGTTGCAAGTGCCACCTGGCTACTTGGGGCTCCTCATATATCTGAATCAACAGGCAAAGAAGTGGGTTAGTGCACTGGCCGGGATGATTAATTCTGATCACTAATGCAACATTTCACTGCTAGTACACAGTGAAGGTAAGACTGTGTCTGGAATATAGCAGATCCCTTACAGTGTCTCTTAGTACTACCATATAAGGCTACTGAAGTCAATGGAAAACTGCAATAATCCACTTCAGACAGGACTGCTAATAGCCCAGAACTTGAAGGATATATGGTTTGGGTCATCTCACCTAGGAAAAAAAAATAATAAACACAATCAGCTGAGTTTCTTTCTTAGGGCAAAGGGAATGTGGAACAGGTGATAAAGAAAAGGAACTATGACTATGTGACCAGTTTTAAACATGAGAACAAGAAGGGGCACCTGGGTGGCTCAGTTTGTTAAGCTCCCGACTTCAGCTCAGGTCACAATCTCACAGTTCTTCGGTTCCAGCCCTGGGCTCTATGCCGACAGCTCAGAGCCTGATGCCTGCTTCGGATTCTGTGTCTCCCTCTCTCTCTGACCTTCCCCTATTCATGCTCTCTCTCTCTCTCTCTCTCTCTCTCTCTCTCAAAAATAAGCATTAAAAAAATAAAAATGAATAAGAACAAGAAGACTGTAACAGTTATAAGTATTCTTCCTTATTCTGTTATGAATTTGGGTCATGTACACACCCTGTCACAGACAGCTAGCTAGGTATAGATGATAGATATACAGATATATATTTGTGTGAAAGAAAGCTTTAAACGTACCTAAGTATTAGTTTGTATCATAAAATCATTAAGTTTATAAACAAATATAACCATAATAAAATGATAAAATTTACCTCTTATATTTCAAATGCCTGGATTTTTAAATACATAGTATTAGAGGTCACAATGGTAAATTAAAGTAGACATATCTTTACTTTGCACTCCTTTTTAAAAGACAATTTCTCTAGGCACTGCATTTTATATAGCCGGTGGCAGGTATAACTTTCAACCTACCGGAGACCATTCCACTGGTTTCCACTGCTGCTGTTGTCCAGCTAATCGCCTCTCATTTAAAGGTAATTTGTTTTTTTTTCACCATTGCTCCTGCCTGCTTTTCAAATTCTCTCTCTCTCTCTCTCTCTCTCTCTCTCTCTTTTTCTTTTTCAAAAGGATAGATTATCCTTTACTTAAACTGCCTGGAGGTGGGTGGCTGTTGGTCATGTGACATTTCATACTGGTACCTTTCATCATATTTGAAAAACTCCCAGCCATCACTTTCCAAATATTACTTCAAACCAAATTTTGCTCCCCTTTCCTTCTGGAAATGTGCTTAAATATATTTCAGAACTTATTCTATCCTTCACGTCCATCTCTTTTTTCATATTTCCATCTCTTTGCCTCTCTGCACTGCATTCTCAATAAAATAGTTTCTTCTGTCATAGTCACTTCACTAATCCTTTCTCCGTTTGTGTCTAATATGTTTTAAGTCACTCATTGAAGTTTTAGTTCCATTTTGTTCCCATTCTGCTCTTATACATTTTGCTTTTTTTTTCCAGTTCCACTAAAGCAACTTCACTTTTGTTCTGACTGCAGATATTTTTAAGCCAGGCATCAATTTCTTCAAAAACAGTAATCAGTCTCAAATGTCTAGAATTTAAATATATCTAATTAGCAACAGCATTTGATGTTGCAGGTATGTATAAAATGATTCATAACTGAGAATGTTATCAACTGAAATGTTTGCAGGTCTGTAGCTAATGGTTACCACCTTGGAGCCTAATCCTCTTGCATAATTATATTTAATTCTCTAATGTTCAATTGTCCTTGAAAATACTTCTGTAGATATTTTTTAAATCCTAGGGTGAATGGGTTGTTTTCCATGGACGAACTGAATTTGTTTGTAACAGGGACATGAAAACTCTGTTATTCTATAACTACCATACACTACATTTGTGGCTTGATCCCTTTTATGCCTTTTTCCAAGCACCAGATCATTGTTCTTGTCATCCCCTAGATTTTGGGGACAGCAGGATAGTAGGAAAGTTCATTTGGGTTTATTCTCCCCTTAATAATACAGTTTTTTAATAACTCAAAAGTTTTTTAATAACTCAAAACTTTTAAAAAAGTTTTTAAAAACTCAAAAGGTTTACTTGTGTGTGTGTGTGTGTGTGTGTGTGTGTGCGCGCGCGTGCGCGCGCACGTGTTTCCAGCAGGTTTTTAGTTACAGTTACGCTCCAAAATCTGTGCTTGTCTTGTATGGTTGAAGCGAACGCTGAGGTATGGGAGATTCAGCAATATGCTTAAGTACCATACATTTGCTTTCATTTACATCTGCCTGGTATTCTGTTATTATTTCATAATTAATGTTTTAAAGAAGATTTAATATTTATTATATTCTGCATTTTCATAGATTTAATTGGGAAAAACACAGCGAATTATAAATGGCAAATTTTTATAGGCAAACAACCAGATGACACAGGCAAGCGAGTCATTTGGGGAAGTCAATGTAAATTTGATTTGACAATAGAAATTATTTTTCTCAAATCGGATATTGTGTAGAATGCCATTTATTGTATTTCAATATAAGTTAATGTTAATTTCTCTATGAAAGTTATATTCATAGTACATTGAATGTTTAGGTGAGAAAATGCAAATTTAAGCAAAGAAAGTAATACAGGGAAATAATTTGACTTATATTGAATAAGGAGACTTTTGGAAGGGTGAATGAGAAATTTCTGGAGTAGTTATATTAACTGATCTAATCTATATATTTTTTAAATTTTCCACATTGAATCATCTAGATATAGATTATCTGGAACTGTGAAAAACTGATTTTTAAAAATCCTATCTTTTCGGGGCGCCTGCGTGGCGCAGTCGGTTAAGTGTCCGACTTCAGCCAGGTCACGATCTCGCGGTCCGTGAGTTCCAGCCCCGGGTCAGGCTCTGGGCTGATGGCTCAGAGCCTGGAGCCTGTTTCTGATTCTGTGTCTCCCTCTCTCTCTGCCCCTCCCCCGTTGATGCTCTGTCTCTCTCTGTCCCAAAAATAAATAAACGTTGAAAAAAAAATTTAAAAAAATCCTATCTTTTATTTTAAAGATATATATATATATATATATATATATATATGCATATATAGATGTATGTTAATCCAGTCAACTCCTTAATTTTTCAGTTGTGGCACCATTTTCTGTTGAGACAAAACATATAAACATGTGATGTGCTCTAGGAACACCACTCAATGTGTACATGAAATAGGTAATAGTACATACTTTGTTTATTTTTAATAAAATTAAAACCAGGTGTTTTATATGTCAAATTACCTTACTAAATAACGCCAAATAAAATTACTGTTTTCAAAAGCAATGCTTATAAACACATATACACATTCAGAATGTTTTTGTTCTTATTCTATATAATCTACTAACAAACAAAATTAATATTAACTTCTTTTTGGTAACTAATGAGATAGTAGTCTTGCCACTTTTTCATTTTAAACCTAGTTCCCAGTTTTATACTGACCAGTGAATGAATACTTATTTCCGAGTCACTTCCAAGGAAGCTCATGCTTTCCTCTAGCTTAAAAAAAAAAATGTATGCAGAGATAGATTTTGAAAGCAAAATTATCTAAACAAAATCTCTTTGAAGTATTTGTATTAGTAATTTTCATAAATAATTTTTTGAAATTACAGCTTTATTGATGCCTAGGTGCCTCAGAGATATGTCATATGTGATATGTCACATTGGGTCGTATTTTATTTATCGTCTTGTGCTGTCACATCAAACAGTGAAAGTTTTAAAAAATACTTCAATAAAACATTTGGATGTAAATGTACTCTAAATTCTACTAATTTACAATGTATTGGATGTTACAGTACATTTAGATTGGAAAATATGTGGAATATTTGAAAGATGAACACTATATTGATTTAGCAATATTCGAAATATGTCTTAATGGGCTCTGCCTGCAAGCAACAAAGTTCCATTAAGGATTTCTCAAGTATTGGCAGTTCTTTTAAAAAAGGACTTTGACAATTGGTAGTGACAGCTTGCAAGATTCTAATAAAGGGGAACATGATACAGTTAGTCATAGAAATTGGAAATCCTTTTCAGACTTCAGCAGCTGTATTTGTTATGTACATGTGTATATACTAGGTCTCTGCCATTAACCTGAGACTGTTATTCACTTCAGTATTTCTCTTTATAAAATGTAAATATTTTTACATGGAATATATCGTTCTTTACCAATTCATTACTTCTTTTAGGATTTACACATTGAAATTCATAAAGTAGAGTTAAATACCCCCACCAAAAAACAAAACAAAACAAAATGCGAATTCAGATACTTTAAATTTCAATTTGACACTGCAGTGTTGTTCACTTCTTCTTTTCCTATTTATAACTAACAGAAATCTGTTTATCATCTACAACCTGTTTACTTATGCACTTAATCCTAAAACACAGAGAAATTATTTTCAGAATTGCTAACCTATGCCTTTGCAAATAAGAAGCATTCCAGCCATGCTTCATAATTTGCTTAATGGCTTTTTCTTCTCTAGACTTAGGACATAGCGTCTAATTACTGTGTTCCTGAGTTCATTGATTTAGTTCTTTCTGTTCATCTTCAGTGTGGTTGTTTTACTATTGAAATACTGCAATTTGTTTGACTTTATTTGTTTTATTTGCAGCTCATTTTGGCATTCCCTCCACCACCATGTTGCTGGTTTCTCCAGCCATCACTTGTTTGGAAGAGATTCTTGTAGACCTTAATGAATGGTTCACTGATATAAAATATTCCAAGCTCTTTGATATCTAAAACATTTTTCTGTAGCTTTGCTAAAGGAAAGAAAGTTTCACTCGATATAAAATCCTAGGTTAAAAGGTTATTTACTTACAGTGTTGAAAATGTGGTTCAATTTTTTATTTGATTTATGTGTTGATTTTGAGAATCCCAATGCCAGCTTCATTTTACTACACATGTAAGTCACTTCATCTATCTGCCTAGAAACCCTAAGTGTTTATTCCTTATTTTTAAAGCATAATTGTTTTATCAGGATTTATCATGAGATTGATTATTGCAGGTCAATTCTTTACTTATTTCCTGCGGAACAAGTTTGTATGTGTTTGAATCTACATAGGAGTAGATGTACTCGAATCTACTCCTTTGTAGATTAAAATCTTTCTGTATTTTGAGGAAATTCCATTGTTTTATATTTATTTTTCAAGAAGTCCAGTTATAAGTAAATTCGATTATATTAACTTGTCTTTCATTTCAGCCAATTACTCTTTCTTTCTTCAGCACATTTTCATTAGCTGAGGGTTTTTCTCCTTTTTTAAATTTCTCTCATTACATTTTTATTTGAATCTATAAGCCCTCTGGCAGCTTGTTGTTTAGTCTTTACTACTAATATTATTTTTTCCTTTTGTTCTACATCTTTTTATAATGTCAATCAATACCGGTTTTATTTATCATTTTTGACCATTCTGTTTGAATTTTTGGTTCAGTTCCCCCCTTCAGTTCCAAATACTTATTTCAGGGAATTGAAGTTTGAGGTGTTGTTACAACTTTCTTCTGCTTCAGCGTTCCCATCAGCTGAATTCTGTGGGCTCTCATTTCTATCCTTCATTTTATAACTCTTTTGTGTGCAGGTACGCTGGCTGCCTTTCTGAGGATACAGCTGGCGGTGTGAACACAGGATCGCAAGTTCAAAAATGCCTTTTTTTCTTTTTAAAGGAGAGAAAACATGATTCATTTACTGAATGCCTTTGCGGGGAGCAATATTTCACATGTTTAATTTTTTGATATTCTTTGTCATCAAGGATTTAAAATTCCCTGTCCATCTTCCGTGTTTCATCAGACAGTTTTCAGTAGTTGCCTCTTTCTTCCATCGAATCTTCTCTCTGGTAGCATCACTTTTCCAAAGCTACCACTTTATGCCCCTTTCTTGTTTTGAAGTCTTCCCCCCTTAACCTGTGCGCTAATTGACCACAGTTAGATCAGGGTAAATTTTTCTCTTGCTGGCCCTGGCTGCAGATTAATTGTAGGATTTCCCTTTTCCTCTTTTCTGCATAGTTTGTTTTTGTTTGTTTACTTTCATAAATAGCACTTGGAAGACTTGTTTGAGGAGACTTGGGATTAGGGTGTGAAATAGAATATGGTTCACTGGAATTTGATGGCTAATTTTCTACGTATAGGTCTTAAAATTTTGTTTTGTTCAGGGCTTGAGTTTTATTTATTTTTCATTTATTTATGTTTAGCTTTACAATTCTTCTTGTTCTTTGCTGTATTTTTTTAAAGTATAAGTTAAGAAGTGTAGATTTATGCCCTAATTTATGTCTTGAATTTATTTTATAAATCAGTAATTATTTCTGTATAATACATGTTGTGTATAGCATGTACATATACAAAATGGATAAAATAAGATGTAAAATACATTATAGTTTATAAATTAGTAATTATTTCTGGCTACTACATCTTATGTATAGTACGTACATATACAAAAGGGATATATAAGATTTGTAAAATACAGCACAGTTTATAAACAGTAATATGAAATTTAATTTATAGTACATAATACACTATTCAAGATGCATTGTAGAATATATACTATACGATGCATAACTTATTATTTTTTAAATTTTAATGTCTATTTATTTTGAGAGACAGACAGACAAAGCACAAGCTTGAGAACGGCAGAGAGAGAGGAGGACACAGAATCCAAAGCAGGCTCCAGACTCTGAGCTGTCAGCACAGACCCTAACGCGAGGCTCGAACCCATAAACCACGAATTCATGACCTGAGCTGAAGTCGGTTCTTTGACTGAGCCACCCAGGCACCCCCACAATGCATAACTTATAATAGATAAAGAATAAGACACACTATTTGTGTAACATATATTAGATATTTTTTCTGGTATGTTTACATATCGCGTCAAATGTTTTAAAGTTATTGTTATAGACATATGGCATATATTATAAAACATACACATAATATATGACATATATAATTAATATTTTATATAAATATTACGAAACATATATATGTAGCTATTTATGCATATATCTGTGCAAAACGTGTATTTATGTAGACCGTATTAAATATGCTATTCCAATAAAAACTTTTGATTTTTTGTATATTTTAATATAATTTGAGTGTCCATTAAGAAGATCTTCCTTCATTACAATTCTTTTTCAAAAAGGTCTTAGAATTTCCAAGGTTTTTATCTATATAAATTTGGAATCATTTTATCAGTTCAATTACCATATTAAACAAAGTTAACTTGTAACAATATATATCATTTGATATACATTGATATTGACATTGATTATTTTATTTCTAGAAAACAATGTTTGTTTCTTTTTGAAAAATGTTTTATTTATTTACTTTGAGAGAGAGAATGAGCACGAGCAGAGGAGGGGCAGAAAGACAGAGACAGAGAATCCCAAGCTGATAATTTCTTTGAGTTTTAATTTGTCTAATAATATCTTATTTTACACTTATCTTGAAAGATAACTTCCATGACTTTATAATTCAAAATACATGGTATTTGTCTCGCCAATTTAAAAATCTTATTTCAGTGTCTCTGGTTGAGATTGATGCCATTGAGAAGTTAAACTTCAGTCTTATGATCATTCCATTTTAGTTGCTATGCTGTTTCTTTCCTGATATCTGGAGATAGTCCTCTCACTCTTTTTGGTGTTCACCAGCTTCATCAAAATTATTATAAATGTGTTTGTATTTTCTTTATTTTTGTTAAAATTTGAGGTCTCCAGAATGTGAGAGTTGGTGCTTTTAAGAGAGCATTTTCTTATTAAATATTATCCCTTCTTCATCTTTTCTTTAATGTAATTATCATCCTCCAGAGCTCTAAGTAAACATACATCAGTTCTTCTCCCTGTATCTTTCATGTTTCTTAAGTTGTATGCTACCTTTTCCTTTCTTATGTGTGCTATAGGGTGTATTCTTTCTTCAGATCTATTTTAAATTAATGTTTTGGGTTCATTAGTTAACCATTTTCTTTTGTAACCTATACTTTGAATGCATAGGAATATTCCCTTTCCTTTATTCTTTTTATCTCCTCTAGAATAAAAAGCCAGTAATTTGCAAATTTATGAGGGAAATGGTTGCTGTTAAATTTCTCACAATTTCTTATTAAGTCTTTCACTAACGTGGATTAAATGGAATAATCCACTAATTCTGTGCAAATAGTCCACTATTTTTTTTTCTGATTGCATAATTAAATATTTTATTTCTAGCTATTCTATTTGCTTTTTTCACATTTTTCACATCACATTCACAAAATGGCATTGTCTGCCATTTTGTATAATTTTTATTTCTAGCTTATATTTTCTTTTACTTCTTAATATATAGTACATAAATATTTTATATTCCGTTCCTGATAAACCTAAGGTCTGAAATAAATGCTGATCTGAATCAGACACCGGCTTTCTTCTGCAGTATCTCTTTCATGGTTCATGGCTCATCATTTTGAGAATTTTGACTATCAAAATGTTCTAGGTATTTTTCTTTGGCAAATATACAAGGCCTGGATAGAAGCTGTGACAGGATTTGCATTTGCTTTTCCCAATCTCTGTGGTATCTGTTTATCTCAGATCACTATTGCTTGAATACTATGACTTCAATTGCACAAGCAGTGTAATATTCTACTTAATTTCACATGATGCCTGGATTGTGCTTATGAATATTCAAGTATTGTGTGTATGTGTGTGTGTTGTATACTAGCCACAAATTCAAGACAAGCAAATTTCCTTGATGAGCACTTCTCAGGAGCACAATCAGATCTTCTTGTTCACCTTTGCACTGTAAGTGTTCTCATTTAAAGTTACACTAATGGAAAAGTATTTCATTAGACTCCCTATTGCCGAAGAAGGGGCTTAAACTGTACCTCTGTCTCTACCCATCCATTCATCAAAAAAGTGATTCGCGTTAATAAATCTTTCCCTGTTACCCTGAGGGTGAAGATGCTTAGGGTATATGCTTAATAAAAACAGTTCTTAATTTTCCTTAGATTTTGGCTTCTGGGATTCCATATACCGAAGCCAGTGATTAACTTAAACATTTTTATTATGGGGCACCTGGGGGCTCAGTCGGTTAAGCATCCAACTTCTGCTCAGGACACGATTTCATAGTTGGAGTATTTGAGCCCTGCTTTGGGCTTTCTGCTACTGTCAGTGCAAAGTCCACTTCGGATCCTCTGTCTCCCTCACTCTTTGCCCCTCCCTCACTAGTGTGTAAGTGCCCTCTCTCAAAAAATAAATAAACATTAAAAAAAATTAAGACATTTTTATTACCTATTTCCAATTTTTAAGTTCATTTTATCCTGAATGGAGGGCTCTTTTAGTACATTAATCCACCATAATGTTACATATAGGAGTCCAACATTTTTTTAATATGATTTTGTGAATGCAGTCATTAAATGTTTGTATGATTTTTTTCTTTTGGAGTGTATATGGATCTCTCTTTTACTTATTTATGCATGCTTTATAGGGAGAGAGTGCTTACAAATGGACAAGGTGCATGGCTAGCCTTAATTTCAGCTAATAGTCAAATTTTCAAATTGTAGCAAGCATTCCACTGCGATTTGTTAATTTAGGAATTTAAATGTTTTCCTACTTTCCCTACTTCTTATTCTTTTAAATTTTTTTTTGATGTTTACTTATTTTTGAGAGAGAGAGAGAGAGAGAGTATAAGCAGAGGAGGAGCAGAGAGAAAGGGAGACACAGAATCCAAAGTAGGCTCCAGGCTCCAAGCTGTCAGCACAGAGCCCGACGTGGGGCTCCAACCCAGGAATCATGAGATCATGACCTGAGTCTAAGTCGGTCGCCTAACTGACTGAGCCACCCAAGTGCCCTTCTTTCTTACTCTTAATGCAAGAAAAACTTGAAAGTTACTTATCTTAATATTCATTGAAACTTTTTCCCCAGATGGATATAAAATATAGACGACTTTTAAAAGTCCCATGAACCCCTATTCTAATAAATGCATCTATGTATTAATGGGATATTTGTGCAATTTGGCTTTCTGTCCTGAGTGAGAGAGGAGGCAGCCAGTGATGATGTACTTCAAAAAGAATACCTTATTGGACAAATAGTCCAAGATTTTAGTTGGAGATAACTAAGTTTTTTTGTTGTTGTTTACGATTTAAAAATTGGCTCCATTGTTATGATTAGAGATGGGTAAGTATTTTAATAGTTTCTGTATTAAAAAAAAGTTTTTCTGTTTTTACTTTCTTCATTGGAACTTGAGTGGGAAGATATAAAGATTCAATTATGCACACATTGCTAACTTCAGTTAGAGGTTACAATTACATATTTCAATAATAGAGAAAGTTATCATTCTTTATTTGCTTCTCTCTTCAAAATGATATGTTCTCAATCATATCTTTGTAAAGGAGACTTGGAAATAACTGAAATATTTATACTTTTCTTTTATTTTTCCTCCCATTGTCTTGCCTACTTGCTAGCTTTTCACTTCCATGTTTTCCCCCTAAATATCAAAACATCAATTGTATCACAGTATATAAGGCTTTGAGAGTAGGGAACAGTAATAATAAAAAAAATATGTTAAAATAACTGCATTTCATTATCTGGATCTTTTCGAGGATGAAGGAGGAGAATGAATTCAGGGCAGTTATCCAAAGAAGTGTTGTATTAAAGCAAAGTGGGTGTTCTTCTGCCCTCCCATACATGGTGAATTAGTCACAGACCTCTGATGAATCAAAGCTCCTTTTGATCTGCAAGATATTAGCAAAGGCATAAGGGCTAGAGTGCATTTGAACAAACATGTAGTTGTCAAGCGTTTATTCTGGTGATTACAAGAGATTGACATGAAGTTCTTTGAGATTCTGCTCTGCTTGCCTTTTGTAAATGTTGAGTACTTCAGGCTGTGGCAAATGTCTATTGCATGAATAAAGTGATAGATGAGGGCAGAGGTTATTGACAGGTGAGGATAGTTATTCTGTGGCATAATCTGCTTAGAAATAGCTATTATATTATAGAGCTGATGCTTGGAGTGGTCCAGCAATGTTTATTTCAAATGTGATCTAGTGGTCAAAACTGCTTCAGTTAACTGAGATCATGAAACAACAACAATAATAACATTAAGCATTTTAATGAAAGATAATATCATGATTGGAGTTATTGTATCTGTACAACTCTAATCTTTCTAAAATAATTTGATGATCCAGGTACTAAAATGTGAAATTGTACTTATAGATAAAGAAATGTTTTCACATATTTTCCTTGCCCCAATTCTATTGTTGGAAATTATCTTCTAGTTTCACTTCCTTCTCCTTTATCTTTTTTTGAAACCACTGCAAACGAACAACCCAAAACAAAATCGAAATAATCAAAACCCTTCATCAAGGCGCCCGGCTTTTGTTGTTTTAAATGTAGTGTGTGTTTACCTTTCCCCCATTTAGATACAAGTTTCATAAGAACAAGAACACTATTCTCTCATTCTCTATTCACAGTGTAATTCCACCAGTATAGGATAGCATCTGTACACACTATTTATATATACAAAAATATTATATAATATCATACATTATACATATCATATTCACATATAATGTTTATTAATATTGTATATAATACATATTAACAATATAATATGTAAAATATTTGCTCCAACAAACATAATAAGATGGTCAAAACACGAGTCACAGTGTTTTAAGTTACAAAAGAGAAAGCTTCTCTTTAAGGCTGTCACTCGGAAATGTATTGTCATATTTAAGGGTTTCCGTGAAAGCACCATTTCAAATTTAATGTGTTACCTTGCTAAGATAAGAAGGAAGTATTACACTCTCAGCCATATGTCTAAAATACATTTTAAAAATGCAGCCTCATAGAGAAGAAACATCTATTTTCACCTGAATGTATCAGAAAATATATTTAGCCATATGTGAGGAGTATAGTTTGTGGTTAACTATGTATTTTTCTTGCAGATGACAGTATCTGTCCTCATAGGACATGATTCAATTTGCAAGAGACACTTAAAATGAGATTACAAAATCACAACTGTACAAGTAGTATCTAGTGAGAGAAAAGCTGAGTGATACTTTTCATATTTCCCTCCGAGGAGGCATCCCCTCAATGGGCCAGGACAGACATGTAATAGAACATCACATCGGGTGAGCCAGTAGCATGAGTGCTGTTTTGCATTCTGAAATCTCATTCTGACTTCACTGTCCTTACAATTTGTTAGGTGAACTATAATAAAACCCCCAAACGGACTACATCACCTTGGATGCATGCTACATTTTACATAGGATAGAAATAACGTATGATCCCCCAGGGTAATGGATGCCTCAGCAGGAGAACAATGATATGCACGAACTCCTAAAATGAAGTTGTCTGTCCTGTTCAGAAGTGTTGAGTCAGATATCGACTTCTCAAATATTACCGAAAGAAATGTCAAACTGCACCACGTTCAATTAACAGACTTATATTGACTAAAACTGAAGGAGAAACCAAAGGAAAACTAATAAATTTGGGTTTCAAATAAATTCGTGAAAGGATGAGATAAGTCCCTTTTTTCTAGTGAACTTTTGTAATTTTATTACCCGAGAGAGAGAGATAGGTGAGATCAAATATTGCATCATTGAAAGAAAATCAGACACTGAAATAAAATCAGTATTTGGTAAATAGCTCAAATAAAGTAGAATTTTAAAGGATGTATGAAAATATTTAAAAATTAATGCTAAGATCATAAGATGATTTGCAATGATGTACAATGTGTAAAAGCATATATTTTGGTGGGGTTTTTTTCTTTAAGTTTTTTAAAAACATCACCATTTTAAAAATATGATACCTTTTTCTTATGAAAGGGTAATATGTATTTTAGGCAAATACTGTGATTGTGAAAAAAACATCTCTGATAATTATCTGCAAACTAGAAGCATAGAGAAATTCCCCTTAATACTGATCAACAGTTTCTATAGTATTGGGAGAATGGCCCTGAAAATTTAATCTCTGAAAATGTTACTAATACTGAATGCTTAGTAAAAAACACAATTTACTTGTTCCTGAGGGTTCATGTAAAATCCAATACATTTTTTTTTTAATTTCTGTCTTTTATCACTGTAAAGCTATAATGGCCCAAGGACATCTCTTCTATGGGAGTCAGAAATGAAATTCATCCAGAATATTCCAGGACATTTGTTGGCAACAGTATCAGAACCTCAAGGGTATTTCAGAATCTTCCAAGAATCATTTGACCCTGGAAGTTACTTTAAGAAGGACATTGCTACATTACTTTCCACGTAAGGAGTGGAAAGTGAAAATTGCCATGTTTTAATGGTCAAAAGGAGATAGATAGCGGTGTGTTTACTCTCTAGTCTAATATAAAACTGACTCCATTTCTAGGATTTTTCTAGATATAAAAGGAAGAAATGAAGTTGCTATAATATATTCTGGTATTAAGAAGATAGGTAAAGATGAGGTTCAATTCAAAGCACAAGGTTCAAAGTGTTTAAGATACTACCGCTAGCTTTGAACATAGAAGATCCAGGTGCCAAGAAACGTGGGCAGACTGGAGCTGAAAGCAGACCACTGGCTGACAGCTAACAAGGGAATGGGGATCTCAGTCTACAACTACACAGGATTAAATTCCACCAACAACCTGATTGCAGGGGTTCTTTGTCAGAGCCTCCAGGGAAGTGTCCAGACTGTCCAAAAGTTTGATTTAGGCCTAGCGTGACCATAAATGGAAAAATCAATTAAACTCACCCAGACTTCTGACTTATAGACCTGAACACTAATAAATAGATATTATTTGAAGGTGAAAAACCTGTGGTAACTTTTATGCTTTAATAACAAATAAATACACTTTTTTTATTAAAAAATTTTTTTTAACGTTTATTTATTTTTGAGATAGAGAGAGACAGAGCATGAATGGGGGAGGGTCAGCGAGAGGGAGACACAGAATCTGAAACAGGCTCCAGGCTCTGAGCTGCAGCACAGAACCCGTCGCAGGGCTCGAACTCACGGACCACGAGATCATGACCTGAGCCGAAGTCGGCCGCTTAACCGACTGAGCCACCCAGGCGCCCCTTAATACACTTTTATAATGCATCCAGGTCCTGTTGAAGACCGTCGAATCTTCCTCACCAGACATCTATGGATTTTCCATTGTGAGATTTCTTTGATCTTTACATACAATGACTATATTAAAATGCCATCAAGATCTTGGCTGACATCTGAATACTGGCACTAGGAAATCAATATAGAAAGGGTACAAACGTCCAGGATTTGAGGACTGTGCATTTAATGAGGCAGAAGATCTACTTTTTATTTTTTTTATTTTTAAAGTTTTTAAATATTTTTATTTATTTTTGAGGGAGAGAGAGAGTGCAAGCCAGGGAGGGACAGAAAGAGAGGGAGACACAGAATCTGAAGCAGGCTCCAGGGTCTGAGCTGTCAGCACAGAGCCAGACGCAGGGCTGGAACTTGTGAACCACGAGATCATGACCTGAGCCAAAGTCAGATGCTAAACCGACTGAGCCACCAAGGTTCCCCAGAATATCTACATTTTAAAGATCATCTGGGATTAACAACAGCAGTCACTAAAGTACAAACAATAGCTCCAACAGACATACCTACTAGCTCCCAGGTCACTCAAAATCTAAAGAAGAGAGTTTGATATCCTCGGGTAGAGGAGGGAAAAGTCTGAATGCAGAGGACCACAGGAGCAAAAGGACTTCTCCAACTTCCAACCACACACATAAGGAACCTATCTCTAAGAAGCAACAAATGTTTCATTTTTTGCTTGACTGTAACATAAGCCAAATTAAAAGACCAGCAATCTATCTCTCCTCTGCCCCCCAAAAGGGAAAATAAAGAAGCATGTACATGTTTTATAATTCTATATGTAGTACAACATATGAATGCCTATTACATTTTAAGTTTTGATAACTTTTATTCTGACTTGCACTTAATTTATAGGACCTACATGGACCAAATGGTATAGATGTTTCTGTGTCAATAAAGAATGTAGAATGATAGACTATAAATGGTTAAAAGTAACAATAAAAACAACTAGCCTGACTTCCTCTATTAATCAGACGACAACAGCTAAAGCAAAAAGATGTGCCCTTTCCAATTTAGGCATGATGTTCTCTAGACAGTGAGAGTGACTTTGAAGCATAAAAAGTCGTTAACCTTCCTGGCATGATGCTGTAAAAGGTGTCTCCTTACATCTATCTACTTCCACAATCATTTGGATCAAAGAAAGGTGCCACTGGTCTGGTTTTCTCTTGTGACTCAGACTTCCATTCCAGGGGAAGTAGCAATGTGTTGCTTATTTTGAATCAATTAATCGTTTTGTCTGTGACTGTAGAGTTGTGCTGTTGTACTCTGAGGAAAAGAAACTTGGACAAGTAGTTTCAGACAGTGTACCTTTTTAGCTTGCGGCAATTGTCATTTGCTTTCGCTCAGTAACAATTCCAGAGTCGTATTAGTTTCTTTCCTCATAAAAATGACAGCATCTCAAAAATATTAGGAAATAGATGTTGTAGGATTATACATTAAATGTGAAACTAATGAGGCAGAGAAAGTAACATTGGTTGATTATCTGACCAGGAACAAAATTAAAATTTGAGCCAGCACACTTGAGACAGCAGATAAGATACTAGAATCAATTTTTACTCATACTTTAGGGTTTTTGTTGGGATGAATGATGGAATTTCTGCGCGAGACTGTTAAGAAACAGATATTTCACAATTGGTTTGCCTGCGAGAAGCAGAAAAGTAATTGGTGAAATTCCAAAAGCTGGCTCGAAAATGGCCTTAAATTGACTTCTTATTGGTAGTTAGCTGAGGTCCCTTCACCATGTCGGTTTCGGAGTAGATAAATTTATTATATTTTTGGCTATGAGTACAAAAGTAGTGAAGGGAGACAGCTCCAGACAATGGACAAGAGAGCAGTGTAGAAAGAGACTAACAACACACATACTGGCAGCTCAAGTTGATAAGATTATTTTGTTTGATTTGACAGTTTATTTAACTCCGGCTTGAGGTTTTAGAGATTTTATAAATGCTGAATGATATATTGAGACTGAAGAACTTAAAAAAAATGCTTTCAACGAATAAAATAAGAAGCAATGGTGACATAATGTTCTCACTGCCAAAGTTAGCAGTGACCTACTCTAAAGGTTCCGTATGGCACATGGCAACAAGTGATGAAATCAAACTGGAAGCTAGGTTGTGGAGGTTGAACATTTGGCAACAGAAAAGACATTGAGATAAAACGGGGTGACTAAGGGGAAGCTTAGTTGGGAAGAAATTTTAATAGACCTTAGATTGAGGTACTCAGGATTTGTTCAGAAAAAGGCAGGAATCAGGGCGCCTGGGTGGCTCAGTTGGTTGAGCATCCGACTCCTGATCTTGGCTCAGGTCATGATCCCAGGGTCGTGAGACTGAGTACTCCACTGGGCTCTGCACCGAACTTGGAGCCTGCTTAAGATTCCCTCTCTTTCCCCCTCTGCCACTCTCCCCTGCTTGCACTCTTGCACTAGGAAATAATTTTTTTTAATTAAAATAAAAATCAAGAATCTATTTCTGGCAGAAATGACAAAGGCACACACAGGGCATTGCTTGTCACTTACTAGATTGGTAAAAGTCAAAATGTGTTGTAAATAGAATCTACGAGTGTGGGTAGGATGACGCTTTAATACATTATTGGTGGAAATGTAAACTTCCACCAAGTTGATACAGTTGATACAGAGACCAAGTGCGAGAGGGGCAGAGATAGAAGGAGACAGAATCCCAAGCAGGCTCCATGCTATCAGCGCAGAGCCCAATGCAGGGCTGGAACTCAAAAACCTGATCATGACCTGAGCCAAAATCAAGAGTCCAATGCTTAACAGACTGAACCACCCAGTACACACTAGATTTCAAAACAATACAGATCCTAAGAAATTTCCCCACAAATATCTGTACATATATACAGTCAAACACAATGCAAATGTAATCATTAAAACACTATTTGTATTAGCTAAAGATTGGCAAAAATATGAATGTTCGGCAACATAAAACATGTTAAATGATACACACTCCTGTCGCAGTATGCTTTGCAGTGTTTTTAAAGAATGGGACAGGTCTAGGAGTATTTAATGAGAACCCCAAAATGTAGAGTTAAATGAAAAAAAAAATCAAACTGCAGAAGAAGATACAGATGTGCTATATAGCTTGCAAAGTTTTGGTCCTTCCAGGTCTTCCTGACTGACAAGACATAGTTAGAACAATAGGCATATTCCCAAAAAGGCAGAGTGCAGAAGGATAAAAAATATCGGGCTTTCTGATGACAGCATTAAACTTCTGCACTTATTTCAAAGTTCTCATCAGATGGGAAATATAATTGCAATTGCATATCCTCTTCTACGAGCAAGAACTTGTTTTAAAAAGACTTCCAGCTGATTCATATATTTACCATATTTTTATTGTTAGTATTAGTGGATTGGAAAGTGTAAAATAATATGGAAAGCTAACACTTTATTATGTTCCCTGAGTGGAATATAATAGGAATAATATTCACAACTATATGCATATATTTCCTTAATGAATATGGCAATATATTTAGCATAGATTTGTTAAATATATAATATACATAATTAACATATACTTATATCCCAGTATATTTCTTCAAGGAATATACATATGTATTTCCTTAAAGAGAATGGATTAGGTTAATATTAGGGAAAACTTTTCTATGAATTGCCTTGAAATATTTTAAATTCTATGAAGTTTTACCTAAATTTTATAGTCATGGATTATAGAGAATGAAATTTTTATGTTAGTGGTTTCAAAGCTTGTATTAGTGCTTTTATGTTGTTGAGTAATAAGAAGTCATCTGCCAGAACTTGTCTCTTTGATGATCAGAAAGGTACTTCTTACAATATTTGAAAGAAAATCACTATTGTCTTGAGATGGTGCGTTGGCTACAATTTTTTTTTTAAATCCTATATTTTATTTAGGATTTTAATTATATTATTTCTGGTTCAACACTTAACATATGCACAGATTTAGTTTCTGGTAGAACATATGCCAGTATTGTATATTTGTTTAAAGGATTAAATACGGAGCTGACGTAAGAATGTTCTGTAGGGATTAAGATATCATATAAATATATATTTCAATATTTCCACATGTATTTTACTAATATAATGGCTGAGATTATAAGAACATATTTTACCATAGTAAGGCTTTAAGAAAATAAATCTTAACTTGGTGTAGCTACAGCATAATTTCCTTCCAGGCAGGCAGTTTGGTTGTGAGACAAGTAATCCTCTGGGTAATCAGAATTGCAAAAGGCACTGATGATCATTTAGATAAAAGAATATAATACCAGAAATAAATCTGGGTGAGATGGCCAGCCTATATAATACAAACAACACAAACATGAATTAAAAACAGATTTATTTAGAATCTTCCAGGAAAGGAGAAATATCCCATCAGCAGAATGAGTGCAGAAAATATGTCATCTACCCTATCTTTAAATAGAAAAATAATTCAAAAGTAAAGTTAGTAATACTAAATATTAAGTCAAATGATACAAAATAAAACTTTAGACTCTGACAGGAAAAACATCAATGATGCTGCTTCATAACAACTGTTCAATAAAAGGGCTTGCAGATTTTTAGTGTGAATTTGAGGGAACCAGACCTTGAGGGGTGGTGCTTTGAGGACACCGCCAAATCTCTGCTCTCAACAATAGAGAGAAATATTTAACCAGGGAAATCTTGCCTTGACTGTACAGGATTAGAGAAAACTATCATTTTTTTGTCATAAACTTTGTCAAATATAACACAGGACCACAGATAAATAATACAATAATGGCTTAAAAATCACCTCTTGATTAAGTAGTTTGGGGATACAATATTTGTATCTACATTCTATGTTTTGGTAGGGTGTGGAGAGAGTAAAGAAAAGGACCGGAAGGGAACATGGCTGGCTCAGCGAGTTAAGCATCCAACTTGGGCTCAGGTCATGATCTCTGGTTCAGGAGTTTGAGCCCCGCATCCAGCTCTCTGCTGTCAGCTGAGTCTGGAGCCTGCTTTGGATTCTGTGTCTCTCTCTGTCCCTGCCCCTCCCTTGCTCGCACTCGGTCTCTCTCTCTCTCTCTCTCTCTCTCTCTCTCTGTCTCTCTCTCAAAATAAAAACATGAAAGAAAGAAAGAAAGAAACCCCCAAAACATCTTAGACCAAGTTCCACAGTGCACTTGTAGTAGAAGAAGGTTGAGTAGTAACAGATACTGAAAGGTGGCTGCGAGCATGGTGGCATTAACAACAAACAAAAGACAGAAATAAAACAAAATTGTTAAAAACAAATACCCGGGGCGCCTGGGTGGCGCAGTCGGTTAAGCGTACGACTTCAGCCAGGTCACGATCTCGTGGTCCGGGAGTCCGAGCCCCGCGTCGGGCTCTGGGCTGATGGCTCAGAGCCTGGAGCCTGTTTCCCATTCTGTGTCTCCCTCTCTCTCTGCCCCTCCCCCGTTCATGCTCTGTCTCTCTCTGTCCCAAAAATAAATAAACGTTGAAAAAAAAATTAAAAAAAAAAACAAATACCTGTTTCTGAAATTACTGAAGATTCCAGATCTTTCCCAAAATCCGCAGAGTGCTATATAAATTAGCTAAAACAAACCTCAAAAAACAAACAAATAAAAGACGTATGTAAATACCTATTTCAGCTATAGAACTGAAACACTCCAAAGAACAGAGAGGATATAAGAGAATATTAATTCACAGTGTTGGAATAATAAATAAATAAGGAAGAATGTTCAAGCTTTAATAAATAGTATAAAAACAACATCAGGAACGAAAAAGAAAATGTGACCTTTGGAAAGATTCTATAACTCAACTAAGAAGAAAAACACAGCATTTACTAAGTCAAGAGCATAATCTAAACCAGATATTAAATTTATAAATTTTAAACCTTGTTTCTGTTAGTAAATGAGTTCAGGTTGTTGAAAGCAAAGACTAAAAAAAAAGAGGTGAAATATAAGAAGTTGACTGGCAAGTAATTTTGATATACAGTGTTGATACAGATTAAACCAACAATATTAATTATATTATCCACTTCTCTGTGTTATTTTAGTACTGTTTTGCTGAATTGGTCTGTGAGGAAATGAGAGAGACAGATTAATATTCCAATGTTAATATGCACTGTCAATTTTTCTTTGTACATATAACTTGATGTTAAATTAATGGATTTATAAATCCTGATGATTATGTTTCCTTTATTTTGTACTTTATCTTTCATTGATGCAGAGAATATAATCCTTTGCTTTTCAATTGCACAAGATCCTTTCTTTAATGGACACATTTTATAATTTTCAAAAAAAATTTTAACAGACTTTAAAAACATGATAGAGATTTAGGTCTGGGCAACAATTCAATAAAGCTGGATATTAAAATGAAGGTAAATAAACAGAATCTGACTGCTTAGAGTTAAAGAAAAGATACTATATTAATATAGCTTGAGTTAAAGAAAATATTAAAATTCCAGTTTCAGGCCACTTTGAAATTAAGCATTATAAACATACATTTTGTGAAAATAATATTTGCATTAAAATATATGGGTGCAAAACCATATCTATAGAATAATTAAATGGTATACCTTTCAACAGGAAACATAAAGATAAATAGTATAAAATGTAATACAATTGTTAGAAGAACATCAAAAGAACCTAAGAAAATAAAAAGGAAGAAATAATAAAATAAAAAATATAAAGTGGAATGTTCTTTAAAAAATTATCAAAATGAATAAAACAGTAGCTGGTATAACCAATGGAAAAAGTGAAAACTTTCACCTTGTTTAATACATAAATGTGCTTCTTCATGCCAACATATTTGAAGATGTCATTAAATATGTAATTTCCAGAAAATTTGTGTAAATGAACACATATAATTCAAGGATATAGAAAATTTACATGGATTCTTCATGAATTTAAGTTTTGATGTTGCCAAAGAATTTTAAAAAAGAAAAATGCCTATGGATTTGCATGTTTCTTGTTGAAGTTTTAAAATCCTTAAGAAAGATAATAATATAAAGTGAAATCCCAAGAAAAATAATTAAATTTTTAAATCTATTTATGTTGAATCTATCTATTTCAGTATATTTGTAATCTATCCATGTTGAATATTGGACATTGTGAAAGCTTATAAAAATTGAAAGTTCTTAGAAAATGCCAAAGATTAATGTAGTTTAAATAAGCACTACAAAAAAAAATACAATAGTGAAGTAATTGAAAAATATATAATAAAATATTAGGTGTTATTTCAGAAATAATAGAGGTGTGGCTGCAGAATTGGACCTCCTAAACATCGTTATATTACCTGTTAGTGGGTAAAGTGTATTTCATTAATATTAATATACAAATTCTATTTTGTATTTCTGAACAGCTTCTATTGCTTCAAGCAGTTTTATACAAATATGAATTATATCTGTTTAGTAGACTCTGGCCAAAAATAACTCTCTCCTAGTGTTATCTTTTTCCAACAAAAAACACTTTTATTTAAAAAAAAAAAGAATCAAAATCTCTTTCTCCACTTATATTATCAGAAAGTCCTTTGGATCATGGCTTTGTGTAACCATGAACAGATCATCTCATTTCCATTTCCTGAGCTGCTCATAACATGCAGCACATTAAATCAAGTCCACTTGGGGAAAGACCACTTAATTAATTAATTTCATTAGCAGTAAGACAGATGAGAAGATATGGTTATCATATGATAATCACTCCTTTGGGATATTTTTCTGGCACAATGTGTTCCATATTTGAGTGGTAAAAGAATAGACACTCTTTATTAGTTTTATTAAGTTGCATCTAGATGGACCCCTAAACACAGATTATGGGATAATGTATTTGCACTTAGAATTCAGACAAAAAGAGTTTTTATGGAATCTCAAAATATATGAGGCTTTAATTTTTCACAACATGATATTTTGGTATTTGTGAGAAGGGATTATTGATAAATGCAGTGATTTGCTTCCAGGGTATATTTGCATACAGTTGAATATACATTGTATAACTAGTCAAGTTCAGACCTAGAGTTAATACTACTGGGAATGGAGTTTAGAATCTTCAACAAAATACTGTTGTTGTTTTTTTATCAGTCTGCTACAAATTCAACTAAAGAGAAATCCTTTATTACTTAGAAAATGGAAACTATAAAACATGATCTTTTATAATTGAATAAGTCATGGCGATCAGTTAATAAACTAGAGGTGCAGTAGTGTCCCTCCCTTATCCATAGTGGATACATTCCAAGATCACCAGTTGGTGGATCCCTGAAACCACAGATAGTACCAACCATATTTTTTACTACTTTTTTTTCTGTACATACAAGTCTGTGAGAAAGTTTAATTTATAAATTAGTCACAATAAGAAATTAAAAATAATAACCAATAATAAAACAACACTTATGACAATATACTCTAATAACATTTTGTGAGTGTGGTCCCTCTCTCTCAAAATATTGTACTACACTCACTCTTCTTGTGATGATGTGAGGAGATAAAATATCTACATAATGAGATGAAATGACGTGAATGATGTAAGCTTTATAACGTAGCGTTAGGTCTTCTGACAATACATCAGAAGAAGAACCGTCTGCTTCCAGATTGCAATTGACCACAGGTAATCAAAACTATGGAAAGTGAAACTGTGGATACGTCTTTTAGATATATTGTGAACTCCATAGATTTAATTTTTTTTTTTTTAATGTGGTAAATAGGGGCACCTAGGTGGCTCAGTCAGTTGAGCGTCTGACTTCAGCTCAGGTCATGATTTCGCGGTCTGTGAGTTCGAGCCCCGCGTCAGGCTCTGTGCTGACAGCTCAGAGCCTGGAGCCTGCTTCGGATTCTGTGGCTACCTCTCTCTCTGCCCCTCCCCCACTCATTCTCTCTCTCTCTCTCTCTCTCTCTCTCTCTCTCTCTGTCAAAAATAAATAAAACATTAAAAAAATAAATGTGGTGGGGCGCGTGGGTGGCGCAGTCGGTTAAGCGTCCGACTTCAGCCAGGTCACCATCTCGCGGTCCGGGAGTTCGAGCCCCGCGTCGGGCTCTGGGCTGATGGCTCAGAGCCTGGAGCCTGTTTCCGATTCTGTGTCTCCTTCTCTCTCTGCCCCTCCCCCGTTCATGCTCTGTCTCTCTCTGTCCCAAAAATAAACGTTGAAAAAAAAAAATTTTTTTTTTTAAATTAAAAAAAATAAATAAATAAATGTGGTAAATATACATAACATAAAATATGTCATATTAACCATTTTGTGAAATAAAATGCATTCATGTTGTCCTGCAAACATCACTACCATCCATCTCCAAAACTTTTTCATTTTCCAAATTGTAACCATATACCCATTAAACACTAATTCCCCATATTTTCCTCTCCCCAGTCCCTGCCAGTCACCATTCTATGATATGACTACCCTAGATATTATTTACATAAGTAGAATAATGCAGTGAATGTCCTTTTGTAACAGGCATATTTAACTTAACATGATGTCTTCAAAGTTTATCCATGTTGTTCCATGTGTCAGAATTTTCTTCTTTTTTAATGCTGAATCGTATTCCATTGTATGTGTAGATCACATTTTGTCTATCCATTCATTGAGGGACAGTTGTGTTGCTTTCTCTTTGTGGTTATTGTGAGTAATATTGGTATAAACATGGAGATACAAATAGCTGTTTCAGTCCCTGCTTTCAATACTTTTGGGTATTTACCCAGAAGTGGAATGCAGGGCCTTATGATAATTCTATATTGAATTTTTGAGGCATTGCCGTGTTTTTCATAGCAGCTGTTTAGTTGTACATTCCCAACATCAATACTCATACATTCCAATTTCTCTACATCTTCACCAACACTTATTTCCTTTTGTTTTATTTTATTTTATTTAATAGCCATCTTAATGGGTGTGAAATGGTATCCATTGATTTGCATTTCCTGAATGACTGGTAATGTTGAGCATCTTTTCATATACCTATTGGCCATTTGCATATTTTTTTTGAGAATGACTATTCAAGTTCTATTCTTTTTTTGAATCAGATTAATTTGTTGTTGATGTAGTTATTGAGTTGTAGAAGTTCTTTATACATTCTTGATATGAACCATTATCAGATACTTGATTTACAAATATTTATAAAAATATTTATAAAATATGTATGATTTAAAATATTACATATATTACAGATATATGATTTAAAATATTTCCAATTCCATGGGTTACCTTTAAACTCTGTGCATAGTGTTCTTTGTTGCACAAAAGTTCTTAATTTTTGTGTCGTCCAATTTATTTATTTATTTCCTTCTATTGCCTGTGGTTTTGGTGTTATAAGCAAATAAATCATTGCCAAACTCAATAACATAGTTGTTCCTATGTTTTTTTCTAACGGTTTTATAGATTTTGCTCTGTTTTGGTTTCTGATCCATAATCAGTTACTTTTTGTGAATGATGTATTTGTAAAAATGCTACTTCATTCTAATTCATGTGGATATCCACTTTTCCCAACGTTATTTGCTGAAAACATATTTTCCTCTGACACGATTGTCAGAAATTATTTGGCCATATGCAGGAAACTTTATTTCTGAGCTTTCTTCCACTCCAGTTGTTTACATATGTATTTTTATGCCAGCATCACACTTTTGATTGCTATAAATGTGAAATTTGTTTTGAAATCAGGACGTGTGGTCACCCAAGCTGGTTCTTTTTCAGGATTGTTTTAGCTAATTGGATTCCATTGATATTCTATATTGACTTTAAGATGGATTTTTATCTTTTGCCAAAAAATGTCATTGGCATATTGATGAGAATTGCATTGGATATGTGGAAACTTTGGGTAGTATTGACGTCTTAACAATTTTATCATCCAATCTATGAAGATGACATGACTCTCTGTTTGTGTGTGTGTGTGTGTGTGTGTGTGTGTGTGTTTGTCTTCTTCAATATGTCTCAGGAAAATTTTATAGTTTTCAATGTACAAGTTTTTTGCCCGCTTGGTAAAATTTATTTCTAAGTATTGCATTTTATTTTTGATGCTATTATAAATAGAATTGTTTTCTCAATTTCTTTTTTGGATTGTTCATTGTTAAAATATAAAAACACAAATGATTTTTGAGTGTTGATTTGGTATCCTGAAACTTTGCTGAATTCTGTTATTCATTCTAATAGGTGTTTGTGTATGTGCATGTGTAAACCCTTTTGGATTTTATTCACATAAGATCTAATTTTCTGTGAACAGAGACTGCTTCCTTTCCAATTTTAATGAATTTTATTTTTTTTCTTGTGTAATTGCCCTGTCTATGATTCTAGTATTGTGTTAAATACAAATGAGAAGGTGGGGATCCTTGTCTTGTTTCTGATCTTAAAGGAAAAGTTTTCACTTTTATATTATTGAGTATTTTCATATATGGCTTTCCTTACGGTGAAGCTATTTCTTCTAGTCTGTTAAGTATTTTATCATTGAAGGGGTTGCATTTAGTCTAGTGTTCTTTCTACATTAATTTAAATGATGATGTGTTTTTCTTCATTTTGTTAACAGGTAATGAAAAATTCAATTTTATTATTCTAAAGAGTTATTAAAGTGATATTTTATTTTTGTTTTGTCAAATAAAACATGGAAGAATTGCATACAACAACTCAATATGTCAATAGCTAAAGTAAATTTAAAATTGTTTCTCACTTGTTAGTTTAAAAAGAAAGAAAGAAAATGTGTTTGAGGCAATTATTATCTAATTTAAATGATTTGTCTCATAATTATTGACAATGACCTGTAACCTACATAATAAGGCGGAATTTTCTTTTACTAGTCTACAAATAGCTTATGCAACCCTTTGCCAATGATAACACCATTTCTTTTGCTTTGCATACACATCTCAATTTGTTCACTAGTTGAGATCTTTCAATTCATTCTTCAAAGTAGAGTTGAAATGTTACATCTTCTAAGCCGCACGAGCACATTTTATATTAATGAATCATCAGATATTACTCTTTAATATAGTTTTCAAAATTTTTATGTTTTACAAGAAACAACAATTTTAAGGTCATCTCCAGCTCCTGAGTAAAATGCTTGGCATAAAATGGGCTCTCCATTATTTGTTTAATTGAATCAGTATATAAATAATGGCCAACCAGAATTATTTTTCCCAAACCTTCGTATTTCCATTAAAAAAAATTAAA
This sequence comes from Prionailurus viverrinus, assembly GCF_022837055.1. Lineage (NCBI taxonomy): Eukaryota > Metazoa > Chordata > Mammalia > Carnivora > Felidae > Prionailurus > Prionailurus viverrinus. The sequence continues at coordinate 93,158,181 of NC_062564.1, forward strand.
TCCATGTTTGGGTTCTTTCTTTTGATTCATATCTATGCTCATATCTATTCATATCTATGCTCATATTCATATCTATGCTCAATTCATACGATTGTCTTTAATATTGAACTCACCTCATGGTAGTAGACAGTGCTTTAATTTTATGCCTATAGCATCTAGCATACGTATTAATTCAAGCTATTGTAGAAGTTTGTAATGTTTCATTTATTTATCCTTTAATAATAAACCATTTACTTTTTAAATTTATTTTTATTATTTATTTATTATTTATTTTTAATATAATTTATTGTCAAATCAGCTAACATACAGTGTGTAAAGTGTGCTCTTGATTTTTGGGGTAGTTTATTTATTTACCTTGACAAAGACAGAGAGAGTACAAGAAGGGGGGGGAATGCGGAGGGGGAGAGAAAGAATTCCCAGCATGCTCTTCACTGTCAGTGCAGAGCCTGATGCGATGCCCCATCCCACAAACTGCGAGATTGTGACCTGAGCTGAAACCAAGAATTGGACACTCAACTGAATAAGCCACTCAGGCACCTCAACCATTTATTTTTCTAACTCAAGGCATATGAGACATTTGAATCATAAAATGTTTTCATAAAATAAAATTGCAAATATAAAATAAGATATGTTACTTGAAACTTTCACAATAATAGCAAATATGTAAGACCAGCCCATTGGGGCAAAAATGGCTTTAGTATTCAGCAGCTAAATACAATGGGGATACTAGAAAGAACGTATGATGTATTTTAAGCTGTATATTAAAACTCTGATAAAAACTACTAAATTTTACATGGGAGTGTACATGAATATTAATATTAATTCATTTTACATGGGGATTCAATCTGTAAAACATCATAAGAACACTTTGAAGTTTTGAGGGTCAAACAGTTTTTATTTTTAGTGGAATTGAAATCTTCTCAATATGAATTTATATACAATGATGGATTTTGTAATCTTCTTACTGTGAAAGGACTGTCTAATATAATTCAGTTCAATCAAATGAATAAATAATTGATAAATTAACATGTTCTGTTTGCCAAGTTTTGGTGAAATTTCTGGAACTCCTGGTGTAAATTGCCTCATTATTTCCCCCTCATAATTCCATTTTATTCTGTTAGTGTTTTTTATTTTAAAGACATGTTTGATTAATCCAAGTATAATTTGAGTTTAAGTGTATGCTTCATTATGTATTTAAAGTTATAATTCAGAAATCAAAGGTGATTTCTTAAAATGGCTGTTGAAATGTGTTTGTAGCTGTGTTATGGCCATAGAAGAAACAGTCAAAATCTGTTGGTTGAATGAATGAACACATGAGTAAATGAATGATTCTGAAATAGAATAGAGGATTATGAATTACATTTAGTTAACAACTAAAAATGGTAGAATTTGTAGTTAGATCTGTAATTTTAGAAATTATTTGTATCTAATTTTTTTCTTGTTCCATATAAATAATTGAAGCCTGGAGATTTAAATGATGTGTTCTGATCACAGTGAGAACAGAGATTTAGGTCATCAAATTGAAATCCAGAATTTTTAAAATACATGTCTAAGGATGAATTGAAGATTAAGTGCTCTCTTCTGGCAGACATCTAGTTCCATATTATGAAAACTAATCCTGTGCTATATTCCAGGTGGGTAGGATCAAGAAAACCAGGACTCTCTCTCCCCACTAGCTCCTTGTCTAGGACTATAGTTTCACTCAATAATGGCAGGTGAAAAGTTTCCAATCCCAAATAAGGTCTTTGTTGGAAAAGTTTTATTCCATGCAGGTACAATTGAAAAGACCATAATCCATCTCCCAACCCAAACTGTACACCTAGAATAGAAGCTTTGCCTTAGGAACAGCAGGTTGAGGTACTGGGCCATGATTGTCGTCCCTGCCTCTGCTCCAGCCTTAGCCCATTTATGGAGAAAAGTTTTCATACTAAGAGGGGCAAGCTGACAAGATAAAAAACTATCACCCAATCCAGAGCTTGCTGGTAGACCATGTGTGGGTGTCACTATAGGAGAAGTCAGCTGCTGTCCTTAACCCCAGTCCAAGGAAATGGTGCAGAAATTCTACCTAATGTGGGAGGTAGGCCATAGGGACAAGAAGCTTCACAGCAATATTAGAGAAGATTGGCTTTATATGGACCACAGCTTGAAGAATTCTATGCCTGAGAGCATTGCTGTAAAGAATGGAGACAGTGGTGGAGAACAAATAAAAGCAGAGCATCTAGTAGTTTAACAGAGACAACCAGGGGAAGCGACATCCAGTGAGAACCCTTCTGAGATTACATTCAATCTTGAGTTTGGGAATACTATGTTTGCACTAGACTGAACCTATTCAAAAGCAATCCGAGGAGGACAGGGGCCAACTAGAAAGTATTACCCAAGCCGCACATACATCCATCAACAAAAGATACAACCTTATTTGCACAAGAAATTTAAGTGAAACCTCTAGCCAAATACTGGCTGAAAGATAAGCTATAGTCTTTCAGGGATTTTTTTTTTTTTTTAGGAAACCAGTTTTAAAAATAAAATTACAAACTTCCCTGGCTATCTAGAAGACTGTATGCATGACTAAGAGTATACTTTCTCAGAAGCAATCAGAGAGAGAAATTCCAAGCTACATGACCTAGCTGAATGTCAGAAAACATAAAACATTCTGAATTGTCATAACAATATACACATATACACCCAAATATAAAAGGAAAGGGGTATACAATGGATACAATGGAAACAATCCTACCTTAAATCTTTTGGCCAATAAGCCATTAATTTACATTTTTCCTCTTAAATAAAAACTTTTTTTTTAAGTTTATTCATTTATTTTGTGAGAGTGGGGGAGGAGCAGAGAGCGAGGGAGAGAAAGAATCCCAAGCCCCCAACACTGGACTTGATCTTGTTATCCTGAGATCATGACCTGAGCTGAAATCAAGAGTTGGAGGTTTAACCAACTGAGCCACCAAGGCACCCCTAAATAAAAACTTTTACTATGTCTCTATGTATATGAAACTTTCTTCCATCCTTTCCAACATGTGGAAATCCAAAGCTCCATCCAGTTGGTATAAGCAACTTCAGAAGCAATATCTCTGGGTAACATGCTGTCCTCTTTGTTATGCCTATGATTTTAGTTGCCAGATAAATGTATTGCTAATAAATTCATTAATGTTAATAATTTTTATTTATTCCTAATTAAGTTAATAATAAATATATAGCTTTACATTATATATATATATATGCTGTTAATGATCACATCTTCTTTCAAATAAATGAATTACCACATGATTTGATAACCAGTATGGTGGTGTAGTTAAAACAAGGAACATTACAATACTATTATTTCAGTTAAAACTTTAGTTCTCACAACTACTAGCAATGTGAACTTGGGCAAGTTCTATAAGCTCTGTGTAATGGTCTTTCCATCAGTAAAACTGAGAAACTATCCTGCCTTATTTGACTTTTGTATTAAATGTCATAATATATGAAAATGCTTAGAAGACTACCTGACATACACTAAATGTTCAAATTGGTTAGCTTTTATTGAAGGTAAAAATTTATTGGTACTTTACTAAGTTGAGTGAAGACAATGAATAATACTTATGTTAAACTCTCACCCTGACCTAAATCTTTGCCTAGAAGTATGAATAGAAAGCTGACACATTTCTATAAGGTTTTCTGGATTCCAGATTTAAATATAAGGTTTTAACTTCTTGTATTGCTGAAAGTTAAATAACTTGAAATTTGAATGCTGCTTAGTGAAATAAAAGAAAATGAGGGTTTAACATATAGGCTGATATTCCAAGACTGTTAATCACAAACATATACCTATTTTTACTAATTGCTCTTTAAATTGTGTTTGATTATTTTCGCTCTTGAATATTTCGGCTTCTTAACAAATGCCACAATCAATGAAAAATCAAATATTATTCAGACCAGTAATTCAGATTGTCTAGTGTTATTTCAGGCATTCATTTAAACTGCCTTCATACCATTTCACTTTTTTAACAAGCATACCTATTTGAATATGAATTCATTCTGTAAATTAACACATTAAAATTCTACATCGATCATTTTGAAAAGTTAATGAAAAAGAAATATAACACTCATTTCACATCAGTTCATAAAGTATAAGTATGCCCTTACAATCAAAAACTTTTTGATTTATATAAATAAACGCTGAATCCCATTAGCCCATTGTCACAAACCTGTATGCAATGGCAATTTTCAGCACCAGGACTTTTTCCACATGTCCAAGAGATGTTTCTAAGGTACGATATTCTAGTACAGAATGGTTGAATCACTATATTGTACACCTAAACTGATATAACACCATATTTTAACAATACCGGAATTACAATTTTTAAAAAGTAAAAAAAAAAGTGTGATATTCTAAAATGAGATAAAGTAACTTAATATACCACTGCTTCTCAACCTCTCTCTCTCTCTTTTTAAAAGACCGGATCAGCTTTCATTGGCGAATGTTAACTGGCACTCTATGAAAACAGTGATGGCTTGTAGGATTTGCCATTGTAATGATGTAATGTCTCTAATGGTGGCTGATTCCTCCCTATCAATGTGATGCCACTAAGCTGAGCAGAGAAGAAATGTACACGATGCCTCTGGTGTAAAGCAGATGGACAGGAACCAACTCAACACCACTGCTGGAGAATATTCACCAGTCACTTGCATTATAATGGTTTTCAGAGAAACTTTTCTGGAAAGTAACAGAATGAAGGTCTAGGAGTAGTGAAGCTATTGTTTAGCTGATTCTGTATATGGTGTTCACAAAATATATCTAGTCTTCGTTTAAGTAATGTCATATTTAATTAATATCGTATCTGCTTTTATCCTAAAGTAATGACAGGATTGTTATTTAGCTTCACATAACACTTTTAGGTTTCTAGGAAATGTTTTTGGATGGAGTCTTTTAGTAAGATGAGCTCTCATAAGAAAGGAAGTATAATAGTAGAGTGTTGCTTAGGGATTCCATTGAGGTGTTCCACAAGTAGTAAATGAGCTTTTAGCTCTTTCACTTACATGGTGTCCTTTCCACTTTTTGCTTAGATAGATAGACAAACAAACAAACAAATAAATAAATAAATATCAATATAGTATCTGTTGTTTAAAAATGGATAAGACCTAGCATATTGTTAATAGACCGCAGAACTAGAAAACAGATGGATAAGATTTCAAGTCCCCACTGTGTAAAATCATATGACCTCAGTCAATAAATTTGACCTCTCTGGGCAGTGACTGCGAAGATTGTAAAAATGGCTGGCAAAGTACCCACCAATTTTAGTTACACTTTTTACTAAGTGTGGTGACTTTCAAGTGATTTCTAAACAATCAGAAATTTCACTGTTGTGTTAACGTGTAACAATTGTGGAAGCGCTCAAATTTTATTTATTTAACTCCAGAGCAATAATTAGGAATTTTCATATGTATATTTAATTATTGGAAACCATTATAACTGTAACAAACATCCTTTAGTTCTCCTTCATGGGGAAACTGCTTTTTCCTTAGTCAGTTCTATATCTCCATACAAACTACAACAAAAAAAAGTTTTTTTTAACTTATTATCCTGTTTTTTTTGTTTGTTTACGTTAGACTCACTATTTTAACAGTGAGTTTCAAAGCCTCTTTCTTTCTACTTCATTCATCTCTTTCAACCTTAAATTTTCCATTGTCTCGCACTAAATAATTTTGTTCTCAATTTATTTCATAAATTGAAAAGTTTATCAAACCCCTTGTTGATCCAACAACATTGTAGGGTTTTACAAGTGTTAAGTGAATTTGTATATGTAACACAATTAGAACAGTGTCTGCCCAATAGAAGAGACTGAGTGTTTGCTATAATTCATACATACTTACTGAGTTTTTACTATGTCCTGTGTTCTGTGAAAGGTGCTAGTGATTAACTTAAACAATTGATGCTGATTGCTCTGAAAAAACACTGATATCTAAGGTGAGATAAAGAAAAGTAAACTGAAAATTACTAAAAGGATACATGAGGTTGTCTTAGAAAATAGCTTTGAAGACTAAGGAAGGGGCCTTGAAAGAAGTTGAATCTAAGCTGATTATAGTAAATATCAAGATTTTCATCCAGTTTCCTAAAAAGATAAATAAATGCCTACAAAAATTGTACCAGCTTTTAAAAATATAGTATTTAGTACTATTTAATATAGATGTAAATTGAAGAAATATGTAGCCTTTTATTGCACCAAAGAGAAGGATCTGATTCAAAGAGACTAAATAATATGTGTTTTCTGCTAACATTTCAAATAGTTTGGTTTTGAAACACAAAAGTAGTTCAACCATTGAAAACCAGAGGAAGTCCATAAAAGGTTGACTGGCTGATTGATTGATTGATTGATTGATTGATTTACTTATTTATTTATTCATTCATTCATCTATCAATCTATATCTAAAATATCTTGATAATCATCTTCTAGTCATTTGTCTCATGAGGGAAAACTTATTAATGAGTGGCATGAAAATCTGGTTAATCCATTCAACAAATATTTTTTGAATACAAACATTGTGTTATAGTTTAGTGAAAAAAATACAATCTACTTTGCTTATTCTTGCTTATATTCATATACAAATGGACCAATAATATAGACATTTTTAAGAATAAATAGTAGGAATAAGAATAAATAGTAAACCAGATGGTGATAAGGGCTTTCGAGAAAAATCAGGTAGTCAGGGAAGACAGAACATTGCTTGAGGTTATTTTTTAAAAAATAGTATTGTCACAGAAAGTCTCACTTTTGAAGTTTATCTATTTTTGATAGAGACAGAGAGAGTGTGAGCAGGGGGAAAGCAGAAAGAGAGAGAGAGACAGAGTATCTCAAGCAGGTTCCACACTTCCCATGAACCATGATATCACAACCTGAGCTGAAATCAAGAGTTGGATGAGGATGCTCAACTGACTGAGCCACTCAGATGCTCCCTGCCTTTTTTTTTTAAAAGTTTATTTAACAGAAAAACTCACTTTTAAAGGTGACATTTGATCAGAGATCTGAAGATGAGTGAATCAATCGGGAAACATGTTTCCACACAGAAGGAAGATCAAGGACAAGTATATTGTTTGTAAAAGTCTTGGATTTATTCGAGTAAAAGCAACAAAACCATTATTGCTGCAGTGAAGTAAAAGAAGAAAAGAGAAGAGAGGAGGTGAGCACATTAGGTAGAAAATCTGGTAGGGCTTTAGGTAAAAGTAAAAAGTTTGAGGATATGTGTCAGGAATTATTTCTGATGGACACTGGAATATAAACTTAAAAAGAAGACAAGTGAAGGCATGTTAGAGTTTAAAATAAATGAATTATATATCAGAATATGACATTTCAAATGAAGTACAGTGATACATACACATATATATGATGATTCTCAATCCATGAAATAACCATATTATACTAAGATGAGACTCCTGAAGTATCAAAAAAAATCTCTTCCACTAAATAAATAAGCACCTTGTCAAATTTATTGTGATTATTAAACCATAGTGTTTTTTTATTTGTTTTTTGTTTTTTTGAGGGAGGGGCAGACGGAGAGAGAGAAAGAGGGAGAGGGAAAAGGAGAGGGAAAGTGAGAGGAGAGAGAGAGAGAGAGAGAGAGAGAGAGAGAGAGAAGCTTAAACAGGCTCCAAGTTCAGTGCAGAGCCTGATGTGGGACATGATCCCATGACTCTGGGATCATGACCTGGGCAGAAATAAAGAATCAGATGCTTAACTGACTGAGCCACCCAGGCACCCTGAACCATAAATGTTTTATATCAGATATGCCCATAACATTTTGGGTTTATAAGGTTAAAATAAAATCCCACTATATCAAAATTATTGTATCCTAAAGAGAAACACACATATCATAGAATATCAGAGTAATGAAACCTATACTCTCAACTATCAAATCCTTGAAACACTTGAGTGGTCGAACCATTAAAACCTTCAATTGTGATTGAATAAGCAGATAGAGAAATAAAAACATTACTCAAGAAACAATGAAAATAAATAGGGAATTATATTGAATTAGTGTATTGAATTAATTGGAACAAAAATATTTTCTAGTTTAGAAGACTGACTTTCATGCAAATTATTAGAATAAATTTAGTATTGGTATTGAATGTTACTGTTAAATTATTCCAAAGTATTTTGGTTTTAATGGTGAGGAATAACAAGAGTCAACTTTTCAGTAGTTTTAAAATGTTTTATAATAATTTGTGAGTGTTTAGGTCAGTCTGTTATACGAGCATTCGATGGTGAGTTTTATGTTACTTGATGTCTGGAAGGAAATTAAAACAGATTATTTCAATTCCTTGAAATATTTGATTTGAAAGTATTTTCTCTTCTATGAATGAATAAATTTGAGTTTTAAAAATTATAAAAGAATTTCATTTTCCTATATGTAGTATGATTTTGTTTATGCTAATAAAAGAAACTGTCATTAATTAACATTTTAATCACTGTAGGTATTTCTGGTAATTGCATGTTTTCAATGCTGTCATATTCTCTTCCAAAAAGATTCTAATTCATAAATATTCAATCACTTGGGTTCATTTTCATCATAAAAGCATCAATCCCTATGTTATTTATAGGAAAAGTAATATAATTACAGCTACTGCTTCAAAACCTAAATGTCTTCAATTGCTATTATTAGTGCATGAAATATGACTAGATAGTTAATATAGAAAAAACAGGATAGAAAGAGCAAAGAAGTATCAAAATGAATGATAGATCATTCTATCAGACTTGGGAAATTTCCACTTAAATTTTGTACTTACACAAAACATTTGAAATAAAAAGCTGAATAATAATTGCCATATGAATTTAATCAGTAGAGTCAGTCAAACATGCTATTCTGCACAAATATCCCTATTTCAGGGCCGCCTCTATTTTATAATAATAGTTGTGGAATTAATGGAGTATTTATTTACTTTCACAATTTGGTGGCCCTTGAACAGTGAGTTGTTCTTAATCCAGATGAAAAAGAAATGCCCTCAGTTGTTCTGAATCAGTTGACTAGTGTGGAATCCAGAATTTCTTTCAAATGACTATTCCAGGTAACTCAAATACAGCAATGTTTTTATCCATCCGTTGAGAAACACTGTTCTAGAAGAATTACATGCCTCATTTTGGGGGAGCTTCAATGATTTCTTATAAGGTACACTTTCAAGTTTGATATGAATTTGCTTTTAACACCTTGAATTTCATTTCCAAGACTATCACAATTTGCTTTAATGAAGCAAGTTTCTCTGGAAATATATTTTTAAAATACAATAAAAAAGACAAACCACATGGTGCTTCTTTGCTTTCTTAGATTGTGTGTAGCTTTAGATTATCTATTCCAGGTGTAATTAGAACTTTTGTATTATTATTATTATTATTATAGTCAGAAATATATCCACTTTCTCTTTGTTGACAGTATCAATGAAAAACCATATCTAGACCATAATTAAATCAGTAAAACCAGGAGTATTTGTTCAGAACTAATGCTATAAGGATAAAAGAGACATCATTGATGAACCACACGCAATTTCAAAAACAAGTGGGGATTTATAGCCAAGGAGCAGGGTGGGTGGGGGTCAGAGATTGGAAAGTTACTAAGCGGGGGGAGCTTCAGGGGTATGTAAGGAGGATTTATGCTGGAAGCTGGACAAGGTAATCAGATACTAAGAGTGGAAAACAAAAAATCTGCTCAGATATCCAGGGTGGGGATTCTTGCTAAACTGATTCAGCAGAATTTCTGTTAAAATTGGGTGATCCAAAGATGAACACAGAAGTTCAAAGGTAGAAGCCTGGTTGAAAAGGCCAGTCAGAGAAACCTGACTAAAGTTTGTTCAGGAGGTGTCTTGTCAGGAACATAGGGTTTCTAATTTGAAGTTTAATTGTTAAAAATTTCAAATTTAATTTAAAATGCAGAAACTTGATTCTTGCAAGATTTGTTTTCCATTTTTCAATTTCTTCTAAAAGTCTGTTCTCTCTCTCTCTCTCTTTTTTTTTTAATGTTTATTTTTGAGAGCGAAAGAGAGACAGAGCATGAGGTAGGGAGGGACAGAGAGAGAGGGAGACACAGAATCTGAAGCAGGCAAGCTCCAGGTCCTGAGCTGTCAACACAGAGCCAATGTGGAGCTGAAACACATTAATTGTGAGGTCATGACCTGAGCCAAATTCAGACACTTAACCGACTGAGCCATCCAGAATCCCCTACACTCCTCCCTGTTTTTTGTTTTTTTTTATTTTTGTTTTTGTTTTTGTTTTTGTTTTATGAGTGGCATTGTGAATTTCAAATTAGTTTAGCTGTCCTGCATGTTCTGGGACAAGACTTGAGGTTTTTTTTTGACTTACTTCAAATAATTATTGTTTGATTATTTAATGAAAACTAATTTAAGTCAATTAATACATACTATGCTGCATCAGTGTGTATTCACAAAGACTATCAAAAAGACTAAGATATTTTGCCACTAAGGTTTTCAAATTTATGACTGCACATTCTATCCTCTATCCCCAGTGAAGCAGTGTGTTTCTTGTTTTGTACTTAATTTATATAATGACACATTCACATGGAATAACATTGGCTATACTGCTTAGTATACACTTTTTCCCTTTTTTGTACTGTACTCTTTGGAAGGGAATCACTGTCAAGATACACTAAAGGAGTGAGTTATTATGCTTTCTTGCAATTAGAATGGACTCTTCACAAAAATAACTTAGAATTCTTTTGCACTTGGGGTGCCTGGGTGGCTCAGTCGGTTAAGTGTCAGGACTTTGGCTCAGGTCACGATCTCACAGTTTGTGGGTTCGAGCCTTGCGTCAGGCTCTGTGCTGACAGCTTGGAGCCTGGATCCTGCTTCACATTCTGTGTCTCCCTCTCTGCTCCTCCCCACTCATGCTCTGTCTCTCCCTGTCTCTCAAAAAAGAATAAATGTTAAAAAAATGAAAAAAAAATTTTTTTTCTGCATAGGATATTTGTCTCCTCTCCCTCATTTACTGATTCATTATGTACTAAAGGATATGTGGTTTATACTTTGAGTTACAATTCAATAGTTTGTTATTTGTTTTCTTGCTTAAATTCCAACTTTAGACTTTGAAGCCACTTTCATTTGGCTCTTTTACCACTTTGACATACTCCCATGTAAGACTGGTCATTTGTGGGTTGATTTTAAGCACTTCTTTGCCTTCTGGCACTATAGGAGACTCTAGTCTCATCTTGCATATTCCTTGCTTGAGTTCTAGAATCAACAATTTCTCCAAGGGATCCTCATTTCTTTTTTTCTTTTTTAATTGGAGAATGGCATTAGGAACCAAAAGCTGAGGAGCAGATGTGTTTATTGCTACTGGGGCATCATTGTTTCAAAAACTTCTTGGCTGACAGAGAAAAAAATATGTACTTACCATTATAATTATATATTTTTTTCCTGTCTTTCTGTTGCTTTATAGGCCTTTTAAAAATTGTTGAATAATATTTCATTGCATGTGTTTATTTATTCACCTACTAAAAGACTTCTTGGTTGCTTTCCATTGTTGCTAATTATGAATAAAAATGCTATAAATAATTATGTGAAGGTTTTTAAAGGCCATACATTTTCAAACTGATTGTGTAAATTCCTTCCCTGGCCTCATAGACAGAGTTGAGAAGTATTCACTCTGATTTTATTTTCTGGAAGGAATAATTGGTATGATTTCTTTCTTCAAAGTTTTGTAGAATGCACCAGTGAAACTATCTAGGCTGTATATATATTTTTTAAGATTATATAAATGATTGATGAAATTATTTTAATACTTATAAGGCTTACTGAGATAATTTATTTCTCCTTGCTAGCGTTTCAATAGGTTGTGTATTTTATGAAATTAGTTTATTTCATGTAAGTTATCAAACTTGTATGCACAGAGTTGTTTATCGTATTCCTTTATTATCCTTTTAATGCCTGTGGGATCAATAATTATGACCTATCTTTCATTTCTGCTATCGATAAATTTTGTCTTCTCTATTTATGTCGGTTAGTTTGGCTAGAGTTCTTTTTATCAATTGTATTCAATTTGTTCAAGGATCTAATTTTTTATTTTATGGATCTTTAAAATTGTTTTCCTTTTTTTCAATTTGAATGATATCTGCTATACTTTTTATTATTTCTTTTCTTCTGCTTAATTTAGGCAGAGTTTACTTGTCTTTGTCTGCCTTTTTAAGGTAGCTGTATTATATTTTAAAATGTCTGGCACCTGGGTGACTTGACAGACTCTTGATTTGGTTCAGATCATGAGCCCAGTCTGGTGGCATTGGCTCAGTGCTGAGGGTGAAGCCTGTTTAAGATTCTCTGTCTGTCTCCCGCTGCCCCTCCCCCGCTTGTGTTCTCTCTAAAGTAAAATATACATGCGGTGCCTGGGTGGCCCAGTTGGTTGGGCATGCGACTCCGGCTCAGGTCATGATCTCAGGGTTGGTGAGTTCAAGACCCACGGTCAGGCTCTGTGCCTGCCGACAGCTCAGCCTGGAGCCCGCTTCAGATTCTGTGTCTCATTCTCTCTCTGCCCCTCCCCCACTTGTGCTCTGTCTCTCAAAAAAGAAAATGTAAAAAAAAAAAGAAAAAATAAATAAAATTATGTGTCTAGTTTAATGTCATAACGAATAACTGCTTTTTTTTTTTTTTTTTTTTTTTTTTTTTTTTTCTTCAGAGACTTGGTTTTTTTATAGTAGGTGAGTTGGGCCTGATGGGAGGGAGGAACTGTAGTGGGCAACCACTGCCCTGATTATCCCTCCCAATGGTTATGAATGTGCCAAAAGTGCCGCCACTCTAAGTCATGATTTTTCCATGTCACCCATCAGCTCTGGACCCTGCTCTCGGAAAAGACTGCCTCGGCTGCCTGCCCACTGAGCGGCCCATCGCAAAGCCCGTCTTCATGCAGTGGAAGCAGCCTGGCTGGCACTGTCCATGGTGCCCCACAGCCACCGGCATCTCCTTAGCAGCTTTGGTTGCTAGTTCCGACGACATCTTTTTTAACTGCATTAAGTTTCCCTGACTAAGTTGTCTGGAGTTTATACTATTTACCCTCGAAGGTCAAAGGAAGTTTTCTATTGAAGCAGACGTATGGATGTTCCTAACAAAATTTCTAGCTCTAAGACTTACCTATTTATTCTTTTTGGTGGAAATAAACATTTTGTCGAGGCTGTTGAATGGACTCTGGAAGAAGAAAAGGCCAAAATCAGTATTATTAAATAAAAAAAAAAAAAAAAGCACGATCAAGCAATTACCATTTTAAATGCATACACACTAATGGAGATTATACATTTCTTAGTATTTTTCATAAATCTCTCCTATGTAGCATTTCAGGTGAAGACATAAATGCTTATGTGTGTATCCCAATGATATTCAGGACTAAATATTCACCATATTTAGTCCATTTAAGTTTTTAGATTTGAAGCAGAATAATTACCTTTATGTATGAGTCTTAAAACAAAAATAATACTGAACTCATCATGTTACTGGAATAGCAGTTTTTAAGTGCAAATTTTATTCCATTAAATGACATCTGCTGAATTTTACTCTTTGCCAGGTTGTCTTAGGAAATCATACCACTAACTGCAATCCAGATTTGTATTTCATTTAATTTTTAATCAGCAGAAACTGTTATGGCCATGAGAATAAAAACTATGTTAATAACTTGATATATTCCTGCTACATAACAAATCATATATGTGGTTTATGCTAAGTGTACCCCAAACATTTCACATTAAAAAAACAGCATTTTCAAAAAATAATTTAAAATATACTACTAAGCAACAAAGTAATTGTTGGCATGTCCAAAAATATCTCAAAAATTATCTTTTCTTGCCTCTCAGATATTTATCTTAAATAATTGAGTAATAGTGAAAGTTTTTTAGTTGTTCTCACTGATTTCAGTTTCTGGCAATTCTTATGTCAGATGACCTAATTTAAAACATACAGAGGAGGGGCGCCTAGGTGGCTCAGTTGGTTGAGCGTCCAACTTCAGCCTAGGTCAAAATCTCATTCCAGATTTCGAGCCCCACATCGGTCTGTGTGTTGACAGCTCAGAGCCTGGAGCCTATTTTACATTCTGTGTCTCTCTCTCTGCTCCTCCCCCACTCATGCTCTCTCTCTTTCTCTCTCTCTCTCTCTCAAAAATAAATAAAATACTTTTAAAAAACATACATATATGTATATGCATATGCATATATACATACATATATTTTTCATAAATCCTCATATGTAGCATTTCAATTGAAGGCATAAATGTTTAAATGTGTATCTCAATGATTTTCAGGACTAAATATTCATCTTATTTAGTCAATTTCAGTTTTTAGATTTGAACCAGAGTTTCTGGCAATTCTTACGCCAGAAGACTAATTTAAAAATACATATATTTTAAAAATACATTATATGTATATATATATATATATATACACATATATATATATATACACACACACACACATACATACACATGACACTTTTTAAAAAATATATCTTCCAACATGATAAAACACAGGAATACAACTCACCCTTTACACTATTGCACTCTAAATGGGAAATGCAACAATGTGAAAATATATATTCTCTTCAAGTTAATCTAAAAATTTAAAACACTTATCAAAGAATTAGATTATTTCATAACAATACAATTTTAAAATTTTGTTTATCAAAGGGTGTGGAACCCTGAGGGACCTTCTAATGGAGACCATAATATGAAATAAAACTTTCCTTGAAAAAACTATTAAATTGGATGTGTGTGTGGGGTTAACTTTTTTAACTTCTGTTTTATGACATTAGACAGCACATGCATAGAAGATAAATAAAACCCAGGGAAGTAAACCTGAGAAATAAAACTTTTTTTTTTAAAGAGAGATTTGATGATAATATAAGTATTATCACATAAAATGAACCTTTAGTAATCCAGAATATTTTAGTTTACCATCCAGGATTAAAAATTGAACAGAAGGGGTGCCTGGGTGGCTCGGTCGGTTAAGAGTCTGACTTCGGCTCATGTCATGATCTCATGGTCCGTGAGTTCGAACCTGGCGTCCGGCCCTGTGCTGACAGCTCGGAGCCTGGATCCTGTTTCAGATTTTGCGTCTCCCTCTCTCTCTGCCCCTCCCCTGTTCATGTTCTCTCTCTGTCTCAAAAATAAATGTTAAAAAAAATTTTAACAAAAAATAAAAAGTAAAAAATAAAAATTGAACAGAAAATAGTCCAGTTCAATTAGGAATGGAAGTCTAGTTCAAATGAATGCATTCTTAGAAAACTGTACTGTGTTTATCTAGGATTGCTTGTGCCTATGGCCACTTACATAAAGCCAACATAAAACTTCTGAAGGAAGGTAACATCATCTTATTCCCCAAATTTTACTATAATTTTTTCATATACAATGCCAAGTACATTAGCATATACATTAGTATATCTTTAGATAGATAGATAGATATTATAAATCAAGGAAAATCACTAAAAAGCAAAAGAAGTACTACACAACAGAAAGAGACCCAAAAGCAACCAAGTTAATAGAATTTTTAAGCATGGACTTTAAAACAATGTCCTGAACAAGTTCAGGAAAATGCAAACAAAATGAGAAAAATATAGCTGAGCACTAGAAGCCATAAGATATGTACTTAAATTTTGAACAATTGGTAGTTACTGTAAGTTTAAAACCATAATATTAACAAGCAGTCAAATGAAATAGGCTGCTACGTAAAGTAAATGAATGTTGAATATGTTCAAAATTGACAGTAGTGATGCACTTAATATTTTGAAGTCTAACGTGATTCTTCTAGTAGTACAATCAAAACAAATTTTGTATTTTATTCTCTGATACCTAACATGAAATTAAAAGTAATTTTTTCACTGAATATTTTTATTACAGACCTACTATGGGGTTGGAATTTAATTAAGTTACAAATGAATAGTTCATTCTTACCCTTACTAATTTAGATAAATGGCTTTTAAAACTTCACATCACTTTTAACATCATGCGGTATTGAAAAGTCAATTTCCCTCTTGGAGTAAGTGTGGAGTTTAAAATGAATGGAAGATGGAGGCCTAGACAGGGTAAGAAGTTGGTTCCTTTATCATAATTTTTAATTTCCTGATGTCATCAGCAGCTTAGCTATTCAGGCACCTACTTAATCCCTTTAGAACTTTTTTCTGATTTTCAAAATTTAGCCTGAAAACTTTATTTTGAATTATTATGTAAATTGCTTTATGAGAGAATATAACCTTATGTCCTCCTGATGGAAACAGAAATTGAAAGAGACAATCCTGAATTAATGATTCTATCCCTGAAGAGTCTCAAGTGTGAAAAGCTCAAAAGGGAGGGTTATGAATTTTATTCTTTTCACGTCCACTTTTGACTCTCAACTAGGGTAGAATAAGGGTTATATAAGAATAATTTTATTCTTTGTTTCTGCCAATTTAAAATGAGAACAATTGTTCTTTTCTATGGGAACTTGCAAAAGGTTTTCAGATTAATCTGTTAATGAAAATTACTAATGACAGGAAGAGGAAATATGGATTTTATAATATCCAAATATTTTAATTAAAATTATGTATTTTACCATGACATACCAAGAAGAAAATATATTATTTCTGATAGGCAAATCTGCAAACTGCAATGTCCAGTTGTATGATAATATGTGAAGTATTTCAGAGAAATTTTATGGAAATTATTGAAGACTATATTTAGAGAATGCTCAAAATAATTGTTGGATACTAATGGTAAAAGTTCTATCTGCTAGATAAAGATTACACTTCTTATTAGGAAGAAACCTAGTTCACATTTTCAGGCTTGATACTGTTTTTCCCTTTCCTTATCTTCCTGACCATGTGAACATTTCTATTAAGACCCACTTAAGTGGCTCAATACAAACCCTAATCAGGAGAATACCACTGGAAGTTATGGAAAGGGTTAACTAAGTAAGTCACCATTCCATTTTCTGCATCTACTTTACCTCAAATCTTTTACTATGTATCTCTGGGATGCAGACAAAATAGTTTCTTGTTCCATACAAAAATAAGAAAGCCATGTTGCCTACTTTGCTGGTCTGAACTACAAAAAATTATATATATGCATATGTATATTATATATTCATTTATATAGAGGAGTATATATTTTTACATACAAGAATGTATATATATGTTCCTATTCATAGTAAAAATAATACAGTTGATAACCAAATCTACACTTAAGATACTGTCTAAACATGTACATGTTTATTGAAGGAAGATTCTTGCATTGATCAAAGAATCAAATTGATATATTCAGTGAAATCTTGCCATTGTTTTTTTGCTTTCATTTGCATGGTCTGTGATTGGAAATACTCCTGTATCCTTTTTTCTGCTTTCTGAGGCATTGTAATTCTAGGGCCCCTTCAGCTGATAATATGTGCATTCTTTCTACTGTGAAGTGTTGCAGCCTCTCAGTATAGCTCATAAGAAATCACAATTTATCTTTTCACCATCCTCAATGAGCACCAATGCAAAACTCTGAAAAGCTCTCTTTTCCATCCCTCCCATACTGAATAAGCATTCATTCAGGAGCAGAAAGTCCCTGTCTTACTTCTTCTAATGTTTCATTCAATCTATTTCTCAGCACAAAGGAGAAGGATAGCAGTGTCCTGGCTGGAATTACCTATAAAGTGAGTGGAAGCTCAAAGGAGGAAAACTTCCAAAGTATCTTCTTTTCATTAATATGAAAAACTAACTTTTTCTAGGAGGAGATACAAATTTGACACATAGAAATAAGACAAAACTGATACATATATGGGTATTGTAATACCAAAAATCAAATACTTCTTCTATGCTGTTTGTCCAGAATATAGTCCCAAAATGAGTGATATCTTAAGGCATTTTCTTATATTAAATTCATGCATTTTATCTCATAGCTAGATATATGCACATTTAAATACTAGTTTGATGCAACACCTGAAAAATTTATAAAGGTACTGCTGATATATTTTTATCATAATAAAATGGAAAAAGTAAAACAAAATAGGAAATGTGTTTTACATTTTATGATTTTTAAAAAATATTTTATATGTTAAATTTGTATTGTATTCTAAATTTAGAATTTTCAGGCCTGTACTCAGCTTACTTGCATGGTTTTAACTTAAAAATTAAGAGAATAGCCTATGAATCCCATATTGGTTGAGTCCAAACACAAACTGTACCTAAATAGCATAGAAATATGTTCTAAATATTGAAAATTCAAATTTCTTTGTTGAAGATCAAGGTATATTGTTGTTTTTCAAATTTAGAGTCCACATTGATTTTGTTTACTGTTCATATGAATAGTTGCAGATTGCAGAGTGATATTTTCTCTAGTGCTTAAAAACAGAAAGATTAAATCTTGTGGATCATCACTATCAAAAAATATTTTTAAACATACATATTTTGTTGAAGTTTATTGAGGATTTTTTTGGACATATGATATTGCCAAATAATTGAAATTTGGCTCTTAAAAGATTAAAAATTTCTAAATTCTATTATACATTATAGATATGTTTCCTACTAACTTATCATTTTTTTGAAAGGGAAGTATACTATTCTGATTCTTATTTGATGCCATAGCACCACTGCTTAAAATATTATTGGAGTAATAAAAATGGTATCATTTATTACATACATGGAGGTCACTTTAAGTGCACTTACCTTTAATATTTTTTGTAATTTGAGTACCACGTTGAGGTAGGTACCATTATCATTCTCATTTTACATACAAGAAAACAGAGCTAATAGTACCTCTTTGGAGGTAAAAAGAGCATGTGTCTTTGAAGCAAATTTGAGTTTATACTCTGGACTCATCACTAATACACCCTACAAAGTAATAATCGCCATTAGAATACTGTGGTAATGTCAGAAAATGTTAAAACATGTCATATTTTTCTCTCTGCTCTGTATATACAATTAGATTTCACTTTTGGAATTTCTTCTTTTCTACGTTAGAGTCATCCAACTTACTGCCAGCTACTAATTTCTTAATGCTTCTTGAGGCTCCTGGGTGGGTCATTTGGTTGAGCGTCCAGCTTCGGCTCGGGTCATGATCTCGCGGTCCAAGAGTTCGAGTTCCGCATCGGGTTCTGTGCTGACAGCTCAGAGCCTGGAGTCTGCTTCAGATTCTGTGTCTCCCTCTCTCTCTGCTCCTCCCCTGTTCATGCTCTGTCTCTGTCTCTCAAAATAAATAAATAAATAAACATTACAAAAAATACTTCTTACCCTGAAGCTGTCTAAAGCTTCCCTGATTTTCTACCTGTTCTTCTGTATATTATGTAAATTTCACCCAAAATTCTAAGTCAAAGTAAACATCTTGAGGTTGATGTGATGTTACTTTGAACGCACAGATTTTATGCACATCATTTCATATTTTATTGCTTTTTGTATTATTCACATAAATTCAATCCAAAATGTTTACCTGGCAGAGATCTCTGGATAATAAAATGTTTTAAATTTGTCAACAAATATCTTAGGTATAGTTACTTCATTAGAAATGTTCTTTTTAAAAATATGTTAAAATGATATTTTATAAGATTTCACATTCATTTTTTTTTAATATATGAAATTTATTGTCAAATTGGTTTCCATACAACACCCGGTGCTCACCCCAAAAGGTGCCCTCCTCAATACCCATCACCTACCCTCTCCTCCCTCCCACCCCCCATCAACCCTCAGTTTGTTCTCAGTTTTTAAGAGTCTCTTACGCTTTGGCTCTCTCCCACTCTAACCTCTTTTTTTTTTTTTTTCCTTCTCCTCCCCCATGGGTTTCTGTTAAGTTTCTCAGGATCCACATAAGAGTGAAACCATATGGTATCTGTCTTTCTCTGTATGGCTTATTTCACTTAGCATCACACTCTCCAGTTCCATCCACGTTGCTACAAAAGGCCATATTCCATTTTTTCTCATTGCCACGTAATATTCCATTGTGTATATAAACCACAATTTCTTTATCCATTCATCAGTTGATGGACATTTAGGCTCTTTCCATAATTTGGCTATTGTTGAGAGTGCTGCTATAAACATTGGGGTACAAGTGGCCCTATGCATCAGTATTCCTGTATCCCTTGGATAAATTCCTAGCAGTGCTATTGCTGGGTCATAGGGTAGGTCTATTTTTAATTTTTTGAGGAACCTCCACACTGCTTTCCAGAGCGGCAGCACCAATTTGCATTCCTGCCAACAGTGCAACAGGGTTCCCGTTTCTCCACATCCTCTCCAGCATCTATAGTCTCCTGATTTGTTCATTTTGGCCACTCTGACTGGAGTGAGGTGATATCTGAGTGTGGTTTTGATTTGTATATCCCTGATAAGGAGCAACGTTGAACATCTTTTCATGTGCCTGTTGGCCATCTGGATGTCTTCTTTAGAGAAGTGTCTATTCATGTTTTCTGCCCATTTCTTCACTGGGTTATTTGTTTTTTGGGTGTGGAGTTTGGTGAGCTCTTTATAGATTTTGGATACTAGCCCTTTGTCTGATATGTCATTTGCAAATATCTTTTCCCATTCCGTTTGTTGCCTTTTAGGTTTGTTGGTTGTTTCCTTTGCTGTGCAGAAGCTTTTTATCTTCATAAGGTCCCAGTAATTCACTTTTGCTTTTAATTGCCTTGCCTTTGGGCATGTGTCGAGTAAGAGATTGCTATGGCTGAGGTCAGAGAGGTCTTTTCCTGCTTTCTACTCTAAGGTTTTGCTGGTTTCCTGTCTCACATTCAGGTCCTTTATCCATTTTGAGTTTATTTTTGTGAATGGTGTGAGAAAGTGGTCTAGTTTCAACCTTCTGCATGTTGCTGTCCAGTTCTCCCAGCACCATTTGTTAAAGAGGCTGTCTTTTTTCCATTGGATGTTCTTTCCTGCTTTGTCAAAGATGAGTTGGCCATACGTTTGTGGGTCTAGTTCTGGGGTTTCTATCTTATTCCATTGGTCTATGTGTGTCTGTTTTTGTGCCAATACCATGCTGTCTTGATGATGACAGCTTTGTAGTAGAGGCTAAAGTCTGGGATTGTGATGCCTCCTACCTTGGTCTTCTTCAAAATTCCTTTGGCTATTCGGGGCCTTTTGTGGTTCCGTATGAATTTTAGGATTGCTTGTTCTAGTTTCGAGAAGAATGCTGGTGCAATTTTGATTGGGATTGCATTGAATGTGTAGATAGCTTTGGGTAGTATTGACATTTTGACAATATTTATTCTTCCAATCCATGAGCAGGGAATGTCTTTCCATTTCTTTAAATCTTCTTCAATTACCTTCATAAGTTTTCTATAATTTTCAGCATACAGATCTTTTACATCTTTGGTTAGATTTATTCCTAGGTATTTTATGCTTCTTGGTGCATATTGTGAATGGGATCAGTTTCTTTGTCTTTCTGTTGCTTCATTGTTAGTGTATAAGAATGCAACTGATTTCTGTACATTGATTTTGTATCCTGCAACTTTGCTGAATTCATGTATCAGTTCTAGCAGACTTCTGGTGGAGTCTATCGGATTTTCCATGTATAATATGTCATCTGCAAAAAGCGAAAGCTTGACTTCATCTTTGCCAATTTTGATGCCTTTGATTTCCTTTTGTTGTCTGATTGCTGATGCTAGAACTTCCAGCACTATGTTAAACAACAGCGGTGAGAGTGGGCATCCCTGTCGTGTTCCTGATCTCAGGGAAAAAGCTCTCAGTTTTTCCCCGTTGAGGATGATGTTAGCTGTGGGCTTTTCATAAATGGCTTTTATGATCTTTAAGTATGTTCCTTCTATCCCGACTTTCTCAAGGGTTTTTATTAAGAAAGAGTGCTGGATTTTGTCAAAGGCCTTTTCTGCATCGATTGACAGGATCATATGGTTCTTCTCTTTTTGTTTGTTAATGTGATGTATCACGTTGATTGATTTGCGAATGTTGAACCAGCCCTGTATCCCAGGAATGAATCCCACTTGGTCATGGTGAATTATTCTTTTTATATGCCTTTGTTTTCGATTTGCTAGTATCTTATTGAGAATTTTTGCATCCATATTCATCAGGGATATTGGCCTGTAGTTCTCTTTTTTTACTGGGTCTCTGTCTGGTTTAGGAATCAAAGTAATACTGGCTTCATAGAATGAGTCTGAAAGTTTTCCTTCCCTTTCTATTTCTTGGAATAGCTTGAGAAGGATAGGTATTATCTCTGCTTGAAACGTCTGGTAGAACTCCCCTGGGAAGCCATCTGGTCGTGGACTCTTATTTGTTGGGAGATTTTTGATAACCGATTCAATTTCTTCGCTGGTTATGGGTCTGTTCAAGCTTTCTATTTCCTCCTGATTGAGTTTTGGAAGAGTGTGGGTGTTTAGGAATTTGTCCATTTCTTCCAGGTTGTCCAATTTGTTGGCATATAATTTTTCATAGTATTCCCTGATAATTGTTTGTATCTCTGAGGGATTGGTTGGAATAATTCCATTTTCATTCATGATTTTATCTATTTGGGTCATCTCCCTTTTCTTTTTGAGAAGCCTGGCTAGAGGTTTGTCAATTTTGTTTATTTTTTTAAAAAAACAACTCTTGGTTTCGTTGATCTGCTCTACAGTTTTTTTAGATTCTGTATTGTTCATTTCTGCTCTGATCTTTATTATTTCTCTTCTTCTGCTGGGTTTAGGCTACCTTTGCTGTTCTGCTTCTAGTTCCTTTAGGTGTGCTGTTAGATTTTGTATTTGGGATTTTTCTTGTTTCTTGAGATAGGCCTGGATTGCAATGTATTTTCCTCTCAGGACTGCCTTTGCTGCGTCCCAAAGCGTTTGGATTGTTGTATTTTCATTTTCGTTTGTTTCCATATATTTTTTTAATTTCTTCTCTAATTGCCTGGTTGACCCACTCATTCTTTAGTCGGGTGTTCTTTAACCTCCACGCTTTTGGAGGTTTTCCAGACTTTTTCCTGTGGTTGATTTCAAGCTTCATAGCATTGTGGTTGAAAGTATGCATGGTATAATTTCAATTCTTGTAAACTTATGAAGGGCTCTTTTGTGACCCAGTATATGATCTATCTTGGAGAATGTTCCATGTGCACTCGAGAAGAAAGTATTTTCTGTTGCTTTGGGATGCAGAGTTCTAAATATATCTGTCAAGTCCATCTGATCCAATGTCTCATTCAGGGCCCTTGTTTCTTTATTGACCGTGTGTCTAGATGACCTATCCATTTCTGTAAGTGGGGTGTCAAAGTCCCCTGCAATTACCACATTCTTGTCAATAAGGTTGCTTATGTTTATGAGTAATTGTTTTATATATTTGGGGGCTCCGGTATTCGGCGCATAGACATTTATAATTGTTAGCTCTTCCTGATGGATAGACCCTGTAATTATTATATAATGCCCTTCTTCATCTCTTGTTACAGCCTTTAACTTAAAGTCTAGTTTGTCCGATATAAGTATGGCTACTCCAGCTTTCTTTTGGCTTCCAGTAGCATGATAAATAGTTCTCCATCCCCTCACTCTCAATCTGAAGGTGTCCTCAGGTCTAAAATGAGTCTCTTGTAGACAGCAAATAGATGGGTCTTGTTTTTTTATCCATTCTGATACCCTATGTCTTTTGGTTGGCGCATTTAATCCATTTACATTCAGTGTTATTATAGAAAGATACGGGTTTAGAGTCATTGTGATGTCTGTATGTTTTATGCTTGTAGTGATGTCTCTGGGACTTTGTCTCACAGGGTCCCCCTTAGGATCTCTTGTAGGGCTGGTTTAGTGGTGACAAATTCCTTCAGTTTTTGTTTGTTTGGGAAGACCTTTATCTCTCCTTCTATTCTAAATGACAGATTTGCTGGATAAAGGATTCTTGGCTGCATATTTTTTCTGGTTAGCACACTGAAGATCTCGTGCCAATCCTTTCTGGCCTGCCAAGTTTCAAAAGAGAGATCAGTCACGAGTCTTATAGGTCTCCCTTTATATGTGAGGGCACGTTTATCCCTTGCTGCTTTCAGAATTTTCTCTTTATCTTTGTATTTTGCCAGTTTCACTATGCTATGTCGTGCAGAAGGTCGATTCAAGTGACGTCTGAAGGGAGTTCTCTCTGCCTCTTGGATTTCAATGCCTTTTTCCTTCCCCAGTTCAGGGAAGTTCTCAGCTATTATTTCTTCGAGTACCCCTTCAGCACCTTTCCCTCTCTCTTCCTCCTCTGGGATACCAATTATGCGTATATTATTTCTTTTTAGTGTATCACTTAGTTCTCTAATTTTCCCCTCATACTCCTGGATTTTTTTATCTCTCTTTCTCTCAGCTTCCTCTTTTTCCATAACTTTATCTTCTATTTCACCTATTCTCTCCTCTGCCTCTTCAAGCCGAGCTGTCGTCATTTCCATTTTGTTTTGCATTTTGTTTAAAGGGCTTTTCAGCTCCTCGTGACTGTTCTTTAGTCCCTGGATCTCTGTAGCAAGAGATTCTCTGCTGTCCTGTATACTGTTTTCAAGCCCAGCGATTAATTTTATGACTATTATTCTAAATTCACTTTCTGTTATATTATTTAAATCCTTTTTGATCAGTTCATTAGCTGTTGTTATTTCCTGGAGATTCTTCTGAGGGGAGTTCTTCCGCTTGGTCATTTTGGATAGTCCCTGGCGTGGTGAGGACCTGCAGGGCACTTCCCCTGTGCTGTGGTGTATAACTGGAGTTGGTGGGCGGGGCCGCAGTCCGCCCTGATGTCTGCCCCCAGCCCACCGCTGGGGCCACAGTCAGACTGGTGTGTGCCTTCTCTTCACCTCTCTAGGGGAGGGATTCACTGTGGGGTGGCGTGTCCCGTCTGGGCTACTTGCACCCTGCCAGGCTTGTGATGCTGGGGATCTGGCGTATTAGCTGGGGTGGGTAGGCAAGGTGTACGGGGGCAGGAGGGGCAGGCTTAGCTTGCTTCTCCTTAGGTGATCCACTTCAGGAGGGGCCCTGTGGCAGCGGGAGGGAGTCAGACCCGCTGCCGGAGGGTTGACCCCGCAG
This sequence comes from Prionailurus viverrinus, assembly GCF_022837055.1. Lineage (NCBI taxonomy): Eukaryota > Metazoa > Chordata > Mammalia > Carnivora > Felidae > Prionailurus > Prionailurus viverrinus. The sequence goes on from NC_062564.1 coordinate 93,183,084, forward strand.
AAGCACAGAGTTGGGTGTTTGCACGGAGCGAGCAAGTTCCCTGGCAGGAACTGGTTTTCTTTGGGATTTTGGCTGGGGGATGGGCGGGGGAGATGGCACTGGCGAGCGCCTTTGTTCCCCACCAAACTGAATTCTGTCGTCCGGGGGCTCAGCAGCTCTCCCTCCCTTTGTCCTCCAGCCTTTCCGCTTTCTGAGCAGAGCTGTTAACTTATGACCTCCCAGACGCTAAGTCGCGCTTGCTGTAGGAACACAGTCCGTCAGGCCCCTCCGCTTTTGCAAGCCAGACTCGGGGGCTCTGCTTGGCCGGCGAGCCTCCCCTCCACCCTGGCTCCCTCCCGCCAGTCCGTGGAGCGCGCACTGCCTCATTGCCCTTCCTACCCTCTTCCGTGGGCCTCTCGTCTGCGCTTGGCTCCGGAGACTCCATTTTGCTAATCCTCTGGCGTTTTTCTGGGTTATTTAGGCAGGTGTAGGTGGAATCTAAGTGATCAGCAGGACGCGCAGTGAGCCCAGCGTCCTCCTACGCCGCCATCTTTCCTCTCTCCTCGCCAAAATAATTTCGAACTGAGCTTTGGAACATTTCAGGGCTGGCATGGAATGCAGTTTTTACACAAGTGTCTTGTGGTTCAGAAATCCGATTTCACAGCTTATCTTCTATTAGATGAAAGTGTTTACGGTGTGTCTGGAGCTGGAGTAAGTTCCTGCGGGTGCCCAAGAGCAGGGGCCTCCTCTCTCCTCTAATTAATTTGCTGATGCCTAACTGCACTGACGCAGGGGTGAGATACTGGGGAGAGAGCTTCACATTCATTTTTGATGTGACCACAGAGGCAGAGGGATGCAGCCACAAGCCAGAAATGCTGGCAGCCTCCAGAAACTGGAGGAAACAAGAATAGGTTTATCCTAAAACTCTGGAGGGAGTGTGACCCTACTAACATCTTTATTTTAGCCCATTGACACTGATTTTGGACCTCTGTTCTCTAGGATTGTAAGAAAATAAATTCCTGTAGACTTCATCACCAGGTAAGTGGTAATGTGTTAGAATAACCACAGAAAACTAATACACACTTTCATTTACTTTCATTATTCCATCTTGATTATCTTAAAGATTATACAGTGTATCTGCAATTTACTGTGTCAATAAACATCAGTATGTATTCCACTTTTAGACAATGATATTCTTGGCGGTATTGTAATAATATGTATGAATTATGTACATATGTAATTCATTTCTATATATTTTGATTCAAAGGAGGCTATGAATTTATACTTGCCTTCATTTTAGCATTCTCTTTCTTCTGTAGCATTTCCTGCAATGCCTCAATTTCATCTACATGCAGTTTTCCTTTGTTATGAATTTTATTTTAGCACAGAACTTCTGAGAATAATTTTTTTTCAATCACTATATTTCAGAAAATGTCTTAATTTCTTCTTGGTTCTTGAGCAATATTTTTATTAGGATTCACAATCTGGTTTGTTCGTTACTTTCCTTGTGCATTTTGACGACATCGTTCCATTTGGTTCCTAGCTCCCACCATTTCTGTTCAGAAGTCACCTGTAAATCTCTTACTGTTTCTTCTTTGAAGGCAATGAATGTTCTTCTGATTCCTTTAAATATTTTCTCCTTCCCTTTAGTGTTCTGTGGTTTGAAACCACGAGTTCTATTATATCTAGATGTGTTTTACTACAATGACACATTCATAGTGCTTCTTAATAACGTATACTGATGTCATTTTTTAACTTTGAAAATTCTCAGTAATTAATATTACACATTTTACCTTTGCCTCATGTTCTTTTATGCTTTTATAAGACTCCTTGAACCCATATGTTAGAACTTTGGGTCCTACGTTTTCTGTCATGTGGATGATGCTCTTTTATGTAGTTTCTATCTGTTGCAATCTCTGTGCTTACTGGTGGAATATTTTATACCTCTGTTAGGTTGTGATTTGTCCTTAAGCAAATATGTTGATTTTATAATTTTACTTGTTTTTGTCAAATAGGAAATTTTATTGATTTTTAGTACTTAATTATCTCCTGAAAATGTCTCTTATTTCATTACATTATCTCACTGATCAGTTATTTAAAAATCTCTACTCTGAAAATTCCATGTTTGGTTTTAGTGTATTCTCTCATCATTGTTACTATTCCTTATTCTTTTTTCTTGATTTTAAATTGTGCCAATTGTTGGTATGTCTGATTATTTTATTCGATTTTACAATAAAATACCAGCTATTATGTGCAGAAAAAAATGGAGGCTATTAATAATGTTATTACGTTTTTAGATATAATTTGGATTTGCTTCTGGGAAGGAAGTTAGAAGGAGAAGACAGCATATTAGATCGTTAACATATTTAAGACCAGGTTTTTATTTTAATGATTCTTTTTTCAATAGTAGCAACTTTCCTTGTGTTTCAAGTAAAAAACTACTGTGTAATAGTGTTTCCATTCTTTAGGGAACTCTAAACTCCAATATTTACACTTAAGCCTAACACACTGACATAAGTTCTATTCAGCTCCTCAGTATCTCAGAAGGAGTTTTTACTCAAGTTTATTGCTTCCCACATTCTTTTCTTGAATTAGGACATGATTTAAAGAGAAAGTAGTACCGAATGTCAGACTCACTTTCTGCCTTCTCTTCTTTGTAGGATTTCCTTTTCTCAAGATATTAGTACCTTGGCAGCTTTTCAATTTCTTCAAACTAATTTCCAGACAACAGTGTCATTAGAGAGGGAGAGAGAGAGAAAAAGAAACATTTTAAGTTCTCCTTTGCAGATTAATTAACAATAAAATAGCTTTCCATCACTGGAAAAGGAAATGAAAATGTATTCTTCTAAGCATAAAATCTTTAACTCTACTCTTGTAAATAATGTAAAATTTAAACTTTCCAGTATAAATGTCATAATAGAATAGATATTAAGCATCCATGAATTTTGATATATATTTCCTTCTGTAAATAATGCCTATTGAAGAAATTGACCTCGAGAAGTAAGCAATCTAAATCATGAATGTATTGAGCAAATATTTGAGAAATTGCAATGAGTTAGACTTGGCACAATGTTCACTAACCTTGTACTCTGATAGCTCAGAATTAAGTACAATACTTTACATAGTACTGGAGTAGGTATGGAAAATATTTAGCCTGCCACCTGATTTAGCATTAGACATGAACTAAAAATGGTTTCGACATTTTTAAATATTTCAAAACATAATAAAAAAAAGAAAAGAATTGTGACATGTGAAAATAACATGAAATTCAAATTTCAATGACCATAAATAAAGTTTTATTGAAATGTAGTCACACTCATTTATTCCCACATTTTGCTATTGCTGCCTTTACAGTACAGTGGCAGAATTGAGTGATAGAAATCATCTGACATTGAAAGCTTAAAATATTTACAATGTAGCCCATTGCTGACCTCTTATTGAGTCATTGATTGTTTGTTTGACCCAAAACAGCATGACAACATGGATTATATTTTAAAATATAAACATAAACAGAAATAGAAATATAAATGTAAATAAGTTCCTTTCATTTTAGAAAGAGAGTATAAATGGGGAGAAGACAGAGGGAGAGAGAGGATCTTAAGCAGGTTCCATGCTCAGAGCAGAGTCTGATGTGGGTCTCAGTCTCATGACCAAGGAATCGTGACCTGAGCGAAGATCAAAGTCAGATGCTTAACCAACTGAACCACGCAGGCACCCCAACATGGGTTATATTTTGGAATTTGTTTTTCCTATTTAGCATACAAAAATATCTTTATTTTGCAAACCTGTTTGACGAAGGGTTCTATATTTTGATTTTCTCTTACCAATGCCTTCAGAAGGCATAACTTAATTTTGATTTTCTTTGTCTATACGTTGATAATGGCACTTTACAAATTATCACTGTGTAAATAACATCCCTGGGGGGTAACCTCTAATAAATCTTGAGTTTCTAATTTGTAGAAAACACTATCTTCAGAAGCTGTGTTGACATGCCAACTCCAGCTCATTGATTTTCTTAGGTTCCTAGAATGTATTTATTTTATATTACAAGGATATATAACAGATCTTTTAAAATACATTAGGAATTATATGTGTTACATTTCAGTATAAAATCCCATGCCTATTTGAACACATATACTTGTTTTTATGTTGTTTAAAAATTGATTTTTTTTATTTCCAAAAAAAATAAGCCATATATTTAAAAATGCCTTGAAAGCCATTTCTGGAAATAGCTGCAAGTAAGTATAGTTTACGACAGTTTGGCTAGTGGAAAACTAGATAAGAAAAAACTCTCTTTTTATTTTCTTATAGCTTACCTAGTACACTACAAAAGTTGTTCTTTTCTTTTTTCTTCTTTTTTTTTTAATCTAATTTTTTCTAGCCTGGCATTAAGTTTTAAAAAATAAATTTACTGGGCAACTTAGATATTTTCAAGCAAATGATTTGTGAATCAGGTCCAAGTGTTAATCCAAGCTTTAATATTTCTAATTAATTAACCTTGGCTACAGCTGCTGTAAGCTGCAAAGCAAAGGATTACTGGGTGACTTATCTGAGAATAAAACAAATCCATTATTTGAACAAAATATCTTTAAAATGGTTGCCTGAAACCTACAGAAGCTTTGAAGCATGTTGATATAAAAATCACTCTCAAAAGCCACTTAATTCCCTTACGATACTAAAACCCACTCAGCTTTAAAAAAAAAAAAAAGCCTTAAACTTTAAATACTTGGAGATTAATCCCGTTGTCTTTAAACTCAAATGCAACCATTCTAGTGTTTGAACAGCAATTGAAGTAGAACACTTATGCAAACCAGAAGAGACTTTACTTTCTAGAAAAAAAAAATGTTAATTGGGTTGAGAATCCACTATTTTTTAGCTACCTTTCTAGAAAATCCTGAATTAGGCAGTGAAATAGTTTTATATTTAAATAAAAGCAAATTAATGCAGAATTCACAGAGGTTTGCCTTTTTGAATCTATAAACTCATTACTCTTACAATTTTATCTTGACTTGAAGTATAATCGTGCATATTGACTTTACATAAAATGGAAATGAAAATTTAAAACATGTATAGAATCAAGTCAATTCTCAAAATATTTATATTTAATTATGAAGCACATTATTTAGGCCCCAAGAAGTATAAATGCAGTGAAAATGAATCTGCATTCCTATTCTGCCTTGTAGTAACACTTCAATATAGCTATAATTAATTCTAATATATTTGTGATATTGTATACTTGTTATAATCTTAAATTCACAAAAATTTGGGTAATATCAGAAGAAACCATATTCACTTTTAAATCAATGATAGTTTATAGGTGATCACAAGCCTGGTAATATATACATCCCAAAGTTTTGTTTTTGTTTTTTTTTTTAATTTGGTTTAGAGAACATCCAGAATAAAGTGGAAAAAAAATGGGTTAAAATGACATACTGAACACACCTATTTTTCTTCCTTCTGAAACCCATACTAAAGAACATTGAGTAGATTTTTAAATCACGAGCCCACAAAAATGAGGCAAAGGAAAAAGTAAGGGCTTAGTAGAGTGTCACTAAAATAAGGCAGATCGTGTTTATAGAGCAAAAGGATTCTCTAGGTGCTCTTTCTAACATTATGTGGGCAAAAATCGTGTCTCCCATTTGTTTGTTTTTCCTGAGCCTAAAACAGAGAATTAATGGCCTAGATGCTGAGCACTGCAGACTACTTTTGCTATTCAGATCCCAGTATTCTGGATTATAGGATATTCACATCCAAGTGAGAGGGAGGAAGTCTTTATTAGAAAATCCAACAATCCTGATACAATTGCAAAAGAGATGATATCAACATATATTCTCCAAAGAACACTTATCTGGATATTCTAGAATATATTGTACATTTGGCAAACCATATCTCCTAATGGATCTTCCAAGCCTGTAACTCTTAATTATGATCAGGCAACTGAAGATTATCTATGGAAACCCTCTAACCTGAAAGATAGAGACAAAAAGGTAGCAGACAGAATAAGTTAACTTAGAGTTTATAGTGAGTATTCACGGCAAAGGGAATATTAAATACATATCTTATCCTTTGCATACAATTTTTGATCAATTTGAACTAATTTTACGACTGAGCAGTTAATTCTATCTTTAAAAAATATTAGTATTATGAGTATTGCTAATATATGGAAACATTAATATATTTAGACTTTTATTCTTTTTAGAAATCTAAGAAAAAAATACACTTATTTACATTTTTTAAATATATATTTATTTTTCAGAGATAGAGAGAGATAGAGCATGAGTGGGGTAGGGGCAGAGAGAGAGAGATACACACACAGAATCCAAAGCATGCTCCAGGCTCTGAGCACAGAACCCGATGTGGGGCTCGAACTCACAAACTGTGAGATCATGACCTGAGCCTAAGTCAGATGTTTAACTGACTGAGCCACCCAGGCATCCACAGATATACTTATTTTTTAATGTATATTTATTTATTTTGAGAGAGAGAGAGAGGGAATGTGAGTGTGTGCACATGCAAGCACAGGAAGGACAGACAGAAGAGGAGAGAGAGAATCCCAAGCAGGCTCCATGCTGTCAGTGCAGAACCTGATGCGGGGCTTGAATTCACAAACTGTGAAATCATGACCTGAGCCAAAATCAAGAGTCAGACACTTAACCAACTAAGCCACCAAGGTACCCTGATATACTTATTATTTTTTTAAATAAATTAAAACTCATCTATCTTTCAATTACCATACGGACCGCTGGGTACTTTTATAAATCTAAAACACATTACAGAATCTTAATAATCTTTTATCTATAAAAATATTTTGCTCCTTCATTAATGTAGGAAATATTTTACTAGTCATCAATTATTCCCAAATAAAGAATCAAATAAGAAGAGGGAAGAATTCTGGAATCACATAGAATAATGATGAAAAAATGAAATAAACAATCACCCTTTAGTTTTTATATTGTGTAAGGAATGTGTTGCATTATCTTTCACAGAGTATAACAGAAAAGTAGGGAAATCCATCTCTGCAGTGTGCTTTTAAATTTCTTACAACTGAGAAATAAGATTTTTCATGTTTGGTCCTTGATAGAAAAGAGATGAAAATTGGCAGAGGATTATATTTCACAATTATTAGATGAGTCTGAAGATTAATTCAAGGAGACTGGTTATACCCTAGATTCTGATTATGATGCTAAAATTGATCATAAAAATGAAAACTCAGACTATTATATTAATCTTTAGATGATGATATTCTACTTGATTTTTCTCAACTTCACAAATTAATGAGTGAAAAGTATATTTCTAAAGACAAAAAAATAAAAATATATTCTCATGTAGTTAGTAACTCATTAGGAAGAATTTAATGATACAATATTTTTGGTAAAAACCTAGTCTAAGGCAATTTTCTGAAAGAAAGTGTGATGGCAGTTTTTATCTTTGTTATGTTTGCATACCAAAAGTTATTAACATAAAAAAATTTACAATGTTTAATATATTCTTAAAATTTCTTTAAAAATTAGTATCTTATAATTATCCTTTTTATCTCTTTTTACTTATTATTCTTTATTATTCCTTTATTTTTATATTTGTAAATTAATCATTTTAAACATATAAAGCATTACAAATGTTCATTGGAACCAGGTAGTAAATGATGAGGATGTTTTCCGAGGGATAATATTTTCAGAGAGAAAGCAATGCATCCATGAAGAAATAGAACACCATTAAAAGGAATATCAAAGTCACAAATAATATGGCATTTGTCTTTCTCTAACTTCACTTTGCCTTATGGTCTCTAGCTCCATCCACCTCATTGCAAAAGGGAAGATCTTGTTCTTTTTGTGGCTCAGTATTATTCCACTGTGTGTATATATATATGTATGTATATATGTATGTGTGTATATATATATATATATATATATATAGGTATGTACATATATAGGTATGTACATATATATGTATGTATATATACATAATGTGTACATATGTATGTACATACCTATATATGTATACATATGTATACATATATAGGTATGTACATATATATACATACGTATATATGTATGTATATGTATACATATAGATAGATAGATAGATAGATACACACCACATCTTCTTTTCCATTCATCAGTTGAGGGACCTTTGGGCTGTTTCCATAATTTGGCTGTTGTAGATAATACTGCTGTAAACATTGGGGTTCACGTATCCCTTTGAATTAGTATTTTTGTATTCTTTGGGTAAATACCTAGTATTGCAATTGCTGGATCATAAGGTAGTTCTATTTTTAACTTTTAGAGGGACCTCCATACTGTTTTCCTCCATACCAGTTTGCATTCACTCAAATGTGGAATTGAAGAAACAAAACAAATGAGCAAAGGGGGAAAAAAAAGAGAGAGGCAAACCAAGAAACAGACTCTTAACTACGTAGAACAAACTGATAGTTACCTGAGGGGAGAGGTTTAGGAGGCTGGGCTAAACAGGTGGTGGGGCTTAAGGAGTGCACTCATTGTGATGAACACCAAGTGTTGTAGGACAGTGTTGAACCACTATGTTGTACACCTGAAAATAACATGACACTGGATGCCTGTATGTTAGCTACTTGGAATTTAAATAAAAATTTTTTAAAAAGTGGCAAATGAGTGCTCTTAGAAAATATAAATGTGTAACAGAAATGACCAAAGAAATCGAAAGACAAAGTGGAAAATAAAGATAAATGTCTAACCGAAAATTGAATGAAAAAACGAGAATTGGGAAATAGGAGGAAAAAAGAATAAAATTAAAAATATTTCAAGAACAATCAATATGGAGTTGCGAGGAGTTGTAGAATCTATGAGAAGAGGAAATTGATGAAAAGACATCATTATTGAAATAGTTCAAGAAAACAATGAAAAATTGAAGGACATTGACTTTACAAACTGGAAGAGTTCACTTAATTTCCAATACGACCTATGAAAAAATATGCCCAGTTGCATCGTTATGGAATTTCACAACTATGGACACAAAATCAGTCAAGGTTTCAGAGTAAACAAAAGCAGCACACAGAGGATCAATAATAATGTCAGCATTAAAGTTCACAAAATTAGAAGGTGCAAATAGGTTTTTACAGCTCTGAAGAGAAGTGGCTTCTGAGCTAGACTCTATACTTAACCCAGCTGCCAATCAAATGTGAGGGAAAAAATGTGTACACAAGTCATACAAACAGTTAACAATGATGAAAATTACTATATATGTACATGTATATATACATATGTGTATATATACATGTATATATACATATGTGTATATATACATGTATATATGTGTATATATACATGTATATACACATGTATATATACATATGTACGTATACATATGTACATATACATATGTATATACACATGTGTATATATACATATATATGTATGTAGCCACATACATATGTATATACACACATATATATGTATATATGTATGTAGCCACCAGAAAAAGATAGTAAGCGGGGAACAAGAAAAAAATGCAAGATCCTTTAAACAGATGATCCAATAAAAATCCCCGAAGATGTGAAGAACTCACCCTCATAACAATGAAGTGAGATCCCAGGTATTCACAGATATAGGAGAGCAATTCTAGATTAAAACAGTGGAACTTAGGAAACAGCTATATTAAAATTCTCATTACTGAAGTATCTTTTAAATTTTTTTTACTAATTTAAATCTGATTTAAGGAAATTCACTTTTGCTAAGGAAAGAAATTATATTTTGTTATAAAGACTACCCCCCCAAAGTATTTAAAGTGTCACATTCTGTTAAGGAAATTGTTGCCTTGTTCCAGTGATTTAAAATCAGTTGCACCATAATCTTGGTTAAGTTTCTTTGTCTTTAGTTACAAACCAAGCTCAGTTTATGAATAAATAAACTTTATACAAATAAGGTTTTCCCCTGCAAAATTTTCTCATAATAAACAATGAATGCTTCAGCACTAATTTAACATAAGTTCAATATATTACAGGTGTATAACTAGGGAGAAGCAATCAAATAAGCCCTTTCTTTAGTATTTGCTCTATTTCAATATTTTTGTTTGATTTTGAAAAAATCCTTGCTTTTGTCATTATTTGACAAAATCTAGAAATCTGACTAAAAGTGTTATCTTAAGGGGACTTTTATGCGAGGTGCTGAGAAATTACAGATTTCCTTTGATGTAAGCATATCCACTAATCTTTTTTTCCTTAGTATATGCCAGAAAATCTGCATTACCCCCAGGGATTTTGATGAATACATACATTTTAGATTAACTGCCTTAAGAAATTATCGTTAGCATGATTATTTTACATTGTCTATTCTTCCACAAAGAATAATTGCATAAAATGCCATTGCAGTGTAGAACGTGGTACAATTACAATTGAACATAGAGAGATGGTACAAATAAGGTAAATAGACTGGGTATAATACAATTGAGAATTTGTGGAGATTGGGGCAAACTGATGAGAAAATGAAATGTCCCATCAAAAGAGAATAATGTGTTGCCAGCTGATGGTTGCCATATAGGAAATTGATCTTAGTGATGCCAGATCTGATTTTTCAAGGAATGATAAAAATAGACATTTTTAAATTTGAAGTCTCTCGACTTAAATCTAGGCAATCACTTCTTTTTTACACACTGATAGGCATCAACATAGAAGCCAAATGCACCAATTTGTGAGCTGCCTCTATCTAGCGGGCTGACAATTTGCAACAGCTTACATTTTGCTATTCCCATTTGATGAGTCAGATGTTAATTGTATAACAAAATGTATTTTTTTATTTCTCAAACTTGGTAGGATGGAAAATAAGAATACACCAACTCTCTTTTTTTCCCCTTGAGATGTGGCATTTTAATAAATGTGTACATATATATACATATATAATTTTCCCCCAATTACTTAAGTGGCATTCTTGTGAGCAGAGAAGAAAATTGAAGTTCTAGTAAATAAAGGCTCTGATCTCAGTGATTGTGTGGTGAACAAAAGGTTTGACCTAGGGGTGCAAAACTGTTAAGATGCGATTTTTGTAACTAAAGGAGAAAGCTCATTTTCAATAGGTAATATCAGTTCAGGAATGACTAAGATTAGAGATTCAAAGTTCTAGAAGTTCACTACAAGATCATACTAGACTCATAGGCCAAGGAACTATGACAGTTTTATCCATCTCCTCTCTTACTTTAGACTTACCCAGTGAGTTTCTGCACGCTCCCATCCTGCCTCTCCACAAAAATTCGTTATAACTAGGTAAGAGTATGAATATGAAACAAGTATTGCAAAATTTAATATTATATAAACAAAGGCACCAACAAAAATGCTGTAGAGCCCAGATCCAAAATACTTCAACTTCTCCCCATTCAACCTCACTAAAATACAAATTCCATGAAGAAAGTACACAAATTCAACCCTGTATTTCAGGTGTAGAGAAAATAGTCTTTCACATGGTAAATGATCAATAAATATCTGTTTAATGACAGAATTACAGTACATGTAGCAATATATATGCACTGTACACATGGTATAGATGATATAAATAGATATAGACACAGATATAGATATAGACAGATGATACAGATATAGACAGATATGATTCTTTGGGATTTTTCAAGATATTTGGATTTGTTTTGTGTAGATTTTTCTACACTTGCCTTAAAAGGCTGCCTTGGAAATGAAAGCATTAATTACAATAGATTACTATTTCCTAGCTGCCTGTTTTGTTTCAACAATATTTGAGAGGCTATAATAGTGAATAAATTTTTTTAATCTGTCACCCTTATAAAATTATCATCACCGTGGGAATACTGATGAATCAAACACTCATTAAACACAGTGTGATACCTGCTATACTAAGAACTAGAGAACACAAGGTGGATGGTTTACCTAAGCCAGAGTTGAAGGTCAGGGATTTCCTGGAAGAAATCACTTTTAAACTGACTTGAAAGGTAAATAGTAATTGGCTAAAGGAAATGTGTCTGTGGTTAAAGTTAACATAGAGGAAAAGAGTGGAAAGACTTGAGGCCGAAACAATCAGGGCCTAGAGTGTTTTAATAATCCTATGACCATGTACAATGAGCTTGATTTTCACCCATAAAAAACTGACTGCAATGCAAATCATTTAGAGACATTGTGTTAGACCAATGTATATTGTATTCCCAGAGCAGGTATATTGAGACCATTAGAATGGAAGAAATGTTTTTGGTTACAAGTCACCAGAACAGCAATTATGGGAGGGAGGGAGAGAACTAGAGAGATTTGAATCCAATGAAGTTGCTGTGTGCTAGGTGAAGTTTTATTGAATACTAATGATTTCATGGGGTTTAATGTAGAATTGATAGAACATATTGATTTCCTGAGAATCGAGGAGATAGAAGAAACTATAATGCTGAAGTTTCTGTCTTGTGATTTGCTGGCGGTAATATTACAGAGGACATTTTAGGATTAATAAAGCCTTAAAAGAGTAATTCTTAGTTTGCTATATTAAACTTTTCAATGTCAAAACTAATAAACTGACAAGACACTCAACATTTTTCTTTCTCTGTAAAATATGTGGCTTCTACAGATTGTGTTTCTTCTGGTTTCATGTTTGTGGAGACATACATGGTTGCTAAGAAATGAAATACAGTTTGAAGAACTCTCTTACATTTGTAGATAAGACCTACCTTATGAAGAGTAAATTCAGGAATTACTGCTACACACACACACACATACACACACACACACACACACACACATACACACACACACAAACACATGGGCCAGTAAGTGCTACGTTACCACCAGTAATAATACATATTTATTTGTAAAACACTTGTTAATAATTCTTATGAGAGATATTTTTTCTATGTCACTTGTCATATTTTCAAAGTATTAAGCAAAATTCAGAACAAAATGACTAGCACATTACCAGAAAAACAATAAAATACATTTTCATAGTTTTATATTGATCTATCAAATATTGTTAATTTCTAATTTCTTCAGCCTGGAATGAGTTGGGCTGTTTCATCTATAATTATCATTACAATATAAATTAAATAAAGGTTGGAGTCTGTAGATTTTCATGTTTTTATTAATTTGAAAAGATAGGATTAAAATATAGGGCAAAATCCATACTAAAAATATTTCAAGCATATACTAATTTTATGTAATTTTTTACTTAAAAGAAGTTAGCTCATTATAGGTGATGCAGTCTCCATAGTTCTCCTCTTTAACACAGAACCAAAAATGGTATCATTTATTCATTGGAACTTGTTCAGTGCTATAGTTAAATCTCTATGTATCTGTCAAACTGTCGTTCCCTCACTGGAGAGCCTGTCAGAAATAATCATTTTATGGTTTCACATTTATAAAGGTGCAAACCCCAGTTATTCTTGCCTTTTGTATGTCAAAAATCGTGAAGACATGAAATGTTTAATAAAACTACTATGGACACCCAAGTAAGCACCCCACTCCCTTTTTGTTTTTCATGTTTCCTTCTGTTGTGTTTTATTCAAGAGTAGGTCCTACAACTTAGATAATCTGCAGGTTTTAAAAGATGTATCCAGAATAGTTTATTACTTTACTAAAATATATTTCTAAAATATGAAATTAAATATGAACTTCTACATCAATGGATATTTTATAAATAGAATCCCTAACGTAACATTGGAAATGTTTATTTACACCCTCAAATTCTTTGTTTTGTTTTATTTTTCTTTTTTATTGAAGTACAATTGACATATGGCATTATATTAGTTTCAGAAGTATAGAATAACGGTGATTCAATATCTGCATACATTGGGAAATGATCACCTTATTAAGTCTAGTTATCATTCATCAATATAGAGAGTTACAGAATTATCTTTCTTAGGATGAGAACTTTCAAGATACACTATCTTAGTAACTTTAAAATGTGCAACACAGTTTCATTAACGACCATCACCAAGCTGCACATTATTAAATTTCACTGTTTAACGAAGAAATCTAGCATAGGTTTAATAACTTCATGAATGTTGCTAAAGAAGAAATGACAATAATTCTTTTATGATGCAATAGTAAAGGACAAAACTATGCATATACTGGAGAAAACAGAGCTGTTAGTTTATATATTATTACAGGTCATACATGATTTAAATAACCATTGGAAAAAAATTGCGGATTTTAGAGATTAAATACTGTTGTATGTTACCTAAAATCCAGGTATTCTACAACACTTTTTTTTTTACTAGAAATAGCATTTGCAAGAATGTAGAATTGAATGTGCGTTTTTATTGCTCAAAGGAAAGAAACATTTATTTTTTCTTTCTTACCTTATGATATATTTTCTCCCAGCATTTAATAGCCTTTAGTTTCAAAGCCAAATACTGTAATTCGGTGTGTTAGAATCATGGGACATGATTTTTTTAGATCTACAAGATAATTCCCAAAATATTAATTCCAAAAAACATTGATAAAACTTCCAGTGGTGCAACATTCAAATCAGTATGGGAATGATATGGTTTCATTGAGAAAAATTCTAATTTCAATGCTCATTTCATGAGATTTCACAACAGATGTTCATTTAGTATATAGCCTTAAAGGAAACTATAAAGAGATCTATCAGCATTTTATCTCTGCTGTTGACTCCCAAAGTCTGTGTTAAAAATATGGATATGTTGCTTTTGCGGGGCTGAAATTTGATTCTGGAGCTTCAGAGTGGGGCCAGAATATCTTTTTTTTTCTTTCTTTCTTTTTTCAATTATTTAATTTATTTAACCTCTTAGTTTTAGCAAGCTTCTTGATCCTCGTTAAATCTGATGGGGTCACTTAAGATGCAGAACCACTGTTTGAAAAAGGCAAAGAAAATTCCTAGCTCTTTTTCAGAATATCAGATTTTTACCCGCTGGGTAATCTCTTTTATTCCAACCCACTGGAGTGGATAAATGGCCAGATAGTTGAAGCTGAAAGGCAAATGTTAGAAGAAGGTTTTATGTAAGAGGTAGGACTTATGACTAGTTTGCTCCTGGGCAAGAACTTCATCCACTAATTAGAGTGCTTAGGTTTCAATATGGACTCCACTCCAGGTTAACTGCGGGTTTAGATAAGCTCCTCAACCTCATTAAGCCTCATTTTCTTTATCAATAAGATAAAAATTATAATGATCTCTATTAATGGGGAGAGGATTAACAGATAAGTACATATAATATTTAGAATAGTATGTGGTATATACAGCTCATTTTTTACCATTACTATGTTTACTTTAATTACTAGTTATTATCATTTTCATATTGGTATCCCAAAGCATACTCAATAACCCAGAAAATTCCTCTGGAAGAAGAATGGCAATTCATGGGCATATTCAAAACCTTGGAATTTTGAAAGGAAAATTAATATATAATCATACAATAAAACAAGTATAAATTATCTTTGTTGGAATACTTTCTGGTCATTTCCCACAAAAACAAAAACAAACACAACCAAACAAGAACAAAGGCATTGTCTTTCCTTGCTTATACGTTGTTTTCCCAATGAGACATACGCATGAATAAAAAAATTATTTTTATTCTCAGTTACTATCTAAAACTTTCATTGCCAAAAGTAAGTTTTAAATTTGACACACAACTTGCTGGAAAGTGTTAAGACCTTTAGGCAAAATATAATAACAGAGATATGTTACAGTAAATGAGGATTAGCATGTCCTTTACCTATGGAACAAAGTGACCTGTTTAAGGACTTAACACCTGATAAGGTAGTATTGCAATCCAAGTCTCTTAGCTTCTAGTCCAAAATACTTTCTACCACTAAAATCAAAAGAGGAAAAAAAAAAAAAAGGATATGCCTTTCAAAAATGTTATCTTTTCCATGGCTTCAATTACTGAAGCCAATAAAAAAATTTTAATGTAGGCTGTTTGTTTTAATCACTTATTATGTATTCTTCCTATCCATCTATATTTAAAATTTAATATTCCATTACCTCCCACTTACCAACTGCCAATCTTCCACCTCTTCATTCATTAATATTCATTCTTACATCTCATTTCTTTCAAAATATGTTTTTGTACTACCTAGGAAGGTAGATCGAGATTATAAGATTTAAAGCAAATGGTTAATATATTAAATTTACCAAACACAGAAGTAATTTACAACAGGGAAAAAAGGTGCTACATATGTGTTGAAAGTTCAATTAAAAAGGTTAATGAATACAAAATGTAAGAAATTTTTGGCCTAGAAGTGTACTCAAAAATATTAAATAGACATAAGATAAAAATATCAATTTTAGAATAATAACAATAGACAAGCACAAGGGAATGATAGATTTTCATATATGTATTAATTGTTTATTATTGCCATAACAATTTACCACAAACTAAAAGGTTTAATACAACATGAATTTACTATCTCTGAGGTATGTAGTTCCAAAGTGTGGTGGGTTTGGCTAGTATTTCTGCTTCAAATTTCACAAGTTCAAAATGAAGTTATCAGAAGGGCTGGCCTCTGAGGATGAATCCACTTCCAGATTCAATCAGGTTGGTTGAAGAATTTAGTTGGTAAAATGGAGGTCCTTGTTTGCTTGCTGGCTTTTGGCTGATGGTCAATCTTAACTTTTAGAAACTGTGTGCTTTCCTTGCCTCATGGCTGTCTTCACTTTCAAAATAAGCAAGGGTAAAGCAAGTTCCTCTTTTTAAAATATCTTGTTTTTTTGTTTTTTTTTTTTTCCTCTACATCTCTCTGATAATTCCGCCTCTTTCTTCCACTTTTAACGCGCCCATGTGGTTGTATTGGGCCCACACAGATAATTCGGGATAATTCCTCTGTATTAAAGTTTGTAACCTTGACTATCTGGAGAGTCCCTTTTGCAATGTAATATAACATATTGTCAGGTTCTAGAGGTTAGAACATGGGCATCTGTGCAAGGGTGTGGGAAGGTGGAAAGAGTAGGCAATGACCTATTCATCTCAACATAGTTAAAAGGAGATGATAAAACTCAACAGCTTTGTGGTTTGTTCATTACAGTAAATATTTCCATTTCTCTTGATCTTTTCTGAAAGGGTACAAATCATATTTTGGGGACCCACTTCAGTGTAAAGCCCTGAACTTGTACTGATCTATTCAATAAGCATTTATGGATACTTCCTCTATGATATGTCCTATTCCAAGCACCAGGATTAGAGAGGTAAGGATAACAAATAATTTTCTGCATTCATGGAGTTCACAATCTAGTGAAGGAAACAATCAATAATTTTTTATTAGAATCTAAGATTATGCCAATTGTAATAAATACATTTAAAAAGCAGGTAAGAAGGTAGATATTGAGGTAGGACTAAGGGTATACTTTAAGAAATAAATCAATCAGAATCTGGGAAAATAGAATTCCAGAAAAAGCAAACAGAATAAATAGGGTGATTCACATGAAGGAGTCTGACCTATTCAAGAAAGACCAAAAAAGCCAGCGTGGATAAAGCAAAAGAACAAAGGACTATGGAAGGAGAATGAGTTAGAGAAGAAGAACATGGTGAAGAGTTTGAATATTAGTCTTGGGATAATAATAACAAGGTTTTGAACAAACAGTTAATGTTGATGTAGTCCATGTATACTTCACTCTTTTTATTATTTTTGAGTTGGGGTTCCCTTTAGAGTCTATTTTTATAACATCTCAGCTAAAGAAATTTAGAATTTTAAAATTATGTTTTATCATGATATTTTCACTATTAATTTCACAGTTTCTTTTTTAACTCAAAAATTTAGCAAATGTTGTAACACAACAAAAACAACCAAAATATTCAATGCTTTAGATTTACAAAATTTGAAAGTGATTTTATAATATGGCTCCATGAACAAGAAAATAGATTTTCTTGAGATTTCGATTTGGTATAAAAATAAAAGAGAAGAGTTTGGTTTGTAACTGTGTAAAAATGATGCATAGAAGAACAACAAAAATAAAGCAAATGACTATATTGAATGCGTTCTTTAGTCAAAGTGAATTTTGATTCGTATTTTACTTTTTTATGACTAAATTCCTTCAAATACACCATGAATGACACACAGAATAATTTTAAGATCAAAGCCCTGGTTCCTGGCTTACATGCAAAATAAACTCTTTATTTTAAGAAATCTCCTTTCCATCTCTGTAAAATAATGAGGCAAATCTATAGGTGTAACTTATTAAGCATTATATAAAACAAGATGTGCACATTTTCCAGGTGGTTTGTAGAAATGATTAAATATGTTTCGGTGACTGCCATCTGTAATATATAACTATTTAGTTTGAAACAAAGTAATTTTAATTGCATAATGCCTTGTTTCAAAGAGAGAAAATAAGGAACACTTTTCAAAAAGAAAAAAAAGATACAAAAATATTTAGTGTTTCTTTTTCTTCTGCATTTCACATAACTTAATGATCCCAATGTTAAGATTTTTCCTAAACTCCCATGTTAAGATAGGCAAGCTCTCCCAAATCCATTTAGTAGGGTTTTCAGGAATAGAAGGTTCTAGACTATTGGGGTATTTGCTAGATATGCTCTGAGGCAGGCAGTGTGGCCAAAATTACTATTAGTAAAGGGAGATGTGTTTTCTTTTGATCCATATTTATAGACAACAAACAATGCAACTTGGGCCTAATTCAAATAAAGTATTAATTTACTATGGAACTGCCAGTTTTAATGCATACATTACAAAAATGTTTGGGATAATATGCTATTCCTTAGCAAATTTAGTCTATTCTCTTTTAATAATTTAAGAAGATACTCTATATCTTTAAAATAACATATACAAAATAATCTTGAACATATTTTTAAGATTCCAAAGGCAAGTAAGAGTGAAATTGTTCAAAGGATTTCTATGTTTTTCTAGAACATTTTTTGTGTTCATGCTGTTTCATGAGATTCTCTTCATAAGTGAAGCTTGATTACAAGACAAATTTAAAGCTATTAAATTAAAATTACACTTAATATGCCAAACTCATGTTCTCCAAGATTAAAGCTTCTATATTGTGCCCATATTAGAGAAGGTCCCCAGTTGATCTTTTCCAAGGAAAAAAAATTCATTGAAAATGAGAGCATATTAATAGATTATGATCAATGGCTAATATGGAATCTAAATTATAGAACATTGCTTACAACAGTAGGAGAAAGAGTTCTGAACAATTGTCCAGATCATAAAAGATTGTGTCTTAAACTATGCTTGCTATTTTGAGATCTATAACTTTCCCAATGGGATTACCCATCTCATCGCCCAAATATATATAAACTTATTATTCTATATTATTTTGTAACATTATATTTCATTTGTTTTTATGGAGTTCCAATCTGATATTAATTTTATCAATACACTACATCATTTAGCAAAATCTAATGATAGCCCAGTAAATATATACTTAGAAAATAGCAAATTAATTTTATCAGCTATTCCAACAATTGCTATAAT